>NC_086082.1:2484486-3726729 GCF_948474715.1 Cydia amplana
GTGTTTGTCTATGTTGCACCAAACCTGAGTTCCACTAGGTACAGCCAAGGTTCAGCATCAGCTCCATCTTGGGTACTGCTCTCCCAAGTGCTCATTGTGACGAGTCGAATAGCCTAAACGGCGTGTGTCTATGTTGCACCAAACCTGAGTTCCACTAGGTACAGCCAGGGTTCAGCATCAGCTCCATCTTGGGTACTGCTCTCCCAAGTGCTCATTGTGACGAGTCGAATAGCCTAAACGGCGTGTGTGTATGTTGCACCAAACCTGAATTCCACTAGGTACACCCAGGGTTCAGCATCAGCTCTATCTTTGGTACTGGTCTCCCAAGTGCTCATCAAGACGAGTCGGATGACCAAACGGCGTGTTTCTATGTTGCACCAAACCTGAGGTCCACTAGCTAGATAAAAATTACGGGCGCCTTTATAAAATTACGATATATTTTTGTTAATTGATAATTATCAATAATATTTTTAATTGTCATTAAAAATTGATTTAATTTTTAATGGTTTGTAAAGCATTAACCATTAATTCTTTTTAATTTTTAATGGTTCGAAATAAATTAATATTAATGCAAATTGATGTTAATGCGAATTGACAATTAATTTTCCTTCAATGGTTAATGGTTAATTCGAATTAACCTTTTCAATGGTTAATTTTTAATGGTAATTGGGATTAACGTTCGGCCAACACTGTTCACGGTTAATCTGTTAGGTTCAATTAACTATGAAAATTACGTCTTACAAATGGCCAGGCGCCATGTCAAAGGATTCTTCCTAAGAAATTCCGCTCTTCATTGTGGCCTCATCTGTAGTGCGAACGATTTTAGTTTAGCTGACCGATTTTAGTCAACTAAAATACTCGCCACTCGACTAATATAGTCCGAACTAGGCTATAGTGTTTTTTTTTTCAAAAAACTGTTTAAGGCATAGTATGTAGGTACATGTACAGGCATAGGCTATCAGACTTTCTCCCACTCTCTATCAGGTAAGCGCAGACCAAATTCACATTCAAGCGTACCTATGCTGCGCAAGCATTTCCTTGACAAACTTTCTTCTTCGTCAACTTAATGATTCACACTAGCTAGGTATACAGGTTGGCCAAAAAATAAGTGCATTTCCGTTGCCAGGGAGGTATATTAAGTATAGATATTAGATTAATAACCTATCGGTGTTTGACTGTTTTATATCGACTACTTTTTCAAATGTCGTTATTTTATCTAAATAAAAACGTGCAAGCCGTGTTTGTGCAAGATTTTCGTAATGTACCATTATAAATTTCATTACTGAACCCTATTAGCGCCTTTTGTGTCTTTAATTTTCCTTTAGAGCGGATGGAAATAAGTAAATCTAAATAACGAAACTTAAAACCGAAATCAGGATCAAAATGGATGGAAATATATTTCTTATGCTCTGATAGAACGTTGTTCTAAAAGGTGTTGATGATACGTTTCTGCACTACGTACTACGTAGAGCATGTTACGTTAAGTTGCAAATAAGACTATGTTAAAATTTTAACGATAAGCAATTGAAATTTGAGTTTAAATGGATTTGTTATACAATTTTCATTCTGATATTTAACTCCCCATTCCATAAATAACGATACTTTTGCCTAAATTGTGAGGTAATTGTAATAAGTACCCTCAAGATTTAATATATAATTTTATACTTAGTCATGTTTTAATAAAACACGTATTTTACTTTCCTCGTATTCGAAATGAAAAGTAGAGTGTTTAACTCGAGTGAAAGGCATCATATCAGCCTCGGACTATTGGCGCTCTCACTGCGTTCGAGCACCAAACTACCTCGGCAGAAATGAGTGCCTTTCATCCCTTGGTTAACAATCTACTAGTAACACACCTTTGTTTTTATCATGAAATGGTGTTAAAAAAATACCGCTAAACATGTGCATCCTTAAAAAAGTTCAACAATAATTATTATTTTAAGTCGAGTGTGAAAATTATAATTTCTTGTAAAGATTAATAGAGTCTGTGCGGAAAGAGAAGAGTCGTGAAATGTATGGGCTGCCTTGAAAATAAAAATGAAAAAAATATTTATACTCGTATAAATATGCCTTACATTCCACGACTCTTCTGCACACACTCTATCGACTGGTCATATGATCAATATGATTATCATAATCCTGACTTACCATAATCATAATTGCATATAAAAGTGCCAAAACGCCGAGCATGACGTGCATGCCTATTTCTGTAAATTTAATTAATGTATAATACTTAGTGAACAAAAGCCACTAATAATTACAGCATTCGTTTATTTAATTTGATTTCAAATTGTTTAAGTATTTTCCTCGCGTTGGTGTGGAAAGAAATTGTGTTTCATTTGGTAGCAAAGTTTTTTTAAGCCTCATGCGTTGTAGTTGAAACCCTCGCTACTTTCAAGATTCCTGTACTTTAGAACCACGCGCTACGCTCATGGTTCTATTTTTGAAACTTTCACTTACTCGTGTATCAATATTAGCACGAGGATATTAAACAACAACTTTGCCCCTTGTAAAACAATTGCACATTAATGTGCCCAATAATAGGGCAGACATTAACGAAATAGAAATTGCTCAGGACGGATAGTTAGTGTATTATTATAAATATTATTATTTTGTATCTCCTTGGATATCACGGGCCTATAATCCCGGTTTTTTGATAGGCTTGCGTAGGGACACAGATCCAACACGTAGAGGCCCCTTGGAGAGCTTTTATGTCATGTAGAACGCCTGCTGGAACCCGTTCACAGGTGCAACAATAGACAGAGGCATTGGGACTATTGTAGAAAAAGAGAACAGTATACCGATCTATGGATTGAAGTTTGGGTGGACTATGAGACTGGGTTATTACAAAGACGTACGGACACCTGCCATAACAATGTGTTCACAAGTTATCGAGGCAGGTGGGGACTTGCCGCGCACTAGATGGGCCTATTATTTTTATTATTATAAGCCTATACAATTACAGTGTCCCACTGCTGGGCAAAGGCCTCCCCCCCTCGATCTCCACTCTTCTTATTTGATTAATCACCATGTACCTACTTAAGAATAGGTATTATGTACACAATTACATGCACAACGAAGAGCGGAATTTCTTCTTAGGAAGAATCCTTTGACATGGCGCCTGGCCATTTGTAAGACGTAATTTTCATAGTTAATTGAACCTAACAGATTACCCGTGAAAGGGTAACAGATTAATCATGAAAGGTACTAAATCCTGGCGTAATAAAAATAGTTGTAGCGTAGCGTTTTTTCTTAAAAACGATATCAATACGGTGAAAAATTAAAGCGCCTGAATTTTTTTAATAGCAATGCAAAATGTAAAATGAGTATAACTCGGAAACCACAAATAAAATGGCTCAATTTATAATTGAATATGAAAGTACTAAAAAGGTACTAAAATTTGGCTTTTATAGAATTTATCAATAATCGCGGGATCATAGCGTAATAAAATACACCCGCCATTCTGACTGTCAGGTTGGCGGGTGTAACGTTTTTTGCTGATAACTTTAAATACCGTGAGGTACTAATTTTTGTATATGAGGTACCAAATAGTACAAATTAGGTACTAAAATATGGTATGCTTTTTGTTTATTTTTGTTTACATACACCCGCCATCCTGACTCTCACATGGCTAGTCATAAGATTGTTGTGTCAAATAAATTATTTTCATTTCTTTTCATCATGAGGGCTATCCGTAAAGTCCGTACTTTAGACACAGTCGCGCGGAATAATGAGTGTGTGTAATGTGTTCTGTTTAAATCATTTTTTAGGCATGACTGTGTCTTTTAGATTTTTTTGGAGATTTTTTAGACATGTTTTCGTACGTCGTTAAAGGAGTTACAACCAAAAAGATTAAAAAATTACAAAAAACTTACTCGATGAAAGACTGAAATAGAAATTTAATACAGACGTGATGGTATTTGCTTCGCATCCCGAGCGAGAAGTGTGCCACGTTATTGCGTTTTAACATATACTATAGACAAATAAACATACGACAAATGTATAAAGAAGCATAACAACAGAATATCAGATCAGCTTCTCTTGCCTGTATGTATATTTCATAACCCTTAAAACTTTTTGTACACCTTCTGAAATTGACTAGTTTATTTACTCTTTGATCACATTACGAAATTAGCGGAATTCCCAATAAATAGTGTTAGTACATATTATACTCTGGCAAACCCACTAAGTCTGTCGAAAAAGGCGCGAAATTCAAATTTTCAATGGAACGTCAACCCATCGCGCCTACAGTTTTCCCGCCTTTTTCTACTGACGTAAATGGCTTGCGAAAGTTGCGAAACTATATAATATAACAAACAATAAGATTTTTTATAGGAAAAGTTGCCATAGCCGTTATGGTTTTTCAAAGTAAATATGTAGGCACGTCAACACCACCTGTATTTTTTCTCAACTTGCTACAAAATAACTCATTTAAACGTAACTTTGAGCCAAATATTTGTATCCGTCACCTGCCAAAACCCAACCTGGCAAGCAATTTAGAAGCACAAAGTTACTGCTGCACTCAGCAAAATGTGTCACTGAGATTTCCCCGTTCAAAATATTAGTAACACCTCAACTAAAGTGCCGATACCAAACGCATGTATAAGTTGGTAGAATGTATTAACATTTCGCTGCAGGCGCCCGTTTCTCGGTCAATTTAAATTTAGATATGTACAGTCAGCAACAATGAAATATATCGATAGTTTGTGTTCAAACGTACCTACCTGCAAGAGTTTAATTGTTCTAGATATCCCTTTGTTAAAAGGGTGTTCAGAAATTGACATATAAGTATATTAGCGGCCGCAATAATGATGCTGCAACAGTAGTGCAACTACAGTTGACATCCGGATGACGTCAATTTTATATAAATTAAGTTAAGAATAAATTAAAAAGTGAACAAATTACTGTCTTGGGTGGGACTTGAACTCACGGCCTTTTGATACAGCAGAGCGCTGCAGCAGCTGCTGCTGTGGTGCTCAGCTCAGATGGCAGAGCGCTGGAGTATAATAATTATATCCAGAGGCCGTGAGTTCAAGTCTCACCCAAGACAGTAATCATCTACTTTTAAATTTATTCTAAGCTTAATAGCATCGCTCGCAGACGTTTCTGCTTGTTAAAAATTAAAATCTATATAAATTATTTTTAAACAATAACTTTCGAACGGTATTGTCACAACTCACATATAATTACTAATATAATAAGCTACTGTGTAACTAGCCAAACATTAATTAATGAATGTAATTGACCTGAAATTAATTGGCACTTGACCTTTCAACTCCCATCAGCGAAACTGTTCCCTTTGACCTATTTTGCTGTCAATATAGGTTACCTATACATTTCAATACATACATACATATATACATATAATTACGCCTATATCCCGGATTTCCACTTGCTACGATCCTGACATACCTCTTTCGCTTCCGTACATTTCAATTCGAATAAAATTTCATTTCGACCGAATTTAAATTGAGATCAAATCGAATTCTTTTGTTTCAGACATTTTCGTCATTATAAAATCGTATTTGATGTTATAATAACAAAATCGACATATGGGGCTTTATCTATGAAAAGGGACCTTATTGTCGATGGCGCTTACGCCGCACAACGTCACGCGGCATTGTATTTCTATCGGAGCATCGTTAATAATGGCGTAAGCGCCATCCACAATAAGGTCCCTTTCAATAGATAACGTCACATATTTTTATTGACAAGAAATGTCTTCTAACAAAACATCTAAATCCCAGCCATCATGGAAATGGCAACTGTTAAAGTCTTGCATAGATGGCGCCAGCATAGGTTTTACCGTCTCTAGTTTGGTTATACGAGATTTGACTTAAAAGGCTAGCATCTACATACATTAAATTGTACAGCTTCTATACACAATATTTCACCGTCGAAATAGAAATAGTCTTATTTTCCATACTTCAAGATGGCTACGTGATCGTCATGTCAAACAATCAATCGATCAAGTACCGTCTAGCAAGGGACGTTTTTTGCGCTGTATACTTACATTTTATATTGTTTAATAATCAAATAGGTCCCATAGACATGTGATCCTCAAAACAAACCGGATCGACTGACTCGCTCAAAAAGTTGTCATCTAGCCTATTTTATATCTCCGTCTAAAGCAGGGGTTTTCAAAGTGGGGGGCGCGACCACATTTTAAGGGGGGCGAGGGGCCTCGGGAAATTTGAACACGATTACCTAATTAATAAGTAGTTCTCCGTTTCCTTGCATCGAAGCGAAGGGGGCCGTGGGAACTTCATTTTAGTAGGGGGCGTGCCTAAAAAAAGTTTGGGAACCCCTGGTCTAAACCTAAAGTGTAGTAAGTACTATAAATGTATACATATTACGGTATAGTACACGGCCTGTAGAATGTGTGTAGAATCTACCGCTCCATCGGCTCTCTCGCTTCATTTACTCTAAAACCCGAGGCGTCGCTCGAAATATTGTTTAGTACAGGCAGCAGCAGAAGTTGCTAAGCGGACGAGGTGTTCAAAATTGCCTTGACGCGCTCTTATTCTCTTAACAATAAAATCGCGTCAAGATAATTTTGAATACCTGGCCCTCAGCAACTTCTGCTGCTAACTGTACATCGATGTATTCTCGGCGTTTTAAAATACTGAAAATACTGATAAAAAGTTTCTGTAGGTAAACGTTGTTTATTGCTGCAATCTTTTTTTACGGTGATGTTTAGTTTCAACTAGGTACCTTACTTCTATTTTTACCGACTACAAGAAAAAAAATCATAGGACACACACGACCTTAGCCGCTGCTATACAATGTAATTTTAAAATTACAGTCTGAAATGCGGTTGCACAGCCAGTAAAGGAAGACTCACGTTAGACCGGGCCGTGTCCGGGACGTCTCCGGGCCGGAGCTTCCGGCGCTTACTTTTCTATGACAGATGACCGGTGATCACGTGTCGCTTTCCATAGAAAACGAAGCTCCGAAAGCTTCGGCCCGGACACGGCCCGGTCTTAAAGTGCGTATCTTTATGAATGAATTCCATTTATAAAGTAGGTAATGACTTTTGCAGCTCGCTGTAGATAATATTTCTGGATTATACCTAGTCAACGTAATTAGCCAGTATTTATTTAACCTCAATTGTTAACCAGTTTTGAGACTTAGTGACTAAGACTGAGGAAAGTTTATGTCGTACGACTATATGAAAATCGTATAAGTATCTAATTAAATAATATAAGTCTACTCTAATTCCACTTAACGTAATACCCAGAGATACGTTTTAGAAATAAGAATAGAATAGAAATTAGTAACATAAAAGGATAACGTGCCACGAAATGGTCTCACCTCAGCATGTTGCTGGCGACTTCCAGCGCTGATCTTCCGATGAGACCATCCGGTGAAACTATCACGACAAACATGAAACACGACAGGTTAGTGCACTGCCTTATGGGAATATAGTTCAGATCCGGAAACCGCTTCCAACTTTTAGTATGTTGTTGGGCATGGTATTGGGTCTCCAAAACTGCCGGGAGACAGCGGCGCCGGCCATCTACTTCAGCGGAATGACGTCATAAAAATGACTCCCGCCTCGTTGCGAATATTGCATATTGCACCCAAACTATGCATTGCACATAGACGTGTGGGGTATTAAATGAAAGCCAATTAAATATACTACATTTAATTTGTACAGTGTGTACCGAAATAAACGACAGTCTCTTCGACCGTTTCCCATAAGGCATAGTACTAGGTTACATGAATCACGACATGGTAACATGACAAGGTGAAATAATACTATAATCGTCATACAGCTTTCGACGCATATCGAACCGACGTCTTCCTATGATAACATTATGAATAATCTAACCGAGCTCCAATAGTTACAAATTCACAGAGTAAATGTTAACCTAAACGATACGGGACTACGTCAATATTATTTCAGGTTAAAATGAGAAATCGGCAATATTTAGAGGATGTAGGTATTATAAGTCCTGCTGCAGACTATTACTTATTTATCATAAACTATTCGGAAGATTGCGGCCTTGCGGGTCACTTCTGGATGAGATTGGCTCAGGACCGGATAAGTGGCGTACTCGAAAAGAGGCCTATGCTCAGCAGTGGGCGATAAAAGGCTGATATGATGATGATGATAATGATCATAAACTGTACGTCAATTCAATCGATCTATCAATTTTTTATTCGTTCATCACAGGAACATAAATAGGTGATAACTTAATATTCTAAGTACGGCCACGATGTGCCTCAATAATCTCTTAATTATTAATAATAAATTACCTAAGTAAATAATTACCTGAGCTTAGAATTCTCTCTCCATACATAAGTATTTTTTCTTAATAAATAATAAATTGTAACTATGATAAAACAGTGATGAAAATGAAAATGAAAATGAAAATGAAAATGATTTATTTAGGCATCAAAAATGCAGCTTATTACATAGTGGAAGGGTATTACATTTTTAGGAGTAAGTATTCTATTGTTAGACAGCCTAGGAATAGTGTCCTGAGCCCTAAACTAGGTAAACCTGTCTTATAGGGATCAGGGAATAAACCACCGCTACTTCTAGCAATCTAGGTTGTGAAGTATACACATGTTAAAAATATTATACCTAAGGTTCAGATCGCTTACATATGTACTATACGTACCTATACAATGCAACATTTATGGCAACAATTTTTATAGTTTAATAAGGATGATAGAAATATGACATTGCACTTAAACCAGTATCAACTATATACCTACTCATCTGTTTATACATTTATATTCACTATTACTATAATTTATTATACCTACTGCTAAGATAATTACGTAAGTGTGTTGTGTTGTGTATGTGTGTGTTGTGTGTGTGCTTGTATGATGAACTATTCCATGATATATATTACCTTTAAACGAGCAACTCTTGTATATTTATTAATTATTATCTATATATATTTCGGGGATCTCGGGAACGGCTGTAACGATTTCGATGAAATTTGCTATATTGGGGTTTTCGGGGGCGAAAAATCGATCTAGCTAGGTTTTTCATCGATAAGATCAACTTTTAATCTTACTTTTAGTTCAATAAGGAAGAGTTCCTTATCTACATGCTTAACTTATGCAATTACTATAGTCAATCACCTAACAATTTCAAGGAGTTTTTCAGTTTCAGCATAGTTTAGGGTCAATAACCAATTGCGGATGTTTTTTATCAAGTAGTATTTATAATTATTATGGATGTCTAAGCGTTCGTTGGCTTTGTTATAAAGAAATGGTGCAAGGAAGTTAAATTGACGACGGTAAAAAGCTGTGTTGTGTGCAACTGAGTCGAACACTTTATGTTTTCTACGTCCACCTAGGCGACGTGCGCTTTGATTAGAGACGTATTTGTGCTGTCTTAGACATACTCGTTCAATATAAAGTTGACGGACTGATAGGACCCGAACTATGGAGTAAAGAGATCTGGTGCAGAATCTAATTGGCTTAAAGTACATAACTTTTAGGATCGCTCTTTGTACACGTTCTAATGGAAGCAAGTGTGATTTGGCAGCACCGCCCCACACCGGTATGCAATAGGTAAGTAACGATTGGGTTAATGCTATGTAGACCGATTTAAGAAAGTGTGGGTCAGAAACACGCCTTATTTTTTTGAAAATGAATATTAGTTTACGCATACGGTCTGATAGATAGCGAATATGTTTTGACCAAGAAAGATGGCGGTCAACTATTACTCCTAAATATTTGGTTTGATCAACATTTTCTAGCAATTCGCAATTACAAATAGCAGGGTTAGTTGGACCACCTTGCAAATCACCAATGGAGCATCCATGAATTTTAAGTGTAAAAGGAAATTTCGGCTGATTAGAACTAGTGATAGAGAAGTTAATATATTTTGTTTTAGATATGTTTAATGTAAGCAGGTTTTTACTAAGCCAGTTCGCGACTAATTTCAAGCCAGATTCTGCAGCTGACTTTACCTCCAACCAGCTGTCCCCAACAAATAAGATGGCAGTGTCATCAGCAAAGGTGGTAATTTGGGCATTTGGAATGTTTAGGTCGCATAAATTGTTGATGTAGATTAAGAAGAGGGTTGGCCCCAGGATGCTCCCTTGCGGGACACCGTAGCATATTGGAGAGAACTGGCTGGTGGTATCGCCTATGCGCACACATTGTTTACGACAAGCGAGATAGTTTTCAAAGAGCTGAAGGGGCAGACCTCTAATTCCAAGGCATTCCATTTTAGCAAGCAGAATGGGAACAGAAACGGTGTCGAAGGCCTTTGCGAGGTCAAGAAAGACTGCGGTACACTTCTTATTGTTATCTAGATATTGAGTTATCTTACTGGTTATGGAGTTCATCGCGTCTTCCGTGGACCTACCCTTGCGAAACCCATATTGGTTTGGTGAGAGGATATTGTTACTTTCAAGATATTTTACCAGGCGAGTGTTTATGAGTCTCTCCAAGAGCTTAGAGAGCGCCGGCAAAATCGAGATAGGTCGATAGTTATTTACATCGTCTCTGTTCCCATCCTTATGTATAGGCGATATTACTGCCTGTTTAAAAGCACTTGGAAATACTCCCGATGATAGACTCAAATTAAGAATGTGAGTTAGCGGAGCTAGAGTACATTCTTTGGTTCTCTTAATAAAATACGTCGATATACCGTCCCATCCAATGGCACATTGAGATTTGAGTTGGTCAATGCAGTGTGAGACCTCATTTATGTCTGTGGGAAGTAGAACCATTGATTTGAGGCGACTACTACAACTACTTTCCTTTAATAACTTTGATGCTAGCTCTTTTTCAGTTATGTTTAATTGCATCAGTGTCCTTTGTGCTAAATTAGCTCCTATTTCCGCGAAAAACCTATTGACGTAATTGATTGAATCTTCACTGTTGCTATGTGTCTGTAATAATTCATTAGGGGGCTTAGGGTCTTTTTTTAGAAAGCAAATATTTTTAACAGATTTCCATATAGCTTTAGGATTGTGTTTATTCTTACTTAAGTCTTGTTTATCATGTATTGTTTTGAGCTGCTTCAAGATGTTGTTACATGTATTCCTATAGTTTTTATATTTGTGTAACAAGTCTAGATCCTCAGGGTGTTTACGAACTCTCAGGTGTAGCCTATCTCTTTTCATTATACATCGGATTAGACCGGGGGTGATCCAGCTTCTAAATTTTACTTGAGATCTTGGGACAGTAAAATTCTTAGTATTTTTTGATATGACTTTTTGTAATGTGCTAATGAACAAGTTTGTTGCGTGTTCAGTATTTGTACATCCTAAAACGGGCTCCCAGTCTATCTCATTCAAGTCTGAACAAATAGAATTATAGTCCAAACGAGTGACCGTGTGGTGTCGCGAAGCTGTTGTATCTAAGCAGTTATTTGATGTTAAGAGAACAGGTCTGTGATCGGTTATTAAAGTATTTAGGACAATAGCAGTAGTTGGATTTTTGGATTTTATTATGAAATGATCGAGACAGTTATTTTCACGTGTTTCTATAGTGTGCGCAGGTATTAGTCCATGGTATGCTAAGGTATTGAGATATTCATCGTAATGAGGGTCAGCGCTGCCGGGCTTAATATCAATATTTACATCTCCAGTGACGATAATATTTTGAAAACGAGCTAATGATTCAAGAGTCGTATTCAATGAGGATGTAAAATTGTACAAATTTCTGAATGAGGGAGAGCGGTAGATGGCGACTATAGCAATGGCATGCCCCAACTTGAGGACAAGGCAGTTGGCACCATTAAAGTAAGGCTCTATTGATGACACGTGTATATTATTCCTTATGTAAATGACTATACCGCTATTTTGGTTAATATTTTTATTTGTATGTACTTCATAGTAGTTAGGTAACATTGGTAAGTAAGGGTTTGCGCTGAGCCAGCATTCAGTCAAAACTATTATGTCCACTCGAGTATTTATTCTATGTAACAACAGGTTTAGTTCATCAATATTTCGTGATATACTTCGTATATTTTGTGTCATTATGGTAAGAGTTTTGTTATTACATATGATTTCTTTTGCGCAGTCTTCTGGATCACAAAACAAGGAACGCGAGACATTGACAGTGTCAATATCAGCGAACACATCAACTATTGTGTTAGCCGCCATTGTCTCGTTTTGTTTCGTTTCCAGGGAGTCGATTTTGCCCAATGCTTGTTCGTGTTGTTTTGAAAGCAAATCGAGTTTACCCACGGTTTCCTTATTCAGCACTTCAATATTTGTATTTTGGGCCTTTACTTCCAAGAGGCTATTATTTAATCTGTCAAACTTTTGAGTTTGTTCGCCAGCCCAGTCCTTAAACATTGACATGAGTTCCCGTTTAAATAGTTCAAAGTCTGGTGATAGGGAGTCATCGGGCTGCTTCCGTTTCGAGCGCATTGTGATGTTACTTCTAGGTGCTATGGACTCCTCTGATTGCAGGTCCGACATCGAGTTACTTTTTAACGGGGAAGATCGTTCTCCTGACATGTTCAACATTTAGCGAACGTGTATCGGCCAATAAGTATAACACACTTTAATTAAGTTCTTACTTACAGTTGTACGTCCTCAATAACACTATTAATACGTCCTATTTATTTCTTAATCTTATAAATCAATTCCAATTGTCGTGTTGTGCCTGCCAACACCGCGTTTGTTTATCACTGCACTTATAGTTTAGAAAGAACGTCTTAAGCGCCGTGCAAATCCTTGTCGCTTAGGTCGTTTTGTTTTAGCACTGCACCAACACTGGGTAGATTGAGATTGTTTAACCTTAAATGTTCAATTTCACTCAATTTATACACTAAACTGTTCCGATTTCGTTTAATCTTCTTAGTAGTTCAGTTTAACTACGGAATTAATCAAAGATTGGGACTTGATTACGCGTATAAACACCATTTTTACAATAAATATGAGGAGCGATTTCACTATGATGTTACTTTTACGCTAGCGGGCGGTAGTCTCAGTATACCGGTAATAGCGCTTGACGGTAGAGGTTTTACGGTATTGGAATTGTCCATTATCAGGTTTGTGGATGACCTAACTATAAATAATTTTAATGCCAACGCGTCGGGACAGGTTTATTTCCGAGAAACTTTATTGGATTTTGGGCAAATTTATACGGACCGGTGATATTAGGGATGGGAAAAGGATTTGAGGTTGGTTAACCTCATTAGGGTGATTTCTTTTGCAGACATCATTAAAAGTAATTTTCAACGGCTAACGTGATAGATCTGTTAATTGCCTTTGTCAACTTTGAAGGTAGTTACCGAATGGATCTGGGCTATAACCGCGAAAATCGAAGCTCGCAAATCGCGAGCAATTTTTCTCTGTTACTCTAATACGCCTTCATTGGAGTGAAAGAGGAAAATCCCCGCAATTTGCGAATTTCGGTTTTTGTGGTAGCCTCTCTGACACCCTTTTTTCAAACCGGGAGTCATGGGTTTAAATCCTGGCTCGTACCATCGCCCACAGTGTCAACACTGTCAGTTCGTAAACCATCTTACAAAAGGCTAATGTCTGAATACACCTCTATAGTCAAGGCTTTAGAGTGCGTCTTCAGATATTTTGGAGCACATCGGCCGCTCCGATATATCTGATTGCGACAATACTTGCTTTGTGCTGTTTGCTATAATTATGTTTTACCTACCCATAATACTGTTGATGTTATATTATTTTCATTCTCTTTTTTATGTACGTGCGTCTTGACTTCTAAATCAGCGCTGTCGACATTTACATATATAACTTTTTTTAACTTATTTTATAGTTTAAAATAAGTTTAAAAAGTTTACATGAGGTAACTATTATAAATGTCACATCACTAGGTGGTATTGGACGCTTGATTCAATATTGTTAGTCAATGAGGAAATGGCGGCGCAATATTAATGCATGCTTATTTTGGAATCACCCGTATTGACGACGCGTTGATGGTTATTAACGAGTTAATATTTGAGTGAGAAATATATACACTAATATAAATTTACCTCAAATAGGATTGTAAACGTGCCTTCATAATTTGATTGAATTCAAACCCAATACATTTGAAACACAATATTACGTGACTTTTTTTTTACAAGTAAGTTAGGACACCTAACAACAAAAAAAATGTTCCTACTTTCTCATGCTTAAGAGTTAAATAATGTGTGACATTTTATACAATAATGATGCGCATTTCTAAAACAGCGTCACTAAATTGCCAAAAAATATACAAAGATAGGTACCTCTATATATAAAAAATTTTTTTCACTAATCTGTCATAAATTATAAAACATTTTTTGGGCACCGTCGTCTTGATACATAATAAATATGGGACAAGGTTATTAAATCGACTTAGCCATACAGTAAGCTCAATATGTCCTTTGTTGTAGATAGGTACCAGAGGACTTCACTATTATATATAATAGATAAATGTTTATAAATACTTATATATGTGTTATGTATATAAACAAAAACATCCATAACTCGGGAACTAATGTAATAAACATACAAATGAACACCAGAAAAAATACCTAAATGTCAAAAACAAACAAAAAATCCGCACTCGAAAACATTTCTATTTCGCTAGACATTTTAGCCAAGACTTACATACAGAACATAACCTTATTTTATTTAACTTAATTCCCGCTTCAGAGCTAGCCTAGATAAAAATTAGGTCTTAGCTGTTTGACCCGCTTCCCATTATAAACCAGACGCCCGAAAAGGTCACTAGTTCGGTAAGTGGGTTATTTTACAGATGTACAGTAAGTACCCTTTGTACTGTTATAAATAATAAATAAATAAAAATAAAAATGTTATTTATTCATTAAACATTACATGCCAATTAAAATACTCTAAACTAAACTAAATTTAAAGCTATAAATTAAATACTAATTAGGTAAATAGGTGCAGCGGAAATTATGGACACATCAGAATTATTAACACGTTTATTCAGTTTTTTATAGCTAAACCTATGTATGATCTAATTATCATCTTGTTAATGGGTTAAACACAAAAGCGGCCAAGTGCGAGTCGGACTCGCCCATGAAGGGTTCCGTATTTAGGCGATTTATGACGAATTAAAAAAAAACTACTTGCTAGATCTCGTTCAAACCAATTTTCGGTGGAAGTTTACATGGTAATGTACATCATATATTTTTTTTAGTTTTATCATTCTCTTATTTTAGAAGTTAGGGGGGGGGACACACATTTTACCACTTTGGAAGTGTCTCTCGCGCAAACTATTCAGTTTAGAAAAAAATGATATTAGAAACCTCAATATCATTTTTGAAGACCTATCCATAGATACCCCACACGTATGGGTTTGATGAAAAAAAAAATTTTGAGTTTTAGTTCGAAGTATGGGGAACCCCAAAAATTTATTGTTTTTTTTTCTATTTTTGTGTGAAAATCTTAATGCGGTTCACAGAATACATCTACTTACCAAGTTTCAACAGTATAGTTCTTATAGTTTCGGAGAAAAGTGGCTGTGACATACGGACGGACAGACAGACGGACAGACAGACGGACAGACAGACATGACGAATCTATAAGGGTTCCGTTTTTTGCCATTTGGCTACGGAACCCTAAAAACTATGTTCGCGTCTTTCCTGTAGACATACCCAAAAGTTAAGGGCTATAAAGGTTAATTTTCTTATTTAACCCTTAGGGCTCAATTAGACGATGCGAGAACTCGCATGCGAGTTTCATTACATTGCGTCAATTGATCGGTCGGCTGAATTGTTGTAACCTCAATGGTCCGCAATGTAACTAAAATCGTATACCTACGAGTTCGCGCGCCGTCTAAATGAGCCCTAGGCCTCCACCTGAAAAAGTATATTCTCCTTTTATTTGAATAAATATGATAAAATCATTACCTACAGCCCACAAGGTGTTATATAACTCTTTGCCCACAGGAGAGGAAACTTGTGTGTCCGTTCCACCTGATGAATAGGTACAGTTTTCATAATAGCTTGTTGCTAAGTGTTGGTAACAATACCGCCGCCGCATCAAACTGACTCCACAGCAACAGCGATGACGTCACGTCACCGGACCGGTTAGCCGGCGACAGGCCCGGGGACCGGTCCGCGGGGGGACGGGCAGAATCGAAATAACGGCTCGCGGAACGCACACATATCGCGTCGCGTCCAAATTAATTATAAATAATAAGAATATCTTTGTAACTACCAGTAATTATAAATAGTGTTTACAGTCCGCTATCGTTTTATTCAGCAGTCTAGATCTCCTGGATTCATCTAAATACTACGAACTAGGCACTAGACGCAACACTAAGCCTACATGAATAAAGTATATTTTTGACTTTGACTTTTCCTAAAAAAGTTAAAGTTGTGGATTACCTTCCGCGGCTAAGCAGTCAAGTGGAACTACCAAAAACAAAGTAATAAATCATTTGAATAACAATTAAGTCACCCATTTTTTTTTCTCATCTACAATTTATGAGTAGCCACAGAAACTCGGCAATCTATCATTTTTGGCCGCCATTTTTTGTCTAAACAAACTATTTGCACCTTAATAATTCATAACGGTGGCCGTGCGAGTTGCTATCGAAAAATATTTTTCACACCTCCTATTCAGAAAAGAGCTTTTTCTTCCCTGCTAGGAGGGATCAAAGTGGCACTTTTCCTCCCTGCTAGGAGGGATCAAAGTGGCACTTTTCTGTTCAAGCACACTATTTTGTTTTTTTTTTTTAGCTTAAATTGTCTGTTTAAGCATCAGATTATGTCAACACTAAGATTTTTTTTATTTTCCTCATAGTTGATGTGAAAAGCAGTATGTGTCACACGGTATCAAAATTATTTCGTCTTGGGCGTTAACACTTGAATCCCTCATTACGCTCAGGATTCAATGTATGCCCTTGACGGAAATATATCATTTTGATCCCTTGTAACACAAACTACTATTGTCAAGAGCGAAATATAATGGATTTACGATTTTGTTTTTCCAATGTCGTGCAGAATGTTCATTCGCGGACGCGCGTTAAAAACTCATCGACTTTTAAGGGGCCCGCTGATTACCAGTCCGCCGGATGGTATCGGCCTGTCAGTTGTTCGGAGCTGTCAACTTTTTGTTCTAACTGACAGGCCGATATCGTCCGGCGGACTGTTAATCAGTGGGCCCCTCTCAATATACATAACGATCATGGACTTTATTTACTATGGATGAAATAACCTTATTTATATGAACTTATCTTATTATAAAAATAATAGCAATACCCGAATATGCCTCCGGTAGCGATCGTATTTAAACTATTCAACATACAAGGTTTTATTTGTTCTGTATAGGATCTGTATTCAGCGATATCTCTTTGTTTTAAGTTCGTGATTTTGGAGAACAAAGGAAACTACGTTAAAATATTGGTTTGTGAATTCGATTAATGGTTGAAGTTTGTGTAAACATGATTCGATAATGGTGAGAGATAAAATTGTATGTATGTTGTTTATTTCACTTATTTGCATTTTTTTTTATGATGTAAGAGTCAAACGATCACACATTATTTCATAAAAAATATGTATAGTATCGGAACTAAATCACGAAATCACCAATTTGGAGTATTTTTTTAAAGGTTCACTTATACCTATAAAATGAAGACTAAAAGTTGGATGTACTTATCTTCTTTAATGTTTTCCAAGCGTTTAATGAAAGTTGCTGCAATTGGTTTCAACTTAATGACTAAGTTAAAACTATGTTATTTTTCTCCATAAAAAGAAAAACAAACACACAACTGGAAAACTCTATATTAGTACACTGAACGTGAGATCTCTACTAGGAACAGGTCGCCAGGAAGAACTCGAACACGCTTTAAATAATATAAACTGGCACATACTCGGCCTCTCGGAAGTAAAAATAAAAGGGACTAATTTACAGGAACATAGAGACTACATGCTACTATATACAGGGAAAAAGAATGGAAGAAACGGTGTGGGATTTATGATCAAAAAGGAACTAAAACAGTACATCGTTGATTTTAAACCCATATCCGACAGAGTAGCAAGACTAGACCTTATAATAAATAATACCCAACTAAGCATTATTCAGATATACGCCCCTACAAAAAATGCTCCTGAAGAACATCTAGAGACGTTTTATAACGACATATGCCACGCAATGGAGCATACCTACGCAAACATGTTAATCATAGGAGATTTTAATGCGAAGATTGGAATGCCTACCCCCGAAGACGGCACTGTTATGGGGCCATGGGGATACGGTAAAAGGAATTGCCGAGGTAAAACCCTAATCGACTTTTGCCTTGAGCATGAACTATACATAATGAATACTCATTTTAGAAAAAACCCAAAACTTCGTTGGACGTGGAAGTCACCAAACGGAAAAGCTCATAATGAAATTGATTTTATTATAACTCGAAAACAGAACATAAAAACTATACAAAATGTAGAAGTTATAAATACCACACACCCAACGGACCATAGACTACTTAGAGCAACATGCTATTTATTGAAATCAGACAAAAAATCTAGAATAGCGTTTAAAGGTAAACTGAAGGAATATAATCCAATAGAAAAAGAGTCCTTAAAAAATATATTTCACTCAGAATGCGCCGAGCCACTTTCATACATCAATATTCAGGACTGTTACACTAAGATTAAAAATAAAATAAAAAACTGCACCTTAAAACTACCACCTGAAACTGCTCCAAAGAACAAAAACGCTATAATAATGACAGAAAAAATACAAGATCTAATAACTGAGAGAACAAAATTAAAAAATCAAACATCTAAATCGGCTCTAGAAAAAAGGAAGCTCAAGCAAATATATTCAAAAATCCGCAATAAACTGAAACAAAATAGACTCCGTCACCGAATGAAAATTATAGAGGAGGAGCTTACGAAAAGAGGATCCGCTAAACGAGGAAGCAGACGGATAAATGACCACAAAATGTGGATACCCTCGCTTATCGATGATACAGGACGACAACATACAAACCGTAACAGTATAATCAGAATAGCAACTACATTTTACAAAACTCTATACTCTGAAAACAAATACTCTACTCTGAGAGACGGACAAAGAACGCTGACTAATATAGCGCCGCTATTAGAAAGCGAAATACATTGTGCTATAAATACATTGAAAAATATGAAAAGCCCTGGCGAAGACGGCGTAACTAACGACATCCTAAAGGCAATAGGAGAACCCTTAACTCCTCATCTGACAGCTCTATTCAATGAAATAATTAAACAAGAAAAAATACCTAGAGAGTGGGAAACATCGACTATTACACTAATATTTAAAAAAGGAGATCCATGTAAAATGAATAATTACCGCCCTATAAGTCTGCTCCAATCGACGTATAAACTATTTACGACTGTAATTTTAAACAGAATACGAAAAACACTAGATTTTGAACAACCTGTAGAGCAAGCAGGGTTTAGACGCAACTACTCGACAATCGACCACATTTTCACTCTACAACAAGTAATAGAGAAGTATAGTGAATACAACAAGCGACTCTACATAGCTTTCGTGGACTACACGAAAGCTTTTGACACTATTTCGCATGAAAAGCTATGGATTACACTCGAGGAACAGGGCGTCGACAGCAAATACATAAATATTCTTTCAGAGATATACAGCAAGGGAAAGTCGCTAATTAAATTGGAAAAGAAAGGAGAGTATTTCGAAATTAAACGTGGCGTAAGACAAGGAGACCCAATCTCGCCGAACTTATTTACGGCTCTCCTAGAATACATATTCCGAAGACTAGACTGGCAAAATTGTGGTATTTCTGTAAATGGAGAACGGCTTCATCACCTACGTTTCGCAGACGATATAGTTTTGATGACCGAAGACCACGACGAGCTCATATACATGCTGAAAACTTTACAACATGAAAGTAAAAAATGTGGTTTAGAAATGAACTCCGAAAAGACATGTATTATGACTAACGGCGACGCTAAATCTACGACAATTTCGTCCAAAAATATAGAATACGTTAAAGAATACCTATACCTTGGTCAAAATATAACTGTCGAGGATCGAAACCCGGTTCAAGAAGTCGAGAGACGAATTAAAAAAGCTTGGCAGGCGTACTGGTCGTACAAACACATATTTAAGTCTAAATTAGACATAACATTAAAGAAAAAAGTTATGGACTCTGTAGTAACGCCCACTCTATTGTATGGATGCCAAACATGGCCATTAACTAAAGAACTTGTGCACAGAATCAAAGTGTTTCAACGATCAGCCGAAAGAAGCATGCTAAATCTTAAGTTAAGAGATAGAGTACGCAGCTCGGATATCCGCCGTCGCACAAAGATAATAGATGCAGCAGAAATGGCTTGCAAATTAAAATGGCGATGGGCCGGGCACACGGCTCGCACTAATGACGGACGATGGAGCGAGAAAATCCTGCACTGGTACCCGCGCGGCTTCACGCGGCACGCGCACCGCCCGCAGCGACGCTGGCGAGACGACATCGTCGCCGAGGCGGGCATCGCCTGGACCCGAGTAGCCACCGACAGAAACGAGTGGAACAGGAGGGAGGAGGCCTATGTCCGAAAATGGACAGCCCAATAGAAATTAAGAAAATTATTATAATAAATGTATACTTAATATTAAAATTATCGCATCTTATATTTATGTACTTAAAAATATTAGTCTACAATGCTATAAATATAAATTAAAAATGAATGCTATACGATTAATCAATAAATTAACTTCTATCTAATTAATGATACGTTAAGGAATGATGTGTTAAGCTAGGATATGATTGGTTCTATTGGAAATAAAAGGCTTAATTATTATTATTATTTATTAATTATTATTTTTCTCCAATCGTGTACAACAAGGCGCCATTACGGACCGAAATTAATAAAAAAGCGGCCAAGTGCGAGTCGGACTCGCCCATGAAGGGTTCCGTATTTAGGCGATTTATGACGTATTAAAAAAAACTACTTGCTAGATCTCGTTCAAACCAATTTTCGGTGGAAGTTTACATGGTAATGTACATCATATATTTTTTTTAGTTTTATCATTCTCTTATTTTAGAAGTTAGGGGGGGGGGGACACACATTTTACCACTTTGGAAGTGTCTCTCGCGCAAACTATTCAGTTTAGAAAAAAATGATATTAGAAACCTCAATATCATTTTTGAAGACCTATCCATACCCCACACGTATGGGTGTGATGAAAAAAAATTTTTTGAGTTTCAGTTCGAAGTATGGGGGACCCCAAAAATTTATTGTTTTTTTTCTACTTTTGTGTGAAAATCTTAATGCGGTTCACAGAATACATCTACTTACCAAGTTTCAACAGTATAGTTCTTATAGTTTTGGAGAAAAGTGGCTGTGACATACGGACGGACAGACAGACGGACAGACAGACAGACAGACAGATATGACGAATCTATAAGGGTTCCGTTTTTTGCCATTTGGCTACGGAACCCTAAAAACGGCTATGACTCTTGTTTATTGTAAAAAGTTTAATATAGGAAATTATTACACAAATTGACTAAGTTTCACAGTAAGCGCAATAAGGCTTGTGCTGTAGGTTTAAGTGTTTAAAAACTGATTTAAATACTTATTTTACGGGAACTGTGGTATACGTAAAAAAAAAACGCTGGTAACCCCAGCCGTGTAAACACTTGCAGTGGGAACTCCTATCTATTTAAGAAATATCTACTTATTATTTTTGGTACCACATCCATTACATAGGTGTTTACCAGCATTTTTAGAGTTTCCTCAATATGCTCTTTTCCTCGTTTATTGCGTACTCAAATAATTACAAAGTTATACTTGTACTTACGTCAAAACTTTCAGGGGAAGATTGTTGCTGAAAACTCTAATTGAAAGCCAAGCTAATTAAATAAAGACTTGTGAAATGTACACAGGAAATACAATTTTCAAACAACAAAGATATTTTAAAAGGAAGCTCGGAGGAAACATGGCGCTTGTTATAAGGAATAGCTTAATAGCATCGTTGCAGACGTATAATTAAAAACTGGAGGCGCATTCTGATTGTAATGACACGTTATGAATTTGATCTGGGTTTCACTAAACTTATATCGACCGGGACATGAACCGTGATTACCATTTGTATAGTTACCCGTGAACAAGATGCATGTAACTGCGTCGAAATATCGGGAGCTCGTGAAACAATACAAAAGGTAATCACGATTCATATCCCGGCCGATATAAGTCTCATGAAAATAGCCGTGAATCATTCAAAACGGATCTGGGTTTGTTATGGATATGTTCTGTCAGTGTCAAGTGTCAATTCTTCAACCAGAAACGTCACTTTTGGGATTTGGGATTGGGATCATAACTATCATAAGGGTAACATTCCATTTCTGACCGCAGGTGCACTAATACTGGTACTGAACGCGTCGCTGTTACTGTCAATTTCCATAGTAAAATGAAATGAATGTTTCCAGCTGCGGTTGGAAATGGACTGTCACGACGTGGAGGGAATGGGAAACATAAGGTCCAAATATTTAAATTGTTACTATGAAAAGACCCTCCACCAATATTTTTACAATCACGCTAAAATGTGATGTCGTTAAGATTTTCATAATAGCACAAAATACCATTAACAAGAAACATAAAAAGCTCATAAAGGCAACAGAAGCCTTTATAGTGCGTTTTAGTATCTCACTACCACAAAAACTAGCTAAAATCCCCATTATGTTGTAATGTACATACATACATACATACATACATATAATCACGCCTATTTCCCGGAGGGGTAGGCAGAGACCACGGATTTCCACTTGCTACGATCCTGACATGTCACCTCTTTCGCTTCCGTTACTTTCATAACATTCCTCATACACGCTCGCCGGTTTAGGGTGCACATGACCTGGCCTTTCTTCAGGATTTCCCCGATCTGATCAGAGAAAGTCCGCCGAGGTCTGCCCCTTCCAACTCCCTCTTCTACTTCTCCTGTGACTTCTCCCTTATACACTCTCTTTGTCAGCCTTCTTTCACTCATTCTTTCCATGTGTCCAAACCATCTCAACATACCTTTCTCAATTTTTATCACTACATCTTCGTTCAGTCAACACCTTTCCCTTATCACACTGTTCCTAATTCTATATGTAATATGTGAAGAAATAATACGATTTTGTTGGGAAGTTAGGAAGCGAAATCGGATTCAGACTAAAAAGCATTACTGCTGCCGTATTGAAGCGCAGCATTACTGTCGCCAGTGTGAAATTTAATATTATGTCAAGGACAGAAAGGGCCATCCGGTTACTGGCCGAAAATTAAAGCATTTTCTCAAAAAATAAATACAATGTCACTGGGTGGGGGACCCATATTATTCAACTTTAAACGACCTCCAAAGTATTTTAAGCACATCATTCAAAGGGTTCGGAACTCGACAACAATGAAAGTTCGCGAATTTTTGCCGGATTCCTTCCAGAAATTCCGACAATTTGTCTTCACCAATTAGGGCCGTTCTGGAAGTTTTTGGAAGATTAATTATTGTTGTGAATTTAGGGGGATTGAAATGTTGTTACAGCGGCGGCTGTCAGACGCTTGATTGACAGATGGGAATATTTAAATATTGAACGGGTTTGCCAAACATTTGTTCCTGTAATTGTATTCTGTTTTTTAACTAAAGATAGTCAAATTTTTTTTATACCACATCGGTGGCAAAAAACATACGGGTCGCCTGATGGTAAGCAGTCACCGTAGCCTATGGACGCCTGCAACTCCAGAGGTGTTACATGCGCATTGCCGACCTTAAACCTTTATAAATAATAATAATTTTGTCGTTATTCTCTCTCTCTCTTTCTCATTTTAGTAGGTATTTGGTGTAAGCTATTAACTTGTAACTTTATAGTCTAAAGAGGAATATCTCTAAACCATGACAGAAAATATAAAAATATTTAAAAAAAATATATAGGTAATAAATACCTCCAAATATCGGCCACCTTAAAATTAACGTGTTTTAAATTCAAGCAAGCTTAGGTACACGTCGTATTTTATAAAATTATACCAAAACTCTTTGAATTCCCGGTCCCTCAGAGAATTAGAGCTTTTAAAAATCTCGGCTGAGTAGGTGCTCAGTATTCCTCTTTTGTATAGCGGAATCCGCCCATTGCCGTCCTGCCAAATCCATTTACCATAGATATCAATACTTGGCTCTATAATAATAATAATAATAGCGAAGAGTCTCGACCAACATCTTGAGAGACTCTCGCTAGGTGGTTGGATCAAGGGCCAGATGCAGAAGGCGGTGATCTTGGACACGGCGCGGATAGTCCGCCGGTTCCTCTCTCTGCGGCCCTGACCACCGGTAGCTTGGGCCCTGCCCCGCTGCCGGCGGCACCCTAGGTTAGGTTTTTTTATAATGTGTTTATATGTATTTTTTATTGTTTTGTAAGTGTTTTTATATTTTACTTTTATATTCATATTGTAAAAAACCCTAGCTTAGAGAAGATAAATAAATAAAGGAATAATAATAATAAAGGAGCTTTATTTCTTCCACACATACTTCAAACAAAATAAATATATAACATTAAAGTAAAAGATAACTTAAAGATTAACTTAAAAAATATGTGGGCCCCTTTCGGGTAAAAGCCTCCCCCAAGGAGTTCCATTCCTCTCTATTTTGGGCTATCTCTAGCCATTTTGGACCCGCCGTTTCTGCTAGATAAGATAGAGCTAGAAGATGGACCATACGAACAGTACTTGGCTCTAGAAGTGCCAAAGTAAATGTAACATAATTTAATTTTTAACAAGCAAAAACGTCTGCGACCGACGCTTAAGAAGAAGATGTTTAAAAAGTGTAACGCTACGGTAGATGTCGCTAGGGTCCCCTAGACCCATAATTCGGTGGCAAGTTTTGCTATGGATGAGGTCTTGGTGGCTAAAATGGCAGAGCGCTGGAGTATCGATCCAGACACCGTGAGTTCAAGTCTCACCCAAGATAGTAGTTATTCCACTTTTAAATTTGTTCTAAGATTAAAGATAACATTCTGATGGCAACTGCGGCTGCATTACTGTTGCGACATTACGGCTACAGCATTGATGCCCTCGCTCTATCTGTCAGTTTAGGATATAACCGACTAGCTACAGTCATGCAGTTTTCTCGTCTAATAACAGACGACTTTAAAAATAACGAAACCATGAAACCTCCCTGAGATTCAAACATCCTCTACAAAAGTGGTCATCCGGGCGAGGGTCCTCGTGTTGGGTCGATATATGTCGAAAATTTGATGAAAATTGCGTGAGTGAAGCAATATATTTTTTTTTTAACTACTAGTGGCTGGTGAACCTTTACTTATATCCTCCGGCATTCTGAGAAAATTCCAAACACTGAATGACTGAAGCAACAAAAAGAATCCATTTAATTATCGAATCTGCTGATACCATTTCACGAGAATCGATTCGGAAACGGGGCCTGTAGAGGAAAACCTACAAAACCTTTTTTATAGCATTTGTTTAATTAACTCAAAATAAAAAATCATTTATTGTCAGGCAACAAATACCCATATATATGTATATACTCTGTGTGAGGCTGTAGATATGTATCTACAGCCTAATATACATACATATACCTAATAACTAAAAACTCAAAATCATTTTGGCCACAACAGTTTTTTTCTGCGTTACCTGTTCTGGTGTAACTGGTGTAAGATTCGACAGATTGCCAAGAACCGCCGAAGTATCACACTCTTCGGCCATTTTTGCCGAAGTTGAAACGGCCACCTCCAGCAAACCTGACGCGTAAACCTCTGAGGCAGCTAAGCCAATATAAAACTTAAGCGTCTCATCCCATCCACTTCACATCTGCACTACTCTTTTGTAAAATTATATAAAGGAACAATTTCATGTAATGCTCTAGTTATTTCATTTAATATTTGTACCGAGAACTTAAAAGAGAGCCGTGTTAGGATTCAAGACTATGGGCTCGATTCGGATTTTGTAATAGACATCTATTAGACATCGCCAAGATACGATAACGATATCTTTAAGATCTAACCTGTCAAATTTGACATTTCCGCGATTCTGGAGATACTCTTGAACGATTTCCACAAGATATTACTTAGAGATCTAATTCACATCTAATAGATATCTAACACGATCTATTGTAAAAGTGACGTTGGTTGCCCGAATTGCGCTGCAAAAGAGAACTAGTTGAAATCTAAACTATAACGTATCTAGAATGGATCTAGTACGTCTCTTGTGAATATCTTGAAGTTCGAATACGGCAGTATAACATTTACTATTTAGCTTCTTCCTGCGCTGCGACTTCCGGCCTGGCCCCGTAGCCAACATGCCAATCGCTAACGCTTCATAGCGAACGGAACGCAAGTGTCAATGTCACACTAATATGGAAGAGTGATAGAGAGACACAAAGCGGTTCGATGGCGAAGCGATAGCGATTGTCACCTTGGCTAGGCCGCCTGATTCGACGTCAAAAATTCGCTAAAGATACGATATAGATTGGTTTACAGTGTCAAAAGTGACATTTATGTTTGAAGAAACGTCACTTTGTACTCTGACATATCCGATCCATGTCGTATCTTTAGCAAAATTTTGACTCGTCTTAAAGTTCGAATCAGGCCGTTCGTCTAAGTAGAGTGAAGATTGATAAAAACTATCCATTCTCCTATATTCAGATTAGCAGTTTAATCGTGACGAGGTAATAAACAGACAAACAGACAGAGTTACTATCGCTTTTATAACATTACTATTAGTATATTATTATTCGTTTTTTTCCTTTACTTATTTATAGAGGGTTTTACAGATACCACCCTCATACGCCTCATGCCTTGACTGTCCAATGTTAAAATATTGGGTCAGTATTGTGACGGGAAGGGCATAAAATAATCGAATTTAAACTGTTGTGAGACATGCTAACATTGAATAATTTTACGGTTTAGACTCACTTGTTTTAAGTCACTCGCGCGACATGTTTCGGAGAGCCTAGGTCTCCTTTCTCAAGCACTAACAGTGCGAGCAGCGTTCACGACGGCCGTGTATCGCGTACTGCGGCACGCCGCGTCGCACGCTGCGCGCGCGCCGAGAAAACCGGTTGGGGGAGGTCTTCCGCTGTCATTGTAGGCGGGCATAGTGGTGTGTTTGGGCTTTGGTCACCTAACACTTGTAGCTCCTGCTCCTGCCCCACTGCCTCGCACTGTTAGTGCTTGAGAAAGGAGACCTAGGCTCTCCGAAACATGTCGCGCGAGTGACTTAAAACAAGTGAGTCTAAACCGTAAAATTATTCAAAGGGCATAAAATGTATATTGGGTGACTCATTTTTCTGTTTTTGTTTTTAATTATGTATTTATATGTATGTACTAACATCTAGTTTCTAAGTTTCGATGTAAGTAGACTAACATAATATGGATGTAAAAGTCTGAAATAAACAAATTTTATTTATTTATTTATAGTCGCTCTCTAATAAAAACTACAACATTCTAACTTTCACTAGATCTTATTGCTATCAGTCATAGGAGTCAATTTACAACGACAGCTATTACAGGATCGGTAAATTGATATAAAGTTACACTTGAAGTCAAACTATAACGACTCTCTAGTTTGCGGTAGACCCTCAGATTGTGAGTGTTTGTGGTAGTGGCGCCCCCTACGCAGAGTTTCGCGTAATATTCCCTATATTAGCAATTTTTAAATAAATAAAGATCATAATGCTATAGCCTACGTTTTAATAAAAGCAAGATATTCGCCTCACGCAGAAAAAACATATCGCTTTAAATATCTCTCTGTTCATTTGTTCCGCCTTAGGGGAGATTGTTGGCTTTGATAATTTCCTTTGCTAACTCTGCTCAGTAGAAATTCAGTTAATATTTGAGATTATGTCTTCATGGAAGCTGTATAAATTACTTATGTTTTGTTCTGTTTCAGAAAATACATTTAAAAACAATGAAACATAATAATTATGAAATGTGTATAATAATTTTTAAATGCATTTTTGGTTATTCTAAAACAAAAAACCACGGGTTGCACTCAGGGAGTGCTGGCAGAAGTGAAAAGTCAATGACTAGTGCAAAATGCACTATGTATAATTGAGGTTAACGCCATTTAGCGTTAGCGTTAATTACTTGAAACCCCTAAGTACATCACTGTTAGTAATCGAGTTATATTAATACCAGTTCGAGTGAAACTCACTAGATGGCGTTTAAATCAATAAAGAAAAACTCAATGACATTACATGTAACAGTTTTTCATGTAATGTCATTGAGTTTTTCTTTATTGATTTAAATGCCATCTAAAAGAGTGGCCATCTAAATCTTACGGTCACGTGAGATCGTCTTACGCTGTCTCGAGGTTAACATTTTTTCCCCACCTCAAAAAGTGAAACATAATATGAAATGTATATATAATAATTTTAAAATGCATATTATCTTTGGTTATTCTAAGAAAGAAAGAAGTTAATTAGTAAGCAAGCAAGTTAGCGTAAGCGTTTTAATTAATTAAATTTATTTTTTCCTTTTTTTTGACCAAGTTTGCGCGCCGTAGTTTATACATTTAAATAAATATTAAATTAACACAGCATGGCCCATGTTAATTTCGTTTCATGTTTAATCCATTGGACATTCTAAAATCTAAATAGTTATCGTTAAATAAATATATTGTTATTGTTATTGTTAATTGAATGTTGATGCTGTCACAAAAACGTCGTATCAGAAAGCTAAATAAGTTAAGGTCAACCGAGGTAAATGCGTCATGTGAGGTAAGTGCGTCTTTTAAAGATTTCTTCTAAACGGAACATTTTGGAACTATTGCAACCCTCTCTGTTTGAAGTGTGGTCACTGAACTTTTAATGCAGACGGCTATAATAGTTATAATATGTTGCGTTTCGAAGATATCTTCAAATGACGCATTTACCACAAGAGGCGCATTTACCTCGGTTGACCTTACAATGTTAAAATACCCATCATCATCTTCCTCGCGTTGTCCCGGCATTTTGCCACGGCTCATGGGAGCGTGGGATCCGCTAGGCAACTAATCCCAGGAATTGGCGTGGGCACTAGTTTTGACGAAAGCGACTGCCATCTGACCTTCCGGTAAACTAGGCCTTATTGGGTCCGGTGCCGTCACGATGTTTTCCTTCATCGAAAAGTGACTGGTAAATATCAAATGATATTTCGTACATAAGTTCCGAAAAACTCATTGGCACGATCCGGGGTTTGAACCCGCGACCTCCGGATTGCAAGTAAAAAATAAAAATAGCGCAACTTACTCCCGATAAAAAATAGATTACGTTGAAAGCTCTTCAGTTTTAAATTCAATCCTTTCAACTGAGTTATTGATGGCGCTCTTATAGACGCAGGAGTAAAGAAACAGAACAGAGTATGAATTTAAACCGCCTTTGAAGGTATAAAAACTCAAATCTGACACTCTTATCACTCAGTTATTCGAACAGGCATCAGATACCTACACACACTCTGCATTTACTACTTATTTCGTACGTGCATAAGACTAACCCCGTACACATAATTATACCCAAGTGTATTTTAACTTCACTGCACGCGGAAAAAATGACGTGAAACAATATGGGAGCAAAACACTGTGTATTGTGCTTTCACTAGATAACGAAACAATACAAAAAAGTACAATGCGGGAATTTAAAGGGTCTATAGATATACATAGAAGGCTCCTTTCCCGCTTGTGTTACTACGCGTCCAGCAAAAGAAAAATACATACAGTGTCTCACATCACAGTGGTATGAACCTTTTTTTTTTAATATAAATATTTAAAAGAAGCCTTTATCAATGAGACATGTCGGCTCCGTTGGGCCTCTATATTACAGAATTTCAATAAGTGTTACTGTATGGACCTGTTACTCGGGTCTCTATTGTTTCCCAAATATAATAGTTTTAAGCCATAATGTATTGTTTGCCCGCATTTTCGTTAGTCATAATTCATTTGGTTCAGAAACGCGTCACTTTTCAGGATTGCCATAAAGGTCTCTGCCCACTACACCGTATCATACCATAACCGTGCTATGAACGTATCAGGCACGGAATGTAACCCGACACGGACTACTATGCCCACTACACCGTGTCTACATCGTTTCATATCCGTGCATAACGGGTTTAGTGCCCGTAGTAACTGCGTATCATCCCCATAGCATCCGCCTATAATCCCCGTAGCATCCGCGTTTCATCCCATTAGTACCCGCGTTTTATTCGCGAGAGCCAGGCTCGTCAGAAAGAGCGAGCGAATGCTTCTCATACTGGCAAGAGCGAGCAACAGATACGGCAATGCGTTTATAACGGGCTTAGAACGGTCACCATACGCGGTTATAACCCGTATGCTCACCGTTTCGCCGCCTGCACGCACCGTTCTGGCAACGTTGCGTGCCATGCACGGAGCGTTTCGGCACCGGCAAAATATCCTCGCCGACAATTTTTGACGATCCGTGCATGGCACGCTACGGGTATGGTCGGTGACGGAACGGGCTAGTGGGCATAGTCTCATACTTTTTAATACAAAGATATTTTTTTTGCCTGACACGTTCATAGCACGGTCATGGTATGATACGGTGTAGTGGGCAGAGACCTTAAAACAAAACTAACCTAACCTATCTATAGGATAATCGTTAGGTTAGGTTAGAAATCCTGAAATGTTAACGGTTTCAGTTTAATGACTAATGATAATATGACAAACAATACATTATGACTTAAAACTTTACTCTATTCCGTTTGCTTACTCCCTTGCTTAAAGCGCGGAAATGTTCATTACTCGATTCCATATTTCCTTTGTCTGCCGCTCGAGCTCGAACAAAGTGAATTCTTAACTACCACCGTCCTGCGGTGTTGTTCGTATTGCTAACAGAAGGTAGGAAAGTCAAACAAAAGAACAAACCCCGGGGGCTAGCCAAGTGGTCAATCATTGATAGAAAACGCGAATCCAAAATTAAATTCTTATTTTTAGGGTTCCCTACCACAAAAGAAAAAAATGGGTCCCTTATAGGATCACTCGTGCGTCTGTCTGTCTGACCATTCCCCCTTCCCCCCTTTATCTCCGAAACTACTGGGTCTAAAATTATGAAAAAAATACACAAAATAGTTTTTTACCTACAGATGACAGGAAATCCTATTAGAAATGTGCAGTCAAACGTGAGTCGGACTTAATGTACGGAACCCTTGGGACGCGTGTCCGACTCGCACTAGGCCGGTTTTTTTGTTTGACGTTTGTCATCTTGGCTATGCTCCCAGAAGCTTAGCAAACGCTAATCGAAAAGTACTTATTCTATATAATATAACATATTATATCATGTATTTCTGTTGCCGCTATAACAACAAATACTAAAAACAAAATAAAATAAAATATTTAAGTGGGGCTCCCATACAACAAACGTAATTTTTTTTGCCGCTTTTTGCGTAATTGTACGGACTTCGTGCGCGAGTCCGACTCACTCTTGGCCGGTTTTTTAATTGTCCTTCTTCCATCTTAGATAGAACTATTCCAATAGGCAATAGCATCCTGAAGGACGCAACCATATTACCTATAAAATAATTCAGAATACATTAGGTCGTACATTCTAGGTATTTATCATCAGCTTCCTCGCGTTGTCCCGGCATTTGCCACAGCTCATGGGGAGCGTGGAGTCCGCTTGGCAACTAATCCCAAGAATTGACATAGGCACTAGTTTTTGCGAAACTGACTGCCATCTGACCTTGCAACCCAGAGGGAAAACTAGACCTTATTGGGATTAGTCCGGTTTCCTCATGATGTTTTCCTTCACCGAAAAGCTACTGGTAAATATCAAATGATATAAGTTTCGAAAAACGCATTGGTACGAGCTGGAATTTGAACCCGCAATTTCCGGATTGCAAGTCGCACGCTCTTACCGCTAGACCACCTATATACCTAACTATTTGTGTTCTGGTTATGATTTAAAATGTTTACCTCTGTCCCTTGTCCCTTGTTGTGTGCTTAACAGATGTCTGTTAAATTGGCCTCAAGATAAAGATTTCTTGAAAACGCTCTTGTTGCTTGTTTTGCACAATAGGTAAGCTTTAGAAAATTACAACAACAGGCTGGGAAAAATCAGGACTCGATATTCCGGGCCCATTGTGCGGCGTGTATTGTGTATGCCAGGATAGAAACAGATTAAATTAAGACAGAGAATCCGACCACGTAGGGTTTGCAATCCGGATCCGAAATGTATGAAATTATCCGGATCTGGATCCGGATCCGCGGATCTTTCCATACATTACAGATCCGTCGTGCAAACCCTATGACCACGTAATAAAACATAACGTTTTGCATAATTTAACATATTTTGACTTAAATATCATCGGTGGACCTCATATTTTTTTTGCAATTGATGAATAAAAAATGTATGGACATCAGAGTGACCCACTTTTAAAAAAATGGTTTATCTAATGCTTCAAAGATGATGCAACACATGATATTTACATGTATACAAATAAAGATATGGCCTAGGTGGTCATTAAAGTAAATTCTAGCCCTTTCAAACAATAAAAGAAGAAAGAAAGAAAAGTTCGATTGTTTTTAAAACCACGAAACCAGCCTAACCTCTGCCCATTCAGTAACAATTTAGGATAGTTATATCTATGCGGCAAAAAATATGATGCAGTCCGTTTCAACTTTGACATGCATAAAATTTAAATAAAAAACGTTTAATTTCACCCGATAAAGCAAATCTACCGCGAATTTATTTTCCCTGTACCTATTTCCGATTATGATTGAACAAATTCAAATCGAGAAAGTTTTCAATGTTACAAGTGAATCTTCTTCGCAACTAGTAGTCTGTGGACGAAGGTTACCAGGTAAACGAAAGCTGTTTGTTTATTTTAAGTATATTCAAGAGCCACAGAAGCGGAATTTTCAGGTTTCGCAAACAACCATGCGATAAAGAAAGGCTTTCAATATAAGGTAAATGTAGATAATTCCGTCATAGGGGCTATTCTGTCCACGAGCGTATATTTCTTTGATTTTCAATCGTGGGAAAAAAAAACCATTTGCTTTTGATTGCTGAAACTAAAAGCAATCGCTGCTTTGTCGGTGAATTTATCAATTTTGTTCGTTGTTCAAGAAAAACGCTAATGGACGGAATAGCCACATAGACCTTATACACATTTTTGGATTGCGTCTGGATTATTTTGTATTTGTTACCATGCTCTCCCTTTTGGTTGGAACTAACAATAATTTAATATCTATTTTATTAACCAAAATTTAAATTATAACAAAATAGATTCAAATTAAGGGTAATTAAACAGTAGGCAGACTCTGACCGCTAAGAAGAAATATTTAATACAAATAATTTACGATGATTAATGATAGGATATATTAAGCGAAAATGTACCCTCTACAGACGGCCCGATTCGAACAATGCTTACAAGATGTCACAGCGATACGATACTGATATGTCAGTGTCAAAAGTGACGTTTTTGGTTGAAATATTTGTAGTATCGTATCGTTGTGATATCTTATAAGCATTGTTCGAATCGGGCCGAGAGTTGATTTCGCAATGAATACGAATATATTAGGTAATTTATATTTTAAATTATGTCGCATTCATTCTGTAATCATTATTTGGTATCGTGAAATGTAAATTGCAATTTCGATAGTATGTGGTTTGCCTGTGTTTTATATGTACTTAGCAGTGAACGCATATCCTGTACTTAGTTATCTTTTGTTTGATAGAATAACATTATTTTAATGTACCTGGGCGTTTTCTAAAATAAATATTGAAAACCCGATTCTCCCAGATCCTGGTGTTTTTGGGTTCTTTCAACTCAGAATCACTAGCTTAATCAATCCTGATGATAAAAAATTTTGTCCCAAAATTTTGTATGAAAATTGTACATTCCACTACGTCACGTTACATACAAGTGAAAATTTTTCTCATACTAAAAACGTGACGTAATGGAATGGACATTTTGGGACATCTTTTTTTAATGGTAGGATGGAGAGTGCTGTCGATTCTGAGTAGAATGAGCCCAAGAATGTCCAGATTTGAAAGAATCGGGTTTTCGATATTTATTTTAGAAAAAGCCCACCTAACATAAAAAATAAAATAGGTAATATTTGAATGAACTTATTTAACTTGAGCAGTCATCAAAGTATTTTTCAAATAGCTTGGGTATGGTAACAGCTATAATTGTAATACAATTTTGCAGATTTTGCTTTTTAACGTCGTAAATTGTAAGTATGGAGATGACGGCTGGTACCATACCTAATTTACCTATTTGAAAAATACCTACTATGCTGGATAGTTTGTATTTAAAATGAAATATTTCGGTTCTAAGCACTTATCTTTTGCAGTTGACATCTTCTTCACTTTTTATACTACCTACAGTAAAGTTTTCATAATTTTCGCATTATTTCGCATGTTTTCCAAAAACGCTTCTCATTAGAACGCCGTTCCAGTACATTACACAGACAAAAAAAGGTTACTTTTCCTCAAACAGAGGAAACAATGGCCCTTGAGCCAGATGAGGGCTCTCCAAGGGTTCAAGTCTCGGCCTTGTTTACTTACTTCTTTCCTTTTACAAAGATCCCCCCATGATTGCTTTGCATATTGGTACAGATGTCTGGTTGCAAAGGCAGGGTTTTAGAAGTGGGAAGTGGGAAGTGGGATTAGCAGAATTCTTAGCAAAGTGCAATGCTAGTAGTATTGGCTAACGTAATTGATTGAAAGCTATCAAAATTACGCTATTAAAAAAATTATTTAAGGATCTTTTTTACAAAAGAATAGACAGAAAACGAAAAAAAAGGAGCAATCGTTAGCAGTGCTATTAGGCTAATTCCGTACATTAAAATGTAAACTGAACGGACAGGCATACTAGTGATGGGACTATGAGTATGCAGAAATATATTAAATAATTTGTTAAGATGGAATGTTTAATAAAGGGGCCCACTGATTAACAGTCCGACGGACGATATCGGTCTGTCAGTTGTTCGGAACTGTCAAATTTTTATTCTTACTGACCTTTAGACTTACAGGCAACAGAAAATATCACTTTTAAGCCCATGAACATAAAGTAGGTAGTTACTTACTCGTAACGTAGAGTTAAAGAAAATAATTAATATTTTGTAGTCAAATCCGGAAAATTTTGCCTAATTAAACCTCAGGCTTTGGATAAGTGGTTATGCCATTTAAATTAAACAAATAAAATAAAAGACGTTTCATTTCTAAATAATATTATCCAAGCCAAGCTCTATAAATCTGAACTTGAATTCTTGTGTTAATGATTTATACCTATATTCACACCTACTTATACATGAAGGTATATTGGTTTGCAGATTACTAAGTACTTAATCAATAATCAAATCAAGTATTTTAAACTCAGCATCAGCAGTGCAGATTAAGTAATCGATAATCAAGTCAATTATTTTAAACTCGGCAGTGCATCGATATTCATACTCATCCTCATTATCACGCGCCCATCTCTATAATTAATTGACGTCGTTATTAAAATTTATCGTCGACGAATTTAGGGTTACTTTTTAAATAAATAATTCAGCGATTTTGCTTTATAATTGATGCTTGGCAAAAAACGTTGATTACTTGGGTTGTAGATAAACAGAGATACAAATTAGCGTTTACGACCTTCATTGTAAAACGACGTAACTACGTATATGCGACATGTATTGCAAATTGATTCTTAAGATAACAGGTATACGGTTGATAATTCCTTTGGTAAGCTATTGGGTATTCTAATTAGCTGCATTAAAATGAGATTTTTTTTCTTTTGTTTAATTGCGCTGTATCGTCATCAGATATATCAGAGCGGCCGAGGTGCTCAAAAATATCTGAACACGCACTCTAACGCCTTGACAATAGAGGCGTGTTCAGATATTTGTGAGCACTTTGGACGCTCCGATATATCTGATGGCGACTGTACAAAAATCGTACAATGTATTAATGAAGCCTATAATAAAGGCTTTTATATTATAAAATAGGTACCTGATTGTAATAACGACTCGAACTTGGCATACTTTTAGTAAGTAGATATTATTATACAAACTTACTAAAGTTATATGCTGCACTATTAAATTAGTACCTAGTCCCTAATATATTCTTGTTTCTAGTACGAAAATTGACCGTAATCTAATATCGCTTGGTTGTTAGCGTTCATTAATTCATAAATTCCACTCAGCCCTAAGTCATGCTAATTGCAATTTCAAGTCCCATTTTAGTCTGACTAATACACTTTCATTAAATTAAGTAATTTGAGCTCCAACTCAAGCTGTCTCTTTAAATGAAGCCATTTGCATAATTGCAGCAGTGATTAGAACTGATATGACAAAGACCATGTATATATGTACATATGTATACAATGTATAGGTAAATAGGGTGGAATGTCTAGTCAAAGGGCTTAGCCAAGCGTAGCATGCTCTGAATGCATCTTGAGGTTAGGTTGTGGCCAGAAGAGAGCGGAATAAATAATTTTATTTAAAATGTTGAAATAAATATAACAAGTTTCGCTAATTGCATAGATACTATATTTAAATAAAACTGGCCAAGTGCGAGTCGGACTCGCGCACGGAGGGTTCCGCGCCATCAACAAAAAATAGAGCAAAACAAGCAAAAAAACGGTCACCCATCCAAGTACTGACCCCACCCGACGTTGCTTAACTTCAGTCAAAAATCACGTTTGTTGTATGGAGCCCCACTTAAATCTTTATTTTACTCTGTTTTTAGTATTTGTTGTTATAGCGGCAACAGAAATACATCATCTGTGAAAATTTCAACTGTCTAGCTATCACGGTTCGTGAGATACAGCCTGGTGACAAATGGACGGACGGACGGACGGACGGACGGACAGCGGAGTCTTAGTAATAGTGTCCCGTTTTTACCCTTTGGGTACGGAACCCTAAAAACGACTCACGCTAGACCAGGCCGGGCTGGAGCTTCCGGCGCTTCGTTTTCTATGTAAAGTGATCACCGATCAGCCATTATAGAAAATGACATGTCGGACGCTTCGGCCCGGTCTAGCGTGAGTCATCTCTATTTTGGCATAATGAAGAAATAGATCAACGTATAAAACGATTTTTAACCGACGAAAAAAACGGAGGAGGTTCTCAAGTCGACGCGTATATTTTTTTTTTTTTTTTTATGTATGACCACGCATAACTTTTTACAGAGTAGTTCGATTTTGATAATTATTTTTTTATTGGAAAGGGTATATGCCCCGAAGTTGGTCCCATATAAATTTGGAAAAAAAAATCTAACCTTAAGGGTAGGAAAATAGGGGATGATTGATTTTTCACTCACCGATTGAAACTAAAAATGGATTAAAAAATAAAAGCTTTTTACAAAAAAAATAAAACCGACTTCAAAAAGGATGAAATAAAATATTATTATTTTTGAAGTCTATGCGTTACCAACTGATATGTTTGAAGTCGGTGCCAAGTCAAGTAGTGACAATACCAGTCAATATTTTTGACGCATAGACTTCAAAAAGAATAATATTTTATTTCATCCTTTTTGAAGTCGGTTTTATTTTTTTTTGTAATAAGTTTTGTAATACCTAATCTCAGTTTAACTTCACTCGAAAGCACAGGAGTGACGAGGCGGCGTCTGTTTTGCTTGCCGAACTTGGCTGACACACTGCCGTATGTCTAGATAATAATGGACATAATAATGGTTGCAAGAACTGTGAGCTATCAATATATAGCAATGTATTTTTATTATCTCTGAACTCAAGGTCGTTCCACTACCCACGCCACACAATATTATTTTTAATTTATTCCTCTCTTCTTATTTCGTGACGTAGCCTTACATTTAACTACATAATGCTGGATGATAATTTAATTATTTAAGCTTTAATTTGTTCTACTGCCAGACCCGAAGCTTTCTAAACATTAGTCTAAGTAATTCGTTATGTTACTTAGTTAAATAATTTATTCACGTATTCTGTAGCAGATGTGAAGAAAACAAATTAAGCTGGCTTTTTGGATTAAATATAATCTCATTAATTTAGTACGTACAAAATATTACGTTTGTAGTAGAAATATTTTCAAAAGATTGGGTCAGGTGGGGTAAATATAAGACACAGGTAAAAATAAGACAAACTTTTGAACATTCAAACACGTATTATATTTCACTCCTATTCCATTTAAAAAGAAGTCTACACACAAGGCTTCTTTTTAAATGGCATAGGAATGAAGTAGAATAAGTTTTTGAGTGATAAAAATTTGGTCCATATAGCTAAGCAAATCAGCAAATCTAAGCACTTGACTACCCAGTACCCGGGGTGTCTAATTAGTACCGTAAAATGGGGTGAGTAGGGTCAAAACTGAAATTCAAACCTCGATAACATTTTATTTTTACATATGAAAACTGTTTGTATTTTAGTTTTTATTTTATTTTGTGTAGTTCCATTTCATAACTTTGACGATAAAGAGGAAAACCCACCTCACCCCGTAGTGCCTCGTATTTGGGGTGAGAGGGGTTTTCATACAAAGGTGATTTTGGAAGATTGTTGGATCGATTTTTTTTATCATGCGTATTACTATAGCTCCATTTTAAATTGGAATACATTATTTTTGTAGCAGTAGCCTTAAAATCCCTTCTCACCCCCCTCTCAAATCTTCTCTCCCCATTCATAACCCACCTCTCCCCGCGAAACCTACTAACCCCGTTTTACGGTACCATACGGCTGAGAGGCGAGACGTCTCGTCTCGTCTTGACTCGGCACGTCGTGTAACTACATATAAAGCCTGACGGACGGAAGGATAATCCTATAATCCGGCCTAGGGCGTAGTTTGTCGGAGATTATGTCCTAGTCAACTCGCTATATGCTAATATTTTGTCTGAAAAGGGTTAAAGGGAAGAAAGAGATATATATTATGATTATTTTATGAGACTAAATATTTTTGCCTAGCCAAAATGACAATAGGGAATATTACGCGAAACTGCGTAGGCGGCACCACTCCCACAGTAAGTCACAATCAATGTCATATTTGATTGTCTGTGAAAACTTATCAAAACAGTTTAAGGTACCTATAGTATGTATAAGTTACTCTATGGTATAGTCACTAGTGCTGCAATCTGGCAGTAATACTCCCTATTGACAATCATTGATAAAAACTTCAATGGATTTTTTTATGTTTCAAATAAATGTAATTGAGTTAACATACAAATTATAAACTAAAATAAACCTAAGAATGAGTAAACTAAATAACTTAAAAAATAAAATATTAACCCCCACTCTGATTATCCGCCGGACCAAATGTGCAAAAATGAAAATTTAAATAATGTATGCAAATAGTCACATGATTTTCGTAGATATTATCTGTCATCTCGATGGATTTTTTTTTCGTTTAAGTAACATTTATCGATGTACGATTGTAATTTCCCATAGCCCCCCTAAGATATGCTTTTTATGAAAGGGACGAAAACGGAGATGCTTAACCAAGCTGCCAGAACTTTATATACTTACTTCAAAGTCAATTACCTGCTCCATAATTCCTTAACTTTATGAAACAATTACCTATCCGAGGTAAGCCTTTGACGGCCTAACTTAACGAAAACGAAATTATTACACTCAATCAAATCCATTCGAAGTAGGGCTTTAAATATTATCAAGTTAACTTGCAATAGGAGATAATGTTCTGAAGGTTCCGATTAAAGTTATTTCAAACTTTTGAATTACAGCTCCCGTTTGATAACTGTTGCTACGGTAGAAAGTGCTTCTAGATTAATATATATTTGGGCCATTCTACTTTTCGTTAAATGTAAGTTTTTGAAAACTTTCGTAAAATTCATAGTATATTATTTTAGAATACTTGGCCATCACTTTCATTTTCTGTTTTGTGATGAAGAAATAGGCTTAGTTAGGCTATCGATTCCGATAGCTTTGTTCACTAAATAACTACTGTAAAATAAACTATTGAAACGGATTATATCGCGTGTATTGAATTTATTCTACATCCAGACGTCATCCGTAGTTTTTCCTCAGTCACCCATTAACCACGAACGCTGTAAAGGGTTCGAAACGTCGGGATGTAGAATACATTCAATATACGCGATATAATCCGTTTTAATAGTTTTATTTCATGAGTAACTATCGCGGTAACCGAAGACAATATTAACTACTGTAAATAGTCTTAATTACAGTAACTCAGTGGTTATAGGTTGTCTCCCGGTTATGTATGAAAATAAGGCATTTAGGCTACAACGCTGTGAGCGTTACCATATGTTTAAGTCCATTAATCAATATTAATAGGCATATGAATTTTAATCAACAAATTCCTACGATTTGGTTTAGGTACAATTTGGGAATACAATTTTTACATATGAATTAAATCTCTATCATACTTTTTTTGGCCATAAATTACTTAATGGTCACGAAAAAGCGGAATGACCCATTTGCCATTTTTGGAATAACCCCGCTATCAAAATTACCTCAATATACCTTAGATTAAAGCCCCTGGCAATAAACTCCAAGCAGGGAAAACTTTACATGTTTAAGGAATCATGAAATGAATGTTTATTTTTGACCCAAAAAGCAAAGAAACTCGATAAGTGCTCATTTAAATAAAAAACCGGCCAAGTGCGAGTCGGACTCGCACACGTAGGGTTCCGCACCATCAACAAAAAATAGAGCAAAACAAGCAAAAAAACGGTGACCCATCCAAGTAGGTACTGACCCCGCCCGACGTTGCTTAACTTCGGTCAAAAATCACGTTTGTTGTATGGGAGCCCCACTTAAATCTTTATTTTATTCTGTGTTTAGTATTTGTTGTTATAGCGGCAACAGAAATACATCATCTGTGAAAATTTCAACTGTCTAGCTATCACGGTTCGTGAGATACAGCCTGGTGACAGACGGAAGGACGGACAGACGGACAGACGGACGGACGGACGGACGGACGAACAGCGGAGTCTTAGTAATAGGGTCCCGTTTTTACCCTTTGGGTACGGAACCCTAAAAAAATACTTAAATTATTATAAGAAACATTTATAACGCAAACATGGCACTTTTGAAAAGTATGTAAATCTGTATTAGTCTGTAAAATATTGTTTATGTACCTGCTGTGTGTTACCTAGTGAAAAGTAATAATACCTACTTATATTATCGCTTGAATGAAACCATGTTGCAGGGTTTTTTTTTACTATAGGTATACTGCCGTATTCGAACTTCAAGATATTCATAAGAGACGACACGTACTAGATCCATTCTAGATACTCGTACGTTATAGTTTAGATTTCAACTAGTTCTCTTTTGCAGCTCAATTCGGGCAACCAATGTCACTTTTACGTTAGATAGTGTTAGATATGTATTAGATGTGAATTGGATCTCTAAGTCATCTTGGTGACGTCTAAAAGATATTTCGTAGATGTCTATTTCAAAATCCGAATCGGGCCCACCATAGTCTTAAGTTATCTAGACAAACTTTTCACACGAAACCGTTTAGAATTTCCTCACTTTTACAAAAAGCTCATTTTAACAGCAATTTATACAAGTCAAATCATGAAGCATTAAAAATTGTTCCTAACAACGTCACACCGTATTTTTATAGTAACAAAGGTGTATTTTAGTAGAATATTTACGGGAAAAGCGACTTTATGGACATGAAGAAGCCGATTCTTAAGGAAAATCAAGTTAGTTACTCGCAAGAAGTTTTATTAGGAGTTCTTTTTAAACGTTCTTTCAATATTTTTCTACAGTTTATTTCTGTTGTGTTATTTCGAGAGACGAAGCCGATAAAAAGACTCTGAATAAAATGTAAACTGATACTTATACATATAGGTATGTAATTATCAACGGAAACAAATAAACGTTCCCAAATTTCACCAAATAGCACACATCAACTATTCTGTTTCGTGTAACCGTAAAAAGAATTAGTTTAATTAATTGCAGAGCTTATTTCTGCTGGACTGGTTCCCTTTATTATTATTTATATTATTATATCCGTTTGTCCTTTTGCGCTAATTAAATTGTAGGTATCTACTTTCCGTGTACTTACCAGTACTAAACCTAAATAGTCCCTTTGTACCTATACAAATCCTAATTCTAAGAACATTATACGAAATAGGCCCTTAATAAGACCCAGCAAGAATAGCAATTTCACATTTTTATAAGCTTTTTCCATGCCTGGGTAGAATCGTTCACTGTTACTATTATTACTTTTGCGTGGAAAACCACACATCATATGCCCGAGGGAGAAATATATAATAATTGTCCCTAATGTCTCTCGTTTAGGCACGTTACTATCGGCTCTTATTTATTGGAGTACAAATGATAATGGCAGCCGTTTTGGTGGGCGGCCAACAGGCCCTGGGGTGGGGCTTCACTTTTAGCGGGTATTGGGTCGGTGCTGCCCTCTATGCAGTTCAGCTCCTTTAACCAACCACCAGCATTCTAAACATGATAGCTAATAAGCTAGATTGTCCTCTGTTGTGGGCAATGGGTCAGCGGACAAAGTCACTTTTTGTTATAAATTATTAAATATTTTATTTTATTAGGTTACCCATTGTTACTAACATACTTAAATCATAAGCTATAACTAACAAATGTATGGACCATTGTTGTCTTAAATAAAGAAATTTTGAATTTCGAATTTAACAGAAATATTCACTTGCAGGTCAAATCAGCTCGGTATATCTTAAACTGTCTAAACGATAATGATTTATTAAATAATCCAATTCCAACTCCAATTCTCCCTCAATTGCTCAAAGGTTAACTGGAAGAGATCCCCGAAAGGGATAAGTTCGCCTTTGCACAAATCATGTGTGTCTTTTCATGTTTTATGTTTCTTTTTGGACAATAAAGTGTTTTACTACTACTAAATAGAAACTACTTATAAGTCCAAAAACGCCAACTTATACAGACAAACTCCCTATTCAGTAGCACATTATTGTTTAGTTTACTGATATTATTTTAAACTATTTTTTGGAAATATTATCCGTTTAGGATGGTCATGAATTAGCGTATAAAATAATCATAAGACTAACTGCGGGCATTTGCTCTGAATTTAGTGACACAATTTTGTAGAAATGTGTTGATGGCATTCATTAACTGATGGTAGAAGTAGGTACAGACAGGCGCACTACTAAATAATCACAAATACAATAAAAGTATATAGCCAATATGTCAAACAATGTTTACCTAAGTATACGAAATTGAGGTGTGGGTTACAACTCATGTATGAATAGCTCCAGAGAGAGGTGACCCCCCCTGCATAGAAATGTGTTAGCAAAGGGGGTCACCTCTCTCTCTGTACATTAAATGACAAGAGAATTACATACCTGACCGCCAAGTGACAAAGCTTAAAGCCATGTTTAACCAAAATCTGAAAAATCAAACTATTTTTTTTTTAAGTTGATCTCGCTACAACTGGCAATACACCCTCACCCAAACTACTGAATTTGCGACAATGGCAGCGTTGAATTTTTACGACGAATTTGATTATTCCCGCGTTCCGCAAGACAACCCTGAGGTTCAATGAAGTGTCTCTGTCTCGCAGATTATAATACAATGTAAGGTTTTATCTTTGAGGCGTTTGCAGGTTTTCGACTGAATAAAGCGAGTTCTTAAGATGTACTTACGAGTACTTACTTACTATACCAGATGGATATATAGGTACTTACATTATTTGTTCATTCCAAATACTTGATAAACGATAAATTGATGGTATTTTTAATGTCGCAACTCCTTTCAGCCGCCGCTCTACGCGACAACATTTTCGTCTTTCACCACTTAGATGTAGAATAGAGTGTGTTCGGAAAAAGAAGAGTCGTGAAATGTATTGGGTCCCATACGTTCCACGGCTCTTCTCTTTCCGCACAGGCTCTAGATGTATAGTTTGTAGCTTTCTAATAGACCCCGAAGGCTAATCCTATTGTCTATTGTTAAGAAAAACCGCTCGTGCCACGTGCCACAACCACCTGCATAAAAAATCGGTACTTCGGTTACTGAGTGCCGGCGAGTCGAACGCTACAGAACCAGTCTAAAATGTGTCATCGAGATGCGTAACAAAGGCGCGTTATCGGAGAGCGCACCTACACTGGTTTTTTGAGCGTTGGACTAGCCCGCGCTCAGGTGCCAAATAGAATAATTAGGACCCTTTTTTGCAGGTAAGTAGCACGTGCGGTTTTACTGAACAATAGACAATAAGATAAGCCTTCGGGGTCTACTAGAAAGCTACAAACTATAGATGTAGTGTAAGGACGCCCGGCTGGAAGCAGGCGGGCTGTCGATCGCGTGTCGCGTTCATTCAGCCCAGTTCCCTGAGATTGGAGCTGCAGGTTACTAGCCCGGTGGTATTCCCACACTGTTCTCCTCAAATCTTCTTATTTTCCTGCAGAACTGAAGGGCATCTTAAGCATCACTTAGATGGTTGGCTGTCCTCAACTGTGCGTTTCTCCAGAAACATCCGGCCTCGATACCTACGACTTTCAAATTTTCGTAATATTAGTGAATTTGTATGGAAAAATCACCAATAGTGTTAGCTTGTATTCTATTATGCATAGGCCCTTGTTTGTGAATATAATTCCACATCATAAAACTTTCTAACAGGCAAAAAGTAGAAACTCATTTCAAACTGTAAAGGGGCCCACTGATTAACGGTCCGCCGGAAGGCATCGGCCTGTCAGTTAGAACAAAATTTTGACAGTTCCGAACAACTGACAGGCCGATACCGTCTGGCGGACCAGGCCATTATTTCGTACAAAATTAAAGGGATCTTGACCTGTTTTATCTCATCTTGAATCTTGAAGTTTTTAATTACGTCTTGGCCCGTCTGGCTTTGTATTTGTGATGCACTTTCCTTTGAAATTAGGAGCAAATATCGGATTTAACGGATTTAATTAAATTTCCCTGATGGTAAGACCCATTTGTGTTGGGAAGTTTAGATTTTATTGTACCTACTTCAATTTTATGCCTAGAAATCACTTGTATTACTGGTTATACGACTGCATAATTTTCACTCGATTAAAATTTTCGCTATTAAATTTTATTTTATTCGAAAACTAAGTATGCATTTAAGTAAGGTTGTTCCTTTTTAATAGTGCTGGTGGCCTAGCGGTAACAGTGTGCGACTTGCAATCCGAAGGTCGCGGGTTCAAACCCCGGCTCGTAGGTACCAAAGAGTTTTTCGAAACTTATGTAACGAAATATCATTTGATATACTAATCCCAAAAAGGCCTGGTTTATCCTCTAGGTTGGAAGGTCAGAAGGCAGTCGCTTTCATAAAAACTAGTACCTACGCCAAGTCTTGGGATTGGTTGCCAAGCGGACCCCAGGCTGCCATGAGCCGTGGCAACTAACAATCCCAATTAAATGTTAACTTTATCCTTATAATCAAAAAGCAATTTCCAGTTTTGCCATTAGTTTTTAAAACGGCACCAGCATTTCGTATTCGCATTTTACTTCACTGACATCGCTAAATAGGCCAGCGGTACTCAAACCCACAAAAAGGCAAAAAAGTATTCCATGCCCACAAAGGTTCGCTTTCGCGCCTCCGGCTATGCGAATGAATTAGTTTTTTACACCCCGTACCCAGAACATGTGTTAATGTATATTTATTTTAGATTCTGGAATGTTATCCTACCGGACTGCGCCAAATATATGTTTTATTTGTCACTAGCGACCCGCCTCGGCTTCGCACGCGTAGTTCAACAAATTAACAAAAAAACCTTTATAAATTATACACTTAAACCTTCCTCAAGAATCATTCTATTGATAGGTGAAACCCGCGTGAAAATCCTTTCAGTAGTTTTTGAGTTTATTACGAACATACAGACACACAGACGTGGCGGGGGAATTCGTTTTATAATATGTGTACCTACTAAAAATGAAACTGATTAAAATGTTTTTATTTTCTCTCCTCCGATTGTTGTGCTTAAATGGTTAACTATAGAGATTAATTTTCAAAAATCTTTTCCTGTAATTAATCAAATAGTTATTTACGATACAAGTGCGGAAAAGAGGAAATTCGAAACGAGTGGTGATAAATTAAAACACGACCGAAGGGAGTGTTTTAAATCGACACAAGTTTCGAATTACCTATTCGCACGTGTATTGTACAACGTTTTACAGTACATTTTTTTTATGAGGCAAACGATCAGACGGATCACCTGATGGTAAGCGATTACCGCCGCCCATGGACACCCCCAACACCAGAAGGGTTGCAAGCGCGTTGCCGGCCTTTAAGATGGGAGTACGCTCTTTTCTTTTCTTCATATGACCCTTTTAATTTTTGACATAGCCACGGAAAGTGCTTATTTCCGCACTAGTGCGGGAAAGTAGCACCATAATAATTAAGTATTGTACACAGCGACAGTATCTCGCGGCGAGATAGACTACCCTTCCCTCTTTTATTAACACAGAAAAAGACGGGTAGTCTATCTCGCCGCGAGATACTGTCGCGCCAATCATGTGCCAGGGGTGCTGAGGTTTCAAATAAAAACAAAAACATTATTTTGTTAGTTTTGATTTTGAAACGTCTCTGATTCCCTTGTTAGCTGAAAACTCGATTCGAATCTTATTACTCGTACATGTTTTGAATTGTAGATCTGTTGATTTAAAATTTTGTATTATATAAGTAACGTTTTCTACAGTCCTTTAACTTGAAAATTATTTTTACAATACTTAATTATTATGGTGCTACTTTCCCGCACTAGTGCGGAAATAAGCACTTTCCGTGGCTATGTCAAAAATTAAAAGGGTCATATGAAGAAAAGAAAAGAGCGTACTCCCATCTTAAAGGCCGGCAACGCGCTTGCAACCCTTCTGGTGTTGCGGGTGTCCATGGGCGGCGGTAATCGCTTACCATCAGGTGATCCGTCTGATCGTTTGCCTCCTATATCATAAAAAAAAAATGTACTGTAAAACGTTGTACAATACACGTGCGAATAGGTAATTCGAAACTTGTGTCGATTTAAAACACTCCCTTCGGTCGTGTTTTAATTTATCACCACTCGTTTCGAATTTCCTCTTTTCCGCACTTGTATCGTAAATAACTATTTGATTAATTACAGGAAAAGATTTTTGAAAATTAATCTCTATAGTTAACCATTTAAGCACAACAATCGGAGGAGAGAAAATAAAAACATTTTAATCAGTTTCATTTTTAGTAGGTACACATATTATAAAACGAATTCCCCCGCCACGTCTGTGTGTCTGTATGTTCGTAATAAACTCAAAAACTACTGAAAGGATTTTCACGCGGGTTTCACCTATCAATAGAATGATTCTTGAGGAAGGTTTAAGTGTATAATTTATAAAGGTTTTTTTGTTAATTTGTTGAACTACGCGTACGAAGCCGAGGTGGGACGCTAGTGACAAATAAAACATATATTTGGCGCAGTCCGGTAGGATAATATTCCAGAATTCTAAAATAAAAAATATACATTAACACATGTTCTGGGTACGGGGTGTAAAAAACTAATTCATTCTCATAGCCGGAGGCGCGAAAGCAAACCTTTGTGGGCATGGAATACTTTTTTGCCTTTTTGTGGGTTTGAGTACCGCTGGCCTATTTAGCGATGTCAGTGAAGTAAAATGCGAATACGAAATGCTGGTGCCGTTTTAAAAACTAATGGCAAAACTGGAAATTGCTTTTTGATTATAAGGATAAAGTTAACATTTAATTGGGATTGTTAGTTGCCACGGCTCATGGCAGCCTGGGGTCCGCTTGGCAACCAATCCCAAGACTTGGCGTAGGTACTAGTTTTTATGAAAGCGACTGCCTTCTGACCTTCCAACCTAGAGGATAAACCAGGCCTTTTTGGGATTAGTATATCAAATGATATTTCGTTACATAAGTTCCGAAAAACTCTTTGGTACCTACGAGCCGGGGTTTGAACCCGCGACCTTCGGATTGCAAGTCGCACACTCTTACCGCTAGGCCACCAGCACTATTAAAAAGGAACAACCTTACTTAAATGCATACTTAGTTTTTGAATAAAATAAAATTTAATAGCGAAAATTTTAATCGATTGAAAATTATGCAATCGTATAATACAAGTGATTTCTAGGCATAAAATTGAAGTAGCTACAATAAAATCTAAACTTCCCAACACAAATGGGTCTTACCATCAGGGAAATTTAATTAAATCCGTTAAATCCGATATTTGCTCCTTATTTCAAAGGAAAGTGCATCACAAATACAAAGCCAGACGGGCCAAGACGTAATTAAAAACTTCAAGATTCAAGATGAGATAAAACAGGTCAAGATCCCTTTAATTTTGTACGAAATAATGGCCTGGTCCGCCAGACGGTATCGGCCTGTCAGTTGTTCGGAACTGTCAAAATTTTGTTCTAACTGACAGGCCGATGCCTTCCGGCGGACCGTTAATCAGTGGGCCCCTTTACAGTTTGAAATGAGTTTCTACTTTTTGCCTGTTAGAAAGTTTTATGATGTGGAATTATATTCACAAACAAGGGCCTATGCATAATAGAATACAAGCTAACACTATTGGTGATTTTTCCATACAAATTCACTAATATTACGAAAATTTGAAAGTCGTAGGTATCGAGGCCGGATGTTTCTGGAGAAACGCACAGTTGAGGACAGCCAACCATCTAAGTGATGGTTAAGATGCCCTTCAGTTCTGCAGGAAAATAAGAAGATTTGAGGAGAACAGTGTGGGAATACCACCGGGCACTAGCCCTGCAGCAATTACTAAACCTGCAGCTCCAATCTCAGGGAACTGGGCTGAATGAACGCGACACGCGATCGACAGCCCGCCTGCTTCCAGCCGGGCGTCCTTACACTACATCTACATCTAGAGCCTGTGCGGAAAGAGAAGAGAACGTATGGGGCCCAATACATTTCACGACTCTTCTTTTTCCGAACACACTCTATCTACATCTAAGTGGTGAAAGACTAAAATGTTGTCGCGTAGAGCGGCGGCTGAAAGGAGTTGCGACATTAAAAATACCATCAATTTATCGTTTATCAAGTATTTGGAATGAACAAATAATGTAAGTACCTATATAATATATCCATCTGGTATAGTAAGTAAGTACTCGTAAGTATATCTTAGTTAGTGCTAGCCCGGCTTGGTTTCAAATTCCAAGACACAAAAAGTCCTGAGCCAGGCTAGACAATCAGGCAATTGGCAACTGTACTCGTTACGGTACTCAACAAGCGATCCCACAGTCTAATGAACTAAAGGCTTCCAATGCTGCCTAAAACGTCGTAACTTAGTCAACGTCTACGTCACTTATGACGTTTTGAAATGGGTAAACTTGACAACGTAAAAAGCAAACTAGGGTTGACACACGAGATCAAAGAGCGAGCTCGATTGGTCGCAACTTGACAGGGGGCGACAGCCCTAATGGATCGGGATAATTTCGTTAGAGTGTAAGTGTGTGATGGAAATAGGAAGCTTCGGAATCAATTTGTGAACGTGTGATAAAGAGGTGTGTTGTTTAATTGTTTTATGTGAATTGGCTTTTGCAAAGCGAGTACAAATATTTGTTTTTACAAAAAGTAAATAAAAATTCACAAGTAGTTATGACTAGTTTCTCCTACCTATGCTACAATCAGTTACTTAGTCAGTTTGTAGTTATAAATTTCTAAATTCTATTTATAATTTATTATAATTAATCCTTTCGCATGAGTATTTATTGACAGATTAATGAATCAACAAGCGACCCTATATATATATGAGACTTCCGGTTCGAGCGCCATCTTGACAGTTATCCTCGTTATTAATTCCTTTATTTTTTTGCTCATTAATATGGTTTAAAGTGTAATACCGATAGCTTATTATACAGTAAACTAATATGGTTGCGTGCAGTGAATGGAGAATGAATCTTGAAGAAGAAGGAGAATAAAAAAAATAAAAAAAATTAGCACCTTAACAACCTAACAAAGAGAACACAAAATGAGAGGTTGCGCTAAATGGTCCCCACTCAGCTAGGTGTCACGGTATGAACCACATGGCACACTCCGCGGCGCTGATTTTCAGTAAGCGCGTTAAACCACATTTTGGAGTCAACGACCGGTAGTCCACGTGCTTCTTGTAAAGGCCAGCTATCGCTGTACAAGATCGAATAAAATTACCGTACATTGTCTTGTACTAACCGTACAGTTTTTATCGTATTACCTTGCTCCTAATACCTTGATACTAGCTAGCGAAATGGCCCCACTGAACTGAAGCCTTAATTTTAAAAGAATGAATGAATGACTCTCATCATCTTCCTCGCGTTCATGGGAGCCTGGGGTCCGCTTGGCAACTAATCCCAGTAATTAGCGTGGGCACTAGGTTTGAATGAATGAATGAATGAATGACCCTATTTATTTAAAGTGACGGCTTGAACATCTCCATGTAATTCAGTGAGTGGGTCGCAATGGAAGGGTTTCTTGTATTTGTGCGTCTTCGATACGTAATGGGTTGACAGCAAGTCATAAGAGGTAGCGGTTAGTTGACCTTGAAACTAATAAACACAGCCTTAAAGCTTATCTTCGTTTGTATTTTTATTTCTCAAATAAAATGACAGTTTGATTCGCGAATCCACATTTTTGTCGTAGGTACTTTTACCAAATTAGTATTTTATGACTCGTTCATTGGACAAATTGAGGCAACTGAGCTGTCACTGCTGTCAGTTTTATAATATAGACTTCAAAAAGTTGAATAGGATTCTAAATGAACCAATATGTGTAAAGAGGTATAATCTGTACTTGAATAAGATTCTATGTACTTGTATAAGAAAAGTTCCGCCTGACACTTTCTGTAAATTTTAAAATCCACTTCAATGAGATTGAGATGTTTTGAATGGTTTTTATTTATTTTATAAAACGGTCATAGTTCTTATTTATACATTCAATATTAATATAAATCGGTATTGCTCTATTTTTTTACAAAATGTAATGAAATGTATCCAATGTGCATTTTTCTTGAGTGTAACTAATTAATACCATACCAAAATAAGCCTAATGCTATGCTAGATTTTCAATAAATTAAATATACCTATTTTTCAGGAAGAATAAAATATATTATGCGCGTGACGCTATGGTGACATAATTTTGCAAACAATTTGGGTAGGTAATCATGTTATTCGCCTCCGCTTGTGACTTACACAAGTGAAAATAATTTCTCGTATTCGCAGACGTAATATATTTATGAGAAAATAACGTATTCAATTGCGATTTTGTGTATTGGAAATGTTAATAAAAAGGAAATTATAATGTAGTATTTGCGAACATATATTATTATTTATTTATTAACCAACTTTACATTGACAGTAAAACCAAACATGCAAGTTATGGGTTACAAATATGTACTTAAAACTAATTATAATAAGCTTATCACTAAAATTAATTAATATTATCCCTTAAACAGGTTGTGTATCTATAAGTACCACATAGCAAATGATTTTTTTTCGACGAGCTGAGTAAATACAACGACCCCAAAATGTCATTGCCGTAAAGTCTATTAAGTGGGTGACATCGGACCGTAAAAAATGACAGGTGTCGAAACAAATTTCTTTAGAAATTAAGTTGTCAAGTTCAAATCGACAACAAATGGCAGTTTTTGTACGTTTCTCTCGCTGTATAAGTTCGCTACGCCGAAAAAAAGTACTGTAAGTATTTTGTTTTGTATTTTTATGGTAGATTATTAGATAATGTATGTGTAGTCATAACTTACCTTAAATAATAATATTATAATAACTTACCTTAGTTATTGTTTTCTGATAAAATATTCGATCTAAAAGTTTGTGGTTCGTATGAACCCTCTGCCCGTCTGGGGCACGTTCGAGTGGTTTATAAGTGGCCTCTGCATTACATGACATTTAAGGGTAAGATTCATTACTATGAATGAACCCTCATAGTACAAATCTCATTCAAACTAAGAAAAATATATCGCAAAAATATTATATTTTCCTTTGTTTTTTAAATTAAATATTTATTCAACGATTAATCTTATGAGCCACGATATCCGCGCGAACTCTATTTTCTTAATTAGATTGTGGTTTTATTATTTTTTCGATTACATGTGATGTGACTTACCCTTAAAACTACTCTGTATGGCTAACAAGGCAGTGGCCATATATGTGCCACGCAGCACCATTTTTAACGGGTAGAGGGTATAAAAAAACCACCGGGTTTTTTATTGAATTAATGGTAATAAAAAAAACAAGAAATTACTTTTCTTTTAACGCTATTATCTACCCGAAGCAGTAATCAAAAGTAAAAAATTCGTCAGGCCTGTTTAAGGGTTAATAGTTGTGGCGTAGATATTGACTTTTCGAAATTTCGCTTCTGTTTGTGAGAATATGTCAAGAGTGAGATTATGTAAAATAATGTGGTTAAATGCGATACCTATATAGAGGACTAGTGACTAGTGCCATTGTGCTGGTCTTGGGAATTACATTTAAATCAATAATTATATCTAAATTACTATGCAATAGATAAGTACGTCTGCTACATTCATTATTTCATTTGGGATATGTTTATTATAGTGTCACCAGAGCTAACACTTGTTATAGTTGTTATGTCCTAAACTGGATTTTCTCATTTTCACAATTTTTGACGAATGAAATATTCCCACTGCGAGTTTTACATGTTTAATATAAAAATCCCAATTAAAATTTGCACTGAGCACTAATTGGAATAACTAACGAGGTACGACCCTAATTCACACCAAGCCACAGTCAATACTTTATAAACAGTATTCCATAAAACGATGAATTTTGGTTAGGTTTTTATCTTAATCCAAAAGTTAAGAACATTAGTGAAATATGTGCCCACAATTTTGGTCCATGCCAAGAACATAAAAGATACAGCCAAAAATTAAGGTGGTTCGACTAGGTTACTCAAAGCTTAACCCTCGCTAGATGGTGCCACTTTCGCAAAATTTCATGTTTAATTTTTTTATGGAATGGTCTTGGTATTTGTATACTTAAAACTATGTTTAGCGAACTCTTTAAGTAAATATTGAACTATTAATATAAACATTGAATACTTCATTGTGCAAAAACCACCCTTTAAAGTCGACGGAGTGTTGCTGTCATGCTTTTTCCTACTATAACTCACACATGCAAGCAGTGTTTCCGTGATGCTTATAGTAGACAATTTCACACAACGTAAGTATACTGCAATAGCGTTACAGTATGTTCGTGGAAATACGTGCAAGAGGATTGGGGTTCAAGACTGGTGCGAGTAGGTAATTTCTTTTTGTTTATTTTTGTCCTTTTTGTGTTATCTTACCTTTAAACGAGCAATTATTATATATATATTTATTTATATATTTGGATGATATCAGAAACGGCTCTAACGATTTCGATGAAATTTGCTATAAGGGGTTTGATCTCTTAGCTAGGTCTGATCTGTGAAAAAACGCGCATTTTTGGGTTTTTATATCTGAGCTGATATTTTCTGAGCTTTGGTCGGTCTCCCAGATATTCAATCTCTTCTTCCTCGCATGGGGTCCGCTTGGCAACTAATCCCAGAATTGGCATGGGCACTAGTTTTTACGAAAGCGACTGCCCTGACCTTCCAACCCAGAGAGTAAACTTATTGGGATTAGTCCGGTTTCCTCACATTGGTTTCTTTCACCGAAAAATAGGTATCGGTATATAAATAGGTTCCGGTAAATAGGTATCAAATGATATTTCGTACAAAAGTTCCGAAAAATCATTGGTACGACGGTACGAGCCGGGGTTAGAACCCGCGACCTCCGGATTGCAAGTCGCACGCTCTTTCCGCTAGGCCACCAGCGCTTCCCCCAGATATTCAGTATCATCATCATCACTATCACTACATAGTATAAAACAAAGTCGCTTTTCTGTCTGTCTGTCTGTATGCTTAGATCTTTAAAAGTACGCAACGGATTTTGATGCGGTTTTTTTTAATAGATAGAGTGATTCAAGAGGAAGGTTTATGTATAATTGGTTAACCCGTGCGAAGCCGGGGCTGGTAGCTATTATCAATAAATTACATTATCAACGTTTTAAAAAAAAATCAATACCTGATTTTCACAGATTATGATCTTTTTGGGTTCTTCCAACTCAGAATCACTAGCATATTCTTGTTGAATCCTGAAGCTAATATAAAAACTATGTCCCATATATTTGTATAGAAGTTTTAGTTTCCGCTACGTCACGCAGGCTGGGAAACATTTTTGATACTAAAACCTGACGTGATGACCGACATTTTAGGATATCTTTTTATGCTAGGATGGAGAATACCTACTGACGATTCTTAGTAGAAAAGCCCAAGGAAGTCCAGTTTGTAAGTGTCAGGTATCAGTTTTTTTTAAAGCGCTAATAGTTTGTTCTACAAGTAAAGCAATCCCTTACTGCCCAGCCTCTAATAAAGTAGTAGGTAATTGTAAAATAAAATAAAAGGAAATCATTTTTTTTTTAATTCAAGTACCTACAGTACATTTTTTTATATTTGTTATCCGTAGTAGTCCCTGTACCTGAAAGAAATATAATATCATGAATCATGATAGAAAAAAATATTAGGAAGAAAGATGATGCAACAATATGGATTCTAATAAAGTTATAATCAAGTTATAATTTACATACCTGGTAGTAACTAGTAATAATTGTGTTTTTCATTCATAGACAAAATTCCATTATTTTCAACCACAGGAAATTTTATATATTTCTTTTTTATTGCTGTGAGGATGTCCTGATTGTAAAAATCAAAAAGATTAGGTAGAGTATAATTTCTAATTATCTTTGTAAAAATTAAACGAATACGCTTAGCCCATACTTAATCCATCGATTTTTGAAAATAAGAAAAATTAAATAAAAATAAAAAACACAACACGAAATTTAGGTGTAAAAAAAAATACAAAAAGTTATGTCCCAGCATACAATGACTGGGGTTTGAACCGGGAACCTTCCGTTTGTAAGCAAAAAAGCGACTGTTTACAAAATGCGCCATGATAGTTCTTAGCTAAGCTGACGAACTTCGGGTACTTATTCAACAAAATCGGGTAGTGCAACAAAATTGCGCTAAACATGACGGCACTTCAAATTCGCGCCGTGGTCAGCCCGGCAACGTCGGAAATGGTATGGCAACGTCGCAAATGTATCCGTACACGACATTTGTGACGCACACATACGTAAAATTGATGAAAAGTTAACTATGATTTTTGCATGATTTCTGTATGAAACATTGTTTTCCTATTCATTTAGCGAAAATGAATATTCGAAAGAAGATAAATGCGGAAACATTTATGTAGTAATAGTGTGTAGTTACTTAATGAAAGTCGATTGAATTTTGTATGAAAATCGAACCACCTTAAGCACTATATCTATAAGTATAAATACTACTCAGAAACAAAAAAAACTCTTGTTTTTTCGCATGTTTAATGTGTACAACCCATAAACTTAAATTGCCCAAACAGTGATTTTGACACGTTGCTGAGAAAGTGATAATAAATAGCCCCGCCATTTTGTCGCATAAATAGCGTTTAGTTAAGTTTCTCCTCTAACGTTGTCGTACTGTTCTTAATCTATCCACTGGTCCAGAGCGCAAATTCATTTTCCTACCAGAGGTGTTTTTCCAGGCGCTAAATTCACGACTTACGTAACTGACACTCGAGCTTTTGTCAGTTGATGGGTTATTTGCTACGGCGGATAAATGTCGGAAAATATCGCATTGTTGTCGTGTAAGTCAGGCTTTTAACCTCGTAAGACCCACCATATAAAGTTTAATCATTTTTAATTTGAACCTTATTCTATATGTCGGAGAATGGCTGAAATGTGCCATCTATCGCCTTTAAGAGGCGTTTCATCACGCAATCTTTGACAAATAGAGCAAACTAGGGTGTTATGTATACACCTGAGTGGCGTTCGGCACAGTTCCGCCAAGACGTCATAGAGTGCGCTGTTAAAAACCTGTGACCTGTGCGAAATCGCCTTTTCATACAAACGTAGTTCTAATTTTTCTCTCCGGATATTAACATTATTGAGAATATTTTGACACAATTTGTTGTCCACAGCTATACCCCTACGTTTGATTTATTTCTATTTTGTGACTATTGGTAATATTAGGAGCGAAAAACAGATTTCATACAAATTTTTAAATGCTATTAACTTTTATAATAATCAAAAATTCGAAAAAATCAACCACTCGTATATAGCGATAATCCGCTTTAAGGACTATGGTGCTATCAAAAGTTTAGATAGGTAATAAATTTCAGTCTTTATATTAAATTCACTGTATTTGGTAAAACTTATGTGGGTTACTAAAATACAGCAAACTTATCTTTTACGCTGCTGATATTATATTATTTACATTTACTGCAAGACAGGCGGAAAAGTTAGACTTCCCAGCTCGGAGTTAAAACACAAGTCGTTTCAGGGTACAGCATTCACAAAGCACATTATGTAATTTATATTATAAAAATCCCGTATAAGATTCGAATCTTACCGATTTGAACAAAAATGAAAGAATATGATATTATAAACGATTTTACCACATACATTAATGCCAAACAATATTCCAAAAGATAACCGTTTGAACGATTTACATCATGAGTAGATTAACACGTCGCTCACACGCCAAAGTCACGGGCGCAAGCGAGCCAATATAAACCTTACTTGAAAGTGTGAAGGTTACTTTTTCAACGTACGCCATAACTCTTATAGTTGTCCATGGCGCTGTGAGCACGACTTACTATAATACTTACAACGCATTTAGGCGTTCTTGTCGTTCAAAAGGTATAATACTCGCTTAATACTATAAAATACAGAAAAATTAAATATTATTTACACTTGCAACCTCTACTATTGCAACCTCATCACACTTCGCAAAACTCCTTATCACTTCACAAAACTTTGCTACTTTCCTTCCTATTTGTAAATATCAAGAGGCTTCCTCTCTTGCAACTTTTCTCATTGCAGTTTCGACTTTGTTTTGCATTAAGCAAGGCTGTATTTTGCATAACATTTGGCAAGATCTTACGAAAGTTTCTTGATATTGAAAGCGGTTGAAACTGGTCGCTATCTTTTAGGCTAGTTGGAACTGTGATGGTATTCCAACTGCCTACCGATTAGTTACCAAAGACGCCTAGTCTTCCTAAGATTGCATAATGCTATTATTGGAGAAATTGGGACGCATATCACACACGTGATGGGATACTCTAGAAGTCTTATCCGCGTAAAAGCTGAAAACGCCGTTTCCAATCCGGCCTCCACCACTGGCTTGGTCACCATTTATTTTAGTTTATAACATCTATTCCAATTTATCGTCCAGCAATGTCTTTGCTTTAGATAATGTAGTACCTATTGCATTAATAAATTCCATTTATAACTTATCCGTGCAATTTTGCAGCTCTGTGTATATAAATACATAAGTTAAGAGTCAGTGACACCTATCAAAAAACGTTGAATCACCGATGATGCACGGGAACCAATCAATGTGAGCGATCGCCCAGGTTGTGTCAAAAACGTAGCAAATTGATAAATCAAAATCGGCCTCTGTGACACTGGTTATTCGGAGGCGTATTATTTAGTAAATAGAATAACGTCCATGCTTGGAAGTTGTGATCTAAAGTGTGAAGTTGGAGATTGTTTGGGATAGGGCGTTGCTTTGCCAAGTTGGTGACTGGGTTATTTAAGTAAATTAAACTGAAGCTTTGAACGTTCAAGTAGTAAGATTTAATGATAATGCCTTTATACGACCAAAATTAAATCATGTAAGGCCAATGTGAAGAAGACAATTTATAAGGTAAGAACGAATCTCTTTCTTCGCTTTTAGCTCTTGCTTTTATAGTGCGTCAAACCAAATTTCAACTATACTTACTCATCTTTTTCTTTTGCGTGCTAGTAGGTACTAGTGTAAGACAAAGATAGTAAGTATAATTCTCTCTGTCTATGTTTGAAATGAGACAGTTGTTTGACAAACTATAACATATCTACTCCACTCTCAAAGGTCGGTAGAGCAGAAGGAGTGAAGCTGTTCTTTTTTTACTGTGCCTGAGCGACGCACGTACAGTCAGCAGCAGAAGTTGCTAAGCGGGCGAGTGTTCAAAATTACCTTGACACGCTCCTATTCTCTGAACAATAAAGTCAAGGTAATTTTGAACACCTCGCCCGGTTAGCAACATCTGCTGCTGACTGTACGTTCCAATAGTTTTAAATACGAGTTCAGAAATATGACGGTCTTGTCAGCAATACATTTTTAATGCCAGTTTTTCAACCACCTTAAAAAATGCCTTAGGTAAGCGATGCAGGCCCCGTAGACAACGTGCCAATCGCTAACACTCCATAGCGAACGAAACGCAACTGTCACTGTCACACTAATATGGAAGAGTGATAGAGAGACACAAAGAGATTCGATGGCGAAGCGCAAACGATTGTCACCTTGGCTAGGCCGCCTGGTGCGTAAATGCGTTACCAAGGCATGATTTTTTTCTATTTTAGTAGATACTATATTAGCGATTTTTACAATTAGGTACTCCACCTTCGAAGTCCAAATTATTATAATTATTTAACATATTATAGAACAGGAGTTAACCACTGCACGCCATTTGTGGTTTAAGGCTAACCGTAAATGACATGCTAATCCCACAATTTCCCGGAGGACTCCACAAAGTAAATGTTTGCTTGGCCAACCATAATGCGGTTTCCTATTTCTGACCTCAAATACATGAAAATTATTTGAGGACTACTAGTAGAGCTCGTTTGAGGTTCAAAATATAGAAATACCGAGGTTTTCCTGGCTAGAAATATAAATTACGTATGCCAAAGGTTTCGCTTTATTTTGGATATGAAATTCACGTTCTACTTTATGATTTCAAAGTAAAGCAAGTAAATAAATTTGTAATAGTTTCATTTTCCGTCGTACTTGGTCACCACTTAAAGTAGGTAACTTGAAGAGGTATTATAAATTCAAATTTTGTGACGCCATAGATGGAATTACTTTGGTAAGGTCAAAACCATGAGAGCAATGTAGTGATGATAACCTGTTTTTCTAACTTTGAATTTTTACAATAGCCTTTTATAAAATGACACTTAGAATTAGAGTCAGACCGAGAAAAGTCTGCAGCGATTTTGATAGCCCACGCAGTGCAAGTGTCATTTTAAACGTATGAATTTATGACCTGTAAATAACACTTGCACTGCGTGGGCTATCAAAATCGCTGCAGACTTTTCTTGGTCTAACTCTAAGGGAATTTGCTGCTTCTAGTCATTGAACTATGTATTATTACTAACGTATAGAACAGGCACGGATAGCCAGTATTTTGCGCCCTGAGTTGTTGTTTTGACAACAAACTATGGAAGCCATTGGAAGCGGAGCGTGAATCTCGCGATCTAAAAGCGTAAGTGCCATGAATTTTACGGCGCTTACTACGTTTTGGTCGCGTGGTACAGGTTGTGATTGCGACAGTTTCATATTTTGGTATGTAATCTCTATAAGTAGTAATAATAACTCCATGCTTCATGTTAAAAAATTTTGAAGTGAAAACTTCTTTAGCGGCGCTGTGCACTTTTTGTGATGGGGAAAAAATGTTAAACTCGTAACAGGTGTCACGTGACCGTAAGACGTAAGACGGTCACGTGACCTGATCGAAAAACTTCAATGTCATTGAGTTTTTCTTTATTGATTTAAATGCCATCTAGTGAGTTTCCCTCTAACTGGTATTAATATAACTCGAGTACTAACAGTGATGTGCTTAGGGATTTCAAGTAATGCGACGAAATAACGCTAGATGGCGTTAACCTCAATTATACATAGTGCTGCAGACATTTTGCAATAGTGATTGAGTTTATACTTCTGCCGGCACTCCCTGAGTGCAACCCGTTGTTTTTTTTTTTGGCATATGTTATACAACACCGTTCAGACTTGTTGTTTAATTTGATGAAAATAACTTGTTTACCTTGTCTGCGATGTAAAAGGCTATTTTCACCGCCAACCCCCGTTAGAGGGCGGACGTCGATTATTATAATCGGGGCTGAATATTCAAAGCTTGTTCGGACGTGTCCAAGAGAATACAGAAATGGCAAACAAACTTCGTTTAAGCCAACTCGTTTACAAGACTCGTTTATATTGAAATAGCTTGAGGTGCTTTTAATAGCTTTTTTAGTTTATTACTTTTACAAATTAATATTTAAAATAGGTGCTTAAATAATATTCATGATTCAATTTTACTTAAGGGAACTTATAATTAATTAATTATATTTATCAAAATTTTCACACTATTATTTACTCCATTATTATTTAGTTACGTAAGTCCATCTTGTCGAATACAGTATTATTTATTCCGGGACCAAAAGTATTAATGGTATGGATTATAAGTAGTAATATAATATGCAATATGATGTTGTGCATGTTTGAATCGGCCTCCATGTCACAGTCGAATGGGCCCCCAGAACTTTCAACAATTATAATTCACACGCATATATGACGTCACGTTATCTCACACAAAGTTTCCCTTTGATGTCGGCTGGAGTCCGTCTTGTTACATAACAAACGTGTTGTTACGAGAAACTAGACAAAGGGCACGTGTATCGCGAAATATCATTTCATATTTACAAGCTAAGCGATCCTGGGGGCATGTGATGTATGGAAATGATCACGGTCCGAATATAATTTGTAGAAAATTATTGAGGGCGCCACTTCCTACGTAGCTGTCACATTTTTGACGTAAAATAGAACATGGCAACAATTTAGTATGGCAATTTATTAATTCCATTTTATTTAATTTCTAGTATTTTATGTCGCACTATACATTAAGTACCTACGTCGTATTGTCAATCCGTTACTTACATTTGACGAGGTGGTTCTGCTAATGTTTATGTTTTATTATTTGTTGAAGGTTTACTTTGCATAAAAAGGCATAATTAAATACCTAATGTTCCAATTGGTACAGTAAGATTACAGAAGTTTGGTAATCAATGTCATTTAATTACCTATCTATACACAGACACATAACACACAAAATATTTAGAGTTTCACAAAGTTATACAAAAATATATGTTATTATAAACAATTTGCAAACCTTTTCAAGTGAAAATGAAAATTTCAACGAAAACATTAACACATCGCGGGAATCCTTTCGCTTGTCAAGCACCTCGCTGCGGTGGTGACGGATTTCGAACATTTGTTATGCTGTTTTAACCCCGTAATATAGCGGAACCTTGTGTTTGTATTTGGTTCTTATTGTATTTTTCTATTTTTTCTGCTTAAAAAATTTACAAATGTGTCTTTAACCTTTTCGACGCCATGTCAAACACAAAAGCTGTCACGCTGACGCCACGTCACCGAAGTGTCAAAACTGAAATTGAACTTTATGCCTATGCACGTAGGTCTATGTTGGTCTGTGGTCTGTGACCAATAATCGGTCTTTGGCGTTGAACCGGTGCGGATATATCGGTCATTGGCGTCCAAAAGGTTAAAAAGTCCCCGCTTTGTTGCTTTGCTGTCGCCAGCACATATTTATTTATTTATTTAATTTAATTAGGCAATAAGGCCCATTACATATTACAAATGCCTACCTACGAACAGTCGCCATCAGATATATCGGAGCGGACGAGGCACTCACAAATATCCGGACACGCCTCGATTGTCATGGCGTTTGAGTGTTCAGATATTTTTGAGCACCTCGGCCGCTCCGATACATCTGATGGCGACTGTACTACGTGTTTTATAGTCATACACATAAAACTAAACACTATTTTGGCGACAGAACGTCGTGGTTCTGTTGAATCGTCTACGGATTAATTAGCTTTGCAGACTAAGCCAAAGGTTTAACTGTGGACACAAAATAGTTACGTAATAGATTATGTGAATATAGTTATATTATCACACAGAAAGAAAAATTATATCTTTCTATGCGGATAAGGTTTCAATCATTAATGGTAGGTATCTGGGGGCACGGTAGTGCCCCCGCCAAGACGAGCAAAGCGAAGCGCAAGGGCACTACCTACCTTTTCTCGAAGCGCTTCGTCGTTTTTTTGAACCCTCATAACTTGGGTTTGGATTATACCAGATAAACAAAATTCTCGGGATATGATGTCAATAGTGGACTTATTAAACATAAAAAATTTCAATTGCATAGCTCTTATACTTAAGATTTTATTCATATCTAAAAAACCCCAATTGCGTCACTGACTCACTCACTCACTGTTGATCATCAAAACCTCTAGGGTACTTCCTGAAGTCCTAGGTAATTTGGTATGTAAGATAGTATTAGTACACAAACAACAAAATCATTCAAAAACTTGAAATTTTTTGCCCCTAAGGGGGGGAAAAGGGGGATGGATTTTTGTATGGGAAATCAATAACCGCTGAACCGATTTAGTTGAAATTTGGTACGTAGATAGTTTTTGTAATGGGGAATGGCATAGAATAGTTTTCAACCCCAAAACGGGCGACGAAAAGGGGGTGGAAAAGGGCGTTAGGGGAAAAAGAGGGTTGAAGTTTGTATGGGGAATCAGTAAAAAGCAGATGTATAAAAGATGCCCCGAGGTACGTATTTCAGGATTTTTAATAGTACCTTAAATCACACGCGCAACCCTTTAAATTAGGGGATGGAAGCAACTTACAAAAAGAAGTGAAATCCCACCAAAAACATTTTCATGTAAAATGTTGCCAAGACGAAACCACAAGGCTCACACTGACAAAAAGTTATCAGATCTCTTGTAGAGCCAAGCTTCTAACTCTACAAGCCCTAACTTCACAAACTCTACACCTTAGTCAAAATATGTGGCTTGGCCGTTTCGTTACTCCAAGAACTATTGTATTATAAAAAATAATGAATAGTGAATACATTTTTCACCTTACATCCATGTGACAGTAGCGAAACGGTCAAGCCACATATTTTGACTAAGGTGTAGAGTTTGTGAAGTTAGGGCTTGTAGAGTTAGAAGCTTGGCTCTACAAGAGATCTGATAACTTTTTGTCAGTGTGAGCCTTGTGGTTTCGTCTTGGCAACATTTTACATGAAAATGTTTTTGGTGGGATTCCTCTTTCTTTCTATGGGTCAAACGAGACTTGAACCTAATTGGCCCAAGAAGCTCCGATAATCATTGTTTCTCAATAAGTATCTAAATAGAGTTTTCGGTCCGAGGTTAAAATTAAGTGATAGTTTTTTTTCGAACCTCAGGTTCACATTCGCCGGCTGAGAATACGTTTGTGCCATATCCATTTTTGAGCAAAATCGTTTTTTAATGATTTCTAAAATAACGAAAAATATTCTATAATTGACACTAACCGGTTTTTGGAAAAACATATTTTTCAAAAATGTTGTGACATATCCAAAACTTTTGTGTCATATCATACATTGTACGTTTAACATTTACTCATCAAAAACGGATATGGCAATAATAGAAGTGCTTTTATTTCATGATTACCACTATATTTACAATATTTGTATAGTACTATAAATCTTGAAAATTATTTATTAGGACTGTTTCATTTCAAACATAGATAGAGAGAAGTAAATTTTTACATACTTTAACGACACATGTCAAAAAATACAATAATAATAAAAAAAACTACTACATTTAAACCAAGACACTTAAAATAAAACCAATAGCTAGGTACTAATACTAGGTAACTAATCAAATAACCCACCCCGAGTCATTCCAGGCGCAAAAGTCCCCAACACGCTCGCTGCGTTTCCGCGTTGAATCGCAATAGATAACCTTTGCACCAGGAATGACCCGGAGCGGGGATCAAGTCCCCTCTCTCGCAAGCGACTCCCGAGCTCCCTAAAGAAGGACCGCGCCTCCGAGCACCAACACCCACTACTACACTACCTGTACCTGTACTATAAATAGTAAACAAGTGTGCCTAAATGATAAATAAGTTTAATATTTCCTAAATGTAAAACTTTTCGAGAAATATTTATTTTTGCTTCTTTTCGCTCTCCTGTAAACCAATGTAAGTGGCGTATGGCACAAACGTATTCTCACCCAGCGATTTGCCGTCTCCTAACTCCTACTAATCACCCGACGGGATATTACGTCAGTAGCAACAAATCAATAGTTCTTGATTAATCGTAAGTCCCTTAATAAGAGATCGTAAACGCCTAACGACGCAGCAAATTGGGTCGCGGTTCCCTTAAGTGATTACTTCAAGTTAAGGGGTACAAAACTACAAATAAAGCTTTTAAGACCCGACTTAGTATTTTGATCGAGCGTACGAGGCAAACAAAGGTGATTTAAGATACGTAGGTCCTACTCTCATAAACTTCGTACGAGAGTTGAAAAAAAAATACCCTGCCGAATTTCAGCTTTTTAGTAATAGGTAACGCAAATTGCAGCTTTTTAGCAAATCCGGACGGACAGATGGATACACAAAAAGAAACATAAAAGGATAAAGTGCCACGAAATGGTCACAGCTCAGCTGGTTTTGCTGTTCCTTCCACTCACGAATCGCTGTTTTGCGATTGATTGCGATCTTTTAGCATACTCTTAATAGCATAACTGTAAGGCCTGAGTGGACGCTCATGTTGGGCGTGCAGCGGGGCGGGGCGTGCGGCGTGCATGTTAAAATGCAAACGTATAGGAGCGGCCTTAGTGCACGCTGCTCAAAATACTCCTGACCCCGACGCCACGCTGCACGCCCCGCCGAACGCTCCGCTTCGAGCGTGCACTCAGGCCTTACACGACGTATTTGAAACTTATAAAACCAAATGTCTACTGAACAATTCATAATATGACAGCTTTGGTTTTACGAGCTTGAGAGATTAAATGACCAAGGGCCCGTTTCTCAAAATCTTGTAACTTGTAATACAAGCGGTTGTCACTTTTTGACAGCTTTTGTTAGAAAGGGACTTCCACATGTATTACAAGTTCCAACCTTTTGAAAATCGGGCCCCAGAACGCATACAACGGCTCGCCGGAGATTGTTCAAAACCGAGACGGATAAAGATCGAGGGGGGAGGCCTTTGCCCAGCAGTGGAACACCATGTAGCCTAGTAATTGACCGAAGCGTAGCGAAGGTCTACGTTTTGACTCGGGCATTTTGCTTTTGTATGTCCGGATGTTCTCCTCTACAGGTCGCAAGCCCGGTTCGATCCCCCAGTAAATGCAACTGGGTCGACATTGGCCTCAGGGAACTAAAGTCTATTTTTTTATTCGGTAGACTGAAATGACAGTTAATAGTATGAAATGACATTTCATGTTCATACTATTAACTGTCATTTCAGTCTACGGAATAAAAAAATAGACTTTAGCTGTAGGTTGCTAGTACGTTTTGCTTTCCCGGGGTCAAAGTCTAACTAACATTATCCTAGAGCCTATTAATTTGGATCGCCTTACTAAAATTAAAACCATGAAACTCCTTCTATTGCGACTCGAGGGGGAAAAAAGACTGGCAAACCTAACGCGCACGAATCTTCTCAGTTGCAGTTTACAGGCTAATTCAAAGGTAATGTTGGTTCCCTAACATAAGTAGGGTTAGATCAAGAAAAGTCTGCAGAGATTTTGACACTGGCACAAATAACATTGGCACTGCGTGTTCTGTCAAAATTTCTGCAGACTTTTCTTGGTCTAACTCTATCCACTTTTCTATACAATTATTATGGTGACGTGGATACTTAAGTTGGTGCACCGACCGTACACTGACATCGAAATGATATTTTTATCATGTTATTTAGTAGTCATCGTGCGTCTCGCTTGCACCAATACATGTACGGACAGAACGAGCGAAATGCACGATAACTAAATGACATCAGTCAGATGTCTTTCTGATATCAGTGTACGACTGTACGTTTGAATTGGCCTGTTAGCCAAAAATTGTTTCGTATTAAGATTTTAGATTATAGGTAAGTATAATGTTTATAGGTTAAGTAACATTTGTTTTAAATATTGTGTGTACTGTATTGACTGTTGCGGCAATAAATACATCTTCTTTCTTTCAAGGATTGGTCTTTTCTCTGAATAGCTACGAATCAATACAATCCTTATCGATACGTCCCTTTTCAACACAGCTTAATAAGTGAGAACGTAACCGCCTAACGACGTAACAGATTGTGGCGCCTAATTGATGAGATCGATCGCCGGGAAATACCGTCTCATTAGTACGCCTTACTGGTCAGGTTTTCAATAAAGAGTTTTAACAAAATGAGCGTTTGTGCTGCAACTTATCTTGTTAAAACAAGTTTCATTAAAAATTTCGCCAATTTGATTTTGAATACCTAGTGATGAATGAGGACTATGCAGTAGGTGTTAAAAACTGGACAAGTCCGTAGTCGGACTCGCCCACCGAGGGTTTCGTACTTTTTAGTATTTATTGTTATAGCGGCAACAGAAACGCATCATCTGTGAAAATTTCAACTGTCTATCTATCATGGTTCATGAGATACACAGCCTGGTGACAGACAGATAGACGGACAGAGGAGTCTTAGTAATAAGGTCCCGTTTTTACCCTTTGGGTACGGAACCCTAAAAATGGTCTGGAAGCGTTTCGACAGCTAAAGTAGATGGCATCGTAATTTATGAATAATGTTTTGTAAAACTTTAGAACGAAATAATCATAACTGGATAAGCTGTCGGCTTCCTCGCACAACGTATCGCGATACAACGAAGAAATGCCGCCAGTATCCTTGGTACAATGCTTCAATGGCCTATTTTAGATTTAAGCTAGTTAAAATTTAGTTTAGTTTTTGTGCAGTTACTGTACTACCTCTGTACATAATCTTATACTTTTAAACGAGCAATGAATTTTCATTTTAACGTAATTTCCTTAATGTAAAATACATATTTACTGTATTATAAATAACCAGCGCTGCTCAAGTACAGTATAAGTTAAATACAGTCTGTATAACACGGGCGGTGCAAATGTACACATCTCCTGTTACATGGAGTTTGCCGAGCAAACAGGCTGCTACTGCCATGACTAAACATTCAGCGGTTTTTAGGTTACATTTTGGAAGGTTTTCATCTTGTTATGAAGAAATCCCGTTATCATCTTCTACCTAGTCATCATCATTGGCCACAGCATCTTTGCAGATGATAGTTGCAGCCACTAAAGAGGAATTTTGAGGAGGTAGTCTAGAGTCTACATCGACTGCGATGACTATATAGACCAATGGCCGATCAGCATTTCTTACCGCATCGATCACAGATGTGTCTTTACTCCTGGGGTGTTCCAGCAGCTTTGCGAATTCGTTTCAGATTAAGTTGATCCAACCAGAGCTCATCGTGCTTTGCTATGCCTTCCCGCAGGTTACGACGCCATTCCGGTCTCATCTCCGCACGTTCCTCCCAACTGATAGCTGAAATGTCGAAGCCATTCATGTCACGTTTACCTACTCATAGCCTGGCGATAATTTTTAAGTATTAAATTATTTGTGTGACGTCTACTTCATATTAAGCGTAGAAAAATTTAAAAGTGGAAAAAATTCTGTCTGAGACTTGACTCCAGAGGCCGTGATGGAGTCTCACCCAAGACAGTATTATTTCCACTTTTAAATTTATTCTAAGCTTACTAGCATCGTTCGCAGACGTTTCTGCTTGATAAAAATTAAACTACTTCATATTTTCCAAATAAAGGAACTTCCAAACAATGCTGGGAGCAATAACTAATATATGAAAGTAGCATCGATAACTGGGTTTATTGATATGGAAACTCCTTACCTGTGATGTAATTTTGCCCCCAAGAATCCGATGTCTAGCAAGTGGCAGGTTCCGTTCTCTCATTACTGTATCAGACCATAAATTAAGCCGCAATCTGTCGCCGAGATTAACCTGCTTACAGTGATTTGTGAGGTTCATTCAGCTTTCAATGGGGAAATATGTGACGTAAGGTGACTAAGGACCAATAGCTGTACCATAAGTCACAGACAGTGTCACAACTGACATATACGCTAACGTCTACGTAACTAATATGCGAGTACGAGCGAGATGCATACAAAGTAAGTTACGTTCTCGATAGCGTTTATGTCAGTGCTAAACTGTTAGTAGCCACATTGGTGTGAACTTAGTTACAGTCGTGAGAAAAAAAATACTGGTCGGAGTGGTCGGTATACCACGATTGTGTCAGATATTAGTTTAGAAATGTCTGTTTTTTATAATTTTTCACGTCGTCGGGGTTGACAACTTTTTTCTACCTACTTGTAAAAAAATCAGTTTTAACTGTAAAACTCTCGTAAGACTTCAACATATTAATATTATTTTAACTGATCGGTCAGTAGAGTAGAGACGGTACAGTCGGTGCTCCAGTCGAAGATCCTCGAAAACAGACTGAAATATTGAATTTTAGTATTAAAATAATTAAAAAAAAATGGGTTACTCACTTATTACTAAAGTTAAGAAACTAACGTTACTAACGTTAAGAAACGTCAGCATTATTTAGAAAAGCCAATATTTTATCGGCACTTTCGCTGAATTTGCAAATTCAAAGCAAACACATCACCATGATTGGTTCGACTTATTCTCTTCACGTTTATATAAAATGCCGTATGGATCAAATTGCGATGGCAGATTGTCATTACTAGGGCGTCACTTAGCAGGCACGTCACTTCTCGTCTTGACAAAAAGTCCCCTCCTTGTCACGTACGCGTGACATAGTTTACAATTTATAAGAGTTTGCGATTTAAAGTCACTTTTATTTGAAACGTTTCGGTTTCAAGGCACGAGGGTTAAACAAATTTTGCCACCGAAAATTTTTCACCACGCCAACGTAAGGAAAATCCTAATATATATCTAAATATAAATTAATGTTTATTAAAAACTAATTTCATTTAAAATCATCATTGAAAAGTCAATTCTATCAGCCAACTTAAGGAAACAACTCAAAATTTTCATCAGACTACTTTGCACCACATGTGGATAAAATGCAGCGTCGTCATCAGTTTTTGAACATACAAGAGAGCCTTTAAGGATGACTCACGTTAGACCGAGCCGTGTCCGGGCCGGAGCTTTCGGCGCTTACTTTTCTATGACAGGTGACCGGTGATCACGTGATGCTTTCCATAAAAAACAAACCTCCGGGAGCTCCGGCCCGGACACGGCCCGGTCTAACGTGAGTCATCCTTTACCCGCTGGTGTGGTGAAAATAAAATTACCTACCACAGCCCTAAATATTACCACACAAGGTGCGTGACCATTACGGCTACCATCAGTTTAGCACTGACATAAACGCTATCGAGAACGTAATTTACTTTCTATACATCTCGCTCGTACACGCATATTAGTGCGAACGAGATGTATAGAAAATAAATTACGTTCTCGATAGCGTACATGTCAGTTTTGACACTGTCAGTGACTCATGGTACGGGCTCTTGTCGATTTTCCCGCTTCCACTCATCGCTTGCGCCTCTTGTCTTTAACTAATGATTTTCTTCTCATTTCTTTGCCTTTTTCTTACAATGAGTAAGTCTCAGAACGCCGGTGACAAAGCAGTTTTTCATTATCCGGTGGCTTAGTTTCATTTGTAAGGTTTTACTTAGGTACAATGAAAACGTCTGTGATGGACGTAGCTTAATTACAAAAAATGGGAGATTTTTTTTGTCCAATTAATAGTCACGTTATTTTAGCTTATCTAAATTTTCAGCTTGTAAAAATTTTAACTCCTTAATACAGGAACCCAAATATAGCTTTAGTTTGATGTCCAAATCTCTTAAAAGATGACGCTGTTCCAGACGCAAACTAGGTAACGCTAGTATATCATAGAATGTCTGCAAAGTAGTCTGGTGCAAAGGAATCGGTCAAATATAAAAATAAATTATTGGTAACGTAGCAATAGCAACCAGTATAGCAACTAGTTTAAACAAAGTGGTCCTTCTTGAAATTACTACTCCATATATCGATAAATTTTACAAAAGTTTGTGTATTGACTATTGTGGTTTAATTTTCTCAACATTATTTGCCAATGTAGTTTTGACCAACACTGTAAAAATCTTCGCAGCGCTTCGTGTGAACACCAAATACAACAAATATGTACAAACGTGTTAAGTCTTACCATAAAAAAAAGTAAATCAAAACGATTGGGCTGAAGTCAAAACAATATATTATGCCTATTAGGTACTTATTTTGCGTATTTGTCTTTTTTTGAAACTTGATTACCCTGCCTTCAGAAATAAGGAAAAGCCTTTTCTTGATATTACCGAATATTGTTTGAAATAATTGGATGGTTTTGAGATATTGAAGGTTAATTTACTGTTGGAAGAGGAACATTTGTAACGATAAATATGTATGTATTGAAAAATTATACGCAAAATGCTTTTCCTCGCATCAGAGCCCGTACCATGAGTCACTGTCAGTGTTAAAACTGACATATACGCTATCGAGAACGTAATTTACTTTCTATACATCTCGCTTGCACTAATATGCGAGTACGAGCAAGATGCATAGAAAGTAAATTACGTTCTCGATAAAGATAAAGATAAAGATATTTTATTTGCAAGAATACTTAATTCTAAAATACATAGGTGTTGTTTTGTTAAGTGGTGTACAGTATTCAGTCGCACAAAACGACATGCAAATTTTACATAAAACGCTATCTAATAATTATTGTAATAAATTAAAATTGAAACATTAAAATTCATAATAAGTAATTAATTAATCAATAATAAAAATAGTTTAAATTAAATACATGTTAATACACACTAAAAATTATACTCCAGATATTCCTTCACGCTATAGAAACAGTGGTCTAACAGAAAACTGGTTACTTTTTTCTTGTATTCCATAGCGTTTAATAGTGTTGGGCAAGTTGTTGTATAGAACTATGCACATATCAGTTCCGCGCGCACGCGCTCAGCGAGTGGACGTGTGGTTTTTGTTTATGCTGTCTTAAAAAAAAATATTGTACGCATTCTTCTTATATATATATATATATATCTGAGTTGCACCGAGGTTGGTGTAGAAGATTTTGGTACTGAGTTCTCTGACTTGAGTAGAATTCAGATCTCATTTTAAACAAATCTGGACGGTTTTTTACCAGTAAACATGCTTTTTTTGATCGATGGCGTTTATGTCAGTGACAAACTGGTGGTAGTAGTACAGAACCCCTAGTGCTAGTGCAAATTTCATTCGATAGCGTGACGTGATGTACGCGTTTGCGTTAAGTCTCATTTTGTATCGAATTTTGAAAAGCGCGCCAAGCGGGACATTTTGGGAACTTGAGACATATAAGTAGTATATTATTAGGAAGTTGTATATAGAATTTTTATAAGAATTTTAGTTGTAGAACAGCAAAATTTCTTCTGCCTTATTTCTTATTATACCTTTTTTTTTTGAGTTAATATAGCTATAAAGCCAACTACACTTTTAAGCGACTAATTGCAATAGGGATGATGACACATTTTGAATTTTATAACAAAATCTAGTAAAATAGCAAACGAGCAATTTATCACAATAATGTGGATATTAAAATAAAATATTGAAAAATGACAAAAATACAGGACCTGAAAGTTTCAAATTTTAAGTTTTTTTTTAACTTCCAAAAACGATAAAAGTAAGGGTACCATTCGATTCCTTACATTTCATCCAAAAAATATTGTACAGCAACTATATACATAAAAGAAATATTTCACCGACAAAAACGCAATTTTCTTGTTTTGTCCATACTACTCCAAACTACAAGATGGGCTCCCAGAGACCTTGACGTCACGTTCCCTTGCCGTTTTGTATAGGGCGTTTCGTGAGTGAAGTGCGACTGTCGGCCTTTGACTACAATTTCTGACTTTTGTGTTACTTAAATGCAATGGGTCCCATATAGACATTTGATCCTAAAAACAAACCCGATCGATTGATACCATAAATGAAAATTAGTCATGTAGCCTATTTATCTGGTGTAACATAACAAACAAAAATGTATTGTTACATTTTCTAAGACGCTTATTTTTAATAAAACCCTTGCTAATTCAAGTTCATAAATTATTTTCCTGTCTTGTCAGAAAACGCCTGAAAAGATACAACATCAAATTTAACAGGCAAAATAAGCAGCATCTTCTCTTAAAACAGGTAAAATTAATTTAATTTAAGTTACCCCAGTAATATTTCAATTTCCTTCGTGTTAACGTCAGCGAATGGCGGACCGAGTCCAAACAATTTTCAAAAAGTCGGGTTTCATGCGAAACATAAACGACACTTACGCTTTTTGATACATTGTGCGTATCAAAAGGTCGTATCTTATTTTAACTTGGATATTTTAAAGGCCTGTGCACACCGGCTGCGTGTGCGTGACGTGTACTGTTGGATGTTGGAGCCGCACACGCACACGTCACGCAAGCGGTGTGCCGTCTCTCATAAGGATCTGTATACTACAACGCCGCACGCGCACGTGTACGTCACTCACACGCAGCCGGTGTGCACAGGCCTTAAAGCGTTTTTATTTAAGAATTATTTTATAAGATAAATAATTGCCTCTCCGTCTCGCTTTAATTATAGGTAAGGCAGGATTAATTGTTTTTTGACGGGTAAATTAATTAATTTATTCTTGATACATTGACGTGCCCTTGTCGGGCGGAATAAATTAATATATAAATAGTAATTTAATTTAAATTTCAGTAAAAGATCGATTTTAAAAACAATCAAAATCGACTAAATTTGATATAGGGGGATCCGTTTGGTATCGTTGATTAGGAAAAAGGTTAAGAAAAAGTTATTGACGCGAAAATAATATTTTTTTTTCTATGACAGATCGGCCAAAAAAAACGTTTTAGACTGCGGACGCACTACCGCTCGCTATGAAATATATTATAAGTAAAAGACCAAACAGTATAGCCAAAAAAAAAACAATTTGTAGGTAGCCCTCACGTTGAGATTTATAAAGACCTTAATGGCTTTTTTTCAAAGAAATTAAATTGTAACACGAACAGCGATAACATAATCAACGTTCAATCTTCACCGGTAATTCGTTTTTCGTTTGATTATCGCTGATGGAAAAGTTAAGGATTTTACAAAAATGTACTTGAGTTACATGTGATCGAAAATTGGTTGGAAATGAGAAAAAGCTTTAATAAGCTTCGGTGTTTGTCAAGAAAATCTATGTTTTATGTTATGCAGCAGCTGTATTATGGTACCTAGATTAAATAAGTCACTTTATATGGCAGTCACATTAACCATTTCTTAAAAAATATATAAAAAGATTTATTCGTGACGATCACAAAACATGTACGGACATGTACACACAACAACAACAGCAAGAAAAGAAGAAATTAATAAGCGTGCATCACGAAATGGACACAACTCAGCATAATGCTAGCTATAAAGCCAGCGCCGTGTTCCGTAGGGCCGTAGGGCCATAGGGTTGTGATTATTCTCTTTCATAATAAATTGAAATAATCGAATTGAATGGACATAAAAGCTAGGTACGTATTTAAGTTTCAAAAGATCTAACGAAAAATCACAAAAAATCAACGTTACTTCATCAACGTTTTGTGTGTGTTAAATGACCTAAAGACGCTAAAAAGAAGCCCAATTTTCTGCCAGAAAACAGATTTGAAATTCCAGAAAAATATCGCTCATATTCCCCGGGATAGGTAACTAACATGTTTTCCCGTACGTTCAGAATTCTTGAAATTTCGTAGGCACTCGTTATGTCGAAAATATGTAAGTATGATGTTAACTTATTTCGTCTTGAGCTCTGTTGCCAATTCTGTTTTAACAATTTGATATGATTTTCATCTGGTTTTGATAGGCCTTGACCGCCTTTAGCGCTCCGTCTCACTGCGTTCGAGCGCCAAACTACGCCCCCCCCCCCACATCTAGCGTCTCCCGAACGTCGACGCCTCACCAACGCCCGCGCGTCGTCGACGCCGTGCTCCCGCAAACGTCGACGTCGCAGTGACGTCCGCGCGGCGTCGGCGCCGCGTTAGCGCCGCGCCTCCTCGACGTCAGTGGCGGCTGTCGAGAGTCGGAGCGTCTGACTGGACGTTGGTCGCCGCTGGCGTCGCGGAGGCGCTGCGCGGGCGCGGCGTCGGCGCCGCGCGGCCGTTGTTGTAGCGTTGACGTTCGAGAGGCGCCGCAGCGTCGCGTCGCCGCTGCGGGAGCGCGGCGTCGACGCCGCGCGGGCGTTGGTGAGGCGTCGACGTTCGGGAGACGCTAGATGTGGGGGGGCCCTACATCGGCAGAAATGAGTGCCTTTCATCCCTTGGTTAAGAATCTACTATTGAACTGGTTGTACGACCAGTGGACGGACCTACTATACGACCTTGATTATCATTATGGTGATCGGCGCGCATCTCACGCAAGACTTTTACTTCATTTCCCATACCACCAATCAGCGTGGGCGGTCTTCAAGGTCATATCAAAATAAAATCAAAACCGTCACCAATTGGTAAATCTGAATCAAGCTTCATATTAAAATATTAAATCAGAATCAGCCTCCTGTTAACGATGAAAATACGGAGGTTTTACGCCGTGAATTTGTAAAATGGCTGTAAAATTATTTTATGGCAAACTGGAGACGTTGAGGAACAAACTTGGAGTCAATAAGGATCACTTTTCTTTGAAACTTTAACGACAAAGTGTCAAGATACATATTGGAGTGGTTTGGTATAGATGTTATTGCTTTTTGTTTTTAATTGCTCGTTTTCAAGTAGAGTTTTATTTGAAAGGAATAAAATGTTGTGATTTGTTTTTATATGATTATTAAACCGTACCGCAATGCAGATGCTTTGAAAATAGCTGGTTATTTCAAAGTACCAAAAATGTTCGTAAATTTAACTATTTCCAGTACTCAGTATGAAAAAGAAATATAATAACTGATGCATAAATCAGTTTGTATGACATACAATAATAATTATTATTAGCATTTGTATTTTGTAATAGCATTTGTAATTTGATTTAAAATTTATAAATTGATTCGTTTTAGAACTTGATTCAAGCATAAGTTCTGGAATGTTTCTTTCATCCTAGGCTTCGATCAACACGGGCTTCCGACAGGTCGGAAGGGATAGGCCCAAGCGATATCTTGACATTCAAATCATTCTGCCATTTTTCGCGGGGGGGAACGTGTACACAGTCGCACTTCTCACACACTTGCATACAAAATCCAATCTGTAATGACGACACAAATACATAGAAAATGACACCCTACACAGACAAATCTTGCACACCTCGATCTGTTTTTGTGTACGGACGAGTCACAAGTGTTACAACACGCACACTAACACATTTTCGTCAAGAGATGAGAAGTCGGATTTGTTGCTCGACCGATCCGCAATTTGTACTGGGCGAGAAAAATCGTTAAATCCAGCAATTACATGAGACTAAAATATAATAATTGTGTTTAAATATAATTAAACGTATGACATGTAAAAAAAATATTACGTGTGAAATATAACACCTTCTTTTTGTAAATTTGATGTCCCCGACCTCTTTTTACAACAAAAAACCGATCAATTAGGCATTTTTTCTGCTGCTGTGTTTACTCGCGCGTCTGGACTCGGTCTAGTTAAAAATCCGAGCGCAACTAGTTTTATTACCCGCGCTAGATCAGTTGATCTTGTACCTAGGCAGAGGGGAAATAGTGCGAATGCCGCATCCCTTCCGTGTTGATCGAAGATCCTAGGTATTTGTTAGAAGTTGTATTATATTTTGATTTTGTCATGCCTCGTCATGAAACTTGTTAATTTAAGAATTTTTTATCTACTAATATGCCAAAGAGTTTGGTTTCTTTTTCTGCACATCAATTTCCAAACTTTCTTATACAGTTAGTTTCGATTTCAGTGCCACTTGAAAAATACGCCAATGAGTAACGTAAATGTTAAATGAAATACGGGAGAATGTTTAGTTGCACATTGCTAAATTTATTTCAGCTGCTACATTATAGATGGTTGTATAATATTATTCATTTGACGAGAGTTTCTTACGGTTAGTAATATGATTTCCACGTTTTTCAGAGGCAGCAAATGTATGCAAATCTCATACTGCCGCTGCCGCGATACGTGTATGTTGGCACGCCTTTAATTCTCATTTTCTAGCGCTAATTAATACATTTTGTATTTAAGCATTTTATCACGCGGTATAAAAAGCGTATATTTTCTCAACTTTAATATATTTTTGTTAAGTAGGTTGCGGAATATTGCGTTTTGCAGGCTATAGAGCAGCAATGCACCAAAGATAATTTTTAAAATTATAAAATTAACTAGCGACCCGGCGGCTTCGCACGGGTTAACAAATTATACATAAACCTTCCTCTTGAATCACTCTATCTATTAAAAAAAACCGCATCAAAATCCATTGCGTATTTTTAAAGATCTAAGCATACATAGGGATAGACAGACAGTGGGAAGCGACTTTGTTTTATACTATGTAGTGCCATAGAGAAAAAAATACATGGATTGCTCACTCCATACATCAGTTTTAGTACCAAAAAGACTATTAGCATCTAGCATCGAGTTGCTACTTGACAATAGATGTAGCATCGACCGGAAAGTCTTATGCTGTTGAGATAAGACTTTCCGGTCGGTGCTACATCTATTGTCAAGTAGCAGTACTGATAGTTCCGCTACTCGATGCTAAATGTAGACACTGAAATGAATAGTCTAACTGATGTATGGAGTGAGCACTCTTGTCTTACTATATTTATCTATGGTAGTGCTGTAGTGATCAATCAAAATTCTTGGTATTTTTTTTTGCACGGACATTGCCAACCGTTCTGAACTTCTGACGGATAGTCTCGACTTCGATGTCTCTTACAACAGACGCCTATGTATGACCTAAATATCAGTTAAAACAGTTCTTAACTTGGTGTAATAACCCCTAATCGGAAATGAAATTTTCTAAGTGGAAACTTGCGTAAGATCTTTCTCATGAATGTTTCTGAAAATTTCCAGCAATTTTGAGAATGTTTGCAACTAGCACATTGCTACTATACAGTACTGAAACCAGATTTCCGTGTTTTTTCTTTAGCAGAATAATAAAATACCCATGTTCCTCACTTTTACAACAAATTGCCCAAATCTAGGACATCGAAATTTCCTGAAACGTAAAAACTAGACACCCATAATTAAGTATTTTCCTCCCCCAAGGTGACCTACGTTTCCCTATTAAATTATTTATCTTAGCACGCTGTCGTTACGCATCCGTTTTGTCACCCAATAAAAGTGTTTGTCACGGTCTATTTACCATGTGGGGAAAACACGGCGCTGTGATAAGTACGAGTATCTTCGATATTAAGTGTGTGTCACTCGTAGGGTGACAATTTTAGTGATTTGTTTTGTACATTTTGTAAGTATGGATTACAACTTGGGAGAAATGTTTGTAATGTACATAAAAACATTGTATTTAGATCGTACTGAAAATTCCTGGACTGGCCACTTAGAAAAAATAAGTTTTCTCATATATCAGAATAATGTACATACCTACATTAATTTACAGTATTTATATTTGTGACGTCATTTCATAACAGCATTTATCTACTCTAAAATCCGCGTTTCTCTTTTTCATCTCAAAAATGTTTAAAAGCTTAAATTGTTTAAAATAATTCCTAGTTTCTAGACTCTACAGAGTATCATCTATAAATATATTGCGTAGTAGCTAAAGGCAAAATAGATAAAACAAGCTAAAATCACCAGGTAGCTAGAATTATACTAAGCTGATAGACTCACGATATTTTTAATCTCTGCAACAGGATAAAAAAAAGAGCAGACTCATCAGGATTCAAAACGGTGGAGCGTGGAGCTGTTGCCGTTCTTTTATTCAGTTCTGGCTAAAAGGTGGAAAATATATAAATTCACCGTCGACAATGAGGGTCCACACCTACTACTGCGATGCACTCTTGGTTAACTGTACTAACAGCATGCGTATAAACTGAAATAGATGTCATATAGCCCTGCGGTGGTAGGTAGCAGAGTATGTGAGTGTTGGGTATGCGTATGTTTAAAAGATCGACAGACTGACGGGTTGGTTTTTGAAAAATTACGGGTCACTTAGTCTACAGTACTAGTTACTCAAAGTGTGTTCCGCGGAACCCTAGGGTTCCGCGACACCCCTGCAGGGGTTCCGCAAGAATTTAGAATTATGCTTATTTAATAAAAAAATACACTTCTAAAAACTATTGTTTTATTGTAGGGTTCCATCAAGTATTTCACTTTCCAAAAGGGTTCCGTCAAAAAAAAGATTGAGAACCGTTGGTCTACAGGTATGAGCGCCGCCAGGGGCGAACAGGGGGGGAATGTTACATCGAATGTATGCCCCTCTCACGCTCCGCTAGGCTTTTAGCAATATCAACTGGAGAGATAAATATATATAATTTGGCATTTAAGATTGCTAGTCAAAACACGACCTATAGATGTAATCAATATTTTCAATTTAAATTTGTTTGTCGTTGTTGACCCGATATCGCGTCCGTATGACTCAGGAAGTTAAAGTTTACATCTAAACAACTATCTGTATTAACTCATACTACCTGAAAACGATTTCTAAACCTTTTCAGCTTTTGTAATGAATAAAAGCGAAATACCCATCACTTAAAACAGACTCTTAAACATTAACGCCCTTTAAAATAATCAAAATGCTACAAAACTCTTGTTTCACTTTTAATAGGCGCGCTTTATGAGGTATTTGAGTTATGTATGGATGTATGTATATACTTTATTGCACATGGAAATAAAAATACGAGAAACATAGTTACAGAGTAAATTAAATACAACAAAGGCGAACTTATCCCTGTATGGGATCTCTTCGAGTTAACATTTGAGGAAACGAATAAAACAAAACAGAAGTAACGATGAATGAGTCATAATGGTGCTTTTAGGGTCGTGTTACGTTCTCCCTCAGTCTCAAAACTTATGAATGCGTAAGAGTGAGATGAGTGCAAATTGCAGTTGGAAACGGGGTTGTAGAAGTAACTCATTTGTGTTTAAAATAAAATTTACAATGAACTCTGCGGATGATGGAACGTAAGGTTTTTTTTATAATGACAGTATGATAAGTACCTATTTATTTTGGGCACACAAACCCGTTAAGTAGGTGTGCACCCGGTAGATATTGCACGAACAAACGTGTGCACTAGAATATTTATTGGCGTAGAGAGATTCTCCCAAATTTCCACGCAGTTTTTTTCATCGAAGGTTTTTTTTTTGTTGACCTTTTCCGCCGAGCTTGATTCATAACGCTTGATTACTGGTACGTGATGTTCAATTTTATGTGGTGGAAATAGCTGTGTTTTTTTAGGCCCGTGGGCAGTAATGGAATTTGGTTTGCGGGAAAACCGCTCCCCGTCAGTTAGGTATAATTATGAAAATGGACAAATGTGTTAACAGGAGCACGATTCAGGTTAAACAACCTGTTACGGTTTTGATATTAGTTTGATACAATTTTGAAGATCGCTCTCTCGCTGATTGGTGCATGCGAAATGAAGTGAAAGTCATGCGTGAGATCCACGGCAATCACCAAGACGATCGTCATATATATCCAGACAGACCATTTTTAAAGATTTTTTTATACAATCGACCTCTTGGTCATTTAATGTACAAATAGTTATTTTATTTGAAACAATAAACTTTCATTGTAAACTAAAGTGCCATTTCCTTCTTCTTCCGAAACAAAGCACTTATCTTCTCTATTAAATGGAGTAGTCCTTGAACTCCACATCTGCAAAATAATCCTTGACCCCGCAACCTTCATAAAACCTAAAATTAATAACAGCGCCATCTGTCCGCAGGCGCGGTCAAAACTTCCCAAGAAGCGGCGTCGAGTGCTACCTGTGGAGCAGCCGAGAAGGAAACGCGACGTGACGGCGTCGAACCGGCGGGTGAACGCGGTGAAACACCCCGTCGTGTTGAAGGACTTATCTCCCGGTGGGAACAAATTTGGTGAGTACGGTTGCCGATAGATGGCGGTAGTTAGTCGGCTTTTTCATTCTTAACCACTGACGTACGAATGTGGTACTTGAATGTCAAACAAAACACGTGAGTGGTAAAGTTAAGGGTTAAACTTAAAACCTAGCAAGATTCAATGAAGTGGAATAAAACGTTTTGTTTGCCTTTCAAAATTATTGTTTATAGTTTTTATTAATCTAGATTATTTAAGCTTAGGTACTTGGCGAATTTTAACTAAAATGATTGAACGACTATTCTTCTAAAAAAAAATTCTTCGGCAAATGAGAAAAATAGTTTCAAAAGGCTCTTGAAGGGAGGTTTGAGATAGCAGAGTGATTATTAGTTAAGTACTTAAGTTTCAGAACAGATGGCGCTGAACATTTAAGTCAAGTAAGCTTATAACGTGTTACGTGTGTAAAAAAATAGAGAGCGCTAGTCGTAGGGTAATCAACTGAAAGCATTATTCATGAATTCAATGCTCGCATGCCGTATAATTTGTGAGCGATCGCTTTTTCCTTTATTTGCTGGAAAGATGGAGGTACTTACCTGCAATAAAATTGCGTAATGTGAGGTTTTACGATAGAAGAATACGTTCGTACGTGACTACAAGTTTTAGTTATATTTGTCGACGTATGATACTGATGGGTTATTTAAGTACTTACCACTTATACTGCGTGTATTTTTAATATAACCGCAAATTGAAACGAGGCTAAGGTTTCAGAGCTATGAAACTAATTTATAAGGAATTTTGAATTTAGCACTAACAGAGTGCCATTAATTAACTTTTCGAGCGACAATAATTGCGTACATTAGTCATCTACTACTACTACTAAGTAAAGGATGACTCACGTTAGACCGGGCCGTGTCCGGGCCGGTCCTTCGGGAGCTTCGTTTTTTATGGAAAGCATCACGTGTCGTAATCACCTGTCATCTGTCATAGAAAAGTAAGCGCCGAAAGCTCCGGATGCAGAATTATTTTGAAAGGAATAATTAAAGTTATATTTTATTAGTAATACATAGGTCTTATGAAAGTAAAGCCATTTGGGCCTATACTGTAAGATAGTTATATTACGTCGTCGTATCAAAAATAGACGTAGTGTTAAATTAGGTTAATAATTCGTTTGGTCAGGGTTAGTACCTGGTTAGTACAGTGTAAAATTTTCTATATCACTTGATACTCCGGTGCCGTTGAGATAAAACATCGTTAACATGCCCTTCTTTCCCAGGAGTGAATGGGATGAACATGATCAGCCTCGCGCTGCAGGGCCCTCCGAACATCCTGACGCGACCATCGACAGCGTCAGCGCAGCCGCTGCAGGCACGGGCTCCTATTGGTAAACCGAGCGTCCTGATCATTGAACCACCTCCTACTCTTGATAAGAGACGAAGTCGTCCTACTATAGTGCTCCTTTAATCTAAACATCCATAGACTACCGAAGTTAGAGCAGAATGCAAGATTTTTGTGGGTTTTTATTATTTAAGTGTTTCAATTTCATTTGTTGTTTGACAAGATTTTGACGAAAGATTTGTACATGTTGACTATGACTATTAAAGTTACAATAGACACCAAGGGAATACATATTGCGGGAAGGAGTGCAAATTCAAAATTTTGTTTATCTAGTATACAGCAGAAAAGCTGTATATTTTGAAAAAATCATGTTAGATATAGTCTCATTTTGACGTTAAGTTTTCTACTCACGCATCCATATTCGACAAAACCTATCCCTAGAAGAATGTCCCTGGCACTCCCTGATAAAATTTCAAATATGAAATAACAATCTTATTATAAATGTATTTTTTTTTTTATGAATTTAGATTTTGGCTTAATTTTACCTACAGCTTTAATCAAGTTAAAAAAATAATTATAGTAAAAAATATAGAACACAATAAAAAAATGCTCAACAAATTTCTCTTACAGTCGAGAGCCCAATCGTGAACACTCAAGCCGGCGCCATATCCCTTGCATCACTGCAACCACCCCTGATGACGGCCCCACCCCTGCAACCGCGACCCGCAACCACAGGAGCCCTAGACCTCATGCTACCATTGCAACCAAAACTACTACCAGGCTACAACCTGCAATCTTCATTTCTCACCAGCACCATGTCCACTGTTCGACCACCCGACAGAGAAACAAAAGAATCCCCAGACAGTTCCTCTAAAGATGATTGTATAAACTTAGATAGTACACAGGATAGCGTTAAAGTAGATTGTGAAAATTATACTCTAGATAATGATGTTAGTGATGTTACTGACAATTCTAGCAAAGATGAAATTAACTCAAACGTAATTGATGCCAAAACGATTGAAACTAGTGTAGTGAGCAGTTCAAATGATGATAGTCCTAACAACAATTCTTATTAATACGATTCTTGTTTATAGATCGATGGTAAATGTAATAAAATTAAAACCCCAAATTTTTAAAGTCTCCCATTAGAAATAATGTAGGTTTTTCAAATTAATTCACTTATTAAAGTTGTAAAGTTAAAGTTTGAAATCTTGAATGTGTCTCGACCAAACCCCTGTGGCTATATGTTGGTTGACTTATAGTTTGTGTTACCAAAACCTATATTTGTAGATCGTACGTATCAAAAAATATTAATTTAAATGTCAATGTGCATTTTATCTTGTTTTTTGAAAACAGGCACATTATTGTTTCTATCGCTAATGTCCAAAATGATGATACAAATGGATTTCGCTTTGGTGATACATATTATTTGTAGCCAATTGTTGTATATTTTGTAAATGAAAGACGTCAGTGATTGCTTGTAATCTAAGCAAAGTTTCGACTTTGACTCTTGCCAAATATTTTCTATTGTAAATCTGATTAGAAAATTGCTTCCACTGAGACCTCTTGACATTTTAAATAATAAGTTTAGCTACAAATCTATAAAAGCTAAAGTTTTCAGTATTCAATCTCTACACACTGTATACTTTACAAATAGTTGATAGTTTAAGTTTAAGGCAATCCCTGCCTTAATGAAATAAAGATTGTTTTTTACCTTTGTCATTGTTAAAATATTACATTAAGTATGCATACTTTCTTTAATAAAAGGAATGGCTTTTTATTCCAATAAAATAAATGTAAATAGAAGTGTTCAAAAAATCAGTAGATGTCATTAAGTTGTTTCAAAAGTATTAAAATGATGAGTATAGCTTATAAAATGTTATTTTTTATCGACGAATAAACATTTTCTTTCTTAGAAGTTTTCTTTGTAAGAGTTCGAGATCAAAAGCGAACTTTAACATTTTTTCGTTTTTTGTGCCAAATATAGATGGAAAATAATGTTTTATGAGCTTTACCCAGTGATTGTACAAATTGTTAATACTTATTCAATCTTACTACAATTATAGTATTGTATTAAAGGTGTGACGTAGAGGTTTGTTTTTAATTGATTGTTTAATGATCGAACTTTAAAGTTTTTTTTTTCAGAAAAGTCTTTAAAATAACAATTTTCCTTCCTGCTAAAATTAAAAATATCTTTTGGTCTAGCAGAAAAGGAACTCTTTCTACTTCTTAAAGCTTAAAGGGCAAGTTGACGGACGTATCGGTATACACACACATACACGTATCGGTAACATGAAGTGAAATTAAAACCATGTCTGAAGTATTTCAACAACTACATATTATTTATTTGTATTTTAGAATAATTGCGAGTATCTACTGCAAAAGGAACAAATTTTGGCAAAATCCAACTTTTCGCATCATACTAAAACAGTACAATTTCTAGGAAAAAGTTGTGTGTTTTGCCCATTTTTATATACATGGAAAATAATTTCAAACTCGCGTGTGCGTAGTTAATTCAAAATTATAGACCAAGCATCAATTGGAGAATTAAAATCGATCCTCTACGCTACGCCTAAGTCGGAGGGGGTAAATGTAAGGTTCACACGAATGTGCCAAGCGATGTAATTATGTAAGTAGGTTGGTAGGGTAGAGGGCTCGGGCCCGGAGACGGCTGTTCTTTACGGTTCTATATCTGAATCCCTAAAGACTTTTCTCCTATCTTTGCATTCCCTAATATTGTTTGTCATAATGATCAGTTGTCCTAACACTAAAAACTCTAATTTTGGTTTCCCTAATTATTGATTGCTTATCCTAATGTTATTAAGCATATTTTCTTTTTTGCGAGGGTCGCAGTGCTAACCCTAACCTAACCCACTTTTGTGGCAGCAAGTTCTAAAACCTATCTATTTTTCAGAACCTTACATTATGAAAAATAATCGTTATGACAATTGATCGTTAGGGCATGTGCCCATTAGGACAAACCAGTTAGGGCAAGTGACTTTAGGACAAACGTTGTTAGGGATTCAGAATGACACCCGTTCTTTACGCTGCGTTTACCCTAGAGCTTTATAACATGCGCTAAACAATATGATATGGTAAAAGATGTGTTTTACGATGTCATCATTAAATGGGATTACAAAGATACCCTTTTGATTGCCGTCGTATTTTCACAGAAACGTACGAAGGTGTCTTGCTCTGTCAGTCTCGGTATAAAAAGTACAGAGATTGACTGATGTAGCATGACAAATACGAACTTTTCCGAGAAAATACGATGAAAAACAATTTTGCACTACATCTGTAATTGCTCTTTCTTTTGAGGTAAAAAACGCTGTAATAAAGACTACGTTACACCGGCAACGTGTAGTAGGTTTTTATTCCAAACCTTTGATGTGTATTATACTAATACAAATAAGTCTACAATATTTATAGCCTTATCGTTATACTGCTCTAGTGTACACCAGCCTTTATCTTTAATATTCCTTAATTATAGAATATTAAAATTATACGAGGATGCTCCAAACGGGAATTCCAAATAAATGTTGGGCACGTGACGCTTTTTTTTTTAACCTTTCTAATAAAGCTAAGAAGCAGATATTTGACATGATAACGTTTAATAACTTGGCTTTACATTCAACAGTATTATAAGGGCGTCCGCTAGCTGACACGGTTGCACGGAGCGGGTGAGCGGGTTAACAAAAAATAGCAACGCAATGCTAACTGGCTCGGACGCGTGCAACGGCTTTTTCACTTCTCATGCTCTGAAAGAGGGTCATTGTTGTTCTAAAAGGTGCGCATAAAATGATACGTTTCGGCACTAGAACATTTTTCGTTCCAAGTACGATTTTATATTTTTTTACGATAAGCAACTGATTTTTGGATTTAAATGGATTTGTTATACAATTTCCATTCTGATATTTAACTCCCCATTCCATAAATAACGATACCTTTGCCTAAATTGTGAATTGAAAGTACCCTCAAGAATTACTATAAAATTTTATACTTAGTCATGTTTTAAAAATAAACAATTGCATTTTATTTTCCTCGTATTCGAAATGAAAAGTGGAGTGCTTAACGCGGGTGAAAGGCATCATTTCAGCCTCAGCAGGAATGGGTGCCTTTCATCCCTTGGTTAACAATCTACTATTACCCTACAATTTAGTCCTTGCGCCCGATCCGTGCACCCGCGCCAGCTAGCGGACGCCCTAATAAAATCTCTGCGGCGGTAGCACGGTCGCATTTTTATCGCTTGTCACCATGCCTGTCAAGTTCTAACGAATACTTGTGCGAACAAGTACAAGTGCGAAAGTGACGGGCATAGTGACAGGCGATAAAAATGTAACCATGCTGCGCCCGCTGGTTATTAAGGTGGTTGCCATACGCGTCAGGTCCCCGACAAAGAAGACCTTTTTGTAGAATGGGCCCAATCATTGGTTAGTAATATTGGTGTTTACTAACGATTGTAATTTTCATAGGATCTAGTATATTTTTCTAATGTTACCGTTTTCAATGTTTTGTCAGATTGGATTTAATGAGTAGGTACCTAATGTTTTTCCAGAGAATCATTTATATGGTCAAAAATTATGTTGTGTGTCAAATTTCTTTATAAATATTTACTTAAGTACTTTAACGGGACAAAAGTGGCCAACTAACTTTATCTAATTGAGTTTTTAATTAGTATCGAATTAATACGTGGCTTGAAGCTTCTAAAATGACCGTTGAATTATTCAATCATAAGTGACAATTAAATTGTAGATAAATCAGTCAGTTTAAAAAAAATCTGGATATTTTTGTTTTTACTTGACACATTTAATATTGTCCATTCGGGATATTTTGAGCATTACTGTGTGCATTCAAGTTTTTAAAATAATATAATGATTAACAATTAAATTCAATCTGACTTTAAATTAATATTAATCAAAAGCCCCATTACAAGATTGACCACGTTTTTATCTTGCATGAAAATGTTTAAATAAACCAGTACCAACAATATATTTGTATTTTTTTACCAACACAATTTTAACACCTTACTACGGTCCCACTACCCACTAACCACTGTTTGTTACAGTCGCCATCAGATATATCGGAGCGGCCAAGGCGCAATCAAATATCTGAACACGCCTCTATTGTCAAGGCGTTAGAGTGCGTGTTCAGATATTTTTGAGCACCTCGGCCGCTCCGATATATCTGATGGCGACTGTACATGAGAAAATAAGTGAAACGCGCGTGAAGTATAGGTACACGCGTTATCACAAAAATGATCATCAAAGTCGTGTCAGAACCGTATCAAGTTGCTAAATCTGAATCGAGATCTTACGGTATAACAACCCTACTACGTAATAGCATTAGTGCTTATCGTGTTAATACGCCATCAAGCCCCGTAAATATTTGCCTCACGAGCCTTCGATTGAGCCCGAAATTTAATCACCCAGCCCTTTGAGGCAGAGCTTACGGCCTAAGCTCGTTCCGGAGGCCGATTCAGATTCGACAACTTGTGTTCGATGATCTCAATAGGGAGTATTACTGCAATGTTTTGCCGCCAGAGTGCAGCACTAGTAACTTAAGACCATAGAGTAACTTATACATACTGTACCTTAAACTGTTTTTTGACAAGTTTTCACAGACAATCAAATATGACATCGATACATCAAGGCGGTTTGTTTACAAAGGGCTTACCGGGAAACGCGATATCGAAACTCAGCTATCTGCCTCTTTATCGCTCGAATAAGCAAGAGTGATTAGAGAGGTTAGATAACAAAATTTAGACTCTCTCGTTTGCGGTAGACCCTTAGATTGTGACTTGTTGTGGGATTGGCGCCACCTACGCAGACTTTCGCGTAATATTCCCTATTAACACATTCATTGCCACCCAGCAAAACAAGACATCCGTACCAGGCGACAACAATTTTCGAGACAATTTCGTCATATAAAGCTGTAGTGGCACGATCCCGACTATCGGGTCGTCCGGCCTGGGAACGAAATCATAAAATACCCGATAGTTGGGTTCTCGACAGAATGTGTTAAACTCTTGATGTGGTGATTAATGAAGAAAATCCAGGATATATTAGGTATCTTCTTCTTATTTACTTAGGTAATAACTAGATGAAGTAATGTTGGTTATTGGGAAATTTATACAAAATATGTGCAGCCGCTTCGGCTCTACGGTGCAGTTTAATGTAGGTGTGTGACATCATGTGTCGTCAACCGGTCGTTAGGGAAGTATAGGACGTGATCGTCTATACAAAAAGAGAAAACGTTTTTCCACTTCTAAATATTAACCATTCTCCATGATTTTTCAGTATGTTATTGACACAATGAAAAACTAGGTTTAATGAGGTTTTCTTTTTTTTTTAATTTGCAAAAAATTTTTTTTTACGCGAAACCTATAAACCTAGAATATATTATGCTGAAGCGATCGACATGAAAATCAAAGTGATTTGTTAAGATTTAGTTAGCGGAAACCTTTTTCTCCCGAAATTGAGTTTCATAGAAAAATTACCGTTATTAGGGTTCCGTACCCAAAAGGTAAAAACGGGACCCTATTACTAAGACTCCGCTGTCCGTCCGTCCGTCCGTCCGTCCTTCCGTCCGTCCGTCCGTCCGTCCGTCCGTCCGTCTGTCACCAGGCTGTATCTCACGAACCGTGATAGCTAGACAGTTGAAATTTTCACAGATGATGTATTTCTGTTGCCGCTATAACAACAAATACTAAAAACAGAATAAAATAAAGATTTAAGTGGGGCTCCCATATAACAAACGTGATTTTTGACCGAAGTTAAGCAACGTCGGGCGTGGTCAGTACTTGGATGGGTGACCGTTTTTTTGCTTGTTTTGCTCTATTTTTTGTTGATGGTGCGGAACCCTCCGTGCGCGAGTCCGACTCGCACTTGGCCGGTTTTTTCATTAGGATCGCAAAGCTATTCTTCCCTCTTAAACAATATCAAATTGGTGAATCAGAATCAGCTTCCGGTTCCGCTCATTTTAATTAACGGTTTATGCTTAGTTATCAAGGTATTGCTGATCCGAAAATAGGTCTAAGTGCCTGTAAAGGACTTATCCCTAAAGGGGATCTCTTCCGGTTGGCCGTTGTGCTGTTGGGTCGAAAATAGTACTAAGTCTGACATTAGTATATACATTTTGTTAAATGCATTCTTAGGGCGGCTTATGATGTAAGATGTAACTATGCTGATTTGACTATTGTTTTGGGGTAATATCGCAGCATTTCATCATTTTTGACTTAAGTTTGCAACACCAATTAATTAAATAATTACGTTATGATGTAAATATTTTTTTACAATAATACGAAAAAATATATATTTTCAATTCATAATACCAGTAGGCTCAGCATGAAACGATCCGTATTTTTCTAATACTATAGTAATAACAAGAGAGAACTTTTAGGAGTAGCAAAGAAAGAGCTTTTTTTCCTTGTTACAGTTTCACTTTTCATTTCTGCCTGTCTTAAAAGTTAAACAACCCGTCCGTCCGCATATCCTCTCACAAGATCCTTCCTGCTCTATTCTCGATTACACACTAATAGATATTTAGGTCACAGGTAATCGGTCGGAAGGATCATCACCATTATCATGTTTTAAAGTCATTTTTGCAAAACGAAGACGCACGTTTACTGCACTAAACTTTATAGTGGTCGTCCACGGAAACGCAACAATTTTAGTGCCACGATTTTACGAGAAACAGGGGACGTTGAGAGAGATAAGTATGATAGAGAGATATGATGATTGCATGCAGTCATTTTTATACGGTCTTGGAAAGTAAGATTGCTTGTTTGATAGCGTTATAGTTCGTTTTTTAGCATTAGAAAAAAAAACAATCTTGACATGTCTTTTTATTAAAAGAATATTGAAAAACTTATGAAAGCAATAGAATGTAAAAGATCGTATATGATTTATAATTGTAACATATTTGCTGTGACTTATTTTTCAATGGTGATTTTTAATAAAAATACATGTCAAGATAGCTTACCTTCTTTCCAATGCTAAAAAAAAACGAACTTAGATTGTGGACTATATTGTCGAAGATAGTTTAAAAATATTTCATATAACTCGTATATTTTGGTCCCTTGCTTTGTCGTGACGATACCTGTATGTACGTGGAGTGTGGATGGAGTGTCAATAACTTAATTATTGGTCTGGGACACGGCGCGGATAGTCCGGCGGTTCCTCTCTCTGCGGCCCTGACCATCGGCAGCTTGGGCCCTGCCCCGCCTGGCGGCACCCTAGGTTAGGTATTTTACAATGTTTTTATATGTTATGTATTTTTTTTTGTGTTTTTATATTTAACTTTCATATCCATATTGTAAAATGCCTACCCTAAGAAATAAATAAAGGAATAACATATGTAATTATATCCCAGCGTGGTCATGCTAATTTACAAGGGAAACTAAAATATTCGTAGAATTAAATGGGACCAGAGCTTAGCGAGTGGCTCTCTTAGAGCACTCATTAGTGGTTTCATTTGAGTGCAGAGATAGGGTGCAGCCACGGTGCAATATGCATGCATTTTCTGAGGCTTTGATATGCAAACTTGCAACATAAAGTTTCCTAGGATTTCTTCGTTTCTCCCGACTATTTGCCACAGCTTCGACCCACTTACACCATCCCACTAACCCGGGGTTAAGCGGTTAAACTGTTAACCCTTGTAAAATTGTACTGGTAACCATGGTAACTCCAGGTTTAACCGGTTAACCCCGGGTTAGGGGAGTAGTGCAAGTGGGCCTAAATGGAGTGTGAATGGATAAACTTATTTTAAGAATTGGCGTAGGCAATTGTTTATCCGTAAGTGATCTGAACTTCCAACGTGAAACGTAACTGCAAGTATCAAGTTCGTAGGTACCATATATCATCATCATCTTCCTCGCGTTGTCCCGGCATTTTGCCACGGCTCATGGGAGCCTGGGGTCCGCTTGGCAACTAATCCCAGTAATTGGCGTGGGCACTAGTTTTTACGAAAGCGACTGCCATCTGACCTTCCAACCCAGAGGGTAAACTAGGCCCGTTTAGGGATTAGTCCGGTTTCCTCACGATGTTTTCCTTCACCGAAAAGCGACTGGTAAATATCAAATGATATTTCGTACATAAGTTCCGAAAAACTCATGTACGAGCCGGGGTTCGAACCCGCGGCCTCCGGATTGCAAGTCGCACGCTCTTACCGCTAGGCCACCAGCGCTTAGGTACCATATATCAATTAGATAACAATAAAAATGGCACCCACTTACGTCAAATAGAATTTAAATATAGACCAACTAAAGTTTCCATTTCTTTTCAAAACAAATATTTTTATAAACTTTTTTAATACCTATTATAGCATCTACATATTTCAGTTTATCTTCTTCTTCTTCCTCGCGTTATCCTGGCATTTTGCCACGGCTCAACCGTTTCCTCACGTCTATTTCAGTATAATTTAGATTCAGATTCAGATTCAGATTTATATATATTAGTGTGTCTATTTAAAACACAAATCAAAATATTTGATAAAATTAATTTGATTTGTTCCCAAAGTTGTGTGCAGATATTTATTAATATACTCAGGTAGGTACGGTATCTGGTTCTGCATTGCCAATTAATGTTAAAATGTAATTGTTGAATTTTAACCACGTGATGTACAACACCAGTTAATGTTGCCACCGCCAGTCCAATTAGTTTCCAAAATGTGGTCGGATATCAGAATCGTGTGGTTTGGTTTGATTTATATTAATTTGCTTGTAATTCTACATTAATTAATTAATTAGGTAATCCGTTTTTCCGTAGTTTTATTTCACATGTATAAACAAGTTTTACCGATTTGCAGTCTCAAAATGTAGGGAAGAGATCCAGAAATTTTCATCAAGAAATGTTGACATGTCTAGACTACAAGGGTTTCACTCACTTAAATTTTTAGTCGCTATTGGCGACATGTTTCGGACCCTTCGGAGGTCCTTCCTCAGGCTCGAGTGGTTTCTGACGCTGACAGGGCAGGGGCGGGAGGCGAAGTGCAGCCGCCGCGAGCACTCAAGCCTGAAGAAGGACCCCCGACGGGCCCGATACATGTCACCAATAGCGACTAAAAATTTTTACTGATGAAACCGTTGTCGTCTAAAACAGTTTAAAATATGTCTTACGAAAGGTTAAACGTTGATATGTTTCTCTCTGTGCCCACACCTTTACAATCTTTAACATGCATAGCCTAGGGTTTTCCACATTTTATATAAAATGCTAAAGAGCTTCTAGTTTCAGGCGGATATTAAAATATATATTAGTATGGTAAAAATGGAGCGGATAATAAACACATGAATATTTTTATTTCAACTTACAAACTAAGGGATTAGTAGGTACAACGAACTTAAATTTAAAACAAAACAACACTAATGGGGGAATGCAATCCCGCACAGTGCAACAAGTAGAGACAGTCAACCCTGTCCGCTATCATTTGTAGAATGCTGTTGGGACTGCCACGCACACGGTGCACCAGGGATGCTGCGCGTGCACGCAAGGTAGTAGGTATATAGAAAGAGTCCACGCGCGGTTGCATTGCTACCGACAGTGGTGTAGCTCCCTTTCGCCCACGCCTAGCTACGCCACTGCCGGTAGCTATGTCGGGGCCTCGCAAAGCCAACCTTCTCCGTGCACGCAAGGTAGTAGGTATATAGAAAGAGTCCACGAGCGGTTGCATTGCTACCGACAGTGGCGTAGCTCCCTTTCGCCCACGCCTAGCTACGCCACTGCCGGTAGCTATGTCGGGGCCTCGCAAAGCCAACCTTCTCATTACCTTGGGAAAACACATTGAAAAGGGCCTCGCAGATGTTTTCGCCCACGGCTAGATTGGTTCACGCTACGTCACTGGCTACCCGATACCGTTCAATGCAAAGTCACAGACAATATTTAATAACGATCAAAGTTAGTACATAAACTTTGTAGAAGATTGAAATCATTAAAGTTCATTTCTCGCAGAAATCTTGATAGATGCCGAGAACTCAGAGAAAATAAACGCATAAGAATCGGAACTCATTACTGGGAGCTAACTACTAGTGAGACTATTCCGTTTTGTGCATTTGACGTAACAAAATGATATCGGAAACGTATTGGCTAGCCCTAGTGTAAATTTAATTCGATAGCGTGACGTGACGTACGCGTTTGCGTTAAGTCTCATTTTGTATGAGATTTTGAGTTTCCAAAACGTCCCGGTTGGCGCGTTAAAACAATCATAATAGGCTTAAATAAAAATTGTATATAATTTTATTCAAATATTATACAATCCTTAAAACATCTTAATTCATTGACCATTCTCGAAAAATATTCTCGAAACCACTTTGCCATTTTGAAATTCATCCGGAGACTGTAGTTTACGCACGAGCGATTCAATTAATCAGACACTTCACTGAATCGATATTAGATTGGTGTTAATTTTTCTTCCACGAATACAGTCACGGTACGATAGAAAAGCAAAACATTTTGCCAATTAACTTTGAACGAGAGATAGGCGCTCCGTGTTCAAGTCATTTGTAACAGGTTTCGTTATTCAGTGCGAAGCATAAAGAGTTTTATTTTTAAACTAGCGACCCGTCGCGGCTTTGCACGTACCTAGCTCTATGTCACCCTCATTGATGACACCTTTACCAAAATTTGCTCAGTAGTTCTGAGGACGTTGAGATTTTACCGCACACGACACATTCATCTATCAATAGCTAAAGTCACCAATTTCTATACTTTGTTGCAAGAGTACCCTTTTGCATAGCAAGATTACAGTTAGGTAAGTATAGTAAGTTACAGAAGTTGATACGAGCAAGACGCTAGTTTTCCCAGCCAATATAAAGTCCTCAAGGACCATATTTTATAACTTTTTATTACTTTAAAATCTCACAACTTTAGATTGCATCGTAACTTAGAGGGTGTGTTCATGTTATATTAGTTTAATTTTCATTTGAAATAAGGCGCGTTTTAAGGTATTTTTATATTACCATACTTTACACATGTCGTGAATAATCCTTTACCATCGTAGTTTCACAGAAACTCACGAACGTGTTATGCTATTTCAGTCAGTCTCAGTACAAAAAGTACTGAGGATGACTGAAATAGGAGGACAAATACAAACGTTTTCGAGAAAATACGAAGGCAAAGGATTGTTCACTACATCTGTATGTATATTTAATTTACTTCGGCATAAAGTAAAATTCACATACTTTTTATGTGACGTCCCATCACGTGGTACACAAACGGGCAAAGAAAATAAAAATACATTGTAGTTTTGTTCCATTGTAACAAAATAAAATGTAAACTCTTGTTTAACTTTTGGGATATAAACCCGTTGCTAGACAAGATTGTTTACCTACAGACCTCAGGTACTAACCTCTCAGGTATAGGTACTAACCTCTGTGAGCTGTAGGTAGACATCGCGATAAGCTTAAAAATAGTAAAAAACCAGCGACCCACCCCGGCTTCGTACGGGTTAACAAATTATACATAAACCTTCCTATTGAGTCACTCAATCTATCTACTAAAAAAAGGGAGTGCCGGCAGAAGTGAAAACTCAATGACTAGTGCAAAATGCACTATGTATAATTGAGGTTAACGCCATTTAGCATTAGCGTTAATTACTTAAAACCTCTAAACACATCACTGTTAGTACTCGAGTTATATTGATACCAGTTAGAGCGAAACTCACTAGATGGCATTTAAATCAATAAAGAAAAACTCAATGACATTATATATGTAACAGTTTTTCGATCAGGTAACGTGTCCGTCTCACGGTCACGTGATCGTCTTACGCTGTCTCGAGTTTAACATTTTTTCCCCACCTCAAAAAGTGCAGAGCGCCGCTAAAGAAGTTTTCACTTCAAAAAAACGCATCAAAATCTGTTGCGTAATTTTAAAGATCTAAGCATACCTACATTGTATTATGTAGTGATATACTTGGTTAAGATAAAAAAGATAAAATATAGTTTATTCAAGTAGGCATAATTACAATGCGCTTATGAACGTCAAATATATCGTCAAAGTTACACCGGCTCCTACCCTACACCTCTGCCCCAAAAAGATTATTTAAATCCCCCCTCAATTGGAGGAGGGTATCCCAATATGGGACCGGCAACAAACTCGGCGGGACACATATTTTTAAAAAGAAATTACATCTTATAATTAACATGCATTACGAGAAAATAAGAAAAAAAATACAATTTAAATTACTATAGAATTTGATTAAAAAAATAGGTATACATATGTTCATGGAATCATACAAATTCGTAGCTCTTTCAGAAAACATATCAAATTCTTACAAAAGGAAAAGAAAATAAAGTTATTAAAATAAATGGGAAAACATCGATTATTATGAATTACCAACATAAAATATTTGATGTGATTTCTTACCTGAGCTTTGGTTGAATCTTTATCACAGCGAACTCACGATAGTCTTCAGTGTCATGGTGCGATTCCGCCAAGGCCAAATTCCGCCAGTGAGAATATTTTTCAAAAAACGAAACGACAGAATAACTATTTAACTAACGAACTTGCTGACAAAATTTCACGAGAATCGGTTTAATGCGACCTGCAGAGGAGAGACCCGGACGTACCAAAGCATTAATGCAATTTCCCTTAAAAGTTAAATATTAAATAATAAATTCAATAAGTATTTATAAATAAAGAATTCACAATAAATATAGCTGCTTAAAAATAGTTTTATATAGTTAAAAAAAGTAGACTAATAAATAAATCTTACATCAGTACATAGTATAAAACAAAGTCGCTTCGCGTTGTCTGTCTGTCCCTATGTATGCTTAGATCTTTAAAACTACGCAACGGATTTTGATGCGGTTTTTTTTAATAGATAGAGTGATTAAAGAGGAAGGTTTATATATTATTTTTTAACCCGTGCGAAGCCGGGGCGGGTCGCTAGTAAATTAATATACCAAAGCTTATACAATATATATTTAGGTAAGAGAGACTGCAAGCATTTCGCAAGTTTCCACACTGTTGTATTCACTCGCTAGAAATGTGATATTTTCCTTTTATAAAACTAAAATTAATTGTGCTCCTAGTTAGGCGAGGGCTTTGTGTTGACTTACTGCCCGGCAAACACATTACTCGCTTTAAGCCAGAGTCGGTTATTTACTGTTAGTTAACTATTGCACCACATTGTACATTATATTTTACATTTAACGGCTACCTAGCCTAGTCAGTATTAGTCACCCTGCCTACGAAGCATTTAATTAAGAGTTTATCATTATCACATTTTTTTCTATGTTTGATGTTTTCTATTTATCTAGATGTTTATAATACGTGTTTATAATTTATAATATGTGTTGTTTTTGCCTGTTGGTTCCTGAAAGGTTGAAATCAATAAATAAATGAATTGAAGTTTTCTTATATATCTAAATCTAAAAACCCTTAATGAACTCAGTATAGTTTTTAATAAATTTTATAGATATTTCTGAAGAAACTTAATAATATAAGTAAACAAGTGCGAGTCGGACTCGCCCATGAAGGGTTCCGTATTTAGGCGATTTATGACGTATAAAAAAAAAACTACTTACTAGATCTCGTTCAAACCAATTTTCGGTGGAAGTTTACATGGTAATGTACATCATATATTTTTTTTAGTTTTATCATTCTCTTATTTTAGAAGTTACAGGGGGGGGGGGGACACACATTTTACCACTTTGGAAGTGTCTCTCGCGCAAACTATTCAGTTTAGAAAAAAATGATATTAGAAACCTCAATATCATTTTTCAAGACCTATCCATAGATACCCCACACGTATAGGTTTGATGAAAAAAAATTTTTTGAGTTTCAGTTCGAAGTATGGGGAACCCCAAAAATTTATTGTTTTATTTCTATTTTTGTGTGAAAATCTTAATGCGGTTCACAGAATACATCTACTTACCAAGTTTCAACAGTATAGTTCTTATAGTTTCGGAGAAAAGTGGCTGTGACATACGGACGGACAGACAGACGGACAGACGGACAGACGGACAGACGGACAGACAGACAGACATGACGAATCTATAAGGGTTCCGTTTTTTGCCATTTGGCTACGGAACCCTAAAAAAGGAACTTTTATTTAAAATAAAACTTCGCAATCAAAGCGATCGTTCGAATTGTTCTAATACAATAGGCATTGTGCCTCAGCCGTTTAAATTTCTTATTCTTATTCTGCTTTAAACCGTACTGCTTCTTTTTTGCAGTTATTCAGAACAGGATCAAAGCGCCTCGACTTGCCAAGAAGTAGTTTTATTGCTAGGAGAGAAATATCTTCAACCGTTTTGAAATTGTTCGGATAAATATATTATTATCACAGTTAACTGTGAAGTTTCACTGGGAATTTAATGAAATTACAGAATGTACCTAAGTAAATCGTATATGTCGATTAACCTGTCGTCTAGACAAGAGTCTATAGGTACACAAATTCTAGGGAATATTTGCAAAGCGTAGGTACCCCAAGCTGAGCCGTAAAAAAAAGTTAGGACAGCAAGAAGATGATAATGAATTTATTTTAATACAAATTTTCTAATATCAAACTCTACTAAACGGCTGTCCCGCCTGTCTGGTATACAGGGTGATTCATGAGACGTGAGCAGGACTAAGCCTACACATTCAGTAAATGTAAAAGAATCGTTCACCACTATATTTAAGTAAAATAACCACGCTTTCTTTCTGTTGTTACACGTTTTGGTAAGGACAAATTTAATTACCTACAATCATGGATACCCTACAACATTTAATTAACAAAGATAAAACCTTCTTAACCGTTATGACAGCACTTTGAGTATGAAGAAAATTAAATGTCACACTTGAGTGAGATACGATTTTTCAAAAGTAACCAGACTCCGATGACATTCGATTTGGCACTTGTTATGGATAAAACAATTTCATTAATGTCGTAAATAAATTAAAACTTATTTTTTAAACAGTATACTTTATAAAGTAAATAAAAGTTAATCTCACAAATACTGGTACGAAACAGTAGTTTATAACGTACTGTATGCGTAGGCTTGATCCTGCTCACGTCTCATGAATCATCTTGTATTGTTGATAATTTTAATAAACGTTTCGTTTCACCAAAATGATTGTAGTTTAAATTTTAAATGAACATGAATATAATAAAAAAATCCTAATTTTGTCAGATTATTTTTTTTTTTCATTACAATATTTATTTACAAGATCGAATGATCCTTGGTACAATGCCTCAAGGGCCTATTTTAGATTTAAGCTAGTTATAAATTTCTTTTAATAATACCACTGTATATAGGTATCTTGTTTGTAAATAAATGATTAGAAAAGCAATTCCAGCACCAATCACAAAACTTCAAGCACATACAAAACCACACTCAGTCCAGTTTTCTAAAGACCCGAATAAAATAACGAGGTAAAAGCCTCGACCCTTGAGTCTTGATCCTTAAAGTTCTCGAAGTACGAAATGAGTTCCCTGAGGGATACGGCTGTTACTTGGAACAGTTGGAACTGGGACGGTCCATTGGCGTGATTATGTTATCGTTGTACATTTTATTTTATTATACGACGTGTTACATCAGCCACTGAAAGTGGGGTGGGTACTCGTTGTGGTCATACTACGCAACTTTTACTATGGGACCAATCCCGAAATTGCGATAAGGAAATTGACACTCCCATACAAGATATCAACATCAGCCAGCCAAAATGTATGGAAGAGTCAATTTTTTTTTCGCGATTTCGGGGTTGGTCCCATGGTAAAACTTGTTCAATATGACCATCCCACTTTCAGTGGCTGGTATAACACCTTGTATATGCTATAAATGAGCAGAGGAATCGTGATGGTAAGTAATTACCGTCATCCAAGGACAACTGCAACTCCAGAGAGTGAGACGTGCATTAACGGCCTTTAAGATGGGAGTATGTTCTTTTCTTAAAGGTTTGAAGGTCTTATCGGTCCGGAAACAGTAACATCATGGAAAGGGCCTGATGGCAAACGCCGACAAGGAAAACCAACTGCACGCTGGGACGAAGATATAAGAAAAATCGCCGGGCCGAACTGGCAAAAAACTGCTCAGGACCGAGAAAAATGGCTAGCTTTGGAAGAGGCCTTCACCTAAGGGGTTCCTGCTTATAGACTAAGTAACTAAAATACTAACAACCAAATTAATAAAAAATAAATACTAATATCTAACTAACCAAACATAAATCCATGTAACATATTTGTAGCAGGAAATAAAAGGCTTTCTATTTTTATTTTATTTTTATTTATTTATTTATCGGTCCGGAAATACCGCAGACGACAGTTCACCTGTCACGTGATCACCACAGTTTAGCTGTCTTCATCTGAATGATGACTCACTTATGGTGCATTTCACGCTTACCTGTCTGTACATGTAATGGTGCGGACGAGACGCAAGATACCTAAATAACATGATTCAAATATCATTCTCATGTCAGTTTACGTTTAATTTGAACTGTTGTTTAAAAAGTAATTTATCGGCAACTCATTCTCTTCAAAGCCGCGTTGTAAATTGCACCAGTACCTCCACATTGTGTAATCTATTCCAAAATCAACAAAGAGAACTAAAGTGCTAAAAGGGCCTTTAAAATGCCCTTTTTAATGGCACCTTCACAAAAGGAGCAATTAGATCCGTGGATCGTTTCCATCAAATACGGAGTAATTTATTTTTAACCCTTCAATCTGATTTGTAATGTTTTACACGCGGAATGAAAAAGAATTGAATATATTTTTCGAAAGTAACTAATTAATTTTGGAACTGCAGCATTCATTCAGACATTTAATAAAAATTTAATAATTAAAATAAAGGCCGAATGCAGCCAGAACGCTGGGCCAAATTAGCCACGGACTGGATCCCACAGGATGGATCTCGGGGCAAAGGAAGACCCAAACGGAGATGGCGGGACAACCTTGATACATTCTGTGCGGAGTGGCGGGAGTGTGCATTGGACAGAGTCAAGTGGCAGGAAAGAGGGGAGCCTTTGCCCAGGAGTGGGACACACTAATAGGCTAATAAAAAAAATAAAGGATGTAGCTGAAACTGCCGCCAAGCTCAAATGGAACCGACTGGGCAGGACACGTATGCCGGATGATCTCGTTGGATCCCACAAATTGTTGACGTCTTCGACGGAGACTGGTGGGTGACTTCCGAAGTTAGGGATACGTGGAAGAATAAAAGATGACTCACGTTAGACCGGGCTGTGTCCGGGCCGGAGCTTACGGCGCTTCGTTTTCTATGGAAAGCATCACGCGATCACCTGTCATCTGTCATAGAAAAGTAAGCGCCGGAATCTCCGGCCCGGACACCGCGGACACGGCCCGGTCGGCCCGTTCTAACGTGAGTTATCCTTAAGAGTGAGGCCTTTGCCCACCAGTGGAACAATATGGGCTCGTAATAATAGTAAAAAAAAGCGGCCAAGTGCGAGTCGGACTCGCCCATGAAGGGTTCCGTCTTTAGGGGATTTATGACGTATTAAGAAAAAACTACTTAATACTATATCTCGTTCAAACCAATTTTCAGTGGAAGTTTGCATGGTAATGTACATCATATATTTTTTTTTAGTTTTATCATTCTCTTATTTTAGAAGTTACAGGGGGGGGGACACACATTTTACCACTTTGATGATGTTGATGATGTGTTGGCTGAATAAATATTTTTCTATTCTATTCTATTCTTTCTTTTCTTTGGAAGTGTCTCTCGCGTGTCGAGTTTACATTAGAAAAAAAATGATATTAGAAACCTCAATATCATTTTTGAAGACCTAATATCCATAGATACCCCACACGTATGGGTTTGATGAAAAAAAAATTGAGTTTCAGTTCTAACTATGGGGATCCCCCAAAATTAATTGTTTTTAGGGTTCCGTAGCCAAATGTCAAAAAACGGAACCCTTATAGATTCGTCATGTCTGACTGTCTGTCTGTCCGTCTGTCTGTCCGTCCGTATGTCACAGCCACTTTTCTCCGAAACTATAAGAACTATACTGTTGAAACTTGGTAAGTAGATGTATTCTGTGAACCGCATTAAGATTTTCACACAAAAATAGAAAAAAAAACAATAAATTTTTGGGGTTCCCCATACTTCGAACTGAAACTCAAAAAAATTTTTTTCATCAAACCCATACGTGTGGGGTATCTATGGATAGGTCTTCAAAAATGATATTGAGGTTTCTAATATCATTTTTTTCTAAACTGAATAGTTTGCGCGAGAGACACTTCCAAAGTGGTAAAATGTGTGTCCCCCCCCCCCTGTAACTTCTAAAATAAGAGAATGATAAAACTAAAAAAAATATATGATATACATTACCATGTAAACTTCTACCGAAAATTGGTTTGAACGAGATCTAGTAAGTAGTTTTTTTTTAATACGTCATAAATCGCCTAAATACGGAACCCTTCATGGGCGAGTCCGACTCGCACTTGGCCGCTTTTTTTTTCTATTTTTGTGTGAAAAACTTAATGCGGTTCACAGAATACATCTACTTACCAAGTTTCAACAGTATAGTTCTTATAGTTTCGGAAAAAAGTGGCTGTGACATACGGACGGACAGACGGACAGACAGACAGACAGACATGACGAATCCATAAGGGTTCCGTTTTTTGCCATTTGGCTACGGAACCCTAAAAACAGTTATGTGAATGTCTATGCATCATAATGATTTGTGCGTGAGTTTTGCAAAACAACGTAAATGGCGCGCGGTGTTTTGCCAACTAAGTACCTACGTCATGGTTTGTGACTGTTAGCCATTTTGTGAATTTGTGGCAAATCGCTCTATTTTCTACTTCTGAGTTATGGGACCTTGGCTCATCACACAGTCAGCAGCAGTTGCTACACGCAGTTCAAAATAATCTTGACGCAACTTTATTGTTAAGAGAATAAGAGCGTGTGTCAAGGTAATTTTGAACGCCTCGCCCGCTTAGCAACTTCTGCTGCTGTACCTTAAAGATGGGTCGTAAAGGCGGTGTGAAGACTGTGGAAGCAGTTTATTAACGGTGCGCTTTAAATAAATCTTTAAATAAGTACCTAGTACACTAAAAATCAAGTAATAAGGTTCATAAATTATGTCATTTCAAATTAGGTTGGGGGTGTCTGGACATCGGATGATGGTAGCATGACGTAGGGGAACCGGGGTTCATTCGAAGCATGATTTTGGGATGATTTAAGGGGGGGGGGGGGGTCAAAAATCGTCAAAAATAGATGACGTAATTTATGAACAGCCCCTAAGTAGCATTAGAAACATGCACATTATGTCACTGTGTCATATTGCGGCTGTATCTTAAATCGCAACTGTCATCCATCACAATATAGATTTAAGACACACAAACGTCACTTTAAGAACGAACACGAACACGAACTTTAAGATACGTCAAATATTAGATATCTAAACGATATAGACTGGATATGTCAGTGTCAGAAAAGTGTCAAAAGTAACGTATCTTCAAACAAAAATGTTACTTTGGACACTGGCATATCCGATCCATATCGTATCTTTAGCAAAATTTTGACGTATCTTAAAGTTCGAATCAGTCCGTAAATGTCTCATCAAGCGACCTACTTTTCTGCTTTGACAAACTATATGTCAAACACCCTGTATAGATTTATTATTCCTCCAACCCTTTGGTAACACCTTTTGTAGTGTTAACGCGTTTCCGCTTACTTAACCCTATACATCCACGTTGCAATAAATTATATCAACTAATTTTCGAAACATCCTATATCATTTCTACGCTGTAATTCCAAAAACTATCTTAACCCCTTTTAATTTAGGTCTATTTTAAATTAAGAATGAAATAGATATGAGATATATAAGTCGATACACTTAAGTCGCACTGCTACAATCGCAGTGATGCTCAATTAAAATTCGTACGGGTAAACCTGTAGCGTAAGAAGGACAAAAACATTAACGTTTTACAAACTTCAATCTTACCCTTTACTCACCCACAATCTAAATTCAACTTTGTGCCAACCGCATAAGGTCTAAATTCCAATAACGCATACAACTACGATAGGTTATTTTACCGGTTATGTGTGTGTCGCTGTAATTCAGGGGTAGTATTCTAAACGCTAAGCAAACGCACGCGAGCATTCGCCTCAATGAAACCAGTATAATTACAACCCAGCTCCGTAAGAAATGCGTGACCATTTCCCACATTTGTTACGCTGGTCGTTAGAGACGATAGCTCGCGTTAAGTTGGATGTATTCCCAATACAGCAGAAGCACACAAGCGTACCTTTACGCATGCGTGTGAAAGGCAACTCTTCAGTACCGCTTCGTCCGCCAAGCTGAACGCACGTCCCGTGAACCGTTACACATTCAAATATGAATATCGAATTCGAACAGTGACATCTATATTCTAATTACAAAACAGTGTTTTGTTATACAGTGTGCTTGTTTTTTGAGTGTGTTGAATATTTAATGCCACTGCGGTGGTAGCGTGCGAGTATACGGTGAACGTTATACAGGTTGGTTTTTTTAATTGCTTTTTTGCGTGTGCTTTCGAAACGCAACTATTATAGTTTAGATGAAGGTTTTATAATTCTATAAACTGTGTTATTTTATAAGTCGCTGGGGAATCGGTATTTGGGTCACCGGCTCATTTGCCTGATTATTTATTCACTGAGGTTTGGTAATTGGGTTTGAGCTGTACGTGAGGTATTTTTGACACAGCTTATATTAAAATCATTTTTGTGCAGTTATAAATAAGATTTGATTTAAGTTTAAGTGAAACCGAATGAAATTTTATGTATTTCTATTAGTTCAATTATGTCATTAGGATTCTACTTTTTAAATCTCAATAGTTTTATGTATACTGTATTCTCCCGTTGATGCTCCTCGTTACGGAGCGAAACACGTTGAGCTATTTTCGACTTAAGTACATAAAATACGTAACTAAGTAACTCGTTTTCATATGTCTCGGGAGTTTTGTTATGAAAATTAATATTAAACTTATCAAAATGTTAATTAAATGTAAATGATAACTGTGACAACCCTAAGACAGTAACAAACTTTTATTACAAGTTACAAAGGCCGGCCCAAGGCATTCTTGCTACGACGTAGGCCCCGCGTAGGCCCCGTAGCAGGCGTAGGTGGCTACACGCTAGGTACAGTCGAGTTCACATACATTTTTACAAGCCTACGTTCCAGAATAGTAGTTTATGTGACTGCTACATAATGAGAGGCATTAAAATACGAGTGTGGGTTTAAGGTGACGGTAGAGGTGGGTAAATTTTCAGATTCTGTCAATTTACCCCATTTCACACACAAGCGCACTTCACGCACACTACCTCACTTTACTGGGACAGGTCACTGACCCATCAAGTTTTTTTTTAAGATAGCGTTTTGAGTTTAGTGGCCTCCTTTTAGGAAAAGCGTTCCATTGAAAGAAGAAAGAGAAACAATACATTTAATCTTGCTTTCCTTGTCTGTTCATGTCACACGTGACGTATTTAAATTCTAATAATTCATTTGGTTGTTGACAATTTTCTACATTATGGCTTTGTCGAGATACGCGTTTTCTAAAGTTAAACCGAATAAAACCAGATGTCATTAAGTCAGATGTAAAATTTTATTTACTACTCTATACGACTTTTCATAAGGCTCAAAATCAATTAAATGAGAATTTAAATAAATAAAGTTCCGGCAGGGTGCAAAATTTAATTAAGGCGGACAAAATAAAATTTGAAAATATATGGAAACAGTGTTGGCTAATGTACCCCTAATATCTTTACCGATTTACTTTTATGTGGTATATTCGCCTTTTGTTTCACTATTAAATTAATACAATTAAAATAAAAAATATTATACCGGTATTCCACCGGTATTATTTCAGTGCTGAAGCGATTTTCTTCGATCGTAGCCTTGATAATGTAGGTGTTGATAGTTACTTACGGCGGTAGGAGCGGCAATGAACCCCGTGCAGAGTAGAACGTGAGGTGCGTTGGGATAAGTGCATATATCTACTTATAATTCTTTGGCTGGTTGGTAACCCTCTATATTTTATTTTTTGTTTTACTGTTATTAGGTTAAGGGAGATTTAGGGAGTGAAAAAAAAAAAGATATTCGTTGAATATTGATATGCGCTCGCGTGATTGCCGATGGATTATAATTAGACAAAAGAACTTGTTTTCCACGCATCGAATGTAGATCCCTATGACACTTCCTCCAAGTCTTCTCCAATAATGTTTATACCGTATTTTAATTACCTACCTTAAATGTTACATTTCTAAATATTTTTTTGTGCTATACATACTTCAAAAAAATCGCTGGAGGCCTAGCGGTAAGAGCGTGCGAATTGCAATTCCGGCTCGTACCAATGAGTTTTTCGGAACTTATGTACGAAATATCATTTGATATTTACGTCGCTTTTCGGTGAAGGAAAACATCGTGAGAAAACCGGACTAATCCCAATAAGAGCCTAGTTTACCCCCTATAGGTTGGAAGGTCAGATGGCAGTCGCTTTCATAAAAATTAGTGCCCACGCCAATTTATGGGATTAATTGCCAAGCGGACCCCAGGCTCCCATGAGCCGTGTCAAAATGCCGGGACAACGCGAGGAAGATGATGATGATGTGACACATACTTCCAAAAAAATCTACAAATATTTTACGTGACAACTGCTTATAAGTAAATATTATGTAGGTACACTTATAGAGTATAAAGTAGAAAATATCTTATAGGTACATAATATAAAAACCGATCATGTACGAGTAGGATTCACTATGGGTTCCACAGTTACACATTTTTATTGCATATTTTTTGTTTAAGACCAACTCACCTATTATAGGACATAGGTCTTCCATTAATCTTTTGGCGTTGAACTATTTTTTGTATATGTATTTATGTAATACAATTCTGAGTTAGGTTATGGTACATTTTTGCTCACCTACTTATAATTATGTATTATATCTGATATGTCACATGATACCAAAAATCGCCGCAAAGTTAAAAGTTCATTTATTTACGTTACTCATCTTCGGATCACCGACTTACTACGTCCTTACTTGACATATGTGTACTAAATTTCAATTGAACTAGTCCAGTAGTTACGGTGAAAATTGGCTTTAACAAAATGGCAGACACACGAGTGATCTTATAAGGGAGATTATTTTCCTTGAGTGAATGGTATGCATTTACCCCAATGCACCTCACGTTCCACGCGGCGCGGCGTAATCTGGCCCCTATTTCACCACGGTGACAGGTACGACAAAAACATCACTGTTATTGACGCCATAGGCATCCATGGACTACAGTTACCGCTAACACTGATTTAAACTTTCACGATTTTTACACATTATTAAATTGTACAACGGAACCGCAAAACGTTCAAGCGGATAAACAAGACCAAGTGCGGGTAGTTCGAAAAACTCGCGCGGTTAGAAGATGCTGATGTCAACTTAAGCCAGTCTTCTCCGAGACCACGGGGACAACGCCGTCCTCGAAACGTCGGAGGTAAATCTTAAAACTTAGATACGCGATTAAGTCCCGTTGTACAATTTAATAATACAGTTACCGCTTACCATCGGGCGGGCCGTATTCGTGTTTGCCACCGTCATTGTACCTATTATTTAAAAAAAAAAAACTTTATTATATCGGATAAAACAGACATTTCTCTCGCGAAAAAATCTTGTGACAATTGTCACAAGATTTTTCAAAGAATTTTCGGTAAGTCTTGACAGGAAATGAGTTCTGTGTCGCAATTTCGATACAGTTGCCGTGTTTCTTGTGACAATTGTCATTAGCTTCGCAAAATAAGAATTTTTTAGTGGCAATATAATGGAGTTTATTTATTTATTAAAATGTTGGTGGCAAACAAGCACATCGCCCGTCCGATGGTAAGCGGTTACCGTAGCCTATGGAGGCCTGTGACGTCAGCAACAGTGATGTCGACAACTGTCGCACCTGTCACCGTGGTCGTGGTGAAATAGGGCCCAGTAAGTACCTAATAATCGCAGTGGTCTTAAGTGTCACAGACCCTACTGGCGCTTAAGTCCTTTATGACAATTTCTGCCTATTTTAAATTGTTCAAAAAAAAAAACCGAATAATTATATCGGACTACCGAATTTTCACGAGAATCAGTTGAGAAATGTGATATGCAAAGGAGAAGAATTCGGACATACGAAAGCATTTTTGCCCAAGCTGCAACGGAGACCTTCGCCAACGCTCGGTCAATGATGGTTTAGGTACAGCTAGCTGCAGAGAAAAGGTACCACCCCTGCATACAATTATCTATCTGGTCGTACCTTTTCTCTGCAGCTGACTGTACAGTGTACACCTATAAAAATGGTTGTCCCTGCTCTAATTTTATACCGGTACCGTACTTTGTATTTCAACCGGTATAGTTTTACCTTCAAAACGAACCGGTATTGATAAATAATAACGGTACCATACCGCTTATACCGTAAAGAAAGCATGATGCAGTCTCTGCTTTGCACAATTATTGTGTGGACAAAATTCTTATAATCAATTAATCACCGAAACATACGTACATACCTACGCACATAATGTCATTGAAATAAAACATTGTTATTTTATAGTAAATTTATATAATACTCGATATATACACATAACAATAACCAGACCGCAGCTGCAAGCTTCATCTCTTGTCTCCAAATCCGCAAAAACTAGTTAGTACTAAATGCTGGTCTTGCTGTTATTTTATTCTTGAAGATTATGGCTTGTTTCTTGATTATTGAGAACAGCACGTAATCGCACACATATAGACGGAACGAACGGCAACAAAGTAGGTGTAGACACTAAGACTTTCAGGTATTAAACGAATTACGCTTCGTATTAATAGGTAAGTAATATTTAAATGAATATATAATATTCTCTAACGTAAATACAAGATTACAATTGACATCAAATGTCATTGACGTACAGAAGTCATATACTTTTTTTTAATGACGCAAAATTGATACCAGCATAATGAAAATCAATCCCAATCAGTAAAACGAGTCTTTAAACTTTTTTCATTTTAAGCGGGTTTTGAAGGAACAAGTTACTTAAATTCAATTGTAATCGTATTGTTTTAGGATAGTTTACTGCTGTTTTCGATCGTTACGACCTGTAAATAACAACAAATCAAATTTTAAATAAATGTATTTACCCTATTTTTTGAAATACAATTTATCTACTGGTATACATTTTCGTATGCGTATATGATGAAATGTCTAAATAATGTCAAAAACGAGCTACGACGACGTACACGTCTGCTTCGATCCAAGGCCAGCGGCCATCTGACTCTAAGAAGAATTTTGAGTGATGTCGTCAATGTATGGAAATTGTACGAAAGTTTACATTTGGGATTGAATTTTTGTGTTGTATTTGTGAGTAAAAATATAAGTAGATAATAATTTGCTAGTTTAGTTATCTAGCTTTCAAAATCACACAACAAATCAATTACTGTTAAAGGCAAAACTGTAATGCGTGTTGCTCAAACGGAACTCCATATTTTGATTTTTGGATACTTTTAGTGTCGATTTGTAGAGAATTACAGCAAATAAAAAATATTATGCCGTGAAGAGCCGGTACACGGCTTCTTCGTGAACAAATTTACGTATAATTTAATGCAGTTATTAAACATTTCTTGAACAAATTGATTGCACAAAGTGAGCTCTAAATCGAAAACGTCATATACCGTCCCCTTAAGAAACGAACGTTAGTGAGTTTCTTAAAAGGATCACACGAGTGTTTTAATGCCTAATTATGTACAGTTACATACACTACTTTATCTAAACACATACTTAAAACTAACTAAAAGATAAACTGTACGTCAAATGGCGGTGAATGAAAACTTTTTTCACGCATGTCACACATCCGTAGTTTTTTTTAAATTCCTAAACAAAAGAATGAAGTCCCTATTCTCATGTCACTCGAGATCAAATATCGTGCGGTTTATATTAAAAAAACATACTAAATTGACGTTTCGTATCGATAACTGTTTTAATATCTATGGATACTAGAATAGAGACCCACTTGAGTTTTGACTGCTGTTCCAAATTTAAACTCATAACCTTACAAAAATCTATAACGTTATGTACATTAAAGTACAAATTTTCCTACTACCACAGATAAGAAAGTTCTCATAGTAAAATTGGTTGTAATAAAGCTTGTCATTTCCTACGGTTTCTGAACGCATTATAGAGCACTAATGACATGTGTGTAGATAAACATATTTACACTCCTCAAGACAATATGCTCGTGTCAATGTTCTTGAACTCGAGAGTACTCATTTCTTTATTTATTTAATTCACATGCATAAACTTACAGCTAGGGATGCCAAAGCGCTTATGCGGTAGGGACAATACATACATACAATCAGAATCAAACATAGTCTAAAGGTTAAAACAAAGTAAAAACAATAAATGAAAATAGGAAATATAGGAGAGGATGTCAAACTTAAACTTATACATAATATATACAAAAATGCCATTACTCATTCGTCAAATACACATTAATATAATTTAAGAATTTTCTAGTAAAGACTCATATTGTTACAGCCGACACAAATCGGAAACTAGCAAGACGTCGTAAATTTATATCACTAAACTATAAAAGTGTTTTTACCAACTTAAGGTAAATCTTCATCAATTCGTCATGTTGTAACTTTTTTTAGGGTTCCGTACCCAAAGGGTAAAAACGGGACCCTAATACTAAGACTCCGCTGTCCGGCTGTTTGTCTGTCTGTCCGTCTGTCTGTCACCAGGCTGTAACTCATGAATCGTGATAGCTAGACAGTTGAAATGTTCACAGATGATGTATTTCTGTTGCCGCTATAACAACAAATACTAAAAACAAATTAAATATTTAAGTGAAGCTCCCATACAACAAACGTGATTTTTTTACCGATTTTTGCGTAATGGTACGGAACCGTTCGTGCGCGAGTCCGACTGGCACTTGGTTTGTTTGTTCAATCTACGTTCTTGTCAGATTTCGAACCAGCTAACTCCGCATGACATTTTCAATGACAAAGTGTGGCTGCCATCATAACCTCTAGCCGCATACGTCAAACCTTGCTAAGCAAAATGAAATTTTATTTTGTCAATACAAAGTTCAAATTAGAATGGAACAGGAGTTTTTAGGGGGACTTTTTATAGGTATCTGGGCGGCTAAAGGTTAATATATATTTTTTTAAATAATTATAACGACAATTCCTAGGACGACAGACAGGTGGACTCACGATAACTTAATCATAGTAGCTTAGGTAGTGTAATTCGATATTTTGTCGTTTTGTATATTTATATCTGGGAGTCCGAGCTTTGCTAGAAAAACATTATAAAAACTCAAAAATCTGCGTTTTTCCAGAAGTAAGACCTAGCCAGATGGATTTTTCGCCCCCGAAAACCCTCATATAGCAAATTTCATCGAAATCGCTAGAGCCGTTCCCGAGATCTCCCAAATATATAAATAATTATACAAGAATTGCTCGTTTAAAGGTATAAGATTTCGTTCACTATTCTTACATCTCTCAGCGCTATTTGATTCGGAGTAAGCTTAACCATTTGATGCCATTATGATTCCTCTAAGTACAAGATAATAACGTTTACAAATACATCTGGAAATGGCAAGTCATTAATCAACCCAATGTTCCTATTTCTGGCCAAATCTTTGCTATTATTATAGCGACCTTATCGTGAGGGTTTTAGGTTCGGTTTAGATTGTAATTGTTTGATTGTGATTTTTGACGATAAAGAAATGAAATAGTTGAGGATTGAAATGCTTTTAGGTTTTATTAGCTTTGACCTAGTAAGGTCAGGTATAGTGGTATGAAATTACCTGCACCGTTTCCAAAGTTTCTAATGGCGTCCAGAAAAGTCTGTCAACTCTAAGAAGCTTTTTCGAAGTCTCTATCTTTCTTTTTCTACATTAGTGTTTGTTAGAAACAAGCAAAATTTTACATCAGAATCAGAATCAGAATCAAGTATTTTATTCGTGATATACTTAAAACTAAAATTACAGACAAGAGTATAACTAAAAACTACAAATATTCATAAAATTGGTAAGCGTTAAAGTTTACCACGAAATGGGCTCGCCTCAGCATAATACTGACCCAAAAGTCAGCGCTGGTCTTCCGGCGAGACCATTTGTGGGCCACGAACGCAACCGTACGACACGGCCCTATCATAAGCTGAACGCAGCCTTTGCAGCAGCGACCGGCGCCATCTTGTCTACTGTACATACTTTACGATGTAATTGACCTTCGTAAGGTAATGTAGTCGGGAGTAGTCGGGAGTCGGGACACATACAGCAGCGTCGACAGTGTTGCAGGACGCATCAAATGGTCCGGTCGGTGCGGTACTGATTCTGAGGAGCTGGTTTCCTTCTCTTCTCCACCTTCTTAACACATTCAGTGCCGAAAACCCGACTATCGGGTATTTTATGATTTCCCAGGCCAGACGACCCGATAGTCGGGATCGTGGTACTACTACTACAGCTTTATATGGCGAAATTTTTGTGGCCTGACGCGGATGTCTTGTTTGGCTGGGTGGCAATGAATTTGTTAAACCATCCTCGGCGCATCGCGACTCGCATTTGCTCATTCAAGTATCTTTAAGAATGAATAAGTGTTCTCGATCTATGTGAAAAATACGTTAAATTTTCAATCGCTACTCAAATTTGACAATTTATTTCCACAGAATCTGTTACATCATGTACCTGTATCTAGAAATCGTTTATAATAACCTGTACTGTAATATCAATCTTATTAATAAAGAACAAGGTCCTCTTTACAACAACAACGAGGAACGAAATGTCATGGGGAAATGATCGTTCCGAAGGCATTCGGTTGCGGACGTTTAAATGACTATAAAAGCCCAGTAAGCTCGAAAGTATGTGTTAAACAAAAAAGAACCTTATAAACATTGGCGCTTACATCTTTCATAACAGTGCTTTAAAACGAAATACGATATTTGGTAACGTAAGTTCGGATTTCTTTAAGATTCATTTTTATACGCAGTGGCACAAATGGTTCACACTTCACAGTTTACGCATTAACCTATATTTCAAGGTTCGTATCAGGGGTCGCGCCGGTAAGGTATTTTGGACCTTTTGATTTGGATATAAGACTTTTTCATGACTTGAAAACAAAAGTGAGCAAGCCATAGAAATGAGAAGTTTGAAACACAAATATACACAAATGATGCTTATGAAAAAAACGTGACCACTTTTGAGCTTCATAGCGGTCGCTTGAATGTACCTACACTTGCCATCAGATATATTGGAGCGGCCAAGGCGCTCACAAATATCTGAACACGCCTCTATTGTTAAGGCGATAGAGTGCGCGTTCAGATATTGTGAACACTATGGCCGCTAAGATATATCTGATGGCGACTGTACCAATACGTAAAGATAGTGAACTGGAAAATACGAAAACTGTATTCGGGAGATCCAGTGGGTGGTTATATCTTGGATTATCTTACTGTTACAAAAGCAACTAATCTTCACAATCACATTATTTATAAAATATCTGGGAGACCGAGGTTTGCTCGGGAAACATAAAAACTCAAAAATGCGCGTTTTCCCAGAGATAAGACCTAGCTAGATCGATTTATCGCCCCCGAAAACCCCGATATAGCAAATTTCATCGAAATCGTTAGAGCCGTTTCCGAGATCCCCGAAATATATATATAAATAAATATACATATAAATAAATAAATAAACGAGAATTGCTCGTTTAAAGGTATTAGATAGATTAGATAGATAGATTAGATTAATACATACTTCCAATGACATTTGACATCATTCTAATTTTGGTTGTACTTCATATGTTTGGCAGGCAATCTTGTACATTTACTTACACACCAGCGGCAGTTAAGTAGCACAGTCGCATTTTTATCGCTTGTCACCATGCCTGTGTCACATTGTAATAAGTAAGTAAGTGCGAAAGTGACGGGCATAGTGACAGGCGATAAAAATGCGACCGTGCTGCGCCCGCTGATAAAGATAAGAAGTCGATATTTGGCATGATAACTTTTGAAAGCTTTAAATTCAACGGTATATAATACAGATTTCTGCTTAAAGTAGATATTAGACGTAGCATTGTAAACAAAATAAAGATTTACATTATAAAGCTGTGGCACCATTACTAAACCCCATGATTATGGTATATGTATGCCATTGCAGTACTAGGGCGATAAATAGATGATATCAACGTACAAAAACCGGTATTTAATAGAGACTGATAATCGTAGTATGAAAATGTGCCATAAAAATTAGGACGCCTAACGCTTGTTACGAAAGACAAAGACCTGACGTCACAGTAATGGAGAAAAGAAAGCGACAAACGTAATGATACAAGAGAATAATAAGCAAATAGGGAAATGAATAGGGAAGTAGAGTTAGACCAAGAAAAGTCTACAGAGATTTTGACAGCACACGCAGTGCAAGTGTTATTTGAAGTTTGACATTATAAATAATACCTGCACTGCGCGTGTGCTGTCAAAATCTCTGAAGACTTTTCTTGGTCTAACTCCACCTTGTTTAATGAAGTTTGACACTCGTTATTGTATACTTGTCTTTGGCATAATGGGTGGCGTTGTATTGATTTTACATGTTTTTGTTTCACCTGTTTATTACAATGGCGTGAGTGGAAACCGTTCATGTGGAAATAATATGTAGGTACAGTCGATGTCAAACATATATTATGTTTACATTTATACACCAATCCATAGTGATGAAGGAAAAATGTATTTTTGGGTCAAACATTATTGAATAGTTATTTGTTTTACAAGGGGGCAAAGTTGTTGTTTAAGCACTCGTGCTAATATTGATACCCGAGCAAGCGAAAGATTCCACGATTGAACCAGGAGCGTAGCCAGTGGTTCGAAAAATGGAATCTTGAGCGCTGCGAGACAAAAAAATTCACCACACCAACACAAGGAAATTACTAACTATAAAATATCAAACATAATCAAAGCAAATGAATTATGTTATCAAATATTTATCATTCAAAATCATCATTTAAAATTCAATTCTACCAGCAAACATAAGAAAACAACTCAAAATTTGCGTTTGATTACTTTGCCTCACATGTGAATAAAATGCAACTACCTTAATCGTTTTGAACAATCAAGAGAGCCTTTACCAGTTGGTGAGGTGAAACAAAATATTTCTTGAGGATAAGGGCCACCCCACATCTAGCGTCTTTCGAGCGTCGGCGTCTCGTCGGCGTCTACAACTCTATGGCCCTGCTCGACGCAACGTCGTCGCAACGTCGACGCAACTGCGCAGCGACGTCATTTTCCATCGCGCTGACCGACGCCGATGCTCGAAAGACGCTAGATGTGGGGTGGCCCTAATACGAAAGTTAATGATTTGGGTACCTACATTAAAGCAGGACCTAAAAAGTTAGTCTTATCCCCCAAATTGTACTCTTTCTCTTCTGCCTGACTCCTTCACTTGGGGTTGCCCCTCCTAATAATGCGTCGCCAGACCGGTCGGTCCTGGGCATAGACTAGGAATCCTCTAGACTGAGCATAGTAACGCTACCCCCTCTGCCACTTATACGGTAGTTTTACTCCATCTTCGAGTCAATCCCGTGCCGTGATTGGTCCGTGTCTTTGAACGGACCAATCACGGCACGGGATTCGCTCACCTCGTCCCCCCGCACCCCCGTATTTTTGGCAGCATCGGTTTCATGAAATAATTGCTCTAAACTCAGTCTAGAGGATTCCTAGTCTATGGTCCTGGGTCGTCTGTGGTCTTAACCTTTTCGACGCCATGTCAAACACAAAAGCTGTCTCTCAGACGCCACGTCATCGAAGTGTCAAAACTGAAATTGAACTTAATGCATATGCACCTAGGTCTATGTTGCTCTGTGGTCTATGACTTCGTTGTCTTTGGCACTGGACCTGCGGTGCGTATATATCGGTCATTGGCATCCAAAAGGTTAAGTTTCCATCCGCCATATATTTTCTTACAACTGCCATCCAGGTTGCGCGTGGTCCACTTGGTCCCCGAGATGCAACAGCCATATCCAGGACTTTCTTGGTCATGTGTTCTGATGGTCGTCTCATTGTACTTACTTTTAATTTACTGTTTTAATACTTTTAATGTACTTCCCTAGTATAAAACATTTAACCACCGTTAGATAATCCACCACCCATTTACTCACGCTCCTAAAAATACAGTTTACCGCCGTTTTTAACAGTTGAAAAAGTTTTACGTGCAATAAGATCACGGGTAATAATAAGCGAGGTAATAAACCGGGATCGCGGTTTATGAGGTAATATTATGAGGTAATAAACTGACCGTGATTAGAGGCTGATATAATTGCTTATTCACTAGTTATGGTAGATAAAGGATTTAGATAAAATTAATTGACGGATTTTTTTGCCATTTCTTGACATATTTATTTATTTATTTTAAATGAAAAGACTCGCTTTTAGCTCATACTTTAAACTTAATTAGGTACACTGTTAACTATAAATCAGTAACAGTAAAAGTATAAAACTTTTTATAATTATACATATATCCATCACATGCCAAATCACAGCGTTCTATCACTAACGACCACGGAGCAAAGCCTCGGACAGACAGACAGACAGACGGACATGGCGAAAATATCTAAAAAACAAGAATACTTACATACAATATTTAAAAGTATTACCAACTTCAAAGAATCTTAAATAACTCCCAATTCAATACAATATTCGCAAGTAGCATTTTTTCATTACCAAATTTCAAATAATGAACAAAGGAATAGAGCGGGCCGTGAGCGACGATATTGGTACCTTGCCTATTCGAAATATAAAAATCTTACATTTGATTTGTTATTAATTCTGGTGTTTAATGTAAAGTTTGGTTGGCGAATGCAGCAGTATTACTGTTGCAACTTGCAACGGCGTTAACGTCGGAGCTGTCATTATCAAGTTACTAGCTGTTGCCCGCGACTTCGTCTGCGTGGAATTAGTGACAGCAGCTAAATTAGGTATAGCGCCTGGACAACGCTAATAGAAATCATTCAATTCGCGCATTGCTTACTTCAATTATTATTCATTAACTCTTTCAATTTTGCACTCTCTTCAGGGATGATTTCCGACATAAAAACTATCCTATGTCCTTCCTCAGGGCTCAAACTATCTTATACCAAATTTCAACTAAATCGGTTCAGCGGCTTAAGCGTGAAGAAGTAACAGACAGACTTCCTTTTATAATATTATATTAGTATGAATAGTATGGATTTTATGAATGACAAATTGGACATTCTTTTAGCGAGAGTAACATAATATATCAATTACGTGAACAAATCAAGTTAAAATGTACAAATTGTGAATAGGGCTCAAAGTAAGCTTTGTTTTAATTTTCCGCTTGAATTATTGCAAATATATAATTTAGCGTTATGCCCTAGCCTTTGATGTTACACTGTTGGCCGTAGAAAATGATAAATTATATTAGTAACTTTCTCAATAATTATTAGGGAGGTCATCGGATAAGGAAGAGGACATCTGATGCTCGCATCGCGCGGGTTAGTACAGTCAGCAGCAGAAGTTGCTAAGCGGGCGAGGTGTTCAAAATTGCCTTGACACGCAACAATAAAATCAAGATCATTTTGGACACCTGGCCCGCTTAGCAACTTCTGCTGCTGACTGTACCTGATGCAAAGGTTGGCCACCGCATGCACCATTTCTGATTGGGCCGCTTCTGTCTATCTTCGTAGCTTCTATACTTGGTCAACCAGATCTTGACAGTAGAAAAAGGCGGCAAATTTGAAAAATGTAGGCGCGAAGGGATATCGTCCCCTAGAAAATTTGAATTTCGCGCCTTTTTACTGACAAGATTTGGTTGACCAGCTATATCTTATTTTTTCTTGAACGATAATTATAGACTTAATTTTGCATTAAGCAGAAACGTCTGCGAAATATGCTATTAAGCTTCGAAATTCCACTTTTAATTTATTTCGAAGCTTAATTATAGAATTGTAAATTAAAACTTCCGCTAAATTAGACAAGGTTTATTTAAATCTGACGTCAGAAATTATTTACTTCTGAATGTTTGCCCTTGTCTGATTTTATTCAGCGCGAACTTACAACTATCGGGCGTTAAAGTAAATATTTAGTTTCAGTTTTATTTGGCTGTAGGCGTAAACAGAACAAAATGGCTGCCACAGACTATTTACCATTATATGTATCGCTTCCCGCTTACTGTCTGTCCCTATGTATTATGTATGCTTAGATCTTTAAAACTACGCAACGGATTTTGATGCGGTTTTTTTAATAGATAGAGTGATTAAAGAGGAAGGTTTATGTATAATTTGTTTCGCATTTTAGTCTATTGAGAAACTAAAAGAATATACATATGGAACATTAAATAAAATAATAAATTCGCATTTTTGAGTTTTTATGTTTTCCGAGCAAAGCTCGTTCTCCTAGATAATGTATATAACATGACACGTGCTCATCGCGCATGGGTGAATATCATGATCAGAATGTGTAAACTTTAATGAAGAACAGGCGGGAATCTAACTAAAGACAGCTGTTTTTATTCTGGAAAAAAATATAAGTAAGTAATTGAAAGAATTACCATTCCCCCATTTGACTTAATTTTGTACTTTTGAAAGTGCCATTGCTGTTAACATAGTTTCCGTTCTAACGATCTCTGCGCGCATAAATAAATAAAATATACATTTAATAAAAGTGCGATAGTGCGAGATATAAATTAAATGTGACTCGCGTCGCGATTATAATACAAGTACCTATAAACACGATAATTTGTGGTGACCGCGAGTTTTCGTAGGTAGACAAATGTGGAGCCTAGGGGAGGTGGTCTATAATGGCTGCGTAGGAGGAAAGCGGATTGGACTGGAATGATCATGATTAACTGAAGACCCGGATCCAGACCTCAGGATATTTTATAAAGTCCACGACATGTAAAGTCAATGCGGCCAAATTGCTCCGCAAGAAATTCCCAGCGCTTTTTTTTTTCAAATAATACCTATGCCGAATGACTTGTGGGCCAAGATAACCACAGAGTGGGTGCCCCACGAGTCAAACCGGTGATCCGGCAAACCTCGTCGGCGATGGCGGGATAACTTGGACTCCTTTTTGAGAAACTGGCCAGATGTATTTCAAAATCGGAAGAAGAGGGGGGAGGCCTTTGCCCCGCAGTGGGACACAATAGGCTCGCAATAATAAGATAATAATAATAGTCCACCATTGTTAACTTCATCGACAAAGCTGTGATTGCTTTGAATTGAGCAGTCAACGCAGATCGGCTTTATTATACAATGGTTGAAATAATAAGAAAAATAGGTACGCTTGTATCACGTCGTTATTTATTTATATTGCCATGATCAGCAAGAATGCACTGGTGGCCTAGCTAAAATAGCTGCGAATAATAATAATACAGCCAAAAATAATAATATTTTGTTTGGCCCATACTTTACCATGAATAAGAAAGTCTACCCTTATTTATAGAACGTTTTACTTCCATTGTATAGAATATATTGGAACGATGCGAGTGTTTACACAGTGGATGGACTCTCAAGTTCCTTGGATCCGACGGGGCTCAGTAAATACTGCTTTGACCCGGCCATTTATTTTGCCTTGACGTGAGGAACCCCTTTTATGGGATGCATTGAAACACTGAGCGATTCCTTGATAGCATATATATTGATATAATATCTGGGCGACCGAGCTTTGCTCGGAAAACATATAAAAACTCAAAAAATTTACCAGAGATAAGACCTTAGCTAGAACGATTCGACCCCAAAAACCCCTATAATATAGCAACTTTCATCGAAATCGTTAGAGCCGTTTCCGAGATCCCCAAAATATATATGTGTCGGAGCGAGACACCAGAAAGACGTATTGCAGCATTACAGTTCATAGTTAGACGCCTGTATAAAATCCATTAGCAATGTTTGGCTACGTAATACTTGCTTGTAACTAAATAATAAAGTTGCGCAGAGAGTATAACGCCATCTAATGGTGTATTGTCGAACGAAAATGACAGGTAGAAGGCTTTGGAACGTCAAGAGGCGTATCTTGAGTGAACGTAGGCACGAGCAGGCATTTTTGTCGTTATGTTGGTAGACTGGTCAGGCAGGTTTACCAACTTGAATTTGAGGCGGGAGCAGTTGGCTCCGCCGCTGGGACTGGCTTCCTGCTTCTTGATCGGACCGCGCTAGAGATCGGACGTTAGCCAAGCTCGTGCCTAATTCGCTACGTTCCTGAAGGCTTACACCTGAAGGATTATTCTGAAAGCTTATAGATTCTCACGTTGTTTAACCGTTTAGCTAAGTGTTTTATTCCAAGTGTTATTTTGATTTCTTATGTGCCATTAGAAACTTACTTTTGTAAAATAAAGAAACTATGTGTTGTTTTGAAAAGATGTGTCCCGCCGAGTTTGTTGCCGGGTTAAATCTTCTCGGGTCAGAGGTGTAGGGTTGGAACCGGTTTAGTTTGACTGAAATAAAGATTTGAACGATTTCATGTGATCTTTTTATTTTTTTGAATTTAACCAGTCAACATTCTAATAGCAATTAGTTCTTTTCATAATTTAGTACTGAAATATAGTAGGCACTAGTATGGTTAATGAGTCCGAATGTTTATTTCATGCGTTTGTAGCATACCTACTATTTTGGCTGTGAAGTAATACATCTAGGTACCACCCCCACGCGCCCACCGCCATCGGGACCATCCGTCGCCGACATCAGCAAGTGGGATCGATGCGGAGTTTCATGTATTGCTTACACAGCCACCTGGGAGCGTGGTGTATTTCTGGTGACCTACATTCCATAATCTGAACACGTGGTAAGGTAAGCTCACGTGTCTAACCTTGATTGAATGGCGAGTGTAATTCATTGTTATTTGGTGAGAATTATTGTGAAATTGTGAATTATGATTGAGGCAGTCGAGCATAGCGGTCGTTACGTGACGTCATGTCTGGGATCGTTGTTTCTTCATAATTAATTTTTGTAATCCATTTAAATTGAAGCGATCTTGAGTTATTTTAATTTGAAATCCGTACTGTTAATTAAAACCAAGTATTAGCTATCACGACGTGATATTATTCATCGCTCACTTGTGAATCTACCCTCAATAATTGATTTTTCATGAAAATACAATTAATTTTTAAAATCCATTTAAATCTAAGTGATCTTAAGTTATTTTGGTATGAAATCCATATTGTTAATTAAAATCAAATATTGGCTGTCGCGACGTGATATTATTTCATCGCTCACTTGTGAATCTACCCTCAATAATTGATTTGAAAATACAAATAATTTTTAAAATCCGTTGAAATCTAAGTGATCTTAAGTTATTTTGATGTGAAATCCATATTGTTAATTAAAATCAAATATTGGCTGTCGCGACGTGATATTATTTCATCGCTCACTTGTGCATCTACCCTCAAAAAATATTTTTTTTTTTCATGAAAATACAATGCACCGTTAGAAATAAAATTGATCCTGCTGATTTGCCAATGCAAGGATTATGTAATCTTTACCCTGTAACGTTTAGTAATTAATAAAATTGCGACAAATTATTGCTCGTAATGCCGTGATAGATCACAAATCGTGCATACTATGGAAACATGAGCTACGTATATGAAAATTAATGTTACAGTGTCCTGCAGCCAGAGCCGAGCGAACTTTGCAGACACCATTACGCCCGTGACACAGAAGCAGCTGTGCAGTATCTTCTGTGCTGGAGATTTGGAAATAAAAGGACAGGTTTCGTTCTAATTGTTTATTAGTGAATTTTATTTTGAGTGTAATGGCGAAGCATAAGTCGAACGTAACTAATAAGCTGTCACTTTTCGTATTGGCCCATTTTACAGTGTTACTTATTTTTGGAACACGTGTTTTTTTGTTCATAGGATGAAAGAAAACGCACTCATTGAAGTTTAAACTTTATTCTGAGATTTTTGAAGCCCCGTATACATTGAAAACATGTTTTTTTGTGTCTGCCACCTTGCATTTCATAAACCTTTTGAGTTTAGCCTGCATACATGATGAACCTGATACCGTGCAAATGATGATTTCAGTAACAGCCAGCTATGTTGAACCACATCGTGTCTCACGCAATCTGCCACAGCAACGGCAACGGCAAGCGGAAAGGATCAGCCTCCGTGCTTGGGTTGGACCTCACCACCACCACCTTTGACTTGGTCGCGTGCATCATACTTTATTAAGCTGGTGAGCAGTTCCCATTTCGTTGGGATTATTTTGAGATGTTTTACTTCTGCATAGAAGTCTTGAGCAAGTTTCTGTTGTTAAAGCTAAAGAAGAAAGCTATCTTTAGTGATTTTGATCAGTAATGTTCAGTTTCAGTTGATTAGTTGACGCTGATAGTACCAATGGTTCTGAGTAACATGATTTAAAGACCTGTTTTTATTTTCTTTTTTTGGAATTCACTGTTAACATTGTTTTGCTTTCGACGGACTGAAAGCTTGTACTTTTGTAGGACTGAAATTATGCCCGATGGACTGGGCACTACTGTTTTGCTTTCAATAGACTGAAGGCACGCCCGATGGACTGGGCAATACTGTCATGCTTTCGATGGACTGAAGGCATGCCCGATGGACTGGGCAATACTGTTTTGCTTTCGATGGACTGAAAGTACGCCCGATGGACTGGGCACTAGTGTTTTGCTTTCGATGGACTGGGTATTGTTTAGTGACCGCATCAGAAGTGCCGGAGCATGTAAGAGGTGCACGTGGTCTGCTTTTTATGTGCAGAATACTCTTTGCGAGGAGTAGCACTTACGCAGCTGAGATGGTTACTTCTGACGAGGGTCTGGTATCTGCCGAAGGACTGGCAGTGCACCGAAGGACTGGTGTTGTTTTGTTAAAAATGAATTCCCGTTTATGTACTGTGTTCATATGAGTAAAATTGGAACTATCAATTCAGAATCTTATTTATTTTAAGATGTCTTACAAAAATTTCGATCACATATGACCATTTTTTTTTTTTTTTTTTTAATGCCAGATTACTTCCCCGTAAATTGATATTGATGACAATAGTAGTGATACTGTCGAGCAATGAATTAGAGCTGTTGTGATTTGTGTTTTTGATGTTTGGGATTGTTCTGTTTTCACATAAATTTGAGAGTATCCGCCAGATGGAAGCGATGATTATTGGAGTGTATCCGTTAGATAGCGGCGATGATTACCGACGAGTATTTTTATTTAGTCGTTGCTCGATGGACTATTTTTGACTAGAGAATTGAGGATTGTTAAAGTAATTTTGAACAATTATTTTTCTGGTTTGATTGATGATAAAGTTTGATTTTAATAGTAATTTGAGTGAGACCCAAATTGTTGGTCAGGAATGACCGAGCGATGAGATACTGTGCTGTATGTTTTGTTTCAGTATCAAATGCATACACCCACACACGAGGACGTGTGTAACGCAGGACGGCCGTGTCGGAGCGAGACACCAGAAAGACGTATTGCAGCATTACAGTTCATAGTTAGACGCCTGTATAAAATCCATTAGCAATGTTTGGCTACGTAATACTTGCTTGTAACTAAATAATAAAGTTGCGCAGAGAGTATAACGCCATCTAATGGTGTATTGTCGAACGAAAATGACAGGTAGAAGGCTTTGGAACGTCAAGAGGCGTATCTTGAGTGAACGTAGGCACGAGCAGGCATTTTTGTCGTTATGTTGGTAGACTGGTCAGGCAGGTTTACCAACTTGAATTTGAGGCGGGAGCAGTTGGCTCCGCCGCTGGGACTGGCTTCCTGCTTCTTGATCGGACCGCGCTAGAGATCGGACGTTAGCCAAGCTCGTGCCTAATTCGCTACGTTCCTGAAGGCTTACACCTGAAGGATTATTCTGAAAGCTTATAGATTCTCACGTTGTTTAACCGTTTAGCTAAGTGTTTTATTCCAAGTGTTATTTTGATTTCTTATGTGCCATTAGAAACTTACTTTTGTAAAATAAAGAAACTATGTGTTGTTTTGAAAAGATGTGTCCCGCCGAGTTTGTTGCCGGGTCAGAGGTGTAGGGTTGGAACCGGTTTAGTTTGACTGAAATAAAGATTTGAACGATTTCATGTGATCTTTTTATTTTTTTGAATTTAACCAGTCAACATTCTAATAGCAATTAGTTCTTTTCATAATTTAGTACTGAAATATAGTAGGCACTAGTATGGTTAATGAGTCCGAATGTTTATTTCATGCGTTTGTAGCATACCTACTATTTTGGCTGTGAAGTAATACATCTAGGTACCACCCCCACGCGCCCACCGCCATCGGGACCATCCGTCGCCGACATATGTATATTTATTTATTTATTTATTGATCAAATAAGTAACACAGCATTACAGTATAAAACCAAGGCACTGTGAAACTACAAAATATAAAGATACAAAGAAAAACAATATACATAAAAATGAAATTAACTAAATATTAGATTTTATAAATAAATAAATATTTATACAAGAAATGCTCGTTTAAAGGTATAAGATAACGTAAAGCTAACAGCGCAGTGGCCTAGCGGTAAGAGCGTGCGACTTGCAATCCGGAGGCCGCGGGTTCAAACCCCGGCTCGTACCAATGAGTTTTTCGAAACTTATGTATGAAAAGATCATTTGATATTTACCAGTCGCTTTTCGGTGAAAATAGAGATAAGTATATAAATATTGTCAAAACCCTTTTCTACGTATAAAACGAGAAGATGCGTGTGACCAACAGTGGTACGAATTAGGTAACTACTTATATAATATGTACATATAAATAAGTTTTTGCTATAAATTTCACTTTTGGTACAAGCTTGTATCGCTGACTGTACTTTTCTTTCCACAGGCAACTAATACTCATCGAGACAATTCTAAATACCCCAAACATAGTTTAGGTTGCGTTGTTTTATCGCAGAGTTCCTATGGCCACCTCCTGTATCCATATCAGATCAGCTCGATGGTACCATAATATTGTATTGTCACCCTACTTACATAGTATACAAATTTTCATATTCAACGGAAACCGAGAAGTGGGTCAAATTTAACTTGCTAGATTTGACCCTTACAAACATAATTATACCTAAATATAGGTACATTGCAAGTTAATAAAAAGATTGTAATAATCATATTTCTCAATCAATGCTAAAATAATACTAATAAAACGAAGTGCCAAAAATGTTAAAATTTAACCTATTTACTCGTATAATTTACAAATTTATTCGGTCTGTAAGAATCCTGAGAAGTGGTAGTTCGGTAAGACTTTCAAATGTTTGAAATACTTTTATACCACCGTCTGTAGTTTGTATTTGTGTTTTAAAGTAAGTCAGCTACAAGTTATAAGTTTTGAAGCCTTTGGCCGTTTGTGGCATTAAAACTTTGGGAACCATGGAACAGTTTATGTCAGCTACTTTATGAGTTTTGTTGGTTCCAGTGGCAATCTATGTAGAATTTGTACAGGTAAAACTCTAAAACTCTCTTTTAAATTAAATTAAAAATCAAATGTCAAAAATAGGTAACTAGTAGTAATATAGGTAATATAATGGATAGGTATAGTTTATACAAATAAAAGTAAATTACGATGATAGCTTCCAATAAGTAGGTAGGTATAGTGTGTCAAAGGACTGTCTTATTTCAAACATAGATAGAGAGAGTCATACTATCTTTGTTTTACACTAGTACTAGCACCCAAAATAAAAGGATGAGTATAGTTTTTTTGTTCCTATTTACTGACAAATTGGTTTGACCATCTAGGTATATATAACATTTATTTATTATAAAAAAATCTGGCTTCACGCTGTCATGCCCCCCCCCCCCCTTCCCCTGACATAGACACAGAAAACTTATTTATACAGATTTTATTACTTACAAATTTTACAATTTTCATCAACTAAATTGTTAAAAGCAATTTAAATCCATAGCCATGAGGTATATTTTGGACTGGCAATACATTTCGTACATTGCCGATAGATCTGAAGCAGAGTTAAGTAAATAAACTGAACTAATGTTAAACATCAAAAGATGTTGAAATCCCCTTGATTTGTGAAAACGTCTGGTAGAATACTGGCGGATTCAGTGGAAATATTTATTCAGTTCACTTATCGCTTGCTCTTAATAAGAGCAATATGCCTGCGGTGGCAGCATAGTTGCATTTTTATCGCCTGTCACTATATGCCTGTCACTTTCGCACTTACATACTTGTTAGAACGTGACAGGCGATAAAAATGCGACCGTGCTAACGCCGCAGTTTAGTATTCTAAAACATTATTGGCGTTATTAATAGGCTGGCGAAGCCTCAACTAGCTATTAATCGTTTGTCTTAAGGATGACTCACGTTAGACCGGGCCGTGTCCGGGCCGGAGCTTGCGGCGCTTCGTTTTCTATGGGAAGCATCACCTGTCATCTGTCATAGAAAAGTAAGCCCCGGAAGCTCCGGCCCGGATACGGCCCGGTTGGCCCGGTCTAACGTGAGCATAGAAGGTAGCATCCTATAGAAGTGATGGTCTACGCGTGCCTCCGTGAGGGACAAAACATATAAATTCGACCAATCATAGCGTCGCATTGCTGTTGTTAAGAAGGCGCAGAAATAAAAAAAATTATTGAAAATTCGTATAATGAATGAAGGTGGAAATCATTTTAAAAGAAAATACGAGGCGTTGAAGATGACTGAAAATAAATTTTATAACTATTTTCGAATGTCTGTGCCGTGTTTTGAAGAACTTTTAAGCAAAATATCACCTCGAATAAAGAAGAAACACATATTTAGAAGACCCGTTGATCCATGCCTGATCAAACACCGAGTAGTCGAATTTTATTCTTTACTATGCAGCGCGGCACCGCTAAATTTTGCGATGCGGCGGGCGACGCCGCAGAGTGGTTTGGGCGGCGTCGCACCGCTGACATGTGGCCGGGCCCTACTTACATACTTCGATAAGCATCGTATTCAAGTCTGAACCTGCAAACCGGTGTCTGCCGTACAGAGAGCCGGAATATCCGGCGTCCGGCGCGCTCACGACTATAGCCTACACGCCGGATTATCCGGGGAACGTTCTGCAACATATCCTAGTTGACGTCACAATATTTTGATACGTTACACGTTTGCATCTCAGGGTTCTCAAAATTATTTTGTCAAATGTCATTTTGCAACAAATTTTTTGCATAATTTTATTTTGCCGATTTTTATTTTGTAGTACCTACAAAATAAAAATCGTGGTCCTAGTTTTGTAGTTTTTGGTCGGCAACGCGCATGTAACACCTCTGGAGTTGCAGGCGTCCATAGGCTACGGTGACTGCTTACCAAAAGGCGGCCCGTATGCTTGTTTGCCACCTATGTGGTATAAAAAAAAACCTACACTAACGAATAACTTCGTAAGTGTAAAATACAAGCATGACAGAGTGGTCGGAAACAAAACGAAGCACCATCCACAATCTCTCTGCTTTGTCTTAAGGTTGACTGGTAGAGAATGCTTTTGGCATTAAGTCCGCCTTTAGTACGATAAGTTTTTCTTTTGTGCAATATAGTTTAAATAAATAAATAAAATAAAGCAACGAAAATAATTTTGACCCAATTATAATGCATTTTCTATAAAGTTACTGTCAGTGTAAATTAGTTTTTATTTCATTTTTTCTACATATAATCGCACGTAGAAGATATAAGTCGATTTTATCTAAGCTAGAGCCTTTCGTTACTTATCTCGTCGGATAAGATTAGAAGAAGGCTCTCGGAATAGAACCTACCTAAAAGGCCGTCTCATTTGTTGCGAGGGCAAAAGAGAGTCTCTGTCACCAATGTTTTGTGATCCTTAGATTTGTAAAGTCTATTATTTTACAAACGTCCTTACAAGACAACGTTCCAAAATAGTACACTACATATTTTACCTAGGGAGGTGAATTCGTGAATGCTCCAGACCGCAGGTGTATGTGGCCCGAACCGAAGGTGAGGGTGATAAATATGCGATCTGGGGCTTTACGAATTACCGCCCGTGGTTTGTCTAAAGTTTTAAGTCTTGCCTTGGCCAGGAAGTGATATTTTCTCCTCGCGTAGCGGGCCTAGGGTGACGTAAATATATTTACACGCCTTTACTACAATGCCTCTCTCTCTCACTGCGTTCGAGCGCCAAACTACCTTGGCAGGAATGAGTGCTTTTCATCCCTTGGTTAACAATCTACTATATTATTGCACCAAAAATTACCTATACATTTTACATACATGTAAAACTACAAAGAAATTTTAAAGGAAAATAGAACCAGATAACAACAGGCGGTCTTATCGCTAAAAAGCGATCTCTTCCAGACAATCTTTGGTCTTTGGTGAGACACAGTGTTGCTCAACAAAAGTTAACTGTGGTGTGAATGCTACCAACACGGCAAGCGTTTGTATCAACATAGCTCAGATCGTATCGATAAGGGCTCGCCTTAAGGAGGGGATTGAATGCTATTCCTCGGCTAGGTGTTATCGATATTATTAGCCTCGATAAATAACTAGAGGGGGAAAATAACGTTCAACGGTTTTTATGAAGTTGATAACGATTTTATTTAGTGAGAGAAAAAATACGTTTAACAAGGCTGTTTAATGCTTGTGAGTGCCAAAACGGGCGATGTCACTTTTTTCGTTGATGATTAAAATTATAGTCTGTCAAGCAGGATAGGTCAGTAGCAATGTAAAGCAAACTAAAGTATGGTGTCTCTAGGAAACGAATCAAATCAGCAATGTACATCGAACAACGATGAAATGTAAACAAAACAGTTCCACAGATAAGATATATTATACACTTTCAAATCTAGCCAACCCGCGATTTTTGAAATTTGGCAAGCATTATTAATCGCCGCAACAAATCTTATTATGATCTTTTTAAATTTCTTTTTACCGTCGTATCCTTTTTCATTCTCTCAGTCAACGGCATAGAAGTGTGATGTATAAACTCTCCTTATTTAATTTCCACGCCAAAACTCTCAAAGATAACATAATAATATAATAAACTCACGTCATACAATCTCATTTTACTCAACCCCATTTCTAAGTCAACCCGTCACGTATATTCAATACAACTTTTGACACTCGGCAAAGCAAAACTGGCATGTGTAGGGAAATTGAATAGTCTAGTCTGAACTTCTACCCTTTGATCGTATACGTGTCACGTTAGAAAGTGGAATGAAGATAGACTTAAATTGTGTTAGAATATTTTTTTATTATACGTATCTATAGATATAGAACTAAACTCCCTATCGAATATAAGTAGACATCGATCATATTTTGGCGAGCTCCACCGATGAACAGCTGTCAGGCACCCAAATCTACTTAGGTATACGTGCAGATTCTCGAGTTTGAAGAAGTTGGCTATGCTTTGATCGTGCCTACTTATGGTTTAGGTGGAATGCAGACAAACTGGTAGGCTTTATTGCAATAGGAATTACAGTCCTGTATGGATCAAAATAAAATCATTAGTATAATTATAAGTAATTGTTAGATTTCTATCAAATAACCTTCACCAATGAACAGTTGCCAGGCACCCAACCGGTCGATTATACGTTTAAAATGGAAAGGAATTGTGGAATTTATCTCATTACAGTAGGGTTAATTTAAAATGGCTAGTTAACTGTGTCGACGTCAGTACGTACATAGATAATAATATAAGTATAGGTACATATATTTGAATCATAGTTGCATAACCATACTACGAGAGCTAGAATGTTTTATAAAAGTATCATGCTTGACCTACATGTTAATTATAACTACGGAAGCTGGCTTAGCTCATAGAAATAACTTGGAAAAATACTATCTCCTCCTTTCCTTCCTCTTAAAATAAGCTTTGAAAAAAAAAATTGAAATCTTTTAGTGACGTCATGTCCATCGGTCCGTCCGTATTATAGGTAAGGCCTGTTTGATTCGAGCTCCGGTTATTTACATCACTACATAGTATATAGTAGTGTATAAAACAAAGTCGCTTCCCGCTGTCTGTCTGTCCCTATGTACGCTTAGATCTTTAAAACTACGCAACGGATTTTGATGCGGTTTTTTTTAATAGATAGAGTGATTCAAGAGGAAGGTTTATGTATAATTTGTTAACCCGTGCAAAGCCGGGGCGGGTCGCTAGTATATCCTATTTAACATATTGTTCTGTTTATGTCTGTTATGTTATAAAGTTGATGAAATTCTTCATACAGGTATTTATTTAAGACGTGATTATTTACATTTTATTATTATATTGGCGGCTACCTCGCACAACGTATCAGCACGCAATGCTGTATCGCAATACAGCGAGGAAATGTCGCCAGCATCCTTGGTATAATGCCTCAAGGGCCTATTTTAGATTTAAGCTTAGTTAGTTATTAATTTCTTTTAGTAATACCACTGTATACAGGGTGCTTCCTGTAACAGGAGCAATAAATTAAACTAAAGGCTGAACTCCTCAAACTGACCAACATTTGTTCAGCAACTTTTAAAAATTATGAATCCTTAAGGCTTCCACTTTTTCATACAAAATAAATATTGCCTTCAATGTACGCTGACATCAGTGTGTTTGATGTTGCTTGTCACGCTTTAAACATAACAAAATTTGCAATACATTGCGTCTTAGAATAAACTTTAAAGTGGAATAAAAATTAAAACATGATTTATTTTCAAAAGTTGCTGAACAAATGTTGGTCAGTTTGAGGAGTACAGCCTTTAGTTTAATTTATTGCTCCTGTTACAGGAAGCAACCTGTATATCTTGTTTGTAAATAAATGATTTATTATTTAAGATTAAGATGTTATTATTTTATATGGCTCTCACATGGCTTCCATATTCAATCTATATAGTGAATGCATCTTGTGTAACGGCATCTGCGGTGTGTTATAAAGGAACCAAGCTTGACCCATATTCAATTATGAAGCCCGCTGTCTTGTCTCAAAGAATGGATACAAACAGCTATCTTAAGAGCCCAGCAACGTGTACACTAGAGCGCCACTGCTGAATAATCGTGATTATTTCAATTTAACGAAAGATATTTAAAAAAGGGGGCCGCTACGTACTGCATCTTGTATTAAAGTACCTTTTGAATCCATCAAACTAGTTTCTATGTTGCTGGATTCGTCAATCTATAAACTCAAAACAAAAACGGCCGTTTTAACTTTGGGCGCACTTTTTTTTTATATATTTCGTTAATTTTAAATATTCACGATTATTACGATATCTGAGGGGCTACCGCGATAACCGAATTTCGCAAATTGCGGCGATCTTTCTCTTTTACTCCAATGAAGGCGTAATTAGAGTGACAGAGAAAAATGCCCGCAATTTGCGAAATTCGGTTTTCGCGGTAGGCCCTCTGAAGCAATATCTTGTGCTACGGCGAAAAGTTGTTCATTTCTACGGCCTTCTAGCCTAGTTGGTACTACCTATGAAAAGGAGTTCCCGGGTTTGAATCAATGTTTTATCATTAATTTTTATTTTTTCATAAGTTATGTATGTTTTCTATGTACCTAAGTATGTATTTATCTGCATATAGTCGCGACTAGTACACGATTTGTTTACTCGTATTTTGGGGCTAGGTTGATGTATGTAAGATTGTCCATAAATATTTTATTTATTATTTATTACCGAGACAAAGAAATTAGAGAAGTTTAATATACAAAACTTGTATTGGCTAAATTCGCTCTAATAATATTTTTATTGCCATTTCTAGCAATGGAAACTAATACCAGGCGTGGCTCACTCCGCGATTTCGTCACTTTGCTACAGGTAGCTAAAAGTACATCCGTTCCGCCCCAATTTTGGGGAAAGTAATAATCCGCGCGTGGCGCTGTCGCCACCTAGCGGCCATATCTGTGCTGATCGTAACAGACGCGTTTTGTTAGAGAGTGAGTCTTCTGTACTTAGTACTATTATTTATTCTGTGCTAATACCAGAGTAGTTACATATAAGGATGTTACTTGAATATTCATGTCAAATTTCGTGTTATTTCAGAATATTGTCTTAAAATGTAACTTCAATTGTATCTTGCGAAATGCCCCAAAAACAAAAAAAAATATTAGAATACAAACAAGTTTTACAAAGAACTCGATCTATTTAACCACGTGCAAAACCTTGAGGCAAAACCTATTCACTAATTTCCACGAAACTTCGTTAACTCCCTGTTTATAATTCTACTGTTTAAGTATTAAAGTTAACCTTGTCTAGGTGTGCTCTTTCTACACCTTACGCTTGCAAACTCAATTATATATTTACGATATAAAGTTCAATTTTGAATGTTAGGTGGGAGTAGATATAAGGTTCTGAAAGTTAAATTTTCCTAGGTATGATCTTTCTACGCCCTACGCTTTTAAAATCAATTATATGTTTACGATATTAAAGTTTATTTTTGAATGAAAGGTATCAGTAGATATGAGGTTTTGATAGTTACCTGTGGCGCTAATCTAAGAAGGTCATAAGTGTAATATAGTTGCAATGATTTTACATCTGTTTTACTATTTTACTAACTGTATTATGTGCCTATGTTTGTATGAAGAATGAGTGGGTAAGGGATAGCGATATTGTGGTCCTGCTTTTAATTAATTTTGAGTGGTAACATTAGTAATGAATAACAAGCAGTAAGACCAGACAGGATTATTATTAAGCAAAGCTTTTTGATGTTCTTTTACAAAGAAATAATTAAAATCGGAACTGGCACCCATTAAAGTAATAAAATAGATTTTGATTTTCCATTTTAGATATATTTCATCATAGAGTTAGCAGCGATAGCGATTTTAAAACCAAAGCTCTTCTATATATCTAGTACAGTCACCATCAATAAGTAGGAGTGGATGAAACAACGCCACAAAAGTATCTGTCATTTTCCAAATAGACATATGTCTCTACAATTCGCAACCGACGCGATCTGTCACAGTCTAAAGGATGACTTTCGTTAGACCGGGCCGACCGGGCCGTGCCCGGGCCGGAACTTAATGGCCTACAGTGGTCCATGATCGGCGACGATGGAGCAGAGCGTAATCGCCATTCTGACAGTTTTCGGGCAAACATCAAAATAAGTGGTGGCTATGATTAGGTATGCGCGTGCCCACACGATGGAATCGCCGCCCATTCTGTAATGGGCCATCATTGCCGATGGCGAAGAGGAGCCATAACCTTAATAGCATCGTTCGCAGACGTTTCTGTTTGACACAAAATAATAATATCTATAGTTTAATAAAAGATGGCGCCACTATAATCCGTCCTCAAATTTCCAGCTTACATAGTCTTCTTCTGACGGCAAACTGGTTGGAAAAGCCGATTCCGCGATTTCATCAACTTAATCGGATCAAACTCGAACACGGCAATGTGTTCCTTAATTCAATGGCATGAGGTCGTGTTTTGTATGGCAATTTTGTATTAGTTATGGGTTTATCTTTAGTTTCCTTTTGGGCTAATCATTTAGCTTCCAGGTTTGGGCTAAACTTGACTGATCGTGTTTGTTTTAAATGCTTCAATTTTGTTAAAATCTGGACTAATACATACTCATGTATTTTAATGTATTAACCATTAAAAGGACATGGGCCATATATGTATACTTACCACCTCGATATAGACTTGTTTTCCATCGTATTATCTCGGAAACGCTCGTATTTGTCATGCTACTTCAGTCAACCTCAGTATTTTGTACCGAGACTGACTGAAATAGCAAGACACGTTCGGAAGTTTCCTTGAAAATACGATGGAAAATAATTATGCACTATATTTGTTTCTATTACTTATGTTAAATAAAAAATACTCGGCCAAAATAGGTTGGGTTGTAATGAAAAGTTGAAAACCATGCCTGATATTTGAACAATGGATATTCGGCAGTGAATACAAACATTGGAATTTAAATTGTATTGTTTTACTTGTTTTTGTTGGTTTTATTTTACGTTTCCTTTTAATTGAATGATATAACATACAGGTAGTAGATAGTTACTTACATTTGATAGGGGCCTATTTTATAGGGAAGCCTTTTTGACATATTATACAGAAATTCTGTAGTAAGAACAAAAAATTAACGATACCTACATATTGATATAATTGTTTTCGTTTACCGCGTTGGTAATCATGCAACAAAATAATTTATGTAAATTTATAACACGTTATAAGTACAATGCATTATTGTCTTGAGTTAATTAATCATGAAATAAATCAATGTAAAAGGATTATATCGCCTAAAATTAATTTAAAATACCAACCAACGTTTCTATTTGTGTATATTTTAAATTCATTATTACTTAAAAGGGATTACTTTGCAGAAATTCATAATACAATGAACACAGCATTATTGCTTTTAATATATTGTCACTAGTATCACCACATGGTATAAAACAAAAAGTCGCTTCCCGCTGTTTGTCCCTATGTATGCTTTGATCTTTAAAACTACGCAACGGATTTTGATGCGGTTTTTTTAATAGATAGAGTGATTCAAGAGGAAGGTTTATGTATAATTTGTTAACCCGTGCGAAGCCGGGGCGGGTCGCTAGTTTCTTATAAATTCAAGTTTTTCTGTACATAAATCCATTAAATATCGTCAAGCCCACGCTAGATTTTCAGCTTCATTCACATCCGTCACAGAAGCTCTCCCAAAGCTCATGTCCCAACAAAAGCTAGGATTATCCCTTAAAGCCTGTCAGAGCTTCAGGACCTTTACTGACAGACTACTAATCAAGGATGATTTACGAGAGCTCCAAATTAATCTTCTTAATACCTAGATAATAAGTTTTTGGCAAAAATTTCATTTTTTGTACAAGCTTTTATCGCTGACTGTACTTTTCTTTCCGCGGGCAACTAATAATACTCATGGAAATAACTTAAAAAAATTGCGTTGTTTTATCACAGAGTTTCAGTGCCACCTCCCGTCTCCATCATCAGATCAGCTCGATGGTACCACAATATTGCATTGTCACCCGACTTACAAGTGTATGCAAATTTTCAGCTTCATCGGAATTATGATATTGCTGAATGTAGGCAGCTATGTGGGTGTGTGTGTGTGTGTGTGAGAGAGAGAGAGAGAGATCGATTTTATTTAACACCAAATACATACACTAAACCAGCCATATTCGAACTTTAAGATACGTCAAATAGACATCACCAAGATATGTCAGTGTCAAACAAGTGTCAAAAGTGACGTTTCTTCAAACAAAAACGTCACTTTTGACACTTGTTTGACACTGACATATAGCTGGTCAAGCAAATCTTGTCAGTAAAAAAAGGCGCGAAATTCAAATTTTCTATGGGACGATATTATATTCCTTTCGCGCCTACATTTTTCAAATTTGCCGCCTTTTTCTACTGACAGGATCTGCTTGACCAAGTATATCTTGGTGATGTCTATATACCTATCTAGTTCAAAATCCGAATCGCGCCCAAGGTCAATCATTCAAATCTAATTAATTATCTAATTAAATTGACATTGACATAATTGATACAGCGTGGTGCTAAAAAGGGTCACGACTCAGCATAATGTTGCTGCAAAACTACCGCAACGCTGGTTTGTTGCAACGTTACCTGAATTTATTTACTACGCAGCAATGTGTAGATATTAGGCAGCTGATACTCTGCCTGAATTTATTCAGTTCGCAGTAAATTCAATTTTATTTCTAGATATAAAACTCCACTGATTTCTAACCCAAGGAATACACGCTGAAACATAAATGTTGGTTTTCAGCACATTTAACTAGAATTCTACAGGAAATGAATGTAGCATATCTCAATCTTGGTGTTATGGAAGAGGATGTGTTTATTTTTATACAATCAGAATCAGAAATAGAACTAACCGCCGTGACTATAAAAATACAGACCAGTTGGGAAGTTACTAGTTATATTTGTTACTCAGCCATTTTTGTGATAAGCTTAATTAAGTTTCATGTTAGTTTATTTTTTATGCACTGTTCGGGCTGATTTTTAGTTTGTTGTCTAATTTTCTATCCGTTAGATTTGGATAAAATATGGCTCATTTGAACAGGTTCTTATTCTGAGCGGGATATATGTATACTGTATAGCTACAAAATCACAGCCTGCGGCGGTATAATGGTCGTATTTTTATCACTTGACATGCCATTCGTCACATTCGTTACATACCTACTTGTTAGAACGTGACAGGTGTGATGACAGACGATAAAAAAATGACCATTTTAGCCCTAGTGTTCTGAAAAAAAATTATGCAATTTTCGAATTTAAACTGTCTTGAGATACTAACATTATTTAAGATAATTTTACGATTTAACTCTCGTGAACACTACTCACACACCGTTAGAGCTTGAAAATTTCCAAAATAGGCTCAAGCGACGGTATTAATATTTCGTATTTTTTATTAAAGGGATCTAAACTAAAACCAGAAATGTAAACGTAAGATTATTAATACTTCACCGCTCTGTTTCAGTACCGGAAACATGGGTACGGAACGGTAAATATTCTTCTCTTTTCATACAAAATGTTAATAATCAGATAAAGCGTGTGTTACTTACTATTACAAACTTTATTCATTCAACGTGTGCTTAGTCTGCGGGCAATAATAGTTATTTGTACAACAAGAGATCAAAGTTTGATATTTCTTAGAGTGCTTATTTTGAGTCCCGTGCAAGCGAAAGATTCTATACTAGATTCACGAGCGTAGCGAGTACGCACACGTATCCAGTGGATATTTTAACATAATATATTCACAGCCAACGCGAGCTAGGCGCTACGTGCGTACCTAGCCGATAACACGGTTTCCCGTTAGTATTGAAAATCGCCTACAAACAGAGAACCCGCCTAGCTTGCAGTTAATATGTTAAGTACCAAAAGCGTGTTGAAGTTCGCGAAAAAAGCAAGTTAAAGATTTGCGTGTTCCTGAACAGGGATGTTGCGAATATCCGCATCCGCAACCGCGGAACTTCCGCATTATTTTCAACATCCGCATCCGCATCCGCATAAAATCGATGCGGATTAAATGCGGATGCGGATGTGGAACAGGTCGGTACAGGAACGTCTTAGCATCGGCGTAAGTGCTAGACTGCTAGGTAATTTAGTCATTAACAAAAAAACCTATTAGAAATGAGCAGTCAAGCGTGAGCGGGACTTAATGTACTTAACCCTTGGAACGCGAGTCCGACTCGCACTTGGCCGGTTTTTTGAAATATAAATTACTAAAATGTAATATTTGACGTGTTTTATGGTACTATCTTGACATCCGCATCCGCATCCGCATCCGCGAATGTGAGCCTTTAAAAATCCGCATCCACATCCGCAGCCGCGGATGTCAAAAAATCGGCATCCGCAACATCCCTGTTCCTGACACTAAAAGTTTTATATTTTGGTTTTGGTACGCTTGACGCTGCCGTGTGCGAATTATTTGTGACCCTCGTGTATAATCTAAAAAAATACATATGGTTTCTTTGTCACCGAGATTATGATAATTATAAACATTATATATTGATACATGTCTAGCATAAGTATAGGAATGTTTGTGTAGTAATTTCGAAACACTAAACTCTTACATCATTAATAATTTTACTAAATATTACATTATATTCCTTATTAACAACATCTTGCTAACGATAAAAAAAATATATAGGTATATATTAAGCCATGAAAAAGGTTTTTTTTTATAAACGATATTATATTTGTAATCCTCCCAAGCATGAAAAACCGTTTGTATCAATCAGTTCTTAAGATAAAACAGGCTCACTAGCGGGATTTTTCAACAAAATTTATCTTAATAAGATAGAAATTGGCTTTTTTTTATCCAATGTAAAATCGAGACCGTTGGTTTAAGAGCATTTTTACGTCACTTTTAACACAATTTTTGTGAGTTGCTAAGACGATAATATAGACACATTGGCATTGGCGTGATTTTTTTACCCGTCTTAAGAATTTTAACTCACACTAGACCGGGCCGGGCCCGGGACGAGCTCTGGCCCGGCCCCGGCCCGGTCTAGCGTGAGTTATCCTTTAAGGTACCGTTCAGATTCATACTACATAGAATGATTGCTGTTGTTATTGCAAGTGCGACATTACTGCAGACTAAATTGCTGCCGCAAATGTCACAAAACCGGGCAACAACATTGTCATTTTAAATTTACAATTTGATATTGTTATGTTATGACTTGTCATCTCTTTCACACTAATAGGTACACTAGCAAAAAGCAGAGCTTTGTAAGGGCTCGCGGAGTTACCTAAACGTACCGGACCGCGACTTTGATCGAATCCAAGGCTTGTTTCATGTTCGATCGAGTGGGTACCTACGTAATAAGTCCGTTAAGAACGCAGCTATAAGTGAGAACAAGAAGGAAATATACTAACCGGACCTCGGTTGCTGTCCGGTACGCCTGTCTGTTACAGCTTTTACTTTGTCCATTAAAAATGTGTCCAGACGACAAAATCATCCACACATAATTATACAATTTCATAAGCGCTTATTACGTCCTACACGGTCGCCCAGTACTTACTTTTTGTAAAGAAGCCAACTGGCTTTCCTACATAATGTTGGGTCAGTCAGCCAATGTCCTTGAATTTATTTTTGCGTCCACACCCTCTCCACACCACACAATTGACCGAAAAACTATCCCGTCTGGACACCTACTGGCGGTAATCACGCTGCTCCGCACATAAACACACACACACAGTTCCACTAGGTACAGCCAGGGTTCAGCATCAGCTCTATCTTGGGTACTGCTCTTCTAAGTGTTCATTAAGACGTGTCAGATGACCAAAGCAGCGTGTGCTATGTTGCACAAAACCTGAGTTCCACTAGGTACAGCCAGGGTTCAGCATCAGCTCTATCTTGGGTACTAATCTCCTAAGTGCTCATCAAGACGAGTCGGATGACCAAAACAGCGTTAGGCACACGCATTATATATATCCTACACGATCGCCCAGTACTTTTTGTAAGGAAGCTAACTGGCTTTTTCCTACATAATGTTGGGTCAGCGAGCCAATGTCCTTGAATTTATTTTTGCATCCACACCACACAATTGACCGAAAAACTATCCCGTCTGGACACCTACTGGCGGTAATCACGCTGCTCCGCACATAAACACACAAACACAGTTCCACTAGGTACAGCCAGGGTTCAGCATCAGCTCTATCTTGGGTACGACGAGTCGGATGTCCAAAACAGTATGTGTCTATGTTGCACCAAACCCGAGCTCCACTAGGTACTGCCAGGGTTCAGCATCAGCTCTATCTTGGGTACTATATACTCTCCTAAGGGCTCATCAAGACGAGTGAGATGACCAAAACATCGTGTGCCTATATTGCAACAAACCTGAGTTCCACTAAATACTGCCAGGGTTCAGCTACAGCTCTATTTTGGGTATCTCCCAAGTGCTCAAAAAAACGAGTCGGAGGACCAAGACGAGTCGGATGTCCAAAACAGTATGTGTCTATGTTGCACCAAACCCGAGCTCCACTAGGTACTGCCAGGGTTCAGCATCAGCTCTATCTTGTGTACTATATACTCTTCTAAGGGCTCATCAAGACGAGTGAGATGACCAAAACATCGTGTGCCTATATTGCAACAAACCTGAGTTCCACTAAATACTGCCAGGGTTCAGCTACAGCTCTATTTTGGGTATCTCCCAAGTACTCAAAAAAACGAGTCGGAGGACCAAAACAGCGTTTGCCTATGTTCCACCAAACCTGGCTCTTCTAAGTGTTCATTATAAGACATGTCAGATGACCAAAACAGCGTGTGCCTATGTTGCACCAAACCTGAGTTCCACTAGGTACTGCTCTTCCAAGTGCTCACGTGTCGATTGACTAAAACAGCGTGTGCCTGTGTTGCACCAAACCTGAGTTCCACTAGGTACAGCCAAGGTTCAGCATCAGCTCTATCTTGGGTACTACTTTCCTAAGAGTACACATCAAAACGAGTTGCATGACCAAAACAGCGTGTGCCTATGTTGTATAAAACCCGAGCTCCACTAGGTACAGCCAAGGTTCAGCATCAGCTATCTTGGGTACTGGTATACCCAGTGATCACGCATGACGAGTCGGATATCCAAAACAGCGTGTGTCTATATATGTTGCACCAAACCCGAGCTCCACTAGGTACTGTCAGGTTTCAGCATCAGCTCTATCTTGGGTACCTACTACTCTCCTAAGTGCTCATCAAGATGAGTCGGATGACTAAAACATAATGTGCCTTTGTTGCACCAAACCTGAGTTCCACTAGGAACTGCCAGGATTCTGGGTCATTTTGTTGAACTGCACGCCGACGTTGCAATTGGCGTGCAGTCGGCGTGCAGTTTCCATACAAGTTGCAGTCGTGTATCGGCCCTAAGTCACTGAACTATGTTCAGTGACTTAGGGCTGATACATGACTTAACGACTAACTTTGTATTAATATGCTTATCTTTATTTATAATTTTAGCAGTTCCAAGCAATAGTAACACTAAAGGCGCCATTCATTAATTACGTAAGACAATTTTTGCCAGGTTTTGACCCCGTCCCTCCCCTATGTAAGAAATAATAAGAATAGGCTGACCCCCTCCCCCTCCGACCCCCTATATTAATCTAAATGAAAAAATGAGTTCACGTTTGGTTTGTTTTAGTGTTTATTTTTCAAAAATATATTTTTATGAATGTTTATTTGTACCTGTACAAAGGTACTTGAGCTCATTTACCCTAACTCTGCACCGTGTTTGATAGCATAGAGTGTGGAAGTATTATTATTATTTTAAACGTTATAACTTCATAGAAATTTAAAAAATCGCATCTTTGTGATCTTACGTAAGAACTATAAAACCCCCTCCCGCCCTTGTAAGAAAAAATAAGACATTGTTCGATCCCCCTCCACCCCAAAATCGTCTTACGTAATAAATGAATGGCGCCAAAACTGTTTCTCGAACTGAAAATACCTGATTTAAGTTGCTAGCACAACATGACTGATCAGTTCATTAGCGTCACAAAACATACGAGTAAATTGACCTCCGCAGTGAATATACAGCAAGATTGATTGTTCTAGTAGGTATTCACAGAAAATTGCTAAATTGGGAATCAAACCAAACGAAGCGATTTTAACCCACTTTTGTATTTCATCGATGTTAATGGCGTAAGCGCCATCGACATTATTGAAATTGAAAACACCACATAGGTATCGTTGTCTGAGTACCCACAACACAAGCCTTCTTGAGCTTACTGTGGGGCTTAGTCGATTTGTATAAGAATGTTTAATATTTATTTATTTATTTACTACTGACGCCATCTGTTAGAGAAATAAATAATTAACATTAGCGCCAATGTTAATTCATTATTTTGCCAACAGATGGCGCTAGTTTTAATACAAAGTGTTATTACTTTAATTTATTTTTTTACGCTCATAAAATGATATTTTTATGTTTGATAACACATCTAGACATCAATTTAAATTACTATGTTAAATCTCAAACCTAACAGTGCAGTAGTTTTTCCGTAAAGTGTACCACAAGAATGCATAGTTTGTCGAATAGTGATAGGGCTCGCTTCGCTCGCCCTAATTAATATATTAAGATATTTAATACATTAAGTATAAATAATATAAATACTATAAATTACACGGAGTTATTTTGCTCCGTTTATTCATATCATAGGTATATTGTTGAAGTGAGTTCATTCGCATGGCTAGAAGCGAAGTAATAGGGGAGAGTCGGTTATATCGTACCAGCTTTTACATAAACATCGATATTATACACAATCCTGGGAAAAATCTAATTATCACTGGAGGGCTTCGTCACTTTTTCTTTAATATATGACATTTATTTCTGTTTATCATCGATATTATGTTTATGAAGGCAGTTACAAATGTGTTGGAATGTGTATACTTGTATAAAAGTTCAGTAGGTACCTATCTTGGCTACGTTGAGTATGAATTAAATCAAGATACGAATTAGCCGACGAGTTAAGAGTTAATTCATTTTGCATAGCTTAGGTAACTGTAGGTTATAATTTAAATAGTAGTGTTTCAACTTGAAATAAAAATAAACTGTTCTCTCTCTTTCATTATTTTTAGGCCTATAATGCCATTTCTGGTCTGGTTGGAGGAGATACACCTGGAGCATTGGTTTGCGCCTCAAGTTTAAATAAACTAGAAACTAGATAGTTTAATAGGAATACTAGAAGTGGTACGAATTAACCGGCGGTACAATATAGCCGACTCTCCTCTATGTCTCGATGACTGATAAAATCGCTCAGTGAAGTGTGCAAACGTGTTCACAAATATCACAATATTATTATACTGTCTAGACGTTTACCTTTACGTGTATCTTTTGTTTGTAGGTGAAGGACTGTATAACAATATAAATTACATACAAGATATGTAATACATATATATTGCGCGACTACTTATAGACTGAAGGACATAGGATAGTTTTTATGTCGGAAATCATCCCTAAAGAGAGTGCAAAGGGGGTTGAAATTGAAAGAGATAATGAATTGCCTAATAATGGAAGTAAGTAATGCGTAAATTGAATGATTGATAATTAGCACTATCCAGGCGCTATACTTACTATAGCTGCTGTCACTAATTCCACGCAGACGAAGTCGCGGGCAAAAGCTAATATTCATATTTCAAACTAAAATGAATTCCAGTAAAAACAGAATAAAAGAATCCGACTTGAAATTTAAACATCACTTAGAACCATATATTATTATGCGATAATCTGAAAATCCTCACAAAAACGACATTATCATAAAACTCACCTAAAAACATATACTTACATCGGTAACAACCAATGTACTTTAATATGTAAGTCCAACTTGAATGTTCTCCAAGGAAAAAACTACCTTATCCTGTTCATTTAGAGTTGTAGATGGGTTGTGAGGATTCCTAAAAGGAGGGGTTAGCGGGAAATCTTCCATGTAATAAACTAAAAAGGAACTGGTCTCCATTCATATTCGTGAGAGTCCATTATTATATATTTTGGAGCTGTTTTTGATGTGAGCCAGATGGTGAATATGCTTTGCCTTTGCAAATATATCGCTGATTCTTAGTGTAAGGCCTGAGTGGACGCTCGAAGCGGAGCGTTCGGCGGGGCGTGCAGCGTGGCGTCGGGCTCACAAGTGATTTGAGCAGCGTGCACTAAGCACTAAGGCAGCTCCTATACGCTTGCATTTGATTAACATGCACGCCGCACGCCCCGCTCCGCTGCACGCCCAACTCGAACGTCCACTGAGGCCTCACTTAGAACAAGATTTCCCCATTAAATGATACTTGGTAAAAAAATTGTTTATAACTTGAATTAATGTACGGAAAAATTATACCGTACCGTACCGTAGTGTATATATTTTATTTGATAGCGTGACGTGACGTACGCGTTTCCGTTAAGAGTCATTTTGGATGGGATTTGTTTCCAAAACGTCCCGCTTGGCGTGATGTTCAAAATCCCATACAAAAACATTACAGACATAACGCAAACGCAAACGCGAAACCTCGTCACGCTATTGAATGAAATTTATTCTAGGGGTTCTGAAATCATTGCATGAACGGGAAGGTTGAAGTTTTTTCGAGAAAGCCGTAAATAAATGACATAGAGACAAAGATTACAAAAGATTAATGTAGAAAGATATAATTATATTTTATATTTACTTTAAAGGACACTGCACCTATAATCTTTCTGATTTAGCTCATTGGTTGGCTGGTATAGAATGCTTGAAAGCATTAAATGCACCATTTGGACTATCGTGTATTGTGCAATAAGGATTAAATAAATAAAGATGCGATAAGTTAAAGATATTTGAATATTAATTTTCTTTAAGTATGTATTATATTACCGATTCATTACTGACAAATAAAAATCAACTATCATAGGTTCGAATTGTAATTAGATTCAGATCAGCTTTACAAACATAAAGCAAACTCAGTTTTAATTAAACTAAATGAGGTTCTCAGAAAATAACCTACGAGTATTTATTCGTCTTCTGGGACTTAATCTTCAAAGGCAATTTGCTAAAAATCTAGCTAAGGCAGAAAACCTTCGCAGTATTTTCTTTTCTAGACAGCAAATTAACTCCAGCTTCGCGTAAAACAGCCTTAATAAAGTTCCCTGCAGACCATAACCACAATGAGACAAACTGGGTCATATTTTAAATTCCGCAAAAAAAAATATTTTTGGCACCCCTAACACCGCATTGCCGCAGGACTATGGCTTACCGTAATTCCTTTGACACCAAAACGTGCTTTTTTTGCGTAAATTATAATTATATCTCGGCCGAGAAAGTTAATAGGGCTGTCACATTGTGAAATATTGTCGCTAGTCGAGTCCATTTTGTTATTTTCATCTCCATAAAGAGTAAAATGTCAAACATGTGTGTTTGTATAAATAAAATAAAGGTGAAAAGGAACGGGGAACGAAGCGTGATGAGAATTACTTGCCCTCTGGTGTAGAAAGGGGGGATTTAGAGATACCCCACACTAGCGTCTCCCGAGCGTCGGCGTCTAGTCAACTCTATGGCCGCTGCTCGACGCAACGTTGTCGTAACTGCGTAGCCACGCCATTTTCTATCCTCCTAAGGCCCAGCCAAAATGCCACTGAAATTTGAACCTAAAATGTAGGAAATAGAGTTGATTTTGCGTTGTTTGATAATTGAACGAAACAAAGCAAAAGATTCTCTGTTCCAATTGAACATGGTTTAAATTACATCGAACTGAATAGGAATTAGGAGGCTATAGCGCTGACTAGAAGCCGACGCTTAAAAGACGCTCGTGTGGGGCGGCCCTTAAGGGGTTTGGATGTGCGTGTTTGTTTGGCGTAAGCTGATTGCGTGATGTTTCTGTTTAAATATTAATGCTCAAATTATAGGATATTTACTGACAGGGAAAAAAGAGTTACCTAAGTGATTCCAGAGGGTCTACCGCGTACTTAGTTTGACGTACACTTGCGTACGAATTTACAAGTGCGACAGAGAGGTTCACCACGGTGACAGGTGCGACAATTGTAAAACATCACTATTGCTGACGTCACTGGCATCCATGGGCCACGGTTACCGCTTGACAATTGTCAGAAACTTCGCAAGAGAAATATCTGTTTTTTTTTTTTTCGATGTAATAAAGTTTTTTTTTTTAATAATACAATGATGGTGGCAAACAGGAATACGGCCCGCCTGATGGTAAGCGGTGGTTTCACAACTGTCGCATCGGTCACCGATGTGAAATTTGGGCGGTATGAGAAAAAACCGAGCTTAGTGAACTTGAAATATACGAAATACCTACCTATTATACCTACTTACAGCCACTTACCTATTATACTTACTTACAGTTTGCGTAATGGTACGGGAAGCCTTGGTGCGCGAGTCCGACTCGCACTTGGCCGGTTTTTTAATCTTACAAGAAAACACCAACCAGCTTTACGCATATATGTTTGCGCAAATGATTTCCCCCCTCAGACTACGCATCCCTTGTCACCGCATCTCGTTCCAATTGAATACACAAAGGACAACCTCTGTCGCCCTAAGACATGCGTGATAGTTTCCTTATGAAATAAAAAGTGACGTTAGTGACGTTCCCTGAGATTCATTATTCAGGTTGACGTGGGAGACTGGATTATAATGAGAATACATGGGGTTAAGATTATTAAAGTGGCTAAATATTATTGCGTTGGGGCGTAAAGCCAAGAAAATTACATGGATATAAAAGATATGAAGCGCCGCGGGAAACTTGCGACAGAAAATATGACTGTTGCGCGGATTTTTACCTTCTATTTTTTCAGCTCTACGCCATTTTTTCGTGAATTTCAAATTGTTACTTGCGCAGTAGTGAGAAAAACCGTGGGCAACTTTTTTTTCTAGGCATGAGGAGATAGCAAATCAACCTATCTGCCGTTTTCATTTAGCAAACGATGTACCAAACATCCTGTATATAGAACCCCTCAGTTACAACAATATGCCCATTACAAGTATATTTATTATCTATAACAAGTGCGAACAGAACTAGTTCGCGAAAACTATAAAGGCACCCGTTGTTAGTCAATAATATTGTATACTAAAACATGTTTATTGCTCAGTTTTATTGCGAAATAAGGTACTTACTGCCTGCATTCGGAAAACGGTATTCACTCCATGACGGTGGCGCCGCTCTAGTGGGTGTGGGAGATACTACCCGTTCGCTGCAAATTGGCCGTCGACGACCGTACACGATAAAGTCACAGTAAGACGGTCGCGTGACCGTAAGACGGACAGGTGACCTGATCGAAAAACTGTTACATGTAATATCATTGAGTTTTTAGGGTTCCGTACCCAAAGGGTAAAAACGGGACCCTATTACTAAGACTCCGCTGTCCGTCCGTCCGTCCGTCCGTCCGTCTATCACCAGGCTGTATCTCACGAACCGTGATAGATAGACAGTTGAAATTTTCACACATGATGTATTTCTGTTGCCGCTATAACAACAAATACTAAAAACAGAATAAAATAAAGATTTACAACAAACGTGATTTTTGACCGAAGTTAAGCAACGTCGGGCGGGGTCAGTACTTGGATGGGTGACCGTTTTTTTGCTTGTTTTTTTTGCTTGTTTTGCTCTATTTTTTGTTGATGGTGTTGAACCCTCCGTGCACGAGTCCGACTCGCACTTGGACGGTTTTCTTTTTTATACTTTACTATACAGTAAGTCATAACGCAGCCACATTACACCTGTCACTCAGACGACTCAAACAGGCCCCCCAGACTGTGAAATGATTGAGTAACCTCGTAAATCACGGAATTCCACCGTCGGCGGAAGCGGGAAAATAGGGAATGAATAAAGCAATTCTGGGGAAACAAGATTTCCTTCGTTGTGACGAACCATAGACTAGGAATCCTCTAGACGGAGTTTAGAGCAATTATTTCATGAAACCGATGCTGCCAAAAATACTGGGGTGCGGAGGACGAGGTGAGCGAGTCCCGTGCCGTGATTGGTCCGTTCAAAGACACGGACGTCACACAAAGATACTTTGACTCGAAGATGGAGTAAAACTACCATATATTTATGGCAGAGGGGGTAGCGCTACTATGCTCAGTCTGGAGGATGTCTTGTCTGTGTGACGAACTTATGCTTCGGAATAGCTTCTGTATAGGGTGTGGGGATTACGACGTCTTCATTTGAAGATTATGGTGATGTGACTCGATATGAGGTTTTGTGCCTTTAGTCATAGAGAAAAAAATACATATATTGCTCACTTCATACATCGGTTTTGGTACCAAAAAGACTATTAATTTCAGTGTCTATATCTAGCATCGAGTAGCGGTACTATACCGACCGGAAAGTCTTATATTGTTGAGCATTAGACTTTCCGGTCGGTGCTACATCTATTGTCAAGTAGCAGTACTGATAGTTCCGCTACTCGATGCTAGATGTAGACACTGAAATTAATAGTCTTTTTGGTACTTACCAAAACTGATGTATGGAGTGAGCACTCTTGTCTTACTATATTTCTCTATGCTTTAGTTTATGATAGACTAGAAAGCGTCTGGGTAGTAAAAAGTAATTACTTTATCAAGGAGTTTATTTAAAAATCGACATCTACGACCCTACAGTAATACAGTCGGTGCAGTATTGCAGCGCGGCATTACCGCTAATTAGTAGTTACAAATATGTATGTCAATCAGCCAGACAGACAGCATTGTTGCCGCAAATATCATATTCGATGTCGCTGCCCGGAATTTAGACATTTGCGGCAGTAATGCAGTCGACAGCAATTTCGCACCGCAATACTGGTATTGCTCCAGACTTCAGAGCAGTACCTAGTAGTGTAGTGTGTAAAAAAATATATTTTCTAATACTTTCGATATGCAATTGATGTATTTAAAATAAATTATTTTATACCATGCATGAAATAAAGCACCAGAATATTAATAGGGAAACATAGCAGTTATTTTAAGACACAATTTCTATTTTAAAACCCGTATAAAACAATAAAGAGCAGTACGGTTACCATCAGTTAGTCACTGACATAAACGCCGTCGAGAACGTAATTTACTTTCTATACATCTCGCTCGCACTGGCATATTAGTGCAAACGGGATGTATAGAAAGTAAATTACGTTCTCGACGGCGTTTATGTCAGTAACAAACTGATCGTAACCGTACTGGTAATTTGATTGTGACGTCACGTCACGTGCTAGTGTTTCATATAAATGCCATAGTAGGTAGCAAAATCGTTTTGAAAGTTCGAAAAAAGAAACTGATTTGACTAGTAGTCAAATACCGTATTGATTTTATGAAAAAAGTAGACTTTAATTATTCGAGAAATGCCCTGGCGGCCTAGCCAAGGTGACGATCGCTTGCGCTTCGCCGTCGAATCGCTTTGCGTCTCTCTATGACTCTTCCATATTAGTGTGACAGTGACAGTTGCGTTTCGTTCGCTACGTAGCGTTAGCGATTGACATGTTGTCTACGGGGCTTGAACTGAAATAGCTATGAACGCAGTTTCCCCAATTAGTGAACGCCTCCAATGCACCGGCCTGGCGTGAGATTAGTCATAAACGCAAGGGCTATAAACTGCAGCGATGCTAATTTTGTACGCTAGTTAGGCAGACGAAAAGCAGCTCTGCAGTTAATAAAGTGCAAACAGTACTAGTGCATTACCCGTCTAACTCGCACTTAAATTTTTAACAATGCAGCTTTAGGTAGAAAAGAGCAAAAACAAAATTTCAACCTACAATATACTTGTGTGTTACAATTTCAACGCATTTGTTATGTATGACGAGCGCTCCTCGACTTAATAATATATTCCTACATTAAAACCTGTACAAAGCACAATACGCCAGAATAATCTGCCGCCCCCATGCGGGTTGAACCAACACGTTTTTTAATTTATTTTATCTTCTTTTCATAAAGATTTAAGCGATACGACAGCTTGTCCGTTCTTAATTACTTTCGCATTTATTTATTTTTACGTAAATACTTAAGGAAAACCGAATAATAGGTAATAATCATTTGGCATTGTCGCTGTATTACATGTCCCGGCGAAACTCATGGGTAGGCTCGGACCAAGCTAAGCATCGGTTACCAAAATCTTACGCTTTACCGCTCAGTACGGCTACCATCAGTATGGCACTGACATAAACGTCGTCGAGAACGTAATTTACTTTCTCGCTCGTACTCGCATATTAGTGCAAACGAGATGTATAGACAGTAAATTACGTTCTCGATAGCGTAAATGTCAGTGACTCATGGTACGGGCTTAGATATCATTAAATTTAATTTAGGTTTACATTCTGAGATAATAATATTTATAAACAAATTTTAATTTTTAATAATCAGATTATTTACCTACTTTCTTTGTTATTTGCCTATTGTTATTGTATCTGTAAACGTATCACATATTTCTCCTACAACATTCCGTAACTCAAAAGATTTTGTACAATATTTTATTGAAGAAAAATGGATATCCATTTTCAAACAAAATAATACATTTTTCAAACAATTGTACGAACAGAAAACACTAAAATATCGAGACGTTTCCAAGTAAGTTGCTAGTAAATTCTAAGATTATTGCAACTTCTACAATATTCAGTAAAATATTGCCGTACTCGCACGTATAAATCTGAAACAGTATTTCAGCGTTAGGTAAGACTTTTATTGTATAATTTTTTCATGGAATAAAAATTAGGGTAGAAATAGCGGCCAAGTGTGAGTTGGAAATGCAGCCAAGTGTGATATTTTTTGGTTTTACTCGACTACAATGTAGAAAATTGTTATTTTAAAATTTCTTCGTCTCCATTACCTGACTTATTGCTAAATTTTAACTTAATACCATTGTAATCTACAAAAGGCGCAGTTATGAATCGTAGTGATTAAATTTGGCTAGATTAATTATATTTTTGCTAGCCTTTGTCTGCGTAGAAGTCGTTATAAAACCTCTTTTTACCTGTTGTGTTAAATTAAAGTTTTTTTTAAATTTCAAGGATCTATTTTCAAGGTCCATGCAAAAAATCACATTTTTTTAACATTGTTTTGGATTTTTATTCTCATAATATATTATGTAATAAATTATATATTTGATTTTTCACAGACTGTATATTTTTAACGGCTGTAATTATTTCCAGGTAAATTCCAACACCAACCTACCGAGGGTGCTAAACAAGATTGAATGATATTTCATCATAAATGTAAGTGGTACAGTAATTCATACATTGCGGACACGTGACGTCAACGACTCAGGGGCAGTAATATGCGAAGTGGAGTAGATTTTATATAGCTAGGATATTGGTCAATAGGTAAACTAGGATCCCATCATCATCGTCATTCATGTCTCATTTTTGCCACGGCTCATGGGAGCCTGGGGACCCCTTGGCAACTAATCCCAGGAATTCACGTGGGCACTAGTTTTTAAGAAAGCGACTACCATCTGACCTTCCAACCCAGAGGGTAAACTAGGCCCTTGTTGGGATTAGTCCGGTTTCCTCACGATGTTTTCCTTCACCGAAAAGCGACTGGTAAATATCAAATGATATTTCGTACATAAGTTCCGAAAAACTCATTGGTACGAGCCGGGGTTTAAACCCGCGACCTCCGGATTGCAAGTAACACGCTCTTACCGCTAGGCCACCAGCGCTTCAGGTAAACTAGGATCCCGATATTCCCGATCCAAATTTAACTTTTACGGATTTGAACTGGTTTTGATGCGACCTTTCCAACTCGTAAAGGGCGCCGCGCCATTGCATAAAAAATGTATTGCGAGTGAGGCGTAAAATTCTGTTAGGTACTTACGTCAGCTTTTATTAAGTCTACAAAAAACGCATAGCAAAGTCGATTTGAAGCGAATATTATTAAAATAATGCAACGAAAGACTTTTAAAGATGTTTGGAAATTCCCGAAGCGCGAAAGGGGATGGAAGTTCTGAGGAAGTTATGCGAAGTGCGAGGAATAAAGTAGTGGCGATAGGAAAACTCAATGTGCATGAAGTTTAAATACGGTTTCTTTCGAAGTCGATGGATTAGATTTTTATTCATTTTCTTTCTTAGGCTAGGTTATTTATAATATGAATATAAAAGTAAAATATAAAAACACATTATTATTATTTGGAGTCTGTCGTGTCCCAATACTGGGCAAAGACCTCCCCCCAATTTCTCCACAAATCTCTGTCCAGTGCTATGTCTGGCCACAGTGGCCACTCCTTTAAAAAAAGAGTCCAGTTCATCCCGCCATCACCGGCAGGGTGTGTGGGTTTATGCAAATCAACAATTTGAAAGAGCAAACTTTTCGAATGTTTATTTGAATCGTAATATAAATGTTTAGCAGGCCGTATTCCGATTTTATAATTTGATATAAGTAATTTTGATATTGACATGATTAGTGCGTGCCAAATGCGTCTACGATACGCCTGGGGCCCGTTTCTCAAAAGCTTGTAACTTGTAATACAAGTCGAAGTCCCTTTCTAACAAAAGCTGTCAAAAAGTGACATGAGGGATAACAAACTACAACTAATATTACAAGCGGAACTCATTTTTTAATTAGTGAAATTAGAAAAGGAATTCTGCTTGTAATATTAGTTGTAGTTTGTTATGCAACATGGCCCTGCTTGTATTACAAGTTACAAGCTATTGAGAAACGGGGCCCTAGTACTTTACTAAGTGGGCTACTGCCCACAATACATGGCAGCTTGTAAAGTCTAGCTATCGTTTTACAAGGGCTCATAACGTCATAACCGTACATTGTATTTTAATAACTCGCACTCGCTAATTGCGGGGATCTTTCTCTTTTACTCCAATGAAGGCGTAACTAGAATGACAGAGAAAAATTGCCGCAATTTGCGAAATTTGGTTTTCGCGGTAGCCCCTCAGAATTCATTTTATTTTAAAATACTGAACGATTATAAAACCTGCTGTAGTCATAGTCCAAATGTCGCCTTTAGTCGTGTCAAATGTCATCCGACTTTAAATTATCGAAATTTTATCAAGTTTCAAACCCAGAATAACGCTACATGTTTTTTTGAACTTCTATATAAATGTTTAGCAGATAATTTCTGTAAATTACATTTACTTTTTAGCCGTGGCGAATCAGTTATTTGCGCGTAAACCTCTTGGTTTAAATTAGCAATTTCGCCGAGTTGGCACCGTTAGGTTGGCCAGATGCTTTTGAATAATTTTGATAGTTGTACTACACTGTTGTAATTATTATTTCATGTGCGGTTTTGAAACTTATAGAGCGATCAAATTTCTAGTAGTAGTAATTGGGTAGTTAGGGATTAGTAGCATCAAAGTGAATAAAATACTATGACTAAACCTAACTCAAATAAAAACCGGCCAAGTGCGAGTCAGACTCGCGTTCCAAGGGTCCCGTACATTAAGTCAGACTCACGCTTGACTGCACATTTCTAATAGGTTTTCCTGTCTATGTATAAAAACTATTTTCAGTATTTTTTCAAAATTTTAGATGCAGTAGTTTCGGAGATAAAGGGGGGGGGATGGTCGGACAGACAGACAGACAGACAGGCGCACGAGTGATCCTATAACGGTTCCGTTTTTTTCCTTTTGAGGTACGGAACCCTAACCTTTGGCCTCTCAGCAAGGTGCCCATCATGTAGGCAACATTTCCGCACTGTAAGCGATAGCAAGACTTTGCGTTAGATAGCTGCCGGCGTGAAGGTACCCTTTTGTCTCCTTATGTCTCACGCGCACCTTTGCCCCACGGACCCAGTTTCTCAACGCCGAAAACTATAAGCTCGTAGCGCCGGGACAGAGACATTTGTTTAGGGAGTGCTCCCGGTACTGGTTTTCTATACAAATACAGTACCGGAACTGGGAATTCCCGGTTCTCGCCATACAAACTCAGTACCGGGAGCATTCCCTAAATTTGTTGGCTTTAAGGGGCTCTCAGGGGTCCACCTCCGCCCCATCATTTCTTCACGTCGCTTAAATGTAGGACGCTAGCAACGTTTCAACGCTGGTGGCGTCCCACAACAGCGCACATACTACTCTAGGGCATCAATGCCAGTGTTAGTTGGCCGAAACGTTAATGCAATTGACTATTTTTGACCATTAACCATTATAAATTGAACCGTAAACTGTAGTCGTCCGTTACGGTTTACGGTTCAGTTTGTACTGGTTGACGGTCAATTGCAATTAACGTTCGGCCAACACTGCTTGCCATCATCCCTCACGATCTGGGGTTCCAGAGCTGCTGGGACATTAGTACTAATGTGAGCCCTTCTAACGACTCGGCCACGACATTACGCAACTGGCGACGGCGGCAGCGACAACCATAGGGAACAAAAGGTCCGATTGCTGTGTCTCGCTCCAACCTATGGTTATCGCTGCCGCCGTCGCAAGTCGCGCAATGTCGTGGCCGAGCCGTAAGAATGTCGTTGGGCACGGCGTGACGAGACAAGCGCTCTTGAAATTTCGACTGGCTTTAGCAACTTTACTTTAACAACTATGTTTTATATGAACAATCTTTGATTATTTCTCTTTGCTTTACTTTCATTTCCGATAAATTTATTTCAGAGAAAATCTTTATTTACTCACCCAAAATTTTCTCATGATTATCCATACCGTTATAACATGAAGTGTTTATTGCCTCTTATATCATAACACTCATAATATCCATCAATTACGATCATATCACATCGTAATTCATCCAAATGTAAACAGCCATTGTGGACGTCAAACTCGGGATTTCATTTTTATTTGCACACCGCCTCCACATTATTGCAAATTGCAAACAATAATGTGTATTTGTATAACACCCGTTATTTTGTAACCGTTGTATAAAACACTATTATAGACAGACACTTAACGAATACACATTTAGGTGAAAACATTTATTTGACATTAAAAATAAAGGCTATTTGACTGCTTATATCACTTATAACTATGAATCATAACTTGATTTAAAGTTTTTTTCGTACATATACAAAATTCATAGAACACTACTACTAGACAAAGACATACATATATCTTATTTGAATGTTTATATATTATCAAATTTCACGTTACCTATTACAGAATGTCGTTTTAAAATAAAATGCGAGCGTAGCTTTGATTGTACGCCAGCGGCTAAAGTCGTGTGACTCTTAATATATATTTTTTGAAACATCTTTAACATAAAAGGTATTTAAGTACCTAATTAAAACAAAGCATATTGCAGTGAACCTCGCACTAGGCATGGCCTGTATCGCAGGGGTCAAGGTCATCACGATATTTAGGCAGCATTCGATTTTTAAAGTGAACATCACTTCCTTACTTAGGGCTCATTTAGACGGTGCGCGAACTCGCATGCGATTTTAGTTACATTGCGGACCATTGAGGTTACAACAACGCAGCCGATCGATCAAATAACGCAATGTAATGAAACTCGCATGCGAGTTCTCGCACCGTCTAAATGAACCCTAAATCTTAGTCAATCATAAACGACATTTACCTACCAACTCTGTTTTCGCAAAGCGGGAGGCCGATTCAGATCCAAGAACTTGATACGGTTTCAAACTGGTTTTGATTTGACTTTGATGATCTTCTTGGTGATAGGCGTGCATCTCACACACTTCATTTCGATGCTCCAATCTGCGTGAGCGATCTTTAAGACAAAATTGGAGGACCCGCGCGAAATCACCTTGTCATACAAACGTAGTTTTCATTTTTCTCTCTAGATATTAACATTATTGGAAATATTTTGACACAGTTAGATGCATGCACAGGTATTAACCACAGTTATGCCCCTACGTTTGTTTTTGTTTTCGAATTTTTAATTAAGTATACTTAGGATTTAAAAAATTGTATGAAATCTGTTTTACGCTCCAAATTTTTATAATAATCAAAAAATACGGGCATAGATATGGTTAGTATACATCAAATTATGTAAAAATTGTTTTCATAATGTTAATATCAAGAGAGGAAAATGGGGACTAATACGTTTGTATGGAGAAGTGACATACCACTTTCCTCTTAAGGTCGAATGCAAGATAAGATCAAAACCGTAACAAATTTTTAAATCAGAATAGGGCCCCTGATATCTTAATCATGACGCATTGTTTATAATTACCGTGACGTGGATATATCATTTTAACGAAGGACTTAATTAAAATAGGGATGGGGGATTAATCATTTGAGACACAATCAGGGGATGATATTTTGAGACATTAGACTTAATTATTGTTAATGCAATATTAAAAAGATGTACGGTTGATGCCGCAGCAGTAATGTCGCAATAGCAATTCAGCTATAGTTGACATCTACCTGCTATTTTTAATAATTATGTTTTTACAAATCCGTTTATTATTCTCTGTCTTGAAACATACACTTACATGGGTCTCTATTGTTTCCAAAAAGGTTTAAGTCATAATATATTGTTTTCCCAATCATTTGGTTCAGAAACGCGTCACTTTTCAGGATTGCCATAAAACAAACCTAACCTAACCTAACCTTTTTATTATAGGATACCTACACTAACGAAAATCCTGAAAAGTTAACGGTTTGAGAATTATGACTAATGATAATAATATGACAACAAATACATTATGACTTAAAACTTTATGGAAAACAAGGGGACCACACACTTACATGTAAATTTGTTAGACAATAATTTAAAAAAAAAAACGTTTTTTCATAACAAAGAAAACTTTTGAATATTATCACGTTAAGTTGACAAAAAATTACAATTAACTCAACGTTACTTCAAAAGAATTATTAAAATTAATAACAATGTAACATTTTTAATTAAGTTGTGTTGTCTTCTGCCATGGGAACAAAAAAGTAAAATAGGTACCTACTTAAAAACAGAAATAACTCCAACAAACCTGAGTATTGTAAAGTGAACTTTAACGTACAGTTTATAAAGTTGGATTTAGAAGAAAACAAACAAAAGTAATACGAGTTTTTTGTGAGCACTGAAATATGAAATTATATAATTAAGTAATTAAGAAGGCCTCGTTTCGGTGTATTTTGTATAAATTAGAGATACCTAATATAAAATTCTAAGAAGGTGCAACATTAAAGAAACTAATTGTGCTTTCTTTTATTTACAAATTTTATAATAGGTAAGTACTTTTATGCCTCTGACTCATCTGACTGACTCCATAAAAATCATTGTTTACGGAACATTTATGGGATCACTTTGACCTTGTTTAAATTATTTTACCTACTCCCGTACTTTTATTTGTCATTTAAAGGGTCGTACACACACCTTTAAACCCCTATCTATTCTTATCTCACGCCACTCGCCTTTTTTGACCTCTCTTAAACAACGGTTACATAAAATACTATTTTAGCAGTGCTCATGAAAACAATATTTTTAATATCAGCTAATCCTCTTAATATTAACTAGCTATACAGTTCAGTCGGTAGCGGCGTGGTACAATCGCCATCAGATATATCGGAGCGGCCGAGGTGCTCAAAAATATCTGAACACGACTCTAACGCCTTGACGAAGGCGTGTTCAGATATTTGTAAGCGCCTTGGCCGCTTGGCGACTGTACCATACACGTGGGGTAATTTTTGAGCTCCAGCCGAACATCTATAGTTATTTTATTATCTTATCTAGTTCGCTGTGTTAAACCAATTTGTCAGTAAAACAGGAAATTGAAATTTTGTACGGGGGTACGACCCTTCCAGCCTACATTTTTCAAATGTCCCCCCCCCCCCCCCTGTTTTCTGACAAAATTGGTTTGCCAGTCTATAGTAATGTATTTAGAATGTTGCGAAAAAACCTCTAGGTACAGTATATTGAATTATTTGTACAAGTAATCACTCAGTCTGATCTAACAGGTATGTAATAAAGTAGGTATTGTGCAAAAAATATAAAGCAGAATAAACAAGCTCCCGGTCCATCGAGGGATAAAGGGAACATGAAAAATAACCCCTTTTTGGCCCTGACGAGGGCGCGGCCTTGGGGATTTTACATGATATAAATTACATTAAGCGGCAGATCACTGGTCTGTAGATGTAGACAACTTAAAACAAGTGTGCCGTGTGGTGCCGGCATCAGAAAAGAATAGCACCACCCCATCTCGTCCCGTGGGTGTCGTATAAGGCGACTAAGGGAAAACTGGCGACAGATATGCATATGAGCAAGGCTCGCCCGTATCCTTAGCGGGGTCCTTGCTCACAAGAGCTGCGCGCGCGCCACATCGGAAAAAAAAACAAGTTGTTCTTTCTTAAGAGATTTGCTCCGAGATTTTCGAACATTTCTATCTTCACCAATTAGATGGTTGGCATTGGCAGTGCTCAACTGTGCGTTTCGTCATACCCCGGCCACACACTCGACGAGTGGTATGGGAAGTAGTGAGGGAAGTATGCAGGGCAGTATGGAGGCTGACGATGAGCAGCGCGGCCACACTATATCTCTGCATGCTTCCCTCGCTACTTCCCATGTCACTCGTTGAGTATGTGGCCTTGGTATCAGAAACTTCCTGCCTTGCACAGCTAAACTGCGACATGAACCCGCGGTATTTTCAGACCGATGCACATGCACCTCTCTGGTGTTTGTCTGCTCGCCTTCTCATCATCTTCCTCGCGTTGTCCCGGCATTTTGCCACGGCTCATGGGAGCCTGGGGTGCACTTGGCAACTAATCCCAGTAATTAGCGTGGGCACTAGTCTTTACGAAAGCGACTGCCATCTGACCTTCCAACCCAGAGGGTAAACTAGGCCCGTATTGGGATTAGTCCGGTTTCCTCACAATGTTTTCCTTCACCGAAAAGCGACTGGTATTTATATCAAAGGATATTTCGTACATGAGTTCCGAAAAACTCATTGCTACGAGCCGGAGTTCGAACCCGCGACCTCCGGATTGCAAGTCGCACGCTCTTACCGCTAGGCCATCAGCGCTTTTTAAGCCACCAGCGTTTGTCTGCTCGCCTTCTATATCATAAATAAAGAGATTTAGAGCCCACATTTTATTACTGGTCCAACGCGTTACTTAGTGTTTGTTTCGGCTCAGTGATACAACTCATAAATTCAGCAGAATGTTATTAATTGTTAATCAACAGCTCCTGTCAAATACTCGTCACTAAACGCAAGATTTAACTAGACGTCTCAAACTCCTAACTCATTTAAGACGCGCCCAAAACTTGTCACTCCCCGTTTGCTTGGATCAGGACTTAATCCTGGAGGTCTGTTCGGCGTTTAAAATATCAACTTGATATGTGGACTTGATGAGCTTGACTCAACTAGTGGGCCCCATTATGTACGTCAAATTACGTCACGTACTCGGGTTCTCGTACTTTTCTGGAAGGCCCCACTAGGCAGTTGAGTGCATCACGCGAATATCTCGCACACCAAACGGAAATGCATTACTACACGACTATGTATATCATGCATGAATAAACGCACATCATAAGTGTTTCTTTTATTTTTTGGCATTTTTATATAATATATTGTGACCTTTTTTTGCCAGTTTTTCTGGTATTTCTACTCAGAATCACGAGCTCCTACGATCTTAATGGGATAAAAAATGTCCCAGAGTTTTTTACCTATTGTGTTACCATTTCCCCATATACTTTGTATGGCGGTAACAAAAAGGAAAGTTTTAAAAATGTATGGAAATTTTAGGACACTTTTTTTTCTCCTATAAGGATGAAAAGGGCTTGCGATCCTGACTAGAAATAACACAAAAGTGGCAAAAAAGACACAAGATATAAAACGGCAAAAAATAAAAGAAACGCTCTATAACTTTATATAGTATGTAGGTAAAAAAATGATTTGTTAGATATAGGTACTTGTTTGTTTGTATTTAATATTTTGCTACATTATCGCGCTGGGTTCAACCTGTAATGATAATATTGTATATCTGGAAAAAATATATCAAGTTGCCATTCTAAAATTTCGAATATGCCTCCTGCCAAATTACGTTCCAAATAAGAGCTTATCTTTCTTCGTGCACAAAGGTTCTTAGAACCTTTTAGTTTAACTTAGACCTGCTAAATTCAATCCCGCAGTTTAAGTTAAAGTGTTTAACTAATGCTATGTGGAGTAATTTGAATCGGAGTTGATTGGTTTTTGTGTGAACCGTGTAATTCGATTTGTTTTGTGCGTGTTCTAATTCGATTCAAAAGTTTTACTCAATTGTTACAATTGACTGATTGATTAGAATGTAGCTCCGAGCAACACCGGGAAGGGAGACGGCATTCGTACTATTTCCCTTCTGCCGAAGTATAGGTTTGTCTTTGTACCTATGGCGGTGCGTGTTGTGAGTGTGACTCGTCCGTACACAAAAAGAGATCGAGGTGTGCAAGATTAAATTTGTCTTTGACGTGTGTAATATTCTAAGTATTTGTGTCGTCAGTCAGTATGTTAGTATGTCTCACAACAGTTTAAATTCATCAGTACAGATTGGATTTTGTATGTATAGAGTGAGAAGTGCGATTGTGTGCACATTTCCCCCTTCCCACCGCAAAAAATGGCAAAACGATATGCACGGTAAGATATCGCTTGGGCTCCTCCCATCCGACGTGTCGGAAGCCGGTGTTGCTCGAAGGATTTGAGTTTTAATGAGATGTTTGTGAAATCAGGACATAGTAGGTACCTATATAAATTTATATACTTAAGCAGTTGTGAAATTCATTTAAGAGGGGCATTAAAACATGAAGATTAGAAGGATACAAAATATATATTATCTATGGCGCGCCACATAAAAATTGCGACGGAAGAAATACCAAACCTATATGGTGTAATTATTTATTTAATCTTTATTGCACAAATGAAAATACAAACGTACAAAAGGCGGACTTAATGCTACAATGCATTCTCTACCAGTCAACCTTCGGGCAAAGCAGATAACTTGTAGGCGGTGCAACATCATATTGTAATTACAAAAAACAAAGTAGGTACCTACTTTTACACAACTCATACAACTAAACAAATACAATTAATATAAATAATAAATATGTATAATAAATATAACATATTACAATACATATACATACATATACATAAGAAATCTGATTAAACTAACAAAATAGAGACGCTAAGAATTTGCATTTTAAGGTGTAGGTATGGCTATATATAGTTTGATCGCGTATTTGCTTCTAAATCATTACCTACATAGCTTCTTGGCTTTCATTTTCGATCAATATTAGATAAAGTCCTACCATTATACCTATTTTCATGAGATTGTAATCGCAAAATTACCTGCGACTAAAAATGCCACGTCACGGCTGAATATAAAAGATTAAATAATGTTCCTAAACAGAGCTTCTAGCTTCTAAGCTTTTGTTACGATAGGTGCCTAAAATGCTTCTTATTATTACTTATACGTTGACCTCAAATATATTTTTACACATTTGAACTTTACTCCTTTGTAATAAGGCGCAAACTGTAAATATGTATTTGACATCCACTGTACACGTCATAATTTTTACCTGATATGCAAAGGTATTTTTTCTAGCCTTTGTACATAGTAAAGTTTTGCTCTGCGTTTTTCACTCAGTCAGTCAGGAGTCAGGACATACTACGCATTTTATATTAGCAGATTTGCATGTTTACATATTACATATACCTGCTTATTAGTAATACCCTTATACAACCTGTGTTCTCCCGATCTTCTGGATTCGCTATTAGCTTTCATTAAATCGAGACAAACAACATCTAACACAAAGGAATTTACCTGTGAACTCGCAATTTCAAACATTTCATCAGCAAATAAAGCGTGATACTCAAGTCCATTCAAGTTACTTTATTAAAGCTTTAGGAAATTGTATAACAGAGATTAAATGTCCGCTAATGAGGCGTGGGGATTGAAAATTAATTACTTCCCAAACCTGTTTGAACAGAAGGACGTAAGTCTCAAGATTAACAGACGATTTAGGGTCGTTTTTGTATGGAAAAAGTGCGACTAATTGAAAATCTGTGTCAGCCGCAGTGTCCGAATATGAATGTTTACATTTTGTACGTTTTTTTTTAATTAAGGCGAGAATTAATTAAAGTAAGTTTTTGCTTATTACTCTAAAGGTCACTGAATACGTTAATTTTATTTTGATGGTAGGTATTTTGCTTTAAATGTACCTATGTCCTTACTAGCTTTTGCCCGCGACTTCGTCCAACGTTTGAACTGAACTTCTTCAAAAAGTTTATTGAAATGCATTGAACTAATTATTACTAACGTATAGAACCGACACACAGAACCAGTATTTTGCGCCATGAGTTGATGTTGTTTTGACAACAAACCGTAGAAGCGGAGCGTGAGTCTCGCGACCTAAACGCGTAAGCGCCATGCATTTTACGGCACTTACGACGTTTTGTTCGCATGGTACACGTTGCGATTGCGACAATTTCATTGTTTGGTATGACTTCTCTATCATATAAGTTATGCTTAGATCTTTAAAACTACGCAACGGATTATGATGCAGTTTTTTAATATTCAAGAGGAAGCCGGGGCGGGCCGCTAGTAATTTTTATAAACCAAGAATATTTAAGTGGCATTGTCATCGGATTGAGTTATGAAATGTGTGATATAATAGATACTTAACTAATATTGGTACTAACGATAATAATAGAAATTACAGTGCTGACAAGATTCAATCACATAACATTCGGGAAGCGAAATGAGGAGATGATATAATTCCAATATCATTCAAATCTAACACTTTAAACTCTCGCGTTTTGTACACATATTTAATTACACAAACGGGTCTACCGCGATATAATTTCATTGTTTTTACCTTTAATTCCGACGTTTCAGCTGAGTTGCACCAGCTGTGGTCACGGAAAGACTGACGTCCCAACAAATATCAACGGAGATATTAATAAAATAAATTAATTAAAAATTAAAAAACACGACTGCAGTTTATAAGCGAACTGAAAAGCTAAAAATAATTTTTAGTTATGTTAGGTACTCAACTTAATGAATGTAAAATATAATATATAGGTAAGTGTTCTGTCAGGGTCGTAAACAGCAAACGGAAAAGTTTAGGCTCATTTTGGATCGTGACTGTACCTGCATATTTTATTTCGATTGCAGTCGGGGACCTTGATATATTGAATTTTTCCCATTCACAGGTCCCCGACTGCATCGAAATAAAATATAGAGGTACAGTCACAATCCTAAATGAGCCTAAACTTTTCCGTTTGCTGTTTACGACCCTGACAGAACACTTACCTATATATTATATTTTACATTCATTAAGTTGAGTACCTAACATAACTAAAAATTATTTTTAGCTTTTCAGTTCGCTTATAAACTGCAGTCGTGTTTTTTAATTTTTAATTAATTTATTTTATTTTATACATTTTAGTGACCATACAAACCAACCACATTTTTTATATGATTTAAGGCACTTAAGTTGCTTCAAGGAGCTTTCATCATGTTAATATTTGATATGTTAGCATAAAACGTGCTTAAAAACCTAAATAGGTAGGACCCAAAAACCAGACGTATTGAAAAGTGCTATGGCTTAATATCTCTGCAACTACATAATTATTTCCCATTAGTTGGCTTTTGGCCTTCGCAATTAAGATACTCAGGGAAGCTGCAGAAAGCATGCACCTTTCTTACGTTCCGGGCCTTCGGCCCCACGCGAAGCTCGGCCTTCGGCCTTTGCAATTAAGAATCTTGGGTAAGCTACAGAAAACGTGCACCTTTCTTACGCTCTGGGCCTTCTGCCCTACGCGAAGGTCGGCCTTCGGCCTTCGCAATTAAGAAACTTGAAAAAGCTGCAGAAAGCGTGCACCATTCTTAGGCTCCGGGCCTTCGGCCCTACGCGAAGCTCGGCCTTCGGCCTTCGCAATTAAGATACTTCGAGCTGCAGAAAGCGTGCACCTTTCTTACGCTCCGGGCTTTCGGCCCTAAGCGAAGCTCGGCCTTCGGCCTTTGCAATTAAGATTCTTGGGGAAGCTACAGAAAGCGTGCACCTTTCTTACGCTCTGGGCCTTCGGCCCTACGCGAAGGTCGGCCTTCGGCCTTCGCAATTAAGAAACTTGGAAAAGCTGCAGAAAGCGTGCACCGTTCTTACGCTCCGGGCCTTCGGCCCTACGCGAAGCTCGGCCTTCGGCCTTCGCAATTAAGATACTTCGAGCTGCAGAAAGCGTGCACCTTTCTTACGCTCCGGGCCTTCGGCCCTATGCGAAGCTCGGCATTCGGCCTTCGCAATTAAGATTCTTGGGGAAGCTGCAAAAAACGTGCACCTTTCTTACGCTCCGGGCCTTCGGCCCTACGCGAACCTTCGGCCTTCGCAATAAAAATACTTAGGGAAGCTGCAGAAAGCATGCACCTCTCTTACGCTCCGAGCCTTCGGCCCTACGCGAAGCTCGGCCTTCGGTATTTACAATTAAGAAACTTGGGGAAACTGCAAAAAGCGTGCACCTTTCTTACGCTTCGGGCCTTCGGCCCTACGTGGAGCACGGCCTTCGGCCTTCGCAATTAAGATACTTGGGGAATTTACAGGAAGCACGCACCTTCCTTACGCTTCGGAGCGTCGACCCTATGCGGAGTTCGGCCTTCGGCTTTCGTTACTAAAATACTCGTGGAAGTTGCAGGAAGAGCCCATCTGTCTTAAGCTCCCAGTCTTTGCTTCTCGTAAAATATTGTTTCACAACAGTAGCACGTGTGCTCCGGGATTTGCAAAATTTTTCGTGCAAAATTAAAATCATCATCAAAGACCTGCCTTCTACAGTCATGATAATAGTGTCTTCTATTCAAAGTCTCAAGTTAAATCTTATAATAAACAGCACAATATGTTTATTCAGAGTACCTGAGCATTTCTCAAATAATTTGTACATTTCGATCACATCTTAGATTTCTATAAATATTGGTATGCTGGTAAAGTACATGAAGCTGAACAGTTTCCACCATATTTCCCAAAATGTCCAAGAAAGTTTGTATGAAACATTCCTTTTTTGTTACCAAATGTGTAAGGAAATCTAGTCAATCGTTCAAACCGTTCCTTTCGTATTTGACACTTTCGCAATTGAAAATAACGTAAGCGCCACGTATGACGTTGTCGTATATAGCTGCAAAGAGAAATGTCATTAGCGCGATGTAGAACATTTCGTATTTTCTCTCCAACGATACAATTAAACATATAACTTATATATATTCGTATGATCGCCTTAAAAAATCCTTTCTTTTAATATCCCATTCAATAGATTTAGACAATTCATTTATCTTTGCGTTATACTTATATTTTGTAAAATCTTGTCCTACCAAATGAATAGTTTAAACCATATTTTGTGTACAGTTTTAGAATCGTCTTTCAAAATCCTTTATTTTAATACCCAACTCGATAGGTTTATTGGTTTTATTTTTGTTTCGGTTGCACAATTTGCAGTGCATAATCCGCCATATTGGTTTTGTGATGACGTCACATAGCCTATGTTACTCGGGATGACGTAAGGATTCCAATGATATCTCAAACACCTAAATCGGTTCAGGCACTTAGCTGTTACGGTGTAACAAAGAAACTTACATACCCACATACAAACATGAACCCTGAAAACAATACACTCTTTTTTTGGGGCAGTCGTGTAATAAAACACCACTAAACTACCCGAAATTAGTTAATAAAAATGTTCATTGTTCGGGGTAGACAAAGAAATCTGTTTGAAATCTGTTTGATGTCAGGTGCACGTTCGAATTGGCCTGCTACTTATCGACAACATCGGCAACATCTGTCCTTAAACGCGAATACGTGTAGCTGTCAGTAACTGTAAGTGGCTCGAGACAGTTTACAATTGAGACGAACTGTTTGAAAATGGAACTGTCGAGGTGAATGATGAATGCCAAGTGTTAAGTGCTAAATTAGCGGACTTGGCATTCACAGTTTTCCTTCACCAAAAAGCGACTGGTAATTATCAAATGATATTTCGTACATAAGTTCCGAAGAAGTTGTGGCGGCCTGCTCGGCTCGCCACTCTACACGCGCCTAAGTCCGCGCGCCTGCGCGATGCGCCACCGGCCGTCGCTTGGCAACGGACAAGATCTGCCTAAGACGAAATCCCATATTTCTAATAATTCGTTGATTTGTTGTATATACCTAAATTGATGTAAATATAATTGTAAATACTTTCGGCGACTTCTTTTGTACATAGCATTTTCCCCTACATACCTACCAACCACATTGGTGACTACCGACTAACGCAAGATGTCGAAAGAAAATCTCCATGAAGATTATGCCGACGCAAATGAGGAGGCGCAGGTATGTAGGGTTGGCGTCCGCGTGCCTCCATTTAACGCGGACGAGCCCGCCCTGTGGTTCGCCCAGATCGAAGCTCAGTTTCACTTATCGAAAATCACACTTGACGATACCAAATTTTATTACGTAGCTGGGCAATTAGAGGCGCGCTATGCAATGGAGGTAAAGGATGTAATTACTAACCCTCCCGCTACCGAGAAATATCCCAAAATAAAGGCCGAATTAATAAAACGTCTGTCCGCGTCGCAAGAGAAACGGACGCGGCAGCTGCTTGTTCAAGAGGAGCTGGGCGACCGCAGCCCGTCCCAGTTTCTGCGCCACTTACAAAACCTGGCCGGCGCCGCTGCAACTTCGGACCTCCTACGGACAATTTGGTGCGACCGTTTACCGCACAATGTTCAGACCATACTTGCGTCGCAGTCTGAGCAGCCTTTAGAACAGCTCGCCGATCTAGCAGATAAGGTTTATGAGCTAGCTCCTCCAACACCCCGTGCTCCGCAAGTGGCGACTACTTCTGGTGCTGCTACCACCTACGCACCAGCGGATCCTATCTCCCACGCGCCCGCTTCGCCTACCGACGCCTTGACGCAGCAAGTCAACGAGCTTACAAGGCAAGTCGCTTTATTAACGACTAAATACAGAAGAGGACGTACGCACTCGCGCTCGCGCTCGTCGTCAAGGCCACGAAGGCACAGCCACTCTCGACCTAGGATGCCGCAGCCGCCGTCTAACCATCCGCATTGTTTTTATCACTACAACTTTGGGCAAAAAGCACATAAATGTAGTAAGCCCTGCAGTTTCGACTCGGAAAACTCCCCGGGCGGTCGAAAGTAGCGGCCAGCGACTGCCCTACCTCAAAATCTGGCCGTCTATTCATTACCGACCGGACTACGAAAATAAGGTACCTCGTTGACACGGGATCTGATTTATGTGTTTTCCCCCGGTCGGCTGTCAAGACGCCTTGCCCACAATCAAAATTTGATTTAACTGCAGCCAACAATTCTGTCATACATACATATGGACCGATACAGCTAACTATCAACTTGGGTCTACGAAGAGCGTTCCCATGGAACTTTACTATAGCCGACGTGTCAAAACCGATTATAGGAGTCGACTTTCTCATCTATTACGATCTATTGGTAGACTGCCGAAACCGTCGACTAATAGATAATCTTACATCGTTATCGGTAGCCGCTATGCCCTACACGTCGTCCGATAATATTGCTTCCGTCAAAACCGTTACCGGTGAAACGGAATTCCATGAAATCTTACGCGAGTATCCCGCTATCACCAGACCTCCAGGTAGACACTCTCCATCGAAGCATAACACCTTGCACTTCATCAAGACCACTCCCGGACCGCCAGTATCCTGCAAACCTCGCCGCCTTGATCCGATGCGTCTGCAAGCTGCCAGAAAGGAGTTCGAGGATATGTTGGCATCCGGTATAGCCCGTCGATCAGAAAGTCCCTGGGCCAGTGCACTTCACTTGGTAAAGAAGAAAGATGACACCTGGAGACCCTGTGGTGATTATAGGGCACTGAACGCCAGAACGATCCCTGACCGATATCCTATTCGTCATATTCACGATTTTTCTCACCAACTATCCGGCTGTACTATCTTCTCAACCATCGATCTGGTCAAGGCTTACAATCAGATAGCCGTGAACCCTGACGACATTCCCAAAACCGCGATTATCACTCCATTTGGCTTATTTGAATTCCCATTCATGACTTTCGGACTAAGGAATGCAGCGCAGACCTTCCAGAGGTTTATTGATGAGGTTCTGCTCGGTCTAGACTTCTGCTATGGTTACTTAGACGATATCCTGATTTTCTCATCTTCACTGGAACAGCACAAAGGTCATCTCCGTCAACTGTTTGAGCGTTTGACACAGTACGGCGTATGGATCAACATCTCCAAATGCTTGTTTGGCCAATCCGAAGTCACTTTTCTTGGTTACCGTGTGACAGCTTCAGGTACCAAGCCTTTGGAATCTAAAGTGCAAGCTATCCAGGAGTACGCCGTCCCTAAAACAGTCAAGGAACTCAGAAGGTTCCTGGGTATGATAAACTTCTACCGCAGATTCGTACCCAACGCTGCACAACTTCAGGCACCTCTTCACTCCATTCTGTCTGGACCCAAGATCAAAGGATCACATCCAGTGAACATGACACCTGAATTGCTACAGGCTTTCGAAGACTGCAAGTCATCGCTGTCTAAAGCAACACTCCTTGCTCATCCGGATCCTTCTGCTCAACTAGCGATCTTCAGTGACGCTTCTGACACTTCTATTGGCGCAGTACTTCAACAGCTTGTGAACGACACCTGGCAACCCTTGGCATTCTACTCGCACAAGCTTACCAAGCCACAATCGAAGTACAGCCCGTACGACCGAGAACTCCTGGCTGTGTACGAAGCCATCAGATACTTCAGGCATATGGTCGAAGCCAGAGACTTCATAGTGTATACAGATCACAAGCCACTTACCTTTGCTTTCTCCACTAACCGAGATAAATGCTCGCCAAGGCAATTTAGATACCTGGACTTTATCTCGCAATTTACAACAGACTTAAGATACTTACCTGGAACTCTCAACGTTGTCGCTGACGCCTTGTCTCGCGTCGAGGAAATCGCCGTTCCTATTGACTACCAGGCGCTTGCACAATCTCAGGAAGCTGATCCAGAGCTGCAAGACCTGATCCTCCACGGCTCCTCACTCAAACTGCAGAAGATTCCTACACTTGGCAGTACCTTACCCGTCTTCTGCGATACTTCTACTGGACAACCTCGTCCATATGTCACTCCAGAGTTCCGGAAACAAGTCTTCGACCAGCTACACCAACTTCATCATCCAGGATGCTCAGCTACCGCGCGACTGGTCTCAGAACGATTCGTATGGCCAGGGATTCGCCGAGACTGTAGAGAGTGGGCCAAACAGTGCTTGAAATGCCAACAATGCAAAATCACTCGTCATACCATTTCACCACTTTCCACTTTCACCTCTCCATCCTCGAGGTTCGCTCATATTCATCTCGACCTCGTAGGGCCTCTTACCCCGTCTTCTGATTACAGATACTGCCTCACCGTCATCGACAGATTCACGCGATGGCCTGAGGCGTTTCCACTCAGAGACATCACTGCTGAATCCTGTGCATCAGCCCTGGTATCTGGCTGGTTTGCCAGATTTGGATGTCCGCTGCGGGTGACCACAGACCGTGGTCGTCAGTTCGAGAGCCAGCTCTTCAAGGCTCTGACCACGATGGTTGGTGCTCACCACCTCCGCACCACCGCTTATCATCCAGCCGCCAACGGCATGTGCGAGAGGCTCCACCGTCAGCTCAAATCCGCCATCATGTGCCACTCATCTTCGTCGACTTGGACCGAAGCTCTACCCCTCATCCTGCTTGGTATTCGAAGCGCCGTAAAGGAAGATTTACAGACTACCCCGGCAGAGCTCGTCTATGGCGAGACGCTTCGTTTACCCGGCCAGTTCCTGTCACCTCTACCCGACTACAAAGTGGCAGATATCACTGAGTACGCCACACGTCTACGCTCATACATGGCTAAACTCACACCCAGACCCGCATCTTGGCATATTTCATCATCACCGTTTTACATCCCACGTGGCTTAGATTCATGTTCCCACGTGTTTCTTCGAGTCGACCGTGTCCGCAGCTCGCTTGAACCACCGTACGAAGGCCCATATAGAGTTATTAAGCGACAGTCGAAATACTACTCTATTGACATTAAGGGCAAGGTGAATAACGTGTCGATCGACAGACTCAAGCCGGCATTTGTCATGCGAGAAGTGGCACCGCAATCGCCTGAGACAGACAACAGCGATACTGACAACGAGAAGCGGACGAGGAGTGGAAGACTAGTCAGGTTCCCCGCTAGGTATCGACCGTAGCCACGGTCTGGCCAGGGGGAACATGTGGCGGCCTGCTCGGCTCGCCACTCTACACGCGCCTAAGTCCGCGCGCCTGCGCGATGCGCCACCGGCCGTCGCTTGGCAACGGACAAGATCTGCCTAAGACGAAATCCCATATTTCTAATAATTCGTTGATTTGTTGTATATACCTAAATTGATGTAAATATAATTGTAAATACTTTCGGCGACTTCTTTTGTACATAGCATTTTCCCCTACATACCTACCAACCACAAAGTCATTGGTACGAGCCGGGGTTTGAACCCACGACTTCCGGATTGAAAGTCGCACGCTCTTACATCATCATCATCACTGGCTCAGTGACCCAAAAAGGATCTTGGCCTCCGACACAATAGAGCGCCACTCTGCCCTATCCTGCGCCACTTCACGCCAGTTGGGTATTCCGAGGGAGGACGCTCTTACATAAGTTCCGAAAAATTCTCCGATTTGAAAGTCATATACGCCCCCACCGCTATAGGCTACCAACGTTTAGGATAATTACTTGGAATGTTCGTATTCAAATTATTGCCATATGTTCCTGATTGCCGGTTACCCACAAAACTTGTTATTATAGCGGCCTATTTTCGTCTTCCGTTGTGTTTGTCCGGCCACCATGGAAACGGTAGTGTTACAGCCTGACACGGTGTTTCGGTATAGACAGCTGTCTCCAGACCAGCTATCATGGTCGTATTTTTATCACCTGTCATGCTATGCGTCACTTTCGCACTTACATATTTGTTAGAACGTGACAGCCATGGTGACAAATGATAAAGTGCAGGCCATCATAGCCGTATGGCATAGGCCGTATTGACGAAAAGTTGTCTCGTCTGTATAGACGAGACAACTTTTCGTCAATCTGATGAAATTGTCCGATCAAATCAGGACGTGCGGGACGCAAACGCCAATTTGGCTCGCCGAATTCGACCGCCGATTATGACCGATAAAATGGGATGCGGACGCAAGAATACAAATTTGTGACGCTAGTATTTTCGTTTAGGAGCATTTTTTTACTTAGAGGTCTGAAATATCAGCATAAATCTAAAATTGGCGATTAAAATGGAGATTGAGGCCAATTTTATTTCTGATCAAATCGGTCGATTTGATCATCCCGTCTGGAAACCGCTTTAGAAAAATATTAAGTAAAGAAAGAGTGGTAACTCCATACATCAGTTTTCTTACCAAAACGCGAGTTATTTCTTAGTCGACATCTAGCGTCAAATAGCTGACATTATGAGTTCTGCTAGTTGACAATAGATGTCGCAGCAGATTTAATGCTGAACAATTTTCAGCTAATAATAAAACCGGAAATCTATTTTCAACTCCTTCTGCTTATACATAATATTAGTTGTAAATTGTTTTAGTAGTACCTACATTTTTCCTCAGTAGCGACATTTGTGATAGTTGTGATATATGGAGTCAAGTAGTAGTACTGATAATTCTACTAATTGCCGTTAGATGTCGACTACGAAATAACTCGTGTTTTTGTAAGAAAATTGATGTCTGGAGTTACCACTCTTTGTTTACTTATATTTCTCTATGGTATAGACAAAGTTAAAAACAGTAGTTAATCCTTGTAGGTAGTTTGTTTTAAGGTTTCCTCACGATGTTTTCCTTCACCGAAAAGCGACTGGTAAACATCAAATGATATTTCGTATATAAGTTCCGGAAAACTCATTGTACTAGCTGGGACCTGCGACCTCAGGATTGTAAGTTGCACGGTCTTACCGCTAGGCCACCAGCGCTCTTGGGCGTTTTCTAAAATAAATATTGAAAACCCGATTCTCACAGATCCTGGTGTTTTTGGGTTCTTTCAACTCAGAATCTCTAGCATATTCAAGCCTGATGATAAAAAAACATGTCCCAAAAATTTGTATGAAAATTGTACATTCCACTACGTCACGTCCATACAAGTGAAATTTTTTCTCATAATAAAACGTGACGTAATGGAATGGACATTTTGGGACAACTTTTTAGTGGAAGGATGGAGAGTGCTGTCGATTCTGAGTAGAATGAGCCCAAGAATGTCCAGATTGAAAGAATCAGGTTTTCGATATGTCGGAGAATGGCTGAAATTTTAGAAAACGCCCTCTTACGTACTGATGAACACGATAACAATGGATTAAATGAATATGAATTAAATTCATGAAAAAACCAGAATTAGTTAACACTTTAGGTGCCGGGCGCCCCGTTTCCAGTACTTAATGAACACAATCGTGTCTGGGCAGTGAACGGGTTAACCAGGTCAAGTCTATTAGAATGAGTTTAAACTCAATTACAAGGAAACAAGTGAAGAGTTAACTGGGCCTTATTATGCTGCAATAATTTGTAAAAAGTCATAAGAGACACAGCTTTTACTTTAAGAAACAGTCCTTAAATACTCGAACATAGCCGCCTCTCATTTTAAAATGTCATTTTGAAATAACATGTGACATGAATTTCATTTTTATCGCTGACTGTACTTTTCTTTCAACAGGAAACTAATACTCATATACACAATGTTCACTAACACAAACACAATTACTTCGTATTTTCATCTAATCCAACTTACTTATGTATGCAAATCAGCATCATCGGAAACCGGGAAGTGGGTCAAATTTAACTTGCAAGGTTTGAACCGTGCAAACATCAAAATATCGTTAAAAGATTATATCGATATCGATAGAACATGAGGAATCCGGACAAATGCTTGTAAAGAGTCCAAAATCCGGACTTAATGATGACTCACGCTAGACCGGGCCGGGGCCGGGCCGGGGCTTCCGGCGCTTCGTCTTCTATGAAAAGCACCACGTGATCACCGATCAGCCGTCATAGAAAATGACATGTCGGCCGCCTCGGCCCGGGCACGGCCTGTTCTAGCGTGACTAGCATGAGTCATCCTTTAAATGAAAATGTTCATCTACAGAAATATAAGAATCCCGAGTGAAGGTAAGAGTACCTTATTGAGTGACCATAATTTACCTAATGAAAGAGAAATGCGAAAGATGACAGAACACTTCATTGATGCAATAGTTCATTCCACAGTTTCGCTGAATTGAATATTTCATCACACTCTATTCCCAAGTCTCTTCATTTTGAAATAGTTATTTGCTTTGGCATTCCCTTGTGTTATTGCAGCTGGTAGCCCAGCTCTTAGATCTCAGCAAACGAAATAATTTATTTATTTACATTGTGATGTTTTATTTCATCTTTTATTCTAAATGATGTATGGATTGATTTAATTAAATCGTCTATGATGAAGTCCAAAAATGCAAATAACTTTTAAAGAAATGTAAATTTCATTTCTATGAAGCTATTAATATTTTATTAGGCACGAGTAGGTAAAACCCTAATTCAGTCGCAGTTCTAACCAACTTCAAAACGTTACCTCAAAACTGTTTTGTGAGTACCACACTCACAAAACAGTTTCAACTCAACATAACAAACAGAAAATGTTGAAAATAGCGATTGAAAGCGAATACTAATTATAATTTAAAATTAACTAACATTCATTTTAAAATTAACTAAATCTATTATTTATATGTAAGCGTCTAGAGGCGTTTGAGATGTGGGTGTACAGGAGAATACTGAAAATCTCATGGACGGATAGAGTATATAACCAATGACAGCGTGCTGCAGGGAGTGCAAAAGAGAAGAGACATTTTAGATAAAATAAAGATTCGGAAACTGCAGTACTCTGGTCATGTATTGTGAAATCACAAATACCACCTCCTCCAGCCGATAATACAGGGGAAAATCCAAGGCAAACGAAAACGCGGAAGAAAACGTACCTCGTGGCTCAAAAATCTCAGGTGCTCAAGATGAGCACCAGATCGCTGTTTCGAGATGCAGCGTCAAAAGTGAAAATAGACCTAAAATGATAGCCAACCTCCGGCAGGAGACGGTACCATAAGAAGAATCTTCATTACGGTTAGGTACATACAGTTTGAAACAGCTGACCCTAAGGGCGGACTGTTTCAAAGTTACGTCCGTTAATATTTAACCATATGGGAAGTTTGACAGTTCATTAATGTATAACAGCTGTTCCCATGTATGTACCTTGTTACTGTCTGTTACATAACGTGATAACATGGAAACTTTCGGAACTTGGTTACATGCTATACTTGGTCAAGCAAATCTTGTCTGTAGAAAAAGGCGGCAAATTTTAAAAATCGCGGGTTAGCAACAGTACGTTTGAATTGTTCGAAAATCGCGTGTCATTTATATCTTATCTGTGGAAGTGTTTTGTTTACATTTCATCGTTGTTCGATGTACATTGCTGCTTTTTATTCGTTTCCTAGGGATAGCATACTTTAGTTTGCTTTACATTGCTACTGACATATTCAGCTTGACTGACTAGGTATATGTCACTTGTGGATGCAAATAGTTCTAAAATTTTAAGCTGGTAACACACCGTGGCATTAAAATACGTTTACAGTAGGTACATTATGGTGTACTGGGCACCTACAGATTTCTAGTTAGTTGTTCTAGTTCGTTAGAGAAAGAAAACCATATCAAATATTGAAAACAGAATCAGATTCCAGGCACTCAACTCGTATCCAGAGATTCGTATAATACCTATATTTATTTAGGTACAGCCATCTTTGTGCCTCGCGCTAGCGTAATGGCCGCAATTTAGAAGGTCAGGGTCATTTTTACAAACCACACAAGCTACGTCCAGTCTTACTTGACCCTTAGAACTATGACAACTGTGCGAGGTTTGATCAGGTTTTAAATGGTTGTGTTGTGTCGTGAGTTCAGAGTGTTGTGAGTTGTGACCCTGCGCAGACATTTTGCAGATGTGACAACCCTAATGTATGATAATAAAATCGGTGTCATAGAAACCGAGTTGATCCTTTGTAGTTTCTATGCTTTTACGAAACAAACATACAAAAATATTTTACACTACAAATAGGTAGCTACTTCAACCGAAAGGGCATAGCTGTAGTTGATTATGTCATCAAACTGTGTCAAAATATTTTCAATAATGTAAATACCTATCCTAGGAGTCCTGAGAGGAAAATAAGGATTAGGTTTGTATGGAAGGCGATTTCGCACGGCTGTCCACTTTCGTCTGAATGAGTTCTGTTTCATGTTAAACCTAACCGTTTTATAGCGAATATTAGTATCTACTTACTACATTTTATAGCGAATATTAGTATCCTCTCTTAAGAGTCACACCAACCTAGAGTCCGCACTACAACCGATGTTACGCTCTCATTATTACAAGCTTTTATTCAACTTAACATGTTAGTATACGTATACGTAACTAACTTTTTTTTTTTCAAATCTTGCAAACCAGTTTTACCACTTCCTGGGGCCCGTTTCTCAAAAGCTTGTAACTTGTACTATTTACAAGTGTAATTCACTCTTTGACAGCTTTTGTTAGAAAGGGACTTCCACTTGTATTACAAGTTACAAGCTTTTGAGAAACAGGCCTCTGATATCCGACGAAGCTGAAAATGTGCATACATATTATGTAAGTCGGGTGACGATGCAATATTATGGTACCATCGAGCCGATGTGATGATGGAGACAGGAGGTGGCCATAGAGGTGTGATAAAAAACGCAACCTAAGTGTGTTTGGGGTTTGTAAAATTGTCTCTATGAGTATTTAGTGGTCTGTGGAGTTTCTTTGTGTATACAAAGACAATTATTATAATTATGTAATATGTTACGCAAATGTTCATGACAAATTTCATAAAAATTAAGCATGTCGTTTTAAAATGAATGGGTAACTTTAATTGCATGGAAGCGGCTTTTTGGCGACGAATTCGTGTGACTCTTAAGAACCCCATTAGTTTTAAGATTCAGTTACCATTAATGAAAACGTCCCATGTTCCGACTGAAACGAATTCCAGTTGAATTAATTTTATTTGATCTAGAAATTGATGGGTTGAGCTGCATTGCTAATATCTTACGCTCTATAGCTCATGAATTTTAGTTGAGAAATGGCGAAACTGTTAAAAGATATTTATATTCATTGTTATAGCCCGGGTTTTTGGGGGAAAAAAGTACCAGTGTGCACATATGAAGGAATTTCTAAATCATACTAATAAAATATGTGACTAATCCTAATTATGTAAAAATTATTTCCATAATGTCAATATCCAAAGAGGAAAATGGGGACTACTTTGGATAAAGAAGCCATCCTCCAATATCCTCTTAAATTTAAAACATTGTTTATTTCGTTAGATTAGCGAAATAAACGCAGTAACATAACAACTACAAAATCTTTATAGAATAAATTTAAAAGTGGAAAAGTTACTGCCTTGGGTGAAATTTGAACTCACAGCCTCTAAATCTGAATTTGCTGGCAATGGATGAGGTCATGGTGGCTCAGTTGGCAGAGCGCTGGAGTATCGATCCAGAAGCCGTGAGTTCAAGTCTCACCCAAGGCAGTAATTTTTCCACTTTAAAATTTATTCTAAGTTTAATAGCATCGTTTGCAGAAGTTTCTGCTTGTTAAAAATCAATGAATAATTTTCTTTTATTTCAGGAATACACAACCCTTCAAGGGTTGTCAGTAAAACGGCGTTCCACGCCGGCATAGTCACGTAAGTAAACCAAATTAGTAAAATTTCTACTAAATGGGCATCCCTATCACATTCTTTTTTGCTGTTGGTAAACTTGATTGCAAGCAGTTGCTACGCGAAATTCACCTTTGTCACTTCGAGGTACGGATGCCGTATCACACGGTTTAAGTTTGGTAACGGCAAATGTAAAGTGGCACTTCGCCTACATTTCAGCGAGGCATACAATTATTTTATTCTTTTATCTTTATTTGCTTCACGGTTTTAGGGTTCTTTTGTTTTTTGTTGAGCAAAAGTTTACCGGTTTGAGCAACAGTTAATAAGGTTTTTTCGTAATTTTAGCCATGCTTTAGGTAAGTTTAAATCTAAGTACTTTACGGAATATTTCTATCTAATCTAGATTTTGGTATAAAATTGGTAAGTACGAGGAAAGCAAAACCGAGGAAAAGGTGGATGGACTGTGTGAGATATGAAACGAACGCTACTGAACGATGCGATGACGGGCGACAGAGAGGTATGGAAGAGAAGGACATGCTGCGACAACCCCAAGTGAATGGGACAAGGGCAAGAGAATGATGATCTGCTTTAGCCTTTATCGCTCTTGCATATTCGCGCGATAGAGAAGGCAGATAAGGACATTTTTTTGGCCTCAATGCTCAGAATAAAAAAAAAAACAATGGCGGAAACCAGAACATACGTAATTGTCCGTAAAACGAAGTCCTTATCCAATTCCATTTTATTCCACCTGCTCATTTCCGCAAATGTGCTTTTCTTATCGTGTAATTTTCCTTCGCGTAGAATCTGTAGCATATATTTCGTAAGATAATGTTGAAAAGAAAATGTAAGGTAAGTAGATTTATATGGGGATGATATCTGGGAGTTGAAATAAGAAAGGTACAGGCACAGATTTTTAATTAAGTACCTAGTACTTACTTAAAAACCGTGAGACCCCCTCAACTATAGTCCAAATGTTTAATTATTTCCAAAACTTATAAAGATATAAAAAAAATATTGATGTGAGTCGACGGGAAATTGAAAAAGGAATAAAATATGCCAAAACAAACGAAAAAAAAACAAAAAACAATTTTTGTAATTCGCACCGACGAAATAAGAAAAAAGCGGCCAAGTGCGAGTCGGACTCGCCCATGAAGGGTTCCGTATTTAGGGGATTTTGACGTATTAAAAAAAAACTACTTACTAGATTTCGTTCAAACCAATTTTTGGTGGAATTTTGCATGGTAATGTACATCATATATTTTTTTTAGTTTTATCATTCTCTTATTTTAGAAGTTACAGGGGGGGGGACACATTTTACATGTTAGCATGTTTTTGGAAGCGTCTCTCGCGCAAACTATTCAGTTTAGAAAAAAATGATATTAGAAACCTCAATATCATTTGAAGACCTATCCATAGATACCCCACACGTATGGGTTTGATGAAAAAATTTTTTTTGAGTTTCAGTTGTAAGTATGGGGTACCCCCAAAATTTATTGTTTTTTTTCTATTTTTGTATGAGAATCTTAATGCGGTTCACAGAATACATCTACTTACCAAGTTTCAACAGTATAGTTCTTATAGTTTCGGAAAAAAGTGGCTGTGACATACGGACGGACAGACAGACGGACAGACGGACAGACAGACAGACAGACATGACGAATCCATAAGGGTTCCGTTTTTTGCCATTTGGCTACGGAACCCTAAAAACTGTACAGGGAATTCGCTGTGTGGTTATATAATTATCTTAGAATATTCTGTTACAAAAGTAAATAATTTACGCAATCACATATTATTTCTGAATTCAATATAATATGACACTTGACACAATTGCGATTTTGGTCACACTTTTGATATTTGACAATGGTTTTCATTATTGTCAAATACCGTTTACTTAATTCTAAATATTCTGATATTCCTTATATTAACCCTTTAAATGCCAGAGTCTGATATAATATAAGACATTACATACCCAGCTCATTTCGCCAGTCTGATAAATAAGACAAAGATCTGATTTGGTTTTTACAGCACATTTATAACTCCCGTAACTATGCCAACCTTACTCTGCGTGGTACAATTACTGTCGGTGGCGACACGAGCACGCTCGATCAAAAATTGCTGGAGGTTAAAAGGTTAAAAGTGGCATATTTTGATTCCATGCGTATTCACTGGTACCTAAATACTAAAACAAAATGGGTCAAAACCTTGAAAAAAAAATGTTTTCGATTAAATTACCCATTTGTCTCTCGACTGACTCAATTTAAGCACTCAGGGACGCACTTCATCATAGGCGTCTATAAAAGCCTTTTTCTTTGAGAGTATTAGGCCAATTGACCTCTCCAGGCAACTCAACCACCGACCCCGGGGAAATAAATATATCCAATTCCCTTGATCAATTTCAATCATCCAATTTTATATTTTCGTCATTTAAGAAATAAGTTTATATTTTTAGAATTTTTTAAGTCCGTTTTTGATTTCATTTGTCAACATTATTCACAATTTGGAAAGCTAAATACTTCAAATTTTATATTAAAGGAAAAAATGGAAAAAGTTACGCTTCCGGCAGGACTTGAACCCGCATCCTCCACAATCCGTGTGTTGCTTTTAACCAATTGAGCTACGGAAGCCTACCAGGACAGCGCAAATCTTTCCATTCTTTCCTTTATATAAAATTATTTTTTTCCTTTAATATAAAATTTGGAATATCGCTCGCAGACGTATCTGTTTGTTAAAAAAATTAAGCTGAATACTTAGAATTTTATTATGAAATATTCACTATTATCTGCATACTAAACTGACGACCGGGGTCGTAATAATCGTAATACTTCTCATTCACACTTGCGTAGTCGTAGAAGGAGTGAAAGAGGCGGTAATATGTCTCGGTCGTCATTTTGGTTTGCGTATATATCGTGGACGAAAGCGCTGTAAATAAAACCACATAAGTAGTCTTTCAAAGGCATCCATTTAGGTTTCACTGTGAAAGGGAAATAAGCAATGGGTGTCCCCGTTAGTAGAAGCGTATTTTAGGCTGAATAAAGCTTTCAACTAGAAGGAAAATTTCATTTATTTGATTAAAATTTTTATGCTACATGAATATAATTAATATTTGTCATAAGTTATGCGTTTGACAATTTAGCAAAAATTTTGATCCGTTTAGATTAGTCTTAACTAGCGACCCGCCCCGGCTTCGCACATGTTAACAAATTACTTATAGATAAACCTTCCTCTTGAATCAATCTATTAAATAAAAAACCGCATCGAAATCCGTTGCTTAGCTTTAAAGATATACTAGCATATACCGTAAAACGAGGTGACTTTAGGAAATTTTGGGGATACTTTGATAGTTTTAAAACTGCCACTAAATTATCATTATTCATTATTTTCTCGAACTGTTCGTGTAACAAGTTAGATTATTATACATACTTGTTTACCTACTACTAAAAAATCCGAATAAAAATATGTAACGGCTGAAAAACTGAAATATCGAAGTCGCCCCTGCATTTGAAAGTCACCCCGGTTTACGGTACTCGTACATAGGGACAGACAGCGGGAAGCGACTTTGTTTTATACAATGTATAGTGATGATACAATTCACTTTTTATTGGTTAATATTTTTGGAGTGCCAACTTCAGAGTATCAAGTATTTAATAATATTAGCACACTCGTGTGACATTTTACCTTATCAAAAAGCTAATATATACTTCTATTGCCTCAATATTGGAGTAGATATCTGAACGCATTATGCCTGAAGGTGGCACTCTAAAAATATTAGCCGATAAAATGTCGAGTGATACGATATCATTGCTGTCAGAGGGGATGTGGTATTCAATATGTGATATACCAAGCGACGAAATATATATAGACGAAGCTCTCGGTAATTTTTCTTCGAAAAACGGTGAATATGACTGAAATGTACCTGACACATTATGCCGTCCCGCTCACAGATTTGAGTATTATCCAATAATATACAATTTACCGCTATATAAAAAAATGTGATTGGTCAATAAAAGTCTTGATTGGCTAAAACAATCCTACACGTAAAACCCGATTACAAATCAAATCGGAAATTATTTACCAACATTTTACGTTTTTTCATGTCTCGCAAAATTTCTTAATATTAAAAAAGCCTATAGCTATTTAACTAGATACCTACTGGTGTTATATGAATATAAAAAAAAGAAAATAACACTAGATTAACGAAAAAAATATCTAATTACAAGCAAAAAATTGAGGCCAGCCCGGCACTAGATGGTAGGGTGGCGTGGTGGCATTGCCACGCTATATAGCAGTACTTATTCGCTGGGCAAGAAAGGAATCAGCCATCTGGTCAACCATAACATCCGTGATACACTTCACTAGTATCCTGAATTCTTTAATTCATCAGCAGACAGTTAAAATAAAAACATCTTTCTGGAGTTTTTTTCGTAAGTACGAGGGGCGTTCAAAATATTCTCGGTATTGATATCTTACAACCTCTTCTAAAATTTCTTTCGTTACTGGCCGCTAAGGTTTATTCATTGACATTAAAAAAAAGTATAATTCGAAGCGAGATGTTCTTTTGTTTTTCTGCAATTGCTGAACAAACATGAACATCATGTGGGAATTGACAATGTTAACTAAATTAGAACATCGATGCGTGATAAAATTCTTGACAAAACAGGGTAAAAATCAAAAAACCATAAAAGAGGAAATGGATTGTGTTTACCGTGAGTCTGCTCCTTCTTTATCTACCATTCAAAAGTGGTCAAGCGAGTTTAAACGTGGAAGGGAGAGTGTTGAAGACGACCCTAGACCTGGCCGGCCTGTAGTAGCTACTTCACAAGAAAATATTGATAAAGTGGAAAAACTTATATTGGAAGATGGTCGAGTGAAGGTAAAATCTATAGCACATGAACCAATCTCTCTATTGGTACCGTACATGATATTATCCATGACCATCTTAATATGTCAAAAGTAAGTGCAAGATGGGTTCCGCGAATGCTGACTCGGCTTCAAAAAGACATGCGTGTAGCTTGTTGTTCCGATTTTATTGACCTGTGCGGTGAAAATCCTGATGAGGTGCTGCAAAGAATAGTTACTGGAGATGAAACCTGGGTTCATCATTATGACCCAGAGAGTAAACAAGAGTCCATGCAGTGGCACATTAAGGGTTCAGCTCATCCCAAGAAGTTCAAGGTCATCCCTTCAGCTGGCAAGGTCATGGCCACGATATTTTGGGATTGTGAAGGAGTATTACTGATCGATTATAAAGAAAAAGGTGTAAATATCACAGGACAGTACTACGCTAACATTCTACGTCAATTAAAGGATGCAATCAAAGAAAAGAGGCGAGGAAAGTTAACCAAAGGTGTTATCACCTGTGCCGTGGGCAACTGACGAGCTGTTTGGACATATGCAAAATCACCGCGATCTTCACGAAATACGACGTCAATATCCTAACAACCCGATCATATTGGACTGCATAGATCATTACTCGAAACTCATCAAGTCCGAGACGCTCCGAGCCCGTCAAAATCACATCGAAACCAGACTGGCAGAAACCATGAATCCTTCAAAAGAATTGTGGAGGATTATAAATGAGGAGATAGGTAAAAAATCAAACTCTCAGACGGTTTGCATAAAAAAACAAAATGATGATGTGTATATGTCTCATGAAGAGGTTCCGAATGCATTCAACTCCCACTTTTTGAACATTGCTAAAAAACATGCAGTAAACAGTGATGAGCAACTGTCCAAACAGTACGTCAGTAGGCACTTAGGCGGCACTGATATACCGTCATTTACACTTCCTGTTGTTACTCGTGAGCTTTTGGATAAAACTATAAAGTCAATGTTAAAAACTAGTACCACTGTAGATGTATATGACATGTCTCTAAATATCATAATAAGTATATGGCCTATTATATCTGAAATATTAGTAGTTTTAGTTAATGACATGTTTCAAGCTGGAATATATCCGAATGTGCTAAAAAATACACGTGTATGTCCGGTGTATAAAGGAAAGGGTGACAAGAGTGATGTAAACAATTATAGGCCCATAACGATCGTACCTACCGTCTCAAAACTTGTGGAGTCCATTTTATCATCTTCTCTAATGACCTATTTAGAACAGAATGCTTTACTCACCGACAATCAGTACGCCTACAGACAAAAACGCTCCACTACTATGGCAGCACATAAAATCGTCGACTGCATTTTGACTGGTCTAGACGACAGGTACAAGATGGCAGCCATACTGTGCGATTTGTCTAAGGCTTTTGACATCATTAGCCATAATTTGCTCTTAAATAAATTAAATCTGTATGGCATAAATGGTTCTGCACACAAATTGTTTGCATCGTTCTTGTCTGACCGTCAGCAAGTGGTGAAAATGTCACTCAATGGCAGAAAATATGTTTCAGACACTGGTAATGTAAATTTGGGCATTCCTCAAGGGTCAGCAGCCGGTAATACACTGTTTTTATTATTTGTGAACGACTTACCCTCTGCAATCACAAATGGGCTATCTGTGTTATTTGCAGATGACACAACTGTTGTCGTGAGTGCAAAAACACACGCGCAGTTAGCCGAGGGAATACATGATGCGTGTGACCAGCTACAAACATGGTTTTCATCAAATGGCCTACTGTTAAATATAGTGAAATCCAATGTGATGATGTTCTCGGGTCGCAGTATCACAGTGCCTCCATGTATTAGTAACGGTCCAATGCCATTATGCAATGAAACAAAATTTCTGGGTTTCATACTTGACTCGAATCTCAACTGGAAGTGCCATGTCGATCAGCTTTGTAATAGGTTGAGCAGTTCTATATTTGCTTTAAAAAAGCTACAGCCTCTGATATCAAGGAAGTCACTCAAAGCTGTATATTTTTCGCACTTTCACTCCTTGATGTCATACGGTACACTGATTTGGGGAAATTCCACAGATGCCACGAGAGTTTTAATTCTCCAAAAACGTGCTATCCGTTTACTAGCTGGAGTTAAGCCAATGCACCACTGTAAGGAACTTTTTAAAAATAATGGTATAATGACACATTATTCCTTATACATGTTTCAAGTTCTGATGTTCGTGAGAAGGAACTTGTCCTTGTTCAAACGTGTCGAAGTCATGGGCAAACAAATCAGATCGACGGGAAGACTGCGAACAGTGCCGCGTCGCATGGCACTTTCATGTAAGAATCCGCGAGTAATAGGCCCAACTTATTACGAACGTCTACCCGCCGAATTAAGAACTGAAATATCTGACGAAGCATTTGAACGTCGACTGAGGAACTTTTTATTGAATAACCCATTGTATTCAGTGGACGAATATATGGAATTAAAATTGTAATAATTGTTTGAAATTGTATACCTACTTTGTTTATGTAAAATTGATTTTATTTGACATTCGTTCTGATTTATTATTCTTACCGCTCTTAGTATAAGTATGACGATCATTATGAGATACCTACTATATATATTTTGTTTGACATGTATTCCGTTATTTATTTACGTATTCTGAAATTTCTGAACTTATCTTATAAATTGTTAGTGTTAATAGTTTGTATTGTTTTTTGATTATCATTGTTGACATTTTATAATTATACGTTTGCATGCTACATTATTGACGACCATAATGTAAATTCATATAGATTAGCGTAAGAATAATTTATACTGTAATTTATCATTATGAAATAAAAAATAAACTATGCTTCTGCATGACAACGCCCCCGTCCATACTGCTCATATTGCCAAGGCAGCTATTGTTGAATGTGGGTTTGAAACTGTTACTCACCCACCGTATAGTCCGGACTTAGCCCCCAGCGACTTCTTTTTGTTCCCCAATCTTAAAAAGGATCTGCGTGGAAATAAATTTTCCGATGATGAAGCATTGAAGGCGGCAGTGGAGGAGCATTTTTACACCAAAGATAAAAAATATTTTTATGCAGGATTAAAAAAAATAATTGATCGATCTTTTAAGTGTATGAACATAGGGGGGGAGTATATTGAAAAATAAAAATATCAAACTTTTCGTACTTGTTTGTTTTCATTCTCATACCGAGAATATTTTGAACACCCCTCGTACTTATGATAATATTTCCCTGCTTTTACCTTTACATAATATTTTGTGTAGCAGTAACCACATACTTTATCCGCATATCCATTACTGAAAATCCCAGAGTGCGTCTCGTATTATCAGATATTTTATATGCAACAGATACCGGTTTAAATTTATGTGGTTTTACCCTTTAAACCTTCCTCCCTCGTATCAAGTACGTCAATCAGAATAAGAGGCTCAGAAAAACCAGTATAATCGGGGTCTTTGATTACGTATAGTCGCTAAAGATCTGTAGCTCAACTTATAATGGTGCACGATTACTCTTCATTCGCGTTGGTTTGGGTACGTATCAAAAGTCACGGCCCTTGGGACATTATCAGGTATATATTTATGACCTGGCAATGTGCTTTTACGGCATACAAATATGTGCGTCATAAGTACTTATAAAATGCCTTTATACTATTCACTTATAGGACTACAAAAGGGTTATTGTGGATGTATTCTATTATGTAAATAGATTTCTTAACTTTTTTTCTGTTCAGATGATGATCCAATATCATTATTTCAAAATGAAATTCCAATATGATTAATTAGCATAACTATTATTTGATTAATTAGTATAAATATCATCCTATGATAAGATAGTTTCAGTCAGTCCCATAATAGTAATAGTTATTTACAATACAAGTGCAAATTATCTATTCGCACGTGTATCGTACAACGTCTTACAGTACACATGGCCCTTTAAATTTTCGACGTAGTTATGTAATGTACGTATTTATAGCACAGAGTGGAGAATGGAGCACCAGACGTACTGTAAAAGTGGTAAATTAAGACCTATAATTTTATTTATATTCACCTCGTAAATCGTGGATAAGGCGTTAAAATACTCCATGACACGTATTTTCTATTAAAAAGTTCACTTTTCAGGGCATTTTTAGGGTTCCGTAGCCAAATGGCAAAAAACGGAACCCTTATAGATTCGTCATGTCTGTCTGTCTGTCTGTCTGTCTGTCCGTCCGTATGTCACAGCCACTTTTCTCCGAAACTATAAGAACTATATTATTGAAACTTGGTAAGTAGATGTATTCTGTGAACCGCATTAAGATTTTCATACAAAAATAGAAAAAAAAAACAATAAATTTTGGGGGTTCCCCATACTTAGAACTGAAACTCAAAAAAATTTTTTTCATCAAACTCATACGTGTGGGGTATCTATGGATAGGTCTTCAAAAATGATATTGAGGTTTCTAATATATTTTTTTCTACACTGAATAGTTTGCGCGAGAGACACTTCCAAAGTGGTAAAATGTGTGCCCCCCCCCCCCCCCTGTAACTTCTAAAATAAGAGAATGATAAAACTAAAAAAAATATATGATGTACATTACCATGCAAACTTCCACCGAAAATTGGTTTGAACGAGATCTAGTAAGTAGTTTTTTTTTAATACGTCATAAATCGCCTAAATACGGAACCCTTCATGGGCGAGTCCGACTCGCACTTGGCCGCTTTTTATTTAAAGTTGTATTTATACTTGCATTTTAGATTTTGGAATCCTTACATTATTTCCACTCAAAATCCCGAGCTCTTTCGATCCTAATACGAGAAAAAAAGTGTCCCCAAAATATATTTTTCTCCGTTTTGTTACGGTCATATAGAAGGATGCATTGAAAACCGTAACCAAATGGACCAACAATTTTGGCGACACTTTTTTTCTCAGTAAAAATGGAAAAAGCTCGTGATTCTGAGTAGATATAATTTAAAAAATCCCAATTCTAACACAAAATTGTTTGGTAGTAGGTATATCCAATGATATTATACATATAACCATAGATAGGTTATCTCATACTTGAGGAGCACAAAAAATACTTCCATATTTATTTCTGTGCCTACGAAGAAATCTGTTATTTTTGATAAGTTTTCTCATTACATCCATCTTTGTCACATTCGTTGTTAAACATAAGGTCGTCTCTTTCTCTTTCGGTGTGCGGGAGCTCGTTAGCACGTGCACATTTCGCGCTTGTCCAGCCGCGTCTAAAGGAAACTTGTCCAATTTGTCACAAGTTAAGCGCTTCAATTTTGGAACGCCTATAACCTATCTTGAGTTATAAATCATTGGGTATATCTTTAAATTACATTACAAAGAACAAAGGCCGGCGAGAACTTGGAGCAAACTAATCTATTCTTCAGAAGATACAAACTTTGAGATCAACCCCACAGTAATTAAAGCGGGTTTCATAAAAAAGGGTCATTAAAGGTGTCAACTTGGGAACTTCCCCACTCTAAGTTAGTCTTCAATTATAGTTTTTTTGTTACCTAACGGACTTTTATGACTACATTAACCGATTATGCGAGTGAGTCGAGTTCGAAACTATTTAAAGTAGGTACAGTCGACTACAAATTTTTCACTTTATTACAATGCAGTAAGGTTAAAAAGTGGTTACATCTTTTTGTAGTCGACTACCTACAAGCTACAGTCAGAAAAGCCAACAGTTTGCCCAAAAATACGATGATAATTTTTTTTTTGAATAATTTTCTTACGGCCTGAATCGAACAATGCTTTTAAGAAGTCAAAGCGATACCATACCAATCTGTCAGTGTCAAATATGTTTTTATTTTCCGGACACAATATTGTCATAAATTTAAAATGTCATTGTCAGTTGTCACGTTTCTGTGTTTTAAGTTGCTTCGCGGGCTCTTTCTTTCAGTAAAAAAAGATTTTAGCTTTTCAGCCGTCCATAGGCTGCGGTGACTGCTTACCGTATGCTTGTTTGCCACACACGTGGTATATTGAAAGTAATAATGTCGTACTACACAATGGAATTCTCCATTTTTTAATTTTATATTTTTAAATGAAAAGTTGATATTTAGGTGAAATAAAAACACGTATAGTTTCGAATTAAACTTTATTTCTATACATAACTTAAAATAGCCCATTTTCCTCTATCATAAACGCTCTATAAGAAGAAAAATCCAACACCAATGAGCCGGGAAATAGCTTATTATCATCTAAAAATTGAAAGTCACTGTCCATTAATTATTTTTCTTGTGACTCAGTCAGCCGAAAAAATTTGAAGGAAAATTATTAATCAATGTCTAGTTAAGGCGTTATTGAAATATACTGTGTCATTGCGGGGTTGTGAGAACAATTAAAATTCAATTAGATAGCTAACTACATGACTGTTAAGCCGTTTTGAAATACAGATAAATGGTTCAGAAAACTTTTAGGAAACCGTGCTTTTTCTTAGAACAAATCAATATTTTTTTTTGTGTTATCAAGTAATTACACTACTATATACTCACGGATGTCATATTAAAGAAAAAATCACGTCTTCAGCTTTCGTGGCTTACGTTCTGACTACTATACCACAGTATAATAAAAAGTACTAGACTATACTAGACAATCCGGTCACGGCGGTACACAAATTCTCAAGTATGCAATAGTTATATGAAAGGCTAGGCGCCTTTTTAGGGTTCCGTAGCCAAATGGCAAAAAACGGAACCCTTATAGATTCGTCATGTCTGTCTGTCTGTCTGTCTGTCCGTGTGTCCGTGTATGTCACAGTCACTTTTCTCCGAAACTATAAGAACTATACTGTTGAAACTTGGTAACTAGATGTATTCTGTGAACCGCATTAAGATTTTCACACAAAAATAGAAAAAAAACAATACATTTTTGGGGTTCCCTATACTTAGAACTGAAACTCAAAAATTTTTTTTTCATCAAACCTATACGTGTGGGGTATCTATGGATAGGTCTTCAAAAATGATATTGAGGTTTCTAATATCATTTTTTTTTAAACTGAATAGTTTGCGCGAGAGACACTTCCAAAGTGGTAAAATGTGTGTCCCCCCCCCCCCCCCCTGTAACTTCTAAAATAACAGAATGATAAAACTAAAAAAATATATGATGTACATTACCGTGTAAACTTCCACCGAAAATTGGTTTGAACGAGATCTAGTAAGTAGTTTTTTTTAATACGTCATAAATCGCCTAAATACGGAACCCTTCATGGGCGAGTCCGACTCGCACTTGGCCGCTTTTTAAAATCTTTCTTTTTGAATGGTTTAAAGTTTAAAGTTCACGTTCGGATGGCAGGTGCAGTACTTTTGCGACCTTCACGGGAGCTTTTTTATAGCTCTTGTCGCAGTACCTACAAGCTTTTATCGCTGACTGTACTTACCTTTCAACAGACAACTAAAACTCATCGAGCCAACTCAAAAAACCCCAAACATAACTTAGGTTTCGTTATTTTATAACAAAGTTCCCATGGCCACCTCCCGTCTTTATCATCAGATCAGCTGGTATCATAATATTGTCACCCGACTTACATACGTAATACGTACCTATGCAAATTTTCAGCCTCATTGGAAGTCGGAAAGTGGGTCTTTAACTTGTAAGATTTGACCCGTAGAAACATAATTACATGGATACGTAGCAAATGAATAAAAAACCGGCCAAGTGCGAGTCGGACTCGCGTTTCAAGGGTTCCGTACATTACGTCCGACTCACGCTGGACTGCACATTTCTAATAGGTTTTCCTGTCATCTATAGGTAAAGAACTATTTTGTGTATTATTTTTTTTCAAAATTTTAGACCCTGTAGTTTCAGTAGGTGGAGGGGGGGGGGGAGGTCGGACAGACAGACAGACGCACGAGTGATCCTATAAGTGTTCCTTTTTTTCCTTTTGCGGTACGGAACCCTAAAAAGCTTGTAAAATTGATTAATGGTGTGTGTTAAAGAGATTACTATCATCCAAACAACTTCAAGCATTTATACGATTCAACGCTTCGACAAAACAAACACTCGTCAGATTATCAACCTTGATCAGAGACAAGACATCCTCTAGACTGAGCATAGTAGCGCTACCCCCTCTGCCAGAAATATACGGTAGTTTTACTCCATTTTCGAGTCAAAGTCTCTTTGTGTGACGTCCGTGTCTTTGAACGGACCAATCACGGCACAGGACTCGCTCACCTCGTCCCCCCGCACCCCAGTATTTTTGGCAGCATCGGTTTCATGAAATAATTGCTCTAAACTCCGTCTAGAGGATTCCTAGTCTATGACCTTGATTAACGAAGTTGCGGCTATTGTAGGGTTGAATGGATCGATCGCGTGTTTATAGACCCCTTAATTAACAGGATTGACATGTTTGGGGTTAACTTGACATCGGAGGCAAGTCGCAGAATTATGTAATAGCGTTAGGTTCTTTTTCATGATTATTGTGTTCTTATATGGGTATTTTCAAACACATTCCAATCCAATAGTTATTGCCAACATTTCAATGTAATGTTTTTAAAGCATAGACAAAACGTTAGTGATAGGCTAGTCTACAGGCTACTTAGCTATGTTATGAAATACCCTTGTTATACGCCGTCGTTATAATAAATTCAGTTGTTGGTATATGTAATCCATTTCTTTGCAAGCTACCATATATTGAACATAAAATTTTACGCTTTTTCCGTACTTTTTAGGGTTCCGTACCCAAAGGGTAAAAACGGGACCCTATTACTAAGACTCCGCTGTCCGTCCGTCCGTCCGTCCGTCCGTCCGTCCGTCCGTCCGTCTGTCACCAGACTGTATCTCACGAACCGTGATAGCTAGATAGTTGAAATTTTCACAGATGATGTATTTCTGTTGCCGCTATAACAACAAATACTAAAAACAGAATAAAATAAAGATTTAAGTGGGGCTCCCATACAACAAACGTGATTTTTGACCGAAGTTAAGCAACGTCGGGCGGGGTCAGTACTTGGATGGGTGACCGTTTTTTTGCTTGTTTTGCTCTATTTTTTGTTGATGGTGCGGAACCCTCCGTGCGCGAGTCCGACTCGCACTTGGCCGGTTTTTTGTAGATAAGTAATTAATTTGTCTATTGGGTGCAGCTGTGTCAGGTGCAATTGATTTATTCGATAGGTACTTTCCAAAAGAAAGCTAACTATTACTACATCGCCCACTAACTCCACCGTTCAAAATACCACGTGTGACCTTACATCCGTTGAATCGATATACGGTTGCCGGTTGCCACGCCATCGCAACCGAAATACCGACCCATTTGCTAGGTCCGTCAGGGTCGGATGGCTGGCCTTTTTAAAATGCGGCGAGTGAAAATAAGAGTGAGCGTAGATTTAATCAAAGACATATGTAACTCTGTATAAGATGTATAAAGTCTAAGGAAAAAACATGCCTCGGAAATCAACAACAAGTCATTCTCGGATAGATGGCGCACACACCTTTGACCTATGCTCGGCTAAATGGCGTTGACACCGTTTCATATCAGTGAAAGAACATGGGTCGAAATGATATAAAAATAATAAAATCATTTATCTATAGGTAAATTTTTTGATAGTTTTATACATTTTCATTTTGAGTTTTAATCGTGTGTCGATAGATGGTAGTAAATTTACTGTGACTACAAAATTTACTATGTCACGGCCCCTCTATACCTACTATCTATTCTCTTTGATATAATAAAAGGGCATTTTCACTTAACTGTGTAGGTACCATTAACGGCCGGTTAGCAATCGTCACAAAACTGACGCTCAATGTCAAATCCCATACATTTTGTCAGGAATGTGACGGTTAGACGTTACTGAAACACGACTTAAGTCGCGTTTTAAGACGAAACAGGAGCTGAGATTTAAATATTTTAGGTAAATATACCCGTCTCGCTAACGGAAGCGGCTCCTAAAACTAGTGCGATAAGGACAAGGCGAAAAATCCTGCGTAAAAATCTGAATAATCGAGGTTTCGTACTCGACTGTTTCCTCCTCCAAAACATAACCAATCGTAACCAAATTTGGAAATCTAAATGATTATGAAATTATCTGTGTCGGACCGTTTTGCTTTTTTGGCTAATTGATATCAGTTTTGAATACCACGCCTCTCATTGCGGCATAGTCAATTAGGCCATTACGGCCATTTTTGAAGGGCTCTAGCGCCTTAAAAAACAAAAATATCAAAAAAAGCAAAATGGTCGGACACATATATTGACAATATTAATCTGTGTTGAAAAAAAACAATGTTTTTTTCAACAGAGCAATCTCTAGCTTCAAAACCCACGGAGGAAACGGTCGAGTACGTTTGTATGGAGAAATGACCACTCCTGTTGGCTCTTAAAGTACAAGTTAAAGTGAAACTGCCCTAAAACGGGAAAGAAGAGGAAAACTAAAGAATATTGCTTTGCGGAATTAATATAAATTGATAGAACCGTTTCGGAATGAACCTGCTTTGATTTAAATTAATTTAAAATTCCTTTTTAGGGTTCCGTACCTCAAAAGGATAAAACGGAACCCTTATAGGATCACTCGTGCGTCTGTCTGTCCGACCATTCCCCCCTTTATCTCCGAAATGTGCAGTCAAGCGTGAGTCGGATTTAATGTACGCAACCCTTGAAACGCTATCGGCATCGCACTTGGCCGGTTTTTATTTTATCATACGAGTAGTCTGCGCGGAAAGAGAAGAGTCGTGGATTGTATTGGGCCCCATACATTCCGCGACTCATCTCTTTCCGCACAGACTCTAAAAATTCTATGCTTCACTACATAGTATAAAAGAAAGTCGCTTCCCGCTGTCTGTCTGTCTGTATGCTTAGAACTTTAAAACTACGCAACGGATTTTGATGCGATTTGATACGAGTAGTCTGCGCGGAAAGAGAAGAGTCGTGGATTGTATTGGGCCCCATACATTCCGCGACTCATCTCTTTCCGCACAGACTCTAAAAATTCTATGCTTCACTACATAGTATAAAAGAAAGTCGCTTCCCGCTGTCTGTCTGTCTGTATGCTTAGAACTTTAAAACTACGCAACGGATTTTGATGCGGTTTTTTTTAATAGATAGAGTGATTCAGGAGGAAGGTTTATGTATAATTTGTTAACCCGTGCGAAGCCGGGGCGGGTCGCTAGTAGTATATAAAAGCAGGTTTCATTGCCAACAGGATTGCCGGGAACAGCAGCGATGTGCCCCCACACCAGGTTCAGCAGACTTGAGGACGACTACATAGCAGTAATGTGGAGACGTGGACAGAGCCGGTCGCCGTAGTCCACTGTGTGAGGGAGACGGGAGATCAACGGTAAGCTCGCTACGCAATATTGAGATTCCTTGAAAATATTAAACTAATTTTAATTTTTAACAAGCAGAAACGTCTGCGAACGATGCTATTAAGCTTAGAATAAATTTAAAAGTGGAAAAATTACTGTCTTGGGTGAGACTTGAACTCACGGCCTCAGAGAGAGAGAGAGGCCGTGAGTTCAAGTCTCACCCAAGACAGTAATTTTTCCACTTTTAAATTTATTCTAGGCTTAAATATTAAACTGTTGCAGATACTTTCGAATAGTCCAGATATAGGTATTTCGACCCAATTCGAACTTAAGATACGTCTAGACACTGACATATGTAATCCATATTGTATCTAGACGTAATATTTGACATATCTTAAAGTTCGAATCGGGCGGTTTGTATTTGGAAAAGTAATCGTGTAATCAAGGGTGACAGATTCATTTGGTGCGTTGTATACACTTCTATTGATGCTGACTGTACATGTACATTGTTTATGGTATATTCTGTCAAAAGTGACGTTTCTTCAAACAAAAAAGTCACTTTTGACGCTGACTTATCTAATCCATATCGTATCTAGACGTAATATTTGACATACCTAGCTTAAAGTTCGAATCGGGCCGCCAGTCATTGTAAAACGTGTTTAAAACATAGAAGGTAGGATCCTATAGAAGTAGTATACGCGTGCCTCCGTGAGGGACAAAACATAGGCAATCCGACACTATGATTAGTCGAATTTATTTGTTGCCCACCATAACCCATACTAATCTATGGTGGGGAATAAAAAAAAATGTGAAACTGTGACAAGGACAAACAATAATAGCGCTTTCGCTGCTACTCCTACTGAAAGATACATAAGACTATCCCGTTCGCTCATTCCCCCACCCATCATGTCTTATCCATGCAGTTAAAATACTAGATTCATGGTTTAAAAGTTACGCATTTCCTTTTACTCTACGTGCTTTTGTGAATTCTCCCCAGAATAGGTAAATATTGTGACGCTTTATGTCAAAATAAAAAGATTTCCTCCGTAAATGCGGTTAGTAGGCCCCGTGCCTGTCAACACTGTTGATTTATAAGCTCTTAAGATTTGGATTTGAAAAGCCATTTGAGTTTTCCTCATTTTCCCGTTTTCACTGAATGCTTTGTTTCCAAACGCATTTTTCTGTGCGTTGATAAAATTATTTAAGATTTTTAACACTGATTTTGTTTTTTTTTTGTTTAATTAGTGCAAAGGCCTCTCCAACCTATCGAGCTTCCAAGGATGCGTCCAAGTCGTCTTCCATCTCTTTTAGGTCTGTTTGCACCCCGGTCTGCACAATCTATGGTGTTTCGTTCACATTTTAATCCCACTTAAACATCTGCCATCTTAGTGTAAGGCCTGAGTGGACGCTCGAAGCGGAGCGTTAGGCGGGGCGTGCAGCGTGGCGTCGGGCTCACAAGTGATGTGAGCAGCGTGCACTAAGGCCGCTCAGACGTTTGCATTTGTTTAACATGCACGCCGCACGCCCCGCCCCGCTGCACGCCCAACTCGAGCGTCCACTCAGGTATTACACTTAGATTTGATGATCTTAAAAATGTATTGTGAGAAAAGACAAATGAAGGGAGCAACGAACGATATGTTTAAGTATGTATTATATTTAAAAGGAAACTTGTAATCAGTTCATGAAACCATCAAATTCTGATAAAAAAAAACTATCATGTATAGTTTGTCAAACGACTGTCTCATTTCAAACAGAGACAGAGCTAGAGAATCATTTTTTTTTCTTAAACTAGTACTAACACCCAAAGTTATACTCGTAGTTTTCCTGGTTCTTACTGACTGACAAATTGGTTTGACCGACTATAGTTAATAGGGTTAACCCTAATAGTTAATGTAGAAAAATGTAGTAGTGTAACTACATTATTATCTCGTTTTTGGGACAAAGTATTTTTCTTACATTTCCTCGTGTTCACACAATGTCCAGCTGCAAAAAGTACATCAGCTGAAAGCAGTTTTATGCTCTGTTTTATTTTTACATTGTACTCTGTGGATACATCAGCGGTTTTATAGAGTTGCTGATTTAGTTTTCTTGGTTTTACGTTAGTTTCATTTTAAACAGAGTCTACATAGTAAATAAAGAAGATTAAAAGCTACTATAGTAGTAAATATTTGTATGTAGTCCAGCACATTCGAATTGGGGGTATTACTGCAATGTTCTGCCGCTAGAGTGCAGCACTAGCACCTATCGTATACCATAGAGTAACTTAAACATAATCCAAGTGTCGGATGCCCCGGTCCGGGTTCGGACCGTTGTAGCGTGAGTCCTTAACACTTCCTTTCCTTTGCCCTCAGAAATGAATCTCCTAAACATGGACGCGGAGAACCGCGTGGTCCTCAACGTCGGCGGGATCCGGCACGAGACGTACAAGGCGACATTAAAGAAGATCCCCGCCACCCGTCTGTCGCGGCTGACGGAGGCTCTCGCCAACTACGACCCCGTGCTGAACGAGTACTTCTTCGACCGGCATCCTGGCGTGTTCGCGCAGGTCCTCAACTACTACAGGCAAGTGTTGAAACTGTTGAGGCTGTTGAGGCGGAAACTGTCCTCGGTGACGGAGGCGCTCGCCAACTACGATCCCGTGCTCAACGAGTACTTCTTCCACCGGCATCATGGCGTGTTTGCGCAGGTCCTCAACTACTACAGGCAAGTGTTGAGACTGTTGTCATACTATCGCGGCTGACGGAGGCGCTCGCCAACTACGATACCGTGCTTAACGAGTACTTCTTCGACCGGCATCCTGGCGTGTTTGCGCAGGTCCTCAACTACTACAGGCAAGTGTTGACACTGTTGTCATACTGTCGCGGCTGACGGAGGCGCTCGCCAACTACGATACCGTGCTTAACGAGTACTTCTTCGACCGGCATCCTGGCGTGTTCGCGCAGGTCCTCAACTACTTACTACAGGCAAGTGATGAGATCAGGCAGAGACGCAGGTCGTTAACTACTACAGGCACTTGTGTTTAGTCTAAGATCCGGGCCTGACCTATGTCAGCCCCGGATCGAAGAGCAAAAATCATTCAGCGGAACTTCGGTAGCCGTTTAGGAAGTGTAAAGCTCTTACGGTAGATGTCGCTCGGGTCCCCTTGCCCCATATGGTGGAAAGATTTTCTGGCTATGGATGAGGTCTTTGTAGCTCAGATGGCAGAGCGCTGGAGTATCGATCCAGAGGCCGCGCGTGAGTTCAAGTCTCACCCAAGACAGTAATTTTTCCACTTTTAAATTTATTCTAAGCTTAATAACTCAGGATTCATAACCATTAGTTAAAAAATTCAAGGCTGTCTAAAACCAAGAAAATCAAATGAAAAAGCCAAGAAACCTCTACAGTTATCTTTCGAATTGGCTTTTCAAGTAGTGCTAGAGCATAAATGAAGCTCTCGAGCCGAAAATGGGGGAAAGAAGAAAATCGCCACAATCTTGAGAGCCACTTCACCGAGGCTTCTTCTGCGGAAATGATTTGCGGATTATTATTATCTAGCGACTCGCCCCGGCTCCGCACGGATTAACGCATTGTACACAAACTTTCCCCAATAATCATTCTATCGACAGGTGAAAACCGCATGAAAATCCGTTCAGGAGTTTTTGAGTTTATCGCGAACATACAAACACACAAACAGACAGACGCGGCGAGGGACTTTGTTTTATAAGGCGTAGTGATTTTAGCGTGGACATCTTTTTTACCGAATTGGCCAGGATTGATCTAGTGTGTTTTTAAAAAGTTAATTTCTTATTCACGTTAATTATAAGAATCTACAGATTAATTGAGCTTTAATATACCTTATAACGCTTGCAACATTTGCCGCCCTAAGAAGGTTCTACCATCAACCGGGGTGAATAGAGATGGCTGAATGAATAGGGATGAAAATCGAGAATGATTTTACTTGATGATTCCTTGAAAACTACCCATTGTATCACCCTTATATTACAAATTGTATAATAAGAGTAAAGTAATTGACGTATATTATCTAGGGACGGGCTAATGGGGCACTAAAAATCGTACTAGTTCAGTGGTGTTACTCACGAATTCCAGCCAATCGTGCAGTCTAACGCAACTAGTTGCGACCAATAACGCGCGTAATGCGAACTCGTCAACCAATCGCGCGTGCGATGCGAACTCGTCAACCAATCGCGTTGTAGCGATTTCACACCGCTGTACTGGCCCCTGTCATGCCTCATATTTTTGCCCGTAAAGCTAGTCCCTAGATATCTGTCAATGAGTAAAGTCCAATATTCTAATAGCAAAAGCAGCAATGCTATGCTATCGTATGTGGAATGTTATCTACCTATTTGTTTTGCTTTCTAAGTTCCTACTAAAAGATGTATTGTGTCAATACCTACAAAGAAATTGAAAAAGCTTTACATGTCACAAATAACATTATAACAGGGTTTATTATCGCTTGACCTGCCAGAACATTCTATTTAATAAACGTATTAACTATCTAGGGTTAGGACCCCTGATATTCGTAGTCGTACCACATTTGTGAAGTAAAGATGAAAATGGACAATATTTGTATGAAATAACATACAAAAGGTTTGGGTAAGGTTAGGTCAGACAGGGGAGGTCAGTCACAAAGAAAACTAGGAAAAGGTCTGCCTCCGTTGAATTGTGAAAAGGTTGTTGGTTTATTATTCATGTTAGTAAAATATAGGTATCTTGGTATATTCTTTTAACAAAGGTAAATCTATTGGAAAGGCAGACAAGGAAAAGCTTCAACAGGAAATTACTTAAAGTTGTAGTAGCCACTTAAGTGTACTTATTGTACACTTAAGTGGCTACTACACCTAAGTGGCTACTACTACTACCTACTTACCCTACCTAAGTTTCGAGAGACTCATTGGTACAGGTTCGGGTCGGGGTTCGAAGCACGATCTTCAGTTTGAAAGCCGCATGCTTCACCATTCGGTTACCAGCGCGTAGACATATTTTTGACCCAAAGAGTGCGAAGCATCTCAATTTCAGCTTGAGCAAAAATTAATCCGTATTACAGACATTCATTTTTCGTTGGTCGCATTTCTCAAGCGTGTCTCGTGAAATTTTGTGGGCATTAGATATTTTTAGGTTCCATTCTTGGAGTGTTTTCAAACAGGCGATGCCGTGGAGATTCACGAAATCATTACATAGTATAAAACAAAGTCGCTTCCCGCTGTCTGTCTGTCCCTATGTACCTATGCTTAGATCTTTGGTACGAAACGGATTTTGATGCGGTTTTTTTTAATAGATAGAGTGATTCAAGAGGAAGGTTTATGTATAATTTGTTAACCCGTGCAAAGCCGGGGCGGGTCGCTAATATATACATATATACTAACCCAGTGGTGGGCAAACTTTTTTCATGGGGGGCCAGAAAGCTTGAGAAATTTCGGAGGAGGGCCAGAATTGCAGCAACACTGGAAATTTTAAACTTTTACGGTTTTATATAAGTGCAATTATGCTGCAATTCTGGCCTTCCTCTTGAAACTTCTCAAGTAAATATGTAAATATAACATTATGGTACCCTCAAAAAAGAAATACGCAGAAATGTTCGCTCACTCACTGCAATATTTTCTGCCTTTTTCTCTGAATCGCTCTCAGGGATATAGTACGCACATCCCAAAGCTCTAGGCTAATCTGGACACGGCGCAATATATTCCTGTTTCAAATCGTCTGTCCTTCAGTGAGCCTTTTTAGTGATGTTCCATCACGGGAAATATTATGAAGATAATATTTAATTTGGCTGGCAACCCAGTATTTTTTCTCGTCCCTTCCAATTTGAACTGTATTATGGCTCCTCTTCACGATGGGCCAACGCCGGCCACTCCAAGGAACGCATTTATGCGTTAGAGGGAGCAAGTGATATTGATATCTCATTCTACCGCATGGCTGCGTCCCTTGGAGTGGCCGTCGTTGGCCCATCCTGTAGAGGAGCCATTATGCCGAATTTGTAGTTCCTTAAATTATTTAATTTCTGTAAATAAAAATTATGTTTTACAAGTAAACTGATGTTTTATTAAGTAAGTGATTAAAATATATTCTTTATTGGATAAAATCATTTATTTACAAACAAGATATATACAGTGTATTACTAAAAGAAATTAAAAAAATATTGAAAATTATTGGATAAATAATTGTACATTTTACATAAATGTAAAACTACAAAGAAAATTTAAAGGCAAATAGAACCAGATAACGACAGAGACGGTCTTATGATTAAATACCGAGAATGATGTTTTCTTTGCGTATATAGTAACCGTTTCAAAAACGTTGAAATTTGATTCAAGGTGATTCTTTTATTTATCATGGAAACTTTTTGGTAATGGCCGCACTTTTATCATACATAACCCATCAATATTTCATTCAACTAGTAGATTGGAAAGACAAATTTATATGTTAGGTACTTCCGTTCATTGGCCCATTGTTTTCATTGCTATTGCAAACTTTCCAATGCGATGCACAGACCAACTTAAACAAATCAAGTTTTTCGTTTTTGAAACCCTTTCTGAAAGTCTCAATGCAATTATAGCAAGCTGACCTTAAGAAGTTACTTTCAAAAGAGTTACACAAGAACGTATAAAAATTCCCCGGGACAATTTTCCCACGCGAATATTTCCGGGAAAATGAACATTGGTAAAAGAACATCACTTAGATTGCGATAGATAGGAGAGACGCTGATTTATATTGAAACCCAAAGGGGAAAACTTAAACCCTGTGTTTTATCATGCTTAAAATATGTTAAGCCTAATATCTCGAATACCGAGCTTTGCTCGGGATACATATAAAAACTCAAAAATGAGCGTTTTCTCAGAGATAAGGCCTAGCAAGATCTATTTTTTGATCAAAATCGTTACAGCCGTTTCTGAGATCCCCGAAATATATACATAAATATACAAGAATGTGCTTAGATTACATCCGTTCTGATTTATTTCGATAAAAACTATACACTGCAAGAGCAAGGAGCACCTATCAGCGAGAGTGAGATATCTGCGTGATTTTGTCAGCAATAAAGAAACAGCTAATATATTTTGACACACAAACTCAATGCAAAAATTTTAACTCACGGCCATAAGGACGGAAAAGTTTATTATAATCATTTTAATCAAAATCATAACGCATAAATAAAATAAAAAAAAATTTACTTGAAATTTGAATTATTTAAGACTAGCGACCCGCCCCGGCTTTGCACGGGTTAACAGATTATACATAAACCTTCCTCTTGAATCACTCTATCTATTTAAAAAAAACCGCATCAAAATCCGTTGTGTAGTTTTAAAGATCTAAGCATACATACAGACAGACAAGTTTTATACTATGTAGTGAATTTAAGATATTAAAGAGCAAATATAATCATCCACTATCAAAATGTACCTTTAGCGAATTCTTAATTTTTTAAATATTTTTTCTACTCCCGTACTTTTATTTGTCATTTAAAAGGTCGTACACACACCTTTAAACCCCTATGTTATAGTTGTCAAGACAAGTCTTTAGTCTATTCCCCAAAAAAGTATTTGTGCATACACGCAGTATCTTTTTGGTACTTTTACGATACTTCGTGTAATCACCACTTAAAAAATATTATATGAAATACATTGTTGCCAACCTAATTTTAATTGTCATCTCTGACAGATGAGTACTAACTAGTAGTAACTAGTAGAGAGTACTAAGTAGTAGTTAGTCTCCATAGGCTACTGTGGCCAAAATCGAGAAAAAAATTGTCCAAAATTGTAATTTAACTAAGAGGAAGTACCAGGGCCTCATGAGTTACAAGAAGGTGTCGCTGACCAACCGGCCGTGGGGCGCGGGGCGCGGTGGCCGGGTTTAGTTTGTTTACCTACATATATGTCCTATATGATTCCACTTGTTTAAAGTATAATTTTTTTTTGAATGAAAAATATTTGTTTTTACAATTTTTTTTTCAAAGGTAAGTGCTTGGTCGTAGAAAAAGTATTGTATGCAACGTTGTTTAACTGAGTCAAAAAATACTCGTGGCGTCTTTATTAACAATTTTCGGCTTCGCCTCAAATTGTTACTCACGCCACTCGCCATTTTGACCTCTCTTAAACAACGGTTGCATAAAATACTATAAAACATACAAACTCAAAACAGCCAATCATTAATCATCTCCAACAAAGGCAACAAAAGCATAAATGTCACAAATTGGTCTTATAATAGTCCATGAAAATTCAGTAGGTGTCGTCCAAATAATATTTTACGTAAATTGTCACCTTACGCTCGGCTGTCTACGCCCGTCCTTATCTTTTTAATGAGGACTTCTGTTGCAAGAAGCCTTGTGGCAAAGTCCTGTAACCCATGAAACGTATAAACGTATGACAATCGCTTGCGCTTCGCTATCGAAATGCTTTGTGTCTCGTCTCTATCGATCTTCCATATTAGTGTGACAGTGACAGTTGCGTTTCGTTCGGTACGTAGCGTTAGCGATTGGCATTTGTTGTCTATGGGGCCAGTACCAATAGCAACGGACCGGCGACAAACTAGTCGAATTTTTTTTATTTTATTTCTAAATGTGTTTAATTTATTAGAGCAACTTCAGCTTACTGTGGTATTTTACTTAATCTTTGTTTAAGAAAGAGATGAATTCATTCTTCAGCTACAGAATATTAACAGCTGATTCAGATTTTAAAACTTTTAACGGTTTTGAACTGGTCAGAAAAGTAAATTTTGATGCGATCGTCAATGTCTTGTATTGACGATCGCATCAAAATTTACTTTTCTTTATCACGTGAATTCCGTAACAAAATTGCAAGAATCACACTCTTTCTAGAGTAATTCTTACAACTTTTTGCCTCAGGGCCCTCCCTCTTGACGCGAAATTCAACCTTAATGGGATGATCAAAAGGCATAAAGCATTTGAAATTCGACTAAACCATGAACTGTGAATAGGTAATCCTTCTCGTTATTTAAATTTATAACTTATTGCAGAAGAAATAAGGTTACATTTCGAAAGTCTCACGAAGAGATGAGGTGTTTTAGTATTAATATCTTTGGATGTTAAAATGGAGTTTGAATAATGATCTTATTTGAGAGCGTAACTTCGGAAGTATTACGAATAATATTTATTTTTCCTAATCGTTTCTCTTGTTACTGACGTTTTCTTCAGATGAATTAGATATAAGAATTTTATTAATTTGCATTGTGAATTGGTATCAAGGCAACTTGGCAATTTTATTTGTCATACGAGCTTTTATTGATTTTCGTCGAGACAATTTTAATAAACCCAAACACAATTAGGTTACGTTATTTTATCTCGGAATCATTAATAACCACCTCTTGTGTCCATCGTCAGATCAGCTCGGCGGTACCATAATATTGCGTTGTCACCCAACTCATATATGTGAAGTCTCTGCTCAATCGAATAATGGAAAGTGGGTCTAATTTTAACTCGCAAGATTTGACTCGAACATACATATATCGGAGAAGGATGGTCCTAATGGCGGTGGGCGCGTGGGGGTAGTACCTAGATGTATTACTTCACAGCCAAAATAGTAGGTATGCTACCAACGTGCAACGCATGAAATAAACATTCAGACTCGTTACCCATACTAGTGCCTACTATATTTTAGTACTAAATAATCAAAACGACCAATCACTATTTGGATCAAAAAATGATTTCATTTAAAATAAAAAGATCACATGAAATCGTTTAAATCTTTATTTTACAAAAGTAAGCTTCTAATGGCACATAAGAAATCAAAATAACACTTGGAATAAAACACTTAGCTAAACGGTTAAAGAACGTGAGAATCTATAAGCTTTCAGAATAATCCTTCAGGTATAAGCCTTCAGGAACGTAGCGAATTAGGCACGAGGTATGGCTAACGATAACGTCCGATCTCTAGCGCGGTCCGATCAAGAAGAAGGAAGAAAGTCCCCGCGGCGGAGCCAACTGCTCCCGCCTCCAAATCAAGTTGGCAAACCTGCCTGACCAGTCTACCAACATAACGACAAAAATGCCAGTTCGTGCCTACGTTCACTCAAGATACAACTCTTGACGTTCCAAAGCCTTCTACCTGTCATTCCACCTGTCAGGACGAGGGGCCTGCGCACGCTCAATCGTGTTGCTACCCGGATTGATGTGTTCCATTGTTCTGAGAATGACTTCAGTAAAATCACTTTGTTTGTATTATGTTATAATTCTTAGAAATAATTGTTGTGTTGTGTTGTTTTGTCCTATGTAAATATTTGCTACACTATCGCATTGGGTAACTGTCATGATAGCTGTACTGTTATTATAAATAAAATAAAAATAAAAATAATAACCAAATAACCAAGACCTGAAGGAGCTACTGAAAACCACCGAAGTCTTCAGTAGTGCCATCAACATGGAGTTTGGTGTCGATAAATGTGCGGTTATGCATGTACAGCGGGGGAGGGTTGTAAATTCAACAAATTTACAACCTTCTGAGACAATGTCTTTCAGATCTATCTCTGAATCAGAAACCTATAAATACCTTGGTATGTCACAGTCGTTGGGTTTTGAGGACGAGGGTATTAGACGGTCGGTGAAGGAGCGCTTTTTCAGTCGGCTCACAAAAGTCCTTAACAGTCTTTTGTCAGGAGGCAACAAAGTGCGCGCCTTCAACGCCTGGGTAATGCCCCTACTCACATACTCCTTTGGCATACTAAGGTGGACTCAGACCGAGTTGGATGCCCTGGATCGGAGAGTCCGATCACTGCTCACCGCACATCGCATGCTACACCCACGCTCGTCAGTTATGAGATTGTACATTCCACGGAAATGTGGAGGCCGAGGCTTCCTAAACGCCAAGGATCTCCACAACCGCGAGGTGTACAATCTCAGGAATTATTTCCTTAACAACGAGTGTGGGATGCATCGTGATGTGGTGGCAGTAGACAGGAACCTCACGCCGCTCTCCTTGGCAAACGAGAACTGGCGCAAACCTGTGGTACTAAGTACTGCGGATCGCAAGGCGGCATGGGAGAGTAAGGTGCTACACGGGCGGTTCTACAAGGCCCTCACGGGACCCGATGTGGACCTGCTCGCGTCGGTGAACTGGTTACGATTCGGGGACCTCTTCGGAGAAACCGAGGGTTTTGCCTGTGCAATTGCGGACGAAGTAATGATGACGAACAACTATCGGAAATATATCCTGAAGGACGGTACGGTCGACATTTGTCGGGCATGCCGCCGTCCCGGAGAGTCACTCAGGCATATCATTTCCGGTTGTTCTCATCTTGCTAACGGCGAGTACTTGCACAGACATAATCTCGTAGCCAGGATTATTCACCAGCAGCTTGCTCTCCTATACGGCCTTGTGGACCGCGAAGTACCGTACTACAAGTATTCACCTGCGCCAGTTCTCGAGAATGGTCGTGCCACGCTCTATTGGGATCGATCTATCATCACTGACAGGACTATTGTAGCCAATAAGCCTGACATTGTGATAATAGATCGAGCGCAACGCCGGGCCGTGCTCGTTGACATCACCATCCCCCATGATGAGAATCTCGTGAAAGCCGAGAAGGACAAGTCCAGTAAGTACCTAGACTTGGCTCACGAGATAACCGCCATGTGGGATGTTGATTCGACGATCATTGTTCCGATAGTTGTTTCAGCGAACGGTCTAATAGCGAAGAGTCTCGACCAACATCTTGAGAGACTCTCGCTAGGTGGTTGGATCAAGGGCCAGATGCAGAAGGCGGTGATCTTGGACACGGCGCGGATAGTCCGCCGGTTCCTGTCTCTGCAGCCCTGACCACCGGTAGCTTGGGCCTTGCCCCGCTGCTGGCGGCACCCTAGGTTAGGTTTTTTTATAATGTGTTTATATGTATTTTGTATTGTTTTTGTAAGTGTTTTTGTATTTTATTTTTATATCCATATTATAAAATAACCTAACCTAAGATCAGAAATAAATAAAGTGAAAAATAATAAAAAATATTAGTTCAATAATACGCCAATAGATGGTGGCGTTACTCACTACGCAGCTTCATTATTTCGTTACAAGCAAATAATACGTAGCTAAACATTGCTAATCGACTTTATGCGGGCGTCTAACTATGAACTGTAATGCTGCAATATGTCGTTCTGGTGTCTCGCTCCGACACATATATTACTTACATTACACATTATAATTTACTATAGGTAGTCTGTTAAGCTGGATATGTCAGTAGCAATGTAAAGCAAACTAAAGTATGGCATCTCTAGGAAACGAACAAAAACCAGCAATGTACATCGAACAACGGTGAAATATAAACAAAACAAACTCCACAGACAAGATATTAACTCGATTTTCGAACAATTCAAACGTAGTGTTGCTAACCCGCGACTTTTCAAATTTCTTACTGAAAAGATCTGTTTGACCAAGTATAATACGGTACTTAATCACGTATACCTACTTAATTTTTAAATTTACCTCCGTAAGTTTCTGCATAAATCGTGAAAGTTTAAATCAGGGTTATACATAGGTACATACAGTGTGTGGCCTACAACACGGGTGAAAAATTAAAACGTAGATTCTACTCCTCAAACTAGACAATGTTTGTTCAGCGACTTTTAAAAATAACTTGTGGTTTGTATTTTAAAACACTTTAAACTTTATTCGAACACGCAATGTATTACGAAATTGATTATGCCTGTACGGTGACAAGACTGACGGGCAATGTCAATTAGACGGAATTTAAAGTACATTGAAAATATTATTTAGTTTGTTTGAAAAAGGGACAATTTTAAGACTACATAATTTCAAAAAGTTGTTGAACAAAAGTTGTATTGTTTGAGGAGTAGAATCTACGTTTTAATTATTCACCCGTGTTGTAGGCCACACACTGTATAATACATACATTGCAAGTTGAATAAAAGCGTGTAAGCTATATAAATTTTAAACTTGTACACAGGACGGGGAAACTGCATTACCCCACGGACGTCTGCGGGCCGCTGTTTGAAGAGGAGCTGGAGTTCTGGGGGCTGGACGCCAACCAGGTGGAGCCCTGCTGCTGGATGACCTATACGCAGGTTAGTAGAACCCCTTCCCACACCTTCTTACTTGTGATATTCCATTGAGGTTCACAAAGGTGTATCCATGCCATCGAATGGTATAAAAAAAACCGGCCAAGTGCGAGCGCACGGAGGGTTCCGCACCATCAACAAAAAATAGAGCAAAACAAACAAAAAAACGGTCACCCATTCAAGTACTGACCCCGCCCGACGTTGCTTAACTTCGGTCAAAAATCACGTTTGTTGTATGGGAGCTCCACTTAAATATTTATTTTATTCTTTTTTTAGTATTTGTTGTTATAGCGGCAACAGAAATACATCATCTGTGAAAATTTCAACTGTCTATCTATCACGGTTCTTGAGATACAGCCTGGTGACAGACGGACGGACGGACGGACAGCGGAGTCTTAGTAATAGGGTCCCGTTTTTACCCTTTGGGTACGGAACCCTAAAAACGAAATCAAAGTAGGTACTTATTTATTTCTGCAGAATACGTCTGCAGATACCTTTTGAAATACCGGTCCAATCGCTGTTAACCAACTGAGCTTACCGCTTTTAAAGCATTTGCGAAAGTGCCTTTAAATTTTTCCCTAAATTTTAAAACTGTTTTTATTGCTACAAAAAAGGATTGGCGATGAAAAAGGCTTTTAAGCTTTTAATAAGGTTTTAGGCAAATTTAATTAATACTTCAAAATGTAATCACCGAATATTTAGTCCGTTAAATAAAATTTAAATAACGATTATTTGTTCCAAAGAAATGATTTTAAAATGATTCATTTTTGACATATTTTTAATGAACTTCGATAAATTATATGCTTACACATTTTTGGCAAGAATTCTCTAGGTAAAATATACAACATATAAAAGAATACATTTTAGTCGTAAATCCATATTATATTACCCAATTAAAACCTTGAACACGATTCAGATTGAATAACTTGATACGGTGTTGAACTGGTATTGATATGATATCGTATTGGTGGTTGCAGTGCATCTCACACATGACTTTCACTTCATTTCGCATGCACCAGACAGCGTGAGCAATCTTCTAGGTCGTCTCAAAATAAGAACCGTAACAAGTCGTTAAATCTGAATCGGTCTCCTTTTACGTTTCTCCTTGTATAAACGACTCCGTTTAGTCAAAGATGTATCGGTATATTAATCAGTGCTAAACCCAGATACGGTCATTCCACCAGCTATTTCAAAGAGGGTCCGATAAAGCAATAAAAGTGGACTCACTGATTGCGTATATTTCTTAATAATAATAGGCTATAACAAGTTTTTATTATTTAATTGTATCCATCAGGATCAAATTTAGGATCCATTGCATTAAATCAATACAAAAATCAGAAATGACAGACAAAGTGTGACAATCGTACGGATCCGCAAGCGCTCAGGATTCTATCCGCGCGTCAGGAGTCGGGTACGACTACTTAACTACAGCTAAGGAAAGGACGGTTATGATTTTGTTAGACAGCTATGTATATTTAAATATTCGGCTTAATGGCAAGCATGAGTCCGACGAAGCCACGGAAGAAAGAAAGAGCGCGCCGCGCTCTAAGGGGAAACGGCATGTGCCTGGATTAGTATGGGAACCTATGTCGCCAACACGCTGTCACAAAAATTGGCCATATTTTCTTATTTCGAAAGGGATTATGAACCCTCACCCATCACAATAATTTGAACCTTACAGTAAAGAAAATTATGTCGAAATTGCACTACGATTTTTATTTATTGTAAATAGTCATTTATGCTCTATCCCTTTTACACTTGCATGGCTTTTCCAAGAGTGAATGCGATAGGATAAAATATTCGACTATGACGTTGACATATGCGATAGGGATGTGCATGATTCGGTGTGATATCGATAAACGCTTATTAATAATTAGTTTAAGTGCACGTAAACTACTCAGTTTTTTATACATATGTATATTATATTTTCTGGCGAAGATTAGGTTACCTACTTACTTTTTAATAAAAAGCGGCAAGTGCGAGTCGGACTCGCCCGTGAAGGGTTCCGTATTTAGGGGATTTATGACGTATTAAAAAAAAACTACTTACTAGATCTCGTTCAAACCAATTTTCGGTAGAAGTTTGCATGGTAATGTACATCATATATTATTTTTAGTTTTATCATTCTCTTATTTTAGAAGTTACAGGGGGAAAAAATGATATTAGAAACCTCAATATCATTTTTGAAGACCTATCCCCCATATATACCCCACACGTGGGTTTGACTTTCAGTTCTAAGTATGGTACTAAATTTTTTTTTTACTTTCAGTTCTAAGTATGGGGCACCCTCAAAATTTATTGTGTTTTTTCTATTTTTGTACTATGCACGCAAGTAAGTGTAATTAATATGTATATAAGTGTAGTTAATAAGTGTTCACAATACTTATTAACTAGCACGTTATTATGTTAAGGCATAACAAAGCAATAATGTTGTGTCATCCATCAATATGAATCTCCGATATAAACTCGTATGCAAAATTATTAAAAAACACTAATTAAAAACAATGGAAATATAGCTGGTCAAGCAGATCTTGTCAGTAGAAAAAGGCGGCAAATTTAAAAAATGTACGCGCGAAGGGATATAGTCCCATAGAAAATTTGAATTTCGCACCTTTTTTTACTGACAAGAATTTGCTTGACCAGCTATATCAGGGCTCTCCAAACCCCGGCCCGCGGGCCAAAATGTATGGGTAGTTGTGTACAATACTATAAGAAAAACTTTAAATCAAATAATCCATTGAATAGCAATAACAAAGTAAGAACATATTTTGTACATAATATAAAATGTGCATAAGCGACGACTTTTTCGATATGATCATCTAGCTAGACGAAAAACAAAAATAAATTATCAAGAACATGTATGAACCTAAACAAAACTAATTGTGTATTTATACAAACATCGACATCGATAACTTTTTTGATATGGTCCTCGCACTGTGGCCGAATAGCGCACCCGTACATGACTTTTACGCTAAGTAGATTATCAACCTTATCTCATTTACATAAATTTGATTTTTGTACTAAACAATCCAAAAATCCTTGCGGAAACCGAAAATGTAAAAAATATTGAAATATTACATGAAATAATACTTACCGATGATATGAAATGCCTCCATGTCTAATATTTTTTGTCCGGCTAGTGTTTTTACACTCCAAAATGGAGCAGCACGGCATATTTGTAATTATTTGTAATTTTAACTGGAATCGTTTTCACATCTGACATTTCATAAGCGCCATACTGAACTGACAACGACTGACAGTAGCCCGTGGTGAAAGTGTGATCAGCTAATCATAATGCTGCCACACGCTATACACCTACGTTTCGCTTCTATTACTCCTTTGTTTTGTGGACGAAGCCTACGGAGTACACTCCGATAACGGGCACCATCGGCGCCTTCATAAAAAAGATGGCGATTAGCCATCGGGCCCGTACATCGGTACGGGACGCGCTGTGAGCGCTCCAATGCCGCGCGCCCTCACATTAAAAGAGTCGGCGTAGCTCGATGTAAGTAACGCGCTGGGCGCGCTCTAATGCCAACTCGGGCTCCAATGTCAGGCGTCTTCGGCGCCCTCATATTAAAAGACTATTTGGATGCGCATCACGTTGCTCCAGTGTGTGAGAAATACGTGCATTGTGCTATCTTCATTCCTCTTCGAGTTCTTCTATTCAGTTTTTCATAACGCTTCGAGCACTTACATCTAAACAAACTCTGACATTCATTACATTCTTAGATTTCATTCACTCACTTTTCACTCCCTCCTCACAACAAGCTTACACACATACAAGTTCACACTCCTCTTTCTTTCCTAATTCCTATTCTTATGTTTAATATAATTATAAATTTGATTATTAGTAACACGTGATGATCATGACCCCCGCGATACAGGCCATGCATAGTGCGGGGTTCACTGTAATGTGCCTGTTAAACTTTTGCTGTCAATAAAAATATTGTTATTGTTATCTCGCACACACCAATTTGATAACCGCGATAACCAGTAAATGCTATCAACATGACGCATGATCGGTTCCAATTCGCTACCGCTCGGCAACCAATAGCAACACAGTGTCGATTAACCGTCTCCGACCGAAGGCTTCACAAATTGTTAGCACTTAATCACCACTCTATTAATCGTTATTTAATCGCTGTTAAGCTACATCTGTTAACTAAGTGTGGGTTTGATGGATTGGATCTTTATTGTTACCAAAGGACCTGTTTCTATCAATTTAACAAACATTATGAACTAAGAAAATGAAATTGCAACGCTTTTCTTATGTACCTATTTTTTTTTATCGTTTTAAGTCGGTTTTTTGGTACCTACTTACATAGTTATTTTGACAAAAAGAGTTTGGATTTTATCACAACATTTTAAAATGTTTAAAATACTGTTATAAACTGCACCATAAACTACCTATACAACACATCGATATCTTTAAAAAAAATTACCCTTAGCGTCCCACGTCCCACCGTCCTAACACTTGTACAAATCTCCTCCCATTTGATATTTAAATAATTATTAACAGATTTTCTTCTGTTTTGTTTCGTTCGATTTTAAAACGAAACAAATGCCAATTTTTTTTTATTACCGAAACGGATCTCCCACATGAAATTCTACGATTTTAACTTTTCTCTATACAAGTTTTTATGCAAAATTACTTATTCGCGCATGCAGTGACAAATCAGAAGCTTTCCCTTACACATCAGTCAGCTAAAAACGTAATTCAAAATCCAACATCTAACTTTACATAATTTGACACGTAGTACACATCAGTGCTTTCATATGTAGTGAATTTCAGTAAATTCACTACATACGAAAGCACTCAGTGAGAACATTTTCACAGTAAATTACGTAGTTTATCCGATACTATGGATAGTGATATAACAGTCTTGACGTTGCAAACGTGATAATTTACTGTATCAACTGTATGTATGTAGAATAGACGTATAAAAATATGGCATTTTAAGAGTCATACGAACCCGCGGCGAAAAGGCCGCTCCCATACACTAGATTCTAGAAGTTACGCTCTCGTTCTGAAACAAGATGCTTAAATTACCCACCCGAAACTGGGTATGAATATATTTACGTAACATATTTATGTATGTATGGTACTCATTTTCGTTGCAAAAAATTGTTATATTACAATGTTTCTTTTAATCACCGGAAACCAAACGTTTCCAAGTTTCCACTTTACAGCCATAGTAAAGTTGAACCTTTTGAAATCTTTAATAAATTCATGCCACCTTGTAGTTTAAATTAAATAAATAAATAAAATAAATAAATAAATATTATAGGACATTATTACAAAGCTTGTGTTGTGGGTACTCAGACAACGATATATATAATATACAAATACTTATACATAGAAAACAACCATGACTCAGGAACAAATATCTGTGCTCATCACACAAATAAATGCCCTTACTGGGATTCGAACCCAGGACCGCGGCTTCACAGGCAGGGTCACTACCCACTAGGCCAGACCGGTCGTCAATTAATATACTTAGGTAGAGCTACTGAAATTATTTAATATAGTTGCAGCTAACTTCAATTCAATACTCTAAACTCTAGAGTTCTAAAAGTTGGTGCACATTTGAATGAAATTTACATTTAACATTAACCAGATTAAGCTTTCAGACTTGCAGCAGAAAATAGGTACCTAATTTCTGTATGTACGAATTAATGTCACGACGTTATTTTATTATAAAGATAAGCACTAATATTTTATGTTTTAGGATAAAAATGGGGTGAAGGGGGGACGTGACCTTGAGTTTCAGATTATCGGATTTTAAAAATTATTACTTTATATGGAAACCAGAAGAATACGATATTTTTAGGATGACGCCATTCTGACGCGAATGGTTGTCATTATTTCATGAACAATATTATGTTATTGTTATTCATAATTTAACAAGTTTTCATAATAATAATTTACCATCTTATTAACTGCACGAATTTTTCGAAAGTAGAGGACCCGTGCGAAATCGCCTTTTTATACAAACATAGTCGTCATCTTTCCATAATGTCAAAATCCAGAGAGGAAAATGGGGACTACGTTTGTATGGAGAAGCGGCGTCCCCTTACCTCTTAAATCAATATCTTGTACGTAGTTATCAACTGCTCATTTTCATCACATATTTGCCAGAATCTGACGGACACAGCTCTTCTTGCTTGAATCTGACGGACATATAGTTCGTTTTTTTTAGCATTAGAAAGAACTTGAAAGAAGGTAAGCGATTTTGACATGTCTTTTAATTGAAAAACACTTTTTAAAAATCAATAACTATTACTTATGAAAGCAGAAGACTATAAAAGATCGTATTAGATTCATAATTGTTACATATTTACCGTAACTTATTTTTAAAATGTGTTTTTCAATTAAAAGACACATCAAGATTGTTTACCTTATTTCTAATGCTAAAAAAAACGAACTATAGCTCTTCTTGCTTGAATCGGACCGACACAGCTCTTCATCCCTAGCTAATATTACTCAGTAAAGTCAGAACTCCAACTGTCTCCGAAGTTTACACGTTAGTTCAAACATAATCAGGGAAGCGTCCACCAAGAAGGAACTTCACCCTCCACTGATTAACATCCATAACGTATTAAGCGCCACAGTTTACATATGATAATAAGCTCTTTTATGTACACTGTGTACGCCACTGATTTCAATATGATTTAAAGCTTATGCAGACTAACGTAAGATTCATTAACGCTTGGCATGTATGACGAAAGCAGTCGACAACGGCGTCGCACCCCAATGTAATAGTGATTTTAAACTCTATATGTACAGGTGTAAGATTTACAATCGCTTGGCAAGCTTTATGAATATGTATTGGGATTACAAATGTCACCGGTTTGGTCCTTTTGGAGCGCTTAAATATTGAGGGGTTTAATTTTAGTTCGTGAAAGTTCTGGAAGCAAAAATGTAGCTCGTTGGGTTGATCAAATAAGTGGATTTCGGAGTTTGAGTTAATTTTAGGTCATGTATTTGAAGTTTTCACTCATTTAGGTTATGGTTATGATTATGAAAGTACAAATCTGTATTCAAATCATTCCCAAAATATGTACCCGTCATCAATGATATTTTAAAAGTATAGATAGGTTATGCTAGAGCACAAAAAAATAGATCAATGAGGATAATTCCGTCATGGGGACTATTCCGTCTACGAGTGTTTTTCTCGATTAACGAACAAAATTGATAGTTTCATCGACAAAACAGTAATTGCTTTTAGTTTCAGCAATCAAAAGCGTGTTTTTTTTTTCCTACGATTGAAAATCAAAGAAATATACGAATACACTCGTGGGCGGAATTTATTTCATTGTCTACGAATGAATCTGTTTTTGTTAAAAAAAATCATTATTATTACACTCGTTTTTGAACATTAGCTTGTCTCTTTCTCTTTCGGTGCACTCTTAGCACGTTAGCTTGCCTAGACGCAACTAAAGAGCAACTGTACAATTTGTCCAATCAAAGCTCTCAAATTTTGGAATGCTTATAAAATATTTGGAGTTATAATATCATTGCCCATCATTTACTAGAAATGTTTATTCCGCTTTGTTCTTTGTATAAAGTATGAACATATATTTCCAAACACAGAAAGGCACAAACGCCAACACTTTCCTACAAACTTAAGCCATTTTGAGTGAGAAGGACAGATTGGGTGTGAAACGATCAGCAACAGCGTTGCAAGTGCAGTACGTAATGCAGGTGCTAACAGAAGTATTGCATTATTGACAGTTGCATTATGCCTGCACCGTAACTGTTGAATATTGTAGAAGGCGCATTGAGAAACGTACAATGTGCAAGCAATTTAATACCAATATTTCACATAAGTACATATTTACTTTTGGTCACAAAATTCACAACACGAGGGGAAAAGTTCCGGAACCAGCTGTGGTCAACCTTTTAATATCGCCAACATGCTGAGCCGAAACGTAATAAGCTTTTACTTAGTTACAGCGTTCGCGTAACTAAACAGCGTTTGGGCAGCGCGCTGGCGAAGCTGGTAGCGTTATAAGTACTCGGCTGGTCGCAATAAGTGTTATTTATCAGTAGTTTAAGAAAGTATGAAAAACTGCATCAGAACTGTTTTTTCCGAACTGGATAGTTCTTCTCTTTTTTTCAGCCAGCAAATTTTTCAAAAAAAACGGTAATCAATGAGTTTGATTAAAAATAAAATTGTGCATTTTTAGAAGCAATTTTCATATAGTATTTTTACAAAAATTGTTACCTACAATTTTTTAATGGTGCGCATAGGTCTAACTAAAACCTATGTTCGTGATTTTTTTTCTAGCGAGTAAAAGTTGTTTAGTCAGATTTCAAATCGATGAACGATGAAGTGGCTAGAGAAAAGCGTCAAAATTGCTGTTCTATTTTTTTGACAACCGTATTATGATTTAAAAAAGCCCTATGATATTTTCAAAAACCCACGGCACTTTAAATAATATACTTATTTAATACATTAAATGTAATAGAACAACACGTCAAAAAGTATTTTATTTCGCTTGTTTGTATACTTACCTCGTTTAGTCACAAAATTCATATCACGAGGGAAAAGTAGTTCCAAACTCAGCTGTTGTCAACCTTTTACGTTATATCGCCAACATGTTGAGCAGAAATATCATAACTTTGTAATAAGTTACTCAGTTACTGTGTTTGCTTTGGGCAGCTCGCATCGTCCGAATAAGCCAAGTTAACTGGAAACGTTAAACTCGACTGGACACAGTAAATTACATTCAGTAGTCGTTTTCTAAGATCGAGTCAAAAGTACAAAAACTATTAAAAGAAAATCCAAGGGGTAAAAAATTTGCGAAAACCTGCGTATTTTTATTTCAGTTTTCCATTAGTTCAACTCCTCTTTAAGTGTTATTAATATTAACGAAATTTGGTAGATTAGCGAAATCAGGGTTTTTAGCCGCTGTGTGACCGCAATCCCAAAAAAGTAAAGACAGATTTCATTATTTTTAAGAAAACATGTGCCTTAACTGTGAACTTGAGAAAGGAGAAACTGTCTTGATAAGCGAAAAATCTCTACAAAACTGCCAATAAATGCGTCAATAAAATGTAACAGAACTACACTATCAAAAATAAGTCTGTTAGCCTCATTGCATCCCTCAGTTTTTTTAAAGTTAGTTCCAAAACCAGCAGTTGTCAACCTTTTAAAATTGCTAACATAGTCCGAAATGTCATAACTTCGTAATAAGCTTTTGGTTAGTTACGGCGTTTGCTCTAGGCAGCTGGCAACGTGTCCAGCGAATGAGCTAAGTTAGCTGGCAACTTCAAACTAGCTGGATCACAGTCATACCATTCAGTAGCCTAACTACTCTGCAACTACTAAAAATATAAGTTATTGTATGTACAGGTATAATGCAATAAAGTAATATTAAATATTTAAAAAAATGCAATTCGACTCAGCTTTTTCTGTAAGAAAAATTAAAACCGGCTCAGTGATTTCGATGGTATAATAGGCCACAATCACAGAAACGTTCAAAGACTTATATACACACTTATATTCAATATTTACTTCATCATGACTTCATTACAATATAGCCAAAAGAATTATAATGCCCGCGTTAAGGTAGGAAAATCGCTTTACCTTCTCTTTCTCCTTTTTTTAGATTACTAGTCTATTTTTTGTCGTATTTAAACCTGCCTTACCAGCTTATCAGCTTAATGTATGACTATATACTAATAATGATAATTTGTATTTATTGTATCTTCATATTTCTTGTTGTGTTTACCCATCAGGCTTTAGACTTAGGCTCTCCAAGTCTGATCACTTAAAAACTAAAGTTTTATTTTTCATTTACCCTTTTTTTACTTTTAATTTTTACGTAACTTCAGTTTACTGTATAATCATCTACTGCGACACTCGGTTTCGCAACGTCGGGTTTTTTGTTGATAAAAGCTCCGGGCGTGCCGGTGAAAACATTTCGTAAACAGAGTTTCGGTAAAATTACTAATTTCACAACGCGGAAAGTAATCTGCTTTCATTTCATTTGGGGGACTGTTGCTGGTATTAGGGAGGTCAATTTGGCAATTTTTATACCATTCGCCTTTTGGTAAAGGGATATCGGCCTCCATGGGGTTCCATAAAGAAATTTGTTTTTATATTTCACTGGGGCCACTCAGGGGTATAAGAGAGGTCAATTGGGAGATTTCGTTTTTAAATTAAATAAACAATGGAAAATGTCACCGCTTCTGGCATGAGTCGATCTTGCGTTCCTGTTGAGGTGTATAAACAAAGGAAAGCAGTCGAATAATTCGGACGCGCTTCTATAGTAAACCGGAGTTTGAAGGTGCTGCTGACTTGATCTTGAGAGGAATGACATGTGTGCCTATTAATAAGGGTGCCAAAAATCGTGCGATATGGGGAATCGGAAGAGAAAGCGGAAGAGAAGCAAATCCTCGGCACCGAAACAACAACTGAAGACGCAACTGAAATAAATGCTAAGATGAGAGGGAGCGACGGATAACCCCTCATATTTTCGGAAGTTACGCCATTCAATCCCAATATATTACCATAAGGTCGGGGTACTTTAGCCCTTACAAGGTTACTTTGTCCACCCATGAAAACCCATTTACTGAAATAATATATTCTTAAAAACGACACTAGATGCTTCCACAAGAACATATTAATCACATAATGCCGTTTTTAATAATTTATCAATTCAATAAAATAGGTTTTCTTGGGTGAACAAAGTAACCTTGGGGAGCTAAAGTACCCCGACCCTACGGTACTGATTTTGCACTACCTCCAACTTATTTGCTTTTCCAAAGGTCTACTGGTTTCTACCGGCCTTATAGCATTAAGTTCACCTTTTGTACGATGTGTTTTGTTTGTGCAATAAAGATAGAAATAAATGAATATTACTCATTAATTTCACTCTTAACTCAATTTTATTCTAATTTTAGGTTTTTATCCAAGTGAATACTTGGGAACATTTAAACTTGGAACAAACTTTTCGTACATAGGATTTCCCCCTTTTTTAGAGATACCTACTGGAAAAGTATCACCCGTGCTGTACAAAACATCTCTGACCAAATCGGTACCTTTAATTTGTGTTGAAAGTGTATGTTGTATTTCGTTAGTGTTGAAACTCAAAATGAATGTACCGATTTGATCAGTGATATCTATTATGTAATTGGCTGATTTACTGTTATTATCGTTACCCTAGTCGGATAAAAGGCAACTGAAAACGTCTATAAACAGTCAATTAGTCATAGATATACAAGTCCGTAATCATATTTATAGTAAAATATGGTCGTATTTTCTCATATGACTTAATTTTGTTCGGTAATAAATTTATCATTGTACGTACACACTTCGATATCACACATAATAAACCTCTATTATATATTATATTAATATACAATAATGATAAAATAAGTGGGTTACTTCGCCCGGCCGCCCGCGGCGTAAACTTCATTATGCCCCACTCATTGTTGTCACTCAATACATTTTCCGCATCATTCTCTCCACGAAATATTGTATCGATAAATGTTTGATTCACTGCACCAATGAGTTTGCGGTCGTCGAGTCCATAAATGTTTTAAAATATTTAGGCCGGTTCTGTTTTACGATTTAGTATAGTTTTCATTTTATTTTGATACGATCTAAAGTCTGTCATCAAGCATCACGTGCACCAATAAGTCTGAGCAAGAAGGCTGGCAAGACGGCTTCTGATTGTATTTCGTAAGCATCAACTAGAGCGAGCCGCTAACGCTCGATGACGGCTCTTGTCTGCGTTTAGTGTAAGGCCTGAGTGGACGCTCGAGTTGGGCGTGCAGCGGGGCGGGGCGTGCGGCGTGCATGTTAAACAAATGCAAGCGTATTTAGGCCTTAGTGCACGCTGCTCAGATTACTTGTGAGCCCGACGCCACGCTGCACGCCCCACCGAACGCTCCGCTTCGAGCGTCCACTCAGGCCTTACACTAACTATGATAAGGATTCTGGCCGAATGTTTAGTCATATTTTCGGCTTTTTTCTAACATTTTTTTCTGATTTATCCTCGTAAGGTCCAATGTGCATTACAACGTACACTCCGTTTTAATCTAATTAGAACATTTCATAAACCAAATAAAATAGCATTTTTTTGTTTCATAGGTAACAAGATTAAAATTTAAAATAGGACAATTTTGTATGGTGGGCCTTACAAGGCTATATAGCAAAACCGAGATTTTTACCGCCACACAAATATCAAAGATTACGGTCATATCAAAATTATATCAAATCGTTGAGTCAGAGTCGGCTTCATTATCTTTACGTGCGGACAAATTGGTTTTGCGAAGCAGTTAAGTGCATTCATGCAATTGAGATTAAATTGGATTTGATTCAGTGAAGTTTCCAAGCTTTATTTTTGCTTTGCTGCAGAATGGTGAAACTTAATACACGTCTGTGGGATAATTAATGATAATACCAGTTCAAAAACAAGTCTCTATCTTGCTGAATTTCAACGGGATTTCGACAAAATTAAGCACATGTCTACTTAAAGTTCTTGCTTAACTCCAACAGAGAAAGCATTTATGTGGAGTTACCTTTACAGAGATACGTTATTTATCAAAAACAAGACAAAGTAAAGAAACACTCAGTACCTACCTAATGTACCTAACTCCAGTTGGAACGCGCATAATCATTTCAGTCTTAACATATAACCTCCCAGAAATCGAAACTTCAAAATTCAAAATTTTATGAAACGGAAGGCCTTTTTATACGCCTCTGGACGGCTAGAGGTTAGAGTGTGAGGATTACCTTCCTGGTGACGGTTAGTAGTAGACGGATAGCAGTCATTGACAATTTAATGTGGGCAAATACGTATTAAACAATCCTTCCAAGCAACACCCATTAGGTTTAGATTCATCCCCATTTGTAACAATAACCTCAAACACATTAATCGCCTAACCAGTAAATTTATTACAATTAATTCTTCCAGAGCGTATACTCGTTCCCTAGTAAAACTTTTCTCTTTGAGGAATGGAGCCAACTTTTCAATGGCCCTCAAACCACGGGGCGAGTTCAACGTAAAATTGGGTATCATTCTTTGACTTCGCCTCCCCTTCTTGAAGTTTGAATACATTCGTTCCCTAATTTTGCATATGTTTAGTTTTTATTCCTTTTCAGTTTGACATTTCTCTCCTTCAAACAGCACCATCTGCTGAAGATAATGTTTGTGTTTTCGTTTATTAAAGTTAACTCTTATTTAACTTCGGTCTTTGAAGTCAAAAAGCCCTTTATTATATTATAATAGGAAGATTAAAGGCAATGAAAGGGCCCTTTGTCTTCTTAAGAAAAAAAAACTTGAGTGTAACATTTTCAAATCCATTGAAAAAGTGTTATATCACCTTATTTTTATTTCTTTCGGGTTTCTGAAACTTTAGTTAATCCTCTATTTTTTTTATGTCTTTCATCTTACCAATTTAAGATTGAAAAAATCTAACATTCCCTTTTGTCCGCAGCATCGCGACACCCAAGAAACGCTGGCAGTCCTGGACCGCTTGGACCTGGACACCGAAAAACCCTCTGATGAGGAGGTGGCTCGCAAGTTTGGCTTCGAAGAAGACTACTACAAGGGCACCGTGTCCTGGTGGCAGCAGCTGAAGCCGCAGATGTGGTCGCTCTTCGACGAACCCTACAGCTCCAATGCAGCTAAGGTATTTTTATAACTTTTAAGGGCCCCATTCACTTACCCAGGATTAACTGGTTGTCTAAAGTTACCTTGTTTACCAGTACAATTTGACTCTAGGTTAACGATTTAACCGGTTAACCCCGGGTTAATTGGATGGTGAAAGTGGCGCCAAGACAAGGTTTAAGGACGTTGCCATAGCTCAGAGAGTTGCAGTCGCACATTGCTCTGACTGACAACAGCTAGGTCAAGAATATTTTTAATGTGGTGACCCCACGCTTGAAAATTTAGTGCAGGACCAACCGGAAAGAAAACCAACGATTTAGTTAAGACAGCTCAACAATGTACATTCGATTTATTAGATTTGTCTGTATTTTTTCTATAAAAATTATTTTGGGCTTAGAATGTACAGTCAGCAGCAGAAGATGCTAAGCGGGCGAGGTGTCCAAAATTACTTTGACTCGCTCTTATTCTCTTAACAATAAAGTCGCGTCAAGATCATTTTAAACACCTCGCCCGCTTAGCAACTTCTGCTGCTGGTGGTGACGTGGCCCTTCCGGCCACGTTACCAATCTTCTCCCAACAAGAGCAGTCGCTGGTCACAAGGTCGACCAAACTGCATACTAATTAAAAAAAAAAAAAACTTCTGCTGCTAACTGTACATGCTCAAGTGTTCAATGTTCATGTTCAAATTATATTCAGGTCCATGCATTTCTTTGAATCTAGCACCAACAATGTGATCTTATTTATCTTTGACTCAATATCAAGATAAATAAATAGCGGTTTGGAATAAAGCCAATAGTTAACGAACTGAATAAAAGCTTATCGTTACATAATATTTGATGGACGTAAGTATAACAAAACGTCTGTTTCCTCTTTAACTTCCTTTACATTAACGCTGATTGATCTATGACCTGTCAAGTTTAATGTATACGAGGTTATTAGGAACATCTTTCATGATATCGGCACAAATTAAATGATATATGTACAGTCTAGCTCAAAAGGAGAACCGTAACCCTTATAGGATCACTCGTGCGTCTGTCTGTCTGTCCGACCATTCCCCCCCCCCCCCCCCTCTTTATCTCCGAAACTACTGGGTCTAAAATTTTGAAAAAAAGACACAATAGTTCTTTACCTATAGATAACAGGAAAACCTATTAGATTCCGACTCACGCTAGACTGCACATGTCAAGCGTGAGTCGGAATTAATGTACGGAACCCTTGGAACGCGAGTCCGACTCGCACTTGGCCGGTTTTTTTGTGTGTATTTACTATTTATACACCAAAAATATATTCGTATGACTACTTTTATGTGATGTTCAAATTGTTGTAAGTAAATTCCAAATAACTCTGAATAAAATGAGAAAACAATGTCGACAAACTGTAATTTCTCACAAAAGCTTAGCATTTCTTGAAACAACACGGCAAATGAAACGAAACAACTTAAAGGATGTCTCTCAAAACCTCAACAATAAGAAAACGTTACATCAACTAGCGGTACAACTCAAAATGTAAGTTAAATTCACGGACATTTCGTTATATTTAAATAATTTGAAATAAATGAAGCTCTGTTCCCTTGGGTTGTAATCCTCAACGGATTCCCCTCGAGGGTACAATATACATCGATTTGACAGAGTGTTTCCGAATTCTAGTGGCTTTAATTTAAATTTATGCTAATAGAAGCTCCTTTGTCCCATTTTCAGTTATAATCATTGACGACCCGACTGTGGCTATTATTGTTTTGAAATCGTTATTCATGAGCTTAATTGATTATTTGATTTAAACACTGTTTTTCAGTTTCAAATTTTACACATTATTAAATTGTACAAGACGACTTAATCGCGCATTTAAGTTTTAAGATTTACCTCCGATGTTTCTCGACGTACCTCGTAAGTTTATAAAACCAATTTTATTTTTATTTTCCAGGTAGTCGGCGTGATATCGGTGTTTTTCATATGTGTGTCCATCATATCGTTCTGTTTAAAAACCCACCCGGACATGAGAGTGCCAGTGATAAAAAACTACACAGTGACGACCGCGAACCAAACGCAAAGCTGGGCGCTGGACAAAGTGCAAACAAACGCCCACATTGCGTTTTTCTACATAGAGTGTGTGTGCAACGCGTGGTTCACCTTAGAAATCCTAGTGCGATTCATATCGTCCCCAAATAAGTGCGAATTCATCAAATCCTCCGTCAACATCATCGACTACATCGCCACCATGAGTTTCTATATCGATCTCATGCTCCAGAAATACGCTTCTCATGTAGAAAATGCTGACATATTAGAATTCTTCTCCATAATAAGAATCATGAGGCTTTTCAAACTGACGCGTCACTCGTCAGGTTTGAAGATTCTGATTCAGACCTTCAGGGCATCAGCCAAGGAGCTGACCCTGCTAGTGTTTTTCCTAGTGCTCGGTATAGTGATATTTGCGAGTTTGGTGTACTACGCGGAGAGGATACAGACGAATCCGCACAACGACTTCAACAGCATACCGTTGGGGCTGTGGTGGGCGCTGGTTACCATGACGACGGTCGGGTACGGAGACATGGCGCCGAAGACCTACGTCGGGATGTTCGTTGGAGCACTGTGTGCGTTGGCTGGTGTGAGTATTAAACAGTAATTTATATTTTTTTTATTACATTATTCTAAAACTCAGAAATGCTGCGTGGAAGAGTATCTTTTTGGAAGCTTATTTTATAAAACAACAGTTTTTCTTGTTATGATTCATACAAAATAGCCAATTTACTTAATAGCCTATTAGTGTGTCCCACTGCTGAGCAAATGCCTCCCCTCTTTCCCGTCACTTGTCTCTGTCCAATGCACACTTCCGCCACTCCACACAGAATGTATCGAGGTTGAAAGAAAATAGCCAAGAGACGGGTAAAATTTTTTGTTCACCTTAGGCTGAAGGCAGATGATACAAAAAAAATCACTCTCGAATAACGACCTATGCTAGAATTTCCACAGAGAAAAAAGAATTCGTACATGTTTGTTATTAATTGAAGACAAAATATATCTTGGCTATTGTGACAACTTTTTTGGTTTCTCCTTTAGCAAATTATGTTCTTAAAGGACGACAACACCGAATATGAAAATAACAAGGTCCCCAGTTTAATGTAACAAGAATCATGTTACACGTTTCACATACACATGTATACATATACATAAGTATGTAAATAAGTGTGATGCATCACTGCGTAAGCGTCAAGTTTCCACCTGGATGGCCTTTACATGACCAATTATTGACTGTTCAGCTAACTTGTCAAAGTTAGCAGCCCTAGGTCCAATATACCAGCTACATTTACGAAGCTAAATATCAACTTTGTTACTGACTGACTTGTACACCTGTGAACAGTTTGTAAAGTTTAAAACTTGTAGTTTCTCGCCAACTCCTAGTGAAGTTTTTCCAGTTGTTGAGTAGTTGCAATCACATAATGTATCTGGTTTTAATACGTAACTAAAAATAAATGCAAAAAAAAAATCCCAGCGAATCCAGTTAAAAATTGTCGGCGGAACTGATGAAGCCTCCTTAAATTTATTTATATTTTATTTACTTCTCATATAATTGATCTTTCATCCTCGCCAGTCTTCAATTCTTATTTACAATAAATTATAAAATGCCATCACGGATCATGTATCCATTATTTTTCTTTTACTGTCTCTCATTTTATTGGTTTATTAGCTTTTTGTAAAGAACACAATTTCCTCATGAATGAGCCAAAAGTATCCCAAAAATGTAATTTATCTATAAAAAAATATCATAAATGTACAAGAATAAGACTCGTACTTCCTTGGTAGATATTCCACCAATTCGCACGAAGCGCTTTGCTTCCTCTTTTCTTATGCGCACTGCCAAGGAATGGAATTCCTTGCCGGCGTATATATTTCCGAGCACATATAACCCGGCAACCTTCAAATCAAGGGTAAACAGGCAGGCAGGCAGGCTGGGCAGGCTCGCTACATCGTAGGCCAGGTCTTCGCCTCCGCTAGTCTGTGGCCATGAGTAAGCCCATTTCTAATAATAATAATAAAAGACTTATCAGCGAACTTTTGGACACAGGTGCTGACGATAGCCTTACCCGTGCCCGTCATCGTGTCCAACTTTGCCATGTACTACTCCCACACGCAGGCACGGGCAAAGTTGCCCAAGAAGCGGCGGAGGGTCATCAACGTTGAACCGACTAGGCCTCCGATGCGTAAGTAACAGCTCTCTCATGCGTATGGTTTTTTTACGATGTAGTACTACGATTTAGAATCCGGATTCAACTTGTATGCAATGGAACTATCCGGATCTGGATCAGGGCTAGACAAAATGAAAATAGTCTACCGACAAACTTCCAGGATATAACCAAACGGGTGCCTTGTTAAATTTGCTGTACAAAACAGTCTACTGATTTTTGCGGGGGAGGGGCAGGTCAAATGTGTGTAAGTAACGTAAAAATAGCCATGTCAGATAAACGCCAGTCCATACATTGTGTATGACCACTGGCCGCCTATTTTCGACAGAGGGGAACGCCTGTTAATGGCTACCCATTTGGTTATATCCTCTAAGTCGACAAACGCCAAACTCAAAGAAAATATGTAGCGGGATGAAAGATGCTATACGAAAAGTCACGTGACTTTATCCATACATGATTAAAGTTAATTCCATTAACGTTTTCTATTAACAATTGTCATCTTGGCTAGACCCCCAGGTTCCAGAGTGTAACTTTCGCACGGTTGGATTCGGATTGCCAACTTTAACACACTTTTAAATTGAGCAACCAACTCATTTTTTAACCAACTAAGTTACTATCACCGCTTACTTCATAAAGCTTTTGTTTAAATTAAATACTTTTACCAACGAGAATGATTTAAAGCAACGCTTAAAGAACTCTTCAACACGCTTGCTCATAATTTCTTATTACGCCTCGTTTAGGCGCATAAATAAAGATTTTACACACGCGCTTTTAATTTTCGTTACAACACTGATATCCTCTTAATTTTTAACTTTTTCCCAATTTTACTTATATTTAAGTACAAATAAAACTTTTAATTTAACTGTTATTTTTAAAATAACGCACTTTATAAATGGCAAAAGAAAATATTTTTTATTAAAGCAATGAAAATTAAATCACTTATTTTCAAAGTTAAATATCTTTCCTGTTATTTAAAAGCCTACTTCAAAAGTCGCAAACGTGTTCCAAAACTTGTCAAAAATAAAGTTCAATTTGTAATTAAGAAACTCGTTTGGCCTCCGAACTCAAGAGAACTTCGCAACAGCTGTCTGCCACAGGCGTCAGCTGCATTAATTATTTAAAAACAAACGGAGAAACAAGACTTTTATGTACCTACAGTCGTAAATTTACTCGTTTGGAAAATAAGATTGGGATTTATTTCGGCGAACGATTGTTGGACGAATACCTGCATTTTGAAGGCTTGAAATATTTGAACGCACATCAAAACTATGAGGCTAAAAGCGAGTTTGGTTTGAAAATTTATAGTTTTGAGGTAAGAGCAAATTTAATACATATAACCTTTATTCTTTGCACCGACTTTGCAGCATCAAATTTTCAAACTGCCACAAAATATCACCGAAAGTGACGTTTATACAGTACGACGCAATGTTATTGGTACAGAGTTGGCTTATATTGCCTCTAAAATTGCTACATCGTACTTCTCTCTCCCTTTATTTACTAGAAGATAAGATTCGACAAGCAAAACAATTTCAAACCATCGTAAATGAAGGGAAAATATAGATTACAAAAGGTAATTAAATATTTTGAACTGTAGACGTAAATTTCAAAATGAAGTTTATGTATACCAAGATAAACTCAATGGTAAAGTTTAATTGGAATTCTAATACAAAACAAAGCTTTGAAATTTGATATTCGAGGTATCAAATTTCCTGATCGTTAAAGTAGAAGTCGACATTATCTGATTTAAGAACGAAGAAACTATGTATATCGGAAAAGTTTCCAAACACCTAATAAATGTTAATTATGATAAAGTACCAACCGCCCAAAAATTTTAACAAATACTCATTGTCATTACACACTTCGTAAAATCGTAAAATATTTCTGGATTTGAACCAATGATCTCAGATTTGTAAAATACCAATAATAACAATAACAACAACAATATTTTTATTCATAATAAAATATTAGCAGGCACGTTACAGTGAACCCCGCACTAGGCATGGCCTGTATCGTAGGGGTCATGATCATCACGAGTTACCAGTAATAAAAATTTACAATTATACTAAACATACGAATAGGAATTCTTTAGGAAAGAGGAGTGTGTACTTGTATGTGTGTAAGCTTGTTGTCAGAAGGGAGTGAAAAGTGTGTGAATGAAATCTAAGAATGTGATGAGTGTAAAAGTGTGTTATATTTAAGTGTGTTCGAGCGTTATGAAAAACTGAAACTGGATTCGAAGAGGAATGAAGAAGTAATCCTATGAGAACGTGGAGTTAGGAGTCGCTTGGGAAGGATTCAGAATTTCTTCTGATTCCTCGAAGCAATGTTTTTCACATCAGCAGCTATTTTTGTTGAAAAGATGTATTTTTATTTATCAAATAGGCACACTCAAAATAGCCAGTGCACCTGTTGCTTTAGTCTCTTAAATTTTACCAAAATGATACTTAACAACAACTTAAAAAATTAAAAAAAAAAAACATGACTATGTTTTAAACAACTAAAACAATGAATACACCCAGTAGATATCACAAATCGCAATAACTGTTTTTGACACTTCTTAAAAAAATTGGCATTCACAAACACTTATCTTTTTACACATCAATGTCTTCCTAGGTGCACTTTTATTTTACACAATATGTAAAAAAATCTTAAAATTACTAATAAATTGTACCCCTAAAATAGTTATTATTTAATGTCGTATGTCCCTTTTCACCCAAGCTGCCGTGGGAAGAACGCAAGGTAAAACAAGATCTTTTCAAAATTGTAGTTTCCTACATATATGTATTATTAGTAATTATTAATCCGTTATTGTTATTAGTGTTAAAACCTTGTATAAAATCTAAATAATTAGCGACTAACCTCACTGCAACTCATAGCAGTGGGTAATTCCAAGAGTAACGCGAGTCACTATTTTTTGCATGTTTCTGTTACTCATGATACAAATATAAGTATTAATTTTTCTGTAGAGAAATCATATTTTAATCCTTCGATATACTTATATGCTTAAATTTGCTTAATTGATGAAAAAACACGCAGTGAAATCGTGCCTCGTTTATTTTTTGTGGTGAAAAATGATGTGTCTCGTGTAACGTGTTATCTTCTACATTTTTTGTTAAGTACAGTGAGCTGCGAAATTGCATGGAGAAATTATGAATGAATTCATTGATAAATTTGCCATGCACTTTTATAGTTAATTCGGGTCTAAAGGAAAGGAGTAGAGAGACTTGTTTATTTGTAAATTCCAGCTACATATAGTAGCTGTATGCTGCCGAGAACCATTATGATCTACAGTTGCAACATCTATCTGTGGTTTATCTTGTTTTTTAAAGTAAAGTAAAGTTAAAGATGGTCTGGAATCTGGAACTAAACATATTTTCAAATGTTGTTACTGTAGTCTTAGCTAGATTGCAAATGCAACTTCAGAGAATGTTTTAGAAATTTTTAATTTGTGACAGTTCTCTAAGCATCACGTAAGATTTGTCTAGAATGCACTAGCGTTAAATCTCCTCGTCATTTTATCCTATTCTTTTCAGCTTGAGAAAGACATGTTAAAATTATTAGTTTTTTTATTCCTATTATTTATTATTAAGTTAGATTAATAGCGCAAACGACGTGCTACCATTATCTTAACCCATTCCTCCTACCATTTATATTAGTTATTAGGTACCCCTTTTAGCTGTGACAAAAATTATACGAATACAAAAAATAAATGTATTATCCAGGTGCACCAGGCGTTCCAGGTGGCCCCGGCGGTGCGTTGCCTCCAGGAATGGGACCTCAAGCGGTGAACCGCCGCATGAACGCCATCAAAACGAACCACCCCAAAGATATCATGGGACCTAATATGGGTAAGACTTGGATTTAACGTAGCTTCTACAAAACTAGCGGAAATTACATGTGAAAGTCGGTTTTATATCACCAATGTAATAAAAAAATTAGCCAATGAAGAAAATACAAGTTTAAAATTACCAATAAAATTCAAAATATAATAAGATCCTTTTAATTATTTCTAGATAACCGAAACCTAATAAGTACAAAATCAGTAAATCATTCAAAGCGATCTATAGAATCTATTTTAATGAATCACGAGAATTGACTTCTCAATTGATTTTAGTTTGTCATTAAACAAGTTTGACAAATTCCGAGTCGTTTCCACTTAAATATTTGCTTCAATCCGGCTTCAATAAACCTAAATCCGTTCAAACACATTGAATACTGCGATTTGCTTCATAAAACAAAGAAGTTTTCAACACGCAAACTGGGTTAAGCAAAAGGACGCTCCAATGTTAATCCAATTTTTTCAAGGCAACTTTGAGTTTATGCACTTAGCAAGGAAATGGGGAAGTTTTGTCGTAGAATGATAAAGTTCGGTTTAGAAGTTGTATATACTTATTGGATCTATGGAATTTCTACACTCATGGACAAATTTAGAGGAACGCAAAAAAAACTAATTTTGAAATTACTTTAGGTGCTGTAATCCAGCAATTAAACCTTTTAATTAAATTCCTCTAAACTTGTGCATAAGTATATATTGTTTACGATAATGATGGTCATTTCAAATGCCACAGATATTTTGTTAAACAATTCAGAGATATTTAAAATATGGAATTTTCAATAAGGAATTTGTAATTGTTATTTAATTATGCGATATATAACACGTTTTCTTGTACAGTCAACATCAAATATAAGTGACGACCAAATTGGCCTTTATCGTGATAATACTTTGTTACTAAAGAAATAAGGAAGTGTACCGATATATATAGCTACCTTGGTGGCCACTATCATGCCGACTGTGTAAGATTCATCACTCAACTTTAGAATGTGTGTGACGTTTCTAGATTTTTTGTATATGCATTTTCACTAGGCAGAAGCACTTAATGTATTATTTACAGGTAAACAGAAGCAGAAGGACTTATAAAGAATGAATCGTGCGTTAATACACTAACAGAATCTAAAATAACATAACAACTAAAAGTCGTCCTCATAATTTACTAGTTTGCATTTTGAATTAGTTAATGGACTAACTTTTTCAGTACTCATACAAATATAACATTCCATTTCGGATTTAAATAATTAAAGTTGCTAGAAATAAGTAATTAGGTCACCATTTCATCTACAGTACCTAATGTATTTAAAGCTGATACATTTGATAATGTATCTGGCAAAAACTGCAGTGCTGAAAATGTTAATTCAAATTAATCGTACGAATGTAAAATACTCACAAAACTAATTGTAGCTTATGCAATGTAATCCTCCACAGATGGTGATCGTAGCGAGCTAGAAGCTATGATCCAAACAACACCAAACAACTGCAAAAGAAAAAACTTAAATATGCTTTAGACGCATCACAAAATCGGCGCCGTCGGAACTCCGAAGGCTTTCTATACTGTCGCCTGCACCCGCGGACTTAGCTCACAGGAATGATCTAGACTTCACTAATAAATCATCATTAACCCCATAATCATTGCACAAACGGCAATCTTCAAGCAGCACAAGGAGCCGACTAGGTTCTTTCGCTTCGCCAGAGACCGAAGGTTCGAGAATTTGACATTCTTGGGTTGTATGACCCTGTCCCGCGCTAGTATAGCCGCTTCCCGCTTTAACCCAATCGATGTTGTCGTAGCAATTAATTTGCCAGAAATTATGAACCCACCAGTTATATTCTTGTTTATTCTTCCAAACATTTAAACAGCTTTATCATTTGTTCGTCTTAGAAGGTAGTAAATGATTTATGATGAACTTAGCAGCTATTAAGTTTGTCGATAATGATTATAATAACTGGAGGTTTCAAATTATTCTGGTTTTTAGCATCGTTTGTCATTTTTAATGTTTAACAAATTTCTGTGTCAGTCATCAGTGCCCGGATTGCTTTTGTTGTTCATTAGGATTAAGAGCGCTTTAATATGTTTATAGTGATTGTTCTTAAGTTGCCAGTGACCCCAAAGTATGTTTTCAGGCCACAACCACCAAACAGCTATAAAAAACAACATTACGCCTCCCGAAGCCAACACACCCACTCCCAACACTGCGGTACACATCCAAAACAAATATAAGCTTTACACTAACTGCCTTAAAACTGTACTTTTAGACCAGATCCTACAACTTATGATTCATTTTATCTAAAATAGAATCTATGAACTAGCTAGTAAATGTTTAATAATATTTCCAGCAATTTTTAATATCTAATTGTGTTATTCGATATTTGCCTAGAATAGTTGGTGTCTTAATCGTATTGTTAATTTTTTCTGTGTCGACTTCTCTAACTTTGTATGTGGGTTTATGTTATTCATTAGGTGGATTAATGGCATCGTGATCCTATATAATATATTCCTCCTTATATCACTCTATAGTTCTGATAATGTGAAACAATCTATTTCCCGAAATTTACCAGGCATGACAGCATGAACGTTTCTTCAATATGAGTGTTAATGTTTATGGTGTCTAACATTGCCATTTTTAAAGACTCCTGCTAATTTTATTTCAATTTCAACAGTCGCAAGCCTGATGCCCGGTCTAGACATGTCAGTGACCACACGCCTGTCCCCCAGCCCCCGGGACATGAGTCCAGCTCTGGCCATAGCTCTCCCCATGATGAAGTCAGTCAACATTGTCCCGGCTCAGTGCTTCGACAACATGGCTTTCCACGGCGAGAGGGTTGAAAATAGAGACAGTGACAAGGAAGATACTCTCAGCAAACGTTCTAGTCAACAATCTCTCGAAAGCGACAACACACTTAGAGTAAACAATTATAAGAACGGATACATGAATAAGAGTGTCGAAGAGAAAACTGATTGTAGAACGCCGTTGCTTCGAGATCATAAGATAGAATCGCTGGATGAGAATAAACTTAGGGAGAACAAAGCTGAGAAGAGAAAGTCATCCGCTTCAACATAACAGTAAATATTGTAAATAATATTGCAACCGCTATTCTAAACTTTATTGAATAAGGCCTTGGAGTAATAAAATATCAGTTGCAAATTGTAGCACATGAAATAAAAACTGTTTCAAGTATCAAACAATTTACAATGAGCCAATGTTGCTCCATCGCCTTAATCTATTGAGACCAATAGAACTAAGAATGCTTTAACTAACGCAAATAAGATAATGTCCATTCATACAGTGCAGAGCAAAACAACGTATGGTAAACCAAACAGAGTATTCAAACATGTATTGACTAGTAAAATAACCTTATCTTTAACTGTACAAGTTTCGCGTAGTTTGGGAAACGACATGCCTTCGTATCCAGTGTTAAGAGTAGACTGTGAGAATTATAAGTAACATTATATCACCGATTCTGATATATGTAAGGTAGTTGTCGTCTGTCTGAGTAATGTCATTGTCGGAGAGCCATCGGCGGGGAAAAATAAATATTTGACTTCAAAACATCATTCAACATTTGACATCAGTGGTCTACTGCTAGGGGAGTACTGCGAAAATTTAAAATTTATTTCTGCCTTTCTATTGTTCGAATATACAAGATTGATAGAGAGGTAAATCAAAAAATTTCGATTTTCGCGGTGGACCCTCAGCTTTTATTGTCTTTATGATCGGTGATATATGTAAACTTATAGGTATTATCGTGGATAATGTTAATGTTCAAGCATTCAAGGCCGTGATAGTTGTAAGATAGTTAAGAAGTGCTTGGAGCACTTGCGATTTACACATACGTACGAATATTAGTAAATAGTTGCCTATCACAAACTAGAGTAAATGTTACGTACCTTTATATACCTACATTGTACAAATCGATCTTTTTGGCAGAATTTTATTAACTGTTTCTCTAATAGGCTTATCGAAATTGACGATGAAACGTAAAAAAATAAACCAAAAGATTAATTTCTTACCTAAAAATATTATCGCCAATACAAGTAATTGCAAACAGTAATTGGACACTGATTTGATTTTTAACAGTATATTTTTTGAAATTATTAAAAAGAGTTGGTAGGTACCTAACTTTAGTAAAAGATACAGATGCGAAATAAAAATATGTCTCTATTAAGCGTGTCATATAATCATCTGAATAACCCAACCCAACCCAACCCAAGCCTTATTAAATTTAATATGGGACTTGTGTGAGAATGTCCTATTATATTTATTTATTTAATTACAGAGCCTATTCTAGTAACTTCGTTGATTCATTAATGAGGAAGTGCTCTTAATTAATTTTCATTCGCCTCGCAATTCGCAGCATCAACTTTTGTTTGGCATAAATCCGAAGGCGAAGTCTCTTTGTGCAAAATTCCAATTTAACATTTGGTCAAATTCCACGCCCGAATGTCAGCTGTTTTCGAATTTTATTTGCTCGACGCGTAATATTTGCCTGCAAACATTTTATAGGTGTTTGCTAAAATACAGCAGCTTTTTCGGCGCAAGGGTTTTCTAGATTTATTATTTCGACCCGCGAGGCCAAACGGGTTGTTACAAAAATCTGCGGCATACGTGTGTTTTACCGAATATAATCCAATATAAAATGAGATTTATCACATTATTTTATTACAAGTTGACAAAATGAAGTCAAAAGGATCGATAATACATATATCATCTAGTTATTATAATCGACCAGGATTCGGTAACTATTAACCATTAACATAATTATTTTAATAGTTGAATTAAAGCATTTATTCGAATGTTAACTTCAATACGTTTCCAGTCCATTAGCAGAACTTTGTATCGGGAAGTATTTCTTATCTATAGTTTCTATAGAAGTCAATTCTAATTTAACAATTTGTTATGATTTTCAACCAGTGTCGATATGACCTTGACGTCTTGGTGATTGGCGTGAAAGAATTTCACTTCATTTTACATGCACCAATCAGCGTGAGCGATCTTAAAGGTCGTATCAAAATAAGATCAAAACCAACCAGTTCTTAAATCTGAATTGGGCTCATAAAACAAATATGTATAAACAGCCATTGAGTTATTATTAGGTACTATAGAGCAGCCATATCAAACAATGAAATTATCGCAATCGCAACCTGTACCACGCGACCAAAACGTCGTAAGCGCCAAACCCTTCAAGTGCAGGAACCGGCTCCCGAACAATTACGTGAAAAATTTGAAATTTAAGTTATTTTATTGAAATCGAAATCCAACAACTCAAAAATTACGTATACCACTTGAAAATTCATGGCGCTTACGCGTTTAGGTCGCGAGATTCACGCTCTGCAACTACCGTTTGTTGTCAAAACAACAACACCTCACGGTGCAAATTACTGGTTGTCTGTGCTGGTTCTGTACGTAGTAATAATAGTTCAATGGAAGCTGCCGGTGTAACGGATGCTCTAGTCTAGCGGAAAGCTTACCAAAGTTCTAGATATCAACAAACATGATACTACAACACACATGAAACTACAACAAACATGAAACTACAACAAACATGAAACTACAAATTTCATTTACAACAGACTAAGTATTCTAGCTTCCCGAACAGTTCGACTAAGTATACAATCGATAAAGTTTGTACATATAGCAAATATAGTGTTAACATTTTTGTATTCTCAACAGTTACGAATGTTACGATATAAATCACTAGATACACATATCATGGCACTCTTTCATTCTTGGTGTTACTTTACATGTAAATAAATATACTTATCATAGTTAATTAAGGGTAGATAGATGTGAACCAAGTGGTTTTGCTTTTAAATGCAATTTTTTGTTACTAAAGGTAAAATATTTATTTGTCGCGATTTGGGACGACAAATTGAAAGTACGCGTCTAAACTCAGGGACCCTCGATGTTTTATATAAAATTGTTATCGATAAAGGAAATAAATATTTAAATTAGAATGCTTGTAATTTAAATTGGTTTCAGTCATATCGAAAAAACATTATTGTTTAAATTTTTATCTTACGCATAAAATGCAATAACTTTAAAATTTAATGTAGATAGCACGATACTGTTTATAAAAATATTTGTATATACTTTTAGGCTTGTATGATTTACATAATTTATACCCAAATAATTTTAACTGTACCAATTAGTGTCATATAAAATAATGTTAAGTCCCGTAGTGATTTAAATTTAATTAAAATGTTTTTTGAAATTTATAGTTTGCCACGAGAATGGTTAGTAGTGATGAAGCTTAGAGGACCACAAGTGCTCGTTTCATATTGATTTATATAATATATTATTTAATTACGGCAAAATACTGAGGATGACTCACGTTAGAACGGTCGGGATCCGGGTCGCGACCAGCGGCCTTTTTATAGACAGCAACTTCACACTGGTCACGTGATGCTTTCGATAGAAAACGAAGCGTCGGATGCCTCGGCCCGGATCCGGACCGTTCTAGCGTGAGCCATCCTCAAAGTCCTGTACTTTTATTTGACGGTAAAGATTTATTGTCATTTTCATGGCACATATCAGAATCTGATCGTTTCAGATTACATTGTCATTGGCATTAATTTTGCAAATTCTTGTGCAAAAGCTGTCAAGTTGGCTCATATTTCCGATATCCCGACACGAATCGTTTTAAGTGACCTTCCCCTTTTTAATATAATTATATTACTGAACTAGCGACTCACCCCGGCTTCGTACGGGTTAACAAATTATACATAAACCTTCCTCTTCAATCACTCTATCGATTAAAAAAAACCGCATCCAAATCCGTTGCGTAGTTTTAAAGATCTAAGCATACATAGGGACAAACAGCGGGAAGCGACTTTGTTTTATACTATGTAGTGATTATGAAGCGAGGTCAATGTGGCGAAGACCATAGATCAGATTAGATCACCCACCACTTCTTTCGTCGCTTCTAACTCTTGTATTTATATACATACCTACATAATTACATACTTATTATACTCCCCTTACTGAAGGTATTTCCAACCAAAAATTTAATATGCGAATATGTCTTACCATACATGTTTTTTTAAGGAAAACATTTTTTTGAAGTAAAAAACGTTGAAATGAATGCACAAAGCCTATATTGGCAAAACAAGGCCCAATAACTAGATTAGTTACCTATGCACAAAGGGTAAACACCAATATACGATTATTTCAAGTACTTTTATGCTTAAACATAAATATAGTTACTTATGATGGTATCAATTTATGTTATGATTGGTTATATTTTTAGTTCTTCAAAAAACTGCAGAATGGTCATTAGGGCTTATATGAAACCTCTGGGGCTTGGTCTATTTGATCTACGAAAAGTAAATGTTGTAACTTTATCTATTTGTAACTTTGAAAACGTTTTAATTTCGTGAATCTCAAATATTTAACTTTGTAAGACATCTAATGGCTCCTCTACATGATGGGCCAACGCTGGCCACTCCAAGGGACGCATTTATGCGTTAGAGGGAGCAAGTGATATTGCTATCTCATTCTACCGCATGGCTGCGTCCCTTGGAGTGGCCGGCGTTGGCCCATCGTGTAGAGGAGCCATAAATAGAGAATGAATCACGCTAGAACGGTGCGGGTGCCCGAATCGAGACGTCTGAAAATCGTTACCTACCTACATAGGTATATATCACGTGATACTTTCTATATAGAAAGTGTCACGTGATTACCTGTCATGTAAGAAGTGACAGACGTCCGGGACGTGTCGACCCGGACCGTTCTATTGTGAGTCATAAAATTAAGCCTTGCTGAGACGTAATTCTTGGAAAGGTAAAACGTATTTATGATTTAAGAATAAGAAACCTTTTATGAAGTTATTTCAATACACTTTTATAATAACTGTATAAAAAATTTCGAAGTTACAAAATATTCGGCCCGATACGGATATGATGGTCGTTCTTGTCTACGTGACAGCGTGATAAAACGGTGTCCGTCACTTTCTTTCCCACGGTGTTAAACAGTGACAGTTATTTTATCACGTGGATAAAGATAGATAAAGCTATCCATAATAGGCTGGCTGGAGTTACAAATAACCCCACAACGACAAAGTTTTTTCCCGAAATTCACGAGCAATGCTAGGATAAGGCTTCACAGTGAGTAAACAGGGCTTGTATCTTATTGTATAGCATCTATATATACATATACAATTTTAAAAATACAAAAACAAATTATTTGAAATATTGTTCATTAAACATGTGACATTATTTTTCGTGTTTTATTTCATAAACTTTCAATGGGTTAGAAAGCTACTGAAGGTTAGAAGGTTAGAAATAATATTATTATTTTGATATTTATTAAATATTAATTTATTATTATTTAATATATTAAGGGCCACCCACACTAGCGTCTCCCGAGCGTCAGCGTCTAGACAACTCTATGGCTGCTGCTCGACGCAGCGACGGAACTGCGCAGCGACGCCATTTTCCTTAGCGCTGATTAGACGCCGACGCTTAAAAGACGCTAAATAGTGTGGCCACCCCACACTAGTTAGCGTCTCTCTTAATGCAAAAAAGAAACGCCTTACAAATTATCATTCTGGATATTTTCAGTCGTTAACGACTAGCTAACGACTGTCATCTTGGCTAGGCCCTGCCTGCTTGAGCTTCGACAACGAAATGCGTTGTATCTCTCTATCACTCTTCCATCTTAGTGCGACAGTGACAGTTGCGTTTCGATCGCTACGGAGCGTACCTAAGCGATTGGCACTTTGGCTACGCGGCCTGATCGGAGTATACACGTGGTAAGTCACAGACCTTTGCGATCCTAACCCACTTTATAACAGATAAGTCGGTTCCAAATCCACGTAACGTATGGAAAGGATCCATCAATCTTAGCTTAACTGGGAGCTGGTTGGAAAATCCTTGCCAAGGATTGTGAGCATGTATTTTACAATGGATATACTTTTACAATGGAGGTAAGATACTTATTTCCCGTATTGTTAGCTTTAACAATGCACCAATTTCATTTTCATTTCATTTTGTTAGCTTTAACAATGCACTTGTGAGGTAAAATGTAATTTGAGGTCGATTGTCAAGATGGGGAGACAGATTTATATTTATTCAAGCTGTGAGAAGGATGTTCTTTGAAATTCTAAAGATAAGTTAATAGATAGTTTATTCAAGTAGGCATATTACAATGCGCCCATGAACGTCAAATAAAGCTACACCGGCTCCAACTCTACACCTCTGCCTCAAGGAGATTTACATAAATCCCTCCTCAATTGGACGGTATCCCAATATGGGACCGGCAACAAACTCGGCGGGATATATCTTAAGGTACGGTAAGGGTAACATTCTATTTCTGACCGCAGCTGCACAACTGGTACTGAACGCGTCGCTGTTACTATCAATTTCCATAGTAACATGAACAGTAGTGCAGCTGCGGTTAGAAATGGACTGTCACCTTAAGGTGTAGGTACAGTCATCATTAAAGGTTTATACCTTTAGGTATCAGACAATACAGCAAAATTATCTATCTCAAAACCAAAGAGAATACCTAAAGTGACAACAGTAAAATAACATAATTTAATTAGCTACCCTACTACTACTTTTACATTTACGCTAAGCTCCAACGTTGCGTAGAATGATGTTAAAAATGGCCGTGCGCACCAAATTATTTAAATGTATATAACCTATTACCATTTTAATGACCAAGGTTATTCCATATCAAGCTACGTTTAAATTAATAGGGTATAAAGCTGGAATTAGGGTTATGACCGAGTCCCTGGTGATTACGTGTCGTAATGATTTTAGATTCAGCGTAATGAGTTGACTGTTGTCAGTCAGTCAGTCTTGTCTTACACTGATATCCAAAATTTGGCAGAATATATTAACAGTCGTTTGAAAACGGTATATTACATACCTAGAGCAGTAAAGTAAGAAATGTCTCAGACCTTATGTGAATGTCGACAGACATGTGCTCTGAGGCTTCCTTATTTACTGACCGCGGTGTATGCCTAGAAAAATTGGTTTTCTGTTCGACGGAGCCGGAAAGTGGCAACTTCCCTGAAAACGAGTATCCCTAACCCCTATATGGTCCACCCTCAAGCACGGTTATGTACTATGTAGGTAAAACTGTACATAATTGATGAGTTCTCCTTTCGTAACAAATGTATGAACCTTGACCCACTGAGTGTAGGACCGAGCGCATTAGCCGGTAATGTGGGTCGGAGTCGGAGACATTACACTCAACCCTGTGTATTGGCTTTTATAGTCTCGTACATGGAAAGCAAGAAAAGTTATCAACATTTCTCCCACTCTGGATACAGGCCAGCTTTCATGCGCGAGAGGGCCGAGGCTATAGTTAGGATATTCCCAGATATATCGACGCGCATTCGGCAAAAGCCGATAGGAAAAAGCTTTATGTCTGCGCGACTTTGCCAATTCCGCATCGACATATGTGGGGTAACCTCTACAGGGTAGGTAGCTTTACAATTATCATTACCTACCGCTACGCCTACCCTACCGAGCGCAGTCCACACAACTTTGACACCCACCCGCTATCTTCAGTTACCCATAAACAAGATGCATGTAACTGCGTCGAAATATCGGGAGCTCGAAAACAATACAAAAGGTAATCACGGTTCATATCCCGGTCGATATAAGTCTAGTGAAACTAAGCGTGAATCATCCAAAACTGTAAATGTAGAATTTTAGTACAGTCGGTGCGCAAAGAGATCAGTCGTGGAATGTATTGGGCCCCATACATTCCACGACTCTTCTCTTTCCGCACAGACTCTATGCGCTAACAAACTTCCAGTATCCGTAGCATTTTACTGAATCCTTCAACATCCGCAACAGTCGGCCATTTTGTTTGCAGAAAACAAAATACAAGTCTTGTTGCTTAGCTTACAGTGTCGGGCAAATAAACAGGGCGTTATGAGGAAATGTCAAGTTGTGCTTTAATTAGACGACTTGTTGTGAGGATAAACAGAAAAAAAATCACGTCACCAGGCGTGGCTCACTCCGCGATTTCGTCGCCACGCTACAAGTACCTACAAGTACATGCGGCCCACTCCAATTTTGGTGTCTAGTTGCCGCGCACCGCTACGGAATGAACGCCTGGTCATATTTGTCGTAATAGACGCGTTTTATTAGAGAGTGAATCTTCTGTACCTAGTACTATTATATACAGCCTCATTTAAAACTTATACCTGCGAAGCTCATCTTAGGGTCGTTTCCCGAATGAGGTCGTTCCGGAGATGGGTGCTTCAAACAATCGTAATAGCCTTTAAATTAGACGTGTAGGATGAGGTTAAGTGCCTGGGGTAATAGGTTTTGTACTGACTGTTGATATTACGCACACATTTAAGTAGACGTGTAAGCTTAAAGAAAATTAAAGTGTGCAAAAGGGAAGCCATCACGTATATGAACATTTCATGAGTGCAAAAGAGCCAGACTACAAATGAAAACAGGTGTACACTTTTAAGCTCATAGCGGCCGCTATGGAAAGTATGACATGTATGTACCTATTTAGGAGATTTTACCTGGGAAAACATTCAACGGACTATGTGAAGTCCCCGCGGGCTCAGCACGGTTCCATTTTTATCGACTATCACTAAGCCCGTCACTTTCGCACTTACATACTTGTTAGAACGTGACAGGCATGGTGATAAATGATAAAAATGCGACCGTGCTACTAGGGCTGCTTTGAATCAATCCGCTTTGGCTTTAAGGTGACTTGCGTTAGACCGGGCCGTGTCCGGGCCTGAGCTTCCGGCGGCGCTTCGTTTTCTATGGAAAGCAAAAGCACGCGATCACCTGTCATCTGTCATAGAAAAGTAAGCTCCGCCCAGTCGGTCCAGTCTTTAGGCGGTACTCCAATCCAATCCCTCTTGATCATGAAATAAAGCCTGTAGTGGAACGAATAAATGCCGACTTATTATTATTTAAATATTAGCAATATATTATTAAGTAAATATTAGCAATCTATTTCTAATTCTTATTTTTTTATTTATATAAGCTATCGTGCTATTGTCACACAAATAAATAACACCATATCGTGTGACGTCACATTACCGTAGTGACGTCACGGCGTGTCACGCTCGCCGTATTATTTATGTGTTGCGATAAAGAACCATTGTCGCGTTCTGGTTGACGTGTAAAATGGTGGTAAAATATGGTCGCTGCTGGACCCTGATAAAATACGAAGGTGGTTTTGTTAAACTATCAAAAACACGCTATTCTGAGTTGATAGTATCAAATTGATTTATGAAAATATTTGATGTAGTTGGTCAAACCAAATTTGTCAGTAAATAAGAACAAAAAAAATTATACTCATCCTCTTCTTTCGGGTGCTAGTATTAGTGTAAGACAAAGATAGTATATGATTATCTCTGTCTATGTTTTGAAATGAGACAGTCCTTTGACAAATTATAGTTAGAATTCAGATTCGTCAGCTGAGAGCTAAACATTTTATTTTTCACCTCAGCAGCTCGAACAAGGGTACTTTGCTACTTAAAAACAGTGAGCAAAATCGCATTTTGCTCACTGAGTGAGACAAAATGAGCAAAATGCGATTTTGCTCACTGTTTTTACTAAGTAGCAAAGTACCCTTGTTCGAGCTGCTGAGGTGAAAATTTAATTGTTGGTATATCTTAAGAAAACATGAGTGAATAGAGGTAAGTGATGAAGAAGGAATACATTTTTCGGGTTCTCTAATATGTTCTCACTGCTGAGGTGAAAAATGTTGTGTACTACACGAGATCAAAGTTATTTACATCTCGTGCGCTTTTGAGTCCCTTACTACGCTCAAGATTCTAAATTAGATTCACTCGCTACGCTCGTGAATCTATTATAGAATCTTTCGCTTGCACGGGACTCAAAATAAGCACTCGAAGAAATATCAAACTTTGATCTCTTGTTGTACAAATAACTATTAATATCTTATTAAGATTTTAACTCCGAATTCACTGTTGTTACATGAAACATGTCGATTAAAATAAAACCGGCCAAGTGCGAGTAGCACTCGCGCTCGAAGAGTTCCGTAGCATAACGCAAAAAACGGCAAAAAAATCACGTTTGTTATATGACAGTATATTTTGTTATAGCGGCAACAGAAATACATTATCTGTGAAAATTTCAACTGTCTAGCTATCACGGTTCATATGAGATACAACCTGGTAAAGAAAGAAGAGACGGACGGACAGTGGAGTCAGTAATAGTGTCCTGTTTTTACCCTTTGGGTAAGGAAACCCTAAAAGTGACCCTTCAAATATCCTACATATTTATAAGATTGCCGTGTAACTCTTAACATGTAACACTTAAGCAAAGATCAGCCTTAACTCAGCTTGTTCCAAGTTTTTGTCCAAGTTAGGGTAATTACTGGCCAAAGAATGTTCACAAGAACGTACCCCTCAAGTTGAGTTCGTCAGTGATTGATGTTTCTTTAGGGATGACCCTGAAGTTATATATACAGGGTGATTCAGGAGACGTGAGCAGGACTAACACTGCGCATTTCGTAAATTATAAGCAACTGTTTCATATCAGTAGTGAGTTAACGTTAATTTTCTCGTCGTGTTGAAAAAAAAGTCATTAATTTATTTACGACTTGCATGGTCACCCTACAATTAGAATACTAAACTACCCATATTCTGTGTCAAATTGAATGTCATACACTGCCATCACGGTCTGGTTACTTTTGAAAACTCGTATCTCACTCAAGTTCAAACTGTCAAACTAATGTCAACATTAGTTTGACAGTTTATTTTCTTCGTAATCAAAATGCTGTCATTACGGTTAAAGAGGTTTTATGTTATACTTATTAATTATGTCTTGTAGGGTGACCACGATTGTAGAGAATTAAATTTGCCCTCACCAAAAAGTTAAAATATAGGAAAAAGTGTGTTTGTGATCGATCAATTATCAGTTACTGAGTGTGCAGGATTAGTCCTGCTCACGTCTCATGAATCACCCTGTATAACTATATAACATGTTCCTTGTAAGTATTGTTTTAGTTTGAAACTTATCTACTCAACGCATAAATAATCATGGCGATATTTGCAATGCAACAAAGATTACTGCAGCATCACGGTATCAGTTTGTTTTTAATTTAAAACTACGAAGCATACGAGCATAATAGTTTTTATGCAACCGTTGTTTAAGAGAGGTCAAAAAAGGCGAGTGGCGTGAGTAACAATTTGAGGCGAAGCCGAAAATTGTTAATAAAGACGCCACGAGTATTTTTTGACTCAGTTAAACAACGTTGCATACAATACTTTTTCTACGACCAAGCACTTACTTTGAAATAAAATTGTAAATTTAACAAATATTTTTAATTCAAGAAGTAGCAAAAATGGAGGGTAAGGCCGGGAAAAGAATGAATGAATGAATGAAATTAAAAAAAAAACATGTCTATGGTTCACTTATTTGTCAGAGATGATGTTTAAAATAAGGTTGGCAACACTGTTTTCCATTCAATATTTTTTTAGTGGTCATTACACGAAGTATCGTAAAATCGCCAAAAAGATACTGCGTGTAAGCACAAATTCTTTTTTTGGGGAATAGGCTAAAGACTTGTCTTGACAACTATAAGGTAGGGTTTTAAAGGTGTGTGAACGACCCTTTAAGTGACAAATAAAAGTACGGGAGTAGAAAAAAATATTTAAATAGAGGTATTTTTGTAAATTCAATGTATCTCTTTATTTCTTGGTAAAAATTATTATTTTAATATTTTACGGAAAAAAATACACAAAATATACTTGGTCAACCAGATCTTGACAGTAGAAAAGGCGGCAAATTTGAAAAATGTAGGCGCGAAGTGATATCGTCCCATAGAAAATTTGAATTTCGCGCCTTTTTTTACTAACAAGATTTGGTTGACCAGCTATAGTTCTTTACTTATAGATGACAGGAAAACCTATGAGAAATATGCAGTAAAGCGTGAGTCGGACTTAATGTACGAACCCTTGGAAAGCGAGTCCGAATCGCACTTGGCCGGTTTTTAATAAAAATATTTACGTGTTTATAATTGTATTGTTCTTCTACATTTCAGCAACAAAATTGTGACTCCTGTCATAACATAAACCCTCCATAATCACATATGTAAATTGAATTTCAATTAAAGTTACAAAGTTCCCAACTCCATGCTTTATGCGGCCTACTTCAAGCCAGGAAGCCAATTCTGCTTTAACAATTTGATTTCATTTTTAGGGTTCCGTACCCAAAGGGTAAAAACGGGACCCTATTACTAAGACTCCGCTTTCCGTCCGTCCGTCCGTCCGTCACCAGGCTGTATCTCACGAACCGTGACAGTTGAAATTTTCACAGATGATGTATTTCTGTTGCCGCTATAACAACAAATACTGCCGCTAAAACCAGAATAAAATAAAGATTTAAGTGGGGCTTCCATAAAACAAACGTGATTTTTGACCGAAGTTAAGCAACGTCGGGCGGGGTCAGTTAAGTACTTGGATGGGTGACCGTTTATTTTTCCTTGTTCTTTTTTTGCTTGTTTTGCTCTATTTTTTTGTTCATGGTGCTGAACCCTCCGTGCGCGAGTCCGACTCGCACCTGGCCGGTTTTTATCTTATATTGATACGACCTTGATTCAGCGTGCACCGCTGCACTAGGGCATAAACACCGGAATTCCGGACCAATTTTGACGATATTGCAATCGTAATAAAACAGGGTCAGATGTCGAAATTTCAACCCCTATTGAGAATTGTCCGATCTTGTATACATGATGATTGGTTTCAAGTTCACTGTGGTTTACAATACAATACAAATTCTCTTTATTGCACAACCTCAGAATAAATGATTATGGAAACTCTCATATATATGGATGGACGGCATGGATGGTTTTGTGTAGGGTTAGAATACGTGATTGTTTTTGATATTTATAAGTGAATTGTAATATTTGTAGTATGCCTAAATTTAAGAATGAAAAATTTAAGAATAAAGACATACAATAAAGGTCGTATCCAAATAAGATCAAAACTAACTTACTTACTACTTACTGCTGTGGTGCAACGACCCGAAGTGGATCTTGGCCTCCGACACCAAAAACCGCCATGCTACTCTGTCCAAAGCCGTTTCTGTCCAGTCGACGGCGTCAAGGTCGCTAAGGCTAAGGCTAAGGCTAAATAAGATCAAAACCTTATCAAAATGTTAATAGAGAATTGGCCTCTACAATTTGAATATCCCGAATACCCAAACAAAGTTTTCGGTGCTTTCAATTTTTCGCCCACTTTAAAAGTATTAAAAGTTAGGTGCGAGGTGGAGGTGGATCGCAAATCACTTAAACAGTCGATTAGATAATTGATAAATGGTCTGAAGTTGGGAGCGAGGACATGGTTTTATACCATTTAAGGTATATTTTTGCTGGACATAATTTAAGGAGCAATGTGCCAAAGAGAATCTACAAGAATTGCAAAGTAAATAAATAAATATTATACTTAGGACATTCTTACACAGATTGACTAAGTCCCACAGTAAGCTCAAGAAGGCTTATGTTGTGGGTACTCAGACAACGATATATATATAATATACATATACAAATACATAAATACATAGAAAACACCCAAGACTCAGGAACAAATATCTGTGCTCATCACACAAATAAATTCCCTTACCGGGATTCGAACCCAGGACCGCGGCTTCACAGGTAGGGTCACTACCTCAGAGCATATGTCACTACCCACTAGGCCAGACCAGTCGTCAAAGTTCTTATGAAATGTTTGTTGTTTATTGTTCCGGATCCGTTGAACAGAAAAGTAGTATACCTACCTGCACATCTCGGCCAGTACCGTAAAATGGGGTGAGTAGGGTTCGCGGGGACAGTTGGATTATGAATGGGGAGAGAAGGGATGAAAGGGGGGTGAGATGGGATTTTAAGGCTACTGCTACAAAAATAATATATTCCAATTTAAAATGGAGCTATACTCATGATAAAAAAATATCGATCCAACAATCCACCAAATCCAATCCACCTTGTATGAAATCGCATCTCACCCCAATTACGAGGGACTACGGGGTGAGGTGGGATTTCCTGTTTATCGTCAAAGTTATGAAATGGATCTACCCAAAATAAAATAAAAACTAAAATACAAACGTCCGGAACACTTATTATATACACAATTCAGTTTGCATACGTAAAAATAAAATGTTATCGAGGTTTGAATGTCAGTTTTGCCCCTACTCACCCCATTTTACGGTACTTAAATCGAGATAAGGATTATAAGGAATGCATGGTCGGTGATATATTTGAGTAGGAATTATTTAGTATTACCCGCTGAGATATTGCTTGTATTTAAATAATCTCATACGTAATTTTATATAATTTATGTTATGTCTATCCTATCACAATATTTTTTTATGTAAAAATGTATCCACGAATGTATAGTGTCGATACAAACCCGATAGGGTTTCACGGCACTATTCTGTTTGAATTAATATAAAATTTTAATAAAGAATAAATAAAAATAAAAAAATAAGAAACCCTCAGATAACATGTGATTGTCGGCCGAGGCGAATACTTTACTGGCCTAGGTGTACTATTAGGTACATTGCCAGAATAAAAAAATAGACTTTGTTAAAATTTATCCCAAATGGCATAAACACATTATGAATGAAAATCATTCGTAAAGTGGCCATGAACTTTTTCAGCTGAGTGTACAATATTGTGACATAAAAATACAAACTAAACTAAGTACATGCATAATAAAACTAAAAATAATCTTAGAAATAAACTTATAAATAAACTTAAAAATAAACTTATAAATAAAAAATGCTCCCTAGCTCACTGTCTGTCTCTCAGTGTACAATTATACTTCATAGTGTCTTATAAGTTATAAGTAAGTTTAAAATTGCATACGAATTTTTTGATATACACCTAAGTGCTTGACTTCCTAAAAAGCCTTGCCAATTTTCGACTTAAGAGGGTATAACCAAACGGAGACGCCTAGTCTGTAATTTTCTGTACAAACAGTCTGCCGATTTTTGCGGGGGAGGGGCACGTCAAATGTATACGTAACGTAAACATAGCCATGACAGATAAACGTCAGTCCATACATTGTGTATGACCATTGGCCGCCTATTTTCGACTGAGGGGAACGCCTGTTAATGGCTACTCCGTTTGGTTATATCCTCTAAGATAATATACGACAAAAACGCGCATATTAAAAAGAGGTCTGAGTACGTCGTTTCCAGGGGGAGAAACGAAGAGGGGTTCGGTCCTAAATAAACAAAGACGGGGAAAAATTAATGGGGGATAATCTCCAAGCAGCTGGGGATTATTTTAAATGGAACCTAATGTATGTGTGTTTGTAGGTACAGTAAGCTGCAGAGTTAAGTGACCCCCCCCCTGCAAACAAATTTATATGCAGGGGGTCACTTATCTCTGCAGCTTACTGTGCCTAGGAAGTAGACACAGGCAGGAGGTGTTCGCGTCTGTAAAGTAACTTCATAGGGACTTTTTTCAAAATTGCCGGCCACAAAAAGAACTATACAGTCATATCTTGGCCGGGATAGAATTACCAGTTTAATGTTAATTTCCCGGCAGTTGTAGTAATGTACTATGATGTCACACAACCACACAAGCAAATAATTTACGCAATCACAAATTATTTCTGAATCCATTACTTTCAATGACACTTAGTTTGACATCATTTCGATTCTGCTCGCACTTTTGATATTTGACAGGCAATCTTGTGGATTTCTGAGAGATTTCTGCTCAAAAAAAAGATCTCAAAATGAAATAGAATAAGACTCAGGGGTCGGACAAAAAGTGCCGATGACGTAAAAATGACGTAATCTTGCACACAGGATGATGTTTGAGTTTGTATTTAAACTTCCGTGTGACATGTAGTAACAAAGTAGTATTAATGAAGTAACAAAATAATCGTAAATAAATCCATGGAATTAATAATACAGGTGGTAGGGTGATGTAGTGAATAAAATAAATTTCTTCGTTGGTATATCTTGATTACAGCAAGAGCAGTATACGTGTTTGTCACGTACCTCCAAAAACGGAAAATTGCCACAATATTCGAGTACAGACATTTTAGAGCGTTTTCTTATACATTAGTAAATATACATTTTAGCTAAATATAATCGTGAAGATACAATAGCTAAACAATAACGAAGTCAATTTATTGTTCATCTGATTGACAATGTGTCAGTCAAAAACGTACTTACTCATTTCAAGTGGCGATATCGTTTAATAAAGAGGTTGACAAATGATAAGTGATAATTGTTTATGAAAATCAAAAATACTATTTGAAATCATCCTATAAGTGGTTTGACGTCATCCGCACTTTTTGTCCGACCCCTGACTGAATAACTATTCGTAATAACTTCAACAAAGCCATGAATCTAATATTTTAACTGGATCTGGCATAAGGGGTGGGGGGAAATGACCGAACGGGATAGTCTTATCTTATGCATCTTTCAGTAGGAGTAGCAGCGAAAGCGCTATTCTTGTTTGTCCTTGTCACAGTCTCACATTTTTTTTATTCCCCACCGTACTTAAGTATTTATTATGGTGGGCAACAAATAAATTCGACCAATCATAGTGTCGCATTGCGTATGTTTTGTCCCTCACGGAGGCACGCGTATACCACTTCTATAGGATCTTACCTTCTATGAACAAAGCACATTTTAATAAAATGGCGGCAACATTTATTTTAAGCTTCAACAAAAAACGTTATTAAACAGATGTCGCTCAACACGTGTCGCCGAGAGGGTGTCGAAAGTTCCCTCATTGTTCAGAAGTTTTCCTTCCAGATGTTTTTGAGCTCGGTCATCTATTCGATATGTGCCAAGTCAGTGGTGGCTTGGGTAGGTTTTATTTCGATAGATTCGTCTGTTATTTTTCCTCCTATATCATAAAAATGTCTAAGAAATATTACAAGATTCCTTCCCATCTTAATAACGAATAGTGATTTTTTCTGTTAAAAAAAAAATTATTTAGTAAAAAAATATTTCTTAGACTTTTTTATGATATAGGAGGAAAAATAACAGACGAATCTCCTGATGGTAAGCAATTACCATTGCCCATGGACACCTGCAATACCAGAGGGCTTGCAAGTGCGATGTAGGCCTTTAGGGACCTGTCTACTGGACCGGAGCGGAGCCAGGCAGCAGAGAGGTGAGAGAACTAAAAATCCACCAATCGCACAAATAGGAGAGGAGATTTAATAATAATAATAAAATAATGATAATGAATATTATAGGACTTTCTTACACAGATTGACTAAGTCCCAGTAAGCTCAAGAAGGCTTGTGTTGTGGGTACTCAGACAATGATATATATAATATACAAATACATAGAAAACACCCAAGACTCAGGAACAAATATCGGTGTTAATCACACAAATAAATGCCCTTACCAGGATTCGAACCCAGGACCGCGGCTTAACAGGCAGGGTCACTACCCACTAGGCCAGACCAGTCGTCAAAATATCAATCAATCATCGTGATTTTATGCAATCTTATTGGAGTTTTTAGCTCGCTCACCGCTCCGCTGATGCCCTGCTCCGATCCAGTGGACAGGCAGTTTTAAAGTACGCTATTTTCTTAAAAGGACAAAAACCAAAGTGTTAGCAGGCCCCAATGTAAAGGCCATCCACATTTCTCCATATGCCACACTTACCCGTATTTTCTTGTAGATGTACAGTCAGCAGCAGAAGTTGCTAAGCGGGCGAGGTGTTCAAAATTACCTTGACGAGCTCTTATTCTCTTAACAATAAAGTCGCGTCAAGATCATTTTGAACACCTGGCCCGCTTAGCAACTATTGCTGCTGACCGTACGAGTAGGCAGGGCTTTTAATGAAAGCGCTCGTGATAAAACTTCGGTATCGGTTATGGCGTTATCGAAAATTCTGTGATTAGATACCTAGGAAATATGGCGACCCGGCATCATTTATTCATGGGGTTAGCCAGTGATTGACTAAAACTATAGATGCGTTATAAAGTCTGTAAGTACGGAAAGAGAAGAGTCGTGAAATGTAGGGGAGCCCATAGATTCCACGACTCTTCTCCTTCCGCACAGACCCTAAATATAAAACTGTTTTGTGATTATTACCTACTATTAGTGTAGCTGGCGTTCACACTGGGGCGGGTTTACACATTGATTAGTGTATTGTGAGTTCATACACTTGCTACTTGCGTTTATTGGCAAATGTATGAACTTGCAACAAACACTAATTAATGTGTAAGCAGGCCCCAATGTTTAGGCCAGCCACACTTATCCGTATTGACCTAATGTCATTATGGTACTTGAGTAGGGTTAATGATCTCTTTTAGATCTGTTTATCCAGAGCCCCTATTCGACATTGTACAGCTGTCAGATTTCGCGTCCACTTCAATTCAACAGTTGATTGAATCGCATGTTCATCAAGTGCGTATAATATCATTTGGTACAACAAAAATCAATACTTTGTTTTAAATGGTTTGATTTGGTTGTCACCTAACTGTGGATTGCTAATGTCAAATTTTGACATAGGATTGTTCCGATTCAACGGGAGTTCAACTCGATACGTCAAACGTCGCTTGTCGAAATCCCTCCTGTGCCCTATCCCTATGATTAAAACCGACTTGCTTGGTACACGAACAAAGATTTTATTTTGTGTCCTCATTAGTCGACGATTAAGAGCCAAGGAAAAGTTTGAGTTTTCGCATCTATCACTTAACTTACTCTACATGATAATCAGGAGATATTACCCCCATGGTCACAGAATTTCCGTGACAGCAATGTGAGTACATTTCATTGATTTTGTGACGCTTGTTTACGTATCGTGTTATTTATGACGACGAAATTCAGCCTTGAAATACATTCGTTATGTAAGTAGTCAGTAACTAGGTACCTAGGCCTCTAGGTAACACACGTACTGCAAGTGTTATTTTACACGCCAAACTTCTATGAAATTATGACATATTATGACACTTGCACTGCGTATCCTTCAAAATCGGTGCAGACTTTTCTTAAGCCCTTGCTACACGGTCGGCGACAAGCCTACTAACCGTCTGACCTTGGTCTGACCTTGGTCAGTTTTGGTCAAATTTTGTTGGAAACAACTGTCTACACGGTCCGGGACGGACCAAGGCTACGCGGTCTGGGGGCTTGTCGGCGACCGTGTAGCAAGGGCTTTAGTCTAACTCTAGCACTTATTTACTAGGTATGTTAGACTCTCTGAATGTAAAACAATACAATACAATACAATACAATACAAATTACAATAGGTACAATACAATACAATACACTACAATACAATATAATATCTTTATTTCAGAGTACCAGGACTCCATAGACTGTCATAGAGTCTAATAAAATGAAAGACGAAATTATATCAAACAGTTCTCATTCAGCATAGTCCAACAAAGCGTTAATTTATTAATGCACGAACAATGTAACTAAGCAATTACGACCCGCATAGATTACCCTCGAGAATTAATTAACAGGATGTCAACGTTTAATTAATAAAACTACAGAAGAGCTATGCTTATATTGAGAGTTAGGTGTGCTTCTATTCTATGTACGCTGATTAACATGATTTTTTTAGTTTTTATAAACTGAACTAGCGGCCCGCTCCGGCTTTGCACTGGTAAACCAATTATACATAAACCTTCCTCTAAAGTAATGAATAAAATTTAAAAAAACATGTCCATGGTTCACTTATTTGTCAGATATGACATTTAAAATAAGGTTGGCAACAATGTATTTCATTCAATATTTTTAAGTGGTCATTACACGAAGATTAAAACAAGTAACAAACAACAAAATACCCTTAAAATAAAAATTATAACTAAAATTAAAAACTAAGTCTAAACTATAAATAAAAAATTTGGCAAATCGCCGCGTATTGGCAGCGTGCCCAGAAGGCTGGCAGCATTGCCACGTTGTATGGCAATGCTGATCCGCTGTGCTGGATATGACCCAGCCCTCTGGTCACGCGTCAATTCTACTAACCTACGGCTGCACTCGTTAAAAACCCTGTGGGCGCATTGCCCCCAAGGCCCCATTGTCTCGACCCCAAACGGCTCAAATATGCAACCACTATTTATGGTTGCATACTTGCGCCGCTTGAGGACCTCGGCCGAATTGACCTTCCTCTTGAATCACACTATCTATAAAAAAAAATCGCATCAAAATCCGTTGCGTACTTTTAAAGATCTAAGCATACATAGAGACAGACAGCGGGAAGCGACTTTGTTTTATACTATGTAGTGATAGTGAAGTGGTTACATGTCATACTAAATTAATTAAAAAAAAAAGCAGAAACAGTAAATTAATTTTTAAAAAGAGAAACTACTGTCCTCTGGATGTCATACAAATAAAGAAGTGACCAAGTCCACTGGTCACCTAGTCAGGCTGGAATCGAACCGGCATCATGAGCTTACGCGTCCTGACATTACGTTTTTATTTAATGTATGACATCTACATATTTCTGTTTATTGGTTTACTAGCGACCCGCCCCGGCTTCCCACGGGTTAACTAATTATACATAAACCTTCCTCTTGAATCACTCTGTCTATTAAAAGAAACCGCATAAAAATACGTTGCGTAGTTTTAAAGATCTAAGCATACATAAGGACAGACAGACAGCGGGAAGCGACTTTGTTTTATACTATGTAGTGATATATAGTAGTGTGACTATTTTAAAATACAGACCATGACCTATGCAATCAAATAATTTGAGTTATTTTTACCTACGAGGGGCGTTCAAAATATTCTCGGTATTGATATCTTACGACCTCTTCTAAAATTTCTTTCGTTACTGGCCGCTGAGGTTTGTTCATTGACATTAAAAAAAAGTATAATTCGAATCGAGATAGTCTTTTGTTTTTCTGCAATTGCTGAACAAACATGAACATCATGTGCGAATTGACAATGTTAACTAAATTAGAACATCGATGCGTGATAAAATTCTTGACAAAACAGGGTAAAAATCAAAAAACCATAAAAGAGGAAATGGATTGTGTTTACCGTGAGTCTGCTCCTTCTTTATCTACCATTCAAAAGTGGTCAAGCGAGTTTAAACGCGGAAGGGAGAGTATTGAAGATGACCCTAGACCTGGCCGGCCTGTAGTAGCTACTTCACAAGAAAATATTGATAAAGTGGAAAAACTTATATTGGAAGATGGTCGAGTGAAGGTAAAATCTATAGCACAAGTAACCAATCTCTCTATTGGTACCGTACATGATATTATACATGAGCATCTTAATATGTCAAAAGTAAGTGCAAGATGGGTTCCGCGAATGCTGACTCGGCTTCAAAAAGACATGCGTGTAGCTTGTTGTTCCAATTTTATTGACCTGTGCGGTGAAAATCCTGATGAGGTGCTGCAAAGAATAGTTACTGGAGATGAAACCTGGGTTCATCATTATGACCCAGAGAGTAAACAAGAGTCCATGCAGTGACACATTAAGGATTCAGCTCATCCCAAGAAGTTCAAGGTCATCCCTTCAGCTGGCAAGGTCATGGCCACGATATTTTGGGATTGTGAAGGAGTATTACTAATCGATTATAAAGAAAAAGGTGTAAATATCACAGGACAGTACTACGCTAACATTCTACGTCAATTAAAGGATGTAATTAAAGAAAAGAGGCGAGGAAAGTTAACCAAAGGTATTCTGCTTCTGCATGACAACGCCCCCGTCCATACTGCTCATATTGCCAAGGCAGCTATTGTTGAATGTGGGTTTAAAACTGTTACTCACCCACCGTATAGTCCGGACTTAGCCCCCAGCGACTTCTTTTTGCTCCCCAATCTTAAAAAGGATCTGCGTGGAAATAAATTTTGTGACGATGAAGCATTGAAGGCGGCAGTGGAGGAGCATTTTTACACGAAAGATAAAAAATATTTTTACGAGGGATTAAAAAAAATAATTGATCGATCTTTTAAGTGTATGAACATAGGGGGGGAGTATATTGAAAAATAAAAATATCAAACTTTTCGTACTTGTTTGTTTTCATTCTCATACCGAGAATATTTTGAATACCCCTCGTATATATAATGCATGTATAATTTACTAACAATTTTATGTGCTTTTTTCTGTGAAGTTAAGTGAAATTTTGTTATATCTTCTTGAGAAATAAAGATTCTTATACCCGAAGATCGTAACAGTTTATCTGAAGTTGGTGAAAGAGTTAACTAACAATATTCAGTCAACTTAAAATCCCCAATTCGTTAATGTCAATGAGCAGCAATTACAGTGGGCCCGGGCCCGGGGGTGTCAATTAAGTATAGTATCAACTAATTCTTGCCGCGCTATTCTGTGGGGAAATAATCAGTTAATTGGTAGCGGTTACGGTTGGTGTAGTCTAAGTTAAGAGAGATTTGCAACAAAACAGTGCAATAACTGTACACATCGGTAACTCGTGGCATTTAGGTAGCACTTGACAGTTTCTAACAGACTAGTGATGTGACAATGTTCTTCCTATACGAGTCGAGAAAAAGAAACCTCTAAAAAAAGGAATTAATTAAACTAATCTTTTAAGTGCTACCTAAATGCCACGAGTTACCGATGTGTAGCAATAAGGGATATTTTAATATGGAGTAAAAGCGTGCGACTGTCAATCCGGAGGTCGCGACTTCGAACGTGCACTTGATGTCACGTGCACCGATGTTAGAATGAGATTGAATTCATATCAGTGCCCCTAGTGTAAATTCAAAATCCCATACAAAATGAGACTTAAACTCGTACGTCACGTCACGCTATTGAATGAAATTTACACTAGGGGTTCAGTTAGCTGTCATTCGTGCCATCCTCACACAATTTAAGGATGACTCACAGGCCGGGCCCGGGCCGAGGCATCCGACATGTCATTTTCTATGTTGGCAGAAAAGCGTGATCACGTGGTGCTTTCCATAGAACACGAAGAGCCGGAAGCTCCGGCCCGGCCCTGGCCCGGTCTAGCGTGAGTCATCTTTTAAACGTCAAACCAAATAGCACCCATCAAATCTACTACTAGAAACAAAAATGTTAAGATAGAGAGAGAGCAAATCACGATAATCACTACACCTTATAAAACGAAGTCTCCCGCCGCGTCTGTCTGTATGTTTGTATGTCCACAATAAACTGAAAAACTACTGAACGCATTTTCATGCTGTTTTCACTTATCAATAGAGTGATTCACGAGGAAGGCTTAGGTGTATAATTTGTTAAGGTTTTGTGTGACACGTGCGAAGCCGGGGCAGGTAGGTAGCTACAGTTTCAAAATAAAACAAACTCCTTTAACTTGCAACGCGTTCGAGAGGAGCTTTTATTTTCAGAGAAGGCTAAATGGTTTAAGGATAGTGGAAATAGTCCCCTATTAATCACGTGACACCCCCACCACTAACACAATTGTACGGAAAAATCAGTCTCGGATTAGGGCCTTATTAGGAGTGACATAGTATACGATTCGATAGGAAAGTCCATTCTTATTAGACTTTTACTTCGCATTTTTTTCTACTTTACTGGTGATCTTTTAATTAAGGTCAATACGGATAAGTGTATCTGTGGGGTAACTAAGTGTAGCTTGCTTTTACATTGTGGTCTATTTACTCATTTATTAGTTTATTTATTTCTACAACCAGAAACGTCACTTTTGAAACTGACAGATCATTTCCTTTACAAATTCAGATCATATTCATAACATAACCTGTTATTATTATCTGAATTAGGCTAGAATTAGACCTTAGGTCAATAGGGATAAGTGTGACTGCGGGACAACTGTGACTGGTCTTCACATTGGGGTCTGTTAACACATTTCTTGTTCACCGCGAGTTCATAGATTTGCCACTAAGTAGCAAGAACTCGAAATAAACATTATTAATGTGTAAACAGGCCCCGTAGACAACATGCCAATTGCTAACGCTCCGTATCGAACGAAACGCAACTGTCACTGTCACACTAATATGCAAGAGTAATAGAGAGACACAAAGCGATTCGATGGCAAAGCGCAAGCGATCGTCACCTTGGCTAGGCCGCCAGGCCCCAATATAAAGGCCAGCCACACTTAACCCTATGTTATGTTATATTATGTGTGTCTTACCCATATTAGGTAATGAATTAATGATCTAAATTATACTTAAAAATCACAGACGTCTATTTTGCTGTAGCGGGGCGTGGCTATCCGTACCTTCTGACCTTTTCACAATCCATTCTGTACAGGTGAGATGAAAACTACATCAAACTCACCGTAAACCTCACCATTATTGACAGGGTACCCAACTTGCCCGGCTTTACTGCCGCTCTCGTAATTTACGACCCGTTCTCGCCGAGATTGTATTAAAAATCGCCAAACTTCGAATCAGATTAAGCTTGGGTAGATTTGGGTGATAAAAGCTAGAAGTAATCTCATTACAACCAAACATAATCGAAGAGAATTAAAAATACTTCAGGATAAACTGTATTCGGTACTTACGTTGAATTCTCGACCATTTAGGGCCGGTCCGGTATAGACGGACTGTATTAACCCGATTGCAATTTGTATGGGAACTGCACCAAATATATCCGAGCGGCCAAGATGCTCACAAATATCTGAGCACGCCTATAGAGGCGTGCTCAGATATTTGGGAGCATCTTGTGGTGACAATAGTGTCATGACGCTAGATGCGTGTTCAGATATTTATGAGCGCCTCGGTCGCTTCAATATATCTGATGGCGACTGTACGATTGTTAGACTTTGACTGTCATTTCGGATTTTTGTTTTACTTCAATCCTTATACATAGACATTTGATCCGCTAAACAAACCTAATCGACTAACACCATTAATAATAACTTGTCATCTACTTAAGCCTTATTTCAATAAAATAAGGTCTACCGATGGTCATCAGTTCTCAGTGAGCTGACAGTACAAATAATACGTCTTAACTTAGTCAAGTTATTCCATGGAAAAGTAAGCCATGTCCCTACGTAATAAAGTCCAAATGAGAATACCTACTTATTAACTACTTTATTATGTGTCGAACTTGCAATTACTATCTTAGTAAATTATACGATTGAAAATGAACCTACTCCCGTCGTATACACAGTTTAAATTTCAATAGCAAGTTTATATAAGATATGCGTTTTACGAAGTAGGTAAATGAGCGTATAATGTAGATCAATTGCAGTCTTTGCACGTTTGTTACAAAAGGTCGTAAGTCTCATAAAGTGTTTGAAGACATGTGATCTTTTGTTCATGAGTAAGTTATTTAGCTTGAGGCACGTAGCCTCTGTACGTGCTGTAAGTTCAGATTTCCAACTACCAAGAATACTTGCAGATTTAGTTCTGATTTATTCATTTAATGGTACATAGTCGTGCTTTAACAGTCTACCACCTTTCTCTACTAATTTTCGGAACTTATGTACAAAATATCATTTGATATTTACCAGTTGATTTTCAGTGAAGGAAAACATCGTGAGGAAACCAGACTAATCCCAATAAGGCCTAGTTTTGCCTCTGGGTTGGAAGGTCAGATGGCAGTCGCTTTCGTAAAAACTAGTCCCTGCGTCAAGTCTTGGGATTAGTTGTCAAGCGGACCCCAGGCTCCCATGAGCCGTGGCAAAATGTCGGGATAACGCGAGGAAGATGATGAATTCTTTACTTATAGATGACAGGAAAACCTATTAGAAATGTGCAGCCAATTAAGCGTGAGTCGGACTTGATGTACGGAACCCTTGGAACGCGAGTCCGACTCGCACTTGGCCGGTTTTTTCGAGTTTTTACCTACTTTGCCTGCTGTATTTGTGGCTCCACTCACTTGTTATTCGGTAATACTCGTATATTGCGATTTTTCTGGGTAAATATTTCAATTACCTATACGTTTGCTACACCAATCACCGCCACGTTTGCTACACCGTAGTCCGTAGCAGAGCCCGTACCATGAGTCACTGACAGTGTCAAAACTGACATATACGCTATCGAGAACGTAATTTACTTTATATATATCTCGCTCGCACTAATATGCGAGTACGAGCGAGATGCATAGAAAGTAAATTACGTCCTCGATGGCGTTTATAAATGTCGTGCCAAACTGGTGGTAGACATACAGAAGTTAGTTATCTATCACACGATCAGTGTTGGCCAAAAAATTAATGCAATTGACCATTAACCATTACAAGTTGGACCGTAAACTGTAACCGTCCGTTACAGTTTACGGTTCAATTTAACCTGGTTATTGGTCAATTGCAGTAACGTTCGGCCAACACTCTGCCGTATTCGAACTTCAAGGTATTCACAAGAGACGACACGTACTAGATCCATTCTAGATACGTTATAGTTTAGATTTCAACTAGTTCTCTTTTACAGCGCAATTCGGGCAACCAATGTCACTTTTACGATAGATCGTGTTAGATATCTATTAGATGTGAATTAGATCTCCAAGTAATATCTTGTGAAATCGTTCAAGAGTATCTCCAGAATCGCGGAAATGTCAAATTTGACAGGTTAGATCTTAAACATATCGTTATCGTATCTTGGCGATGTCTAAAAGACATCTAATAGATGTCTATTACAAAATCCGAATCGGGCCCAACGGCTTATTTCCATAGTAAATTTTGTAGTCACAGTAAATCTGCCATCTTTCGACACAGGCTTAAAACTTTCACAACGCCATATGACTTTAAAATTGTTTAGCATTGAACGATGTCGTCAACCCGAGCCATCTTTTCGAACATACTTTTTTCTTGATATTCCGAGGCACGTTTTTTTCTTAGACTTTATTTGTCCACTTCATAGATCTTTGCTGAGATGAAATATCTCAATGTTTTGATTACGAAGCATTTACGCCCCCCGGGCCTTCGAAACGCTCGTCTTCATTATATAAAGATAACATAACGTGCCCAGGGGACGGGAGTATACTGTAATATTTCACAAAATTACTCGAGAAAGTTCGTTTGCACTTGTTTTATACAGGAACCTGATTCTTATTTCGGTCGGTTAACAACTTAGGTCGGTTTTGGTCTTATTTTGATACGACCTTGAGTAGTTCAAATCATTATAGGTTGACATTTATTTATTTTTGTGTGACAAGCACAAATAATATTAAATTTCTACAAAAAGGAATTTTATTTTAAATGGCCGGTCGCAATGTGTATGCGTCGACAGCTTAAAGTCGCCATTAGATATATCAGAGCGGCTAAGGCGCTCACAAATATCTGAACACGCCTCTATTGTCAGGGCATTAGAGTGCGTGTTCGAATATTGTGAACACCTTGGCCGCTCCGATATATCTGATGGCGACTGTACAAAATATGTTTTTATCTGCGATTTCTACAAAATTTCAACGAGCATTTCCCCACACTACTTTAAATATCGCCAGATGGCGCTCAGATAGATACGAACTTCGCTCTACTTTATACTAATTTCGCCATCCCCGTCTCATGTGGAGTTGATTAATTGGACTAATCTAGGTACCTAGACGGTCTAGAATATAGATTAGGTAATACAGATAATGTAGGTTCTGTGTTCTGCTTACTATGGGTCGTATTATCTGATTTAATGTAATTATTCGGAGAATGTTTATTGTTTGTTTAAGGGTAACATTCCATTTCTGACTGCAGCTGCACTAAGACTGGTACTGAATGTGTTACCTACTATCAATTTCCATAGTAAAATGAACAGTAGTGCAGCTGCGGTTGGAAATGGACTGTCACCTTAAGGGGTTAGGTTAGGTTTACTTACGAGGTTAGGTCAGGTCTATAATTACGGGTAAATGCAGGTTGCGGGATAAATGTGACTGGCCTTCGTTTACGACTACACGTTGATTAGTGTTAAGTGCAAGTTCACACATTTGCCACTAAGTGCACGTAGCAAATGAGTCGGGATGAAAGATCCGAGCAAAAAATGTTTTTTAGTGACAATTGTCACATGATTAGCGCGACATTATCTCGCGGTGAGATAAAATACCCGTCCCTCTTTAGAAAAAGACGGGTAGTTATCTCGCTGCAAGATACCGTCGCCACAATCATGTGCTAGAGTTGCTGATATATATGTACTAGACCTCCAGAAACGTATCCCTGAGCTGAGACGAACATCAAACGTTAGCAATAAAGAAATATAACTTTCACTACATCTGTCAAGCCTCATACCAAACCCGTAACGTGAAAGATTGCTTATATCACAACACGTCATTTGATGCCCAAATATTACTTCCCTGCAAACACGTTATGTCAACAAATGTAGCAATTTCGTCACGTTTTTTTATGTATCCACTTATATTGCGAGCAGTTTGGTAAGGGCTGTAAGGCTTATGTCAGTTGTTATAAATAGGTACGTTACTCTTAATATCGGGAGACCGAGCGAGCGTTGCTCGGAAAACATATAAAAACTCAAAAATTCGCATTTTCCCAGAGATAAGCCTTAGCTAGATCGATTTTTCGCCCCCGAAAACTCCCATATGGTAAATTTCATCGAAATCGTTAGAGCCGTTTCCGAGACCCCCGAAATATATATACACCGTGTTTTTATTGAATTCCGTTAACTTCGGGGTATGGTTAAGTACGTTTAAGAGAACTAAATGGCATAGATAATTTAAAAAAAAATCTTTTGCTTTGTTTACAAAAAAAAAAGTTTAAAAACGAATTAAATGTAGCATATAGCGTTGTTGTAACACGGGGATTACATTTAACTCAACCAAACAATTGAAATCTGTGACATATCAGTGTCATTTCGAACATCGATCGACCGAGATTGTACTTAAGTTTAGTAGCAAATGTATGAACTCATTCTAAACACTATTCCATGTGTAAACCGGCCCTAAGTCAAGTGTACACGCTTGTAGAGGCGTTATAGGAAAAAAAATATTGATTATCTCCGAAATGGAGTTAATTAGAATATCGGTGTCTTTGAGAAAGTTACTTGATTTAAGCTCAGGAATGCACCCTTGAAATTAACGGATATCAAAAAAAACACGGTGTATAAATAAATATATTATATACCTATATATAAATAAATAAACAAGAATTGCTCGTTTAAGGGTATTATAAGATATAATGGTCACGTGTTTTCACACAACAGGAAAGTTTCGATTTACTTATGATGAAAAAATATAATTTGATTAGTAGACATTTGTAGTATTGTATATTAGTGAAGGGTATTTGTAAAATACTGTACCTACCTACATTGATATAATAAACCAGTGTTGAACTAGCACGCGTGTTTTACTACATGGTGGCAGCGGTGGGATACAACATTGAGCTGCATAACCCTAATCCTCCGTACAGATCTTTATTTATACAGTGGAAAACTTTGAAAGTTTGGAAAACCATTAAATAAAATAAAAATATCGGGGCGACGGTTTTAAGATCTCATACGATGGAAAATCTGCCGTATTCGAACTTCAAGATATTCACAAGAGACGACACGTACTAGATCTATTCTAGATACGTTATAGTTTAGATTTCAACTAGTTCTCTTTTGCAGCGCAATTCGGGCAACCAATGTCACTTTTACGTTAGATAGAGTTAGATATCTAATAAATGTGAATTAGATCTCTAAGCCATATCTTGTGGAAATCGTTCAAGAGTATCTCCAGAATCGCGCAAATGTCAAATTTGACAGGTTAGATCATCATCTTAAACATATCGTTATCGTATCTTGGTGATGGCTAAATAGTAGTTTATGCAACAGTGATATAATAAGGGTTCTTAAAATTCAAGGGTCGAAGTTACAAAACGAGACGTAGTCGAGTTTTGTAAAAAAAGACCCGAGAATTTTAAGAACCAATTATGAGCTGTTGCATACATTACTTTTTCTATGACAGCTGCAGCAAAAAAAAAAAAAAAAGAGTTATTATTAAAAAAAAGAGTTATTATTAAAAAAAAAGAGTCATTATTTTAAAAAAATTGAGTTATTATTTTAAAAAAAAAGAGTTATTATTGTAAATGAAAACATACCTCTTTCAATCAAGATGATCGGAACTTGTATCTTTAAAAAAAATAAAGCAGTTGTATTATACTCATAAGATGACTGCTAGCAGTCATCTTATGAGCCTATAGACAAATCATTCAAATGACATTGCTTTAGATATCACTGTCAGTCATTTAATTGACACATTTAAGTGCTGGAGTAGAAAAAGATATCTTATAGATGTCTATTTCAAAATCCGAATCGGGCCCTCTATCAATATACCGAAGCTAAACGAATATCGTGAGGATTATGTATTGTGTCACCCGAGTGACAAGTGTGAAAAATGTTCAAGTTGATAAACCAACCAACCAAGTGCTGGTAGTTCGAAAAACTCGCGCAGCTAGGTGTTTATGTCAAGTTTAACAAGTCTGTCTTCAAGACCACGGGGACAATACCGTCCTCGAAACGTCGTAGGCAATTATAAATTTTAATTAATACGCGATTAAGCCCCGCTTTCGTAAATAATATAAGGCACAGAATATTACCGAAGATCAACTTGGTTATATAAGTTCTATTAAAGCGAAGAACATACCTATAAGTATAAAAGTGTAAGGCCTGAGTGGACGCTCGAAGCGGAGCATTCGGCGGGGCGTGCAGCGCGGCGTCGAGTTCCCAAGTGATTTGAGCAGCGTGCACTAAGGCCGCTCCTATACGTTTGCATTTGTTTGACATGCACGCCGCACGCCCCGCCCCGCTGCACGCCCAACTCGAGCGTCCACTCAGGCCTTACTCTAAAGTTATGGCGTGAATGGCGAACCACCAAGGATTCTCGGAATTCTTCAAGTTTTGCGGTTGAACGCCGATCTGTAAGTAAGTGTTCGACTTCTGCAAATTCCTCTGTTCATAATTATGTTTCTTACTTAAAGGAAAACCGATATTTTGTTTTTCTCATAATACTTTTTATAATAAATAAGTCTTTTTTTTTGTAATAAATAAATGGAGAATGTTCCGTCGAGGAACATGTTAGTATTAATTAATTTCTATGCATATTTAGATAGGTATTTTTTCTTACATACAAAGCAACACAATTAGGAAAGAATATATTTTTCATGTATGTTAGCGAGATACTTTTGAGCTGGCAACTACATTTATCTCAAAGCCCTTCCTTCCGGCGCGACCTATGACCGCGCCACCTAGCGAAGATAAAAAAAACTTCTGCCGCTGAATCGAAATGCCTGCGATCGCTCCGTGCTCCGGTTAAAATAATTTCAGTTTCGTATCATACTGACAAATCAGTATCATATCGAAAACAGATCGAATAGCTAAAATTAGAATACGCCTTATGCTTTGTGAACAGGATAAAAAATACGATGGTCCTTCGAACCAGACCCTTTTCAGTACAATCACCATGCAAGCCTGCGGGTGACGCATTGTACTCTTTTATGCTCAAGGGACCAAAGGTTCCGTTCGCTGGTGAAATATTGTTAGGAAGGAAAACGCGTGACAAGGTTGTCAATGGTTGCGGTTGATTTGATCAGAAGAAAGCGTACGATTTGGTGAATAGGAATAATAAGGAAGTGATGAGTGGAATATATTGGATATGTGTACATCATCATCATCATCATATCAGCCCTTTATCGCCTACTGCTGAGCATCGCTGAGGTCTCTCTTCTAGTAAGCCACTGGTCCCGGTCCTGAGCTAATCTCATCCAGAAGTGACCCGAAATCTTCCGGATATCGTCCACCCAACGAGCCAACGGACGCCAGGCGCTTCTTTCATCAGAAAGTGGCCACCATTCTGTTTACATTTTAGTCCACCTGCCATCACTCTGCCATCATTTGATATTTACCAGTCGCTTTTCGGTGAAGGAAAACATCGTGAGGAAACCGGACTAATCCCAATAAGGCCTAGTTTACCCTTTGGGTTGGAAGGTCAGATGGCAGTCGCTTTCGTAAAAACTAGTGCCTACGCCAATTCCTGGGATTAGTTGCCAAGCGGACCCCAGGCTCCCATGAGCCGTGGCCAAAATGCCGGGACAACGCGATGGAAAAGAAGAATGACGCAACCACGTTTTGCACCTTGGCGACGGATCTCGACATTCCTTACTCGATCTTGAAGCTTGATACCGAACATGGCGCGCTCCATGGCTTTCTATGTGAATATAAAACTGTCTAACATATACGTTTACGCGTTTCCTGATTGCTTAGTGTACAAAATCCGGCTTCCTTCATTCATAGTTTACAAAGCGGCAGTTGTAAAACAATCACATCATTGTCACATATCCCTTTTGTTAAATACCGTGTTGTTGATAAATAGTACTCGGATAACATCAGCAACACAAAATTTCATAGCGTTTTTGCAAAATAAACTGTCACACCAACGATACATGGCAAGTGAAGTGTATCACCAAAAAACATAATAGCAGTGTCCGCTGAAAAATAGAAAAATTTGCCCCTGAGTGCAACACAAAAAATTTCACCACACCAAGCCGAAGAAAATATTAACTGTAAGATATCAAACAAAATCAAACCAAACCAAGACAAGCACTCCTCCAATCGCTCATGAAAATTTTTCATTAAGGAAGGGACAGCATATCATCATAATTGTCGACCTCGAAGTATTCGCATCCAGAAGTGACTCAAATACTTCCAAAGTCTATAAAAATAATTTAAGATACACCGCTTGTTCAACTCCTATTCAGTAATGGAATTACTGCTCCTTATCATTCTTATAACAACCACCGAAACATTTGTAAGAAATACACCAGAATATTTTGAAAAGCATCAATGCTATTTAAAAGAAGTGTTAGCCAGCATTCCCCACATCCCAAATCAACTGGCCGTTCACACGAAGACAAATACATTGTACTTCAGTTCCGACGTCGATGGTGAATACGTGCCTCTGATACTCAATATTGACAGTAAAGACCTCAAGCTTATCAAAGGCGTTAAGGACGCTTATGCTATAGCCAGCAACAACATTGATGACGAAATATACTTCGGAGGAAGCAACGGCATCCACAGATACCGACCTGTCGATAAAACTCTTACGAGCTTAGCAATCACGAATTTAGATATCTGGTGGCTATATTTCAAGAAAAACCTATACTTCATCCAGTTCCCTCATTTAAATGTGTACGTGTACAAAGATAGGACGATTAAGGTAGTGAGCCAACTGAGAAATACGCAAGTGAATCAATTTGTTTTTGACGGAGAAGGGTACATTTTTTTCGTGAACGTCTCTGGACTGTATGGTGTCAAGAAATTTTCACATCAGCATATCTTATTGCGCGCTAAGCCTCAGTTTTTAGGCATGGCGTCGGATAATAAAGGCACAGTGTTTGTGAGCAGTGACAGTGCTATATACGTAGTGAATACGACTGATCAGAAAGTTAAGCGGGTAGTGCGTGTCCCTGGAGTGATGGCGATGGCGTTTGATAATGAGAACCATTTGATCTACTCGGATGGTCAGGAGTTGGTGCGACTGTTGGCGGTGACTGAAACAAATGAAGATGGTGACACGTACTTATGTAATTAAATCTTGTGGTGTGTAATTAAAAGTTGGATATAAAACATAAAAAATGAAAACGTATATTAATACCTACTCGTATATAGTGATACACGAGTCGTTTTTACAATCTGCTAAATTTTGTTGACGTACGTAAAAGTATAGGTATAGGTAGGGTCGGCAAAGTAAAATACGTGTTGACTGTTCAACGTTCTGTATTAAAGTGAAGCAAGAATAATGATATTGAACGAATGACAGATTGAGTGAGTGAGTGAATGTATTTATACAATGAATAAATGAATGGAAGGTAGACTTGGATTTTTGTAGTATACCAACAAAAAGCATACAAGTGCAAGGCAAAAGAGGCTTTAATAGAACTCTTCTGAATTCGTTATCAATGTATCATTAAAACCTACCTTAACTTAAACCGCTAAAGCACTGAGTCCTCTTTGACTACACGTAATTCCTAACACATTTAGCCAGAATAATGTCAATGGTGATATGATATATGATACCCGTCACCTCTGTCACTGAACACTATTTCTGATCATACTAGTTTTTCTTTTAGTACGCACTTACTGCCCACGCTTCGCGTTTGCGAGCAGAGTGTAATATGTAGTAAATCCATCGATATATAGGGCTCTATATAGAAGCTTGGTGGTTGTCGTGCGATATTACCCGCGATGTTATTTACGACGGGCCGCATAATTGGACGCCGACAAGTGGGTCAGTGGGTTCGAACCCGGGCTATCACTCTGCGTGACTTCACCTTGTCTATCACTACACGTACGTATACATACATACAGGTACGCGTATGAAGGTATTAGGCTATATAATTCTAATAGCCTGGATAGTCAGCAAAAAACTTGAAGTTTATTTACCACGACAGAAAACACATGAAAAAATATAAATATTGAATCACACCAGACATGTGAAAATAACAAAAACAAAACAGTAGCATACCTTACTTTTCTATTGTTGTTAGTGAGACTAAGAAATAATTCAGCATAAATAAGTAGGTAGCGCGTAGTTGAACTTCTGATAACCATAATCCGCTGTAAATTTCTTATCGCGTCCAACCAACTTGCAATAAATTAGTTAAATTGACAGTAAGCTGGTTGGTGGTAAAGGGTATTAAAATAAAAGCGGTAATTTATATAAAGATTATATTTCTGGCAACATATTAAGGGTGGAACCACTTCATATTATACTACTCTCTGTAGTAACGGCAGATTAGGAGCTAGACCCCACACAATAAAGAAAGTATAGTAAGTATGACATTAGTAACTTTTCGTCGGGTAGTTTAATACACAAATCTCTGTTTTGACATTTTTTTTTTTATTGGAACATCAGTTAACCGCGACCACGACCAGTGAAATCTGCGTTATAACTTCGAATATAAAGGTAACAAGAAAAATGTACCTGGTTTAAAATATGTTTTAATAGGTATGTGGACTTAATTTTCATTTGTAAAACTCCTACTTAGAGATCATTGTAACTTTTTTGTTGCTCTGAATTGTAAAATAATCATTATCATTCCAGTCACGCGCGAAATTTTGCGTGGACGAAAAGGGTCCAATTCAGAATATAATATATGCAGTGCCTTTGTAAAAACAAACCAAGCGTTGACTAATCGATGAGTTGCCTGCTAGATTCGATAGGTAAAACAGGGAAAAATTGTTATCTTGCTACAAGCTTGCTATTGCCGACTATGGCTGTATCTAGGCAAATAATCCAGTAATTTTTTTGCCTGAAAGTACGGGGTTCTTTTGTGTCAAATCCGGTAGTTCCGATTTTTTCATACTCACTCTCATTGCACTTACCTAGGTAGGTAGCGTGTAGGTAGCCCACGAATTCAACTTCGAAAAAATTATAAATTGTGAAAGGCTTTCTCTCGGAAACTATTAGATCTACAGAGACAGTTTTAGTATCTCAATGTAGAAAAATTTAGTCTACCTAATACTATTTAAAACTAGTCTTTTAGAGTTAATCGCCCAAATCTTTTCGATTTTTGACAACGCTGCATTCGGCGCAATATCTCTAAAGTTTTCGTTGTTTTTCAGATATTTGACAGGAAATCTTGTACATTCTACACCTTTGATAATCGAGCTAATATATCATAAGAAATTTCACTCAACTCTCTCAAGCCTAAAAAGTTCAGCTATAGTTCCACCAAACCACCCTCAATTCGTTGTGTCAATTCACGCAATTCAACCAAAACGACGAAACCATTTCATGCATGAAATCCATACCTATATGAAAATTATAGGGTACCTATTGTCTTAAAAGAATTGAGAAAAACGTGTCACCGTCTACTCTGTGCGACAAGGGAAAAGGGTTCAGTTCTGAATCATTAATTCCGAGTTTTTGTCGATCCCCAGGGTCTACCAATCGTCCCTTCGATAATAAAATTATCATTATAAATGGAGACCTAAGCTCCATTGTTTTTTTTACTCAGATATAGGATATATTTTTTTCCATTCGTTCTACGTTCTAAAATATTATACAGACTCGGTGCAGGGGCATTAAAAAAATATGTCTACTTTGTCGGAGACGTGACGAGTATGGCAACTACCTATCCGTCAAATTTAAAGCCAAGTTATCAAACGTTATCATGCCAATAATTAGCATCTTAACTTTACCAGAACCCGTACCATGAGTCACTGACAGTGTCAAAACTGACATTATACGCTATCGAGAACGTAATTTCCTTTCTATATATCTCGTTCGCACTAATATGCGAGTACGAGCGAGATGTATAGAAAGTAATTTACGTTCTCGATAGCCTTTATGTCAGTGCCGAACTGATGGTAGCCGTACAGAAGTGTCAAAAAATAGCGTCACGTACTCGATACTTTTCTGAAATAGCCCTTTAATGCATGAACGGGAATGTTTGGTTCTCTTGGGAAATTTATTTATTTATATTGCACAATCAAAAGTTGACAGATAAAGATTGACTGGTAGAGAATGCGAAGTGGCCTAAGACGGCCTTTTATTTTATTTACGGTGCAATAAACTTTAGATAAATAAATAAAGAAAAATTTACAAATGGCGGACTTAACCCTTCTTAGATAAATTTAATTTAAGGAAAAACAAACCATCATCAAACAAAATCAGATAACACGAACGAATTTTAACTTATAATATGTATAATCAATGCATTCCGTGCACCTAGTGCCGTAGGGGTACCGTTCGAAAAAAAATTTAAACATACATCCAATGAATAAACATCTAAATCATTGAAAATGAAAACACTGGTTCATATCTCGTTTGCATTCCAAATAAATGCGCATATTTTAATATACATGAAAGTGTGCATGAAAATGTACTAACGTTGTTTAAATAGTCATAAAAATCCATTTATTACTTGATATGGTAAAAGGGTTCTGCTGTCCACTGCGATATGGATATAAAAAACTTTACTATTTTTTTTATATTTTTATGCCAGCATCATTCATGTCAGTAGGGATTTGCACATATTTTCTTAACATTAAACTAATGTTCCCCGATAAAGTACAAAGATAACTACTGTTTTATGTTGGTATAAAAGCAATACAAAAAAAAAATTATAATTACGATTTTGAATATTAAATAAAAAAATACTTCTGTTTCCAGTCCGTTCGGCACCATGCCAAAGGGGTCCAATTTTTTTACATTTATTTTAATTTTATTTAGTATTCGTTTTTAGTTTTAATTTAGTTAAGTTTGTTTTTTTTTATGTACAAATTACCTGTTCATTGATTTCTTCAACAATTGAAACTGAATAAGAAAATGTTCATACTGTTCATAGACCACTTCATAAAGTATTTCAAGCATTTATTTACGAGGTGCTTAATGAATTAGGGCATTGGTGTTCTTCTTCCATTATCGCCTTTGGTTTTGGACTAACAAGCATCGTGAACACTTCACAAACTGTCACATTCCTCACATCCCCAGCAAGAGACTTCCGAGATTCATTCTTCTTAATTCTCTTCTCCATTGGTAAAAGACGGACTAACTCTCGAGAATCAGAGTAAATCAAGTGGTTATCTTTATCAAATGTCAACGCTAACACACCTTGGATGCTCACAAATTTTGCCAACTTCTGATCTTTCCTAATATAGTAAATCCCACTGTCGCTGCATACGTACACTGTACCATATATGTTAGTAGTCATTCCTAAAAACTTTGGCGTGCTTCTTAGTAATACCACCTTGGTGTCGTCTTTGCCAACCCTGTAAAGGCCTGTACCGTTTATAAAGTAAATATTCTTTTCGGCATCGAAGACAAATTGGTTCATTACGCTGTTGTGAAGCTGTTCTAGCAACTTGATCATCTTGCATTTATACACATAGGCCTTCAAGTCTGGAAACTGTATGTAATATATATGATTCCGCACCACTAACCACCACACGTCTAACTGCTTTATATCCAGTCTCATGAGCCTGCTATTTAACTGGCTATATTTATAAACGCCGTTGCTACCACCAAAATATACATCACCAGTTTTATCATCTGTAGCTATAGCAAAAGCGTCTTTAACTCCTTTAAGCAGCTTTAGCTTTTTGGTATCTATGCCGATCAATGCTGGGTTGAATTCTCCTTGGCCTGCATCGAAGCTGAAGTACAAGGTGTTAGATTTCTTGTCCACTGCTATCTGATTAGCGCTATGGTCGATGATGACAAGTGATTCCCTTAAGTGGCACTTTTTCTCATCTGCTGATAATATATTGCAGTATTTTCCGCCTTGTGTTGAAGTCGCTCGGAGAATCAAAATAATCTTCATATATTTTAATATCATCGTAGTTCATAAATCCTTGATTTTATTCTATGATAATATTTATAAGTGCACACAAGATGTATTGATCCATCCACTGGTAAACTGGAAATAAAGACAGCATCAGATTCCAATGTTTATTTTTTCGATTGTTATTTAACAATCGTTCACGTTCGTCTTACAAAATATTTATAAACTCGAAAGAGTTATTCTATTCACCTAGTAAACAAATAGTTTCATCTCTGTGTCATAAATATTTTGTATCAAAGCATACATGAGGCCCAAGGGCAGCAAAATAAATTCGCGATGAACCTGTTACAATTTATGATTTATTATGTAATATATAACTGAATTTGAACTAAATTATATTTTTGAAGAGGACCAACTATATACTTAACAAATTCACAAACTGTGCCAAAACAATACAACTATCCGGAGGCAAGTAGGGTGACAATGACTCCCGATACTATAGCCCAGATGCGGAACACAGCTGAGCAGGCTGTGTATAACACAGCAGGCTATGTATAACCAGCAGGCTGTGGAACTAAAGTAGGTGCGTGCGCGTGCCGAGCGCTAGCGAGTTGGAGATATTGGGCAACTAACGTAACTGGAACCTCTAGATCTAGATGTAGGATAGTCTGCCTAACTAATAGTATAGTAAAAAAACTGTGTATAAAAGTATCTATTAATGACATAAGAAAGTGCCTTATGTACATAACTATAGTAACCCCCTTCGCACGGGTTACCCAACACATTAAAATTTTATACACCTAAATCTTCCTCAAGAATCACAATTTTGATAGGTGACCATCGCATGATCCGTTCAGTAGTTTTTGGGTTTATCGCGAACATACATACATACAGACACACGCGACGGATGACTTTATTTTATAAGGTGTAGTGATAGAATAATGTAAGGTATGCGCGTAAGTGAGGCATACTGTGACTGGTCTTCAAATTGGGGCCTATTTAGTACTTGCTCCTTGCGTTGGTGGCAAACGTACAAACTCTCAATAAACACTAATCATTTTATTTATGTATAAACAGGCCTCAGTGTGACATCTTACTCCGCAGCTACACTTACTTACCTCTACCCGTAACATTGATCTTAATCTTCTAATATTATAAATTCGAAAGTGTGTCTGTCTGTCTGTCTGTTACCTCTTCACGCTTAAACCGCTGAACCGATTTTGTTGAAATTTGTTATAGAGATAGTTTGAGTCCCGGAGAAGGACACAGGGTAGTTTTTATCCCAGAAGTCATCCTTTAAGGGGGTGAAAAGGGGGGTGGAAATTTGTACGGGGAATCGATAAAAAGCAGATTGGATAAAAAATAAGCTACCTAAATTACTAAATCCACGCAGACGAAGTCGCGGGCAAAAGCTAGTAAAACATAAAATTAAAGGTGTGTATTTTTTCCCTTAAGTTCAATTTGCTATACCTCGTTAAGTGATTGTAATATGCCTCAGATTTCATTTAGCGTCTCGGACTGTCTTATTGGAAATTCCGCTTATTGTCCTGTGCAGCGCAGCGCCGGCGTGCTGCCATCTTCATTATGCGGTGCGATTCTATCAACAATCTCGTGGTTTTATGTTATACTTTGTTGACAACTGATGTTAAAAAGATAAAGAACAGCATATTTTTAGTATAGATCCATTCAATCGGCTTAAATGCGGAGAAATTGAAAATCATAAATCAGAAAACAGAAATTATTTATTTGCATTGATAAAGTATAGGAAGTTACAATACCTACATTGTGTTACAGATCATGAATCATTAATCTTACTTACAGTGCATAATGAAAGAGTAGAAATTAAACGAGGGCGCCACTTTCTTCGTAACTGTCACATTTTTGACGTAAAGTGCTTAAAACATGGCAACAACTTTGTATGGAGTTTTATTTAATTACTATACTCTTTTATGTCGCACTGTAAGAATGTTAAAGTTTGTATTAATTCATTTATTGTTCTGTAGGCTTATTTGCTCTTACCCATTCAATCTCTTCTACTCAAAGGTATAATGATAATATAATGAAAGCGTTTATTATTAACTAAAACATATTTTACTTCATTGCACTATTAGTCAATGGTACTAAATTCACAATTGAACACATTCTTAATATCTAGTCACTTCCTACTTCACCAAAAGAATATTATTAACATTTGAAGTTTTCACACCATTCTTATTAGACATTGGCAAAAGCCGAACCAACTGCCGAGAGTCGGAATAAATCAAATTGTTGTATTTATCAAATGTCATCGCCACAACACCTCGTATATCAGTATATTTAACCAGCTTTAGACCACCTCTAATATAGTAAATACTCTCTTTGGTACTTACAAATACTTGTCCATCATTATTAGTGGCCATCCCGCAGAAATTTGGAGATTTTCTCACCAGTCTTACTGTGTCATGGTATCTAGAAACTCTGTAAAGTCCCGTCCCATTGATAAAAAAGACATTTCGCTCCGCGTCAAAAACGAACTGATTCATAGTGACGTTTTGGACTTGTCGAAAGCGTTTGATATTAAACAATCTGTAGACGTAAGCTTTAGAGTCTGCTAGTTGGATGTAATAGATGTATCCTCTTAAAATTAACCACCGAACAACTTGCTTCAAATGCAGTCTTTGCACTTTCTTCTCTATTCCCGTGAATTTGTAAATTCCTTTGCTTCCCCCAAAATAGACGTCTCCTGATTCTTCGTCCACTGCCACAGCAAGGGCGTCTTTAACGCCTTCAAGTAGTGTAAGCCTTTTAGTATCTATGTCAAGGACCGCAGGGCTGAATTTCCCGCGGCTGCTATCGAGGCTGAAGTACAGGGAATTTTTCTTCTTGTCCACAGCTAACTGGTTGGCACTATGATCGATCATCATCAGTAACTCTTTCAATAAGCAATTTTTGTTGTCATCGTATACAATGCTGCAGTTGTCATCCTCTCGTGCAACGGTTACTTGGAGTATAAAAAGTATTTGTAAGTATCGCTCGAGTGTCATTTTCTTGAATGATAAATAAACTTTTCAGCAACCAGAACGTCTGGTTATACTTTTAATAGGCCAGCTCCATGCAGCTTTTTTGAACCTGCGACTTGGATATTGTATCTAGTCCTCTCTTTCTGTCTGTTTTTTTTAGTTACACCTTCTTAATTATGCGTTCTTTATGCGTCCTTTTTAATATCATATCGTTTTTACTTTTTTTTTCTTCTAATAGTTTATATTACTTTACTGTTTTTACTGATATACTAAGTAAGGCACTGTTCGTGTCCGATTTATTCAGTAAGTAAGTGACAAATGAACTCAATTAGTTTCGGTACCTCGTTGTGGGTTATCGAGATATTTCAAAACATCACAACTAACAATGTGTGTTTATAAAGAAGCAAACGAGACAATAAGTTGGTATAAAAATATTTTCTCGAATATTCAATAACAGTTGTTCTTATGAATTAAATATTTCCTGAAAGGTCAAGAGGAACATTTTGGCTTTGAGAGCGAACCGTTTAATACTTGTTTGTTTACACAATTGCCTGCACTATAAAATAAATAAATAGATAAAAGATGTAGAAAGTAGAATAGATAAAGGGATGGGGCAATATCGACCTAGTTCGAAACATACAGAGTACCTAGCTCAGAAATACGTCGACAATAGTTGACACTATTTGTTTTGCAAGAGACCAAAGTAAAGTTACCTATTGTTTAACCTCTCGTGCTAATATTGATTACTTAGCAAGCGAAAGATTACAAAATTGAACCACAAGCGTAGCGAGGCGTATTGAGTGAAACACAAAATTTATCACCACAGCAACGCGAGGAAAATACTAACTGTAAAACATCAGATAATATAAAATCCAAATGAACTTAATTAAATATTTATAATTTAAAACTGTCCATGGTGTCTATGGCATTCTGTACGAACATTAGTAACTCATTAATAGCTATGAGTTGTTGCGAACCCATTGAGAAAATTTTACAGAAAATCGAGCCCAAGACATAAACTATAAAATATACGCACTGGTTCATGGTGAAGAACTTCGACCAGGGCTGGGGCGGCTGCCGAAGCGGCTGAAAGGGAAAAAAATGCTAAATATCGAGGTCTCGGCCCCCATTACCACTTTGTGGCATTTGGTGTCAAGCGCACATGTTCTTTTCAAAGAACTATGTAAAAAGCTCGTCGATACAACTGGTGACCAGAGAGCTGGCAGCTTTCTCTCGCAGCGCATAAGTATTGCCATTCAGCGAGGGAATGCTTCCAGCATCTTTGGCAAAATGCGGCGGGGGCCTGTTTTAAATAGTTTTTTTTATTTATTTAGATTAGTTTGGTTTTTAATTTTACTATAAGTAGGTACTCAGTTTATTTTTAACTTTAGTTTTTAACCTACATTAGTATTAGGAACATTCCTATATTTAGAACTCTGGGCTTGTTTTAAAACATAAACAACAAATTGTTAATGCTGCCCAACGAAACCCACCGCTTTGTAACAATTAGTCCAACTAATCGTTTTAATCACTAATTGGTCAGAATCCAGTCCCGTAGTCCCCTCCGAAGATAAATTAACTTACGAGATTAAGTTGTATCAGTGATTGGGCTTTGGTTTCCGTCTAGAGGCCTATTCTGAATTGTAGGTACTAATAGCTTCTGTCCAAGACTTCTATTTCTATTTTCAACTCCTTCTGCTTCTAATATAAGTTATAAATTGCTAATATGCCACTTGTTAATGTAAATTAGTGTACTGTTCTGGATGAATATGACATACCTGTGTAATTTTTTTGATTGGTATATATTGTACAATATACATATTAAAAATAAAACAACTGATATTTGGGTGTTTATTTAATTTAAAGGTAAATAAGATAAGGGTCACTTTTCGACTTGGTTGCGTTGTACACGTACATAAACCGCCATAGGTAAGTATTGTCTGAAAAGATACTACCTACTACGAACGCCTTATATTGGGCAAGATTTAATCCTGCAACAAACATGTATAGATTAGGTAGATATTGCGAAAGAACGGCGATATAATCAAGGCTCTTAATACTGTTTAAAAGGTTTACCTTTGTAAATAGTCACAACTGATTGCTGAAAATATTAGACATGTGGGCCTATGGACTGTTTCCAGGACACAATTTATGGTCTTGTTGGATAGATTTAGGCATACGTTTTAATTTTATTTATGCCTTTTAACCCTAAAACAAAAAAACTGAACATAATCTTAAAAGTTCGAAAGAGTTCTTCCAGTGTGTACTTGTCATAACCTCAATTTTTAGTAATGTTTACCATCAACGAGCATGATTGTACATTGTAGGCCCCTTAGCTTTGCTTATTCTTATTTAATGTATTGGTATTTAATGGTGACAGCAGAAATATCTCTTGAAACAGAAACGATTCAGAATGAAAACCAAATGAAAACAAATAAGGTGACGGCTGTCGTTCAGGATCCACATTCCACAGATAAAACACAGATGACACGCATTTTGGAATTATTCGAAACAGTGTTGCTAACCCGCGATTTTTCAAATTTGCCGCCTTTTACTACTGACAAGATTTGGTTGACGGACTTTAATAGTCGTTTTGGTAACAAAACTGATGTATGGAGTGAGCACTCTGTCTTCTTAATTATCCTTGCTACTACTTACATAAAGAAGTCTCTCGTAGGAAATAACTGATTTTTGGGACTTTCTTACTTAACAGAATAAAATTAGCTTTATTCGGCCTTTAACCGCCTCATTTAAACGAACTATAATAATAATATAAAGGTTTTGTTTTGATTTGACCTTCTTTTGACCTCTCACGCCGATTGGTAGTACTAAATACAATAAGTCATGTCATTAGGCATCCCACTCGCACTTATTGGTGCGCGTGAGATGCCTAACAAACTGCTAAATCAGAATTGGCCTCCCTTACTAATCATTATTGTCCCTTACTGTGAGTTACTTGTGCGGGATTTATCGTCATTTTTTGTTGACGTGATGTGAATGTGTTTTCATTACTCGCAAAATACACTGCAACAGTATTCGTCAATGACGACGTTTCTGATTTTAAACTCCTAACGACCGGCGTCCTACACGTAGGTAGTACATAATAATAATAACACATGACATTAAAGCTCTCCAAAGGGCCTCTCCGCGTTGGGTCTATATCCCCCACGCAAGCTTATCAAAAGACCGGGATTTATAGGCCCGTGAATTCCAAAAGAGGAGATACAAATAATAATTTCAACCTACATAATATACGTCCCACTGGCCTCCTCTTATGTGCGAGAGGGCTTGGGCTATAGTCCCCACGCTAGCCCAATGCGGATTTGGGACTTATACACCTTTGAATTTCTTCGCATATGTATGCAGGTTTCCTCACGATGTTTTCCTTCACCGAAAAGCTAGTGGTAAATATCAAATGATATTTCGTACATAAGTTCGGAGAAAGTCATGGGTACGAGCCAGGATTTGAACCCGCGACCTCCGGATTGAAAATCGGATGTCATATCCACTCGGCCACCACCGCTCACTAGGTAATACATACTGAATTTAATCCAAACTACTCTCTTGACTCTCTAAACGGCACAAAAGATGACACGTTAGACCGGGCGGTGTCCGGGCCGGAGCTTCCAGCGCTTACCTTTCCATGACAGATGACAGGTGATCACGTGATGCTTTCCATAGAAAACGAAGCTCCGAAAGCTCCGCCCCGGACACGGTTCGGTCTAACGTGAGTCATCCTTAAACCCTTAATCGTAACGGCAAAGCAATAAGCATCATACATTTGGTCCTCTTTAGTGTAAGGCCTGAGTGGACGCTGGAGTTGGGCGTGCAGCGGGGCGTGGCGTGCGGCGTGCATGTTAAACAAATGCAAACGTATAGTAGCGGCCTTAGTGCAAATCCCTTGGGAGCTCGACGCCATGCTGCAAGCCCCGCCGAACGCTCCGCTTCGAGCGTCCACTCAGGCCTTACACATAGATCTGACGTATTCTACCTAACTATATCAATATCGCTCGCAGCGTTTTTCATGCCCTCTTTATCAGGGCAATACTTTAGACGCTTGTTCCCTTAATATCGCCTGGACTGATTTATACGACGGTCGATAGTAAGACGGATTGACAAGACTTTTATTAAGATAAGAATCCAGAGAAGGACAGGTAGTTTTTATCTAACAGGGCAGAAACTAGTATGAATATAAAAAAACAACGGATTTTATTTTTTGGATTTTACATGCTTCTAATATTTTTTGATTGCACATGATAGAGACGAAACAACTTCCGGCCCAACCCGAACTTTGAGATTACGCCTAGAATATGGTTAGATATGTCTGTGTCAAAAGTGACGATTCTTAAATAACAAAAGATTTTTTTTTGCCATTATTATGGTTAAGATATTTCTTTAAGTTCGAATCGGGCCGATCGTCAACTTTATTACCTACACATAAATTTTAGAATAAACAAAATGAGTCCATTTATTCTCATTCCTGCTCGAATTTTCTCAAGTCGAATCAACAAGTGGCTGTAACTGAGCTTGTCGCGTTCCCCCTGTTGATTGGGATATTTATGTCGGAAACTTTCGCGCCATCCGTCTTATCGATGGGACACCACAAGGTTAGGGTATCATTCCAATTGCTTACGGTGGCGTCGTTAATCGGGTCGCCACTTTCCCAAATCAATATAATATACATCTCATTCAGTTATCATTCGCGTGTGCATTTCGCTCGTACTTATCCATACATGTACACCGTGTTTTTTTATCTTCGTTAATTTCAAGAGTGCATTCCTGAGTGCATAGTAGTATATATGGATAGGTCTTCAAAAATGATATTGAGGTTTCTAATATCATTTTTTTCTAAACTGAATAGTTTGCGCGAGAGACACTTCCAAAGTGGTAAAATGTGCGTCCCCCCCCACTGTAACTTCTAAAATAAGAGAATGATAAAACTAAAAAAAATATATGATGAACATTACCATGTAAACTTCCACCAAAAATTGGTTTGAACGAGATCTAGTAAGTAGTTTTTTTTTATACGTCATAAATCGCCTAAATACGGAACCCTTCATGGGCGAGTCCGACTCGCACTTGGCCGCTTTTTTATTCTCCACCATAAATTACTATGGATTATGGTTAGCAACAAATAAATTCGACCAATCAGAGTGTCGCATTGCGTATGTTTTGTCCCTCACGGACGCCCGCGTATACCACATCTGTTAGGATCCTATACCATCTATGAGGCAAGTGGATCAAATTCATAGCATATATCAATGGCAGACATTGCATGATTATCCAATTGCTAATTTGACAAGATTAATTTAAGCCACAAATACACAGAAGGCACACGTGTCAATGGATATGAACAAGGAGTGTTGATTTTCACTTAGCAAATGCAAATGAGCTGTTTAATATGCTAAAACCTAATACAACATACAAACCTAGCGCAAAATATGAAAATGATTAATTTCGGTGCGTCCGTTATTAATCTAGCCCCAATATATTTATGAGTATCTATGAAATGAATATCATATCATATTCCTCAGATCCATTAGTATTACATTGTAATGTAAGTAAGAATTGAGTGGAATACCACGATGGACTATTTTTGCTCCCCAATGGGTAGGTAATTGTGCTCCAACGTATTTTATATGATACCTATTACATTAAAATTATATCACAAATATTAAATTGTATAACGGGACTTAATCGCGTATTTAAATTTTAAGATTTACCTATGACCTTCAAGCTGATAAACAAAACCAAGAGCGGGTAGTTCGAAAAACTCGCGCGGCTATAGTTCGTTTTTCTTAGCATTAGAAAAAAGGTAAACAATCTTGATGTGTCTTTTAATTGAAAAACATGTTTTAAAAATAAGTCACGGCAAATATGTAACAATTATGAATCTAATACGATCATTTATATTCTTCTGCTTTCATAAGTATAAGTTACTGATTTTTAAAAAGCGTTTTTCAAATAAAAGACATGTCAAGATCGCTTACCTTCATTCTAATGCTAAAAAAACGAACTATAGAAGATGTTGATGTAAACTTTAGCCAGTCTTCTCCGAGACCACGGGGACAAAGAGGATATAACCACTACGTCACGGGGACAACGCCGTCCTCGAAACGTCGGAGGTAAATCTTAAAACTTAAATACGCGATTAAGTCCCGTTGTACAATTTAATAATGTGTAAAAATCGTGAAAGTTTAAATCAGTGTATATCACAAATCACAACCTCATTTAGGTAAGTGTTACAACAATAGTAGTAATGGTTTACTCTAAATCGGCATATATACCTAAGTATCATCATACCACAAATAATTAGTACTTGTAATGATTTTAAATTTCGAATCATTTTGGTAACACAGCTCACACCAGGATTGAATATGAAAAAATCTGCAAATTCAATGTTCTACCTATACAACAACAAGGTTTCCTGACAGACTACGGGGCATACAAACTAATCTAACTTGCTTGCGATGCTGCCTATCACACACAAGCTGGTTTTAGGTTGCCTTTCCACTGAGACAGAGAAGAGCGGGGATGAATGAATGAATGAATCAACGTGATGAATCAATCAATTCAGATGTGCGGGAATCAACGAATAGCATTAAGAATGACGCACGCTAGACCAGGCCGGGGCCAGTACGGCTACCATCAGTTTGTCACTGACATAAATGCCGTCGAGAACGTAATTTACTTTCTATACATCTCGCTCGTACTCGCATATTAGTGCAAACGAGATGTATAGAAAGTAAATTACGTTCTCGATAACGTAAATGTCAGTTTTGACACTATCAGTGACTCATCATGGTACGGGCTCAGGCCGGAGCTTCCGGCGCTTCGTTTCCAATGGAAAGCACCACGTGATCACCGATCAGCCGTCATAGAAAATGGTATGTCGGACACTTCGGCGCGGGCACGGCCCGGCCTAAGTATAAGGCCTGAGTGGACGCTCGAAGCGGAGCGTTCGGCGGGGCGTGCAGCGTGGCGTCGAGCTCCCAAGTGATTTGAGCAGCGTGCACTAAGGCCGCTCCTATACGCTTGCATTTGTTTAACATGCACGCCGCACGCTTCGCCCCGCTGCACGCCCAACTCGAGCGTCCACTCAGGCCTTACACTAAGGCGTATAGGTACGGTGTAACAGGCGTCAATATTTCTGAACATTGTTCCACCACGTAATACTTCATTTTATTCTGTGTTGTTCGTATTGACTCACTGAAACACCGTTGCATAAATAACGAACTTCATTTATACTTAACTTCCAGCTTTCAGCTTTCACGTAAATCCTATTTGGATTCCAGCGAATTGAAGATTGGTATAAATCTATAAATCTTTATTAATATAAATTACTAAAAGACATAGAATATAAAACTAAATCTATAAATAGTTAACAAGGTACTTAATGTAAAAGTATTACACTTTATAGAATTATATTTATGTGTCTTTTATAGGAAAATATCGCAGTTGACGACTAACTCGACACTCACTCGCTCACTCTCACTTACTCACTCTTCACTCACTCACTTCACGCCCACTCACTCAACTCAGTCACTTCACTCTGCCTTTCTTCGCAGATATCCACATATTTCACAGATATTTAGGTTTCCATGCGATCTATGTTTTCCGATAGATTCCAAAATGTATTGGTAGCTGGATATGCCAGAAATGTTTTCGTTCCCGCCTGTTTCGTTAAAAGAAACATAATGACATATTTTCCTTATTTTTCCTCACGAACCGAACATGGCAAGTTACTCCGCTACTTGACACTTAACACCGTACTAAACTACTCTCCTAACGATCCGATCCGTTTGCGCAACAGAAAGAAAGAATTCATTAACTACCCTTGATCCAACTCCACATGAGTCGATTATTGCTTTCGAAATCGCCTTGGGTAACACGTTCATTTGTTTTGGATTCTAGATGAAGAATAAAACGGTTCACGAAGATCTTCACTACATAGTATAAAACAAAGTCGCTTCCCGCTGTCTGTCGGTCTGTGTGTATGCTTAGATCTTTAAAACTACGCAACGGATTCTGATGCGGTTTTTTTTTAATAGAGTGATTCAAGAGGAAGGTTTATGTATAATTTGATAACCCGTGCGAAGCCGGGGCGGGTCGCTAGTTAATAATAAGCCGCAGGCGTATTATGGATGGATTTCATCATCATCACAGGCAACGGCAACGGGTTTGGTGTGTGGGTTTGGTGTTTGGTGTGTGTGTGTGTATGTGGATGGATTTATCCACGTGATAAAAAAACCGTCACTTTTTAACACCGAGCGACTGAAAGTGACGGACGCCGTTTTATCACGCTGTCACGTAGACAAGTTTTGGTGTCTAGAAGTAGTATTTCGTTGCCGCGCATCGCTACGGAACGGACGCCGTAAACAAACAGTCGGGCATAGCTATGCTTAAAATACATAAAATTATGTAAAACTATTTTCAATAATGTTTATATCCAGAGAGGAAAATGGGGACTACGTTTGTATGGAGAAGCGGCCATCGCCTTTCCTCGAAATACTTCTAGATAGTAATATAACCAAGATAGTAATGCCGTAACGTAATTAGACCCGTCGGTTGTCAATTAGTGGCGCTAATAAAAACTGACGAGGCTTTTAGGAACGGCGAATAAGAGGGACACGAATGACTGCCGGAAACAGCATTAGATGTAGGCATAGATCTACACGGAAAATGTGCTTGAAAATATCTACACTAGTACAAGCTTTTATCGCTGACTGTACTTTTTTCCACAGACAACTAATACTCATCGAGACAATTCTAAAAACCCCAAACACAATTAGGTTCTGTTGTTTTATCACATAGTTCCTATGACTACCTCCTGTCTCCATCATCAGATCAGCTCCATGGTACCATAATATTGCATTGTCACCTGACTTACACACGTACGCAAATTTTCAGCTTCATCGGAAACCGGGAAGTGGGTCAAATTTAACTTGCAAAATTTGATTACAGACCGACAGACAGGCAGACAACGGGACAGGTGAAACTAAATAAAAGCTTGTAAAATTATTGAAATCTTGAGGGTACAAATGTGTAAGCGGCGGAAAGTTCAAAAAGATTGAAAGAAATCTATTTTACAAGGAAGTTTCCCTTTTTAGAAGGTTTTACTCGTTTTCCATAGGTACAGTCAACGTCAAAGATATGTTTACATTTTTCGCCTTATCACAAAGGAGTAAGGTGCAAAAGTGTACACATGTCTTTGACGTCGACTGTACTTGCAAAAATTATGGTTTATTGATTGCAATTTAGGAAATTTTTTCATTATAGTCATGAATCAATTCACTAACCGGCGGTTAGTAACCGCATGATGGCGTGTAAGAGTGAGAGGCTTACGAGTAAAAGAGACAGACACATTAGACATTTATCACTTTCATATTTGTCTCCCTTTAATAATTTCAGCCCTGTCGCTCTTATTACACAATAAATAATGCGTAATTTCAATTCTGAAATGCAATGAATCATGCAACGACGTCGCGTCACGTATAACTGTCGAACAAAAAACAACAAACGCGTTGACGAATTGAAATTCATATCCCAGTGACGGGCAACGGCCGTAAAGTAATGTCCAGCTTGTAAAGCTGCCTCAACACTTAAGTGAGAAAACGCTCGTGTTATAAATCATAAGTTATGATAAGAATAAATAAATATTTATAAATTATTTACAGTTGACTGTACAAGACAGTGTTACGGTGATTTTATTAGCACTTGTAAAGCGATAGCTGGGGCCCGTTTCTCAAAAGCTTGTAACTGGACTTGACAAGTAGCACGTGGACTTCCGGCCGTTGACTCCAAAATGGTGGTTAAATACGCGTTTAAAGATTCATTCTCGATTCACTGCACACTGCATACATTTGTTGTACAATAAGCTAATACTTTAAACTATATTAATGAGCAAAAACAAAGGAATTAATCACGACGCGTGACTATCAAGATGGCGCTTGAACCGGAAGTCATCTTTTGGTATACCTATGCCATATTCGAACTTGAAGATACGTCAAAACGATATGGATCGGATGTGTCAGTGTCAAACAAGTGTCAAAAGTGACGTTTTTGTTTGAAGAAATGTCACATTATTATTCTTTGAGGTGATATTCAGATGGCAACTGCTGAATGCATTTCTGTTGCTGCATTACTGCTGCGGCCTTGTAATTTCAAAGAAGTGCTATATTTGACATAGCACTTAGCATATAGCGTTGGCTAACCAAAGACATATTATGTAACTCCGTATAAGATGAATAAAGTTTAAGGAAAAAACGTGCCCCGGAAATCAAGAAAAAGTCATTCTCGGATAGATGGCGCACACACGTTTGACCTATGCTCGGCTAGATGACGTTGACAACACCGTTTTATATTTAGCCATTTTAACACATAGGTACCAGTGAAAGAACATGGGTCGAAATTATATAAAAATAGTAAAATCATTTATCCATATATTTACATGTTTTTGATAGTTTTATACATTTTCATTTTGAGTTTTAATTGTATGTCGATCGATGGCAGTAAATTTACTTTGACTACAAAATGTACTATGACAGGACCCCTCTATAGTATCTATTCACTTTGGCTTAGCTCACTATGTTCACGCCGATGTAGACACAGCATTAACAGGCCGGCTGCCGGACCCGGTAAACATCCGGCTTTCCGTAACTGCTTTAAATTCTCGACGGTGACGCCAGTCTTTTGTTTCTGTTGCGACTTTTGTTCCATTTTCTAAATGACGGACATTGCTGGCCTTTTACAGTCGAGTTCCGAAAAAGGGATGGTTCTCTAATGGGGTTGGCCGGTCGAAGTATTTAACTTTGCCGCGTGTATTCTTTATACTAGTAGTAGCGAACTACCCCGGCTTCGCACGGGTTAACAAGTAATACATAAACCTTCCTCTTGAATCAATCTATCTAAAAAACCGCATCAAAATCCGTTGCGTAGTTTTAAAGATCTAAGCATAAATAGGGGCAGACAGACAGCGGGCAGCAACGTTGTTTTATACTATGTAGTGATTCTCACGTAAATCTGATCGTCGTATACAAGGATAGTTATCCTAATACGCATACTTATGTAGTAGTTATATCTAGGTGAAGCCGATATCAGATATTTCTTGTGCAGGGCGCCACACGCCACAGCTGAGTACTAGGGTTGTCACAAATACAAGAGTTTTGTTTTTGATATAAAATTTAATAAAATAAATTATTTTGATCAAACAATCATCAATTATGGCTACATATACCTATATAAATGTTTATTGTAAATATTAATTAAATTGTAAATCTTTAAGATACAAAGAAAAAGAAAAGAATATTTCATAAAATAATTTGATTTGTTCCTAAAGTTGTGTAAGGAAAAAAGAATTAAGAAAAAAATGGTTTAACTGGAAACTGGAAAATTTCCTAAAATCTTGTGTAGATAATGTTTTAATTTTGGTTTGTTAAATTGACCATCCCTGATCATGATTATGAAGCATGCAATCATGTTTAATTCCTTTCGTTTTGTTTACGATCGAAAATTTTTAATTTTAATTTAGTACAAAAAATTATAGATGATTTTTCTAAAGACCTAAGTGACAACCCTAGTACTGCATCGGAAATGTAATCTAGCACAGTGCACTGACTGCAGCGCGTTCACTCAAGCAAACAGGCCACAAGTGCGTTTGTATTATGTAGTCGTATTCCTTATGGAACATCTTTGCTTTGTATATTCTGTGTTGAGAAAATCAACACCTTTTTTTATTAAAACGAACTTGGAGGATGACTCACGGGGCCTCACATGACCGGGCCGGGACCGGGCCGAAGCTTCCGGCGCTTCACTTGATCACCTATCAGCCGTCATAGAAAATGACATGTCGGACGCCCCGGCTCGGGCACGGCCCGGTCTAGCGTGAGTCATCCCTAAGCCGCAAGCCCGGCATTCTCTTCCTATTTCATCCACGAACATGTCTCGTTGAAAACGTACTAATGGAACCTTGCTTTAAATTCTCGTGAACTTTCCGGAAATTTCCGTTAATTTTGGGATTTTAAAAATGTTCTGCATTTCGGCAAGCAATTGAAATGGAAGCGTATACGGACTTTAAAATCAGTATCAAATCCAGTTTTGAAAGTTCAAATACGCCACATACCTAGCGAACGTTGCATGGCACGTTGCCAGGCGGAAAGCGGTTGCGTTGCCAGCGATGCTCAATCTGTACCTATCACGGGATTAAGTACACACCTGGGGTTCCGATAACCGGCCCCATTTCTTGAACTAAACCTAGCAAGTCTTGACAAAGTACCTAGTCCAGTCGGATTAAAATGTAATCACCTCTACAATTTATTGAGGGCGCCAGTCGGCCAACTAATTGCCGTTAAGGATGAATCACGTTAGACCGGCTGGGTCCGGGCCAGAGCTTTCGGCGCTTCGTTTTCTATGGAAAGCAACACGTGAGCGGTCATCTGTCATAGAAAAGTAAGTGGCGGAAGCTCCGGCACGGACCCGGCCCGGTATAACGTGAAGCAGTATTTATGGTCGCCATTTGACATTATTTTGGTTATAAAATATGCATATGAACTGAAAACAAGTACATAATAGAGTTGCCACATGCGTGCGCCTGTAAGAGACAGAATAAACACAATGCGACGAAAATGGTTAGAAAACCTATCAGAAAAATAAGCTATTGGAAAACTAAAATACGTAATGGGAAAATATGCGAATGCTTAAATTATGCTTTCGAGAAAAAGTAAAATGGTAAAAATGGCGAACGGCAAAAATAGTAATCTGGAAAAAACTAGTTTCGGAGGAGACAGTACACACTCGCTGCATTAGGTACTTTTGCGACATTACTAATCCTGACACGAGCTATCAAATATAATTTGGGAGGGAGGAGGGAGGATTCTAAATACATATCACGTAGGTAAACAAAAAAGCTTATTAGTAAAAATTATTCAGTATAATTTAAATCATCATTAATATTCAAATCCCACCTCAAAAACTTTATAATAAATTCAGAATGCGAGTCCAACTGTAGCGGGCTAATAAATCTCCACTGATTTACTGCCAGCAAGATTACCTCTGTATTAATATTCAACAATCGGGTTCGACTGTACATACCTACCTTAGATAGTACCTATATACAGTCGGACTTGCAGCCTGCCTGAATGAAATTTAGTAAATGACTAATAATACGTTAGTTAGCCCGTAAAATTGGTGTCACCCTATTTCACAGACAGAAATTTCATAGAATATCGTTTCTCAGAAATTATTTCATATATTATTTGGTTCATATACTTTCAGTTTCAATATTATTGTTTCATAGACTATTTACTTGGTTGAAACATATTTCACAGAAATTCAGTTGAATGAATATTACTATCAAACTTTTTAAATTTAGAAACTTATCAAACAGTAGAATTATGTTTCGTGTATTCTTGTTTCGTAGACACAGATTTCATAGATTGTTATTTCATAGGAACTGTTTAATATAACATTTAGTTCGAGTATTTTCTTTTCAAATATTATTATTTCAGAACTTATTCACTTCATTCAAATTTATTGAAAATAAACTCAATGCAAAGAATTGTAATATTAGAACTGCGACCCCCGCAGAAACAAATTGTTGCTAGAAAAGTAGGTTAGGTTAGAACTGCGACCCCTGCGGAAACAAACTGTTGCCAGAAAAGTAGGTTAGGTTAGGTTAGAACTGCGACCCCCGCAAAAACAAACTGTTGCTAGAAAAGTAGGTTAGGTTAGAACTGCGCGCCCTGCGGAAACAAATTGCTGCCAGAAAAGTAGGTTAGGTTAGGTTAGAACTGCGACCCCTGCGGAAACAAACTGTTGCCAGAAAAGTAGGTTAGGTTAGGTTAGAACTGCGACCCCCACAGAAACAAACTTTTGCTAGAAAAGTAGGTTAGGTTAGGTTAGAACTGCGACCCCTGAGGAAACAAACTGTTGCCAGAAAAGTAGGTAAGGTTAGGTTAGAACTGCGACCCCCGCAGAAACAAACTGTTGCTAGAAAAGTAGGTTAGGTTAGGTTAGAATTGCGACCCCTGCGGAAACAAACTGTTGCCAGAAAAGTAGGTTAGGTTAGGTTAGAACTGCGAGCCCCGCAGAAACAAACTGTTGCTAGAAAAGTAGGTTAGGTTAGGTTAGAACTGCGACCCCTGCGGAAACAAACTGTTGCCAGGAAAGTAGGTTAGGTTAGGTTAGAACTGCGACCCCCGCAGAAACAAACTGTTGCTAGAAAAGTAGGTTAGGTTAGGTTAGAACTGCGACCCCTGCGGAAACAAACTGTTGCCAGAAAAGTAGGTTAGGTTAGGTTAGAACTGCGATCACCGCAGAAACAAACTGTTGCCAGAAAAGTAGGTTAGGTTAGGTTAGGTTAGAAAATTAAAATATTAAGTTTAATAAAATGAGAAACACAATTCTATGAATATGCAGGCTTGGAAACAAGTTTTATATAAACTTAATATTATAAGGAATAATAAAATATGACCTGAAATTTCATAAAATGAATTTCGAAACATTAATTTTCTAAACTATAAAAAATATACAAATAGATCTTCTACAATGTATGTGCACTGGAAGTTGATCATTCTATGAAATGATAATATGAGAAACATTTTCTATGAAGCGCAATTCTACGAAAATGTAGTATATGAAACAACGTACAACCCGTAAAATTAGTTCATAGTTTAAGGCCCGAGATACACTTGTTTTACTTACGTAATAAGTAGGGACAAAGCTATTTGTTAGAATGAGATAACGATATGAATATCGTTATCTCATTCTAACAAATGAGAGATGAATCTCTCATTCTGTAGAGCTGTGTCCCTACTTATTTAAAGCTAATCTTAAATGAGATTTGATAGTTAAGCACGCAGTCTATTAGCTGACATGCGCGCGGGTTGCTCGCGAGCGGCGCGCGTGTGGTGCGCATGCAGCGCGATAGGTTATGGATTACTGTGTACAAAAAAATACAATTATTAAAGATAATTTACCTTACTTACTCACTAGAAGCCTCCTCCACATCTTCACTCTTACCGTTGCATACCAAAGCAGACCGGAAGGCAATTCAATTTTTTTATCATCCATTTAGATATCATTCTGATGTCTAAATTACGGTCGTATTGGCCTCCGTAGTTCGGTGAATGTCTAGAATTCGTACTGATATGCTTATTAGGAAAGCGACAGTGATCTAACTTTTCGAATTTAAACTGTTATGAGACATACTAACATTGAAAAATTTTACGGTTGAGTACGCGATACACGGCCGTCGTGAACGCTGCTCGCACTGTAGTGCTTGAGAAAGGAGACCTAGGCTCTCCGAAACATGTCGCGCGAGTGACTTAAAACAAGTGAGTCTAAACCGTAAAATTATTCAATCTATCTTTTTTTTGCAAAAATTAGGCCTTATTAAGATTATTTCGGATTACGATATAATTGGGTCAAAAACCTTAAAATCTCCGAACAAAACAACTTACTAGGAAATAAATAATCCTGTTTAGGCAAATCCTGGCGGAATGAGCGGATTGTAAAGTTTCCGCCATCTTGGAATCGAAGTGGGTATTTATCAGGAATTTAAATAGGGGATTTTGTGGGTTTCACGGCTGAAATCTATTAAATACAAGTTTTGTTTATTTTGTAATTATTTACAATGTTTCGCTATTTTTTGTGACTTAGATGCCATAAGAATTAGAGTTAGACCAAGTTAAGTCCGCAAAGATTTTGATACCACACGCAGCGCAAGTGTTATTTTAAACGTCGGTCTTCTATGAAATTATGACTTAATAAGTCTAGACCCCGGACTTTTGCACTGACGTCACAATAGGGTAGTCTGGGGAGTAAATGGAGCGGTGTTAATTAATACGCTTGTGTTAATCAGGCATCTACGGTATAATTATTACCTATAAGTTAATTGTCAATTGATTAATATACCGATATGGACGTTGTTCTTTCGGTAACTGGCTCTCCGTAACAAATCAAAAGTTTGCGGTGAGCCTACGTCTTCTATCAGAATATTATCCTTTTCAAAAAGGAAAATCTTTCCACCTCGATAGATGTTATTGGTAGGTTGGTACATATTTGAAAAGTTTGCTTTTATCAAAGCAGGAGTTGTAACGGTTCCTTGGATTTATTTGTATTAACTAACTAACTAACTTATAGATGATTTATATCGTGATTATTAAATTTTTATTAATACAGCCGTATTAATTAACACCGTTTCATTTACTCCCCAAACTACCCTATTGTGACGTCATTGCGTCAAAAGTCCGGGGTCTATAATAACACTTGCACTGCGTGTGCTTTCAAAATCGTTGCAGGTTTATCTTGGTCTAACTTTAATTCCTTAGATTTAGGTTGCAGGAGAATATTTCCACGATAATACGTTTTCAGTTAAATTATCATACTCGTACTCGGTGTGGTGGACGTCAGTCGATACAGCCGCCCTACCAAACCTTCACGTGACAACTCCGGATGCAGATTGCACCGCGCCCCCCGCCCCCGCCCTATCAGCGCGCGCGCAACGAGCGACGAGGCGGGCGGCGCGATCAGTGCAAGAGTTGCAGTCGCCGCGAGCACTCGAGCCTGAAGATGGACCCCCGAAGGACCCGAAACATGTCGCCAATAGCGACTAAAAATTCAAGTGAGTGAAACCGTTGTCGTATAAACAGTTTATCATACTCGTAGTTAATTTTTTTTTGTAAAATTTCTAAAAGGCGTCGTGTAATTAAGAAAAAAAATCCTGTTTTTTTATCAACGTATTTTTCGGCTACCCTATACATGCTAATCCATATCCATTCTAATATTATAAATGCGAAAGTGTGTCTGTCTGTCTGTTACCTCTTCACGCTTAAACCGCTGAACCGATTTAGCTGAAATTTGGCATAGAGATAGTTTGAGTCCCGGAAAAGGACATAGAATAGTTTTATGTCGTAATACGTAAATCATCCCTGAATGATTGCTATTAGAATTATCCAGGCGCTATACTTACTTTAGCTGCTGTCACTAATACCACGCAGACGAAGTCGCGGACAAAAGCTAGTATGACATAGCCCTCGTATCAAATCTAGATCCATTACGCTAGAAGCTAGTTCTCATTCAGCTCGTATTAGATTACCGAGCCTTCACTCCGGCTTGGCTTTAAGACAGAAAGCTCGCAGAACCATTCAATAGAGGCTTTTATTCTATTTTAGTCAACAATGGCACAGATTTATCATTATGGTTAGTTTCTGAAGTTTCTAGCGATGGTAGTTGCTGTAAGTCATGCGTCTTTCTAAATGCAGGTCGTGGGCTCAAACCCCGACTCGTACCAATGAGTTTCCAATAGAACTCTGAACGAAATATAATTTGTTATAAGGTCAACAATATGGATAATTCCATCGACAAAGCCGCGATGGCTTTTAGTTTCAGCAATCAAAAGCAGATGGTTTTTTTTCCGACGATTGAAAATTGTACCTAATACCTCACTCCACAGAAAGAATCTTTTTCTGAAATGTGTTTGACCCTCATGTTCCTATGCAGATCATTTTCACCACCAATAAATTATTAATTAGATTAGATTTTTTAGATTGGCATAAATTTCACAACACGAGTATACTTGATATATAATACTTGATATAACTCCCATGAATAACCCGTATTTGCGTATTGGAAGTTACAACCCTAGTGACCTAATACAAATTGCCATGAGGTGCGATGCAATTGCGGCTAGCAATCTCCCGCATGTTCTATTCTCATTGTTGACCCAAATCCGACCTTAAGTCTATACCAACACTTCACAAATTACAATGACCAGTTAAACTATTAACTGACCACTTGCTAAGCTGATTGTCACCCTGTATTTAAGTAAATAAAGTTCAAATTAGAATATACTTTTAATCTAAGCAAATGTAGCCACGCAAAATTCGACCGTCTATAGTGGCATTTTAGTGACGTATTTGTGTCAGAGGTTGAGAACCCTTGTTATCTAGATTTATTATTCAGTATTGATTGTTCAATAGTTATACTGAATTGTTGAGGTAGTGTGCTGATTAGTGATTAAGTACATAATTAATATGCTATACGTATAAGCTGGAACACTGCTTATTATAGCATATTATAAACATACCTGTCGTGATTGTTTCACCGGAGGGTCTCATCGCAAGATCAGCGCTGGAAGTCGTCAGCAACATGCTGAGGTGAGACCATTTCGTGGCACTTTACCCTTTTATGTTTTTCTGTTTTGTATAATTTTCTATTTTGTGTTTGTGCTCATGAATAAATTATTTCTAAGGTGCAGGGCGACAATTTAGACTGCGGGGTAATTTTAACTAATCGAAATATCTTCCATGTTTTACTTTTCTTGCCGTACTTAAAAAGTCTTGTAATTCACATATTCAGGGAAATTTTCGTGTAGATAATTATGAGCCCGTAAAAACTTGTGACCGTAGTTGTATCAAAAAGGAAACTTGCAAATATTGCTCACTGCCGGTTAAGCAAGCACAGCCTAGAGCTTAAAGGATGACTCACGCTAGACCGGGTCGTGCCCGGGCCGGAGCTTCGTTTACTGTGGTAATCACCACGTGATCACCGATCAGTCGTCATAGAAAATGGCGTCACAGGCCGATCTAGCGTACTCAATGACGAGGATGAGTATAGTTTTTTTGTTCTTATTTACTGACATTTTGGTTCGACCCCACAAAAACGGACACATATAGTTATCCGTTTTTGTGGCATACTTAAAGCCTAATAAATAATTAACACTAACGAACGCCTGTCAAAAGGCTGATTAGTGGCTTCGGATTGATCTGATTAGATCGATCCGTCCGAGAATAGGCGTCATGAATATTGGAACGACCATTAAGTGGTATTGTCATTACTACCAACATCAGGCGGTCTAGCATGACTTGCGTTCTCGCGCGCGAGTCCATACTTGAAGTCGCGCCACAGGGCGGACACGCCATACATCAAAAATTATTTGCGTTTATGTGGGCACGGCACGTCTGTACACGCGTCATTGTGTATGTGCGGGTAAGTCGCTTTACTGAGAGCACGCCAGAAGTCCGCCAGATTCATGTCGCGGGGCGAGGTAATGCGAGTCGGGGCGGGGCGGTGCGTGGCCGTTCTGTATGATAATACTATTACTTATTCTGTGGTCGCGCTAGATGTATGGAGTCGCGCGCGAGAACGCAACTCATGCTAGACCGCCAGAACATAGGTGACCATGGCTTAAGTATACCTTGGGCTAACCCAAAATTAATTTAAGGGGAAAAGTAATTATTGCTGTCTGGTTTTTGTGAAAAAACAATCGTGTACATCCTATGGACATTCCCCTTAACAAAACGAACTTTTCGCAATTTTCCACCCTAGGCGACTTAAGTCGGCAAAGTTGCAATACCAGCGGGTAGTTACCGCTCAACAAATAAACAGACATACATACATGGGACACTTTTATAGGACTTGCAGAAATGGGAGCGATAGTAAAGCCGAAGTTATTAGGGTGGCATATTATTTCTGTTTTTCTGTCGACTGTTTTTTCGGCTGGTTGGAGTTACTTTACTGATAGTAATATGGGGCATTATCTATGAAAAGGGACCTTATTGTCGATGGCGCTTACGCCGCACAGCGTCGCGCGGTATATCGGAGCATCGTTAATAATGGCGTAAGCGCCATCGACAATAAGGTCCCTTTTCATAGATAACGTCACATATGTAGTTCTATAAGTTGAGCTTATTTCAAGGTCATGGCTAAAAGAAGTGTAATAGGTATGGTATGCCTCAACATATAGTAAAATGCAAAGGTAATAGTAATTATTATAAGCTACCGTTATTTCGAATTCTGAATAATCAAGATCGGCCATGAGAAGACTAAATATTTACGTAGACTTAAAAAAAATTTAAGCGAAAACTGAAAAATACTGGTACTTACATTGAAAAAAAAAATCGACTGGTATATGTAGTAGGTATGCTTTTAATTTGTTTTTCTGTACGGTTATGAGATGTTTCGGTAGGTACCTACCAAAGAGAATAGATAGTATATCAGAAATCAGAAATCAGAAATCAGAAATTTATTTGCTTAAAAACACGGTCAGTACAAAGGTATACAGAGGTATTAAGTTCCACATGCTTTGTCAGTAGAGACATGCAAATATTCACACTTATTCTAGTAACTAAACTATCTTTACGAAACCATAATTCAATACATTAATTAACATTTAACATAGGTCCTTAATAGCTACGAGCAATTTCATCTCTCTTCAGGAATTCGTTAACAGAGTAGAAGCATTCCTCCAGCAACCATATTGAGAGTTTTCTTTTCAGTTCCCTTAAGGACAAGTTTCTGAGACTATTCGGAAGAGCATTAAATAATCTAATGGCCATCGGATAACAACTGTTCTTAAATAATTTTGTTTTTATTCTAGGCAGGTACAAGTTATCTGGGTAACGAGTATTAAAACTCCACACATCACTCACTTTTTTAAATAAGTTTGGATTTGTCTTTACAAAAACACACATTTCATAAATATACAGTGATGGCAATGTTAAAAGTTTAAGCTCTTTGAATAAAGGTTTACAAGAAACATGTTGTCTTACGTCACAAATATTGCGTATGCATTGTTTTTGTGCGATAAAAAGTCTATTTATATGTACCGAGTTACCCCATATCAAAATCCCGTATCTAAGTATCGAGCAGATGTAGCCATGATATGCTTGAATAGCAGTTTGTCTATCTGTTACCTTAGTCAATCGCCAAAGAGCGTAGGCAAATCTGTTTGTTCTTCCACATACTTTGTCGATGTGCGATTTCCAAGAGCACTTATCATCTAAAAGTATTCCAAGAAATGGCACTTGGTTATTCTCTACTAAAGTTTTACCATCATATTCAACTTTTAGGTCCTGCTTTTTGCCATATATGTTGTGAAATTGCACATAAGTAGTTTTATTAATATTTACATTCAAATTATTACATTTAAGCCATTTAATTATTGTATAAATAGTATTGTTTATGTCATTATTATATTCTTCATTATTATAATTATCATTAAGGGGTACTATCAAAGAAATGTCATCCGCAAATAAGGTACAATCATGATTTGATACATCAGGTAAGTCGTTAATATAAAGTAAGAAAAGTAATGGGCCTAAGATGCTTCCCTGCGGGACACCTACTCTATTATGTCTATTTTTTGATCTTACCGGACACAGTTCATTTTTATCGGATAGAGTGCTTATTTCAACATATTGTATCCTATCGCAAAGATAACTTTTCAGCCATTCATGGGTTGTACCACGAAGACCATATTGGTGACACTTGAAAAGAAGTAAGTTATGCTCCACGAAATCAAATGCCTTACTCATATCGAAGAAAATACATGTGCATGGCACTTTTTTATCTACATGTTCTAATATCTTATGGACTAAATTGAAAACCGCCATTGTAGTGGATTATAGAGGGTTACTGTCATAGTACATTTTGTAGTCACCGTTAAACTACACAATTTTACACAATTAAAACTAAAAATGAAAAAGTATAAAAAAAATTAAAAATATCAAAAAAAGTAGATATATGGATAAATGATTTATTATTATTATTTATTATTTTTATATGATTTTGACCCATGTTCTTTCACTCATATTTATTTTAAAATTATTAAATATCAAACGGTGTCATCAACGCCATCTAGCCGAGCATAGGCCAAAGGTGATGGTGCCATCTATCCGAGAATGACTTTTTCTTGATTTCCGAGGCATGTTTTTACCTTAGACTTTATTCATCTTATACGGGTAGGTACTAAAGTTAATACTAACTTTTGATATATGTTAGGTACAGAGTCCTTAAGAGTCTGACGTAGACCAATCAATAAGGACCGTACCTAAATAGCGGTCATATCTCACAATAATGGAGCTCCCAGTTTTGCATAGTTATGACAGTACTTAGTTATAAGACGGGCAGACAAGTGACGAATCGCTTTGCCTGGGGACTGACCTATATTTTAACATACTTGAAAAATGAAGTGGAAATAGATTGGATTTTATTTTTGGAACAAAAACGCAATGGGAAAGTATTTGGGCTTGCATAATTAATTAAAATGAGAATGAGAGTAAAAAGTTCGATGGTACTCTATTTAAATGTAAGGCTCTATTTAGTGTATAGGAATAAATATATTAAACATGACTCACGCAAGACCGGGCCGGGGCCGGGCCGGAGCCGCGGCGTTTCGTTTTCTATGGAAAGCCGTCATAGAAAAAACGCACTAGTTTTTACGAACGCGTGTAGAGATAATAAGAAGTAAGTTAGTACTTAGTACATCCCTCGATATAGGACTCGTCGATTCCTCTACAAGGACGTAAAGAGTCGGCAAATAAAGAAGTTTGTTAACAAACATGGATTTTGCAAAAACTGATTATAATCCAAATATCGGTCCAGGGATCGATTTTTTAATCCATGGTGTGAATGTCTGTGGAAAACGGCGAATTGATTTTTGAAATACGTGCAATAGAAATTAGGAATCTAGTGTTATTGATCAGTCGTTTCCAATTCTATTATGTACCTAGTAGAATTTAAATACCTAGTGGTGGAGATATATTGAAGGGCTGTACGAAAGCAAAAGAGGGTTGTTCAATACCCGTCTCGACACGGCGGCATGCATGTTTGAACACCAATCACGGGCGCCATGCATGCCGGATCAGATCGGGATCACGCTTATACCTAGATAGAATAGGTACATATTAGCCACTATGTACAAAGAAGCCATTATGTACTTCTGTCATATGTACATAGCGAGTATGTAAGGATCAGACAATCATCAAAACAATCTTATAGGTACTAAAATTTATTTGTTTACTTTACATGTCCAAATTTCAACTTAATTGGTCCAGTAGTTTCCGAGAAAATAGGCTGTGACAGACGATCAGACAGACAGACAGACGCACTAGTACTCCTATAAGGGTTCCGTTTTTTCACTTTTGAGGTACGGAACCCTAAAAACAATGTTAGGTTACAGGTGAAGTTAAAGTGACGTTTCAAAGTTTGTGCCTCCCCCCTCCCCCTTGTCACAATATGTCACGTTTTCTTGACCCCCTTCCCCCTAAACTTGTGACGTAATTAATGGATGGCCCCACACCTCAAGAAGATGGACTGGACATTAAACTGTTGTAACGCTGTAACATGTTCGTGAGAATCTCTCATCTGTCTTAACATGTCTAACATGGTGTAACAAAGCTTTGTGGTCAAAGCCGCCGCGTCGGGAAGCGTTTAACCGGGCCTTAGGGGCAAATTGCGCGGATCTTTCTCTTTTACTCCAATGAAGGCGTAATTAGAGTGACAGAGAAAAATGCCCCGGAAAAATTCGGTTTTCGCGGTAGCCCCTCTGTGTATCGCTTGAATGGACTCTTGACTCAAGGAAACTTAACGCGGGTCACACCTACGGTTAAAACACGTGAGTTTAAACCGTAAAGTTAGTTGAATGTTAGTATGTCTCACGACAGTTTAAATTCGATAAGATGAAATTTGTGGAAAGTTTAGAAAAATTCTGATAAATTATCGGAAATTTATAAGGAACAAAGTAGATTTTTTAGAGTAGATTTTCTAGAGCTGGATATTTCGAAAAATATGAGAAACTTTCGAAATTTTCCCAAGTGAACTTATTCCGACATCCGTTGTGGATCCACGCGCTGCTCACATTTTGACATCAAAATGATTCTAAATGACACATTTCGCTCGCTTTTGTCCGTATAGGTATATTGGAGCGGGAGAGGTGCACGGGCAAATGATAACAAAATGAAATCATTTAGATATATCTAATTTTAATATCTTAATTTGAGTTTGAATTGGCCTCTCAGTGTGTGTGAATGAATCCGTATCCAATGTGAATCGCTTAATCGCTCAGAACGCAAGCGAGTCAAAAACGTTTGAAAAAACGAAACCCCTATACGGTTACCATCAGTTTGGCACTGACATAAACGCCATCGAGAACGTAATTTACGTACTATACATCTCGCTCGTACTCGCATATTAGTGCGAACGAGATGTAGGTATAGAAAGTAAATTACGTTCTCGATAGCGTATACGTATGTCAGTTTTGACACTGTCAGTGACTCACGGTACGAGCTCGTATGTACATTTCATTCTATGGCGTGACGGACGTATGCGTTTGCGTTAAGTCTCATTTTGTATGGGATTAACACTCACTCAAAATCCCATACAAAATGAGAACGCAAACGGGTAGAGACAAACCAAAGAAAGTCTGCAGCGCTAGATTAAAAGTAGTTTTTAAAAATCAGTATGCGACAACACCACAGAAAATGGATTAAATAGTCTTGATACTTGTGAAATTTCTACCATATTTACCGTCTATGAAAAAATTAAGCTGTATGCACAGCTTAATTTTTATGGTAAAATAAATTTCATTCCAACAATAGATGTCACTATTAATATGTAGACATATACTAATATTGATAAATAATATTGGGAGAATGTGACATTTGGCTTCATCAAAATTAATAAGCTTTTGTAATATCCGCGACGGCGGTAAATAGGTACAGAGGGCCTACCGCGAACACCGAAGTTCTCAATATGCGAGCATCTTTCTCTTTTACTCCCATTAAGGCGTAATTAGATTGACAGAGAAATTGCCCGCAATTTGCGAACTAAAGTTTTCGGAAAAACGAAATAAACCATTAAAACAATAAACATTTATTAAAAATTAATTTTAGCTTTAACTAGTAGGTACCCATGCCGTGAGCATAAGCATGGAGGTTGTGGGTTCGAGCTCAAAATCCGGCTAGTACCAATGAGTTTCTCGAAATGTTAGAGGAAGTTCATAAGTATGCCTATACCTATTAGGTGTGTTCAATTTGCTGTGAAACCTCCGTCCGTCACGCTATCGAATGAAATGTAACTACAATAGCCCCCTTATTCATAAACGTGCTACAAACCTCAATTAGCTAATAACCGTTTGTCCTTATCTGTCATTTTGACTTATGTATTTGTAAGAAAGGGATAAAACATAGTTTAACTAAATCAGGCGCGTAAAGTTTTATGTATAAGGGTACAGCCACAGACAAGACATCCTCCAGACTCAGCATAGTAGCGCTACCCCCTCTGCCACAAATATACATACTTACGGTAGTTTTACTCCATTTTCGAGTCAGTGTCTTTGTGTGACGTCCGTGTCTTTGAACGGACCAATCACGGCACGGGACTCGCTCACCTCGTCCCCCGCACCCCAGTATTTTTGGCAGTATCGGTTTCATGCATGACATAATTGCTCTAAACTCTGTCTAGAGGATTCCTATTCTATGGGTGCAGCACCTCTGCGACTGCTCTGCGGGTATTTGCTTGTCACATGAGCGCCACAAAGCGATTCCAAGCGGCAATAGTCAACATGCCAGATCCAGTGAAGCGGAAAACATCGACAATTCACTGAATAAACGAGTGGAATGCTTACCAAGCCAAATGTATGTAATTCAAACCTATAAATTCCGTAAGAAGGGAAGGAGTTGATAACTCGAGATATTTTATTGAAGAAATTTGAACTTAAAATAAATTACATAAGGTAAAAATTTCTTCCATTTTATCCCACCATTATCAAATTCTTCCCGCCATGTACGGTATTATAGGTCATGTTTTCATCCTTCACCGTTAAGAATAAGACATCTGTCTCTCTCGAATATAAATTATAAATACTTGTTGGAAAGTGACAGCATCAGATAATATTATTCTTAAATAAGATCGCAATCTTCGTATCCTTTCTATACACGGATATGACAGGGTACATTATTTAGGTACCTACTTTTACGTCTTGTACATTATTGATCTTAAATTATCTACTTGAACGAATTATTTGAATGCGTGATTTGCCAAGATTTTTGGAGTTATTTTACGATATTCCCTTTAGAAACCTGTACCGTAAAATGGGGTGGCTTTGAAATACAGGGGTGACTTTGATATTTCAGTTTTTGAGCCATAATTAAATAATATTATAAAAAAATTAAATAAGACAACATACTTACGTACCTGATTTTATTTTTGCAAAGTAAAACAGAAATACATATTTGTATTATTTGATTTTATTAACATCAATAAATAAAAACAATGTTGTAACAATAAATAATTACAATACAATATTATGTATAATGAGATGTAATAGTCGTTTGAATTTAAGGGCCTTAAAAAAAGTCAACACTAGTCACATGTTATTAGGTATTATTTGAAGCAAAGTTCACGAGTATAAGTGGAAATTTAATTTAATTTTATTATACAAATTACACAGCATTACAGTATCACTACTAAGGCACTGAGAAAAAAAACAAATGAAAATATTAAGAAAAACCAATACAAATAATAACAAAATACAAATATGTGCAAGTATTTTTTTCTCCACCTTCTAATAAGTAATCCGTTTAATTTCTCGAAAGATATTTCGGGAAAATTGATTATTATTATCTTACAATACAAATACAAATTGAAATCAAACACTTGATTTGGGCGCCGACGTAACAGCGTGGCTCTGAGCGCCTACCGCGAACCACGTTGACGTGTTGCCTCTCTGTCGCACTTGTAAATTCGTACGTAAGTGTGACAGGGAGGTAACACGTCGAACGTGTTTCGCGGTAGGCCCTCTGTTGCGTCCAACTTTTATTAGAAGAAAAGATATGAAATCTCCAAAAAGCGTAATGAAGATACTTGTTAGGCAACATGCGATTGCTCTTAATCAAGACGAGGGCAAGCTTGGTAAGTAATATATATTTGACATGGCACAGTTATACTTGTTCTTTTTTTTATTACATAAAACGAAATATAGAAAAAAATCACCGGCTTAAGTTAGAATCGAACTCGCAACCTCTCAGCCCTGCCCGGCGTTCCAGATGGCATACCGCGAACCAGCTTTCGACGTGTTGCCTCCCTGTTACACTTACGTACGAATTTACAAGTGCGACAGAGATGCAACACGTCGAACGAGGTTTGCGGTAAGCCCTCAAATGGTCCATCCAATCTTTCTCCATTTTTCCTCTGTTTAAAACATTGTGCAATCAAAATTACACTTAATTTCTATAAATAAAAATTAAGTTATATATCAAATAAATAGATTATGTATGTACCTAAATATTATTTGGAGATAAATCTTATAATAGGTTAATAAATAAATCTTAACTAACAATAATACTTATTATAAAGGTCTGGTCAAATCTAAGCGTACAAAATAGGTTGTTTTCTCAATCAATGATTATGAGCAAGTACTAATACTATGTATAAAGATGAATAAGCATTCAAGAATTTTGTACTTAGATTTGACCAAAGTTAATTACTTTATAAACTAACACTTTTTGGTTACTAGTGATTCAAATCTCCTCAAAATATTTTTATAACGCTTTTGATTAATTAATTAAATAAATAAATATCTAATAATTTTACCAAATAGGAACCACAGCTAATATTTAATGTAAAAAAAAGGTTCAAGGAAATGCCTTAAGAGCACAAAAATTGCTAAAAAATAATTTAATTTTGTAACAATACATGTTTCACAAGGCACTAGCGCAAGTATACTTCAACACCTTTGTTTTTCTTAGGGTTAAGTTTCAAAGATGGCGATCCAAAGTGCCGAAAATACCACTGTCAAAGTACCACTTGCGTATACTTTTAAACATGCGCCTATGTTCTCTTCAGGTTAAGTTTCAGCCGAAGTGTACGGACACTGCGAAGGGCGCTATAGAGGTGCCAACATGGTAGTCCCTAGGGCTTCTGTTGGGACAGAAGGAGGGGCCGCAATGATTTAAGTCGCAAACGCCAGGAATATCACGCTTCGCAAGGCACTTACGTATACCTCAAACAAGCGCCTATGTTCTCCTCAGGATTAAGTTTCAAAGATAACGATCCAAAGTGCCCAAAATGTCCACTTCATGCTTCGCAAGCCACTTGCGTATAGCTCAAACATGCGCCTATGTTCTCTTTAAGATTAAGTTTCAAATATAGCGCTCCAAAGTGCCCAAAAATATCCACATCATGCTTCGCAAGGCACTTGCGTATACCTCAAACATGCGCCTATGTTCTCCTCAGGATTACGCTTCAAAGACGGCGGGCCGAAGTGCACGGACACTGCGAAGGGCGTTATGGAGGTGTCGACGTGGCAGTCCCTAGGACTTCTGTTTGGACAGAAAGAGGAGCCGCAGTGGTGGGGGTCGCAGACGCCAGACATCAGGGCAGAGCTCTGAAGGGGACAAATAACAGAGTTTAAACTTAGAGAACCAATAAAACGGGTAAGATAGACCAGATAAAATCATGACATTTATTCGTGGCGTATACATTCAGATATACGACTACATAAGAGTATATTCGAAGATTAAGGGTAATAACATTCCATTTCTGACCGCAGCTGCACTACTGGTACTGAACGCGTCGGTGTTACTGTCAATTTCCATAGTAAAATGAACAGTAGTGCAGCTGCGGTTGGAAATGGACTGTCACCTTTAGTTGAATATTTATTTATTTAAACTTTTTTGCACAGAAAAAATATACAGTGACAAAAGACGGACTTAATGCCACACGGCATTCTTTACCAGTCAACCTTGACCAAACAGAGAAGCATAGTTGGATATATTTGTTAAGATGTGACTATTTTTTTAATTGATGCAATTCTGAGATTTCTGAGGCATGATTTTTATGTTCATAAATGACAAACATAGCTCAGACAAATAAAATAAAAATAGGTACCTATTAATATTGAGACAGTGACCCATATAGTGGTTGTATTGGAATTTACGGTGACCCTTATTTTGCCAAAAATATCAAAACCACTCACCGACACAAAATACTCGTTCTCACACGGAATCGTGATCCTGTCCCTGCATCGCAGCCTCCCATAACCCCCCTTCAGCCCCTCCCCGAACTGCCCATAACCGGTGTACCGGATCCTGTCATCTTCAGGCAGCGCGTAGTGTTGAGCATAGGGCGACCAGTGCCAGGACAGCGTGCGGGCCTGCCAGAGCCAGGGGGGCCAAATATAGCTCCAGATCTGTGGGGTTAGTTAGGTTAGGGGTAGGGGCTACTTGGAACATGGGGTTTGGAGAAGGGGCTACTTGGACGTTTTTTGGGATAAATTATATGATTAGGTGGAATTTAAAAAGCCATGTTACCAAAGTATGAAAGGACTGATAAGCTGGCATTTGAAAAGTAGGATTTTAAATGCATAAAATATATAAAGGTATAACGAAAATAACTACGTTGTGAATATCATTTGGTATCTTAAACTCAGGGTTTTAGGGTTGTTATGATTCTTAATAAGTATTTCTATGTAATTATAATAACCAGACACTTATACAACTATACAAATCAAATTATTTTATGAAATATTTTGATTTGTGTTTTTAAGTAGTCCACCGGTGGCCGAGGCGAGAATCAAACCCGCGTCTTCAGCTTACGCGGCTAACGTCCTTACCACTAGACCACCAGTTACGCGGCTAACGTCCTTACCACTAGACCACCAGTTACGCGGCTAACGTCTTTACCTCTAGACCACCAGTTACGCGGCTAACGTCCTTACCTCTAGACCACCAGTTACGCGGCTAACGTCCTTACCTCTAGACCACCAGTTACGCGGCTAACGCCCTTACCACTAGACCACCAGTTACGCGGCTAACGTCACCACTAGACCACCCGGCCACAAAGCGTAAGCGTAATGCGGTGGCTAGTGGTAAGGTAAAGACGTTAGCTGCGGGTTCGATTCCCGATTTCCCGTCTCGGCCACCGGTGGACTTAGTCACTTTTTCTTTAGTGTATGATATCTATTTCAGTGTATAATTCAGATACTTATACTTAATGTCTAAGGAACAACAAATTACGACTCCAAGAAATAAAACCGGCCAAGTGCGAGTCGGACTCGCGCACGGAGGGTTCCGCACCATCAACAAAAAATAGAGCAAAACAAGCAAAAAAACGGTCACCCATCCAAGTACTAACCCCGCCCGACGTTGCTTAACTTCGGTCAAAAATCACGTTTGTTGTATGGGAGCCCCACTTAAATCTTTATTTTATTCTGTTTTTAGTATTTGTTGTTATAGCGGCAACAGAAATACATCATCTGTGAAAATTTCAACTGTCTAGCTATCACGGTTCGTGAGATACAGCCTGGTGACAGACGGACGGACGGACGGACGGACGGACCACGGAGCCTTAGTAATGGGTCCCGTTTGGGTACAGAACCCTAAAAAGAAAATTAATATTGATCAAAATATCATACTATTTCAATAACTATTTTCAATAGTCCCAAGTTCGATGAATAATAAAAGCAATAAAGCAAGAAATTCAATATTCGAATACAAATCATCATTTTCTAGATTTCAAATGTTACCAATAAACAGAATTTTCTCTTTTGTCAGCATTTATCTGTAGCGTATTCAGATTTTGAAAATACGATATTGATTTGATTTTAATTTTATTGCGTCCTTCTTGCAACAATAAAACTACGAAGAAGATATAAGGTAAACGTACTAGTGCTCGACATGCTAATGCCCAATAGATGACACCCTGCTGTCACCTCTATTGGCAATGACTTAAGTTTCAAGATGACATTTACTGGGACCGCGACGAGCACCAGTACGTTTACCTTGCTGAGATTAAAATGTAATCAATATCATGATTTGCAAATCGAAATAGAGTTACAATTCAGACGAAGGCTTTTCAGACAAATAATAAAGATCTAGCTCCGATGATTTATATCGCCTAATAATACTAACATAAAATGAATTTATTACTTTAACGTGAATTGAGAGGTGTATTTGTCTGTGGATCTCTTGAGATATCGGAGATATCTGAGGTAAGTATAGGTTCTTATTATTTTCCTATAATTTACTGGACTTAAAACATCATGATTTTTTATAAAGTGTCATGATTTAACTGTAATTTAGTTAGGTAAGTATAAGTTTTTTTGGGTTACGCCTATGGATTTTTATTGTTCAAAATACATTTATTTTATTTTATTTATTTATTCAAAGCCAGGAAATTAGAAGGAAATAAAAAAAACACTGGCGCACTGCGCGACACTTGCTACATGTCAATACCTCGTGTGGACCTTAGGCACAGGGCGGACACGCCATACATCAAAAATGATTTGCGTTTTTATGTGTGCGCGGCACGTCTGTTCACGCGTCATTGAGTTTCTGACGGAAACCTGACATGCTCTCAGTAGAGCGACTTACGCACACATTCATGTCGCGGCCTATCGCGGGCGAGGCAATTCGAATCGGGGCGGGGCGGTGCGTGTCCGTTCTGTATGATAATACTATTACTTATTCTGTGCCTTAGGCTTAGGCCGAGGTCTTAAACACGAGGTATTGCCATGAAATCAAAGTTTTATTTTACTGACATCTGCCTATCTTTCATTAAACTCAGTGATTGCAATAACAAATAATCAAATGGTTTATAATAGTTCATACCCTGGAAGCCATACTGGGTGCAGGCGTGGCTTGCACAGCCGGTGCGATCTGAGGATCAGCTCCTGACCCTTCCATCTCATCCTCCTGGTTCTGGACCTCGTTTACTGGCATCATCTCGTCTTCCATCACATCTGAGGGTTTGACAAAGATTAGACATTTTATAATTACGTAGCAACAGTAGTAAGCACTTTAATTGTTGACGTCAAAATATCTCTTTCTCGCTGTAACTTATAGCTGCGTCCTTAACGCACGTACGGCGACCTTCTACATACTATCGATACGTGCACCGCACCGCGACCTTGGTGCGGTAGTCTGTTACAGCTTATTACAGAAATTGAGGTAGGTACAAAGGACAAACGCAATTCGCACGAACCTTTTGTCTTAGCCTACGTAGAAAATGCCCGTCAATATTAAAGATCAAAACTTTACAGACTTCGCAACAGTTTGGACACTGAGAAATTATTTTTCCGATAATCCTCTTTCATAAATTGCTTATACTTAACAAATATAGGCAATCTTATCGACTCCTACGCCAAAAAAAGAATGATGCTATAAAGATTATTTACGTAATTTTTTTAGATATTCATGCGAGGAAAACTATGTTAAACTGACTTAATTTGCCTCTTATTCTATTAAGCAAATCATTAATATGGAAACAAGTAAACTAAACATACCTAGAAGCTGTGGTAAAATTAAAGTAGTATCAATATTAAGGTTTTACTATACTCGATACTTATATTACGAATAGAAAAGGAAAATATACCTTAGAGAATAAAATAATATTTCAAGATAGGAGTATGTTAGGATTCTAATAAGACAAAAACTAATGAGAAAATAAAGTACCTAATATTACAAGCCAGAAGAAATCATCTTTTAACTGTGGACGTTAACAATGTTATTTAATTAGTCTAAGGTCCATATTTGTAATTTAAAGGTCTGTAGGTTTTTACTTTTTAGGTAGTTTTAGTTTAGTATATGTTTAGTTAGTAGTTTATTTTATTTTTGTTAGATGTAATTAATTACTTTTATTTCTATCTCTAAATATTCTAGTTATGTACCTATTTGTGATTAATAATTGATTATAGAAACCGAATGGTTACAGACATCTTAGGTAATATGGTATTTTTTAATTCCCAAGATTCATCAGGACCTTAAAATCCAAGGGTCTACATTTCTACAACGGAACCATCCCCAAGGATCCCAAAACCTAGGGTCAATTAACCATTCATGGTGTCCACTGGCATGAGGTCCGACACGGGAGTGGGAGCGGTGGAGGCCCCAGGCCCCGTGTTGACCCCTGGACCCAAGTAGGCCCCGTCCGGCCCGTAGAAGCCAGTGCCTGCACCACCTAGGCCTCCGGGGCCCGGCTCCAAGCTTATGTAAGCTGAAAGGTCACCAGGCACTAAAAATCCACTAAATCTTTGTAGAACATTTTATGTAGATTTGTAATAGAACATTTTTTGCTACGGGCACAGAATAAATAATAGTAGACTCACTCCCTAACAAAACGCGTCTGTTACGATCAGCACAGATATGACCGCTAGGTGGCGACAGCGCCACGCGCGGCTTATGGCTAGCCACCAAAATTGGTGTGGAACGGATGTACTTTTAGCTACCTGTAGCAAAGCGACGAAATCGCGGAGTGAGCCACGCCTGCTACGGGCCACCGTTTAAGAGTTATTTACGAAAATCTTTAAAAAGGGATCTTTCATATCTGCACTCATATTTTCATTCCGTGATTACGTAATCAACATACCACGTTATTACTTGATACGAATCTTATTTTCAAAAATGATTCAGAAATGGCTCGCTGCTATGGGGTAACCAACTGTACCGTTGGCTGCTTGCCAACTATTGACGTTTGAATGTATAACGTCTGATACCGCCCTTAACAACCTCTTGATACTTTAAAATGAAACATTTTCAAATACAAAATAAGGTCGATTATTAAATATCAGATTGATATGAAAGGAGGTTTTGAAAGGTATAGTTCACTTAAAACAAAGTGCCGATAATTGGGTGAGGCTCCAATGAAACGGCAAACAACGTTGGCTTAACGTTTCCTTTGCCAAATGTCGGGTGTCTTTTATGAACACTGGAATTTCCTGGTATTTGAAGCGCTTCTGACCTGATTGACGGTTCTGGTATGGCTTAGGAAAATAGCAATGGTTTCAAATTATGTTCTTTTTTCCCTAGCTAGGAATATCAAATGGCAGCCTCTTTCTTTATTTATTATTTTGTTGTTATGTGCATTAACTATTGGAGTGTAATTTTGACTACATCAGTAAGCAACCCAAGATTGCTGCAGTGCTTTGAAATTTGTTTGTTGGGGGGTCAACTATATCTGCAGCTGACTGTATATCAAGAGCATGTTCGCTTGAACTCGTAATGATCTGGGGCCCGTTTCTCAAAAGCTTGTAACTTGTAATACAAGCGGATGCCACTTTTTGACAGCTTTTGTTAGAAAGGGACTTCCACTTGTATTACTAGTTACAAGCTTTTGAAAAACGGGCCCCTGCTCTAAGATGATAAAAAAGTATCTTACCGTCTACCTGCTGCGCGCCTCCTATCCTAAAAGACCGGTTGTCACACGGGGTGTATCTGACGGAGCATATCCCAGAGTTACGTCTTATGCACGCTCTGTACTCGTGGTTCGCCAAATGTCTCCCGTTCACGGCGTAGTTGAAGGTCCTTATTGTGCCTGTGGACATACAATTCTCAGTTAGAAGAGGGTCACTATTGTTTTCCAAAAAGTTTTTAAGTTATAACGTATTGTTTGCCCGCATTTTCGTTAGTCATAAGTAATTCATTTGGTTTAGAAACGCGTCACTTCTCAGGATTGCCATAAAACAAACCTAACCTAACCTATCTATAAGATAACCTTACGAAAATCCTGAAAGTTAACGGTTTCAGTTTTATGACTAATGATAATATGACAAACTATACATTATGACTTAAAACTTTATTGGAAACAAAGGGATCCCGTTAAAAGAACATCGGCCAAGAGTGTGCCCGAACTGTGCCGTCGGAAAGTTCCCAAAATTGCAAAGTTTCTACATAGAAAATGTATAAAAATAAAGTCCTCGGTTCAAAAGTATATGTTCAATCACAAGTCGCTGTTATTTATATTTTAAATCCATCATACTCCAGAAGTAGCACTCAACAATGAGATTTGATTTCATCCGACCAATGTAGCACGAGAGTTCTTGAGAGTTGAGATAAAAATCTTAAGGGCCTTTCACACGGTACGAGTTTCTCGTCTATGAAGTTAATGACGTGCCGTCGGAAAGTTTCCAGAACTACGAAATTTCCACATGGAAATATTTCGGATCTTTTTTTGTAAGGGAATCGAAATTTTCCATTAAAATTAAAGTTTCCTTTGTTTTATGTGATCCTGAAAATTCCGAGAACTTTTCCAAACTTTTGGAAACTTTCCGCAATAGGTAATATATGAACGTCATCATCGAATACAAGATTGTGAAAGAATGCACTTTATACAATACTTTATAAATGAAACAAAACAACACAACAAATGCGTTTGTGCATGAAAGCTAAAGGAGGATATTTTGACGATACTTCATTTTTTTAGGGAAATACATAAAAAAAATGTTTTTTTTTTAAATTCTCAACGTAAGTTTTGACCAACCCGTATTATAGTAACATTGGACAAATGGCGATAACGAAAACCGAATTACGATTATTATTTTTATTTACAAATTATTTAAAACGCAGTACCTAGCTTACATTTCCAGCTCACTAACGACGGTGTTAGCTTGCTTTAATCAAGTCATATGAAACGCCTGCGTAAATAATTTATTGCTAACATAACCTGAAAAAATTGCTAATTTAAACATGTAAGCGCTTCGAAAAATTACTTGCATGTGTTAGAACGCGCGCGCAAAACAAAAGCACACAAGTAACGTAATACGTTAGCTGATTTTAGACTTTATACATCATTGTTATGGTTGATATTTGACTGACTTGAAAACCGATTTATTACATTTTAAACTTTAAGGCTGGCGTGGCAAAAATATGATATGTATACGCAGGATATCTCTTTTTGGTGCCACTGGGATTTCATGGATAGATTTAGCTATATGCCACGACTAGAGACATGTGGCTCAATATACACCACATATTAATGCTAAAGCAAACTCACCGTTATTCCCCGTGTAATACTGCCTACAATCATGCGGCGCAGAATGAGCTAGAAAAAGAGACTGGTTCATTGTGTACATGTGGCTCAATGTACACCACATATTACCATCAAAGCAAACTCACCGTTATTGCTCGTGTAATACTGTCTACAATCGTGTGGTGCAGAATGAGCTAGAGGCATCTGCGCGAGCCGTAGCAACCAAAGTCTGGGCATGTCACTCCCGCCATACAGACTGTACTTAAAGAGTCTGGTTCATTGTGTACATTTGGCTCAATGTACACCACATATTATCATTAAAGCAAACTCACCGTTATTGCTCGTGTAATACTGTCTACAATCGTGTGGTGCAGAATGAGCTAGAGGCATCTGCGCGAGCCGTAGCAACCAAAGTCTGGGCATGTCACTCCCGCGCATGCGCACTGTGATTTTGGTCGACGCTGATGAGGGCAGCTCGTCGTCGAGGTCATGTTTTTCGCTGGTTGTTGATAGAGTGTAGTATACTGGAAATAATCAGCACTTTTTTTACTGTCTAGTAGCGAATAAAGATCGATATATTATGTTGCAGAGATATTTGACCCCACCAAACAAATTTCTATAGAGGGGGTCAGTTATCACTGCAGTCGACTTTACATCGAGGCAGAGCGTGAGTATCTGGAGCTTAATAAAATAAAGTATACTAAAATCTACTTTATAGTCAATCAATAATCACTAATAGTATTTTTTTTGTAGTATAAAAATTGTACAACTTCACTACTATTTCCCCACAACACAAGACCGAAGGATAACCTAGAGTAGGCATATGCGTAGTATGCCTTAAGGGCAGTCTCGGTAAATGTATGTAGGTATAAGAAACAACACTATTGGAAATAATCGTGGAATAATCCCATTCGAGTTATGTCGTTATTAGTAATTCGTCGGTGCGAATAAAAAAATCGCCATGTATTTTTTAGCTACTTTACAGGAGACAAAAAAAAGCGGCCAAGTGCGAGTCGGACTCGCCCATGAAGGGTTCCGTATTTAGGCGATTTATGACGTATTAAAAAAAAACTACTTGCTAGATCTCGTTCAAACCAATTTTCGGTGGAAGTTTACATGGTAATGTACATCATATATTTTTTTTAGTTTTATCATTCTCTTATTTTAGAAGTTAGGGGGGGGACACACATTTTACCACTTTGGAAGTGTCTCTCGCGCAAACTATTCAGTTTAGAAAAAAATGATATTAGAAACCTCAATATCATTTTTGAAGACCTATCCATAGATACCCCACACGTATGGGTTTGATGAAAAAAAAAATTTTGAGTTTCAGTTCGAAGTATGGGGAACCCCAAAAATTTATTGTTTTTTTTTTTATTTTTGTGTGAAAATCTTAATGCGGTTCACAGAATACATCTACTTACCAAGTTTCAACAGTATAGTTCTTATAGTTTCGGAGAAAAGTGGCTGTGACATACGGACGGACAGACAGACGGACAGACAGACAGACAGACAGACAGACATGATGAATCTATAAGGGTTCCGTTTTTTGCCATTTGGCTACGGAACCCTAAAAAAAAACTGTTTATTTTCCTGTTTGTAATATATTTGTTGCACCTGTATTTTTTTTGTGGTAGATCATTGGTTTTTACATGATACTTATGCAGAAAATAAACAGTTTTTTTCGTAAATTTTCACAATATAAATTATTTTAACCAGAATTTTGATACATAGCGACTTTAATTTGGTTCACTTAAAATCGTCATGTGTAAAGTTTACACATAGCGATTTGTTGCCAAAGTAACGTAGCACGAAAAATGCTACATAGCGGATTTTAGGGTCCATAAATCGCCATGTGCAACATTTTCGCCATCACCCTCGACGGAAAACAAGGCATTTAATTTCATTATGTGCAAAAAAAATCACATAGCTATTTTTTTGTACAAATTTTGTTAGTTATTTTCAAAACTAGTATAGATATAAAAAAAATATTGATATAGGTCGACGGGAAATTGAAAAATCAATTAAAATATGCCACAATCAAAAAATCGTAAAAAAACACATAGCGATTTTATTATTCGCACCGACGAATTGGAAACATAATTAACTAGGTTACAATATCGTCTAGACCAGCTGTAGACTGCCTCCCGTAGACTCCACATTATGTGTTATAAATTCCATACATTAGTTTGCTTTACATTGCTACTGACATATCCAGTTTGACAGACTATAAATACATTTTTAGTCCGTAGGTAGCCGGCTGGGCACCATTCCCAGTTGTGTCGGACATGTAGTATGTGTACTATGCCTCACCCACACACGTACGTAGTGGTAGTATATAATAGCATGTACGCGTTAGTTTAAGGGAAGATATTCGTATTTAGACACCAACAGTTGTATCATTGACGCCACACCTTACATGGCGATCCTGCCAGTGCGGCCTCACGCTGCACTGGCAGCGCGCTGCGCTTGCCAGTCAAGGACGTGGACAAAAATCAAAATTTTAAGCTGAAGGACTATGTTAAACAAAATTGTATCGGACATTTGTGATTAAATCAGAACAAAGTGAAAATGGGATAAGTGAATATATTAAAATCGTGCATAATTGGACAGTAATTGCCAGGACTAGATACATATTATTTAAAACGAACTCTACACGCGGAAGGTTGTTGTAAAACATTGGTGGATGACTTTATTGCGGATTAGTATCATAAAAACGGTAAAAGTGGACAGTTTTGATACTTCAACAGAAAGACTCCAATAAAAAGTAAAATGCTGACGGGGGCAAAGCTAGTAATGATGGTTTGCAGCAGGGAGTTGTTGGTGTCCTTGGTCGAGTGTGGCGTCTGGAGGTCCAGGGACTACAAGGAAAGAGTAGGTTGGTGTGTGGAAAAACGATAAAGTGATAAGTGTAGTTTAGTGCTATGCCGTACAAAAAGGGACATTTAATTATTTTAATTGTTTATTTTTTATGTTAGCTCCATAGTTCAATTTTTTTTTAATAATAGATACCTACATTTTAACGTTTTTGTTGGACTTTATATTAAAGGTCCGTATGTTAGTTTTTTAATGTGACTATTGAATAAAATCCTATTTTAGTAAGTATAACTGTGCCGCTTGATGACAAAACCATAATATATGGGTGGTCTAAAATACATACATGTGATAGTTTCGTTTTATTAAATTTCATATATCTTATACTTAGTAAAATGACATGCTTTTATTCCTTATAACTTACAAATATGGCACATAACATAACGGCGGCGCGTGCACTCCTTAAAGGGATCGGTATGCGGCGTCTGTTATTTCATCTCTAATTTCATAGTTTGTGCACTGATTTAGATTACTTAAACATTATTGTAATGATATTAAATTGAAAGAATAAGTAGTAAGTAATAATTAAAATATTTCAAATCTCAGATCTTAAAATATAAATGTATGTCAGTACCGACTTTTAACCATAAGTACTTTATTTTTAATTAGAATTCGAATTGTGTTTTTTTTTATGATAGCGAGTTACAATTGTATCGGACAAGACTTTTTTTAATTCACGGATCTGACATATTTAACAAAGAAAATAATGACCAAGTATTATAATTATGGATATTATGACTTTTAAAGTAAATAGTGGTATTGCAAAGAAGATCTGTGGTATTGTAGGTATGGGCTTGTTTAGGAAAAGATTTAACGTTGGTTTTTAAGAATTTAAAGAGCGCAAGTTTCGTATAAATGTTAGTAAATGAATGTTTGTGGTAAGTTTAAGAAAGGTAAGGAATGTGAAATAATGGTTAGCATGGTTGTCGATTGTATTATTAGTAAAATGGAATTTGTATGTTATTGGAAAAGTGGTGTGAGTGTATGGGAAAACTTAAACACGTAAGTGTTTCAAAGAACGATTAGCCTGATCAACTAAGAGTTGCTGAAATTCTTATATGTTAAAGTATTCATGGTGTTTGAGTTATTATGTGGTTGCATTTTGAGTGTTGGTTTATTGTGAGTGGGAAATGAAAGAAAGTCATTGAAAAATAAATAATTATGTACCTATCGCATCTTCGGTGGCCCGAGAGGCGGCCTTGAGCGATTAGGTTAGCAAGGGTACGCCAGGATACAAGGCAGGCACGGAATCCTTGGACGTCTGACCATGATTCGGTCGAGTATCAATCGTGGAGACTCCTTGGACACACGGAATGATATTATGTATGGATGTGTTAAAAGAACTGCCTGTATGAATAAATAAATAGTATGTGTGCGCGCTTAAAAATAAATATCCTTGTATCCTGAGCAAATAAATAAATAATTATAGTAAGGTCGGCCGACCACGTATGTAAAAGCGTTGCGTACCCTTGATCTTTGATTTCAGTGAAGCATAAAAGATGCCACTATAAATGAATAAGTTAAATTAAATAAAACAAAGAAAATATATTTAAATGAATGACGTCATAATAAAATAACTTGCAAGGAACTGATAATGTACAATAAAAAATTAGAAATGATATTATAAGGTACCAATGACGAGTAACAAACCTATGTTTGTAACTAAGTAAGACTTAAAAGGACGAAGAAACGAATTGTATTGACGAATACACTACCAAATTTGGAAATAGTTCTTGTAATTTTTGAATTTAGTTCATAAAATATGTCTAGTGTAGTTTTTAAGTGTTTATCTTTTTTTTGTGTTTTTATTTTTATTAGAGTTAACATACATATTAGTAGTTTTTTTTTAATAAATTTTGTTTATCATTAATTTTAATATATATTTTATAAATAAGTAAATGAAGTTATTTTGTGTATTTAAGTAGGTATATTTCATAGAGTAAGTTATATAACGGTAATTAAAATAAATTGGTTCGATTCGTCATCAAGGCATTCATAAATATATTCTTATATTATAAATTTTTATGCCATAATTTTGATATCAATTGTATGTTTTGATTGTAAGTTAAATTGTTTTGATTTAATAAGCACATTAATTTCATCTGTGTCTAATTTTCTTTTAAATTTGAATTTATCTACTGCTTTGATTGTTTTCATGTACAATCCTTTTTTTTGTAATAATTGTTTTACTACAATGTATTCAATGCTTACGTAAAAAAAAATAGATTAAGTTTTATATTTTAATCATTTTTTTTTCTTCAAGGGGGGAGGTGTAGTATGTGTACTATGCCTCACCCACACACGTACGTAGTGGTAGTATATAATAGCATGTACGCGTTAGTTTAAGGGAAGATATTCGTATTTAGACACCAACAGTTGTATCATTGACGCCACACCTTACAGACATAACCGTCCGGTACGGGCCGGCGGCATGCATAAGCATTCTGTCCCCCACCGCAATAAAAGCTAAGAAGGAGATATTTGACCTGATAACGTATAAAAAAATTTAAAAATGTTTATTTCGCTAAAAAAGTACTTAAATCTACATACATATGTGTGAAAATTTTCTAGTATGAGATCATGTTTGATATCTTAGCTTTAAATTTAACGGTATATAATATATTACAAATTTCTACATGTTATTAAGGTAGCTGCCACACGCGTCACATCCCCGACAAAGTAGACCTGATTGTGGAATGCCTCATCTAGTGAGTGAGATCTGCGATTTGCCTTTCGATCAGAATATTCATCTCAGGCTGAGCTAGAATATTCTATGCAACGAAACGTGCATTTCTGAGCTACTTGCAACAACTGCAGACGTGCCATGTTTACGTTGCATTTACGATGGTAATTGGGTTCTACACTCAACACCAGCGAAAACAGGGTTTATTCCTGGTTCGTCGTATTCCTGTTTCGTCGTATTACTGTTTCGTCGGATTCCTGATTCGTCGTATTCTTGTTTCGTACGTATGCTAGAAAAAGTACGATCACTGGTGATTACATTAAATCTTCATATTTAGTAAATACTGGTTTACTGCACGACATATTTAATTATATGTATATAATTCCGACAAAACAAAAATACGACGAATCAGGAATCCGACGAAACAGGAATACGACGAACCAGGAACAAACCGAAAACAGGTAGCTTTATCGTACATGGTGACTAAAAATAACTGCATTCCCGTTGCCAGGGAGGTTTTGGGATTATACTGAGCAAATTTTACTGTGGGACCAACCCCGAAATCGCGAAAAAGTAGCTACGTACTGTGCTGGCCATGGTTTTGTCCACAGATCCTGAATTCGTTGTCTCCCTCGCCCACGCTCATGACGTCCTCGTCGCACTCCCCTGTCAGCCGGTTGGGTTGGCCCTGCACATTTCAAAAACAATAGAGGACACTGTCACCATCTTGATGAGAGTAAGTACATCGTATATTATATTAAAAGACCAGAAGGATGACAAAACAAACATTTAAAAAGAAACTAAGCAATTTTTTATTAAACAAAATACTAAGTCAATAATACGTTACATTTTTTTTTTTACTGTACGCTAAGAATATAAAGTTAACCCCTTACTTCATGTCATAAATAAAAAGTATTTGTTTAAAAATTAACTTTGATAGTTGCTATATAGGACTCCGCATGCGGTAAAGGGTTAAGTAGATACCTAAGTTTAAGTTACCTGTCAACTACCTAGCTTGCATAAACATAAAGGAGCCTCGTTTGCCAACAAACCACTCTGTGGTTTGGCGGAAGAATATATGTAATTAGTTGTAAGCAAGATTTCTGAATAAACGTTTTTTTTTTTTTTTACATTATTTCGCATTTTTAATATTAGTAGGGATACGTAGAATAGTTCCGATTTCGAGATCCTATTTTTGACGATTTTTGACCCCCCCCCCGCTCCCCCAATTTGAAATGACGTAATTTTATGAATAGCCCCTAAACAGTACAACTTACAAATTGTAAAATGTACGAAGTCGATCCTCAACTGCATGGATGCTGCAATCCCTCTCCCCGGTCCAGAGCTCCGGGAAACCGGGAGGAGTAGGGGGGTTGTTCACTTACAATAGTAAAATGTACGAAGTCGATCTTCAGCTGCATGATGCCGGCGTGCGTCTTCTCCACAGTGATGCTGCAGTCCCTCTCTCCGGTCCAGAGCTCCGGGAAACCTGGGGGGGAAGGTGAAGTAGGGGGGTTGTTCACTTACAATAGTAAAGTGTACGAAGTCGATCCTCAACTGCATGATGCCGGCATGCGTCTTCTCCACAGTGATGCTGCAATCGCTCTCCCCGCTCCAGAGCTCCGGGAAACCTGGGGGGGAAGGTGAAGTAAAGGGGTTGTTCACTTACAATAGTAAAGTGTACGAAGTCGATCTTCAGCTGCATGATGCCGGCGTGCGTCTTCTCCACAGTGATGCTGCAGTCCCTCTCTCCGGTCCAGAGCTCCGGGAAACCTGGGGGGGAAGGTGAAGTAGGGGGGTTGTTCACTTACAATAGTAAAGTGTACGAAGTCGATCCTCAGCTGCATGATGCCGGCGTGCGTCTTCTCCACAGTGATGCTGCAGTCCCTCTCTCCGGTCCAGAGCTCCGGGAAACCAGGGGATATGAAGTACGTGAGGTTGTTCTGGACCACCCCGCCGCAGGACACTTCAACTGGAAACAAATGTTGCAGGTTAGTTTCCATTATTATAGCCGGTCCCATATTGGAATACCCGCCGCCAACTGGTTTAAATCTTCTCGAGGCAGAAGTCTAGGGTTAGAGGCGGTGTAGCTTTATTGGACGTTCATAAGTGCATTGCATGTATGCATCACTCGTAGTGCGTGTCATTCGTATTTATGGCAATCTTAATGAGATCAATTTGAGATCAGTTGTAATTTTAATGCGGCTTAAGATTACATACCTACATTGTATGCGAGTTAAATTGATCATTATAAATTCTTCAACGATGTTAAACTTGAGTAGGTAGTTAACAATGCTGCAATGTGATTTCTGTAATTCTTTCAAAGATTACGGTTATTAGACAATGTATAGACAATGGTACGAGATGCTGTCACGAAGATGAAAGTTTGGATAGTAATAATTACCCACGGTTTAGATTACCTAATGACGTTACGACAGTCTTTGTTACTAAGCAAGAAACTAACGCACAACTAAAGCACCGGGCGGACACGCCATACATCAAAAATCATTTGCGTTTATATGTGTGCGCGGCACGTCTATACACGCGTCATTGTGTATGTGTGGGTAAGTCGTTTTACTGAGAGTACGCCAGACGGTCTAGCATGAGTTGCGTTCTCGTGCGCGACTCCATACATCTATAGCGCGACTTCAAGTATGGGCTCGCGCACGAGAACGCAACTCATGCTAGACCGCCAGAAGTCCGCCAAATTCATGTCGCGGGGCGAGCACGGGGCGAGGTAATGCGAGTCGGGGCGGCGGGCGGGGCGGTGCGTGGTCGTTCTGTATGATAATACTATTAATTATTCTGTGACTAAAGTCAGGAAACAGTCTTGTTTAATCACTATCACTACATAGTATAAAACAAAGTCGCTTCCCGATGTCTGTCTGCCCCTATGTATGCTTAGATCTTTAAAACTACGCAACGGATTTTGATGCGGTTTTTAATAGATAGAAGTGATTCAAGAGGAAGGTTTATGTGTAATTTGTTAACCCGTGCGAAGCCGGGGCGGGACGCTAGTAAATAATAAAAGGACAATATTTTATACATACTTTAGTTTTATAGACACACGGTAATGTAAGGTTACATCTGTCAATTTGTCAAGTCAAATGAGCCCCCAATCATATTAGCGCTCCAGTCATCTTACGACGGACTTCTTGACTTGAAAAACCATTGACTTATATAGGTATTACTTCGTAAACATGGGCCTTAAGAGCACTATAAGAGCGGTTTCGCACTACGTCCGATCCGAATCTGATCCGAATCCGTGAAAATATGGTCCGAAGTAGCCGTAGAACTATTTCTATGGTAATTTACGCACTAGATCCGTCTGATTTCTTTCCGAAATCGGATGACGGAGTACGGAGACTTTAAACTCGCGCGTTTTGTACACATATTTAATTTCACAAACGGGTCTAACGCGATATAATATTAAATTCCGACGTTTCAGCTGAGTTGCACCAGCTGTGGTCACGGAAAGATTGACAACCCAGCAAATGTCAACGGAAATATTAACGGACGGTGTTAAGAGCACTAACAATGGTGCCAGTCAGTAGGTACAGCGGTGTCACGCACACGAATTCGAACCAATCGTGCAGTCTATAACGACATAACGCCATTGGCTGTCGAGTTCACATCACGCGCGCGATAGGTCGCAACACTCGCAACTAGTTGCGTTAGACTGCACGATTGGCACGAATTCATGAGTGACACCGCTGAACTCGCACCATTCTTAGTGCCCGTCTTTATAATATAAGTCAATGTGAAAAAATATCTCACGATCTCTATTAAAACTGCAAGAGGCGAACAATTAAAGTTTTATGGACAAACTAAAGCCAGTACAATAAAGCGAAGCGTCGTAACCTGGTTTATGGCAGGTCAGTCTGGATTTAATGGCACCAGCGTACAATGTATGGAAAAACAATACAGTGGCTAGGTACAGTCACACTGTACCTGGGCATTTTCACTTAAAAGTGTACTCCATTTACTTATTTTTTTCGAAAATCCATCATCTTTTGGGTTAGGTATTTCTACTCAGGATCACGAGGACTATAAAATGTTTGACATATAGGTACCTAAGTGCTAAGTAAATAAATATTTTAAAGGTAAATCTCCACTGGCCTGACGGAATCAGATTTATAGCTAGAATTTTTAAGCGCACGTATGAAGTTGTAAACACTCGGAATTTTAAGCAAAAATAAAAAGGCAACACAGAAAAGGCGCCCACTTTTTTCTAATTAAAAGCGTTTCGCGGCTGCGGGTACTGTGATAAGGCTTATTAGCTGCTTTGCCGCAAACAGCCATAATTGCCTACCTGCGCTAACAAGGAGTTGAAAATATTTAGAGGAAAACAATTAAAATTAAGGAAAAGAGGAAAAAAATCGTCCCTGGAGAGACTCGCTCGAACTCGCCTTAGGGCTCATTCAGACCGTGCGAAAACTCGCATGCGAGTTTCATTACATTGCGTCATTTGATCGGTCGGCTGAATTGACGTAACCTCAATGGTCCGCAATGAAACTAAAATCGTATACGAGTTCGCGCGCCGTCTATTGCACTCTAAAAAAAATTTGGTTGGCCCTATCAATATCTTGATAGTCGTAATCAAGCATCTTGATTCCATACGAGCCTAACAAGAACTTAGACACATCAAATAAGGTAATTCTGATTGCTATTACTATATCTATGTAACTGAACCAATTAAGATCTTGTTCAATATTTACACGAAAAATAATTATGCTAACTAATTGATCCTAGCAAGATCAACTAAGGGCTTGATAATTATTATCATGATATGTTACTGTACCAACTAATACAAACAAGTCAGTTTAACTAAGATGTAGGTCAATATTAACATGAAGAATTACCGTATTAACTATTTGACCCAAATAAGTTCAACTAACAACTTGATTACATCGACTAATGCACCTTATTATCCTGAACTAAGATATTGTTAAATTTGAATCTCAATTGTTTAATCATTTCAACTAAGATGTAAATCAATGTTAACATGAAGAATTACTGTATCAACTATTTGACCCTTAAAGTTTAACTAAGAACATGATTGCACCGACTTATGCATCTTATTAGCCTGAACTAAGAAATTGTTAAATTTGAATCTCAATTGTTTAATCAGTTCAACTATGAAGCTTGTCTAGTACAATATACCAATCTTCTTCAATTGTACTATGACTCTTTGTCTTATTTACTAAGACATTTCTTTCAGATCTCTACTTTTTATGCGCACCGTGCTGAATAATGCTGATCCTCGTACTCATATTATACTCAAGGTCTTAAATGCTAAGATGTACATTTATTTCAGATCTTTTTGGCGATCGACCTAGACCGGTTTCACGAGCACGCCTCCTCCCGTGTTTGTAAAGCTAAACCGGTCTAGGTCGATCGCCAAAAAGATCTGAAATAAATGTATATCTTAGTATTTAAGACCTTGAGTATAATATGAGTACGAGGATCAGCATTATTCAGCACGGTGCGCATAAAAAGTAGAGATCTGAAAGAAATGTCTTAGTAAATGAGACAAAGAGTCATAGTACAATTGAAGAAGAATGGTATATTGTACTAGACAAGCTTCATAGTTGAACTGATTAAACAATTGAGATTCAAATTTAACAAAGTAAAGTTTTATGAAAAGGGGGTAAATGAATAAAACAAAAAATATATATAATAAGATGTTATTTATTCATCTAAACATTTAGAAAACTAAACGTTTTACATATATATTATAATTAACATTTAAAACGGGCTACAAATATAATGACCGTTTGGCGTACAACCGTCGATTTCCCCCTTATGGGTACCCGTTGGCGGCAGGCTCGGGGACGTCTGTCGCCTACACGAGGGTCCCTGGGATGGCCAATGCGCAAAAAATGGCGCACTCATAGAGAAGTAAAGGGAAACAGTTCCTCCGAAGTCGAGTCCGCAGTTCGGACAGCCACTGGCGGGGTTTCGGAAGCATGGTCCCGATCGTTTCCCGTGCCTCGCCTTAAAGCCTTAAAGGCGGCCAACAGAGGGGTTTTACTGGGTGGACCTGGGGTCTCATTAGCCCACAACAGGGATTCCCACATAACCATCCCGGCCCGTCCCCGCGCCGGGTGGTATGCGTAACGCATTTGAACTGCTATCAGTTAAGGGGTTAGGTTAGATTAGCACTTCCTCCATGTTGCACATACACTATTATACATTAGGTACACAAAGCAAAGGTAACACGTTCACTGTTCCGGGCTTGCCGTGAAATAAATGCACAAGTTAAGTTTATTTCGTTGACGCGTACTTGAATGGCTAAGTAGTTGAATACTGAACGTTGAGGCTGAGACTAGCTAGTCCCCGCTCGCATCGCACGGTCTCAGACGCCACAGGGGCGCGGGCGGGGAGGAACGCGGGTGCACCGGCGCCCCCCTACTTATCTCTTGATTGAACGGATTACCTGATTATTTAATTTAATTATGAAGAAAATCGATTTAACAAATAATTCTTAGTAGAATGGAATATTAGTTTCGTAATTAATACAATAACTTGATCATAATGGGATTGAATGTTTTATCTTCGTTGTTCTAAATATTATATGTTTAGTTGATTAAAATACCAAGTCTTATGTAAATCAACAAAGACAAAATAATCACATAAACTATTAAAATGTTCATAACTATTAACATATTTATCTGTTTTAATTAATTTGTTAAGGATTGAATCAACCTACGTTACATAATTATGCCAACAAGTTAATGATAGATGCAAAGTATACAATTGTTAGGATTAATAACATACCTACTTTATTAGTTCAATCACAGATACACTTATTGTTTTAAGAAATCAGCTTTCTTTGATTTATATAAGATCGTTATTGTTATAATTAACTTAACGTCAACTAAGAGAAAACTGCTCTTAGTTGGTCTTCATTTTTTAGAGTGATGGGTTCTGTGCTCGAAGGCGCATTAGGGATGATTCACGTAAGACAGGGCCGGGGCCGGGCCGGAGCTTCCGGCGCTTCGTTTTCTATGGAAGCACCACGTGATCACCGACCAGCCGTCATAGAAAATGAGATGTCGGACACCTCAGCCTGGGCACGGCCCGGTCTAGTGTGAGTCATCCTTTGTGATGGAAATATTCGCTTTCAAGCGCATATGAAGGATATGGTGGAAATATTCATTGTTAAGGGGTAAGTCTCATCGGTCTCAGTAGCTTAGTTGGTCGGGCGGCAGGCTAGTATCCCGGAGTCGAGAGTTCAGATATTTGTGAGCATTTTGGCCGCTCCGATACCTATATCTGATGGCGACTGTACTACTACTAGTGAGTGTAGTGTAGTCACAGTTCATACACAGCTGCTATCAGCTGATACTTGATACCTATCTCCCATATATGTATTTTACTATTTTACAGAACATTAAGTTAACGATGCCATAAACCTTGACTTACTGTAATTTGCTATACAATGGTTAATGACCATTGCCATAACTTCCACTCGATTAAACCTGTTAAAACCTTAGTATATAAGGCCAGCGCTTTCTACCAATATATTCAGTATTTTTACTCGACTCTTGTGTTATCATTGTAACCCCTGAACGCCGAACACTTCATAAGAGTGACTAGAAAGTTTTGTTTCCACCAATATTATTCCTAAGTGCATCTCATTATTATCAAAGTTGAGTTTCGTTCCGTCTAAAACTCTGTAGCTACATTGTATCTAATCTGCTACTCTCTACATAGTAGATAAATTACAGTCATATACTTACATTGTATGATAATATCGATCTCAGAACGACACGAGACATGTCACGCATTAAATGATGTCGATAAATTCTGTAATTCTGTACTACAGACCTAGAATACGCGTTCGCTTAAATATATTGAAGTGAAATTAACATTTCATGAGTGCGAAAGAGGCACACAAAGGACTACAAATAAAAAACGTGAACGTGCTTCACAGCGGCCGCTAACAGCCGCTAGCGGTACACAAAATCAAAATGTAATAGTAAGTAAAATAGAAAAAGCAGTATTCAGAAAATACGGTACCTATGCTGTTACAAGAGCAAATAACTGACATCATCATATTTATTTCTGGATTAAATACCTATACTTACTCCATCGTAATGAACATTTGACATTATTCAGATTTTGGTCGATATGGCCGTTGGCGGAAAGGTTCTCGAGTGGCGACCTCGTACCGGAAGGCGCAGCATGGGTAGACCCACGGTAGACCCCACAAGGTGGACTGATGACCTGGTAAAGGTCGCGCGAGTCCGCTGGATGCGGGTGGCGCAAGACCGGTCATTGTGGCACTCTTTGGGGGAGGCCTATGTCCAGCAGTGGACGTCTTCTGGGTGATATGATGATGATGAATGATATTTGACAGGGAATCTTGTATACCCTAGATCTGAGTTCTGTATATAGTTACTTACTTTTGAGCCCAACCTAGTTCGTATTTCATTGGGCTCGGTTGAAGTGTCCATTCGATTTTACTACTAACATTAATAGGCATACGTCCTAGTATTGTATAAATATTGGCCTAGACTTAAGACGTGTTCACATCAAAGAAATTTACCAATAAAATATCCAATAACGTTCCATCACATAGTCGCATACACAGAGATAGTAATAATACTAATAATATTAAGATAGTCTATGCACGTTTGCGGCACAATTGGACAGATGTGTGGTTTTATGTCAGATCGTGAAAATGCCCTGTAGGCATAGGTTGAAGCGAGTTAAAAGGTATAAAACAATTAGCTTTTGTGACACACACTTTTATTGCTGACTGTACTTCTACTCATTCGCATGTCTATCAAGTACTTCTCGAGGCCCTTCTAAAGAGCCTAAACTCGTTGTGTTTTTGTTACTCCGTCGAGGAGTTCCTTCGATTACCTTCCGACTGCATCATCAGATCAGCTCCATGTTAGCATATTATTGCATTGCCATCGGAATTACGATAGTGCAAATTTCAGCTGAATGAAATACCGGAAAGTGGTTCAAATTTTAGTAAAGGACAAGACTTGAAGCACACATATAACTTACTTAGTTTAAACCCAGTGAAGCTAAATAAAAGTGTGTAAAAAATCCAAGAGGGTTGACATAAATTGATTTGTTGCAAGACTCGTTCCATATTTTTTCGCAGATTTACAAGCAAACATTTCCTTACTTATTACTTATTTTTCTGCCAACCCTTATTTTCAATGATCAGCAACATTGAACGGGGTTTGGCTGCTAGTGAAAATGAGATAATCAGGCGGCCTAGCCATGGTGACAATCGCTTGTCGCAGCTATCGAATCGCTTTGTGTCTCTCTATCACTCTTGCATATTAGTGTGACAGTGACAGTTGCGTTTCGTTCACTACGGAGCGTTAGCGATTGGCATGTTGTCTACGGGGCCAGATGCCTTTAAAAAGTTCAAAATGTTATTATGCTCAAGAAAACAAACAGCAACACTCTTAACTGTCCATCGGTGGACCTTATGCCTCTTGTAATAAGGTTTATGAACAGTCAGTTAACAGTGTGGGCGATGGTAGTAAAAGGCAACATTCATAGGTATTCCGAAGCGACTCACGTAGTAGAAACTCCATTTAAATCCGATCGCTGTCGCTTCCAACTTTGAATACAAACGCAACGAGAAAACAATGGGGGGGGGGGTATGTAAAGTGGGAGGAGTGTTCTGCTGATTGAGATTTGATCTTATCCTGACAAGGTTTTGCTGAATCGGGAATATCTCGATTTAATTTGGAACAGTTCCACTAAAGTTATACTTACTCCTGAGTCTTGAATGTGGACTCCTCGTGATTAAATTCCCAATATCTCGGAAAACATATAAAAACTCAAAAATGCGCGTTTTCGCCCCTGAAAACCCCCATATAGCATATTTCATGGAAATCGTTAGCTCGCTTTGCTCGTTTAAAGCACACAGAGGTTCTACCGCGAAAAGACATACAAAATCGGGCTCATTTCGCCGCTGTCTGATAAATAAGACAAAACTTCGTGTGTAACTTCGTACCCCCCGGCGACACGAGCACGCTCGATGACGTATTCTATGGCGGTTAAAAGGTTAAAGGATGACTCCCGCTAAAACAGTCCGGGCCCGAGCCAAGCCACTTCGTCTTCTATGACGGGTGATCGGCGATCACGTGAAATTCACGTGATGCTTTCTATATGTTGACCTGTAGGACTCATTTTCTCGAAAGTCGAAACAAAATGTCTTAAATACCTACCTACGAGCTATCCATTTAATCGACACAGAAAACGTAATTTTAGCAAACAATGCATCATTTACACTTAGCTATGTACAAACGCAAAATCTTAAACAATATATCGTTAGAAGCAAAATTGCGTGCGGTTCTACATCCGTCTAACAAGCACGCTAAGCGTAGCGCAAGCGTAGCTAAGTGTTTTATTCCAAGTGTTATTTTGATTTCTTATGTGCCATTATAAGCTTACTTTTGTAAAATAAAGAAACTATGTGTTGTTTTGAAAAGATGTGTCCCGCCGAGTTTGTTGCCGGGTTAAATCTTCTCGGGTCAGAGGTGTAGGGTTGGAACCGGTTTAGTTTGACTTAAATAAAGATTTGAACGATTTCATGTGATCTTTTTATTTTTATTGAATTCCGATTCCATCGTAAGATCGTTTAGTTATTTTTATTATTTAGTACTGAAATAATAGTAGGCACTAGTATGGTTAATGAGTCCGAATGTTTATTTCATGCGTAGGTAGCATACCTACTATTTTGGTTGTGAAGTAATACATCTAGGTACTACCCCCACGCGCCCACCGCCATCGGGACCATCCGTCGCCGACATCAGCAAGTGGGATGGATGCGGAGTTTCATGTATTGCTTACACAGCCACCTGGGAGCGTGGTGTATTTCTGGTGACCTACATTCCATAATCTGGACACGTGGTAAATGGTAAGCTCACGTGTCTAACCTTCATTGAAAGGTGAGTGCAGTTCATTATGTTATTTGGTGTGAATCATTGTGAATTATGATTGGGGCTGTCGAACAGAGTGGTAGTGACGTGACGTCATCTCTGGTATCGCCACGTTTCTTTATAATTAATTTTTGTAATCCATTTAAATTGAAGCGATCTTGAGTTATTTTGATTTGAAATCCATACTGTTAATTAAAACCAAGTATTAGCTATCACGACGTGATATTATTTCATCGCTCACTTGTGAATCTACCCTCAATAATCGATTTTTCATGAAAATACAATTAATTTTTAAAATCTATTTAGATCTAAGTGATCTTAAGTTATTTTGATGTGAAAACCATATTGTTAATTAAAATCAAATATTGGCTGTCGCGACGTGATATTATTTCATCGTTCACTTGTGCATCAACCCTCAAAAAATATTTTTTTTCATGAAAATACAATGCACCGTTAGAAATTGACCCTGCTGATTTGCCAATGCAAGGATTATGTAATCTTTACCCTGTAACCGCCGCCTGTATGCCGTGATAGATCACAAATCGTGCATAATATGGAAACATGAGCTACGCATATGAAAATTAATGTTACAGTGTCCTGCAGCCAGAGCCGAGCGAACTTGCAGACATCATACCATTACGCCCGTGACACAGAAGCAGCTGTGCAGTATCTTCTGTGCTGGAGATTTGGAAATAAAAGGACAGGTTTCGTTCTAATTGTTTATTAGTGAATTTTATTTTGAGTGTAATGGCGAAGCATAACAGTCGAACGTAACTAATAAGCTGTCACTTTTCGTATTGGCCCATTTTACCTTGTTACTTATTTTTGGAACACGTGTTTGTTTGTTCATAGAAAGAAATAAAACGCACTCATTAAAGTTTAAATTTTATTCTGAGATTTTTGAAGTCCCGTATACATTGGAAACATGTTTTTTTTGTGTCTGCTACCTTGCATTTCATAAACCTTTTGAGTTTAGCCTGCATACATGATAAACCTAATACCGTGCAAATGATGATTTCAGTAACAGCCAGCTATGTTGAACCACATCGTGTCTCTCGCAATCTGCCGCAGCAACGGCAACGGCAAGCGGAAAGGATCAGCCTCCGTGCTTGGGTTGGACCTCACCACCACCACCTTTGACTTGGTCGCGTGCATCATACTTTATTAAGCTGGTGAGCAGTTCCCATTTCGTTGGGATTATTTTGAGATGTTTTACTTCTGCATAGAAGTCTTGAGCGAGTTTCTGTTGTTAAAGCTAAAGAAGAAAGCTATCTTTAGTGATTTTGATCAGTAATGTTCAGTTTCAGTTGATTTGTTGACGCTGATAGTACCAATGGTTCTGAGTAACATGATTTAAAGACCTGTTTTTATTTTCTTTTTTTTGGAATTCACTGTTAACATTGTTTTGCTTTCGACGGACTGAAAGCTTGTACTTTCGTAGGACTGAAATTATGCCCGATGGACTGGGCACTACTGTTTTGCTTTCAATAGACTGAAGGCACGCCCGATGGACTGGGCAATACTGTCATGCTTTCGATGGACTGAAGGCATGCCCGATGGACTGGGCAATACTGTTTTGCTTTCGATGGACTGAAAGTACGCCCGATGGACTGGGCACTAGTGTTTTGCTTTCGATGGACTGGGTATTGTTTAGTGACCGCATCAGAAGTGCCGGAGCATGTAAGAGGTGCACGTGGTCTGCTTTTTATGTGCAGAATGCTCTTTGCGAGGAGTAGCACTTACGCGGCTGAGATGGTTACTTCTGACGAGGGTCTGGTATCTGCCGAAGGACTGTCAATGCACCGAAGGACTGGTGTTGTTTTGTTAAAAATGAATTCCCGTTTATGTACTGTGTTCATATGAGTACAATTGGAACTATCAATTCAGAATCTTATTTATTTTAAGATGTCTTACAAAAATTTAGATCACATATGACCAATTTTTTTTTTATGCCAGATAATTTCCCCGTAAATTGATATTGACGAGTTTGACGACAATAGTAGTGATACTAGTGATACTGTCGAGCAATGAATTAGAGCTGTTGTGATTTGTGTTTTTGATGTTTGGGATTGTTCTGTTTTCACATAAATTTGAGAGTATCCGCCAGATGGAGGCGATGATTATTGGAGTGTATCCGTTAGATAGCGGCGATGATTACTGACGAGTATTTTTATTTAGTCGTTGCTCGATGGACTATTTTTGACTAGAGAATTGAGGATTGTTAAAGTAATTTTGACCAATTATTTTTTCTGGTTTGATTGATAACAAAGCTTGATTTTAATAGTAATTTGAGTGAGACCCAAATTGTGGGTCAGGAATGACCGAACGATGAGATACTGTGCTGTATATTTTGTTACAGAATCAAATGCATACATCCACACACGAGGACGTGTGTAGCGCAGGACGGCCGTGTCGGAGCGAGACACCAGAAAGACGTATTGCAGCATTACAGTTCTTACAGTTCATAGTTAGACGCCTGTATAAAATCGATTAGCAATGTTTGGCTACGTAGTATTTGCTTGTAACTAAATAATAAAGTTGCGTAGTGAATAACGCCACCATCTATTGGCGTATTAATGAACTAAAATGACAGGTAGAAGGCTTTGGAACGTCAAGAGGAGTATCTTGAGTGAACGTAGGCACGAGCAGGCATTTTTGTCGTTATGTTGGTAGACTGGTCAGGCAGGTTTACCAACTTGAATTGGAGGCGGGAGCGGTTGGCTCCGCCGCTGGAACTGGCTTCCTTCTTCTTGATCGGACCGCGCTAGAGATCGGACGTTAGCCAAGCTCGTGCCTAATTCGCTACGTTCCTGAAGGCTTACACCTGAAGGATTATTCTGAAAGCTAACGCTCACGTTCTTTAACCGTTTAGCTAAGTGTTTTATTCCAAGTGTTATTTTGATTTCTTATGTGCCATTATAAGCTTACTTTTGTAAAATAAAGAAACTATGTGTTGTTTTGAAAAGATGTGTCCCGCCGAGTTTGTTGCCGGGTTAAATCTTCTCGGGTCAGAGGTGTAGGGTTGGAACCGGTTTAGTTTGACTTAAATAAAGATTTGAACGATTTCATGTGATCTTTTTATTTTTATTGAATTCCGATTCCATCGTAAGATCGTTTAGTTATTTTTATTATTTAGTACTGAAATAATAGTAGGCACTAGTATGGTTAATGAGTCCGAATGTTTATTTCATGCGTAGGTAGCATACCTACTATTTTGGTTGTGAAGTAATACATCTAGGTACTACCCCCACGCGCCCACCGCCATCGGGACCATCCGTCGCCGACATATATAAGTTACCCTTTTTACCAACGTTGTCATCGACATAGCTCAGAGAATTGCCAGACCTTAAGTGGCAGTGGGCGGGCCACATTGCTCGCAAAATCGATGGCCGATGGGGCAAAAAGGTTCTCGAGTGGCGACCACGTACCGAAAGACGCAGCTTGGGAAGGCCCCAGACTAGATGGACCGTTCGTTGTGGAGATCCTTGGCGGAGGTCTTGATGATGATGACCCTTTTTAAATTTCCTGCAATAATGTTGCGCAGTAATATTGCAGCAATCATGCCGCTGTAGTATAAATCCGAACGGTGCGTCAATACTCGTACAGTGCGTACAATGTAGGGTAGTAGGGGAGACTGACCGTAAATTCTGTATGTAACGAGTAATAAGTATTAACTTTCTTAAAGTTGTCAACATTTGTTTAAGTTTCTGACGGGTAAATGTTTATTTATTCTTGTTTTACTTCAAAACAAAGGGAACTTCGTAATAATCACTTACAGGTGTAGGTATTTATGTCCACGGATCATTTCCCTGTTAGATGGTGCGCGAGACGCTTCGACTTTACCACATATTGTAGTTATAGTAATAAGTACTGCATATCATTCAAATTAATTATTATCTCTGCCTACCCCTCCGGCAAATAGGCGTGATTATAGTTATGTATGTATTAAGTAAATAGTTTTGTATTTGTATGTATGTATTAAGTAAAAAAAAGCGGGCCGTCTTGTAGTATGACATACGGGTTCAGGCAGATGCCGGCGCGAGCAGTCTTGTAGTGTGATATATACTTACACACGCAACAAACTCCCAGTCCGTGCGCGCAGTCGCCGGCGCTCTGTCCGTCCCTCTGACGACAGTCGTACGGGTTCAGGCAGATGCCGGCGCGGGCAGTCTTGTAGTGTGATATATACTTACACACGCAACAAACTCCCAGTCCGTGCGCGCAGTCGCCGGCGCTCTGTCCGTCCCGCTGACGGCAGTCGTACGGATTCAGGCAGATGCCGGCGCGGGCAGTCTTGTAGTGTGATATATACTTACACACGCAACAAACTCCCAGTCCGTGCGCGCAGTCGCCGGCGCTCTGTCCGTCCCGCTGACGGCAGTCGTACGGATTCAGGCAGATGCCGGCGCGGGCAGTCTTGTAGCCTGTCGGTTGACATTCGCGCTCGCCGCCCACTGGAAAGAAGTTGAGAACCTTGCCGAGAGTGAAGAGGCCACCTGGAAGAGAAAAAAACAAAAAAGACTATTAATGAGAAAACCCAATCTGTGTACAACTCAAAAACAGTTCTACTTAGTATCTCAGTTAATATTTTCAATATGCATATATTCCTACATATAAACACATCGCGAATCCGAACTACACAAAGGCTACCCGTGTAGGTATCAAGTTTTCCAGATAGCCTACAATTTTCAATTTATAGAGCATATTTCTCCAATTACATTCGGTCTGCATAGCACAAGCATACAAAATTACAGGCTATCAAATATTCTGTTTTGTAGACCAAGAGCTGACCCCCGAAAAATGACTTACACGTTTAATGTTTTAATTTCCCGTGCCCCCACATATGGGTCACGGCAAGCCTCTATTACAAATTACGGTTGAAAGCTGACAGTTGGGACAGTGAACGTGTTAAGTGTTAACAAATTCATGAACAACGAAAACTGGATAATCATATTGCTGTAATAAGTATTCTTATTATACTAGATACGATCGCGTCTGGCTGTCGTCGCTCCTGTGCTAGGCCTGCCGCTTTCTATTAATAAGACAACTTTGACACTTTTCACGTACTTTGGCATTGCTTTATCCTAAACGAAAAGTTTTGCTGGTTGTCACTCCGACCTTCAATGAACAGCTGCCAGATTCCCAGATCTAGTAATAAAGGATAGTACAGAAAACTTACTAGAAAGGTTTTGGTGCTCTCTAAATTGTTTTTTTTTTATGAATATCTACGAGTAAATAAATAATTGTTTCGGAACAGTCTGACACAGATCGACCAAACAACATCCATAACACACAATACGAGGGGCGTTCAATAAAAAGTGAGAATGAGTATGTTATATACAACTTTTATTAAATGTTATTTTATTTTTCGACATAGTCACCTTTTAGCATAATACACTTAGTATATCTTTTTTCTAAACTTAATATTCCTATTCTAAAAAAGGTTTTATCTTGAGTACTTAAAAAATCTTGTACTGCAGCGACTACCGCGTCGTCGTCTTCAAATTTCTTGCCTCTTAGGTATTTCTTCAATCTCGGAAATAGGTAGAAATCACTAGGGGCGAGGTCTGGTGAATACGGAGGACGCTTAAGGATATCGAACCCAGCATCACGTATTGCAGCCATTGCAACGGCGGACTTGTGTGCCGGTGCATTGTCCTGATGGAACAACAGAATTTTCGAGAGTTTACCTCGCCGTTTTTCACGGATCTCATTGCGCAATGTTGCTATTTGTTTGGCATATAAAGAGCCCGTAATAGTGGCTCCATGCTCGAGATACTCAATCACTACGACCCCTTTACCATCCCAAAAAACAGAGCCCATGACCTTATCGGCAGATGGGCCCACCTTGAATTTCTTCGGAGTTGGAGATGATGGCCTTTTCCATGTCATAGACTGCAGTTTCGTTTCAGGGTCGTAATGATGGAGCCATGTTTCGTCCATTGTTATAAATCGCGCCAAAAAAAGTTCCCGGTCTTGCTGTATCAGGTCCAAAGCTTCTTGACAAATCTCGACTCTAGTTTGTTTATGCGTGTCAGTAAGCATTCTGGGTACCCAACGCGCTGATACCTTTTTCATACCCAAGCGTTCATGTAAAATATTATGCACGCTCCCCGTTGAAATCTTTACATTTTCAGCAATAAAACGAACCGTGACACGATGATCCGCCAAAACTAAGTTTTCGACTTTTTTCACAATTTCTTCAGTTACTGCTGTAGTAGGGCGTCCGGAGCGGGGGTCATCCATGGTCGATGTTCTTCCACGTCTAAATTCGGCGCACCAACGTGTAACTGTCGAATATGGAAGAGCATTAGACCTTAAAGTGTCCCGTAAATCTAAATTGACTTGGTCCGTAGAAAAAATTTTCAAACACAAGTATTTAATAACGGCGCGCAGTTCAATTTTCTCCATTTTCGCTAACGTACTCAACAGCATCGCAAAGAAATCGCCGTATTTTTTTTTTAAACAAAAAACAGTTCGTTTTTTTTTTCATGGCAATCAGCTAGGTAGATTAGCTTTACCGGCCAGTATTTACTTTCCTAATATTTAAAGAGTTTGCATCTCATTCTCATTATATATTGAACGCCCCTCGTACACACATAATATGGGCATATTATGTGTGTTCTTCGTAAGGGCTTACCGGGATTCGAACCCGGACCCTGCTTCCGACTGGGTCACTGCCGACTAAGCTAGGAGACAGTTTTTTGAGACTAGCTCTTATCTGTTGGCAGTAAAGTACAATGTTGAAAACCAATATTGAAATGTTCAGCACCAACAAAATTCTCTCTGCACTTCATAAAAGATACATATTCGCGTTATTCTGAATTCAATCGGAAGTTCGCAATTTACCAGCGGTTTTCGCAAATAAAACTTTCCCCTAGGTGATAACGGCACCGCGAAATGTAAATTCTTCACCAATATTACCAGAGACGAGTTATTTATAAGGACAGTCTAACAATAAAGTGCGTTGGGGTAGCTTCGAAACCGTAAGCAAAAAACCTTGGTAAAGCTAGCAGTAGCGTAAGTTCTTCTGTGCACCCATAACCTCGTAGTACTCATGATCCTAATTACAGTATGTATCTCTCTCAGTTACTTAAAGGTTAGCTGGAAGAGATCCCTTAATGGGATAAGTTCGCCTTTGTACACATTTACTGTATTATTTCTGTGTTATGTACTTGTTTTGTGCAATAAACTCTTTACTACTGCTACTACTACTACTACAGTAGGTCCTTCAGTTCAATGAAATTTGAGTCATTTTCAACTGGAACAGAGTTGTATAAGGAATCGAAAGGAAGCACCTTTCGTGCTATTTTGAAACAAAACCAAATCAACTTTATTTCCTACACTACAGGTTCAAATATCACTAGCAAATTATGGATTAACCATTTGTATGGCTGGGATATCAGGAGGATATTTATATGAAAACAGAGCAGAATCAGAATCAGACTTGAGAGTACCCAAAAAAACACTTACATTGTTTGTTATAACGTTTTGTATACGTAACCAATGCTAGTCTATATTATTAACTTATCTTTGATATTGCTAAAACATGCACTGATGCATATTGCACGGAAAATTCCAACAACAAACCAAATTGAAATAAAATGAACCTTAAATATACACAATACGGTTTATTTTTACAAGTTTGTTAAATGAAAATCAAGTTGGTAGATATTCTAGAATTAGCATAAGATAAGCTCGGTGCTTCTGCGGAAATGGGTAAAATGGTGGCTTATTCGCTTTTAACGTATCAAAGTGGTAACAAAAACGTATTGATGGAGTCATGGAGGAAAAATACTGTACAGATGTAGAGCATTTATGCTTTATATATTTATGCAATTATAATTGTTTTCCATCGTATTTTCACGGAAACGTTCTTATTTGTCATGCTACTTCAATCAACCTAAGTACTTTTTGTACCGCGACTGACTGAAATTGAAATAGCAACACACGTTCGTACGTTTCCGTGAAAATACGAAGGAAAATAAATGCACTACATCTGTACGTAAACTTGCATTGAGAGGATAGTGGGCGACCGCTTCGCTTCTCGATACACACGTAGTCCTCATTTTCCTCCGTCTCCCTTTTGTCAGGAATTACATTTTAAAAACACGTTTATTTCTTTCCAACAACAACACTTAACACCCCCGAGGTCTTGGGCTCCGCGAGTAGGTACAGCTTGGCAAAAAAGAGTAGAAATTAAAAAGTTGCAACATTGTAGTGTCGTCCCTTTCAAACAAATTTATATAAGAAAACGGGACGACACTACAGTGTTGTCATTTTTTAATTTGTATTCTTTTTTGCCAAGCTGTATGTATCACCAAAGAATTTCACAAGCCATTTTCTGTCTTATAACCTATTTTGATTTAAGCAACTAAGTTTTTAAAATAAATATTGATAAAAAACACAGTAATGAAGAAATAAGTTTCCACTCTATTTTAGTTTGCAAAAAATGACTTATTTCGCCTTTAAAAGCGGAGTAAATAAGAATAAAGTGACTTGATAAATCCATAACGCTGTAAACTCGGAACATACCTCGGTATGTACCCAGGCTCGCCTGGGGCGCTTGGCTCACGACATACTAGATACTAGATTACATAATGTTTCAGTAGATATGCCACTTAAACACCTACTTTCACACACACACACACACACATACACACACACCCTACAAGCATTACTCTTACACCTTATCACCCACTCTCACACTAATAGTCACTAGTTTAACAGTTTTGAATGATTCACGGTTAGTTTCACTACCAACCAACCAACCGAGAACAGATATATGCATGTAACTGCGTCAAAATATCGGGAGCTCGAAAACAATGCAAAAGGTAAACACGGTTCATATCCCGGTCTATATAAGTCTAGGTACCTAGTCTAGGTTTAGTTTATCCAATGTCCCATCTGTTAGTTACTCTTTTTTGTGAGTACCCAAATACAGGCTCAGCCTAGCTTGGGGCTTACCACCTTTTGTGCATGCTACTGTATTTCTTAGTTAAATGTATTCTTATTCTTAAATAGAATAAAGTGAGTTGATAAATTCATCACGCTCTAAATTCGGAGCATACCGAACCGGGGGCGGGGTAGGTATGCCACTAGGCCACTACCTTTAGAGTAGTAGTTAGAGTCGGATCAAGTAAGTGCGCAATCTCCAAGCCTATAACTGGCAGGAGATTAGTATCGAGACAACTGGGGGCCTAGTCAAGATAACAATACACGCCAAACGAAAACAAAAATGTACTAACATTATTTGTTTCAATTGGCACATTGGATTGTGATTGTGTAATCTGGAAGAGGTCGCTTTTTAGCGATAAGACCGCGTGTTGTTTAACTACTTCTTTTCTGTATATTCTTTGTATTGTTTTCTGTAATGAGGTGTTGAATAAAGATTATTTGTATTGTATTGTATTAAATTGTAACAGGCGTTTACGTACTTTACGTGTAGGTCAATACTCATTTTTCGTCGCTGCAGGCCCACTTGCACCATTCCACTAACCTGGGGTTAAGCGGTTAAACCGTTTATCCAGTGTCAAATTATACTTGTAGCTATGGTAATTCCAGGTTTAACCGGTTAACCTGTCGAATCCCACGATATGACGTCACCATAAGCGTTCTGGCTCATATATGAGCCGTGGGAGCTGACAGATTAACCCAGGTTAATGGTATGGTGCAAGTAGACCTAAGTAATTAAGTATTCAGAGTGGCGTATTCTTGCAGGGTACCTAATTTAATCTGTGCCCGAATGGGTTGGCTCAGGGCATACGAGCCCGATACGGTGCCTAGAGCCTAGATGTATGCGCCTTTTGCATAAAAGGCTACAACGGGAGCACGAAACTCAAATAGGTATTGTATTATAATATAACTTAAACATGGGGGCTTAGCCAAGATGAAAATGGTTCGCAGAGAAACGAAAAGAAACTCTATCTAAAAAAATGAGTGACGTTCGCCGCCGCATTTCCTACTGCAGCGATTATATAAAGTACCTACATACTCGTATTCAGCATAGAACATTAACGTTATTAGTAAACCACAAACCAAAGTAAACAAACATGAGTTTTCCAATCTAAAGTCAATTAACCCTGCATTCGTTGACACGTTCGTTAACTCTAACTCGGTCTGACTGTATCATGGTTGACCTGCGGCCGTTTTGTCCGGCTTTTCTCTTTTCATCCTTTGACTTGTAATAGTAGATTGTTAACCAAAGGACGAAAGGCACTCATTCCTGCCGAGGTAGTTTTTCAGAGCATGAGAATTGAAAATATACTATCAGGTTAATTCGAACGTACAACGATATCAGAATGACATCTAAATAATATAATTCGCATAAAAGTATCGTGCATTTCGCTCGTATGTGTCCGTACATGTATTGCCGAGAGCGAGACTCGCGATAACTAATTTACATCATTCAGATCAGAACGATTCTGTTGTCAGTGTAGGTAGGTACGTTCAAATTACCCTGTATGTATTTGTGTATCTATTTGTGGCGTCGCATGTATACTTAGTTCAAAGTGTCTTAAACATTAGGTATCTACGATTTACAAGGACGATTTGATTTGATATTATTATTATTATTATTTTTTATTTATTTGGGGCATCAACAGCAATACAAAAAGTACATGATACATAGCACAATGAACAGAAAACAAAGCCAGTAACAGATGTCCACAATAATACAGCTAACATGCAATAACAAGTGGCAATAATATAAACATCTTTAGGAAAAATGAAGGGAGAGAAAAAAATATATATATACAAAGTAGGTGTGGGCTTGCGTAACGTGTGTGTGTGTGTGTGTGTGTGTTTACTTTGTGTGATTGTGTTTGTGTATGTGTGTATGTGTCTGTGATAGTGTGTATGATGTGAGACGAATGAGGTGTATGATTTACTTACCTAGTTATATTTATTCAAGTTGTCGCTCTTTTTGATTTCAGTAACAGTGATCGAACACGATTTTTTAAGGTTGATTTTGTGCAGTCGAACAAGTCGATGCTACTATTAATAGGAATTTAAATGGAATTATAATGTTTAAGCTGGTAACCCTGCGAGCTAGCAAATTGCTAATCTGTTTACTGGATTGAGAATCGAGCATACAGTGTGCTGGCTGACAAACTAATAGTTTAGCTTGGATCGCTTATTTTCGCGGTTTGGTCTGTTCTATATTAATTACTGACAGTCAAAGCGGGCCATAGATATACATATAACGATTTTGAGAAATACTGAGTAAAAAAAACATGGGCCTTACGGGCACTAATAATGGTACTACTTCAGCGGTGTCACTCACGAATTCGATCCAATCGTGCAGTCTAACGCAACTAGTTGCGACCAATCGCGCGCGTGATGCGAACTCATCAACCAATTGCGTTGTAGCGGTGTCACACCGCTGTGCCCCATTCATGCCCCATTTTTATTGTCCGTAATCAGTCCTGATATACGCGTCAATGAAAAAAAATTAATTTTATATACACATATATACCTATTTACTCATCGTGTTGATTTAGGTTTTATTTAATTTATTTGGCTAAATTATAAAAATACCTTTATATTCTATTTGGATGTAGCATAAAACAAAGAGCATAGAAAGTCGTGAAAATGTTTTCATGTTTATTCCTACTTTGAGATTTAGAAAACCTCTTACAACCTTAATTAGCAAACTAAATGCTACATAATTTGCTGACCGTGGCAAAGGCTACAAACCTAAAAGCTTCGTTTTCTAAAATGCAATTAAGTTACCTTTGTTTTACCCTAAAAGAGAATTGTCAACTAAAGTAACAATTTTACATTATTAATTAATATTAGCTCGTTTTTAACATTTAAGGAAAAACTTTTTGTACTTTAAATAACCTTTATGGGATACAAATTTTTGGATTTTAGAAGCATGGGAATATGTATTTGATCATAGATATATATACTTATGTAACAAAAAATAGTGGGGATCCGTTTAAGCATATTCGGAATCGTGTTCTCACTGATTTGGAAAAAGCAGAAGAAATATTTTTTGACGCGAACTTTTTTTGACCTTTGGAGAGAAAGTTTTGGTATGGAGGGTTGGCCGACTTAGACAACTTGCCCCATAGAAAAAAAAAACTACTTTTTCCTATGCAAATTTACGGCTTCATCGAAAACCGGGAAGTGGGTCAAATTTAACTTGCAAGATTTGACCCATACAAAATACAAACATTTCACAAAAAAAAACTTGTAAGTAGGAAAAACAATGAATAAAAATTCGTTTATTAAAAGAAAAAAGATAAAATTACATAACTAGCTCAGTGGAACACTAGGCTGTGTCGTGGTGACCGCTCTACAGAATCAATACAAACATAAACTTTTTGGGTATATCCTCTAAAACTAAAGTCTCTTACTTTGTATAAAAATTTGGCGATTTGGAGGTTTCTAAACAGGAAAAACCGTAACGAATATTGTAGCTACAAATAAAATTTATCATCTTTACGATCCGACGGCCGACGAAAATAAAAAAAAATACAAAAGGTATTTAAAAAGTGTACGTTCGGTTTTATTTTATCTTTTTTGGCCAGTTTTGGCGCCGCTGGATTTAAATCACTTTCTCTGGCCTAATATAATGCTTTAACTACCTAATCCAAAATGGTAGTAAGTACTTATAACATAGCGCGGAAATGTTTTTCCGGTTCCCGCCTATGTTACTGACGCAATAAATACTAATAAAGTGTAAACAGGCCGCAAAGTGAACGCCAGCCATATAACCTTTTACCGCATTAAAAAATTAATGCCAAGAAAGATAAAATTACCCAGTATGTTCACAACTTCAAGGGCGCTTAGAAAAATAAAACATACTGGGTAATTTTATCTTTCTTGGCATTAATTTTTTTTTAAATCCATTCAGAGATCTAACGATAGTAAATGTTACCATACTGAATTGGCCTATCTATCAGCGTAGCACACAAAAAAAATCAAGCATCTACCGCAATCTTGGAGGATATAATCAAACGGAGACGCCATATCTGTAATTTTCTGTACAAAACAGTCTGCCGATTTTTGCGGGGGAGGGGAACGTCAAATGTATGCGTAACGTAAAAATAGCCATGTCAGATAAACGTTAGTCCATACATTGTGTATGACCGTTGGCCGCCTATTTTCGACAGAGGGGAAAGCCTGTTAATGGCTACTACGTTTAGTTGTATCCTCCAAGACCGCAATAATTCACGTCACCATAAATAAAAATCTCATCGTACTCGGCGATAGGTGAAAAATTAAAAAAAATCATAACTCCGAAAATACGAAAAATCGCGGAACATACATGGGGGTGATTCAGATAGCCCTCTAGGTCCTCTACCTCCCAGCTTCAGCATATCACTACTTCTTGGGACACCCTGTATATCCAATTTACGTGCGCAAGCCCCATTTTTAGGGTTCCGTACCTCAAAAGGAAGAAACGGAACCTGTCTGTCTGTCCGTCCGTCTATCATAGCCTATTCGTGTATGGTCAAGGTGGATAATTCCATTATAGGGACTATTCCGTCCACGAGCATATATTTCTTTAATTTTCAATCGTAGGAAAAAACCATTTGCTTTTGATTGCTAAAACTAAAATCAATCGCTGTTTAGTCGATGAAATTATCAATTTTGTCTTTCTTAGTAGAGCTGTAAAGCATTTTAAGAATTTCAAGGTCATATTTTCAATCTTACAATTAGTAACTAAGTGGATTTGTTTAATATATTATTGAGATATGTCCAGGATTGAATTAGACTGAATTTGACTTGAATTAGGTAAGAAACAGAATCTCCCTTAGCGTATTCATAAGACCGATTTCATTCTTTATTCAATATATTTTTCGCAGAGAAATTGGCGTTCTCGAGATGGCGTAATGAATAGCAAATAAGTTGGTTAGCATTTATTCAAATGGGTTTTTTGCTTATTACACTAATAAATAGGTACTTATCAGCTGTATAATAATAATAATCGGCGTTTATTATTCATATTTCCTTTATATTTTGCCAACCCTTTTTATGACTCCTGGAGCCCGTTTCTCAAAAGCTTGTAACTTGTAATACAAGTGGAAGTCACTTTCTAACAAAAGCTGTCAAAAAGTGACATCCGCTTGTATTACAAGTTACAAGCTTTTGAGAAACGGGCCACTGTTCGTTTTTATTACATAATTTTATCATTTGTAGAAATGTATAATGGCAATCCACTAATTACATGAAGATAATAGGTAATTAATAATATACAGTGTAGAAAGAATTCATGTGCCTAGAGGGAAAGAACCTTAAAACCTTAAGTTATCTCATTATATTTTACTATATATAAGTAAAATGAAACATTATTTTTTATTTTTAAATAGAAACAAAAATGTAGTTATTCAAATCGGGAATCGAACCGCCTAACATTGTAGAAAACATTTTTCACCTCAGCAGCTCGAACAAGGGTACTTTGCTACTTAAAAACAGTGAGCAAAATCGCATTTTGCTCACTGAGTGAGACAAAATGACATTCAAGTGACCTTAATATTCAAATGTCATTTCAACATGCGGGGTCTAATACAAGTTCGAAATACTTGGATTTTATTATCTCTGTCCCTTTCACGTCGTTAGCAAAAAGAAAGAGACAAAAAAAATTTCAAACGACATTCAATGGTATATTGACGGTTTATAATAGACCCCCGAAAACCGTCAGAACGCATCGTTCCAAAACACATACAAGTATGAATTCTTAATATGTAATTAATGAAAATAAAGTTTCAGATTTGATAAAAACTGATAAAAACACTATATTTTACGTAATTTATTGTACGATTAAAATAATGAACTCAAAAAATACACAGTATATCACGTAAAATAAATAATTATACTTTTAATAATCTCTACAATAGTTTACAAATAGTAAGTATCCGTAATTCGGACCGTATCTTACAATGTTTTTTTTTACAAAAAAAAAGTTGCCGATTCAAATGTCAATCAATTGATGGTCGTTGTTTTCATATATTACCTATTTTACTGAAATTTACTACGTTTGTTTGTTTGTTTTTGTGTTTGATTGCGGTAATTATACTTAATTGTTAGTATATCTTAAGAAACATGACCAAATAGGTAAGTGATGAAGAAGGATTACATTTTTCGGGTTGTCTAAATGTTCTTACTGCTGAGGTGAAAAGTTTTATGAACTACACGAGATCAAAGTTATTTACATCTCGTGCGCTTTTGAGTCCCTTACTACGCTCAAGATTCTAAATTAGATTCACTCGCTACGCTCGTGAATCTACTATAGAATCTTTCGCTTGCACGGGACTCAAAATAAGCACTCGAAGATATATCAAACTTTGATCTCTTGTTGTACAAATAACTATTTCCGCAATTTGAAGTACATATGTACCTATATAAATCTCAGCTAAGCACCTTCGTTTGATTTTATTCGATTAAATTACTGTAAGAGAGTATGAAATTTCTTTATCGCTCATAAAATGATCAACAATATACCTACAGTAATTTATGTGCAATATTATCCAAAATGTCAACATCCCACGGAAAAAACTGGAGGCTCCGTTTGAATGGGATAGCGGTCCGGTCATGCACTACCATGTTAATCCGTGCTGGTAACCCATAAACCGTAGAAAGCAAGGATGGGCTACAGGGCATCCTCCGGCCGCATTCCGACGAGTAACTGCGACCGGTTATTTTTTGCGATTTATACTTGTAACCGTTTTCCCGTGGGCAGCTGACACGCGCCGTATTTTAGCTGCGCTATTTAACTTTATGTGACAGCTAACATACTAAAGGTATCTCGAAAGATAATAACTATGCTAATTTTAACTTATTGGTATTGGTAGGTATGTAACTTGTAGAAGTAAAGGTAGCAACATGACTTGGTAAGTAAAGTAAGTACTTACTTACCTATAATTTCGCAAATATCAAAAAAACCTTGATGTAGGTCGTGGATTATTTAATTTTATAATCATATTCCTGTTAAATAAAAATACCTACCTGTAAAATCTAAATCCATACCATATTTTTTAGGGTTCCGTACCCAAAGGGTAAAAACGGGACCCTATTAGGTACTAAGACTCCACTGTCCATCCTTCTGTCATAAGGCTGTATCCGTGATAGCTAGAAAATTGAAATTTTCACAGATAACAACAAATACTAAAAAGTACGAAACCCTCAGTGGGCGAGGCCTATTCGCACTTGTCCGATTTTTAGATTTTGCCGTAGGTCATTCACCTAAGCAATTCATAAAACCATATTTGTTATTTATGTCAAAAGTCTGAATAAATGTTGTTCAAACTCCAACATTAAATTCAAACAATATAAAATTCCTTTTTACCTCGCTACATTTCACAGTCGTACATTCCCGAAATAAACGACAAAATTGTCGACAACTTTGCAAAAAAACAGCCAACTTTTCCCACCAAATTAGGGAACACTCCTTCGTTATTATCCAGATGCTCGCCGCCACAGATAATGTACAGAATGCGAGTTTTATTTATTGCCAAGTTGGACCCAAGTTTTCTTTTGTTAGGTAGGCAGAACGGCCGTAAAGCTCTGCTTGCCGCATGTTGGTGGGAAAGTTTGTGTTATAATGTTGGTAATATTGTAAGTTATATATCTGTTTTGTTTTATGACAGTGAACTTGCTATAGAAAGTCGGGAGAAGTTTACGTTAGTTGGTACTATTATTAGTAATAAGTAAATTAAATTAGACACAAGAGTAGGTACAAGACATCGGAATATGACGGAAAGAAAATATACAAGCTAATATCAAGGACTAGCGCATAACTGTATGTACATATCTAAGTAACAAATATGTTTGATATTTTCAGTACCTACCAAATATTATTACAATTATAATCCCTTCTTTTAATCAGCACACAATTATTCTACCCTAGCACCTAACACGTGTCTCAAGTCTACTTCCAAAGTGAACTTTAATACACAGCACTAAAGTTTACTTTACTGTGCATGTGACGGTTGAAGATATTTATTCATCGAAGCCTAACATCGTTATCCCAATCTAGAGTATCTAGACAGGATTAATTTTGTTTCAGCAAATTAATATCTGAAATTGATTTCGGGAAAATACTTTGTTTCCCCCGAAACCAGAAATCCCTTTTATAATGGGTCTCCCTCGCGATCTCTAACAACGTTTGTCCTAAACTCACTTGCCCTAACTGTTTTTTCCTAATGGGCACTATCCCTAACGATCAATTGTCATAACAATTATTTTCCATAATATAATGGTTGTCCTAAAACTCATTTGTCCTAAGCATTTTTACCATAACTATCAATATTCCTAATGATATTTTCCATAATCCTCGCAATCCCTAACAACGTTAGTCCTTAATATCACTTGTCCTAACTTATTTTTCCTAATGACAATTTGTCCTAACTATCAATTGTCATAACAAATATTTTCCATAATGTAATCATTGGCCTAAAACTCATTTGTCCGAAGCATGTTTACCATAAATATCAGTATCCCTAATGTTTTTGCAATAACTCTGCGAAAACGAACCGCTGTATGAAAAGTAGGTTAGGTTAGGTTTGAACTGCGACCATTATGACATGAATGACCATTATGACAAATGATCATTATGACAAACCATATTAGGGAATGCAAAAATAGGATAAAAAAATTTAGGGATTCCGATATAGATCCTTTATAATGTATTAATATGAATAAATTATTTAGTTTTCCAAAGATTCTTTAACAAAAATACAATTTTGTATAAGGTGCAGAGGGTCAACTTAGACTGCGGGATAATTTAAACAAATCGAAATATCTTCCATGTTTTACATTATTAACTAGAGTCACACACAACACCATCATCTTTTTCGCTATCTGGACATATATGGCACTCTAGTTAATAATGTAAAACATGGAAGATATTTCGATTACTTTCATTTAATCCGCAGTCCGCAGTCTAAATTGCCCTCCTGCAGCGAGGGTCGCATTTTTATCACTTGTCACGCCATGCGTCACTTTCGCATTTACATATTTGTTAGAACGTGATAGGCATGGTGACAAATGATAAAGAGCCGACCATCTTAGCCCTACTGTACCTTATCTACTTGTTTTTGTGAATTTAAAAACTTTCAGTATAACCTAAGTAGTTTTTACTTGTTCGATATGTCACATTTTATTAACTCGTATTATTTACATATTTATTTTCGCCCTAGCTTTTTCGTCTTATTTACGTATTAACTTCACAATACTAAACTTTACACTTTATCGCAGTTCCCGACGATTCCTAAGAGATTTGGTTTCATAAGATTAATGCCTTCATCACGAATTTGGGACTGAAGGCTATCAATTATGTACAAAGTTTCTTAATGTACAACTCGAGATCGGGTGATCTATCGGTCAAACTGTCACTGAACTAATAAACATGTTCGTTATGTTCATTCTACGAATCCTTCACCGACGGTTTTGAGTGTCTCTTGCGTTACTCAATGTACAGGCAGGCGTGGCTCACTCCGCGATTTCGTCGCTTTGCTACAGATAGCTAAAAGCAGAGATGCGATTTATTTGAAATACTTCTATTTAAAATGCAAATACAAAATGCAAAATACCTATTTTGTATTTTGCATTTAAATGCCTTTTAGTAAAAAACATTTTGTATTTTATTTGAAATACTTTTCGAGATGTATTTTGCATTTTTAATATTCATTTCAAAATGCAAAATACTTTGTGATTAAGTTTAGCCAACATTACCAGTCAAACAAAATGAAATGAACGAATAACGCTTGTATTGCCGAATTTGACCGATAGAGGCGTCCGCCCTTTTTATTTCTTTGGTCAGAGTGCGCGCCTTATAGCCGTCATAGAGAAAAAAAAAAAGCGGCCAAGTGCGAGTCGGACTCGCCCATGAAGGGTTCCGTATTTAGGCGATTTATGACGTATAAAAAAAAACTACTTACTAGATTTCGTTCAAACCAATTTTCGGTGGAAGTTTACATGGTAATGTACATCATATATTTTTTTTAGTTTTATCATTCTCTTATTTTAGAAGTTACAGGGGGGGACACACATTTTACCACTTTGGAAGTGTCTCTCGCGCAAACTATTCAGTTTAGAAAAAAATAATATTAGAAACCTCAATATCATTTTTGAAGACCTATCCATAGATACCCCACACGTATGGGTTTGATGAAAAAAAAAATTTTGAGTTTCAGTTCGAAGTATGGGGAACCCCAAAGATTTATTGTTTTTTTTCTATTTTTGTGTGAAAATCTTAATGCGGTTCACAGAATACATCTACTTACCAAGTTTCAACAGTATAGTTCTTATAGTTTCGGAGAAAAGTGGCTGTGATATACGGACAGACAGACAGACGGACAGACAGACAGACAGACATGACGAATCTATAAGGGTTCCATTTTTTGCCATTTGGCTACGGAACCCTAAAAATACATAGAGTGCTCACTCCATACATCAGTTTTAGTACCAAAAAGACTATTAGCATCTAGTATCGAGTAGCGGAACTATCAGTACTGCTACTTTTTTTTTTTTTTTTGTTGACGGAGTGGGAATGCATTTACGCACGGTGTGTGGGACTCGCCGCTCCTTGTCCCTCTCTTGGCGAGAGGGGGGGAGAATTTGGCCCTACCCACTAAACCCACTCCGGCGTTTCATCCTCTTTGCCGTTCGTGAGGGCGCACTGGGATCGATATCATACCACCACGGCGCCCTCCGGCAGCCCCGGCTTATCGCCAGGGCACCCTCACAATGCAGGGGGGGGATCAGAAACGCTTGATCCCCACCCCTACGACGTGTGTGGGGCCGTGCAATGCAGGTTCGGTACCCGCCGGCCCCACTAGGGCTCGAGGCGAGCATATGCCCTTCGCCTTCGACCCTGCCGCCTGCGTCGGAGAGGAAGCGCGTCAGCAGCCGCTTCTCGCTCCCTTTCCGCCTCCTCCTTCTGCGACATAACCTCTTCGCAGAAGGAGGCCACCGCTTCCCATTTCCTCTCGCTACCCAGCATCGCCGCTATTATGACAATAGATGTAGCACCGACCGGAAAGTCTTATGCTGTTGAGATAAGACTTTCCGGTCGGTGCGAGATCTATTGTCAAGTAGCAGTACTGATAGTTCCGCTACTCGATGCTAGATGTAGACACTGAAATTAGTGAAATTAATAGTCTGAACTGATGTATGGAGTGAGCACTCTTGTCTTACTTATTTCTCTATGTAGCCGTTTAGACTCGCGGCTCGGCTCCCGGCGCGTCTCGTGGCTCGCCTCGACACACTCGCATTCGGCTTGTCATTCGGTTATAAACCTTATGCCGTGCCGTTAGTGTTTAAATTATATTAGCTCGACGAGCTTGCGAGCCACGAGAGTCTAAACCGGCTATTATGTCTGACTAGTGTCAATGTGAAACGAAAATGACAAACATTATCTATTCTATGGCTATTCTCATGATAAATACCTAAAATAAACAAAAATATCTGAGATTTGGTCAAAAGGTATTTTATTTTGAAAAAGCATTTTGAAAATACCTATTTTGCATTTAGCATTTGAAATACAAAACGCCAAACTATTTGGTATTTTGCATTTGAAATAGTAAATCTGAAAAGTATTTTGCATTTTGTATTTAAATGCTTTTTTAAAACCATTTTGTACATCTCTGGCTAAAAGTACATCCGTTCCACGACAATTTTGGTGGCTAGCCATAAGCCGCGCGTGGCGCTGTCGCCACCTAGCGGCCATATCTGTGCTGATTGTAACAGACGCGTTTTGTTAGAGAGTGAGTCTTCTGTACCTAGTACTATTATTTATTCTGTGGTACAGGGTCATCTTAAACTATGCTGGGCCCCTGGGCACATAAAAATTTGGGGCCCTTTTGGAAAGTAAAGAAAGCTAATTAAACTAACATTTTTCTACTATGTTCTTCTAATTATTATGGGTAATCAAATATACTGTTACTCATGTTACTGTCTGTCCTTGGGGGCCCCTGAGGATGGGGGCCCTGGGCACGGGCCCCGTGCGCCCTTATGGTAAAGACGGTACTTTCAATGTATCTCTGGAGTTACCAAGAAATCGGGCTCCAAATACATCGTTTCTGTTTAACAGTTGGGGCCTTAAATGTTTTAACATACACCATAAACTGAAACATAGAAAAGCTTTAAGTAATCTTAAAGGTGAAATGTTTTAACGAAGTAAAAAGTTGTGGACAGATTTGTGTCAGTCATAAATTCGCTCCATTATTAAAGTTATGATTTTTACACGAACGTTGCCCTTTAATTTATAGATACACTCTTCTTTTAATGAACTTAATACTAGGTATATTATCGCTACTTAATTTTATAAATGCGAAAGCAACTGTCAGTCTGTCACCTCTTGACGCTTAAAACGCTGAGTCGATTTTGTCGAGAGCGCTCTTTAGCGATAAGACAGCCTGTTATTTAACTCTACCTTATCTTTAATTAATTGTTTTCTACCCTAACCCTAATCTACCTATTTGGACATTTAGACCTATAGACAAGACGCAAAGTTTTTCCACAGCTGTAAAAGCTCGGCTCTCTCTCTACCGTATTTTTCGTTTGTACTGTTCATATAGACTTTCTTTAAAAAAATATCAAGCAAGTTATTTTGTAATTAACTCGATTGGAACAATCAGATTGTAATATGGCCCATAAATGTAAGTACTTAAACTTATTACCTAGCTATTTCTAGCAACTAACAGGTCAGGCATAGGTCACACCGAAGTAGGGCTAAAGCTAAAGGTCACTGCCAACCTGTTTCCAACCTAACTTTGCGTGACTAGAAATCTTGGATAGCCCACAAAATGTACACCTACTTATATGCTGACCGATATATGCTGAGAGTGGATGGGATATGGTGGTGAAATAAATTACTGGTGAACTATGAACTATGACTCATGCGATCTTGGCTAGGAAATTTGATTATTTTGACTCAGAATCACGAGCTTTTTCGATTTTAATAGAGGAAATTGTTTTGTGAAAAGGGGGCAAAGTTCTTCTTTAAGTCCTCGTGCTTATAGTGATACCCGAGCAAGCGAAATTTTCCACGAGCGCGGCACTAGCAAGCGGTTCGAAGAGTGGTAAAAAATAGGTACCTACTTTGTGTAACCCCAATTTCACCATATCAATATGAATTGTCTTCACAGAAATCACAGAAGGGTTTATTATACTAGATAGGTACTTGTATTTTCCCTAGTAAAGGGGTTATAGAAAGGTACTTAAGGGCCTACTGCAGCCGCGTCTGGCGCTTCGTAAACCACGCCCGCTAGTTCTTCCCTCCCCGCTAACACGCACACATGGAAACGCTTCGCGCCGCACGTGAAGTTTGTGTGACCTTTTAGCACCATCTAACGTTACAGAAGTTAACTACCATTATACGCGGTCGCTGCGGTCGGCCAGAAACTTAAATTCGGAAAAAATTTAAACAGATGGCGTTGTTACTTGTTCATAATAGCAAACAATAAAAATAATTAATAAACCTGAATATTTATTGTTGTTTTGGAAGATGTTAACAGCATAGAAGCAGCAGCGTATATAGCATATACGTTAAGAGTATTGATAATAAGAAAATAGCACAAGAACAGAAAAGAGATTATTTTTGATAAAATATGATGAAAACAGATTTACTTGATTACGCTCACCTGACTTTGCGGTCACTAAATGCAAATTTCAACCTTATTGTTATGGGGTTACAATACCCCTGGGGTTGCAGGTGTCCATAGTCGTTATTATTATAAATACTTTGGTTGAAATGCTTTTTAACCCTCGAATTTTTCATAGGTACAGTCACCTGCAATAATATGTTACTCTTCGACGGCCGCAAAAATATGCGACACGCTCGCTCTTATGGCTCTACAAATAAGATCTAACATGATCTACCGCAAAACGGCCTTCGGTGTGTAACATATTATTGCAGCTGACTGTACTCGTATTCATTGTTGTATAGGTAGGTATTAATATCTTTTATCCGATCGATTTGCATTTATTTGAAATAAATCACAGTGTTTAGTAATTATATGTTTTATTGAATAAGAGATTATTTAGGTATGTAATGAATACAGGGTGCCTTTTTGAAACACTCATTTTTAGGGTTTCGTAGCCAAATGGCAAAAAACGGAACCCTTATAGATTAGTCATGTCTGTCTGTCTGTCTGTCCGTCTGTCCGTCCGTATGTCACAGCCACTTTTTTCCGAAACTATAAGAACTATACTGTTGAAACTTGGTAAGTAGATGTATTCTGTGAACCGCATTAAGATTTTCACACAAAAATAGAAAAAAAAATTTTTTTGGGGGTTCCCCATACTTAGATAGAACTGAAACTCAAAAAATTTTTTTCATCAAACCCATACGTGTGGGGTATCTATGGATAGGTCTTCAAAAATGATATTGAGGTTTCTAACATCATTTTTTTCTAAACTGAATAGTTTGCGCGAGAGACACTTCCGAAGTGGTAAAATGTGTGTCCCCCCCCCCCCCCCCCTGTAACTTCTAAAATAAGAGAATGATAAAACTAAAAAAAATATATGATGTACATTACCATGCAAACTTCCACCGAAAATTGTTTTGAACAAGATCTAGTAAGTAGTTTTTTTTTAATACATCATAAATCCCCTAAATACGGAACCCTTCATGGGCGAGTCCGACTCGCACTTGGCCGCTTTTTCTGGATAATTTTGAATTTCAATTGTCAGGGGTGCCTACATTATTTTTTAATACATTTTACAACGACAACAAACAAAAGTTCAAATTCGCCGTATTTTTATTACCCGGGTCGATCGCAACAAAATAGAAAATCATGTTTTTCAAATCTAAGCGTTATTGTAATTTATCTCAAATAACCAAAAAGTCAATCTGACTAGAACTTAAAAACGAACTGAATTATTTTAATATGTCGATTTTTCTTGGTGACCCAGGAGAATTTTTTTTGTATCCCATATAAAAAGAGCGTATCCCAATTCCCAATCGCGTATCGGTTTTGGTTTTTACTTATAAGTGTGAAAAATATATTTCATATTTCATTTATTGCATAGTCATGAACATAAATTACATAATAAGATGTTACAGTTAAGTTGGTCAATTCATGACACCCTGTTAGGGCACACAATATTTAGCTTACTATCTAATACCTATAAAACATTTCATAACATATCTATCGTTATCAGTGTGTAAAAAAGAAATAGTCAAATAATAATAACATGGTAAAATTAAATAAAAGATAAAATTAAATAACATTCCATACATTAACATTTCATGCAATAATTCAAAATTCCATGTCACAACAAATTAAGTTTGACGTATTTTAAGTAGGTGATAGATGATATAAAAAAAAAACATCGACAAATTATGTTCAAAGAATTAATATCAAAACAGATGTCATAATTAGGATTGGCTACTTTAAGAAAGGGACAGAGAGATTTAATCCTCTCGCTCTGCACGTTTTTCTCATTCCTCCTTGTCAAGCCAAAATAAACTATAAAATGATAGTAACACAGTACATTGTAATATTCACTTTTTCCACGGTATCATGTCATTGTAAATTACTTATGTGAAATTGTAGTGGCGTGCGACTTTCAAACCGGAGGTCACGGGTTCGAACCCCGGCCCGTGCAAGTGAGTTTTTGTAAGTAGGGACCTTTTTTTAGTGGTACTTAAATATAATAACTTTTCGTATTATTGAAATAAAATATTTTATTCAAACAAACTTAATAATATAATAATTAAAACGAATAATATCCATTAGTTTTTAATATTTATACAATTATTTTAAATTATTTGAGCATGAAACATACTAGATTTATTTTTATCATTACAATAGAAAAAAAGCAAAAAATATATTCTTATAGATAGTTTATTTTCAAACAAAAATAAAGCAAAAAGTTACGGTTAGATTCTGATGGCTAAATACCAAACAGCTACCGATACATTTCAATATCTGTCTGACAAAGAGTATAGATTTCGACGTAGCATGACGTAGCCTAGCAAACACGCACACATGCGTAACGTATAGGCCTGTAAGAAGGCACCATCATAGGTTTACCTCCGATTCCGTTACTACTCAATGGAGTTACGACTCAACGTTTATTGGATATTAAAATTTTACGTAATTCGGAGCGCTGCGCGAAGTGACATAGGTCTTACCTCTTTGAGGCACGACGGCCATCTAACATTACTGGCATAAAGGATGCATTTATGACTTTGACGCATGACAGAATGAGAAACCGAACTGCGTAAAATGGGCGTTTGCTGTTGAATTCATAAAATCAAAAATCGATAATAAATCCATCGGTAAAGGATAATAAGTTAATATTTAGTTCTTTGAAAGTTAAGACGAGATGAAAACCTTTGCTGTAAGGTGGGTTGTGCTGGATATGGATGTGTTTTCTAGTTGCACGAAGCTAAAACCGAAAAATGAACACGTAAGTTTGGATTTATTTTCTATCGAGAAAATTTTAAGCATTCGTGTTTCGACTACTACGAAATCTCTTATCATATAGTCAAGAAACATATATCCGAAAATCACTACTGTTTGTTTCCGGGGCTAGCCACTGCCACCTTTCTAAGATCCTGTTATTTTTCGATGCACGGCCTTAACTAAACCACAATCCGCAATATAGGCGAAACCGAATCCTCAGGTTTATGCCATCCACACCTGCGTTACACTTTCTTCGTATTTATTTGTACGTGGTAGGATTACTGATTTGAGGATTTTTTCTCTTTGCGTACCTACGTATTCGAGTAGGTCACATGTTTAGTTTTTATTTCAGTTTTGATATGTATATAAGTACATATGTATACCTAATAACGCTAGAGCAGTAAAAGCGTGCGACGTCCGACATTCAATCCGAAGTTCGCTGGTTCAAACCCCGGTCGTTATGAATGAGTTTTTCGGAAGTTATGTATTAGGATATATCATTTGATACCGTTTCGTTTGTCGATCGTCGTCGCTTTTCGGTGAAGGAAAACATCGTGAGTAAACCGGACTCACTAATGCATTACCTAAGGCCTAATATCTTTGTTAAGGCCTAATGTCTAAGCTCGAAGGTCAGATGGCAGTCGCTTAGTGCTTACGCCAACCCAATTCTTGGGATTAGTTGCCATGCGGACGTCATAGGCGCCCATAAGCCGTGGCAAAAAGCCTTGTCATCGCCATGAAGGTGATGATGATGAGAATATACCAGAAAGTGAAGACTGTGGAAATGACCGTGAAAAATATTTACAAATAAAATATTATTTCAAGGAAAATGTTTAACGAATTCATTATATCAATCATACTAACTTAAATATAATTTCGTTGAGATAACTTTCTTGTGCCGGCCCTTCGTCGCAGTAACAATATCCAGTATTTAAAACACTACACTTTTCACTCAGAAGTTTTTTCAGGTCATGTAAGTACATCAGACATAACTAAACCGAAAACATTTATATATTAAATAAATTAATTAAAAATTAAAAAACACGACTGCAGTTTAAAACCGAACTGAAAAGCTAAAAATAATTTTTAGTTATGTTAGTTACTCAACTTAATGAATGTAAAATATAATATATAAGTGTCCTGTCAGGGTCGTAAACAGCAAACGGAAAAGCTTAGGCTCATTTAGGATCGTGATTGTACCTGTATATTTTATTTCGATGCAGTCGGGGACCTGTGAATGGGAGAAATTCAATATATCAAGGTCCCCGACTGCATCGAAATAAAATATACAGGTACAATCACGATCCTAAATGAGCCTAAGCTTTTCCGTTTGCTGTTTACGACCCTGACAGGACACTTATATATTATATTTTACATTCATTAAGTTGAGTAACTAACATAACTAAAAATTATTTTTAGCTTTTCAGTTCGGTTTTAAACTGCAGTCGTGTTTTTTAATTTTTAATTAATTTATTTTATTTTATACATTTTAGTGACCATACAAACCAATCACATTTTTTATATGATTTAAGGCACTTAAGTTGCTTCAAGGAGCTTTCATCATGTTGATATTTGATATGTTAGCATAAAACGTGCTTAAAAACCTAAGTAGGTCGGACCCAAAAACCAGACGTATTGAAAAGTGCTATGGCTTAATATCTCTGCAACTACATAATTATTTCCCATTAGTTGGCTTTCGGCCTTCGCAATTAAGATACTTAGGGAAGCTGCAGAAAACATGCACCTATCTTACGTTCCGGGCCTTCGGCCCTACGCGAAGCTCGGCCTTCGGCCTTTGCAATTAAGAATCTTGGGGAAGCTACAGAAAGCGCGCACCTTTCTCACGCTCTGGGCCTTCGGCCCTACGCGAAGGTCGGCCTTCGGCCTTCGCAATTAAGAAACTTGGAAAAGCTGCAGAAAGCGTGCACCTTTCATACGCTCCGGGCCTTCGGCCCTACGCGAAGCTCGGCCTTCGGCCTTCGCAATTAAGATACTTCGAGCTGCAGAAAGCGTGCACCTTTCTTAAGCTCCGGGCCTTCGGCCCTACGCGAAGCTCGGCCTTCGGCCTTCGCAATTGAGATTCTTGGGGAAGCTACAGAAAGCGTGCACCTTTCTTACGCTCTGGGCCTTCGGCCCTACGCGAAGGTCGGCCTTCGGCCTTCGCAATTAAGAAAATTGGAAAAGCTGCAGAAAGCGTGCACCTTTCTTACGCTCCGGGCCTTCGGCCCTACGCGAAGCTCGGCCTTCGGCCTTCGCAATTAAGATACTTCGAGCTGCAGAAAGCGTGCGTCTCTCTTACGCTCCGGGCCTTCGGCCCTACGCGAAGCTCGGCCTTCGGTATTTACAATTAAGAAACTTGGGGAAACTGCAAAAAGCGTGCACCTTTCTTACGCTCCGGGCCTTCGGCCCTACGCGGAGCTCGATCGGCCTTCGGCCTTCGCAATTAAGATACTTGGGGAATTTACAGGAAGCACGCACCTGCCTTACGCTTCGGAGCGTCGACCCTATGCGGAGTTCGGCCTTCGGCTTTCGTTATTAATATACTCGGGGAAGTTGCAGGAAGAGCCCATCTGTCTTAAGCTCCCAGTCTTTGCTTCTCTAAAATATTGTTTCACAACAGTAGGTAGCACGTGTGCTCCGGGATTTGCAAAATTTGTCGTGCAAACTTAAAATCAATTCAGAGTACCTGAGCATTTCTCAAATAATTTGTACATTTCGATCACATCTTAGATTAATTCTTCTTATTCTATAAAAATTGGTATGCTGGTAAAGTGAAGCTGAACAATTTCCTTACACATTTGGTAACAAAAAAGGAATGTTTCATACAAACTTTCTTGGACATTTTGGGAAATATGGTGGAAATTGTTCAGCTTCATGTACTTTACCAGCATACCAATTTTTATAGAAATCTAAGATGTGATCGAAATGTACAATTTTTTTGAGAAATGCTCACCTAGTCAATCGTTCAAACCGTTGCTTTCGTATTTGACACTTTCGCAATTGAAAATAACGTAAGCGCCACGTATGACGTTGTCGTATATAGCTGCAAAGAGAAATGTCATTAGCGCGATGTAGAACATTTCGTATTTTCTCTCCAACGATACAATTAAACATATAACTTATATATATTCGTATGATCGCCTTAAAAAATCCTTTCTTCTAATATCCCATTCAATAGATTTAGACAATTCATTTATCTTTGCGTTATACTTACATTTTGTAAAATCTTGTCCTACCAAATGAATAGTTTAAACCATATTTTGTGTACAGTTTTAGAATCGTCTTTCAAAATCCTTTATTTTAATACCCAACTCGATAGGTTTATAAGTTTTATTTTTGTTTCGGTTGCACAATTTGCAGTGCATAATCCGCCATATTGGTTTTGTGATGACGTCACATAGCCTATGTTACTCGGGATGACGTAAGGATTCCAATGACATATCAAACACCTAAATCGGTTCAGGCACTTAGCTGTTACGGTGTAACAAAGAAACTTACATACCCACATACAAACATGAACCCTGAAAACAATACACTCTTTTTTTGGGGCAGTCGTGTAAAAAAAAAACAGGTTATTGCTTTTTGCAAAATTAGCCGAATTTTTAGTCATCTTGAACAAAGAACTTAATCTCGAACAAAGTCGCAGGCGAAAACCAATGTTACAGAATCTCTGTATAAATTATCTGTGTCTTAATAAGGTTGTCTGGAAGAGATCGCTCTTTTGCGATAAGACCGCCTGTTGTCTACCATAGTTTAAGTTATACTTAATTTGTGTCATGTTCTTTTTACACGACTGCCCCAAAAAAAGAGTGTATTGTTTTCAGGGTTCATGTTTGTATGTGGGTATGTAAGTTTCTTTGTTACACCGTAACAGCTAAGTGCCTGAACCGATTTAGGTGTTTGATATGTCATTGGAATCCTTACGTCATCCCGAGTAACATAGGCTATGTGACGTCATCACAAAACCAATATGGCGGATTATGCACTGCAAATTGTGCAACCGAAACAAAAATAAAACTTATAAACCTATCGAGTTGGGTATTAAAATAAAGGATTTTGAAAGACGATTCTAAAACTGTACACAAAATATGGTTTAAACTATTCATTTGGTAGGACAAGATTTTACAAAATGTAAGTATAACGCAAAGATAAATGAATTGTCTAAATCTATTGAATGGGATATTAGAAGAAAGGATTTTTTAAGGCGATCATACGAATATATATAAGTTATATGTTTAATTGTATCGTTGGAGAGAAAATACGAAATGTTCTACATCGCGCTAATGACATTTCTCTTTGCAGCTATATACGACAACGTCATACGTGGCGCTTACGTTATTTTCAATTGCGAAAGTGTCAAATACGAAAGCAACGGTTTGAACGATTGACTAGGTGAGCATTTCTCAAAAAAATTGTACATTTCGATCACATCTTAGATTTCTATAAAAATTGGTATGCTGGTAAAGTACATGAAGCTGAACAATTTCCACCATATTTCCCAAAATGTCCAAGAAAGTTTGTATGAAACATTCCTTTTTTGTTACCAAATGTGTAAGGAAATTGTTCAGCTTCACTTTACCAGCATACCAATTTTTATAGAATAAGAAGAATTAATCTAAGATGTGATCGAAATGTACAAATTATTTGAGAAATGCTCAGGTACTCTGAATTGATTTTAAGTTTGCACGACAAATTTTGCAAATCCCGGAGCACACGTGCTACCTACTGTTGTGAAACAATATTTTAGAGAAGCAAAGACTGGGAGCTTAAGACAGATGGGCTCTTCCTGCAACTTCCCCGAGTATATTAATAACGAAAGCCGAAGGCCGAACTCCGCATAGGGTCGACGCTCCGAAGCGTAAGGCAGGTGCGTGCTTCCTGTAAATTCCCCAAGTATCTTAATTGCGAAGGTCGAAGGCCGATCGAGCTCCGCGTAGGGCCGAAGGCCCGGAGCGTAAGAAAGGTGCACGCTTTTTGCAGTTTCCCCAAGTTTCTTAATTGTAAATACCGAAGGCCGAGCTTCGCGTAGGGCCGAAGGCCCGGAGCGTAAGAGAGACGCACGCTTTCTGCAGCTCGAAGTATCTTAATTGCGAAGGCCGAAGGCCGAGCTTCGCGTAGGGCCGAAGGCCCGGAGCGTAAGAAAGGTGCACGCTTTCTGCAGCTTTTCCAATTTTCTTAATTGCGAAGGCCGAAGGCCGACCTTCGCGTAGGGCCGAAGGCCCAGAGCGTAAGAAAGGTGCACGCTTTCTGTAGCTTCCCCAAGAATCTCAATTGCGAAGGCCGAAGGCCGAGCTTCGCGTAGGGCCGAAGGCCCGGAGCTTAAGAAAGGTGCACGCTTTCTGCAGCTCGAAGTATCTTAATTGCGAAGGCCGAAGGCCGAGCTTCGCGTAGGGCCGAAGGCCCGGAGCGTATGAAAGGTGCACGCTTTCTGCAGCTTTTCCAAGTTTCTTAATTGCGAAGGCCGAAGGCCGACCTTCGCGTAGGGCCGAAGGCCCAGAGCGTGAGAAAGGTGCGCGCTTTCTGTAGCTTCCCCAAGATTCTTAATTGCAAAGGCCGAAGGCCGAGCTTCGCGTAGGGCCGAAGGCCCGGAACGTAAGATAGGTGCATGTTTTCTGCAGCTTCCCTAAGTATCTTAATTGCGAAGGCCGAAAGCCAACTAATGGGAAATAATTATGTAGTTGCAGAGATATTAAGCCATAGCACTTTTCAATACGTCTGGTTTTTGGGTCCGACCTACTTAGGTTTTTAAGCACGTTTTATGCTAACATATCAAATATCAACATGATGAAAGCTCCTTGAAGCAACTTAAGTGCCTTAAATCATATAAAAAATGTGATTGGTTTGTATGGTCACTAAAATGTATAAAATAAAATAAATTAATTAAAAATTAAAAAACACGACTGCAGTTTAAAACCGAACTGAAAAGCTAAAAATAATTTTTAGTTATGTTAGTTACTCAACTTAATGAATGTAAAATATAATATATAAGTGTCCTGTCAGGGTCGTAAACAGCAAACGGAAAAGCTTAGGCTCATTTAGGATCGTGATTGTACCTGTATATTTTATTTCGATGCAGTCGGGGACCTTGATATATTGAATTTCTCCCATTCACAGGTCCCCGACTGCATCGAAATAAAATATACAGGTACAATCACGATCCTAAATGAGCCTAAGCTTTTCCGTTTGCTGTTTACGACCCTGACAGGACACTTATATATTATATTTTACATTCATTAAGTTGAGTAACTAACATAACTAAAAATTATTTTTAGCTTTTCAGTTCGGTTTTAAACTGCAGTCGTGTTTTTTAATTTTTAATTATTCATATTGGTGAGCAATAAAAAATATTTGGTTTGTATTGTAATAATAATAATAATGAGTATAGTCCGCCGGTTCCTCTCTCTGCGGCCCTGACCACCGGTAGCTTGGGCCTTGCCCCGCTGCCGGCGGCACCCTAGGTTAGGTTTCTTTATAATATGTTTATATGTATTTTTTATTGTTTTGTAACTGTTTTTATATTTTACTTTTATATTCATATTGTAAAAAACCCTAACTTAGAGAAGATAAATAAATAAAGGAATAATAATGACTCCACGGCCGATTCGGCCACGGCGACTGCTTCAACTCCGTTGCTGTCTGGTGTGCTCGCAAGTGGCTGACGTAGCCGATCTTGTTACAAAAAGTTCGCAAACATTGCGGGCATGTGAGCACACCATTTGAGTAATTATAATGTATTGCCGCAGGTGGTCTGGCTTTTAATTCGGCGCGCTTGGCATCCAGCTCCAAGCACCGTCGTGATTCATATTCAGTTATTTTGGTATTTATTGCAGACCGCCATTCCGCTCGTGTGGCTGCCTGCTGCTCCTGTTTGTATTGTATCGGATCATTATACTGTCCGAGATGTTTTTACTACGTCGTTCGGACGCTCCGATTCGCATCGCGACTCGCGACCATGGCTGACCGTGAAAACGAAAGTGATGTGATGTTAATATAACTTTCTATGCGTTGCATCACATTATAGTTTATTGCCGTTGCATTCGATATTTTTCCGGTTAGACCTTCAAGACCGGCTATTATCTAATCTATCTAATACCTTTAAACGAGCAATTCTTGTTTATATATTTCGGGGATCTCGGAAACGGCTCTAACGATTTCGATGAAATTTCCTATATGGGGGTTTTCGGGGGCGAAAAATCGATCTAGCTAGGTCTTTTCTCTGGGAAAACGCGTATATTTGAGTTTTTATGTTTTCCGAGCAAAGCTCGGTCTCCCAGATACATTATTATAATAAATAAAAATAAATACCTACATAAAACTAATTTATTTCAGACAATTGAGTTGAGAGTCCATATTTTTTTATACCGGTGAGTGATGTTTGGTCTTTTTAATTTTCTTTGCCATTAGAGAGGAGAAAAGATGCCATTATGTTCTAAATGTTCAAATTTTTTGGCGTGATAAGCAAAAAGCCATATATTTTTGGTCTAAGGCATAATGATGAAATAGGTGTGCGCCTTTATTCGTCTAGTAGTACATAGGGTAAGCATCATCATCATCATCTTCCTCGCGTTGTCCCGGCATTTTGCCACGGCTCATGGGAGCCTGGGGTCCACTTGGCAACTAATCCCAAGAATTGGCACAGGCACGAGTTTTTACGGCTGCCATCTGGCCTTTCAACCAAGGGGGTAAACTAGGCCTTATGGGATTAGTCCGGTTTCCTCACGATGTTTTCCTACATACCTATAGGTATGCATAAGGCACAAATACTAATAAAATCACTATAGAAAACAAAGATACTGACCGTCGACAAGAGTGTATTTTAATCCATTTTATATTACAGTTATGTGTAACGTTAGAACGTTATACTTAAAACGCGGCCTAATCTAACCTGATCAGGTTTTTTGCACAGTTTTTGCTATGACAAACTCGTTTAAGAGTGATTGAGGACGGCCATTTAACATTATTATTTTGTCACTTAACCTATTATTTGGTAAGTTTTTGATCTGTAAGATTATTTTTATTCGACCTTAATCTTAACGACCCGAATTATAACTACATATTAGAGTTAACCCGACACACCAACCCGAAGAAAATATTGACTGCGGTATTAACTGTAATACAAAATATCAAACAAAATCAACCCAAATCAAATCCAAATGAATGTTATTAAATATTTATCATTCAAAATCATTATTTAAAAAGTCTATTCTACCAGCAAATATAAGAAAACAACTCCAAATTTGCATTTGATTACTTTGCCTCACATCTCACATGTCATCAATTAATAGTACATTATTGCAGAGGCCGGGAAAGGGCAATTCGTGGATGAGTTTCGATTTTGTCGGACGACGCGTAGTGGATTCCGACAAAGAAGACGAATCCACGAATTGCTATTCCTGCCGAGGCATATATATAGTGCTTTTCTCCAAAACATGCGAGGAAATAAAGTAAAATAATAATTATTTAAGCATCGAGCATCACTCAAATCGAAACTTCACATCAAAATCGTCAAAAACAATTTCCCTCTTTAATTTATTTTTAAAAGTTAAAGGCACATACTTATTCTGCCATTCAGTACCATTCAATATTCGTTCATTGAAAATATAGTTGGTGTAGTGTGTATACTACACCATACCCACACACATACATGCGCATAGGTACTATAGTATTTAAGGCCTTGTAAGTGTTATTTAATGCATTATACGTTTATACTCGAACCTAGTTGTTTGTCTCAACGCTCATCCCTACATGGCGACCCTGCCAGTGCGGCCTCGTGCTGCACTGGCGGTGCGCTGCGCCAGCCAGAAATAATGGCCGTTGTCCTTGGTGAAAAATATTGGACCATTTGAATGAAAAGGGGAAGTTAATAAAAAAAATGTAATATAATAAAAGGACTAATACAAGAAAAAGTGAAAGTGTAAGGTTGAAAGACTAATAGAACTTTGGTTTGGTGTTTTACGACAAATAAACATTATGTGTAATGTGGGCGTAACTAAATAGTATAAGTGTTAAAATACATATATTAATATTTAAAATTGGACAAGTGGCGAAAAATCAGAAGTGGAAATGGACTAAAATAAAACAAATTATATTTTTTTAAATAAAAGTCTGTGAAGCTGGAAGTTGCAGCAGGGAGCTTGTTCGCGTCCCGGGACCCAGACGTGACCTTGCTGGAGATGGAGTCGAGGAGAATGGCGTGTGATTTTGTCACGGTCCCGCCACAACGGAAATGGAATTGAGAGATTTGGGGAAAGCCAGGAGCAGTATGACTATTTTAGGTTATGTTATAAGCAGTTGACTTGGTTGATGTTGATGACATTCTTTTTTTTTTCGGGGAAACGTCGTGTTATATTCAACAGTTATTTTAAATTTCTTTTTCGTTGGTTGTAATATTAGCAATTGCTATCTTGGATTTTTTAACAGTGTTTTTATATAGTTTCTCAATAATAATTTCCCTAGTTTTTGGTGATGTGTGTTATTTTTTTTTATTAAATATGTATGCTTGATGACGAAATAACAATATGGTTAAAGGAATGGCACATATTCATAACGTTTCCTAGCTCCAAGTAAATTGAATGTATAGGTAATTTAATCTCATTTTAATATTTCGTGTTTTTATTTCATCTGTTTAACTTAACAATAGAACTTTTCTACACTTAGATACAATATTTGTCATAGCCTACAAATGAGGCGCGCCATCCGCGGCGCGTGTTCACATATAAGGAATTGGTATGTAGCTTCTGTTATTACATCTCAAATTTCATAGTCGTCGTGCACTGTTTTGAATCAAATATTTTTTTTGTTGTAACATTAAAGTTAAAAAGTAGAAAGAGTACTTAACACTTAGCACACTTATATTTTAAAATTTAAGAATGCGACGCAATATGTGCCTACTATTAACCATATACATATTATACTAAACTAACATTGTATACAATTTAGGATAATTTTAGTTGGGTTTTAAGACATTTATTATTATGAATCATAATGTGTATCGGACTTGACATTTTAATACGGATGTGACATATTAATACAGAGTTACGAAGTGGCTTCGTTATAATAATGAGTAAAATATATGGGGATGGTACTGTATCGAGATAATATAGGAATTTATGAAAGGATGTAGTTTTGTTGGTAAAAGAATGTTTTGGTTTGTTTCAATGATGGATTATATGGGTAGATGTTTCGTTAAATGTTTTGTTATTGTATGTTAGAATGGTGTAGTGTAGAGGTAAAATAAATACGTAAATGGTTTGGTTTTAGAGTTATAAATGGTATGATGGAATTTGTTAGATTTTTGGATGGCGATTAAGCATTTGTTGTTGGGAAAACTGATATATATGTAAGCTTTTCAAAGGACGATTAGCCTGATCAACTAAGAGTTGTTGAAATTCTTATATATGTTAAAGTTTTCAATGAATGAGTATTTTGTCTGCGATTTTGAATGGGTTTTTTTTGTTGTAAAGATTGGGAAATTATGAATGATAATAATTGAAAAAAATGCCAATCGCATCTTCGGTGGCCCGAGAGGCGGCCTTGAGCGATTAGGTTAGCATGGGTACACCAAGACACAAGGCAGGTAGGGAATCCTTGGAGGTCTGACCATGATTCGATCGAGCATCAATCGTGGAGACTCCTTGGACACATGGAAGGATATAATGTAAGGATGTGTTAAAAGAACTGCCTGAATGAATAAATATAAAGTATGTTTGCGCGCTTAAAAAAAAATACCTTGTGTCTTGAGCAATAAATAAATAAATTTTATTACAAGGTCGGCCGACCACGAAATATGCGTTGTGTACCCATGTCACAAGTATGTAATGCCCGCTTAAGAGGCACTATTGAAATGAGTCTTCTATAATTATAATTATTAACTGACGTCAGAAAAATAAAATGAATATGCATAAAGTAGGTAAGTAACAATTTTTATCACGGATAAAGACATTTTTTTTTTGCAAAGAAAAAAAACTAGGTGCCTAAAAAGAAACGATTTTTTTTATTGATTAATGTTAACATATATTATTTGTAGTTTTCTTTACATGTGTATCTTAAAACATATTTTTTTTTACTTTCACTTTGATAATTATATAGCTACTTGCATTGTTTCTTATATAAATAAAATTATTTTAATGTTACATTTTAAGTGTATTTTTATCAGGTTAGTTACTTATGTAAAATACTAACTAAAATGTTTCGTATGCAAAAATATTTTATTATATTTTTTTTTTACATAATGTTTAAGGTTAATGTAAATTGTATTTTTTGTGTAAACAAATATTAAACTTAGCACATTGTTGCTACATTTAAGTCCAACTTCTTCTGCTATACTCGTAATAGCGTAATAAATGTGTTTTCATATATGTAATCTCTTATTTTGTAATGCAGTTTATATTTTTTTAGCTTATCTGAGTGGCCCACTGTATACTAAAAAAAAATAGATTAACTTTTAGATTTTAATTATTTTTTTTTCTTCAAGGGGGGAGGTGTAGTGTGTATACTACACCATACCCACACACATACATGCGCATAGGTACTATAGTATTTAAGGCCTTGTAAGTGTTATTTAATGCATTATACGTTTATACTCGAACCTAGTTGTTTGTCTCAACGCCCATCCCTACATTGGTCAAACCAAATTGTCAGTAAATAAGAACAAAAAAACTATACTCATCCTTTTCTTTCGCGTTCTAGTACTGGTGTAAGACAAAGATAGAAACTATAATTGTGCAATATAAGCTTTATGAACACGGATGAGATCCTTAAAAAAATATAAAAATAATCTTTGATTTTATTAAGCAGTATTTGCACGATCATACACGAGCACAACGGTCTTGTAAGAACGAGACATGTAAGGTCGTTTATATTACTATCTCACTCTATCCTATAGCTTGAAATGATAGCTGATCGGGTCGTGTAGACGCGGCCCGCGGCTATAATAATTGGCTGTTTGCGTTTTTTATTTTTAAAAAGTAAAAAACACTACAGTAATAAGTTATTACTGTAGTGTTTTTTTACTTCCCGTCCGCTAGAACAGGAAAGCGATAGTTTTATTTTTTTAAATTAGAGTTTGTCAATAAAGAAGTACTTCCGGTACTATTTTTGCTACAATAAGGTGAACATTTCCGAGCATATTGGAGAAAATGCAACTTTGCTATCAGTTTTTGAACAATCAAGAGAGCCTTTACCAGTTGGTGCGGTGAAATTCTCACGGTTTTTTACCGTTTATTATAATCAAATGAAAACCAAAACTACACTCTTATTACCTATTTCACTAAGCCACTAATTAATAAAATAATCTGCGGAATGTGAATGTGTAAAAGCTACGGTTAATGTGCTGGCCTCCGCAAACACGCATTAAATATATAATACGAGGAGAGAATAACGAAATATTTTACGAGTGTATAAAGTACAGTCAGCAGCAAAAGTAGCGGTAGAGACTACGCGACAAAAGTAGGTATATCTATGGGTCGCAGACCGCAGCCCCAGGAAGGGCTTTGTTGAAAAAAAAACCGGCTAAGTGCGAGTGGGACTCGCGTTCCACGGGTTCCGTACATTAAGTCCGACTCACGCTTGACTACACATATCTAATAGGTTTTCCTGTCATCTATAGGTAAAGAACTATTTTGTGTATTTTTTTTTTCATAATTTTAGACCCAGTAGTTCGGATATAAAGGGGGGAATGGTCGGACAAATTTCAACTTAATTGGTAGGTACAGTAGTTTCCAAGAAAATAGGCTGTGACAGACGGACAGACAGACGCACGAGTGATCCTATAAGGGTTCCATTTTTTCCTTTTGAGGTAATCGCAATTTTTTTAATGCAATAATAATTGCTGTTGTATCTGTTTGTACCTACTAAAAATATTTGTATAAATATAAGAGGAAAGCAAATACTTTTATCCCGTTGTTCTAATCGCTACTGTTGATTCTGACTGTACCTATTTAATGGTAGGAGGTAACGTGACTTGGTTTATAATTGATAATATTGATATAGGCGTAGTGCCGCAGTGTCATTCGTTTTGCATAAACTTAAAAATTACAAGTTAAAATATAACAAGTACTTCTTCTAATTAATCGGATATATGCAAGAAGAAAAAAAACAACGGGTTGCACTCCGGGAGTGCGGGCAGAAGTGAAAACTCAATGACATTGTAACAGTTTTTCGATCAGGTCACGTGTCCGTCTTACGAATCTGTCGGTCCCGTGACCTGTCGCGAGTTTAACATTTTTTCCCCACCTCAAAAAGTCCACAGCGCCGCTAAAGAAGTTTTCACTTCAAAAAAATAGGCATTTGGAATATATGGCATTGTTATTCAGAGGTGTCTTAAAAAAGCGGCCAAGTGCGAGTCGGACTCGCCCATGAAGGGTTCCGTATTTAGGCGATTTATGACGTATAAAAAAAAACTACTTACTAGATCTTGTTCAAACCAATTTTCGGTGGAAGTTTACATGGTAATGTACATCATATATTTTTTTTAGTTTTATCATTCTCTTATTTTAGAAGTTACAGGGGGGGGGACACACATTTTACCACTTTGGAAGTGTCTCTCGCGCAAACTATTCAGTTTAGAAAAAAATGATATTAGAAACCTCAATATCATTTTTGAAGACCTATCCATAGATAGCCCACACGTATGGGTTTGATGAAAAAAAAATTTTTGAGTTTCAGTTCGAAGTATGGGGAACCCCAAAAATTTATTGTTTTTTTTCTATTTTTGTGTGAAAATCTTAATGCGGTTCACAGAATACATCTACTTACCAAGTTTCAACAGTATAGTTCTTATAGTTTCGGAGAAAAGTGGCTGTGACATACGGACGGACAGACAGACGGACAGACGGACAGACAGACAGACAGACATGACGAATCTATAAGGGTTCCGTTTTTTGCCATTTGGCTACGGAACCCTAAAAAGTAGACAAGTTTCAGCTCAAACAAATAGGCAAAGAGACAAGTGACGACATAACTGCTTTAAACATAAAATAATGTCCATCTTCATAAAAACGAACACCCCCCCAGGTACCGGTCATTGAAAGTGATAAAAACACCTTTTTGGGACATGCATTATCCAGTTATGGACGGGGAGATAAATTTTATCGCCTTTCTGTCGATAAACTTGATATGACCGTCTCAGGTCATGTCTTCATCTGAAAGGTCGTAACGGTTTACAAATTATGACTATTTTATGACTTTGGTTTAGTTGCAGAAAAGTATTGCAGGACATGAAATATATGTCAAAAGTCAATAGAAGAAAAAGTTTTGAAAACCTGTAACCTACCTACCTAAACTCCTAACCTATCATTATTTTTTTAGAATAGAGCATGTCTCTTTAGAAGCCATTTAACTCTTAATCTTAATATAAACATTCGGGAAGACATTTAAGACGAACCGATTCAAACATCTTTCATTAAAATTAATGGTAATACAAGCAATTACTAATACCCTCTTCCTGACAAGAAACAGTTAGAGGACATTTTCTAAAATCAATCAGAAGTAAGTAGATGTTGCAATCATTTAAATCCCCCTGCCGTTTCTTTTCGCCATCGCTCTACTCGACAACATTTCCATCACCACCACTTGAATGGTAGGCAGTCCATTCAGTTGTGGTGATGATTCTCAGGGCCATCCCACACTCCCACACTTAGCGTCTCCCGAGCGTAAAAAGACGCTAGTATGGGGTCTCTCAAACCTACAAGAAAACAGCGGTTCCCGTAACTAGCGTATCTTAAAAGCCGTGAACTCACTTGCAACGCCTCTGGTATTACAGGTGTCCCTGGGCGACATTAATTGCTTGCCATCAGGCAATTCGTCTGCTCATTGCCTCCTGTAAAAAATCTGCATGGGCATAACTACTTCGCCTTAAACACAAGTCGTAAAACATGCGCAAAATAAACCTAGGTACGGATCATTATGGTAATGAGGACCTAGTTTTAGCGCTGAATGAGCTTAATGCAATTGCATGCAACTGGCAAGGTCGCATTACGAGCCGTTTGCCTACTTAACAGCTTTCCAACACACCCTGTACCTGGCGGTGATTCACGTGGCTTAGCGAGCTTAGGGCGTCCGCTAGATGGCGCTGGTGAGCGGGTTAACGAAATATATATTTGATCTTTGAGCAACGCTACCGACGCGAACACGTGCGGCGGATTTTACCTCCAACAAAGAGAATTAAGAAGACATAGAGTGCTCACTCCATACATCCATTTTGTTACCAATACGACTATTATTTTCGTAGTTGGCGTCTAGCGTCAAGTAGCGGAACTATCAGTATCATCAATCATTTGAGTAAAAGAGAAAGATCCCCGCAATTTGCGAATTTCTTTTTTCGTGGTAGCCCCTCTGAGCAGTCAACTCGCCTGTGCAAGTGAAGCGATAGTAATAAGTGACACTTAGACCGGTTACTTACTTGCTCGTCGCCTGCCTGGTTAGTGGGATGAGCGGTTATCGGTTTAGTTGGACAGTGGGGTAAGTTTCCATCTGACATCTCTGTAAGATCCGGCTACAGAATGACTAGAATGGATCATAGGGATTTCTTTCGTGGAACAAATGAGTAGAGTTGAAGAGTTCAGTCAAAGAAATATGTAGCTGGATATTCTGGATGACAACTAAAAGGGTCTGTTTAACAGATGTATGTATGTTATATGTATAAATTACTTGCGGCCCGCCCTGGCTTCGCACGGGTTAACAAATTATACATAAACCTTCCACCTTGAATCACTTTATCTATTTAAAAAACCGCATCAAAATCCGTTGCATAGTTTTAAAAATCTAAGCACACAGAGGGACAGACAGACAGCGGGAAGCGACTTTGTTTTATACTATATAGGTAATTGATAGGTGAAAACCGCATGAAAATCCGTTCCGTGGTTTTTGAGTTTATCGCGAGCATACAAACAGACAGACGCGGACGGGGACTTTGTTTTATAAGGTATGATAAGGTGTAGTGATGATATATGATATGAGTTATAATTCAAATATTATTTACCCAAAGACAATTCATCCAAAAAATTGAAGAAAGGACTGTAATGTCTGTGATTAGTATACATTTATAATGTTATTGTTATTGTACGCAAATCACTACATTCACTATGCAACACTAAAAAAATAACACATGCTATAACAATATATTACATTTACATAATATATACCTACCTATATTTTCGGGCTGGGTGCAGCGAATAAATAATTAAATATATTCTCTTTTCACTTTCATTATTGCTAAGAAAAGTAGGAAAGTAATAAGTAGTAATAAAACTAATCACCTCCGGTAGGTAAATGGATATTTACATCACGCGATACTGTAATGTTATTAGTAAAATGTTGTGTTTTTCAAACATGAACCTTGGAAACAAAACTTTCTTCAGACACAGACCTATTAAATATATTAAAACGAGTCACTCACGTATTTGATTGATCGACATATTTCGCTCTATTATGAGGAGCTTCAACGGGAGCACGCGTTGGCAGACCGACGCAAACTGCGACTTAAAATACGTGAATTACCCGTTATAATAAATTTAACATGAATCTTATCTAGAGCTAATAATAATAAGCTATTATGTGTAGGTACCTTCACCATTTTAAGACGTACGATAATACGGGAAAAGGTTTATCAAATTTAAGGAAATAAGTCCGCCATTTGTAAGTACTTATATGTGCAATAATGTTTAAATAAATACATATAAATTTGGTCAACTTAGTTCATAAGTTTTGTCTTAATAAAAATAGATTTAATTGTTCCCAATTCAACTGTACTAGGTGTGACTAGGTTGAAATTAGGGCTAATACAAAATATTGTCAGTCCGGTAACACAACGGTATGCTGACGCCAGAGCGCCATCTATTACAGCTGTTAAAACTGTTTCTCCAATATTATACGCTGCTTTACGCGTCTATTTCGTCGCCTATGATATGAACAAGCGTAGCGTGACTGGATACAATGGAAATGGACTTTACTAGGTATCTGATCACTTTCACGCTATTTAAAATTAATATAAACGGTGGAGACGTTTTGTTTAATGTAACGCATATTATGTATAAAAAAATAAAAATAAATAAAATAACTTCATTTAGCATCATGTAGCTCATAACTGCTTACAAATAATAAGTGATACAAGATGATCTTATCATTGTCCGTAAATAACTACACATAAGTTTTTAAGGTAAATGCAATGAAACATTGAGTAAGCGTCATCTGATCCCCGTACTAGTAAAAACTGTATCACGGTGGAACAGGCTTTCCCTTGTCGTTGTTTACATTAATGTTTAATTATTATGAGTAGGTCTATTATATCATGATCTTTTATATTTCCTCCAGACTCTTCTACAAGTGGTTTTCGAGCTGGCTAAAGTTAGCCTGTGTTGGGTTAAAACAAGATTTTCAACTAAGGAACAAATAAAATTATTTTATGGAATATTGTGTTATTAAGTATGTACCTAGTCACGCTACTTAAATTATAAGCTGATATAGATATCATACACTAAACGAACTACACACAAACATAAACGAAACTTGGTCACTTTTTCTTTAGTGTATGATAGGTACATAATTCGGGATAAGAAGATAGCAGAATAATAACGGATAGGTAAACATAAAAAAACCGGCCAAGTGCGAGTCGGACTCGCGCACCGAGGGTTCCGCACCATCAACAAAAAATAGAACAAAACAAGCAATAAAAAAACAAGCAAAAAAAACGGTCACCCATCCAAGTACTGACCCCGCCCGACGTTGCTTAACTTCGGTCAAAAATCACGTTTGTTGTATGGGAGCCCCACTTAAATCTTTATTTTATTCTGTTTTTAGTATTTGTTGTTACAGTGGCAACGGAAATACATCATCTGTGAAAATTTCAACTGTCTAACTATCACGGTTCGTGAGATACAGCCTGGTGACAGACGGACGGACGGACGGACGGACGGACGGACGGACAGCGGAGTCTTAGTAATAGGGTCCCGTTTTTACCCTTTGGGTACGGAACCCTAAAAACTCCAACCAGTTTCAAGTCTTCTAAACCTAAAAAGATGGCAGAAAATGTGAGTCCAAATTGGAAGCCTTATTCTCAGACTCATTGGCGATCTCCCAAGGAAACCATCTGTTAGTGCACTTACAAGCAGTACATCGAAATATCTTCAGCGTATTATCCAGTAAATAAATTCTACAAAGTTCCCCTTTACGACCGTCCGTGCCAATACCTTGCAACAAGGGAACACGTTTTACGACACAACTTTTTCGCAATAACGTGGGCTCATCTGGTCAGAAAAAGCAATAAGAAATTTCACATCGCAACGAGCTTATTTATGTCCTGGCTGTACGAGTCAATTCCTTTGACCCACTTCAAGGGCAAAAAGACGGTCGTTGACTCCGTGATATTAAAAAGTTACAACTCACCTGGCGGGAAAAATCCGCGCGAAGTTTCAATGTCACTCGAGTTTTTGACAATCCGTTTAAGTGAGTTGCTAGTCACATCACTAAAACTTTCCACTTTTCTTTTAATTTTTCTCCTCCCCTCACACGTGCACATTAAAAATATCACAGCAAACAGCAAGCATTTTTTAAACATCGATTTCGTGACCATTTTAAATTATTCATATTGAGCAAAATCTTTGGTAATTTTAATTTGATTGGAACATCACTTTTTATTTAGGCTATTTAAATTAAGAACGAACGTAAACATTTTTGAAAATGGAATACGTTTTGGCGCGCATTTGCGACGTCCATGTTGGAACGGCCGGCGGCGGCGCGCTGCGGTGTGCGGACTGACCGAATGCGCGCCATTCGCGTATCTCGGCCACAAAATTAAAGCAACAAAAAAGTAATTTTGTTTTGTTAAAAGTGGACAGTACATTTAAGTGAGCAATTTTTCGAGTGATACTGCCGGTATGTTGCTTTCTCTCGTTTACTATGAAACAGTGTAATCTACTTAATCTAGGCTGCAAACTAGTCGCATCCTACGGGTGAATTGTCTCTTGTAAAGGTATTATGCATTCCGCTTGAGGTTGTAAAGTTAACATAATTACTCAGTTGATGTACCTAGTTTTTATGGCTATAAAACGTAGAGCATTAACGTTTTATAGTAAGTTCTTCATTAGCATGAACTAGGGAAAGCCGTTTTGTAGTTTACTGAATCCCATAGCCCAGAATTTAGTCTATCGCTATCGCTTTCACTCAATAGCCTAGTTCATTTTAGATTCCATCAACTCTCTATAGTCCTTACACCCTGGCAGGTTGCTAGGTACTTCTGCCAGGTGCGTGCGTCCCATGACATGTGCAAGGGCAACATCCGCTCGGTGGACCCTTTACATATCATTAGTGTCAAAATGGCATCTACGTGACGTGTTGTGACGCCCCCAAATGTCCGGAACACCATTGTTCCGTTATGGGTAAAGACATAGGGCATGAATCTAGTATTAAACTGGATTGGCCATGAGTGGTGGGGATAACTGACAGAACGGGATAGTCTTATGTATCTTTCAGTAGGAGTAGCAGCGAAAGCGCTATTATTGTTTGTCCTTGTCACGGTCTCACTTTTTTTTATTCCCCACCGTAAATTAGTATGCATGATTGGTCGAATTGATTTGTTGCCCACCATAACAAATAAATTCGACCAATCATAGCGTCGCATTGCGTATGTTTTGTCCCTCACGGAGGCACGCGTAGACCACTTCTATAGGATGCTACCTTCTATGACATAGGGTGACAGCTATAGTTATTGGACACTATAGATGGTCAACCAAATCTTGTCAGTAAAAAAAGGCGCGAAATTCAAATTTTCTATGGGACGATATCCCTTTGCGCCTACATTTTTCAAATTTGCTTTTTCTACTGAAAAGATCTGCTTGACCAAGTATATCATAGTCACTCCTAACAAGTCAGAATGAAACAAGCCAATTGAAGCCTTAAGGGGCCCACTGATTAACATTCCGCCGGACGGTATCGGCCTGTCAGTTAAGGGTCCTATCTACGATTGCGGATAGAGTTGACTGTCCGTACATGGTGCACTGTTGTGGGCTTCATGGGCGCAGTAGCGGTGTACTATTATAAGTTAAGGTATTTATTGTAACTAACATAGTTTATTTTTATTGTAGGTACATAACTAACATTTTATAAGCCATGAGCTTGAAATAAACCTTATTTAATTTAATTTAAGGGGCCCTCTGATTGGCCACTCTTTATTGTTAAGAGTGGCCTATTGTTAAGAGTGGCCAATTAATATGTTTTCTATTCTATGTAGTGGCCAATAACTTTAGCATTAACCCTATTAATGTTATTATGATTAGCGAAAAAGGGAAAAGAAAGAAAATGAAAGACTAGTGATGTCGTATTTTTTATATTATTTCGTTTATTTTTTCATCTACTAAATTGTAAACAATTCGTTGAAATTATTATTGATTATAAACAACTTTTAATAACTATTACTTAATTGGCCATATAAAATAAAAGTATAAGTACCTAAGAGTAAAACAATTCTATATAAAAATAATACCAATACAGAATAATATTTCAAACTTTAACAGATTAATATATACTTCCAAAACAATAAATTGAAGTTATATTACCATAGTTTTAATAGTTACTTTAAATACTGATTATTGTCAATTTCAAAATACATTTCAGCAAATAACGATATTTAATACAATATTTCGTTTTAAAAATGTACAATATAATTATATCAAAAAACAATATTAGCGAACAACTAATATCAAACTTAATATTAATATCAGATCAAATTAAAGTTAACTTATTAGCTAAGCTCTTGTTAGCCACCACTATGTCGCAATGTTTGTGCTGTGACCGTTCTAAACAAATTATAATATGGTAACTTTCTATTCACTCGCAAGATCGTCGAGGGTCTGGGCCCGATTCGGATTTTGTAATAGACATCTATTAAATATCTTTTAGACATCGCCAAGATACAATAACGATATGTTTAAGATCTAACCTGTCAAATTTGACATTTCCGCGATTCTGGAGATACTCTTGAACGATTTCCACAAGATATTACTTAGAGATCTAATTCACATCTAATAGATATCTAACACGATCTATAGTAAAAGTGACATTGGTTGCCTGAATTGCGCTGCAAAAGAGAACTAGTTGAAATCTAAACTATAACGTATCTAGAATGGATCTAGTACGTGTCGTCTCTTGTGAATATCTTGAAGTTCGAATACGGCAGTCTGTATGGAGTTATTGTTATAAATAAATTGCAGTGTACGGAATTCAAGACTGAAATAAACCTTTTAACCGCTTTTTATACGAGTCAGTGACCTAATAAATTGTTGAAAAGTAGAACATTTCGAGTTCAATTTCCGATATGAAGCGGAAAAATTGTAAATTTAAAAATTTATAATTTTACTTTACAATAAGCAGATAATTAGTGAAAATCTTTGCTCTATAGCGGACTTGAAGTACATACATATTAACATAGTTTTATAGTCAAAATATTAAGAAACAAATGAAACCTACTAAATACTTCAAAATTCCATCTTATCTCCCGTTCATACAAAATCCATTAAACTCTTGTCCTAACCAAATCACATCCAAGGGTTGAAAATTGTTTTTCTAAACTTTAAAACTTTTGAAAGATATTGGAACTGTTCAAGGATTAACAAATGATACCTATTACTGAATACAGTCAGCAGCAGAAGTAGCTGAGCGGACAACGTGCTCAAAATGATATGAACACAACTTTATTAACCCTTTACTAGGCTAAGGAATATTTCCCACATACGGCACTTCAAATATGTGTTCTATTTTCGATGAGTAAGACTGACATTCGATTGTCATTTTTGAAATGTCAGTCTGGTAAAGTGTAAAGAGAATAAGGGCGTGTACATGTAAAGGTAATTTAACAACATCTCGCCCGCTAAGTAACTTATACCGAGTGTCTTATAGTGAGTGAGTGTGAGTGTAGGTCTGTGTGTGCGAGTAATTTCGGACCCACTATCAAATAACGGTTTTGCGTACGGGTTCTTAAATCTAAATAAACTTGCGAACAAGCTTGTGGATGCAAAAGCAATAGCGTTAAAACGTAATATAAAATCATGTCTCTATACAAAAACTTAACTAAATGTGGTGAATAATAAATCGAGTAAAAAAAGCCTCACATGTAAACCAATGAGATCTAGAAACTGGACTGTCTTCATGAATTGCGTCACTTACATTCGATGCTATAACGTTATAAGTGCGAAAAGGACGACATGTTCTAAAACGGGGTTAATAGAAACGTATCTGGTCATGCGGCTCGTCGTAAACCGTCAGTTTTTGACCTAGTACGGAGCCCTGATTATTTCATGGCGACTTGCCGCGTTGTTTTTATCGCTATACTATCTCGAACTCAAATCTCTTGCCATAGCGACAAACGTTAAATAAATAATGTCAAAAACAAGGAAAAAACCCGGTCAAGTGCGAGTCGGACTCGCGTTCCAAGGGTTCCGTAGATAACCCAATTTTTAATAATGTATTAATTTAGTGGAACGTGAATGTAATGTCTTTAAAAACCCGTAGGGGTCAGACCAAAAACGAATTAAGTCCGACTTACGCTTGACAGCACATTTCTAATAGGTTTTCCTGTCATCTATAGGTAAAGAACTATTTTGTGTATTTTTTTTTTCAAAATTTTAGATCCAGTAGTTTCGGAGATAAACGGGGGGGAATGGTCGGACAGACAGACAGACGCAGGAGTGATCCTATAAGGGTTCCGTTTTTTCCTATTGACGTACGGAACCCTATAAATAAGAATAACGACTGTAGATCACCATAAACAAAACAGTATCTAACTGTGATAATTCCAACGATGTTTTGTTCATAATCATAATTCATAATATTTTAATAACCCAGTTAGATTGCGAAAAAAACGAACAACAAGCACTATATGATGAATCTAAACAATTAAAATAAGACATCGCAAAAAATCTCTCTCGTTAAAAACTATTACAAACCTCATTGCAAATTTCACCGACACCCGAATTTGATATCAAACTTCAAGTATTAGAGTCTAAAATCGTTTGACACGTAATTTGACGAATCACGATTTGACATCAAGGTTATTGTTTTGAAAAACACGCGTTTCGCCTCGGGCGGTCAGTATGTGGGACAGGGTGACCACACAATTGTTTTTTATGAGCTAGAATGTAGGACTCTTGTAGGTTGTGGTCACTGCTTAGATGTTCGCAATTTTTTTTTGCAAGTTGATAAATACAGTTTTAAATATGTCTTTAAGACGATTAGCAGTTCAGAACTTGAACTTATCTTATTTAGAGTCGAACCAAGCTCTCTCTGCCATGGCATTTGCAATGGCGAAGTGTGGAAATGTCCTCATTAATTGCAAATGTCTATGAAAATATGACCTTTATAATGACCAGTGATCGTTAATTTTCCAGCAATTTTGGTGCAGCATTGTTGGTTAAAAGCATCTGTATGCCCTGCTCTAGGTGGAATAGATAATTAGGGTTAATAACAGTAATATTAACCTTAACCATTCCTGTCCCTAGAAAAAAATTGAAGAAAATCCTTTATTTTTGCTATGCTGCACCAAAATTGCTGGAAAAGTAACGATCACTGATAATGACACTTCCTCAGTTCTGTTCAAGTTAAGTTAGCTTTGAAGGATTCTCGCAAATATGATTGAATCGAAAGGCTGAGTTTCTTTTTAAACTCCGTAGTCAATAGAAAAAATCTTTTTAGCCAATTATAGTATGCTTACACTACGATATAACTCGGTCCCTTTCGGTCATTTTCTAAAAAAAATTGCCTTTAAATGCATAAAATACAACGCTCTTGAACTATCAGTTTCACATTGCAATCTATTGCTACAATAATTATTTTACACGATTTGTAGATTATTGCTTATAGAAATTGAGTGAAAAACAACCATATGTTTGGCACTAACTATATAGAGTTGGAGTATTTTGGCGTTATTCAAAAACGGCTGCTAACTTAATCAGTTGATGATCGTCGTTTGTCCCTATCTATCGTTATGCCATACAGAGGGACAAACGACGATCATCAGCTGATTAACTTAGCATATGTGACGTTCCACGGTAAAAGGTACCTTATAGCCGCTGGCGCTTACGTCGCATAGCGCCGCAATAATATTGGAGCGGCGTTAATAATAGCGTAAGCGCCAACCGCCATAAGGTACCTTTACCCGTGGGACGTCACATATGTTTATGAATAACGCCGTTTATCTTTTGGCTTGACCGAAAATATAACATAATCTTAGTCTCGCTATGTAAGATCTAAGCATGAATACTCAATTCGAGATGAATCTATTCTGTACAATGTCGATATCGATTTCATTTCTATGGTATCTCGAATAGATAACATCTCTATCTAGCTGAATGATATTAAATGGGGTGACTTTAGAAATCCGGGATACATTCATAGACTCTAAACTGCTTTAATCGCACTGTTTGATGTGTTCTTACAACAGAAATCTTCGAAGACAATCACTTCACTTTCAAAGTCACCCCATTTTATGGTACATTATATAAGTATCATTACAAATTTATGAGACCACCGTTTTATAATTATTTTATCAACTTTCTTATTTAAAAACAACCTTTTGACATTTAAGTTATCTTTGTCGCTTAGCGGCACTTGCACCAACCCACTAACCCGGGGTTAAGCAGTTAAATCGTTAACCCAATGTCAAATTCTACTGGTAATCATGGTAACTCCAGGTTAAACCGATTAACCCCGGGTTAGTGGGATGGTGCAAGTGGAGCTAAGAGTCGGACCAAGCTAACTTTACATATCATTTGCAATGACAAAGTATGACAATGTCATAATTATTGACAAATTGATGAAAAACACTCCCACACAGTGCTCAAGGCGGTGCAAAGTTAGCTTAGAAGGACTTTACACTGTTGTTACCATTGAGGTATATACAAGAGACGACATTTCGAACAAAATGTTTCCGCACCTCAGAGAAGTGCATGCACTTCTTTGCTTTTAGTACGTCACCGACCACTGACGAGATGCCACACATGTACAAAAAAAAATATTAAAAAATGCCTTCGTGCGTGTTAAAAAGTTGCAACAATAGCACAAGAAAATATAATAAAAGGGATGGAATAACATTTCACCGGTAAGCAATGGAATAACTGTTGATTTACTATTATTTAGTTTTCAAAGTAAATGTTTGGTCGTAGAAAAAGTATTGTATGCAACGTTGTTTAACTAAGTCAAGAAATACTCGTGGCGTCTTTATTAACAATTTTCGGCTTCGCATGCATGCATGCACTTCTCTGAGGTGCGGAAACATTTTGTTCGAGATGTCGTCTCTTGTTATATACCTCAATGGTTGTTACCTACGTTACTCCAAACCCATATATTTATATTTTCGTCGGTTAAACCATAATTTTCGTATATAAAAGACGGCATCGTTAAATACGTGTACATATATCACTAGAACTACAGTCTGTACGATCGTAGGTATGCATAAGTTGCCTAAAACCTTCCCTTACTCTGGATAGCACGGAAATACATGTTAGTTAGAAATGTACTAAATAAATTAAAAATGTCTTCCAAAAAATGTCTACAAATCTGTCATAGCCCATTCTACCGGAGGGATAAATAACAGTTTAATTTATAATGTAAATAATGTATGTACTTAAATATAAGTTGTTTTGTCAATACTAACATAGTCGAATTTAAACTGTTGTAAGACATACTAACATTGCTTGGGAAAGGAGACCTAGGCCTAGGCTCTCCGAAACATGTCGCGCGAGTGACTTAAAACAAGTGAGTCTAAACCGTAAAATTATTCAACTAACATACATAGTGTTAAGTAATTGGATCTGTAATGTCCGAAATAAAGTCTTAATAATAGGGATCATCATTGGACGCGCGAGGTATAGTCTGTTCGACACGCATTTTCAAGCAAGTTTGGACGCGCAACAGCAGTACTGCCCCCTTAAGCCAATTAGCGGTATCTCAAAAACAAATAATGTTGAAAACAATGATATTATATAACCATAGAGTGCCATAGATAGGTTATACTCATATTTGAGGAGCACAAAAAATTCGAAGAAATATGTTATTTTTGATTAATTTTCTCATTCCATCCATCTTAGTCACACTACATAATCTCGTCTCTTTCTCTTTCGGTGTGCGAGAGCTCGTTAGCACGTGTACATGTCTCGCTTGCCCAGGTGCGACTAAAGGCAACTTGTCCAATTTGTCACAAGGTAAGCGCTTCAATATTGGAACGCCTATAACCTATCTTGAGTTAGGTATAAATCATTGGTTGAAAATGGAATTGTAAGATAAAGATTAAAGTATGTGTTTGCATTAAATTTTGATTTGTGATACCGCTAATTGGCTTAAGGGGGCAGAGTAGGTAATGGCTGTGACATTAACGCTTCCAAGCGAATTTTATAGTGTCTCTAACGCGCGCATTAATCTGGAGATGCAAACATTGATAGGCCCGAGTAATACTAGCATACCGGTCCACACCGACCACACATCTTATCTTATCTTATGTGAACTACAATGGCGCTATTTTTTTACTAATTTAAAAAAGTTTATGGCAGAAATTTCATTTTGGTACAGTCGCCATCAAATATATCGGAGCGGCCAAGGTGCTCACAAATATCTGAACACGCCTCTATTATCAAGGCATTAGAGTGCGTGTTCAGATATTTTTGAGCACCTCAGCCGCTCCTATATATCTGATGGCGACTGTACAAGCTTACCGCTGACCGTTCTTTTCTTTCCACAGGCTAATACTCATGGAGACAATTCTAACAACCCCAAACACAATTAGTTTGCGTTGTTTTATCACAGAGTTCCCATGGCCACCTCCTGTCGCCATCATCAGTTCAACACCATGTCATCATAATATTGCATTATCATCCGATTTACATATATATGCATAATTTCAGCTCAATCGGGAAGTAGGTCCAATTTAGCTTTCAAGATTTAAACCACACTAACAAAATATTTACAATACAGTCGGCAGCAGAAGTTGTTATGCGGACCAGGTATTCAAAAATGATCTTGACGCGACTTTATTGCCTAAACTTCAGACACCGGGAAGTGGTTCAAACTTGAGTTACAAGATTTGATCCACATATTATACAAATATACGCAGTGAAGCTAAATAAAAGTGTGTAAAAACATCGTAACGGTACGGTAGGTGTGGACTACGTCGTTAGCGATTTAATCTCGCTCGTTATATGCAAACGACAGTTTAAGTGACGTCACGCAACAGGTTCTCTTTACAGTCGTTTCACAGTTACAACTGGGACGTTTTATCACGGCGCCATCATTCAATCACTTCACGCTGTAGACAATTTAACACGTATACTTGGTCAAACAAATCTTGTCCGTAGAAAGTTGCGGCAAATTTGAAACAAGTGACCATCAAAAATATTTTTTGTTGCAAACTTTTATTGCTGACTGTACTTTCTCACCTTTACATATCTAAAAAGTGCTTCTCGAGATCTTTCTAATAAGCCTAAACTTAATGTGTTTATATTTTTCCATTGAAGAGTTCCTTTGGCTATATTCCGACTGCATTTTAAAACACTGCATTGGATTTTTTTAACGCGAAATAATGTATTGAAAACGCGAAAGGTTTTTTTAACATTATACACTAGCGTATTTCTTTTGCCTAGGAGAGGCCATAAAAACCCAAAAAATATAAAGGCTTGAAAATGTCCGATATACTTAGATATATATCATGGCTTTTCCTAAGCATTTCCGTGCTATCAGTATTTCAGTATGTTTCACATTACTCATATAAGAAGTAAACTACTCCTATACTTTAAAAGTTACTATAAAAACTTGATATATTTTTCTATAATACATAAACATCTATAAACACAACAAAAAGTATTTCGTACTATACATACACTAATAGAACCCTACAGAATTATTCTATATCTACGGATTGTCTTATATCGTATATGAAATACATATGATATAGTTATAATTATTATAAATATTGCTTGGAACGGTATACCATTATACAAGGTTATTATCAAGTGTAAGTTATACATATTGGTGCGAAAAATAACTAGTTAGGCCAACCATACATTTTCCAAGCATTTCTTTTTTAATCTTTTGACCGCTACAGAAGTCAACTGACGCGCGCGGCTACAGCCCAATATCAACCTTATTGCATTCCAACAAGGTTCACAATGACGCGCCGCGGATTCAAAAGGTAATTTTTTTCTATACCAAACAGACCTAAAACATAATGTAGGTATAGGTTACTACCTGTAACCTTACTAGGTTACAGAAAAATGATTATAGCAAATCCAAAGCTTTGAAAATGTACAGTTTTGAGAAGAGTAACGTAAAAATCATAATAACGTTAAATTCTCATTTGTTCTTTTACTTTTACTTTTTTAAATTACTATGAGCTAAATGTCATAGAAAATATTTATATTTTTATTAATTTTCTATGGAAACCCGATGATTTAAAAGCTAAAAGACTTATGCTAATGAAGTAGTCAAAAAAACGTTTTATTTTTTTATAATTTTTTTTTTAATGTAAGTTTTTTTTCGAGATAATTTTTGACGCGCATGACGCATTATTGCTTCGAAATATTCTCTTGACAATAGAATCAGTTAGGTACTAGGTACACTGGCGTTCAAAAGTGCATGGACATGTTTCAACCGTAATATTAAGGCATTACGGTCGACATCTATCCATGCACTTTTGAACGCCATTGTACTCGACTCTCTTTTCTTAAAAATATACTTAGCTATTACTATCGCTATCAAGCGTATACCTACGGAAAATATGAGAGAAATAACACCGTGATTTTTACGCTACTCATTTCAGCGGCCATGTGCAAACCTATGTTACAAATTCGTATTTTCGTCAAGTCCATAATTATTATTTATTACTAGAGATCGGACAAATTGGCGTCATTGCTCGCAATAATGTGGACATGACTCCAAATTTGATTAAATAATTTTATTATTTTTTTACCTGAGATTTAATTTTGTTCCCTAGTCAATAAATAGCACTTAAATATATTTTTGATATAAAAAAAATGAGTACTTACAGAAAATTTGGAAAACATTCTGATTTATTTCTGTAATAAATTTACATTATGAGAAATCTTTGTGTTATTTATTGATTAGGAATCAAAATTAAACCTCAAATTATTTAAATGATTAATTATTTAATCAATTTTGGAGTCATGTCCACATTATTGCGAGCAATGACGCCAATTTGTCCGATCTCTGTTTATTACATACGAATAAATAAGTATATTTTATGTTTTTCAGTTAAGAGATTAAACTACTACGAGCAAGATAAGAAAAATGCGTCTAAACATCTAAATTTAGGCATTTTAAAGATTATAGCAAATAGTTACGAGAAAAACTCTAGTGTGTCACTGAAAACTGTCTGTAGTTTCAGGCATTTTGAAGTTTGTAGAGTATAACGCTTGTCAGAGCTTATAAAAGAGTACTTAGCACCAAATACTTGGTTTACTACGATTTTAGACCATTCTGAACACTCACGTTGTTTCCAAATTAAATAACGGGACGTGCGTCCAAATAAGCACCAAATAAATTCTTTAAATGCACCAAGGTAAGAGCGATTTTAAGACGAAAGTTTTCATACAAACGTTGTCCTCATTTCCATTTCTGGATAATATTATAAAAAATATTTTGACAAATTGTTGTATATTAAAGCTAGAGTTAGACCAAGATAAGTCTGCAACGATTTTGATAGCACACGCAGTGCAAGTGTTATTTTAAACGTCAAACTTCTATGAAATAGTGACGTACCTATAAATAAAACTTGTACTGCGTGTGCTATCAAAATTGTTGCAGACTTATCTTGGTCTAACTCTATGCCCCTACGTACTTTTATTTTTTAATTTTTAAAAATTATTATAAGAGTTAGGAGCATTTAAAAATTGGTATGAAGTATGTTTTTCACTGCTAAATTTTACAATAGTCAAATAACCGGAAAAAATCAAACGTATGGGCATAGCTATGGTTAATATACATCAAAATATTTTCCATAATGCCAATATCCAGAGAGGAAAATGGGGACTACGTTTGTATAGAGGAGCGGCCGTTCCCTTTCCTCTTAATAGGATTTCCAAAGACCTTTAATCGCTTTGAGTTTTGGGGATTTTTTGGTCGCTTCGAATTCTTGCTTGAAGCTGATTATAAACTTGTCTCTTAAACTTAAGCGGGGTGGAGTCGGTTTCAGCAGAAACTGTTTTAAATCGTTAGTGAAACTCTTAGCTGTATAGTTCGGTTCATCCTTCCTAGACTCCTCATTGCTGGATTCCAAGAACGAAACAGATTTTATGGATTGCGTGGAATTCTTCCGCTCTCTAGTTTTTTTAGGCGTCGATCGCGATCTAGAGCTAGTGGTCGCTCGACTAGAAGGTAAGCTATAGCTTTTAGACACAAGGGAGTACTGATCATCATCTATAGAATCAAGCGTGTCTGTAGATTTGTTACAAACGCGACAGCATAGCTGGCAATGCTCCTGATCGCTATGGTATCTTCCATTGCAATACACGTAAGTCGCTTTAGGTCTAGTCGGTTTTTTGGTTTTCTCCTTTCTAGTTTCTTTATAATTTCTGGATCTTTTACGTCTGCATTTAGGGCAGTTGTGTCTAGCGATTTTCCGCAGCTCTTTCAAGAATTCGTAGTCGATTTCGAAGTAGTTTTTGGCGTCGGGTTCGGAGTAGTATTTTAGGTCGCTATCGGTGGAGTCTTGTTTGGGTTTTTTCTTCGTTTTGGGGTCTCGTCCCGGGTCTGAGTAGTAGCGTAGGTCGCGGTCTGAGAGGTGGTAGGGTTTCTCGTACTTACAGTGAGGGCAGAAGGTGACGGACTTGGGGCAGGGGCGGGGCGCGGGGGGCAGGGGTCAGGCCTGCACGGAGGGGACCCAGAGCGTCTTGTTCTGTTCCTCTTCGACTGCCTCTTTGATTTGTGTGCACATGTACGCTATGTTGACGCCTGCGGGGATTTCGGCTGTGGACAAACATGTTTTGTGAGTAATATGCTCGTTTTGTTGTTTTTTTTTTTATTTGACTGACAAGAAACTGATCCTCTCGAGGACCACGTAATTAATTCTGAAGTGCAAGTGTAAAAATCATAATAGTTTAAAGCAGTATATAAAAAAGCGGCCAAGTGCGAGTCGGACTCGCCCATGAAGGGTTCCGTATTTAGGCGATTTATGACGTATTAAAAAAAACTACTTACTAGATTTCGTTCAAACCAATTTTCGGTGGAAGTTTACACGGTAATGTACATCATATATTTTTTTTAGTTTTATCATTCTGTTATTTTAGAAGTTACAGGGGGGGGGGACACATTTTACCACTTTGGAAGTGTCTCTCGCGCAAACTATTCAGTTTAGAAAAAAATGATATTAGAAACCTCAATATCATTTTTGAAGACCTATCCATAGATACCCCACACGTATAGGTTTGATGAAAAAAAAAATTGAGTTTCAATTCTAAGTATAGGGAACCCCAAAAATTTATTGTTTTTTTTCTATTTTTGTGTGAAAATCTTAATGCGGTTCACAGAATACATCTACTTACCAAGTTTCAACAGTATAGTTCTTATAGTTTCGGAGAAAAGTGACTGTGACATACACGGACAGACGGACAGACAGACAGACAGACAGACAGACAGACATGACGAATCTATAAGGGTTCCGTTTTTTGCCATTTGGCTACGGAACCCTAAAAAGGGTTTGAGGTCACTTTAGAAGTTTAGAACAATGGTGATGAGGCGCCTTTGGAATGAGATGTAAATTACCTGCCATTTTAAGTCAACATTATAAATAAAATAGATTTAGGCAGGAAATAAACATCGCATTATTATTGTTGTGCATTTGTAAACTTTACGTCCACATATATACACATTTGGAACACGTATCCAAGTAAAAAGCGGCCAAGTGCGAGTCGGACTCGCCCATGAAGGGTTCCGTATATAGGCGATTTATGACGTATAAAAAAAAAACTACTTACTAGATCTCGTTCAAACCAATTTTCGGTGGAAGTTTACATGGTAATGTACATCATATATTTTTTTTAGTTTTATCATTCTCTTATTTTAGAAGTTACAGGGGGGGGGGACACACATTTTACCACTTTGGAAGTGTCTCTCGCGCAAACTATTCAGTTTAGAAAAAAATGATATTAGGAACCTCAATATCATTTTTGAAGACCTATCCATAGATACCCCACACGTATGGGTTTGATGAAAAAAAAATTTTTGAGTTTCAGTTCGAAGTATGGGGAACCCCAAAAATTTATCGTTTTTTTTCTATTTTTGTGTGAAAATCTTAATGCGGTTCACAGAATACATCTACTTACCAAGTTTCAACAGTATAGTTCTTATAGTTTCGGAGAAAAGTGGCTGTGACATACGGACGGACAGACAGACGGACAGACGGACAGACGGACAGACGGACAGACGGACAGACGGACAGACAGACAGACAGACATGACGAATCTATAAGGGTTCCGTTTTTTGCCATTTGGCTACGGAACCCTAAAAATGTACAAGATACGATAAATAATTCCAAAAAGTAGGAAACGTTCTCAGAAATTATGAGGAATTTCACAGGAGACAAGGAAAAGTTCATACATAAATATGAGAAGTTTCTGAAATGTTTCCTTGTACAGATTTCGCAAATTTGGAAATTTTTCAACGACACATCAGTAATAGGGATGATGACACATGTTGAATTTTATAACAAAATCTAGTAAAATAGATGGCAAACAAGCAATTTATCACAATAATGTGGATATTAAAATAATATATTGAAAAATTACAAAAATAGAGGACCTGAAAGTTTCAAAATTTAAGTTTTTTTTAAACTTCCAAAAACGATAAAAGTAAGGGTACCATTCGATTCCTTACATTTCATCCAAAAAAATATTGTAGAGAAACTATATACATACATAAACGCAATATTTCACCGACAAAAACGCAATTTTCTTGTTTTGTCCATACTACAAGATGGGCTCCCAGAGACCTTGACGTCACGTTCCCTTGCCGTTTTGTATAGGGCGTTTCGCGAGTGAAGTGCGACTGTCGGCCTTTGACTACAATTTCTGACTTTTGTGTTACTTTAATGCAATGGGTCCCATATAGACATTTGATCCTAAAAACAAACCCGATCGATTGATACCATAAATGAAAATTAGTCATGTAGCCTATTTCCCAGTGTAACTCTTACCTGAGATATAACTTCTGTATTCATTTTCAATCTTCAGTCCGTGTTCATACATCTCCTTCGCAGCCTTAGCGGACACCTTATCCGCGGGGTACCGGGTATCTTTGACCTCCTTGATTTGCTTGCACGATTTGAACTTTATGAGCAAGACAATAGGGTACATCTGTTGCTTGTGGAGTTTCTCTATGGTCGCCACGCTTATGTCGAGGATGCAATGCATGCCCTGAGAAAGAACAGATTAGATTATTAAATTATACAACGGGACTTAATCGCGTATCTAAGTTTTAAGATTTACCTCCGACGTTTCGAGGACGGCGTTGTCCCCGTGGTCTCGGAGAAGACTGGCTTAAGTTGACATCAGCATCGTCTAACCGCGCGAGTTTTTCGAACTACCCGCACTTGGCCTTGTTTATCCGCTTGAACGTTTTGCGCACTAGTTGTATAATTTAATAATGTGTAAAAATCGTGAAAGTTTAAATCAGTGTTAACAGATTAGATTGTTTATCAGATCAGAAAAAAAGTCTAAACAAACAACCAAACAAACAAACAAACAACCAAAACTAAATTCCCGTCAAGTGCGAGACGCACTTGCGTTCCAAGGGTGTCGTACATTACCCAATTTTTAATAATGTATTTTTTTTTATGTGAAAAAACCCGTAGGGGTCGGATCAAAAACTAAGTAATTAAGTTCGACTCACGCTTGACTGCACATAGGTTTTCCTGTCATCTATAGGTAAAGAACTACTCGTATTTTGTGTATTTATTTCAAAAATGTAGACCCAGTAGTTTCGGAGATAGAAGGGAATGGTCGGACAGACAGACGCACGAGTGATCCTATAAGGGTTCCGCTTTTTCCTTTTGAGGTACGGAATCCTAAAAAGTCTATAAACACAAGGCTTCTTTTTATATGGAATAGGAATGAAATAGAATAGGTTTTTAAGCGTTAAAAACTTAAGTCTTATTTTTAATCGTGTTTTATATTTACCCCACCTGACCCTAAGTAGATGAGAAATATATTATACTCCTTGATAGCCTGCAATGGTATACAGTCGAAATGCGTAAAATCCCTTCTCGGCCTTGGCTCCAAATGCGTGCCTCTCGCCAAGGCTCGTTCTAAGGCTGCTCCTTGGGCTGCGATTGGTTCGAGACGGACGCAAGCAAACACGCCCGGCCAATCAGAGATCAGTTTCGCGTACTGCATAGTAACTATAGTAATATTTACCTTCTCAGCGAGCTCCTTGATAGCCTGCAGCGGTATACAGTCAAAATGCGTCGAGTCTCGCCTCGGCCGGGGTTCTAAATGCGCGCCTCTCGCTAAGGCTCGTTCTAAGGCTGCTCGTTGGACCGCGATTGGTCCGGGACAAACGCGAGCGAACACGCCCGGCCAGTCAAAGATCATTATTATTATTATATATTACCTTCTCAGCGAGCTCCTTGATAGCCTGTAGCTGTATGCAGTCGAAATGCGTAGAGTCCCTTCTCGGTCTTGGTTCTAAATGCGTGCCTCTCGCCAAGGCTCGTTCTAAGGCTGCTCCTTGGACCGCGATTGGTTCGGGACGGACGCGTGCGAACACGCCCGGCCAGTCAGAGATCAGTTTCGCGTACTGCATAGTAACTATAGTAATATTTACCTTCTCAGCGAGCTCCTTGATAGCCTGCAGCGGTATACAGTCGAAATGCGTAGAATCCCTTCTCGGTCTTGGTTCTAAATGCGTGCCTCTCGCCAAGGCTCGTTCTAAGGCTGCTCGTTGGACCGCGATTGGTCCGGGACAAACGCGAGCGAACACGCCCGGCCAATCAGAGATCAGTTTCGCGTACTGCATAGTAACTATAGTAATATTTACCTTCTCAGCGAGCTCCTTGATAGCCTGTAGCGGTATGCAGTCGAAATGCGTCGAGTCTCGCCTAGGCCGGGGTTCTAAATGCGTGCCTCTCGCTAAGGCTCGTTCTAAGGCTGCTTGTTGGACCGCGATTGGTCCGGGACAAACGCGAGCGAACACGCCCGGCCAATCAGAGATCAGTTTCGCGTACTGCGTAGTAACTATAGTAATATTTACCTTCTCAGCGAGCTCCTTGATAGCCTGCAGCGGTATACAGTCGAAATGCGTAGAATCCCTTCTCGGTCTTGGTTCTAAATGCGTGCCTCTCGCCAAGGCTCGTTCTAAGGCTGCTCCTTGGACCGCGATTGGTTCGGGACGGACGCGTGCGAACACGCCCGGCCAGTCAGAGATCAGTTTCGCGTACTGCATAGTAACTATAGTAATATTTACCTTCTCAGCGAGCTCCTTGATAGCCTGCAGCGGTATACAGTCGAAATGCGTAGAATCCCTTCTCGGTCTTGGTTCTAAATGCGTGCCTCTCGCCAAGGCTCGTTCTAAGGCTGCTCCTTGGACCGCGATTGGTTCGGGACGAACGCGAGCGAACACGCCCGGCCAATCAGAGATCAGTTTCGCGGCGACGCAGTCACGGAGCGGCCCGAGAACTACAACAGGACGATGGCTGCCGTCTGGACAAAATTTTAAGTAGTATAGTATAACAATAATAGATGCTGTAAGTGGTGACATAGAGAAAAAATACATAGAGTGCTCACTCCATACATCAGTTTTAGTACCAAAAAGACTATTAGCATCTAGCATCGAGTAGCGGAACTATCAGTACTGCTACTTGACAATAGATGTAGCACCGACCGGAAAGTCTTATGCTGTTGAGATAAGACTTTCCGGTCGGTGCTACATCTATTGTCAAGTAGCAGTACTGACAGTTTCGCTACTCGATGCTAGATGTAGACACTGAAATTAATAGTCTGAACTGATGTATGGAGTGAGCACTCTTGTCTTACTTATTTCTCTATGGTGGTGATGACAAGGTGCCGTAAAGGGTTTTAAGGGTGTTATTTGACCTTTGACCTCCCACGTCCTTAGATTTTCTCCTTAACCGGGGTTCGATGGTTAAATCGTTTACAGTCGTATATACATATACAGTCAGCAGCAGAAGTTGCTAAGCGTTTTGACCACCTCGCCCGCCTAGCAACATCTGCTGCTGACTGTACATGAAAATTGTTTCAAGTGTAGAAAGTTTTTGATAATCGATTTTGGTTTCAAAATTGAACGAAACAAACAAATTACGGCACCTTTTCCTAAACCAAAACTAGATCTGTACTGGAGAAGGCACTGACAACTTTAGGCAGCGGGAAGATAATGTTACGTGGATACGCGGTTGCATACAAAAACTAAGTTGCGGCGCACCGTCGCGGCTCAATCGCAAGTGCGTGTGGTTAAGGAGACAAATCACGGAATCATCATCTTCCTCGCGTTGTCCCGGCATTTTGCCACGGCTCATGGGAGCCTGGGGTCCGCTTGGCAACTAATCCCAGGAATTGGCGTGGGCACTAGTTTTTACGAAAGCGACTGCCATCTGACCTTCCAACCCAGAGTATAGTAGGTAAACTAGGCCTTATTGGGATTAGTCCGGTTTCCTCACGATGTTTTCCTTCACCGAAAAGCGACTGGTAAATATCAAATGACATTTCGTACATAAGTTCCGAAAAACTCATTGGTACGAGCCGGGGTTCGAACCCGCGACCTCCGGATTGCAAGTCGCACGCTCTTACCGCTAGGCCACCAGCGCTTCACGGACAAATCACGGAATATCGTGGTATTATTTGTTTGATAGAAATACTTACAGTGCAACCTCTCGACACGCTGATATGTGAGCAACGTCTCGTGCGAGACGAGCGCGCCAGAATCACTCCAGCATCCCAGCTCCGTGTTGGAAAACGAGGCCAGTTCCTATAAATACCAAAAATATTAATCAATACATCTTATAAAACAAAGTCCCTCGCCACGTCTGTTTGTATGTTCGCGATAAACTCAAAAACTACTAAACGGATTTTCATGCGGCTTTCACCTATGAATAGAGTGATACTTGAGGAAGGTTTGGGTGTATAATTTGTTAACCCGTGCGAAGCCGCTAGTATTTCCTAATACTACTCTATAAAGAGCAGGCTTCACAATATATTACTAGGTCTTCATCAGCAGTTTTATTTCACCTATTGTCGCTTTCGAGAGAAATTAATTTGGAAAAAGAATTTCCTAAATCGGTTAATCATATTTGAGAAACCAGGGAAAATGCATAAAAAAACAAAGATGCCGACAAATTGATGTCAGACAAAAACAGAATTTCGTGTGTGAATAGATGACTACCAATACGGTCTAGTTTCGCCTCTGGGTTAGACGTTCAGTTCAGACGGGTCGCTTTCGTAAAAACCAGCCTTTCCAATTATTTGTATTAGGTAAAATACCGAATGAATTAAGAAATTTAGAGGATATGACAAGTTTTAAAAGTAAAGTATTTAAATATTTAGTTGACAAAACATATTATAGTGTAAGCGAATTTTTGTTAGACTATAATTAATGGTAACTGTGCACTACAGCATGTATATAGTCACCAGTGGCGGCGCGTCCATAAAAGCCGATTCCCACCGGCTTGCCTGTTTTTGGACGTTTGAGCAGAGTTGTAAAGGAAATATGTAAGCCAAATTAGGCGGCTTGCCTATGGATATGTTTGACGCGCCGCCACTGATAGTCACAGTCCATTAATGACAAAAAATTGTACACCTCACGGCACAACATAGTGATACAACAGTAATATTATAAGATCTGTAGTTATGTACTATCCATACCTGTGTTGGACAAATAAACGATTTTGTATTCTGTAGGTTGCCAAAAGCGAGGGTAAGACCCATTAGGGCCACCGCACACTAGCGTCACCCGAGCGTCGGCGTCTCGTCAAACTCTTTGGCAGCTGCTGGACGCAACGTTGGCGCAACTGCGCAGCGACGCTCAAACAGACGGCCTAGCCAAGGTGACAATCGCTTGCGCTTCGCCATCGAATCGCTTTGTTTCTCTATCACTCTTCCATATTAGTGCGACAGTGACAGTTGCGTTTCGATCACTACGGAGCGTAAAGCGGCAATTACACTGCGTCGTTCACCTAATGCGGTCGCCGAATTCATTTTAAACTACTTAGGCCAACAAACGTCGTCTTCACATTAGTCTGTCCGTCTACTACGGCGACCGCATGACTCTTGAATGGATTCGTTCAACGAACGTCGTCTTTACACTAGTCTGTCCGCCTAATGCGGTGGCCGAATGTTATTTGTGACAACTTCAAATATAAGTGGCCAATGCCAACGATATAATGAGTACATTTGCATAGAGGTTTTACTTTATCAAATGATCTGCGGTCGCCGCTGTCGGTAATAAGGCGGACAGATGTCGTATACACTGCTTCGGTCGCCTTATAAGCGTTGGCAGCTGTCGATCCCCGAATACGACCGACTAACGTGTTCTTTACAATTTTTTCTACTCCAGCACTTAAATGTGTCAATTAAATGACTGACAGTGATATCTAAAGCAATGTCATTTGAATGCTTTGTCTATAGGCTCATAAGATGACTGCTAGCAGTCATCTTATGAGTATAATACAACTGCTTTATTTTTTTTAAAGATACATGTTCCGATCATCTTGATTGAAAGAGGTATGTTTTCATTTACAATAATAACTCTTTTTTTTTTTAAATAATAACTCAATTTTTTTTAAATAATAACTCTTTTTTTTTAATAATAACTCTTTTTTTTTAATAATAACTCTTTTTTTTTAATCTGCAGCTGTCATAGAAAAAGTAATGTATGCAACAGCTCATAATTGGTTCCCTTATTATATCACTGTTGCATAAACTACTATTGCGGTCGCCGCATGCAGACGAAGTGTAATTGCCGCTTAAGCGATTGGCATGTTGGCTACGCGGCCAGAGCTTCTACGCTCAAATCGTACCTTGCTGTCTCGATGTTTCTTTCGGCGGAAGAAAGAGCGCCTCGCGGTGCTCGAGGCCCGCCTTTGCGCTTCGCCGTCGAGAGATCCCATGGAACGTCGAAGTAGTTCTTCAACCCTTAGGGATGATATGCAAAATATTTACAATTCGAAATATTCGATAAAATATAATAGTTCGTTTTTTTTTAGCATTAGAAATAAGGTAAACAATCTTGATGTGTCTTTTAATTGAAAAACACATTTTAAAAATAAGTTACGGCAAATATGTAACAATTATGAATCTAATACGATCATTTATATTCTTCTGCTTTCATAATAGTTACTGATTTTTAAAAAGCGTTTTTCAATTAAAAGACATGTCAAGATTGCTTACCTTCTTTCAAGTTCTTTCTAATGCTAAAAAAACGAACTATAGCTTGCCCTGTCAAACCCTAGAATTGTGTCAAAATTTTATTTTTAATGCCCTGGATGCCAGCCCTTTAAGCCAAATCTCATTAAAAAAAGGGGCAAGCTATGATGGCGCCATCTATGCAAACCTTTGACAGTTGCCAACCGTTCATCGTGGATACAGGGAGACAAATTTTCAAAAAATAAAATACGAAAAGAGAGAAATCCCTACATATATAGTTTGAACTTTGAACATTCATTGTTTTGATAGCTCAGTAAACTAAAAACGGCACATTGCTATTTATGTTATGACTTTGACACGTTAAATTGAACTATCATGACCGTTGTTTATGATAAGTTCAATCTGCTATGTCCATTTGTAAAAATGTTTGGTAAATAAACGATTTGTATTGTATTTGTATTGTATTGTCACAGGCACAACTCTATAACGAAAAGCATGTTATGTACACATTTAACCCTCTCAAAGACGTCACTGGCTGTATGAGTGTTGTCCACAAACAGATGTTATAGGGTGCATTGAGGAAAATCCGAAGACGGGATAATTTTGAAAATGGCAAATATCTACTACACTAGAAACGCTTTATTCTTTATTCTTTATTATATTGCAGTCATGTTCATTTTACATTAGGTGTTACGATTTGAGAATGGTAGGTACATGACACCCTGTAAGGGCACTCAATATTTCTTAAGTCTACACTTCATACTTTAGCAACACTTACGCCGCTGCAACGCTTACATGGCATCTTGCGTACTGTTGCTACACTAGAAAGAGTTTCTAGTTTAGTAGATATTGCTGGACGTGAACAAATATTTCTATAGGTAGAAAATTGGAATTTAGATTTAAATGAACACCTACTTAAATGTTAATACAGGCTATGAAGGCATGTATTCCCCTATAGCTAGCAATTCATATTTTCTTTTATATACGCAAAGAGACTGGTACGGGCTGAAAAACAGCGCTGTGCAGTCACCTGACTCGCGGCACAAGCTGAGTCCCGAGCCTATTGTCGCACTTAAATAGTAGGTATTTATATGTTAACAAATAGTTCTAAATGTTATACCTATTAGATAAGTAGTTATTAATAGATGTATGTATACTTATCGCTACTTTACTGCTGCTGTAATTAATGCTTATTGCCCTTATAGGGTGGTTGACTGTCAGGTAAAATCAAGTTCTTTTTTTTTCTCGAACTGTCGGAACGGTTAGATACTAGTGTATATGAAACGCACACACGACGTCACGTTCAAATTAACTCCTCCTTCTACATAGTTATAATTAAACATATATATATTTATACAGTCAGCAACCCTATTGGACTTATGTGCTTATTGTGTCTTTTTTCTTTTTCCTTGTTTGTTTTATTTTGTTACTGTGTTTTGCGACAATAAATGACTTTTTATTTATTTTTATTTTTTTTATATTTGCCATTTTCAAAATTACCCCGCCTTCGGACTTACCCCAATGAACTATACTCACTTAAACTTGCTGGGTATGGTGCCCCAGTGTCGTTTCTGCCCCTTGCAGTCTAATTGCCACGCCCGCCATAAGCCCGGAGCGCCGTTGAACAGAGTGTTGTCTACAAACAACACCTCGTCTTTCCGGAACCACAGCGAATATTCGTCTATCGTATCTACACCTGAAATGATAGTTTGTTAGACTTGAAGAGATTAAAAAAGTTTTCACCAAAAAAGGTCCCATTTGCAGCTAGCACGATACCTTTTATAAAACCTTCGTAGTTTTATCTATAAATAAATAAATAAATAAATATTATAGGACATTTTTTTTTACACAAATTGACTAAGCCCCACAGTAAGCTCAAGAAGGCTTGTGTTGTGGGTACTCAGACAACGGTATATATAATATACAAATACTTAAATACATAGAAAACAACCATGACTCAGGAACAAATATCACACAAATAAATGCCCTTACTGGGATTCGAACCCAGGACCGCGGCTTCACAGGCAGGGTCACTACCCACTAGGCCAGACCGGTCGTCAAAACACATCTATACATGTTTTCTAGCAAGTATAATTGCAACGGGACTAACTACGTATAAGTTGGCGGTGAAAAGCATTGAGCTACTAGTACTGACTGTTCCCAAAAGTCAACAAAATATATTTTTTCTCTTAACCTCGTGCCGCCCAATGTACATTAGGATGTACACTCAGTTTCAATGGAATTTCAACCTTAATTAACAATAAAGTAGGTAGCATTTCATTTGTCTCGTAAAATTTTCGAACAAATGAAATTCAACCTAATTGAAATTACAACAAGATTCCAACTTCTTTGGCTATAATTTTGTATGGTGGGTGGCCCAAGGTTAAGTATCTTAATCAAAGCCATATTCCTCTCTTGCATGAGATGAGGCCTGTGCCCAGCAGTGGGACGTACACAAAGTAGGTTGATGTATTATCAGTGTTTCTCTGTATGTTCAAATGGTGAAAAATTTGTTAATAGGCTAGCAACAGCAATAGCAGCACACAGTTCAAAAAGATTCTCGCATTCTCGAGTCTAGCTCGCAAGGCGAAGATAAAATCCAAGCATAGACAAAAATACTAATTTCTTCTAGTTCTTTTGTCTATGATTCAAGACATTTCTTTTAGTTCTTTTGTCTATGATTCAAGACAAGTAGTAACACCAAAAATACGCATGTACACACGTTTTAAAAGAAAATTCTTACATTCGAAGTCCACCGCTTCTTTGCTCTGCGTTTCTTGCCCTGACGAACCTAAATTATTTCATTTCATTATAAATTTGAACAACTATTTATTGAGTTACTCTGTTTACTGAGATACATACATACATACATATAATCACGCCTATTTCCCGGAGGGGTAGGTAGAGACCACGGATTTCCACTTGCTACGATCCTGACATACCTCTTTCGCTTCCGTTACTTTCATAACATTCCTCATACACGCTGCGCCTCGTACTGAGATACATTGGATTTATTTCAAATTTAGTTCCAGATATCATATACTTCTGCTGTAGTTGAGTAAAAATTGTAAAGAGAGATTTAAAAAAGGTATTCAAAGTGTATTGTGTAATGAATACTAATGATTATTCATAGTATAGCATAACTGTCATGTGTTAACTGTAAGTAATGTTCTCACGTTTTAGAACATTCTAAATTGTTTATATTGGAACGTCCATGGATTATTTCCTAATATCCGTGATTATTTCCTATAAAAAAAACTCAAAATAGATCCGACAACGGGAATTTAATATTATTTCTAATAAGATAAAGATAAAAGATAGTCAATAGGCATATTACAATGCGCTTATGAACGTCAAATAAAGCTACACCGGCTCCAACCCTACAACCTCTACCTCTGACTCGAGAAGATTTAAACCCCCCCTCAATTGGAGGAGGGTATCCCAATATGGGACCGGCAACATTAGGTGTATAGAGAAGAGACAGATAGTACGCTGATATCTGGCATCCGGCCGGATATAAAAATAAGGGCCGGATACTGAATAGTAACCGAATATTCGGTGCATCTCTAGAAGCCTCTGACTATTTTTTAAGAGTCCGGGCAACACGTTAAATAACGTACCTGTGGATGTGATTTTAGCACATCGGTCGAAGCCGGCTCGGATGTAAAAGGCGTCGCCAGGTTTATCCTTGATGTCGTGGTATTGCTGTAGGTCTAGGCGGACTAACACGGACACCTAAAAAGAGGGATTTAATAAACAATTCAACTCTTAGCACAAAATAGAAACGATGCAGAACCAGCAAGAAAAGCACTACCAACATCTGGTGTCTAATGGGGTTGGCAACTGTTTGCATAGATGGCGCCATCATAGCTTGCCCCTTTTTCTATGAGATTTGGCTTAAAAGGGCTGGCATCCAGGGCATTAAAAAAACAAAAAAATTACACAATTCTAGGGATTGACAGGGCAAGCTATGATGGCGCCATCTGCTAAATACTTCGACCGGCGTATTTCAATATATTGCTATAGATTTGTCCTAGCTTGAAGCCATCATCATAGCTAGAATGTCGCGATTAGCGCTGAATGGGTTATAAGTCTTAATTTCTTAGTTATAAATTTAACAATTAATCGGCGAAATGTTTCCGAGTTGTGTGACGTCAGCAACTAAGGCAATATGCAGCCCTAAATAAGTGTATGGCCTGAGTGGACGCTCGAGTTGGGCGTGCAGCGGGGCGGGGCGTGCGGCGTGCATGTTAAACAAATGCAAACGTATAGGAGCGGCCTTAGTACACGCTGCTCTAATTACTCCTGATCTTGACGCCACGCTGCACGTCCCGCCGAACGCTCCGCTTCGAGCGTCTACTCAGGCCTTACACTTAGATGAAAAAAGTTAAAATGCAACTGCAACTCACCTTTTCCGCTGGCTTGGCCAACTCCAAAGCGGCCTGCTCAGCCGTCGCTCTCCTCAAATCCACATTATTGTACTCCATAATCTGGTCCCCCGTCCTCAACCCCGCATTATACGCAGGCGAGTCGATCTGCACACTATGCACAAAGATACCCACTGCGTTACCCCCCACCAAACTGATCCCAAGATCGGAACAGTTCCTCATTTCTATTATCAGAAACCTGGGCAAATCTTTACTCGTCTGCGACTGTCTTAAAGTCGCGACTTCAGTCGATGGCGCTTCCATTCTTAAAGACTGCTGCGGACCTGGGGAATTCCTAGGAGTTGGGGACCCCGAGAGGGAAACTTCTTCATCATGAGAACTTTCTCCTGATGATGAACTCCCAGACACTTCGACCTCGTCCTTGTATTTCTCAGGGCTGTATTGCACTAGCATGGTTATCGAATTGCCTATTTGTCTTAACACGCTGGCGGCGAGACTGTAGGTAGCTGATCTCATGTTAATACCGCAAACTTCAAGCAACTGATCGCCGACTTGTAAACCTACTTGACTGGCAAGTGAGTTGTCGTTTACAGTTGACACGAACACACCTCCGCTGCTTGGTGGACAGTAGATCTGTATGCCTAACGGCTGTTGACTCTTATCTATGTGCACTCTCCTAAGTTCTCCCGGTAATGGCTTATTCCAGCCCAAGCCTGTGTATTCAGGCATTGAATTCCTGGTCGCTTTATGAGCTATCTGCTTCGCTCCCCTTCCTGGACTTAATATTTCTACATGATAGGTCGGCATCGGAGAATTTCTTTCTGAACTCCTCTCAATAGAGCCTGTGCTTAGTTTTCCAGCTGAATTCTTAGAAGTCACACTAGGATTTGAAGGGATTCTGAATCTCTGATTCTCTTTCTTTCTCGGGAATGTGCCGCCTTCGTAAACGTGAGGGTAGTCGCCTAATACTCTATTCGCACGTGGTACAGGCTGGAGATCAGACATGTTGTGAGTATGTGAGGGAAAGGAATGCATTTCATAGCTCGTGCCGATGCTTTCCCCTGACTGACTCTGTGGTATGTTAGTCGGGCTCGCTAAATGAGGGTATCGACTCGATGTGTGAGGATTCGAATTTACGAAAGGTCCTCTGTAATACTGAGATTGTAACCGCGATTGGGACGGCAATGTTCCTGTCATAGCGAAATTGGTGTTGCTATTTAAACTGTCCGGACCGAAGCTGTCACTGTCCGATGGATATTTGTTCACCGTTTTTGGCGATGAAGACTTTTTAGGAGCATAATACTGTTCTAGAATAGGGTGATTCTTCATCTGGTGCTCGAGCGAAGTTGGTGTTTTTCTCGAAATAAAATCTAAGGAACTAGGTCCTTTATTGACATTGAAGTCTAAGGAATGGGGGCTTTTAGTTCTGTTTCTGGTCACTGGCTGGTAGTCTAAAGAATCGTCGGACGGGTTCAGAGCTAGGCTGAGTCTGTTCGGTGTGATGTCATGTTCGGAATAGTCGCTCATGGACATTTTATCTTTCTCCAGCGTCCGGATTTTCTCGAAGTTCATGCTTGGGGACGTGAATTGCGGATGGGGATTATGGATAGAAAGTGGGGCAGGTTTCGGAAAATGGGCTATAGCTGGGGATGATTCTATGGATTTGTAGACGGAGTGTCGCGCTGGGGTGGTGACTTGAGTTAAGGGTGCGTGGCCTAGAGGTATGGGGTTTGAGTTCCGATTGGTATTAGACCTTTGTGGTTCTGGTTGTAGCTTTGTGGGTGGACTTAGGAGCATGGATAATGGTGGTCGTTCTTTCCTCGAGCGTGGTTGGACGATGGTCCCAGTAGGGTTCTCCTCTAGGCCGAAGTTAGCCCGTGCTTTAGGCCAAGTGCCCCCATTTTTAGAATCACTCTGCGACTCTTTGTTTTTTCTTCGCGACCGTTTCAGGACACTGCTGGTTTCTTTGACTGTAAATAATAAATACACGAATATACAGGAAAAGCTTTGATTAGAAATGCAAAATTTACTCATTACAGTTATGTTAACTTTTATCACAAAAATTATATATGTAATAGGGTTTACCCTTGAATTGCCGACAGACATTTCATCGAATGTTATTTCGAAGACAACGTTTCAAGTATTTTCATTTCATCGACAAGTCATTGCGTCGAGGAATCGATACTAGTTAATTTAAATCTCGGACTTTTAATTGGTACTTGAGTTATTTTGCATATAGTTTATATCGTGGTATTTCTTTACGGGTTTTCTTATTTCATTTTGGATTGCATTTAATAAAATTTATAACGCATAATATTATTTCAATTTGTAATATTTCATATTTATTTAATATTTGTAATACTTTGAAAGCCGTTCGTTTCTGTATGGGGTCGCAGTTCTAACCTAACCTAAACCTACTTTGATAGCCGTTCGTTTTTGTGTAGGTTCTCAGTTCTAACCTAGCCTAACCGAAACCTACTTAGTTTTATTATACATATTTGTATGACAAAATTATATACATAATTTGAAAATTCTTACAACAGAAAAATGTATAAATGTGTATTACGACATATAAAAATATATTAAAGTAATACGTCGAACAAATGAATTGCAATGTTTAGTAGTTGTGTCAATTATAAAATAATTTGAAACGAATCAGCGATCAAGTAATATTCATTGAATAGTATTTCTACGCAGTAAGAAAAATTGAAATAAATAGTATATGAAACAAAATAACGCCAAACAATATTACGAGTACTAATGTTTCGATGAATCGTTGTCGATGAAATAATATTCGATGAAAAGTTTGTCGACAAAACAAGGGTACACCATGTAATAGTTTACTAGTTGCTAGAAGTGGTCACTTACTTGTTTTTCCATGATAGCTGTCGATGACAGAATCCAACTCTGCTATCGCGTCTGACTCTGGTACCTGGATTATAGATTATTTATATCATTCAAATGTAATCAATTGGTACACGAAAAAATGCGAAAATATCGGGAAGACAATGATCGCTGAAAATACATTTCAGATAGAGAATCAAGATTGAAGCATTTGTCCGTAAGAGCGTAAATCAAAATACCTATGTATTATCATATGAATCATTTGCAATAAATTTCTTATTACGCATTCAATGACACAAGTACCAACCGGAAATTTTGCTATCGCGACAACAGAAATCTTTATCGCTGCTGTCAAACAATTATAACAAACAATCCGACTTCGTAAACAACTTTAAAGTACACATTATATTATACTAATAATGTTTTTTATACAAAATACTTATTATTTATTGACAAATGTTGATATGAAATATCTTTATCGTTAAAAAACATAGAATAAACGTAATCGTGTGACGTTCAGTTTTATAAATATGACCCGTTGAAATCTTACAAGTATCTAATAAGTATATAGTATTAGTAAGGTTGAATAGCTCTACTTTTACTACTAGGAAAAAACATCTCAGAGGCATGAATTATGTAACCATTTTATTTTATTGATACCATATTTAAAAACGGAAATAAACTTAACATCCTAAGACAAACCATACAAAAAATTTTGTCAAGTGAATTTGAAATCAATAATGAAGGAAATATGGTTAAAAACCTTTTGTTTTGAAATGGAACGAAACACATGAAAAACAATTCTGTTCCAATTTAAAACGGTTTAAATTACACTGAAGTAACTAAAACTACGTGGGCCTAAAATTGTACAAGAAAACACTTGGTTTGTAACTTTAACACATTCAGTGCCGAAAACCCGACTATCGGGTATTTTATGATTTCGTTCCCAGGCCGGACGACCCGATAGTCGGGATCCTGGCACTACAGTTTTAAATGACGAAATTTTTGTGGCCTTGCGGCAATTTTTGTGGGTGGCAATGAATTTGTTAACTAATCTTACCTTAACACTGATTTAAACTTTCACGATTTTTACACATTATTAAATCCAGAATTAATCCAGTCATTAGTAAATGTAAGCGTAAACGAATATCGACAGTCGATAAATCGAATATCGTTAGTGTTGTGTGTCGACAGAGTGACATCCCTAGTGCGCATAACGTTCAAGTTGATAAACAAGACCAAGCGCGGGTAGTTCGAAAAACTCGCGCGGTTAGAAGCTGATGTCAACTTAAGCCAGTCTTCTCCGAGACCACGGGGACAACGCCGTCCTCGAAACGTCGGAGGTAAATCTTGAAACTTAGATACGCGATTAAGTCCCGTTGTACAATTTAATAATCTTACCTTATTTTGTTTATCCTTCGACTTGCTGCGCCCCGTGACCGCTTCTATCTTCCCTCTGATCATGTCCCATGTACCTGATAACATCGATAACGTATCGATAAAGTGTCGATAGCTTATCTTATCGATTAGTTTCCTACTCTAGCGCCTTTGGCCCACATTAGGTATTTATCTTTATCAAACACAAAGATATAGAAATGAATGAATAAAGTAAGTATATAATTAAATTCGCTGAGAAATGTGATAATGCAATAATAGGTTAGTATGAAAAGGATTAAGAATCTTTTACAGATTTTTTTTTGTGTAACCCTGTGTAGTATATTCTTCTGGTGATGTACAGATGCTATTTATACATTTGATTTTTTACCTAGTAGTACCTAATCATAAGTTAATATTAAAAGTATCCTGAAGACCCATCACGACGATTATTCTACGGTTTTAGGCTTCTACTGCGATTGCTGAGGACAATGGTTCGATTCCAGCATTGGGTACTGGAGGCCTTGGTCACTTTTCTTTCGTAATATGACATTTATTAAGTTAAAATATTTTGGTATCATAAAATTGGTATTAATAATTATTCATTAAGTATGTACCAACCTCTCTCCTGATGTATCTTGCCCTGGCTTCCAGCTGCTACATGGTACACGTACCGACGGTCAAAATCCGGTACACCGTGCTCTATGTGGACCTGATAAAAAAAAACAATGTTAGTCACATGTTTCATATTTTCCTTCTTTAGTAGTTAAGGGTGGTATTCCACCTGTCCAATTTCTTTGTCAAATGTGCATCGCGTCTCACTCTCTCATCAAGCACAATGTGAGATGCAAATACACATTGGACAAAGATATTGGACAGATGGAATACCACCATAAGGAGCCGTCCATCAAAGATTAGGCTTGTTATATTGTTTCGAGCAGTGTCGTTTATGTCGCAGTAATCCATAGTGTTACTGCTAAACACGTAAAGTGGCAAATAGGGAGTATTACTGCAATGTTTTGCCGCCAGAGTGCAGCACTAGTGACTTAAGTATACCATAGAGTAACTTATACATACTGTACCTTAAAGTTTTCACAAACAATCAAATATGACATTGATACATCAAGGCGGTTTGTTTACAAAGGGCCTACCGGGAAACGCGAAATCGAAACTCAGCTACCTGCCTCTTTATCTCTCGAATACGCAAGAGTGATAGAGAGGTTAGATAACAAAATGTCGACTCTCTTCGTTTGCGGTAGACCCTTAGATTGTGACTTATTGTGGGAGTGACGCCACCTACGCAGAGTTTCGCGTAATATTCCCTATTACCATATTACAAAACTATCATGGGTGTGGTGGTCTAAAATCGTCGGTTTAAAGTAAACCTCGGTTGTGATGTATAAAGCAGAAAACTCGCTCTCGAAAAATTTCCAAAAAGTACTAAAAATTCTGTTTAGGGAAGGGAGGGGGGGCTAATACAGAGAGAAAATGCTAACTTTAAGAAAAAATACTTATTTACCTTAGAGTCGGAAGGTGGGTGCAGAAATGGAGACCAGTCTTCAGTCTGCGAGCAAAGACTTAGAATCTTGCCTTCGCTGGAGTCAAACAGTGATAGCCTGTAAAAAATATATATTTTTATGTCAAATTAGAGTGTCATGGACTCTTCATGCTATATTTTACCTAATTGCAGACAATAACTTTTGATTAAAACTAGAAAAAAAAAAACACAAACTACCTATAAAATAAAATAAAACACAAACTACCTATATACTTACCTACCTATAAACCAACTACAAAAAGAATTGCTGAGTTAAGATCTACTGAACGGTGATCTTAAAACCCAGATACTACAATGTCAGTTGAAATTGCTAATTTACCCTCATCGTTACCTACTGTTTTTGTACTAAAAAAACAGACCGGTCAAACAAATATAAAAACTAGGTTTAATTAGTACAAACGTCACGCCGGTTTTTGGGTTTCGATGTTTAGTAAGTCCCGCGTACTTGTACAAGTACACTTTTTTTCTCGTATATAAAAATTCCAACATTTAAAATGCAAAATTTGGGGTGAAACTTTAAATAGAAATACCCAGAAACAAAAGAATATAGAACATATTCAAAAATACAAAATGTTCCCTGGATCTTAAGAGATCAAATACTTACTACATGATTTCACTTACATAATACTTCATAAATTATTTCATGTCATCAGTAATCGTAATAAAAATGGTTGAACAAACTTTTAACACTTAAGTAGTGTAGCCCGCGAGAGATACAAAACACGATTGAGATGCATAATTGTGAAAACACTAACATATTTTCCTCCATTGTGAGATGCGATTGCGTAAATTCAAAAATGCGTAAACAGACCTAACGTAAATATTGATTTTATATGTCAATTCAATCCAAATGGAAAAGAATAGTCAAGTTTCACATTCGATTGGAGCTTTAATTTGACGGCGTATAGCATTATAACCAAATTATTCAGTAAGCGTCCTAATTGACGCGGCAATATCGGTTTGCAACAACAAGATTAAATAAGAAAAGTGACAACTACCTACAATCTGACCAGCTATGGTCGCATTTTTATTCCCTTGTCATGCTATGCGTCACTTTCTCACTTACATATTTGTTAGAACGTGACAGCCATGGTGACAAATGATAAAGAGCCGGCCATCTTAGCCCTACAGCATACAACTAAAATATACTGTATTATGGAGATGCACTACTGCAATACTGGTACAGTCCGACTTAGCTAAATCTGCACCTATAGGGAAACCAGTATTTGCTAGTACATCACAAAATTATTTGAGCAGTACATCAACTCATTTGCGCGTTGTCTTTGACGCATTACGTAAAAGGTCGACAGAATGATGAAGTCGAATGTTTCCCTCTTTGAGGAGTGCCCACACTTCCGACACGCTCTTCATGCCTTTCGACAATCTGTTGTTGGTCTGTCAATGTGCTTATATGTCTATATAACAGACGTACCTGTTCGCATCTAAGCAGCAGGGATAGAGCGGCCGCAACAACGTAAGTGTCACAGTTTCGTATTGACACTCGTTGAGGAGTGCCCACACTTCCGACACGCTCTTCATGCCTTCGAGCGATCTGTTGTTCTGTCATAATATGTCTATGTAACAGACGTACCTGTTCGCATCCAAGCAGCAGGGATAGAGCGGCCGCAACAACGTAAGTGTCACAGTTTCGTATTGACACTCGTTGAGGAGTGCCCACACTTCCGACACGCTCTTCATGCCTTCGAGCGATCTGTTGTTCTGTCATTGTACAATATGTCTATATAACAGACGTACCTGTTCGCATCTAAGCAGCAGGGATAGAGCGGCCGCAACAACGTAAGTGTCACAGTTTCGTATTGACACTCGTTGAGGAGTGCCCACACTTCCGACACGCTCTTCATGCCTTCGAGCGATCTGTTGTTCTGTCATTGTACAATATGTCTATATAACAGACGTACCTGTTCGCATCTAAGCAGCAGGGATAGAGCGGCCGCAACAACGTAAGTGTCACGGTTTCGTATTGACACTCGTTGAGGAGTGCCCACACTTCCGACACGCTTTTCATGCCTTCGAGCGATCTGTTGTTCTGTCATTGTAAAATATGTCTATATAACAGACTTACCTGTTCGCATCTAAGCAGCAGGGATAGAGCGGCCGCAACAACGTAAGTGTCACAGTTTCGTATTGACACTCGTTGAGAAGTGCCCACACTTCCGACACGCTCTTCATGCCTTCAAGGGATCTGTTGTTCTGTCATTGTACAATATGTCTATATAACAGACGTACCTGTTCGCATCTAAGCAGCAGGGATAGAGCGGCCGCAACAACGTAAGTGTCACAGTTTCGTATTGACACTCGTTGAGGAGTGCCCACACTTCCGACACGCTCTTCATGCCTTCGAGCGATCTGTTGTTCTGTCATTGTACAATATGTCTATATAACAGACTTACCTGTTCGCATCTAAGCAGCAGGGATAGAGCGGCCGCAACAACGTAAGTGTCACAGTTTCGTATTGACACTCGTTGAGGAGTGCCCACACTTCTGACACGCTCTTCATGCCTTCAAGGGATCTGTTGTTCTGTCATTGTACAATATGTCTATATAACAGACGTACCTGTTCGCATCTAAGCAGCAGGGATAGAGCGGCCGCAACAACGTAAGTGTCACAGTTTCGTATTGACACTCGTTGAGGAGTGCCCACACTTCCGACACGCTCTTCATGCCTTCGAGCGATCTGTTGTTCTGTCATTGTACAATATGTCTATATAACAGACTTACCTGTTCGCATCTAAGCAGCAGGGATAGAGCGGCCGCAACAACGTAAGTGTCACAGTTTCGTATTGACACTCGTTGAGGAGTGCCCACACTTCCGACACGCTCTTCATGCCTTCGAGCGATCTGTTGTTCTGTCATTGTACAATATGTCTATATAACAGACTTACCTGTTCGCATCTAAGCAGCAGGGATAGACCGGCCGCAACAACGTAAGTGTCACAGTTTCGTATTGACACTCGTTGAGGAGTGCCCACACTTCCGACACGCTCTTCATGCCTTCGAGCGATCTGTTGTTCTGTCATTGTACAATATGTCTATAGACCAGACTTACCTGTTCGCATCTAAGCAGCAGGGATAGAGCGGCCGCAACAACGTAAGTGTCACAGTTTCGTATTGACACTCGTTGAGAAGTGCCCACACTTCCGACACGCTCTTCATGCCTTCAAGGGATCTGTTGTTCTGTCATTGTACAATATGTCTATATAACAGACGTACCTGTTCGCATCTAAGCAGCAGGGATAGAGCGGCCGCAACAACGTAAGTGTCACAGTTTCGTATTGACACTCGTTGAGGAGTGCCCACACTTCTGACACGCTCTTCATGCCTTCAAGGGATCTGTTGTTCTGTCATTGTACAATATGTCTATATAACAGACTTACCTGTTTGCATCCAAGCAGCAGGGATAGAGCGGCCGCAACAACGTAAGTGTCACAGTTTCGTATTGACACTCGTTGAGGAGTGCCCACACTTCCGACACGCTCTTCATGCCTTCGAGCGATCTGTTGTTCTGTCATTGTACAATATGTCTATAGACCAGACTTACCTGTTCGCATCTAAGCAGCAGGGATAGAGCGGCCGCAACAACGTAAGTGTCACAGTTTCGTATTGACACTCGTTGAGAAGTGCCCACACTTCCGACACGCTCTTCATGCCTTCAAGGGATCTGTTGTTCTGTCATTGTACAATATGTCTATATAACAGACGTACCTGTTCGCATCTAAGCAGCAGGGATAGAGCGGCCGCAACAACGTAAGTGTCACAGTTTCGTATTGACACTCGTTGAGGAGTGCCCATACTTCCGAAACACTCTTCATGCCTTCAAGGGATCTGTTGTTAATCTGTCAATATAAAATGTACGGCGGTTTATTTTAATACCTTTTATAAAAACCCTACTAACTTGAAATAGAGTCTGTTCGGAAAGAGAAGAGTCGTGGAATGTATTGGGGCCCATACATTCCACGACTATTCTTTTTCCGCACACTCTAGCTAAAATTGTCTTCAGTCACTTAGAAATTTTAATAAGACGTGACGTGACGGACTTGACAGTGACAAAAATACACCCATTTATGACCATAATATGTAAAACAAAATCTAAATCAGCCCCAGTTCTAAAATTATGTATTTTAATTTAGATTAGTAGTAGTAGTTTTTAAATCTAATGGAAAATTGGTATAAAGTTGAAGAATTAGCTGGCACTTACACTAGCTATGCGATCTCCTACGAAGATGTTGTCGTCTTTTGCTATAGCGCTACCCGGAGATATTTTACTGATGAAAATACCTGGTAAAGACATTCGAAAATTAAGTAGGTTATTAAAAAAAACAACGTGTTGCACTCAGGGAGTGCCGGCAGAAGTGAAAACTCAATGACTAGTGCAAAATGCACTATGTATAATTGAGGTTAACGCCATCTACGTTAGCGTTAATTACATGAAACCCACTGTTAGTACACATCACTGTTAGTAGGTACTCGAGTTATATTAATACCAGTTAGAGCGAAACTCACTAGATGGCATTTAAATCAATAAAGAAAAACTCAATGACATTACATGTAACAGTTTTTCATGAATTGAGTTTTTCTTTATTGATAATTGATTTAAATGCCATCTAAATGAGTGAGTGGCCATCTAAATCTTACGGTCACGTGATCGTCTTACGCTGTCTCGAGTGTAAAATTTTTTCCCCACCTCAAAAAATGCACAGCGCCGCTAAAGAAGTTTTCACTTCAATAAAAACATAAAATACAAAACAAATGCAACTTTATGTGAAACGGTATTGTGAAAATTAGTCAGGCGCTAAGTTTGCTCACTTCAGACGGCTTACCGCGAACACCGAAGTTCGCAAATTGCCGACATCTAGCTTTCTCTGTCACTCTAATTACGCCCTAACTGGAGTAAGAGATAAAGATGCTTGCAATTATCGAATTTCGGTGTTCGTGGTAGACATTCAGCTGTCAATGGTTACAATATTTTAAATATCGTATGTCATAAACACAAACATCACTCAAACGCCAAAGTCCCGGGCGCAAGGGAGCTAATGTAAACCTTACTTGAAAGTGTGAAGGTTACTTTGACAACGTCCGCGATAATACCTATCCTCATAAGACCCACCAGATAAAGTTTTCTAATTTTTTAATTTGAACCCTATTCTATAATTTCGTTTGGTTTAAAAAGCAATGAATCAAAATAAATGCTACTTTATTTGGTTCAAGAAAGGTTCAAATTAGATTGCACGAATATGTACATTATAATGTACATTTAGTCTCAGGAGGCTATAGTTGTCCTTGAGGGCACGACTAGTAGTTTTCGTTAGAATCGCTAGAATTGTAAGTAGCTGTTAACATTTTGTGCCCTATCAGGGTGTCATGTACCAACTACCTGTAACTAACATCTTTTATAATGCACATGACATGTAATGTTGAAATAAATTGGAATTGAAATAGTAACGACGACGACGGTGTTCTTGGCGTTCAAAAGGTTTCCTCATTTTTCATTTCTTAAGAAAAGGCAGGGGAAGCCAGTAGTCACCCAGTCTACTCACCGTGCTGCAGGTGCAACGCGCTGGTGTCGGCGAGCCGCAGTGCGCGGCGCAGGCGGCGCGCGGCGGCGCGCTGCAGCCGCAGCTGCGCGCCGCCGCGCATGGTGGCTGCGCGTAAAGCCGCCGCGCATGCGCCAGCGCGCGCCCAGCCGGCCGCGCCGCCGCCTATTACGCGGTCCAGTACTCTGTAGGACAGAAACATGGTTACTTCAACATTTCAATAGGGATGTTGACACATGTTGAATTTTATAACAAAATTCTAGTAAAATAGATAGCAAACGAGCAATTTATCACAATAATGTGGATATTAAAATAAAATATTGAAAGATTACAAAAATACAAGACCTGAAAGTTTCAAAATTTAAGTTTTTTTTAACTTCCAAAAACGATAAAAGTAAGGGTACCATTCGATTCCTTACATTTCACCAAAAAAAAATATTGTATAGCAACTATATACATAAACGCAATATTTCACCGACAAAAACGCAATTTTCTTGTTTTGTCCATACTACAACGTGGGCGATGACGTCACGGCCTCTGTCCGTTTTGTATAGGGCGTTTCGCGAGTGAAATGCGACTGTCGGACTTTGACTACAATTTCTGACTTTTGTGTTACTTTAATGCAATGGGTCCCATAAAGAGATTTGATCCTAAAAACAAACCCGATCGATTGATACCATAAAAAAAATTAGTCATGTAGCCTATATTCACATGAGTCTCTAGGAGCGTACGTCGAAAAATCGAAAATCGTTATCTGCCTCTCTATCGCTCGAATGTGCAGGAGGGATAGAGGCAGAAAACATTTTGTGATCTTTCGATGTTGCCAGTTGGCGCTCTGTTATGTTCTTACACCATCACAACGGCCCTACGCAGACCTCGACATTTTCGCCATCGGACCTTCGGCCCTGTAACTAATTAAACACTATACCATGATTGTATGCTTAAAAGCTCTAACCTCCCGCAGATCGGCCTTCGGCCTCGCTTTAAATTACTGGAGTTTGACATACTCAGCAGCTCCGGGCCTTTAGCCTCCCGGCCTTAAGCTCGCCCTTCACATTCGCGAAACACAGTATTTATATTGGATTTTGCTTTGTTCATCACTTTCGCAACGAAGCCTTCGGTCTCACCCAAAATTACTAGGGCTAATCATTACGTTGGACCCTTACAGAGACTTAAGGTTTATTTATGCCCTTAATACTCACTTGATCTTCCCTTCAGCCACTGAACCCTTGGCCACCGAAGTGACGTAGACGCTAGGGTCGTTGGGGAAGTACGGCTCGTCTCTACCGCCGGCCAGTTCCACGCCGAGCTCGCCGTCTGCGTTGGAACCGCTCAGTTCTACGTCGATTACTTCTCACTATATCCTGTGGATACTCACTTGATCTTCCCTTCAGCCACTGAACCCTTGGCCACCGAAGTGACGTAGACGCTAGGGTCGTTGGGGAAGTACGGCTCGTCTCTACCGCCGGCCAGTTCCACGCCGAGCTCGCCGTCTGCGTTGGAACCACTCAGTTCTACGTCGATGACTTCTCACTATATCCTGTGGATACTCACTTGATCTTCCCTTCAGCCACTGAACCCTTGGCCACCGAAGTGACGTAGACGCTAGGGTCGTTGGGGAAGTAAGGCTCGTCTCTACCGCCGGCCAGTTCCACGCCGAGCTCGCCGTCTGCGTTGGAACCGCTCAGTTCTACGTCGATTACTTCCCATTCTATGTCCTGTGGAAAAATAATAGCCAAGATTAAGTTATATTAATGATTGTGTGAAGTTTGTGCTTCGGATTTGAAAATTAATAAAGGCTTCTGGTTGTCAAAATTAAATGTCTGAATGGAAAGGTGTTTTGTAGAATGAGGAGACTCAGAAAACTTTTAGGTAAGAATAGACATGGAAAAATCATTGGTAATTTGATACGATACGACCAGCTATTTAAAACTATTTTGGAGGAGTGTATCTGGGTCAATCAACTATTTCTTGTTGTTATTCTGTCCCATCAGCGAGGAGACAATAGTAGCATAGATTGTTAGAAGATCTGCTGTACCATGTTCTACTAACATGCTCAGTAGATGTCCCATTATGGAAAGGTCTTATAACTACTATAAAATGCAAGTTTGGTTCATTTAAATACGAAAAACCTAGAGTTTTAAGAGTGACTCAGGAGACCGTAACCATAGCAACATGTGACAAGAAAAAGTTGATTAACCCATCTCGTGTGTCCTATACGCTAGAGGCAGAAATGCTTTACCTGCACATGATCGACAGCCGTCTCCCGATGGTCGCGGCGCGCGCGCTCTGTGTTCGCGCCGCCGTGGCGCCGCGCGTCCGCCAACTCGCCCACCATGGCGTCCCTTTCCTGCACACGATATCATTTAAATCTAGGTTACAATTCCCATCTATTACCACCACCAAAAAAAACCGGCCAAGTGCGAGTCGGACTCGCGCACGGAGGGTTCCGAAAATAGAGCAAAACAAGCAAAAAAACGGTCAACCATCCAAGTACTGACCCCGCCCGACGTTGCTTAACTTCGGTCAAAAATCACGTTTGTTGTATGGGAGCCCCACTTAAATCTTTATTTTATTCTGTTTTTAGTATTTGTTGTTATAGCGGCAACAGAAATACATCATCTGTGAAAATTTCAACTGTCTAGCTATCACGGTTCGTGAGATACAACCTGGTGACAGACGGACGGACGGACGGACGGACAGCGGAGGCTTAGTAATAGGGTCCCGTTTTTACCCTTTGGGTACGGAACCCTAAAAAAGGCTGTGTGTCAGCTCCGACGCACGACTGGAGTTTACTCCTTATGAACGATTATAAAATACATTATAAAATGTATATTAATAGATATTTATAGACGGGTCTATCGCGAATTTTTACTGACGTTTCGACACAGGTTTCACTGGTCGTGGCCGCGGCTAACTGGTGTCCCAGCAAAATGTCAAAACAGAGATTTGTGCAGCTACCCGACGGAAAGTGTATGAAAAAGTTTGGGGTAGACGTCACATTAAAACGTAAAATGTATGATCAAAACTCCGCAAATTGACAGTTGTTATTTGTTGAAATGGGATACCTAAATTAAAGCCGTTGCTCGGGGATGCGCAAGCTAAGTTGCGCACAAAACCATGCACTCACCTTTCGTAATCGGTTGCAGAGCGCTTTGACGCTCTCTCGCTCTTGCAGCAGTTTGTCTCGTTCGGAGAACGCCCAGTCTCGACGCCGTTTCGATACCTAAATAAAAGTAGTTTTTTTTTAACATAATGAGTTGTATTTTCATTTTGACATAATTCTATTTCTATACAATATATGTTGGACCCAAATAGCAAGCCAGGATAAGTTTCACAAAGTTTATTTTGATGTCTATCAACAAAGACAATTTAAATAGAGACGTATTGAGTAATTTTTCACAATAAATTTACTGCCAAATGCGCCATTTGACTTTGATCCTAATCCGTTCACTAATATGTCTTAAATTTGTTAAATATCTAAAGCCTCGCCATCTACTCGAGTATAGCCCAAAGGTATCGACCTTTGGCCTTTGGCATACCATGGCACAGAATAAATAATGGTACTAAGTACTAAGTAAGTGTTACGATCAGCACAGATATGGCCGCTAGGTGGCGACAGCGCCACGTGCGGCTTATGGCTTTCCCCAAAATTGGGGCCGAACGGATGTACTTTTAGCTACCTGTAGCAAAGCGATGAAATCGCGGAGTGAGACACGCCTGACCATGGCTTGTTCGAGGTTATCTCCTTGTCCAAACATGCAACACTTATAGCACTTCATCGACATACCTTGGTCTACCATTGTACCTGGCTATTACTCACGGTCTTGATCGAGGTTGCTCCTTGTAACACTTTCACAACCACTACCAATAACTGGTCCCAATCTGCAACAATTATAACACTTCATAGACATACCTCGGCCTCTCGTGCGTCGTTCAGGTCGGCGACGGCGCGATCGAGTTGTTTCCGTAGTCGGTACAGCTCCTGGATAGCTTGTTCAAGTGACCCTTGTAACTTCCTGGATAAGTGGTCCAAACATGCAACAATTATAGCACTTCATAGACATACCTCCGCCTCTCGTGCGTCGTTCAGGTCGGAGACGGCGCGATCGAGCTGTTTCCGTAGACGCTACAGCTCCTGGATAGCTTGTTCAAGTGTCCCTTTGTAACTTCCTGGATAAGTGGTCCAAACATGCAACAATTATAGCACTTCATAGGCATACCTCGGCCTCTCGTGCGTCGTTCAGGTCGGCGACGGCGCGATCGAGTTGTTTCCGTAGTCGGTACAGCTCCTGGATAGCTTGTTCGAGATTGTCCCCTTGTAACTTCCTGGATAAGTGGTCCAAACATGCAACAATTATAGCACTTCATAGACATACCTCGGCCTCTCGTTGTGAGTCGTTCAGGTCAACACCGGCGCGGTCTAGCTGTTTCCGTAGTCGCTACAGCTCCTGGATAGCTTGTTCGAGATTGTCCCCTTGTAACTTCCTGGATAAGTGGTCCAAACATGCAACAATTATAGCACTTCATAGGCATACCTCGGCCTCTCGTTGTGCGTCGTTCAGGTCGGCGACGGCGCGATCGAGCTGTTTCCGTAGCCGCTACAGCTCCTGGATAGCTTTATCGAGTGTCCCCTTGTAACTTCCTGGATAAGTGGTCCAAACATGCAACAATTGTAGCACTTCATAGACATACCTCGGCCTCTCGTTGTGCGTCGTTCAGGTCTGCCACGGCGCGATCGAGCTGTTTCCGTAGTCGCTGCAGTTCCTGATTGGCTTGCTCGAGATTGTCCACGCGCTCTTTGTCGGCGCCATCGCCGGACATACCCACTAGACCTGCAAAAATTCAATTATAGTCTGGCAAAAAGGAGTAGAAATTAAAAAGTGGCAATACTTTTACTGTGATAGGTACTCTTATATTTTAGTTTTATTATTATTTTTCTCTTAGTTTATTGTTGTATGCACAAATAGCTCTGTTTTACTCTGTAGAAAACAATTTGAATTAACATGATGTTAAAATATTTTCATTAAGGAAACTGTAAGTCTAGTTTTAAGAAAATTTCCAGTGTTATATATAACTATAAAAGACTGTTTGTTTCTTGAATAAATAAATAAATAAATAAATAAATAAATAAGTAAATAAATACTGTAGTGTTGTCCCTTTCAAATTAATCTAAGAAAAACGGGACACTATATTGTTGCCACTTTTTAATTACTACTATTTTTGTCAGACTGTAGGTTTAGGTATCGCAACGCGAAAATTCCACACAAGTTTTCCTCATGCCCCAATATGAAAGACGTTGCGGTGCGACACACAACACAAAAATACATAAAGTGTCATTCTATGGAACTTGCTAACTGTGTAAACAAACCGCCATATTGAAATTGTATCTAAATGATGAATTTACTAGTGACTTGTTAACATAGTTAGCAAGTTCGATAAAATGACACTTTAGGCTAATCAGATACATTGACTCATCTCATAAAATCATAACACAGGATATGATTTGTTATTAAACTTAAATACCCCCAGCCCCAGCCCCATATGTACTGTAAAACGTTGTTCGATACACGTGCGAATAGGTAATTCGCAACTCGTGTCGATTTAAAACACTCCCTTCGGTCGCGTTATCGCCACTCGTTTCGAATTTCCTCTTTTTCGCACTTGTATCGAAAATAACTATTACCTTGTAACTTATCCAACGAGGGATCATTGGAATGTTGTCCGTTGAGGAACCCGTCGGTACCAACACCGCTTGCGAGCCCCAAGTGGTGATACGCTGAGTTGTCTTGTCTGCCAACAATATTTGAGTTATAGATGGTTAAGCAGATCTTGTCAGTAGAAAAAGGCGGCAATTTTGAAAAATGTAGGGGATAAGGGATATCGTCCCATAGAAAATTTGAATTTCGCGCCTTATTTATAGGGTTCCGTACCTCAATCATGCGCCTGTCTGCCTGACCATCCCCCCCCCCCTCTCCGAAACTACTGGGTCTACAATGTTGAAAAAAATACACAAAATAGTTCTTGACCTATAGATGACAGGAAAACCTATTAGAAATGTGCAGTCAAGCGTGAGTCGGACTTAATGTACGGAACCCTTGTACGGAGTCCGACTCGCACTTGGCCGGTATTTCATCACGCTGGCACCTATTTAACACTGAAAATGTCTGTCCATTTTATTTTATTTTTATTCATGAACAATATGACAATTGTTAATTGGCTACTTTCCTACTAGTCAAACCAACTTCTTTTTTAGACCTGTCAAAACGATTCGCTAATATGGAATTTATATGAAAACATGTGTAGTGACGTCACGGTCAACTAATCTACTTTTTATATTTCAATCCGATTTATTAAATTAAGTAGAGGAAAGTACCCAATTGTATTTGAACATAACTACATACTAAGTTCCTTAAATCTAGGTCCTTAAATTAGGTCTAAGGTCCATTCATTCACAAGGTAGCTGACGCTTGAACGTGCACGGCATTTGTACCGATTTTTTGACAAACTGCTACAAATTGACGAAGTGCTTATTTACCGGGATTTCCCTAGTGTGGATGTGTTCTGTGGAGTCTTCAGGTCGGTGCACTCCTTGATGGCGCGGTCGCGGTCCACGAGCGCGGGGTCAATATCTCGACGTTATTACTTAAAACTTGTGTGTGGACAGCATGACAACTGGCGCCGCCATGTTTGACGTTGATCAGTTTGTTGTTAGTATATTTACCGTGATTTTCCTAGTGTGGATGTGTTCTGTGGAGTCTTCAGGTCGGTGCACTCCTTGATGGCGCGGTCGCGGTCCACGAGCGCGGGGTTAATATCTCGACGTAATTACTTAAAACTTGTGTGTGGACAGCATGACAACTGGCGCCGCCATGTTTGACGTTGATCAGTTAGTTGTTAGTATATTTACCGGGATTTCCCTAGTGTGGATGTGTTCTGTGGAGTCTTCAGGTCTGTGCACTTCTTGATGGCGCGGTCGCGGTCCACGAGCGCGGGGTCAATATCTCGACGTAATTACTTAAAACGTGTGTGGACAGCATGACAACTGGCGCCGCCATGTTTGACGTTGATCAGTTAGTTGTTAGTATATTTACCGGGATTTTCCTAGTGTGGATGTGTTCTGTGGAGTCTTCAGGTCGGTGCACTCCTTGATGGCGCGGTCGCGGTCCACGAGTGCGGACTCGATCTCGCGACGAAGACTCTCCGCCTGTAAACAATTCAAAATTTGTGTTATACAGGGTGGCCAACTTAGAGGTATACAACTTTTTTTTGCCGCCATTTTATTTTGGCGGTAAATATGACAGTTATTGCATGAAAATTAGTTTGTGTAGATACGGCAAATTTATTATGGAGCGTTTTACGACGGAACAACGTGTTTTAATCATTAAAAACAATAGAAACATTAAAAATAACGTTTCCCGGTCGATTAATTTCGAGAAACGGTGACATTGACTGGCCCCCAAGATCGCCTGATTTAACAGCTCCTGACTTTTTTCTGTGGGGCTATCTAAAGGGACGTGTCTATGCTAATAGGCCAACGAACCTTCAGCAATTAAAACAAAATATTCGAAACACTGTCGCTGAGATAACGCCAGAAATGTGTGAAAAAGTGATGAAAAACGCGATGAAAAGGGTTCGCATCTGCCATGCTGCTAGAGGTGGACATTTGTCTGACATTATTTTCCATGTGTAATTGCTGACCCTACATATTATATTTAACAAGGAATACTTAATATTTTTTTATGTTTTATAGCATAAAATTTCAAAAATAAAGTGTATACCTCTTATTTGGCCACCCTGTACTATGCTCCAGGCCATAAGGCCAGAAAAACGGCCAGTATAGGCATTAACACAGAATAAATAATAGTACTAGGTACAGAAGATTCACTCTCTAACAAAACGCGTCTTATAAGACAGATATGACCGGTAGGTGGCGCGAGAGCCAGCAGGCGTCCGTTTCGTTCGTAGTACTATGACTAGACACCACAATTGGTGTGGGTTGCATGTACTTGTAGGTACTTTTAGCGACGCGACGAAATCGCGGTGTGAGCCACGCCTGGCATTAGTGAAAAATTTATTGCTCTTTGAACTGGAACTTTTAGTTTTCGTCGTCTGTACAAGGCACGTTTAAAAAAAATTGCTAATTATTGGACTAGAGCGAAAGGGGATTTGGTTATTTAAAATTGATCTTTTGCTAATGGGGTTTGTGTGGTAATTACTCTGCCACCAATGTAATTAGGCACAGATCTGAAGATGGTCTTTAAGATCACTACACCTTATAAAACAAAGTCCCCCGCCACGACGCTATAAACTCAAAAACGAATGAACGGATTTTCATGCGGTTTTCACCTATCAATAGAGTGATTCTCGAGAAAGATTTAGCTGAGGTGGAAAGTATATGTATCACCTGTAGAGCTTGTGCGCGTTGCTTTTCTCTAGAGAGCTGTAACGCGGATTCTAAAGCTGTGCCACCCTTTCCAGCACCGCATAGAGATCGTCTGTGACTGTCTCCATTTCTTAGTGGACTGTGTATTATAAAGACAACCTACACTATTTTAATATGAGCTGAGGGAACTATATGTATCACCTGTAGAGCTTGTGCGCGTTGCTCGTCTCTAGAGAGCTGCAACGCAGATTCTAAAGCAGCCACCCTTTTCATCGCCGCCTGAAGGTCGTCTGTGAGTTTCTCCATCTCTTTATGAACCGTGTCCCTGTGAAAAACATAATCATTAATACACGTATTTCATATCCTCCCACAGACAAGACATCCTCTAGACTGAGCATAGTAACCTGGGATGTTGCGGATGCCGATTTTTTGACATCCGCGGATGCGGATGCGGATGCGGATTTTTAAAGGCTCACATCCGCGGATGCGGATGTCAAGATAGGTACATAAAAAACGTCAAATATTACATTTTAGTAATTTTTATTTAAAAAAACCGGCCAAGTGCGAGTCGGACTCGCGTTCCAAGGGTTCCGTACATTAAGTCCCACTCACGCTTGACTGCTAATTTCTAATAGGTTTTTTTGGCTAATGACTAAATTACCTAGCAGTCTAGCACTTACGCCGATGCTAAGACGTTCCTGTACCGAACTGTTCCACATCCGCATCCGCATTAAATCCGCATCGATTTTATGCGGATGCGGATGCGGATGTTGAAAATAATGCGGAAGTTCCGCGGTTGCGGATGCGGATATTCGCAACATCCCTGATAGTAACGCTCACAGAACAAGTAGAATGGCGACGCGAGCAGGGTACGTGTCGCCGCCGGTTATGAGCAAACGCTCGCATGCTAGTACTCGCCCGCGCTGACCGAAAAACGTAAACATGCATTTTGCGCCACAATAACGTTCAGATTAAGAAGCCAGACATCAAATGTGTCTAAAGGAGGCGTATCCATTCACCAGGCACACAAGTTTTTACTACCGTTGCGCGAGAAATGTGGAAATGTGGAGAGGAACGAGCGGCGACACCGGTTCCGATACTAACTGCGCGCGATAGCCGTTCTAACCTCTTTAATATGTTCTGTGGTAACGCTAGCACCACGGTAGCGCCACGCCACTATATACGGTAGTTTTACGGTAAGTGTCAGAATCCCGTGCCGTGATTGGTCCGTGTCTTTGAACGCACCAATCACGGCACGGGATTCGCTCACCTCGTCCCCCGCACCCCCGTATTTTTGGCAGCATCGGTTTCATGAAATAATTGCTCTAAACTCCGTCTAGAGGATTCCTAGTCTATGTAACCTCCTAAGGCCCAAGTTCCTACCTATAGTACCTATTCAGTTCGATGTAATTTAAACCATGTTCAATTGGAACAGTCGCTTTTGCTTTGTTTCGTTCAATTTTCAAACAACGCAAAATCAACTCTATTTCCTACAGTTTAGGTTCAAATTTCAGTGGGAAATTTTGGATGTTTCGTTTGTATGGAGGATATTATTTCAATCCGTTGTAATTTATATCTTAACATGAATAAAATAGAGTTAATATTTAAAACACCCGCTCTCTCGTATGAAGGGTGTAACAGAGTCTATGATTATTACAAGGTAGAAAATCAGATTTTGATAACCTAGCAAACACAAACTAAAGATATAATAGCAATGTATGTAGCAATGCATGTGTGTGTGTGATGTCCGGTCTCGCCTAGTGGGTAGTGACTCTGCCTGTGAAGCCGATGGTCCTGGGTTCGAATCCCGGTAAGGAGATTTATTTGTGTGAGCACAGATATTTGAGTCTTTTGTCTGAGTACCCACAACACACCTTCTTGAACTTACTGTGGGCGTGGAACTTTCGGGCGTGGCTCGTCAACCACACGTGACAAGTCATGGCACTCATTGGGTATATCAGGTTTTCAGATTATTACTGATTTTTCGATCCAATTCCCCAGTTTTTTTTTTTACTTACATACTTGAATGCCAGCCTCGTGACACTAAACGGCCTCGCTTCAATATTCAATTCAGTTTTAATTTAATTTTAATTAAAAAATCCCACTTTTCGTAATTCTTATTACCTCTCGCTCATTATAAGCGTGTACTCGGCCATAGCAGCGTTCCGCTCGTCCGTTAGCCTCTTCATATCGGCACGGTCCCGAGCGCCGCCCTCCCATTGGCGGACAACGTTTGCTACTTGCTGCTTTAGAGTGTTTCGTTCACGAATCTGTAAAAAAAAATGGTCGTCTGTAAAGTCGGTTTACGGACGATAATTTTGCGTGATAACGTCATAAGAAATCATTGATGAAAAATTGCATACTTTTATACGTTACCATGGAGATCTGTCCACAACGTGACACTTTTTCGTGCATGCTACCGGTGTTCATCAATTTATAAGACGTTATCACGTCAACAAACACAATTTGTCTTTTTCAAAATAAGCGGCACATATGAAAAAGTAGGCGCGAAGGATCGAAATTTTATACAAATATCGAGTTTCGCGCCTTTTTCTACTGTCAAAGTTGCTTACTAGAGTATATTCTACATCGTGAGCCCGCGTCTACTGTTGGAGCTGTCATTGAACTATGGAACTTAACTTTTGTACAGAAGGTTCAAAGTCATTCTGTGAGATCGTGGTTTTTCAGGCGGTTCTCCAACACGATGTGTGGCACGTCTTACTAGAGTCAGAGGAATTTGAACCTTCTATACAGTAATTACGTTTCATATTTGAGTGGCGGAGATGTGAGATACGTAGTATAAAAACAAAGATCACACTTACATTTTCACTAAATAGTCCACTTTTGCTAAGCTAATACGTATATCGAAATAATAAGTTAGAACTGCTGTTTAATTACACAACTACCCTCCATGTATATTTCTTGACCATAACTGTCAGAACATTAGTAACGTAAATAAAGTATCCTATAATAATAAGCCATGATATTAAATTCGTATTAATTTGCTATTAATTATTCTATAATAAATTAAATTAAAATGTAGCAAATACATTTGTTAAATTGAATTATTATGATAACCGGATGTGCCGCAAACATCTTACTTGTTATTCCTACCAAGAAGTGGTGGAAGGGGTGAAGTCTGATCGAATATAAGCGGGTGTCTGACAGTTGTGGCTCACTTCTCAGTTGGAGAGCTAACAATGACAAACGAAGCTAAGTATCTATTTTATTGTGTTTTTATGACTTTTATGTTTTCTTTGTGTTATAGTCTGATGGTATGTACGTTACAACCTTTGATGACCTTTTAACAATTGCTATGTAACGTATATTCCAACTGATTACGGTGTAATACATCAAGTAGCTTATTGCTAGATCTTTATTACTGTTTTAAATTATGTCAAGTGTGTACGGTAAGGTAGCCAGTACTAACTATAAGCCACCGATATCTATTACGCAGCGTACCTACTTGACTAATTAATTTAGCAATACAATTATTAAGATTTTTGTGAATTATGTGGTAATAAAGCCGATTAATTGTTCAGTAAATTTACAATATACTTTTACTTACAATTTGCTTATATAAATATATTACTTAAATAATGTTTGCCATTTTTATATTCTAAACCTTGTAGTTGTCCCTATAATAAATACATTACTTGAGCAATAACTAACTGATCTTAATTAAATACTGCATTACATCCTGATTTCCTATGTTATTAATGATTTTACTGGTGGTAAATCTGACATCAGAAGTGGGATAGTATCCAGCTACATTTTACATATATACTTATATAATTTCAGATGAATTTGGAAGCTGTGGAAAGCCTTCTGATAGCGGTTACGAAAACCGTCTCCGGTGCTCGCGGAAGAGACAAAGACATCGCTTTGCCCACCTTTGACCCACTACAAGCGACAGTGGAGCAGAGTCCTGGTGTACCATGAAGCTATCGTCACGTAGGTAATTAATATGTTTAAATGTGCAATGATTCGTCAGATTGGCCGAACGATATTTGGAAAGGTATTTTTTTTTGTATTTTACACAAGATAATATCTACTGTAGATTTGATATGTGATCGCTATGTCTGTGTATGATTTGGCATTTATGATACATGCTACCGAGGCTGACGTGATGTGATAAGTAAAACAGTAGCATGGTGATTGTAACTAGGATTATTGCTGCCGAGCCAACGAGCTCTCGCTTGATGTAAGTGAAAAAGTAGCAATATAGGGACCTGCTGCAGAGCCTGTGTGCCCCACTTGATGTTATAAGTGGACCAGTAGCCAACTCAGGGCGATACATGCTACCGAGGCTGACTTGATGTGATAAGTGCCCGTAGCATGGTGATTGTAAGTAGGATAATTGCTGCCGAGCCTGCGAGCCCTCGCTTGATGTAAGTGAAAAAGTAGCAATATAGGGACCTGCTGCCGAGCCTGCGAGCTCTCATTTGATTAATGTGATATGTGATATAGTATCTGACTAATAAAAAATAGTCATTGCATACACTAAGTTTAATATGATTGCAGAAATAAGGTACTTCGAGAACGAAGCACCTGTCAGTATGGCCGTGTGAGATACGTAGTATAAAAACAAAGATCACACTTACATTTTCACTAAATAGTCCACTTTTGCTAAGCTAATACGTATATCGAAATAATAAGTTAGAACTGCTGTTTAATTACACAACTACCCTCCATGTATATTTCTTGACCATAACTGTCAGAACATTAGTAACGTAAATAAAGTATCCTATAATAATAAGCCATGATATTAAATTCGTATTAATTTGCTATTAATTATTCTATAATAAATTAAATTAAAATGTAGCAAATACATTTGTTAAATTGAATTATTATGATAACCGGATGTGCCGCAAACATCTTACTTGTTATTCCTACCAAGAAGTGGTGGAAGGGGTGAAGTCTGATCGAATATAAGCGGGTGTCTGACAGTTGTGGCTCACTTCTCAGTTGGAGAGCTAACAATGACAAACGAAGCTAAGTATCTATTTTATTGTGTTTTTATGACTTTTATGTTTTCTTTGTGTTATAGTCTGATGGTATGTACGTTACAACCTTTGATGACCTTTTAACAATTGCTATGTAACGTATATTCCAACTGATTACGGTGTAATACATCAAGTAGCTTATTGCTAGATCTTTATTACTGTTTTAAATTATGTCAAGTGTGTACGGTAAGGTAGCCAGTACTAACTATAAGCCACCGATATCTATTACGCAGCGTACCTACTTGACTAATTAATTTAGCAATACAATTATTAAGATTTTTGTGAATTATGTGGTAATAAAGCCGATTAATTGTTCAGTAAATTTACAATATACTTTTACTTACAATTTGCTTATATAAATATATTACTTAAATAATGTTTGCCATTTTTATATTCTAAACCTTGTAGTTGTCCCTATAATAAATACATTACTTGAGCAATAACTAACTGATCTTAATTAAATACTGCATTACATCCTGATTTCCTATGTTATTAATGATTTTACTGGTGGTAAATCTGACAGAGACGTATCACTAGCTCGCGACCATTGGAGCTGTCATTCAACTATGGAACATAAGTTCTGTACAGAAGATTCAAATTCCTTTGACCAGTGAATGTGAACTTACGACAGCGTTCCTTTCTTGCGTGAGTTCGTGGCACTGCGTCTTCAGGCGGCTGTTATCCAACACGATGTGAGGCACGTCTTACTAGAGTCAGAGGAATTTGAACCTTCTACACAGTAATTACGTTTCATATTTCAGTGGCAGCGACGTATCACTAGCTCGCGACCGTTCAACTATGGAACATAAGTTCTGTACAGAAGATTCAAATTCCTTTGGCCAGTGAAATACTTGTGAACTTACGACAGCGTTCCTCTCTTGCGTGAGTTCGTGGCACTGCGTCTTCAGGCGGCTGTTATCCAACACGATGTGGGGCACGTCTTACTAGAGTCAGAGGAATTTGAACCTTCTATACAGTAATTACGTTTCATATTTGAGTGGCAGCGACGTATCACTAGCTCGCGACCAGGGATGTTGCGAATATCCGCATCCGCATCCGCAACCGCGGAACTTCCGCATTATTTTCAACATCCGCATCCGCATCCGCATAAAATCGATGCGGATTTAATGCGGATGCGGATGTGGAACAGTTCGGTACAGGAACGTCTTAGCATCGGCGTAAGTGCTAGACTGCTAGGTAATTTAGTCATTAGCCAAAAAAACCTATTACAAATTAGCAGTCAAGCGTGAGTGGGACTTAATGTACGGAACCCTTAGAACGCGAATCCGACTCGCACTTGGCCGGTTTTTTGAAATTAAAATTACTAAAATGTAATATGTGACGTTTTTTATGTACCTATCTTGACATCCGCATCCGCATCCGCATCCGCGGATGTGAGGGTTTAAAAATCCGCATCCTCGGATGTCAAAAAATCGGCATCCGCAACATCCCTGCTCGCGACCATTCAACTATGGAACATAAGTTCTGTACAGAAGATTCAAATTCCTTTGACCAGTGAATGTGAACTTACGACAGCGTTCCTTTCTTGCGTGAGTTCGTGGCACTGCGTCTTCAGGCGGCTGTTATCCAACACGATGTGGGGCACGTCTTACTAGAGTCAGAGGAATTTGAACCTTCTATACAGTAATTACGTTTCATATTTGAGTGGCAGCGACGTATCACTAGCTCGCGACCATTCAACTATGGAACATAAGTTCTGTACAGAAGATTCAAATTGCTTTGACCAGTGAATGTGAACTTACGACAGCGTTCCTTTCTTGCGTGAGTTCGTGGCACTGCGTCTTCAGACGGCTGTTATCCAACACGATGTGGGGCACGTCTTACTAGAGTCAGAGGAATTTGAACCTTATATACAGTAATTACGTTTCATATTTGAGTGGCAGCGACGTATCACTAGCTCGCGACCGTTCAACTATGGAACATAAGTTCTGTACAGAAGATTCAAATTCCTTTGGCCAGTGAAATACTTGTGAACTTACGACAGCGTTCCTCTCTTGCGTGAGTTCGTGGCACTGCGTCTTCAGACGGCTGTTTTCCTCTTGAATTAGGCGGAGTTTTTCCAAGGTCACGTTGTGATTTTCTAGTAGATCGTCATATCTGTGCACAATGTTCAAAAATAAATTATTTATTATGTTCAAGCGAATGATTAACACTTTTGAATGATAACAGAAATTACTAGTCGAATAAGTAGTCGGCGATAAATAAATAGGCTAGATTTCTAGTGGTCACTTAAGTTCAATTACTGTCAAGTACACACGTAAAAATCTTCACTTATGTATGTTACGTCTATATGAACTTAAAATTGACCACCACTTCACTTCACTAAATTCTTCACTTTTAATTCATTTAAACGTAACACGTAAAAATCTGCAAGTCTCGCACCCAATAAATTCTAATGAAATATAACCAAGTGTATAATGCAGGTGCTTGCAATTTCAACGTCAAAAACTTTTATCAGAAACCTCAATTTTTTTTACAATACCACGAGTTTGTTATCTTGCTGGTGGGACTCAAATGGTTACATACCTCTTCTGGTAGCACTCAAACTCCTCCTTAAGTGCCTCGTATTTTCTGAGTGTGTGGACCAGAGCATCGGAGCTGCCTTCCGCGGTTCCACTTTGCTGTAGATGTTGAACTTCACGCTCCAACCTTTAACAATATTGAAGCATAAGTTAGGATTTTGTTCTGTCTACCCCATTATCAGAATCTCCGGGCCTAAAACACTACATAGAATAAAACAAAGTCGCTTCCCTGTCTGTCTGTCTGTATGCTTAGATCTTTAAAACTACGCAACGGATTTTGATGCGTTTTTTTTAATAGATAGAGTGATTCAAGAGGAAGGTTTATATATAATAAGTTATATATAATTCGGGGCGGGTCGCTAGTTAAGAATACAGTTAAACCTATAAGAGACATTAGTCTAAAGAAATTTTTGACTTTATGATAATTATACTAACGGAGAAAATAAAATGGATAAAAACAAAGCCATACTTACTGTTATTGATATTTACCAGTAAAAAAAAAACATTGTTAGTCGTTACGTTAGTTAATTACTTCAAGCTTCAAGTTAGTTACTCATCAAAATAAGGCCTAATTTCCCATATGAGTTGGAGAGCAGGTATCAGTCACGGTTAATAAAAGTGAGTTCTGGGCTAGAATCAGTGTGGGCCGAATCGTTAATGCAATTGAAAATGTTGGCCATTAACCATTATAAATTGAACCGTAAACTGTAATCGTCCGTTACGGTTTAAGGTTCAATTTATAATGGTTAATGGCCAACATTTTCAATTGCATTAACGTTTCGGCCAACACTGGCTAGAATGCAACCAGTAAAATACTAAGATGTATATGGGGACATACCTTTGATTGTCATTCAGCAAGTCCCCATACTTCCCCCGAAGACTTGAGGCCTCCTGTGCGGATACTTCTAGCTGGTTCATGGCTGCTCTGTGCTGTCCGCGGAAGTATTCCAATTCCTACAACAAAAACATATTTCACATTTGCGTTTTATAATTATTGTTCTTGATCCAGTACCCAAAGAAAGCAGACAATGTATTATAAAGAGGTTACAAAGAACGTGAGAGGTGCGTTGTAGGTACATCGCCCACACTGTAATGTTAACCGACAGTTCGTAAACCTTATTACAAAAGGCATAAGGTCCACCGATGGACAGTTAAGAGTGTTGCTGTTTTTACACATAGATGCAATTTCACTTGACTGGCCACTTGTAGACCTTATCTCGTTGCAATAAGGTTGACAAATGTATTATTTACCTTCATAACATGCTTGCAGCGCCTCGACGTCTCTGTATGCTGCCTCCTAAGCTGATTAAGCTCATGTAGCGCCTTCTCGCACTGCTGTTTCAAGCTCTCATTGGTCTGTTTGTGTTTGTAGTTTTGTTTGTAATTCAGTTAATGTTTGTAGTTAAATTAGTGTTGTATATTTACCTTCATAACATGCTCGCAGCGCCTCGACGTCTCTGTATGCTGCCTCCTAAGCTGATTCAGCTCATGTAGCGCCTTCTCGCATTGCTGCTTCAAGCTCTCATTGGTCTGTTTGTGTTTGTAGTTTTGTTTGTAATTCAGTTAATGTTTGTAGTTAAATTAGTGTTGTATATTTACCTTCATAACATGCTCGCAGCGCCTCGACGTCTCAGTATGCTGCCTCCTAAGCTGATTCAGCTCATGTAGCGCTCCACACACTGCTGTTTCAATCTCTCATTGGTCTGTTTGTGTCTGTAGTTTTGCTTGTAATTCAGTTAATGTTTGTAGTTAAATTAGTGTCGTATTTACCTTCATAACATGCTCGCAGCGCCTCGACGTCTCTGTATGCTGCCTCCTAAGCTGATTCAGCTCATGTAGCGCCTTCTCGCATTGCTGCTTCAAGCTCTCATTGGTCTGTTTGTGTTTGTAGTTTTGTTTGTAATTCAGTTAATGTTTGTAGTTAGTGTTGTATATTTACCTTCATAACATGCTCGCAGCGCCTCGACGTCTCTGTATGCTGCCTCCTAAGCTGATTCAGCTCATGTAGCGCCTTCTCGCATTGCTGCTTCAAGCTCTCATTGGTCTGTTTGTGTTTGTAGTTTTGTTTGTAATTCAGTTAATGTTTGTAGTTAAATTAGTGTTGTATATTTACCTTCATAACATGCTCGCAGCGCCTCGACGTCTCAGTATGCTGCCTCCTAAGCTGATTCAGCTCATGTAGCGCTCCACACACTGCTGTTTCAATCTCTCATTGGTCTGTTTGTGTCTGTAGTTTTGTTTGTAATTCAGTTAATGTTTGTAGTTAAATTAGTGTCATATTTACCTTCATAACATGCTCGCAGCGCCTCGACGTCTCAGTATGCTGCCTCCTAAGCTGATTCAGCTCATGTAGCGCTCCACACACTGCTGTTTCAATCTCTCATTGGTCTGTTTGTGTCTGTAGTTTTGCTTGTAATTCAGTTAATGTTTGTAGTTAAATTAGTGTCGTATTTACCTTCATAACATGCTCGCAGCGCCTCGACGTCTCTGTATGCTGCCTCCTAAGCTGATTCAGCTCATGTAGCGCCTTCTCGCATTGCTGCTTCAAGCTCTCATTGGTCTGTTTGTGTTTGTAGTTTTGTTTGTAATTCAGTTAATGTTTGTAGTTAGTGTTGTATATTTACCTTCATAACATGCTCGCAGCGCCTCGACGTCTCTGTATGCTGCCTCCTAAGCTGATTCAGCTCATGTAGCGCCTTCTCGCATTGCTGCTTCAAGCTCTCATTGGTCTGTTTGTGTTTGTAGTTTTGTTTGTAATTCAGTTAATGTTTGTAGTTAAATTAGTGTTGTATATTTACCTTCATAACATGCTCGCAGCGCCTCGACGTCTCAGTATGCTGCCTCCTAAGCTGATTCAGCTCATGTAGCGCTCCACACACTGCTGTTTCAATCTCTCATTGGTCTGTTTGTGTCTGTAGTTTTGTTTGTAATTCAGTTAATGTTTGTAGTTAAATTAGTGTCATATTTACCTTCATAACATGCTCGCAGCGCCTCGACGTCTCAGTATGCTGCCTCCTAAGCTGATTCAGCTCATGTAGCGCTCCACACACTGCTGTTTCAATCTCTCATTGGTCTGTTTGTGTCTGTAGTTTTGCTTGTAATTCAGTTAATGTTTGTAGTTAAATTAGTGTCGTATTTACCTTCATAACATGCTCGCAGCGCCTCGACGTCTCTGTATGCTGCCTCCTAAGCTGATTCAGCTCATGTAGCGCCTTCTCGCATTGCTGCTTCAAGCTCTCATTGGTCTGTTTGTGTTTGTAGTTTTGTTTGTAATTCAGTTAATGTTTGTAGTTAGTGTTGTATATTTACCTTCATAACATGCTCGCAGCGCCTCGACGTCTCTGTATGCTGCCTCCTAAGCTGATTCAGCTCATGTAGCGCCTTCTCGCATTGCTGCTTCAAGCTCTCATTGGTCTGTTTGTGTTTGTAGTTTTGTTTGTAATTCAGTTAATGTTTGTAGTTAAATTAGTGTTGTATATTTACCTTCATAACATGCTCGCAGCGCCTCGACGTCTCAGTATGCTGCCTCCTAAGCTGATTCAGCTCATGTAGCGCCTTCTCGCATTGCTGTTTCAAGCTCTCATTGGTCTGTTTGCTAAGCGCGTCATACTCGTACGGGGCGTGGACGTGGCCGTGTTTCACATAGTTCTTATCGTAGTTGCTGTCATAGTCAATGGGAATAGGTATGGTGGGCAGCTGGGATGCATTGTGGCGTTCGTTGCTCACGTACGTGTGGGACATTGACTCTGAATGAGAAATGGTGGTGATTAGAAAAAATATAAAACAAATAATTTACTGTTTCATTAGCCTAGCCTTTATTTAGGGTTCCGTACCCAAAGGGTAAAAAACGGGACCCTATTACTAAGACTCCGCTGTCCGTCCGTCCGTCCGTCTGTCACCAGGCTGTATCTCATGAACCGCGATAGCTAGACAGTTGAAATTTTCACAAATGATGTATCTCTGTTGCTGATATAGCAACAAATACTAAAAATAAAATAAAATAAATATTTAAGGGTTAGGTATTTTTTAGGTTTTGCCCACGATGGGTCTTGTAATATTAACATGCAGGTAACTTGTATTATTCAATAAATTAAAAAAAAAAAAAAAGAAAAAAAAAGGGGGGCTCCCATACAACAAACACGATTTTTTTTGCTCTATTTTTTGTTGATGGTGCGGAACCCTCCGTGGGCGAGTCCGACTCGCACTTGGCCGGTTTTTTAAATCAGTACAGTATGTAAGTCTAAATAAATTATCTAATTTAAAAGTGATAGTATGAACAATACCGTACATGGCGGGAAGAAGTTGATAACTGCCGGGAAAATATTGAAGAAATTTGAACCTTATGTAATTATATTTAAAGTTCTAATTTCTTCAATAAAATACCCGAGTTATCAACTTCTTCCCGCCTTGTATGTTATAATCCCATAGTTGCATTATCCCCGTTGACATTACTCAAGTAAGAATTAAAATCTTGTGACATGTACCTTACCTACATGTATGATGTATGTAACAAAGTTCAATTGCACCTACCATTACTGCCATTGCTCTCCAAAGAAGAGTTTCCAGATGCCATAATAATACAGGAGCTGTAGCAAAAAACAATACATAAATATATTAAATGAAAAAAAAAACATTTAGACTATTAAAGCCTAGGGCCATATTATTGCTCTGAAATACAATTTATATCTTCAGTGAATGTCTAATTAACATGTTTTTACTCTACATTGATTGATAAATATAGCTTTTTGCTTATCTTACTCCTTAATAAGCAAAAACCTTGTTAACACTTACTTGTAGGCTTAGGATCTGATGCCCATTATGTCAATCTCCCACAGGATCTGAAATACCAATTTCCAATAAGATCAAAAGTACAAGTAAAAACAATGTTTTACCGATCGCATCATTACTTCAGGGCGCCTGACACATTTTCTACGCTCTAACGACTATTGCAAAACTGAGAAACCGCAAAGGCGGATAGCGTAATACGAATAAAGTAAGTACGTAAGATAATTGACATTACCAATTTTGTGACACGATACAGTCTTAACAGTAAATGGACAAGGTCTATCAACAACTTCACCAAAGCACTGAATTACTTATCAGAGACCAAAAAAAGGCACAAAAGCTCTCCTTTCTCCAGAAAAAAGAACTTCACATCACACAATATAATACCTATCAAATCGACAATGTAAACAAGCTGAAATATCACCAGGAAAGTCCTTACACATAATACATACAGAGTTTCACACGAATCACAGCTAATCCAAGGAAATTAGTGCTAAAACAAAGAGGTAACACAAATTTCTCGTCACTAATTTGCCAACACTTGTCGTCCGTTGCGAGACCTTTTTTTAGCTAGTAGACAAGTGAATGAATGAAATGACGGGCATGACGGACTTGTCGGACATTTTGAACTAGTGTTGCCATTGTAAAAAAAAATCAGTAAAAGCATCTACAGATTGTCGCATGTTGCTATCATGACCAACTCACTTCGTTAATTGTTATTGCATGGGGTTGGCAACTGTCAAAGGTTTGCATAGATGGCGCCATCATAGCTTACCCCTTTTTTATGAGATTTGATTAACTCTGGGCATATTCCCACCTCTTCTCCATTAATTGTTTAAGGAGGAATAACTGGTCTACTGTGCTTCTGTTCCTTCGGAATACACACTGGTCCCTTCGGAATCCCCTATGGAGACAAAAGTTGCTGTCATTCAAACGCTTTTTTAGCGCGCGTTGTAAAAGCGCTCGTAGTTATGAGGCCTTACACAAAAGTGTCGCAATGAGGTTGGCCGGTCGAAGTATTTAGCAGATGGCGCCATCATAGCTTGCCCTGTCAATCTCGTGTAAATTTTTTGTTTTTTAATGCCCTGGATGCCAGCCGTTAAAGCCAAATCTCATAGAGTCTGTGCGGAAAGAGAAGAGTCGTAGAATGTATGGGGCCCATTACATAGTCATACCACGACCCTTCTCTTTCCAAACAGACTCTAGAAAAAGGGGCAGGCTATGATGGCGCCATCTATGCAAACCTTTCACAGTTGCCAATCCCATTAGTTAAGCTTTGGATTCCTCCGAAAAGCTTTGGATTCCTCCGAAAGCGGTGCCGTCAATAGCGGCCGCAAAAGACGGCTTATTTATTTAAAGAAGCTATAGCATCACATAGCATCTTTTTTCTTAAGATGTCAAAAGTAACGCAACGACAAATTCTTCGAGCAACACTGGCTTCCGACTCACGACGAAACCCAAAAATTAGTTTATACTATAGTCGGATTATTCGTATTTGCATTATTTGACACATTATGACTGACGTATATAGAGATGTAACTAACCCAAATCGATTGTCACAGCAAGCGATTACGATTGGATGGCACCTAGACTGAGGTATCGAATTGTGACGTTTAATTTAATAATGTTTAAAAATTTGACGTGTAAAATGTATATTTTATGAATAAAACATTGAATTGAATTGAATTGTTGCGACCTGAAATGAAAAAATTATATCGATTTACTTAGACGACTACCGATTCATAACGGTCCGTCTAAGTAAGTCCGGCCAACCCTAATTAAAAAAAAAACACAACGGTTTGCAATCAGGGAGTGCCGGCAGAAGTGAAAACTCAATGACTATTGCAAAATGCACTATGTATGATTGAGGTTAACGCCATCTAGCGTTAGCGTTAATTACTTGGAACCCCTAAGCACATCACTGATAGTACTCTAGTTATATTAATACCAGTTAGAGCGAAACTCAATAAAGAAAAACTCAATGACATTACATGTAACAGTTTTTCGATCAGGTCACGTGTCCGTCTTACGGTCACGTGATCGTCTTACGCTGTCTCGCTCGAGTTTAACATTTTTTCCCCACCTCAAAAAGTGTCTTCCTTTGTGATTTCGATGTGCAAGACATTTTATTTTACGTTGTATATTGCTGTTGTGAGTGACATGTGTCATATAATGCAAATACGAACGCACAAAGTATAGAATCTTATTTTCGTTTGTCGGATAGCCGGTTTAAACTCTCGGGCGAGCCACGAGACGAGTCGCGAGCCGCGCCACGAGACGCGAGTCCACCGCTTACACTCGCGTTCGGCTTGTCATTCGATTATAAACCTTATGCCGTGCCGTTAGTGTTTAAATTATATTAGCTCGACGAGCTTGCGAGCCACGAGACGAGCCGCGAGCCCACCACTTACACTCGCGTCTCGTAGCGCGGCTCGCGGCTCGTCTCGTGGCTCGCGCGAGAGTTCAAACCGGCTAGGAGAGATACAACAAGAATATTTTTTTGGGCAAATACGGTGGTCATTTGTGTTGTGTATGGTTGGCAGATAAAGTGACCACAGCAAAAAAAAGGAAAGTAAAGGCACTCCAACACAGACAACGAAATCAGATCTACGATAAAAAATATTATTTACATACAATTATGTTTATGCACGAGTAAAATTAAAATATAAAAAAAAACGTAATGTCCAAATAAATCGGCATCATTTTCATTTTATCTCGATGATTCAAGAAAGTTCATAATTGAGAACTGCCTGCAGTCTGCGCAAAGGACCACGTTTTGAGCCCTCTACACGTCTAGTTTTTTGCGCATCGTACTTGAATATTTCCGAGTGTAGTATAGTATTCCGCCGTACAAATAAATGACACGCAATAGAACCAATAAAAAACGATGCGCAGTTTTTATAAATCGAGTGATTGCATAGACGAAAACTGAACAGTAAATCTCTAATTTGGTTTGTAACAGCCGAGAAGTTTCATAACAGTGCGGGAACTGCAGGATAGTAGTAAAATTGAATGTTTTGATGTCATGCAGAGGCATGACTTCCATGCCCTGCGATACGGAAGGGCGTGCGGTGCATTACGTTTACTATGAATGATTTTATCTCTTTCTAAACTCTAGTGTCTGTGAATGACCGAGTGAAATAGCGTACCAAATTATGGATTGAATAGTGTTGTTGATGTATTTTGTTATTTTCATAACGTAACGCGATTAGGATAAAATTATTGTTATCGTGGCCGCGAGGAATCAGTGTGGCGAGTGGCTCGGCGCCTCGGAGCCGCATATACGGAACTGCGTCGGTTCGCGAATCGGGCGTTAGATTTATCGTCTGGCGCGTTACTATTTACGCACTTTTCGAAAAAGATAGTACGTATTTTTAGTCGCCGCGCGTGTTTCACGTGAACCGTCGGGAGCGTCTCGTCAGGTCGGGTGACCGCGATCGCGGAATTCGTAAACAACCTCAAGGTCGGCGGGCATGTGCCAGAGTCGCTAGGGCTGCGATGCGGGCACGCTGACATGTCTGCGGCGGGCGGGGGCGGCGCGGGCGCCGTGGTGCGCCAGGGGCACCTGCGGAAGCTGAAGACGATGAAGAAGAAATACTTCGTGCTGCGAGCGGAGAGTGCAGATTGCTCGGCTCGGCTGGATTACTATGAATCTGAGAAGAAATTTCGTGCTGGCGCGGCGCCTCGCCGAGTTTTACCTCTAAAGAGTTGTTACAACATTACGCGCCGCTTGGACCTTAAGCAGAAGCATGTGATAGCACTATTTACTCGTGAAGAACAGTTTTGTGTGGTGGCAGAGAACGAGCAGGAGCTGCATGGCTGGTTGACTGCCATCTTGCGGCAACACTCCTCCGATGAAAACAGTGATGAACTCCTACATCCTATCCGTAAGTAAATTCTTATTAGATCATCCTGTTTTGATAAACTATTTGGGACAAGTAAGGATTTTACATTGTGTACTAGTTCACTTGTAAACTAAAACAGTCAAGATAATAATTTCTTTTCTTATTATTTGCTACTTAATTTAGGTTATGTAGATTTCTACCACTTTTTAAATGATTTGTTTTGTGTGGCAAAAATAAGCAAGAGTTAGAACAACATGTCAACAACACACTGTTAATTGGAGTTTTATGTCTATGATTTATGAAAATCTTTATTTTTATTATAATCATATTTTTTTTTAAATTCTGCTTATAAATTTATCATTTATCCTTACATAACAAGTCAAAAATTAAATGTAAATTACAGGTATCATTAAATAGCTGTGTTCTTTCATATGAAAAAATATTTTTAAACAACTTCCAACATGGACTAGCTTGTACGTTTGGGTTTTCATACTTAAAAAAAAAGTCTTAATCATATATTTTAAGAGAATTAGATATAGTACATTATTGTCGAGGTTCGGAAGTAGCTACTTGCAGGCTGAGGATTCGTTTTAAACGGACGACCTTGGGAGTCCGTTTAATTGAATCCGAAGCCAGCAAGTAGCCTTCCAGCCGAGTCATATATAGTGCTTTTCTCAAAAATGGTGCAAGAAATAGAAATATTTTACAGAACTTACAGAAGCAACGTTCTAATTTTCACAGAAAAAAATACAACCATTAAAAAAATTTGCTTGCCGCCTTTAAAAAAAAAAAAGAAGTGTATTTTTCTGCTGAAAATACGCCAACCTATTTGAGACACCTAAATAGTCACGGTACCAACATTAAGCCTGTAACAGACTATCGCACCGCACCGCGACCTTGGAGCGTCGCACCCATAAGTGAGAGCGAGAAAGAGATATCTGTTTCTAGCTCTCACTTATAGGTGCGACGCTCCAAGGTCGCGGTGCGGTGCGATAGTCTGTTATAGGCTTTATAATAATAAGTGCTGATCATCTGTTTGGCTGTTTAAGGGACCTATGCCTTCATTTGATATGGCCATTTAAAGTTTTAAAAAGTTTGGAACTCGTTAAATAATGGAATTTGTATGCGACATTGCAGTCCCGAAATCGAGACTGCAATGTTTTTAACTTTTTAATTTTTTGAATGACCATAAACTACGCACTTCGCGACCTATTTTTTAACCGGCAACGTCGACTTTGCCGTCCATTTTTGAGAAAAATAAATAGTTATTTAAATAGTAAAGATATCAGTCAGTTAAAGATATAGTACTCCCCTGAATATCTCAAATCCTTCTTTCACTTTTTGGGTGACTCTCATGACCGTAAGCTTCGCTCTACCGGCAATAGAGCTCTTTCTATCCCTCTTCATCGGACGGGTTTTATGTCTGATTCATTCTCCATTCAGGTGGTCCACCTCTGGAATGGTCTTCCCCCTAACATTAGAAAAGCACCTAACAAGTATGCTTTTAAAAAATCTATGCGTGATTTCTTTGCTGGCAGTTCAAAGAAGAATTAAGTATCTGTCTGTCAAGTTGTATAATATCTATATATTTATATATATATATATATATGTATGTATTATTAATCTATATTTATGTATTAATGCCATATTTATTAAAGATTCATGTGATATATGTATATATGTACATTGTATGTATTTTGTTTCTAGTTTAAGTTCTCTTTTGGTTTTCTAATGCACCACCTACAATATTTTCTGCTTGGCCTTAAGGTTGACTGGTAGAGAATGCCTCATGGCATTAAGTTCGCCTTTTGTACATTAAGTTATTCTTTTGTGCAATAAAGTTTAAATAAAATAAATAGTAAAAATTATAGGTCTTAAGTCAAAAACAATAGTCATTAATTTCAATGACATTTTACTGGTGTTAATGTGGGTTGGAACATATGTGCATAACTACATACATGTAGAAATTAATTTTGCTTGTTAGAAATGTAGACGATTATGTATTTCAAGAATTGGGTTATATTGCCACGGCACTGATTTCAAGAATTGGGTTATATTGCCAAGGTACTGTTGCTTGATCATAATCACCGAAAATATGAATCATCTGAAAATATGGACAAGGCCTGATAGTTGCTTGTCAGTATAGCATAGGCATAGAGAATCATACTTTCTTTTTTATATGGTAACTAACAACCCAAGCCCTGTGAAAACCGCATAAAAATCCTTTAGTAGTTATAATAAACTATTATTGCAAACACAATTTGTTTTTAAAACTATAAAATATAGGCATATATTAAATTTTTCTTAGTAGTCTATTTATTTCCTGTCTGTGTTTTTACCATATGGCACTATTATTCTCCAATGCTCAAATAATTAAAAAAATTGTTTGTCTATGCTTTTTTGTCAATGTTTTTTTAATATACAAGGTGTCCCAAGAAGTAGTGATATACTGAAGCTGGGAGGTAGAGGACCTAGAGGGCTATCTGAATCACCCCCATGTATGTTCCGCGATTTTTCGTATTTTCGGAGTTATGATTTTTTTTAAGGTTTCACCTATCGCCGAGTACGATGAGATTTTTATTTATGGTGACGTGAATTATTGCGGTAGATGCTTGATTTTTTTTGTGTGCTAAGCTGATAGATAGGCCAATCCAGTATGGTAACATTTACTATCGTTAGATCTTTGAATGGAATTAAAAAAAATTTAATGCCAAGAAAGATAAAATTACCCAGTATGTTTTATTTTTTTAAGCGCCCTTGAAGTTGTGAACATACTGGGTATATTGAGTTGTTTTTTCTACAAACTTGGTTTTTTGGCAAAACACTGTGATAAAAAACATAATTTGAGAGTCGATTTTGACCTACTTCCGTTCATGTTTCTGAAATACAATATTTGAATTGAGGGGCTTTTCCGTTGAGAAGTTCTGATTACAATTGATCTTCTATTGAAATGAATCACAAATAAAACATATTCGCTAGGCGACTGGTGCTGCCCTCATTTTGTGGAATTTTCTACGTTAAATCTTATGAAGTAAAATTAGTTCCAACGGCAGCCACTAGCATTAATGTGCGTCATTCCATAAGATAGCGTGTGTTTATGACAATCAGCCACTTCTTCCTCCACCGACTTTGCACCTTCCCAATGTAAATAAATCATAAATTATTTATTTAAATTTTCAACATTACATGTCATGTGCATTACAAAAAATGTTAGTTACAGGTAGTTAATTATTAATTATCCAAAATCATTATTTAAAAAGTCAAGTCTGGTGGACTTTAGGAAACAACTCTAAATATGCATCAAATTACTTTGCCCACTCTTATGGATAAAATGCATCAGTTTTAGAGAAAGAGAGCCTTTACAAGCTGGTGTGGTGAAAAATATCTAAACTACAGATACTATTCTATTATTATTTAACATATTCAGGTTACCCTGAAATACAGTTACAAATTTATCAAACTACTGTATATGTATACCTACATGTCTTGTTTCATACAAAATTTATATTACTGATCATTTTTATTAAAAAAAAAAGCGGCCAAGTGCGAGTCGGACTCGCCCATGAAGGGTTCCGTATTTAGGGGATTTATGACGTATTAAAAAAAAACTACTTACTAGATCTTGTTCAAACCAATTTTCGGTGGATGTTTGCAGGGTAATGTCACGTAATGTACATCATATATTTTTTTTAGTTTTATCATTCTCTTATTTTAGAAGTTACAGGGCGGGGACACACATTTTACCACTTTGTAAGTGTCTCTCGCGCAAACTATTCAGTTTAGAAAATTTTTCTATTTTTGTGTGAAAATCTTAATGCGGTTCACAGAATACATCTACTTACCAAGTTTCAACAGTATAGTTCTTATAGTTTCGGAAAAAAGTGGCTGTGACATACGGACGGACAGACGGACAGACAGACAGACAGACATTACGAATCTATAAGGGTTCCGTTTTTTGCCATTTGGCTACGGAATCCTAAAAATGAACCCTTCAATTACAAGCACTGCATATAATCATACATACTAATTTAAATAAGCTAACTAATAAATTTCCTTTACCATTGCAAAAGTATTGAGGATAAATGTTTATGCAAATTAGGGAACTCCCGGCACTGAGTTTGTATGGCGAGAACCGGTAATTCCCGGTTCCGGTACTGTATTTGTATAGGAAACCAGTACCGGGAGAACTCCCTAATGCAAACAGTCAAACAATAATGGATCATATTGCCACTTCCTAAAGTCTATAGTCTAGTTCTAGTGAACTAACCAAGGGCGCTTCCAAAGACTAAAGTGCAATAAAAAATACCTAAAGGAAATTTGCTAAGGGGCTTTTCACTGGCAGAAGGAAATAAAAATGTGCCTAATGAAATTTGGTAAGTTATAAATTATAATAGTAAAACATGCAATTGGCTACTTTCCTACTAGTCAAATCAGCTTTTTTAGAACTAATAAAATGATTTGCTAATATGGAATTTATATGAAAACATGTGTAGTGAAGTCATGGTCAACTCGTCTACTTTTTATATTTCAATGTGATTTATTAAATAGAAATAGTGTTTAAAAATAACTGCCATCTATGTTTTTCTAATAATTATCTGGTGTTTTATTTCGTGCACAGTGAAAAATAATTTATTTTAAGTAGAGGAAAGTACCGAATTGTTAGCTAACTCAAAGCTGCTCAAAGTTAAAAACATGACATGATTGATAACTAGATACAAACTACTGTCAAAATAAGTTTTGTGACACATTTTCATTTCTTCTCATTTGTATGTTTAACAGTATTTTGACAAGTTTTCGCAGATAATTTGTTGCAAATAAATATGACATTGATGCATCAAGGCGGTTTGTTTACAGAGACCTACCGCATAAATTTAAATTTCGCTATCTGCTTCTCTATCGTTCGAAAATGCAAGAGTGTCAGAGACGCAGATAACGATATTTTGATTTTCATAATTCGCAGTAGACCCTCTGAATGTGCTAGTGGCTCGGCTACGCAGAGGTTTGAGTAATATTCCCTATTGCCTCTAACTAAGGGAACTCTCAAATAGTGAATGAATGAATGGAAAACATGCTCTCTAACTCAAGGCCCAAGTCAATGACCCTAAAGGTTCACTATAAATAAACAAGCACCCATTAATCTCAATGATATTAACATAAAGGGCCCTTCCGCCCACCTTTAAAACAATATGGAACATATTTACCAATTTGCGTCAATTTATTTTGAATATAAAGATTTCAAAGGTTTTTTAAACTGTTAATATGCGACTTACTTACATTTTTATTGTTAAAAGATGTTAGTGAAGAAAAATGTGGCTTGTTTGTACATAAAATGTTTTGATGTTATTATATAAAATAAACAAATCACATGGTTTTTTTTTGTATCTTCAAAATATTATTTTTATGTAAAATTATTATTGATTGGCCACTTATTTTGTTTTTATAAATGACAAATCAAATAAATTAAATATCTCGCTTTTTACAATTTTAAATTCATGTCCAAATTTGTTAAAAATGATATTTGTTCATCCTATAGCTCAAAAATTATTAAACAAATAAAAAAAAAAATATACATTATTGTACATATATACTTGGTCAACCAGATCTTGACAGTAGAAAAAGGCGACAAATTTGAAAAATGTAGGCGCGAAGGGATATCGTCCCATAGAAAATTTGAATTTCGCGCCTTTTTTTACTGTCAAGATTTGGTTGACCAGCTATATTAAATAATTTCACTTTAAAAACATAGCTGTAAAGGCCTCAGTATTTTGCATGATCTTAAAAAAAAATCAAATTGGCAAAATTATCTACAACTAGAATATTAGATTTAAAAATAATTTCAAAATAAAAGGTGAGTTTTAAAATATTATCAATTTATCATATGTCACTACTATTCAAAATATTATTACTTCAAAAAGTTTACAAAAATATGTCAGTACAGCTAAACATATGTATAAGATAAGATAAGATAAAGATAAAAGATAGTTTATTCAAGTAGGCATAATTACAATGCGCTTATGAACGTCAAATTTCATTTCATTTCATTTTTTATTCAGTCACAATTTACATTGTATATGAATATAAATTATAATTAAAATTAAAAATTTAAATTAAAAATAAATAAAAAATAAAAATAAAACTTAAATAATATCATGCAACTATAACAATTATTTACAAACTTAATAATATTTACAAATTTGGTATGTAGGTTGTAGGTTTAGTCAATAAAGATTATTATCATTAATAAAATCCTGGACAGAATAATAGGACTTCCTTAAAAGAAACGCTTTAAGCCTTGCATTAAAAATACAATGATCTACTATGGATTTCAACTCGATCGGTAATTTATTAAATAATTGAATAGCCTGGACACAAGCAGCATGCTTCGGTATATTGAACTTGGCTATAATCTTATTGGGGATGTCTTTTCTTCTAGACAAGAGCCTGCTCTCTCTTTCGCTCTGGTTTTCAACCTGATGTAAATGTTTTATTAGATCAGAGAGCAGGACAAGAATATACAGGGACGGCACTGGCAAGATTTTAAGTTCGGTGAAGTGATCCACGCAAGAATCTCTTTGCGAGATTCTAACTATGGTACGAATAGCCCTTTTTTGCATCTTGAATGCAGAGTCTGCATTGTATTTATAACCATTGCCCCATAGTTTAATGCTGTACCGAAGCTTTGACTCTACTAACGAATGATATACCATCTTCAAGTGTTTTAAATAAAGCTAGGTAGACCGGCTCCAACCCTACACCTCTGCCCCGAGAAGATTTAAATCCCCCCTCAATTGGAGGAGGGTATCCCAATATGGGACCGGCAACAAACTCGGCGGGACACATCTTTTCAAAAATAATTACATCTTATAATTAACATGCATTACGAGAAAATAAGGGAAAAAATACAATTTAAATTACTATAGAATTCATGCAATTATACACATAAGGTGTAATAGAAATTTGATTTAGAAAATATACATATGTACATGGAATCATACAAAATCGTAGCTCTTTCAGAAAACATATCAAATTCTTACAAAAGGAAAAGAAAATAAAGTTATTAAAAGAAATGGGAAAACATATTATATAAATCTGATTGATTATTATTAATTACCAACATATAATATTTGATGTGCTTTCCTGCTTACCTGAGCTACCTATATATACATATAATCACTTGTTTTCCAAAATTGCTAGCATATGTTAATAGCTATAATGGATGCCTATAGGCACCTACCGTGTGGCCTCGCCCAACAAGAACTATTCCAATAGCTTAGCAAGCAAGAGTTCTAAAAGGTTCATAATTTGTCGCGTATTTGTATGCTTTTTTTTTCAAATTTCAAGGTTTTTTTTAAATACCTATTATACAGTGAATTATTTCGTCGCGTCGCTACAAGTACATGCGGCCCACACCAATTTTGGTGTCTAGCCGTAGGAACCTGGCACCGCTACGGAACGGACGCTTACTCGCGCTTGCGCCACCTAGCGGTCATATCTGCTATAATTAAGCCGATTTGTAATTTAAAAAAAACAAGAGGCGAATGCTTGTTAACTATTCGGATTAACCCTGGGCCGATAACCCTATGTTTACGTCTGACTCACTTATAGCTTAAAACTCTTGCCAAATATACTTTTAAATTGCATCATGTTTGGATATTCGCTGCTTTGGTTTGTTATTGCTTATTAATGTAAGGGTTGTGTATAATAATGTTGAAAGAAAAAATTATGTAGTATTAGATAGCATAAATTCGGCTTCGATAGAAATTGGAATCGAAAATGTGGCATCTTAGTTTGGCAGTCGTTCTTCTCTGAACCCTTTTATCGCTAAAGACAGCCACAGACAGGTTACAGTTTAATATATACCTTCGTGCACTTAGATATAGTTTACGAAGGCGCGTCGTATGGTTCGATTTCGGCCAAAAAACTACGGAACCCGTCGGCCGCGGCGAAACTGTATTTTCGATAGTGGTAAATTTCGGTTTCGGTAGATTAAGGCTCAAAAATCAAGTTTCATCCGAAGGATCGATTTAGGTCGAAACTAGAGCAAAACAGAACCTTTGATTTCGGTTTAGGCGAAAAATCCGGTTTCCGTCGGACACTACTGATCATTCTTAAACCTTATCACAAAGGCATAAGATCCAACGAAATTCAGCTAAGAGTGTTGCCGTTATCGTTAAGTACAGTCCTCCATAAACATGTATACAACCTTTTATCCTACGCTATTGGAATAAGGTGCAAATACGTATACATGTTTATGACCGTGACTGTAAATCTGTTCTTACACTCATTACCTAGTTACTAAATATAGCGTCAATTATGTATGTCATAGTAAACATGCGCTATTTTAAGCCGCAACATTAGTGCTATGAAAACAAACAGATGTACAGTCAGTAGAAGAATAAGCGAGCGAATTTTCCAAAACTATCTCAACACTATTTTATTTGAAACAGGTTATCCTTTTTTGCGTCGGGCTTGCAAAAGTTTTCGCAACCACCTTTGAATTTCTAATGAAACTAAATGTATTGTTTTTTCCGCTACATTTAAATGATCACATGTTTTCCCCACAATCACAGAATAAATAATAGTACTAGGTACAGAAGATTAACTCTGACAAAACGCGTCTATTACGACAGATATGACCGCTAGGTGGCGCAAGCGCGAGCAGGCGTCCGTTTCGTTCGTAGTGGTGCGGGGCAACTACTATGGCTAGACACCAAAATTGGTGTGGGCCGCATGTACTTGAAGCGACGCGACGAAATCGCGAGGTGCGCCATGCCTGCCCAAAGCAACAGGTAAATATTTATTAAATATTTTGCACACCAGTTCTGAGAATTCATTGGTACCGGGATACTAGTGAGTTCTCAGAACTGATGTGCGTAATATTTGATATTTACTGGTAGGTTAGACCAAGATAAGTCTTCGGCGATGTTATTTTAAACGTCAAACTTCTATGAAATTAGGACGTGTAAAAGTATAAATAACATTTGCACTGCAGTCTGCGCTGTCAAGATCGTTGCAGAGTTATCTTGGTCTAAGTCTGTCTTCGTCAGCGACGTCGTCAACCTTATCCCTACGACATAAGACATACAAATGGTCAGTTGTATTGTTGGTGTTTGTACAGTCAGCATCAATAGTAGCAAATAGGGCTTGCAATTCGAATATTCGAATTTGTCGAATATTCGACCTGTTTTGATATTCGAATATTCGGCCGCTCAGGTTTCGAATATTCGATTTTTTTTATTACTATAAAAAATCTATTTTATCCGCTGTAGTTACAGTTTCTGTGTGTTTTCCGGGTATTTACAGTGAATGAGGAACGGTATAGGTACCCAAATACGAAGGAAATAATATTTTTACTGTATTCATCTCGATAGACTTCGTGAATACAGTGAAACCTAACTCAATTTGAAAGAAAACGAAATCAAAAAGTATGTTATTTTTACGGTGTGTAAGTTTTAAGTTAAAGGGTCATTCTGTTTATTCAGTACAAGCGTATGTTAAGCGAATTTTTGAAGTCTAAACCTTGCCACTTATCGCAATTCTCAAATTTGATCATACCAAATCTGCCCAACTAGGTAATCTATATAACCATGCACCTTTAGCTGACGAATAATCCACCCAGTAGTCAACTAACTTTTTCCCTTAAATATTCCAATATTATATAATTAGCCGACCATTAGGTATAAAAACTTGCCAAAACAAATAAAGTCAATAAAGATTCAAAATACAATGGAATTAAAGGCCTTTTTACAGGCCTCTGAGTGACTACAAGTTAATTTAAATCGGAAAATAATTACCTAATAAAAAAAATCTTACATAGGTACCTAGATGTTTGGATGGTTAGAGTTATATTATTTCACGCAACGACGCATTTATAATAAAAGTTTTATCTAGAAATATTGAATACGTCTAATTTTTGCGTTTTACTTGTTTTTATAAAATGTGGGCATCTCATAGTAGCATGATATAATTTTTAAGAAAAAAAAAACCGACTTCTATGCGGCCCGGTGAAAGATTATTGTAGATGGTGCGCTATGTAGAAAAGGAGGTAAAACCACCCACTTTTCTAGTAGCATTTCGTTTCTGTAAGGCTCGCAGTTCTAACCTAACCTAACCCACTTTTGTTCGGTTCTGTGAGGATAGCAGTTCAAACCTAACCTAACCCACTTAACGGCGCATGCGGTGCGGTGTACGGGGGTTTGAGCGGGAGGGGTTTGGCCTCATCATACTTTATACCTACATTTTATGGTAGGTAAGGTCCGGGTCTGTGTCCGAGTCCGGGTCCGAGTCCGGGTCTAGTCCAGGTCCGAGTCCGAGTCCAGGTCCGGGTCCGGGTCCGAACCGGATCCGGGTACGAGTCCGGATCTGGATCCGAGTCCGGGTCCCAGTCCAAGTCAAAGTCGAAATTCGAAATCACCAAACATGTACTATGCGTCGTTGAAGAGTTCTGTTCTGATCATCATCAGCAGTTCCAGTTCATCAAATGCGACAGTTTTTAATGTTAATGCTTTATTTTATGATGAAAATACAGAAAATTCTATACGTGTGCCTTTAAGATTTGAGGAGTTCCCTCGATTTCTCATGGATCCCATGTTCAGAACTTGAGCTTGACATAAATATGGCTTAAAAACCTAACTTGCTTAACAAACATAACGAAAAGGAAAAATCGCCAAACGCGAGCTATGCGTCCTTAAAGAGTTTCGTTCTGGTCATCATCAGCAGTTACACTTCCTCAAATGCTACTTTTTAAATGTATATGCTTGATTTGTTGATTAAAACACAACAATCACTATATGTATGCCTTTAAGATTTGAGGAGTTCCCTCGATTCCTTATGGATCCCATCATCATCAGAACTCAAGCTTGACAGAAATGTGGCTTCAAAACTAAACTTGCTTAACAAACATAACGAAGAGGACAAATCGCCAAACGTGAACTATGGGTCGTTGAAGAGTTCTGTTCTGATCATCATCAGCAGTTCCACTTCATCAAATGCGACAGTTTTTAATAAAAATGCTTGATTTTCTGATGAAAATACAAAAATCTCTATACGCACGCCTTTAAGATTTGAGGAGTTCCCTCGATTCCTCATGGATCCCATCATCAGAACTCGAGCTTGACAAAAATGTGTCTTAAAAACTTAACTTGCTTACGAACATAACGAAGAGGACAAATCGCCAAACGTGAACTATGCGTCGTTGAAGAGTTCTGTTCTGATCATCATCAGCAGTTCCACTTCATCAAATGTCACGTTTCTGAATGTATATGCTTGATTTGTTGATAAAAACACAAAAATCACTATATGTATGCCTTTAAGATTTGAGGAGTTCCCTCGATTCCTCATGGATCCCCTCATCAGAACTGGGTTTTGACAAAAACGGGACCAATCTGTATGCATATACATACAATAAAAAAAAAGAATTTTCAAAATCGGTCCAGTAATGACGGAGATATGGAGTAACAAACATAAAAAAAAACATACAACCGAATTGATAACCTCCTTCTTTGAGATTTGGAAGTCGGTTAAAAATCTAGTCAATTAAGTGGATTTCTGCAAAATATCATTAGTTTTAGCAATATGTGAAAAAATCTTTTGAATAAAACGATAATAAACCGATTTCTCGTTCCTTTTCTTATTTTTTATAATATTCGAATAATTATTCGAATACCTGAATGTTTCGAATATTTGCAATCCCTAGTAGCGGATGAAACAACGCGGAAAAAATATAAACGTTATTCCAAAGACAAAGTTCTCTGACAATCATTGACATCCAGGGTACGAAAGGATAATTATCAATGATAGTTATCTTGATAATTATCGTGATTGATATGCCTGATAATTATCGATTTGATAATAACCAAAAATTTAAAACCTGAAATGTAAGAAAAACCCAATAATTATTTTTTATATCCATCAATATCCATACGATATTTATCGGATAATTATCGCGATAATTATCATAGACTATAATTATCTGGATAATTTCGAACCCTGTTGACAGCACTGTTACTATATACTTACATAATCGTATGTTCTATTTCGAAACGCAACATTGCATGAAAACAAACAACATAATAATTAATTTACTGCCCGTTGTAGGTCAATAGGCCAGATATGTTAGGCATCTTAGTCTAAGATAAGGCTAAGTGCCTACAGATTATAGAACTGTAAAGGCCATTATGGGATATGGGTGAATTATCTAAAAGATGACGCGTCGGATTTTGGATGATGGATATTCGGTCTCAAAAGTTTGGAGAAACTTTAACATTTGTCATTAGTCATTAGACACTTTTACTTAATTTTTACACAACTGCCGAAGGAGGGTTACGATTTCGAGTGTATGGATATGTGTGTGTGTACATACAGGATGGCACAAAAACGCGTTGACTATTTTTTTTACTCCGGCGTATTGTTGATCATTTTAAGAAACGTTTGTGTATTATAGTTAAAGAAGATATTTTGGAGATAATAAGTTTTGTTTTAGTTAAAATTGCTGATGACATTTGGCAAAATACTTGTAAGAAAAAATATGTTTTCTGCACAACCTACACCGTTCGACGGATTACAATGTATATGAGATGTCAATGTCATTAGATTTATCCTTATGCCGCCGCCCAATGTGCAATACAAAGTGACACTTAGTGCTTAAATAAATTCAGTACTTATTAAATTTGTAAATTTCTGTACCTAATAAATAACATCACCCCTTAAAAAGACACAACATTTATTTTCTTGGGTTTGTGAGAATCGGCTTGCGACGTCATCGAGTCAGCAATTTAAAATTATAATATAATCAAATACCATAGCAGTATCATTTTAGTATTAAATATCTAGTGATACTTGCCTAAGGATTTGACAAGCAACGTTTTAAACGGAAGTATAGATACATTCAGAGTATTGAGGTAAAACTTTAAAATCCACGATTTCGCCAAATCTTCAGTCGCAAATATCACGCGGCACGCCATATCTTTTGTTACTTTCTAACTTCCTGGCTTTACGGCCCCACTTAAGTAAGATATCACACCTTAATATTTCAAAACTTTTTTAAACACTAGGAAGCGTGAAATGTTTATTTGTCCGTTTATCTATGCGACTATAAGTTGTTATCTTATCAAACCAGCGGCGTGGCGCCGTTTTCCGTTGATTGACATCTAACATTTTCTAGTTTTATACAAACACGCTACTATGTTTTTCTAGTCGTTAATCGTTCCGATAAAGTTTTTACGTCACCCCGTACGTATTAAGTACGTCATCAGATCAGTGGATCAGCCTGTATACAATTCCAATTATTTTATTGTATGTAATGTATGTATGTATATGTATGTATAAACTCTTTATTATTAAATTATACAACGGGACTTAATCGCGTATCTAAGTTTTAAGATTTACCTCCGACGTTTCGAGGACGGCGTTGTCCCCGTGGTCTCGGAGAAGAGTACTTCTCCGAGTCTCCAGTCTTCTCCGAGACCACGGGGACAACGCCGTCCTCGAAACGTCGGAGGTAAATCTTAAAACTTAGATACGCGATTAAGTCCCGTTGTATAATTTAATAATGTGTAAAAATCGTGAAAGTTTAAATCAGTGTTAAACTCTTTATTGTACAAAACACAGAACACAAATTTATGGCACAGGATAGGCAGTACAAAGGCGAACTTATCCCTTTAAGGGATTTCTTCCAGTTAACCTTTGACTAGTATTGTTTTGTATTTTTGTATGCAACAACTCCATCGCTCGCTGGTTTTCCCAGCTTGCTTGCGGCGAGCTGCTGGAGAGTAGCTCCCCACGTACCAGGGTTCGAAAGGATAATTATCGTGATTCTTATGCCTGATATCGATTTGACATCAACCTAAAATATAAAAAACCCCAAACATTATTTTTAACTGTATCAAAGAATCCAAGAAAATAAATATACTGCATCTGGCCTTCACGATTTTTCCGATCTGATCAGAGAAAGTCTGCCGAGGTCTACCCCCTCCCTCTCCCGCTTTTACTTCTCCCTTATACAGAAAAAAATATTAAAAGGAAATTCAACGTAATATGTAATTAGACTAATTAGATTAGTTTTCCTCGTAATTTCAGAAATACATTTTTTTTACCGCAAGGGAATTCCTTTTTTAGTTAATTAGATTAAATTAATTATACCGGGAAAGTTTTAGGCCAATTAGGAATTACCTAAACAACATTTTCCTTTAGGTACCGATACAAGTGATACAACCTATGTACAAATTAATATGAAACAACACTGACGCACTGTTTTAACACTTACTATAATTATAGCTGTGCTTATGAAAAATAGCGTATGACGCAAGCGTGTAAGGTTCATAATTAAATAGCGGAATGAGTATTTAAGCTCTTCCGATGAATAAGTACTGATTAAAGTTTACAAATAGAATATGTATGTAATTGCAGTTACAAAATCGAGTTTTAAGTCCAAGTCAATAAGGTTCATATTACAACGGCAAGCTATGTATGTAAGCTCTTCTGTTACATACCATTGCCTACACTGTTAATTGACAGTTCGTAAATCTTATTACAAAAGGCATAAGGTCCACGATTGTTGCTGTTTGTATATACAGTCAGTGAGTTGTTTACTATTATTGTTGGACGTTATCGACGCAGAATTCCCATGAGTAATCGCATCCGTGTTTGTGCATAAATATGTATACCAGAAAATGGCATTAGGCGTTTCGACGGTTGTCATTAAGGTTGTAAGGCTATAAAAAACAATTAGAAATCCGTCCTTATTGACAGCCGAAGCGGTACCGTTTGTGGGTGAACGTGTAAGGCGGTTATCACACTGCTCCGCACTTCGGAGCGACGTCCGGTATCGCGAATCGTCGTACGAATCGTACGATACGTCGGACGGAGATACGGTGCGAGTCGCAGGGTATACCACACCGAGCTCCGTAGTACCGTACGGATTTTTGTACATAGACGCGATACGTCGCGCAACTCGCGCACCGCAACTCCGGACAAGGATATGGAGCAAATCGCACCACCGTACCATCGTCGCCGCACGCGAATTCGTCACTTCGCAACGAATCATCAGGGTTCGAAATTATCCAGATAATTATAGTCTTTGACAATTATCCGATAAATATCGGATAATTATCCCAGGTATGGGTATTTTCTTTGAATTCTTTGATAATAAAACATAATTATTGGGCGTTTTTTTGTTTTTTAGGTTTAAAATTTTAGGGTATTATCAAATCGCTACCCACAATCGCTAATCGCTATCAGACATAAAAATTACGATAATTATCGAGACAACTATCATTGATACTAATTATCCTTTCGAACCCTGCAACGAATTGCGGCGGCACGGCAGTGTGATAACCGCCTAAATGTTGCGGTTTTTGGATTTCTCATTGTATGTACTAAATACTATAGCACTCATAACTGACCAATGGTAGGCCTTATGCCTATGGATTAAGGTTTACGAATTGTGAGAATTGTCTGGCAACCTTGGCATTGGAAGTTACAAGACGCCTTTTAGACTAAGTTATTAACTGGAGGTATATTAATTAGGAAAATCATTATTAGGTAAATGTTTTATTTTTAAACGACTTTTTAAGAAGGAGCCGTCAAGATTTTACGGTCCAACGTAGGAAATAAGCAAGATAATAGTATATTTAATAATGAATTAAATATACATATGCGATTAGAGTTCAATTGCGAGAATCATTAGTAAAGCTGCAAACAAATTATCGGACGCGGCTGACGGACGCGGCTGACGCGCGCGTTATAAAAGTGTGCACAGTCAGGAACATCCAGCGCGCCAGATTTCTGTCGGATGTCCGAAGGCTCAAGGTTACGTCCACGGCTTACCTCCGATAGTTTGCAAAGTTCAGTGTATATTCATTATCTAGATACCTATAAGTCGCGGCTGTGAGCCGCCTCCGTCAGCCGCGTCCGATAATTTGTTTCCAGCTTAATAGTAAGATTTATTATAATTGAATACACGATTACTGTAATTAATTGTGTTTATCTTAATTAATTATTAATTGCAATGAAACTGACCTAAACATAAAATTATATGCATTCATAAAATGTATATGCGCTGTTTTCAAATAGAACGGTACTTACAAAAGAAATAGGTATCATTAATGTCCAACAGAAGTTTTGGTTTCGGCAGGTTTCGGTATAAAATTCATGTTTCGGTCGGTCGGTACTAAGACTCCACTGTCCGTCTGTATCTCATGAACCGTGATAACTAGACAGTTGAAATTTTCACAGATGATGCATTTCTGTTACCGTTATAACAACAAATTCAACAAATTCGTTGGGACGACCCAACATTGTACATAGTAATTTATAATTTATTGTAATGTATTTTTATCTTTTTGCTGTCTTTGTCTTTTGTATGTTATATATTAATTTTGTTTTGTATTCATGTTACCTGTCATGATTGTTTCACCGGATGGTCTCATCGGAAGATCAGCGCTGGAAGTCGCCAGCAACATGCTGAGATGAGACCATTTCGTGGCACTTTATCCTTTTATTCTCTTGTGTTATATCTGTTACATCTGTTTCTATTTTGTGTTTGTGCTCACGAATAAAATTATTTATATTCTATTCTATTCTAAATACTAAAAAGTACGGAACCCTCGGTGAGCGAGTCCGACTCTATAAGCTATTTGCAACGTCTTGTTTTATGAATAATGCAATAGGTATATCGTTCACTGCCTGTGTGACCCTATTATCGTTACTTGATGAGTTTATAAACGTAACAAACAATAAACACGACTTGTTTACTGAAGTTAGAAGAAAACAAGTGCATCGTAAACATTGCATCATTTTGTTTGCGTGTTGCCCAATTTGTTTTGTGGAAATGCATTTCAAGGCAAACGGCTTTATACCGTACCGGCAATATAAATACAAATAATTGATTCAACTAAAGAACTATTAATTGGATGATTAATATTTTGAATAAATTATTTGGAGATTTAACACTGGCTTCTGTCTGCGAGTTCGTCTGCGACGAATCATGATTAAATTTTCGTTAATAGCCAAAGTACATAGTAATTTGTTTGCAGGGGGGTCAACTATCTCTGCAGTTGACGTACACGCAATTTTTATTAAACATTTTAGACTATTACGACTAATTATTAGCGATGTATCAATCACGTGTGCCTAAGAAGTTAAGAACGCATTATACACGTCTTGTAACTTTAACAACTTTGGACATTTCTCTCACAACTTAAACCAATTTAAATATGACCATTCTCTTTTCCAGAACACGTTTGGCAAGTAAACGTACAGAAGAAAGGTCTGGGAGCGTCCAAGAACATCCAGGGGCTGTACAACCTGTGCTTGACGGACAAGACGCTGACACTTGTCAAGATCAAGAGTCACAACAACGTCATCAGTGACCTTGGCATCCCGGAGAAGATCGAGTACTCCTTGAAGAACATTAGAAGGTACTTACATGGGGTCTTTACTGTGCTTGACGGACAAGACGCTGACACTTGTCAAGATCAAGACCCACAACAATATTATCAGTGATTTAGGCATCCTGGAGATCGAGTACTCCTTGAAGAACATTAGAAAGTACGTACATGGGGGCTTTATTGTGCTTGACGGACAAGACGCTGACACTTGTCAAGATCGAGAGTCACAACAACGTCATCAGTGACCTTGGCATCCCGGAGAAGACCGAGTACTCCTTGAAAAACATTAGAAGGTACGTACATACCAAGGGCTGTAATATACCTCACTGTGGTACTTGCTAGAAGGCCCAGGCCAAGATGACAGTCTTAAAACCCCGATCGAAAAGAAAAATGTATAGGGATGCCAAAAAGCAACGAATAGTCACGTGATCATTTCCATACATAGTTTCAGCTTTCAAACCTAGCACGGAAAAAGCGGCCACCTAGAGTCCAGAAGGGTATTGTATCTAAGTGTAGCCACAGAATAAATTATAGTAGCCAGACTTACAATCGCTGTTACTTAGATACATCCTTGTATCCTATGCTTTAAGACATGGGGGTTACGATGTGTACAGAGGATTAGAGCCCGTTTGTTATATGTATCTTGCTCATTTACGTGAATACTTCCCTTTTGGACACTTCAGTTATCTTCCGTTCGATTCCAAAGACCACCTTCTGAAATCGGAACCAACCCGGGACAAAGTGATGTACTATGCGAATGTGGCGACCTACAAACAACGCAACATATGTCCAACTACGTGCACTACAGAATACCCCAATAAGAGCTACTTACCCCCCGGGGGTTAGGGGTGGCAAGATCATAGATGTAAGTAAAATGAGGTAGATATGGTACCAGGCGCACGATCGTGAGCCACTAAATATAGGTTACGGAACCTATATTTGGTTAGTCGTATGTTTTACGTAGTTAGACCTATATTTAGTTGTCAAAATCGTTGTATCAAATTTTAGTTTTGTCAACTATGAACGTCACACGTCTACATTAAATAAAAGGTCATTGGGCAAGATATTGGCAAAATGTCCCTTCACACGATAAGAAGTTGTCTTTAAATGTCAGTGCGATAGATCTGTGATACTCAGATATTCATCCTCAACCATACCATTTCAGATGCGGCGATTCAGAGTGTTTCTTCTATATGGAGGTGGGCCGGCAGACGGCGACGGGCGACGGCGAGCTGTGGATGCATACGGACGACTCCAACATCGCTCAGAGCATGCACTCCACCATCTACCAGTGAGTGTAGCCAATTTTTTCCCAAGTTACTCGGTGCTGCGTTCTAACAATTTACATTTTAAACTGATATTTGGGAGCCTCCAATTCTCACCAGCAATATTAAGGAAATCCTACTTGCTGCGACTGCCGGTGCTTGTTCTCCTTTTAAAATATTTTCGTTAATATCAATGATCAATTGTATTGACCAAAGCCGCCAAGGCGTCATTGCTCTACTTCACAACCTACAATTTAAACATATTTAAAGCACTTAGCAGCTGTTTAAAGAAAATAATTACGACTACGTACTTAAGTATAATGCAGTTTAGATACTAAAGTCATCAAAAATATGCCACAGGAGTTGACTGCGATTTTCCTAAAGCGTTTGATTGCATGAGATGACCTATACAAACTAAACTAAAGCACCACGTTTGGCATTTAGGCCTAAATATTATTAGGTTTTACAAACACGAGTGATCCCAATAAATGTTTTTTACTGGAATCTTATAAAATCAACAACATAAAAGCATAACCGTAGCTCGGAATACCACAGGGTTCATCCTGGGCCCTGTTATCTTTCTAATAATCATTCAACTCTTTATTGAACCCAATTCTTACTATTCCAGTGCCATGCGCAACTGTGCGAAAGAGACAGAGAACGAAAGGGATCACATCACGATGCCGAAATCAGACGACGAGCACCCTCGTCCTCGACGGCAAACGGTCTCCGAAGGCCAGAGGCCTAGAGCAGGCCTCACCAATGGTAAGTTTGAAAACTCGACCTTATATCAAAGTGTGAAGAACTATTGTCGGTTGAGAATTATCTCAAGAATTAAAACTGGTCGCGACTTTTATTATGATCTTCTCACTCTGCTCTTAACTTAGTTGTGTTTACGATAAGCTATTAATGACATAAATTGTTTTATAAAAGTCGCAATCAGTTACAAATTAAGCAATGCACATTGAGTTGAAGTTAGACTTTAAATATGAAGGCAGCATCAATAATAGCGGTTAGAACGTGTCAAAATTATTTGTAATACTTTTACAAATAATGATACAGCTACAATTCGCTTTGAAAAGTATCTGCTACATTCTAAGTCACTTACATATTTAGACATATCTCTTTCTGTAAATATATTAGAGAGTAAATTAAGTATCTACACTGTAGGAATCATATTCTTAATGCTACTATTGATGCTGATTGTACACATAAGCGTTAGTTGGTTCCACATAATGTATTTTTTTGTAAATTGAGAGACTCGTAATGACCTCAAACCTACCCTATTGGAATTGGTTCTACCAATCATCATCCCATCGATCGTCGGCACCCGAACGCCTACTAGGTTGCTAAGTTGCTAAGCTGGCCACGTGTTCAAAATGATCTTGACGCGACTTTATTGTTAAGAGAATAAGAGTGTGTCAAGGTAATTTTGAACACCTCGCCCGCTTAGCAACTTCTGCTGCTGTACAAGAAAATTTTGGGCTATAGTCCCTAGTGGTCCATATGGACTACGACGCATATGTGGATCCAACTTAATAGTTTGCATAAAGAAAAACGTTATTTTTTCTTACGTTCTTACTCAAAACCGCTTTATTGGTTCTCAATAAAGACTACTAAAAGTAATCCTTATTGACAACTGACTAGAGTACACTTTTGTCTAAAATAGATTAAGATAAAGCTATGACCACGCTTTCTCACTTTAATAAAATGTTTTTTTTTTCTTTTCGCAAACTACTTTTGGGGTTGTAGCGGCGGATAGAGTAGCATGCACAAAATGGTTTTTGGGTAAAATATTTCATTAGAAAAAATAGGGAGATTAGAACTCAGGTTATATAAAGATATTTTTTAAATATGAAGTTTTATAGTAGTTTTTTTTTAGTGTTAACCTGTAGTATAGTCAGCTTCGCTTAAGTACCCTTTGAATAAAAATGTGACTAACCATTCATTTAGAATAGTAAAGTTATAGTGTAAGCAAGCATTGTTTTGTGTACAGATGCCTCGGAAATTCAAAATCCTATCCCAACTTGAAAAATATCCTTACATCTTGTCCAATAATTTATATTAACTTTACGAAAAACGAAAATATCTATGCGTCATTTAAGCAATAAAATATCATTAAAATTGTGATCTTCAATTCTTCACCCGTTTGTCAATATAGAGATTATTGACATTGACTACTTTTAGTTATTGTGTCCCACATTAACTAGCAAGCTAGCACCCCTAGCTCATTGAGCCTTTGCACTATTTCGCGCGTGACATAGACTATCCGTCTTTTAAGATAATCTATCTCGCGCGACATTGTACCGCGGCGAACATGTGCTAGAGCTAGAGGTTCAGTTTTTGGGAGGTATTCTGCTGGTTTCTTTCACTCATGATCATATTAGTCAAATGAGTCGCCAGTAGTAATGTTTATAAAAGCCCAAAATTTAAGAAAACGAATCAAGAACTTCGTTAAAACTTTGTACATTCAAGGTCTAAAATATCGATACGGATAAAGGGTTAAAAATATCTTTTCAATGTCGTACCTCACTTAGGCAACTCAGCAAGCTTCGTTGCCTAAACACGGTACTCGACTGAAAATCTCTCCATTATATCACGATTGTATAAAATACTAATACATTGTCCTATTGCCTACTTGTCTCGCCAAATAAGTCGTGTAGTGTACACATATTTTGGTCGTTTTGTCTGTGTCAATATTGTTAACTATGAATGTACTTGTGTAATCTATTAATATGAGGTTCTTTTTCCGTTGTCTATCTATTAATAAACTGAAGTCCACAACTGTGAGATTTCATAAGTACCTTACGCTAGCCCAAGACCATCAAAATTGAACCTTCCGACCAAGATGTAAGGTATAAATTAGAGCTCCCGATACACGTGTTACACGCTGACACGGGTACCCGTGTTCTTAAGCCCGGCGGTACTAAGAACCCGAACTACACGAACCCGCCCGGATCCAGAGACGTTTACACGGGTACCCGTGTACCCGTGTACACGGGTACACGGGTACACGAAAGAACGGATCTTATTTACCCGCGGGTTCAACCGTTCATTTTCGTGTAGCAGAGATTCGTGCTATGAAGAGATACGGTGGAATATAAGAGAGATTAGGAAAGTTCGATTACTTTGCAGTTTAACGTGTTATTGATTGGTAATATCAATAATAAAGTAGACTTTGTTTCAATAATTCATATGTTTTGTTTTACTCTAATTAAATTAAAATTAACAATAACTTAGGTACCGTTGAGTTCATTTATATAATTTTCTTCATTGATGTAGTTTTTTGATAATGAAAGTAAACCTATTCTTTATTATATTGTCATCTATAGTCATGCTCATTATACATCAGCTGTTATAATTTGAGGATGGTAGGTACATATATGACACCCTGTTAGGGCACTCCATATTTGTTAAGTCTAGGTAGGTACATGCATTTTATACGTATAGCAATGAAATCTATATTTATAATTTAATATCTAACGACCTAAATGATTATCTAACTAAGACAAATGCATAACTGAAACTACCACGAACGGGGTACTAACAAAATGAGATTAAGTATTTTCAATTGCCATATCGTGTGAAAAACAAAATACATGACATAGATAATAAACAAAGTGCAGAAGTTTCATTCAATAGAACGTGTTGTTTTTACAACGTGCGTTGGTGCTTTTGGTCTTATCTCTTTGTGATAAGCTAGATACATCTGCAAAAAAATACAACAACTAATCTTTCAGGTAGGATTATTCTATTGTTTGGTTGCCGCGCGGCTCTTAAAAGCATTTTACTAGTGACAGAGGCAGTAAACAATGAATAATATCTATGCCTAAGATTTAAAAAGTATCTCATAGAACTTTAGTTAGACTCCAGTTCGCCTATTGGTCAGTTGGATACTAAAGTCTATCTACGTTAATCGTACCGTTTTGTTGTTTTATGTTTGTGTTAATTTTTGTTAAAAAAAAATGAGAAGAAGTTGGGTGTGGAACTTTGCCAGATCCGGTGACAAAGCCTATTGCTCTTTGTGCAATGACCGGGCAAATAACGAGTTTTCGTGCCATGGTGGTTCAACAGGAGCCATAGGAAGATATTTGTTATCAATACATCAAAAATCACCCACCATGACGACCCCTGAGTAAGTACATTTCTTCCTACTTCGTATAGTGAAACCAAAAACTGCGTTAAAATGAATGCGATTTATTTACATTTATAACAGTTATAATTTATTAGAATGTTTAGTATATTTAAATAATCATTTCTGTAGTATATTTGTAATTAAGGTATTGAAACAATAAGGGTCAGAATGGGAATGAGGATGGGATTTAAAACTACCGTTCTTATCAAGTTTTTATCAATCAATCAATAAATCAACTAATGAAATCTTCACATTTTACTTGTAGATACTTTAAGTTTAAAGTAATCAATTCAGAAAATATTATGCACCATAAACAGTCACTACATATTACAAATAATTTTGTGATTAATGGGTCTTTTCTATATGGAAACAAGCACCATTTGTGACAATTTGTAGAAAAACATTTTTTTATATCTTTGAAAATTACTGTTTAATTTAAAATGAGTTTTTGGCAAAAATGTCATTTTTGTTACACGCTTTTATCGCTGACTGTACTTTTCTTACGACAGACAACTAATACTCATCGAGACAATTCTAAAAACCCCTAACACAATTAGGTTGCGTTGTTTCATCACAGAGTTCCTATGGCCACCTCCTGTCTCCATCATCAGATCAGCTCGATGGTACCATAATATTGCATTGTCACCTGACTTACATATGTATGCAAAATTTCAGCTCCATCGGAAGCCGGGAAGTGGATCAAATTTAACTTGCAAGATTCCATTACAATTTAGTTACATACAGGTCGAGTTCCTATGGCCACCTCCTGTCTCCATCATCAGATCAGCTCGATGGTACCATAATATTGCATTGTCACCCGACTTACATGTGTATGCAAAATTTCAGCTCAATCGGAAACCGGGAAGTGGTTCAAATTTAACTTTCAAGATTCCATTACAATTTAGTTACATACAGGTCGACCTAATAAAAGCGTGTTAAAAATGAGAACCGTTGTAAAGCATTTTACAGCCTGTGTCGAATAATAATAGCATTTATGTTTCTTTTTACAATACAATTTGATATTTTAACTAGTACACAAAAATAAATATTTTCATTTCTGTTCACTCTACCAATAACGGTGTCGTTTTTAGCAATTATTTGAAAGCGATATTAAGCGATTAAAATAAGCGGGTCCTGGAGTATTCAAATAAAGAATAAATAAGTTTTTGGCAAAACTTTCATTTTTGGTACAAGATTTTATCGCTGACTGTACTTTTCTTTCCACGAGTATATTCTAAAAACCCCAAACACAATTCGGTTGTTATATCACAGAGTTCATATGGCCTCCTCCTGTCTCCATCATCAGTTCAGCTCCATTAATATTGCATTGTCACCCGACTTACACACGTATGGAAATTTTCAGCTTCATCGGAAGTGGGTCAAATATAACTTGCAAGTCCGAATTTGAAAATCCGATAAAACTGGTAAACAATCGGGGCTCCTGACCCTGAATCTGTGTTTTATTTAATAAATAACTTTAATCTCCGCTACACGTCAAGAACGGGTTAGACCCGCGTGTATTTAAGATCCGTTTCGCCCTGTACACGGGTACACGAGTACACGGATCTTAATTACACGTGTACCCGTGTACACGTGTAGAACGGGTCAGAAAACCGTGTACGTGTAGTACGGAAACGGGTACCGAACACGTGTACACGAAACCCGGACACGACCGCGAGCCCTAGTATAAATTGGCACAAATCTATTGCAGAAAAGGGCCTCTGCGTTGGCTCATGCATTAGACAATGCGTGTGTTCAACCAACACTTACTCCATAGATGACTCGGCGGCCGCCATTGCGCCTCTCACGACCAACGGTAATTTGCACCTTAGCGCAAAGGGATAGGACGCTTTTTTGTATGGCCACGGATATGTGTTGCGGTGGTGATGTGCGGATGGTAAATTTGATGGACCAATCACAGATAAGCACTGACATTGTAAAGTATTGTGGTGTCACATGTCAAAAGGTGTCTTATGTTAGTAACCAAAAGGTACGTTTTGATATGGCAAGCCATTTATAATCTTTCGGTTTTAATCTTTTTATTTTAATAATAAAGAAATATTTCTAATTACTAAGAAACTCCATAGTCGTTTATACGATACAATTATAACGAAATATAGTCTGGCAAACGCAACTTGTAGTCAGTAAGAACCAGGAAAATTATACTCATCCTTTTCTTTTGGGTGCTAGGTCTAACGTAAGACAAGGATAGTATGTCATAATGTAACGCATCACCAGAAAAAGGCGGGAAATTGCCCTTTCGTCTACCAAATACCATCGGCATTTTCATCATGGTAACATATAACGGTGGCTGTACCTGCTTATAGAGTCACAGTGATATTCGAACCGATTCCATCTCGCTTACACCAAGCAAAAGGAAGCGAGATGGATTATCGAGTCGATTCACTGTGACAGCTATATATGTGCAAGCGCCTTGTCTGAACTAACAACGCGTGAACGCTAGAGGTCGCTACTGGCTAAGTTTTTCATTCGATATCAAAAGTGTAGAACGTATTAAAAGTGAAAGAATTTATATCAGTGAGAGTATAAAACAAATTAGGTTGTTTTATTCTATATCCGAAGTAAGTTATCGTTTGAGCCGATTGACTAAGCCCCTTGTAACGTCGAGCATAAACAACGTGTTTGCGCTTGTGTTATATATTCCGCTTCTCACTGTGATACAGATGTAGTGCATAATTATTTCAGTCAGTCTCGGCAGGCGTGGCTCACTCCGCGAATTCGTCGCTTTGCTACAGGTAGCTAAAAGTACATCCGTTCCGGCCCCAATTTTGGGGAAAGCCATAAGCCGCGCGTGGCGCTGTCGCCACCTAGCGGCCATATCTGTGCTGATCGTAACAGACGCGTTTTGTTAGAGAGTGAGTCTTCTGTACTTAGTACTATTATTTATTCTGTGGTCTCGGTCTCGGTACGAATAGTACAGAGGTTGACTGAAGTAGCATGACAAATACGAACATTTTCGAGAAAATACGATGGAATTTTTTTTTGCACTATATCTGTAATGAGGTAGCTAAACAGTTATATCGCATAGGTATATCAAGTTGTTTTTTTATCGAACCTATTTATAGTAGTTTATGTGACTGCTACATAATGAGGCATTAAAATACGAGTTTGGGATCACACGAGTATTTTAATGCCTAATTATGTACAGTTACATACTCTACTTTATCTAAACACAGCATACTTAAAACTAATTAAAAGATAAACTGTACGCCAAATGGCGGTGAATGAAAACTTTTTTCACGCATGTCACACATCCATAGTTTTTTTAAATTCCTAGACAAAAGAATGAAGTCCCTATACTCATGTCACTCGAGATCAAATATCGTGCGGTTTATATTAAAAATCATACTAAACTGACGTTTCGTATCGATAACTGTTTTAATATCTATGGATACTAGAATAGAGTACTCACTTGAGTTTTGAATGCTGTTCCAAATTTAAACTCATAACGATACTAAAAATTTGTAACGTTATAACTACTTATAACATTACAGTACAAATTTTCCTACTACCACAGATAAGAAAGTTCTCATAGTAAAATTGGTTGTAATAAAGCTTGTCATTTCCTACGGTTTCTGAACGCATTATAGAGCACTAATGACATGTGTGTAGATAAAAATTATTAATTATACTAGAACTTTGCGCTATTCATTATACGAATATCTTGGTAAAAATACTATTATAAGAGATTAATTTGTTTGCAAACTAAGAAAAAGTCGAGTGAGAGTCGGTGATTTTATTTACGTTTTTCACCACCGACATAGAATATTCATAGCGCGATGTAGAACTTCATATGGGCAGCTTTTTTGCCGTGACCACTCCATCTAGTACCTAGTACCTAAAAAGTAAATCAATAAATTTATATACCTAGTAAAATAAGTAAATCGTTTGAATCATAATTAGTCACTAGCGACCTTTGGTGAGTGCTAAAACTACCGCCTTGTAAACTTATCTCTGCCAATCCTGTGGTTAAACTATGTATATGTATCCTGCCACTAAATAATTGCCGTTAATCAAACTTTCTAGGGATATAGACAATATACAGTCAGGTTTTAACTATGTTTAATGTAAAAAATAGCATATTATAATTTATAAAATAAGTATGGAATTCACGTCTTACGGCGAATTTAAAACAGAAGAAATATCATTATTTTTACGGGCATTGCCTTGGTGACACTATTTGGTTTTTCTCTAATTTCGTTACTATGAAAGAACCTGGCTCTATATAGTCACATCCCTAAATTGATTTCGATTCGATAACATTCTAAATTTTCGAATGCAGCTTTGCACGGCGCTATTAGTGCAAGCGAGACGAATATCTACGGAACGTTATGTTATCTCGTTTCTTCAGATGATTGTTAGCTAATATTTGTCAAACAAATAGGTAATTACACCCGATAAGTGAACTCACTTTGAATTCACAGCTTAATAAATAGCTGAGTAGGGTGACTGCTATAGTAATTGGCCACTCTTAACAATAAGGCTTAAATTGGCTTGTTTCTTTCTGATTTGTTAGGAGTGGCCAATAACTACGGCAGTCACCCTAAAAGGGGCCATTCTTGTTTTTAGGGTCAGTCAACTATTTTTTGTTGTTATTCTGTCCCATCAGCGAGGAGACAATAAGTAGCATAGATTGTTAGAAGAACTGCTGTACCATGTTCTACTAACATGCTCAGTAGTCCCATTATGGAAAGGTCTTATAACTACCATAAAATGCAAGTTTGGTTCATTAAATACGAAAAACCTGGAATTTTAAGCGTGACTCAGGAGACCGTAACCATAGCAACGTGTGACAAGAAAAAGTTGATTAACCCTTTATCATTATTCATTAATGTAGGTCCCTTGAAGTTTGACAGATATTCGTAAAAACTCTAACCTTGTCAATTAATAAGCTTAACATCTGTTGTTTGATTCAAGACTTGACGAAGTAAATCTTAAGGCTTATAATGCTATAACCGTTTGAATGTATATCAAACTTATGCTTCGCCGCGCTTGGCCGAAAACAGCGAATTGTATTTATAATTATTTTTCTGAAATGATTTGGATGACAGATGTCAGTCACATAGATTACCATAGGTTTTTTTAAACGGGTGCAACAGAAATAAATGGGTAGGTACTAGTTCAGAGAATTCAAACGTTAAGTAGGTACAGTGGGCCAAGAAAGTGGTCTACCAGTTTTGACAAAAGTTTCTGCGAGCCCTAACGATCGCTAAGGTTCACTTTTCTAACGGAGTTTAAAGTAAATCGACCTTGTTGTCTCATGACGTTCAAACGAACCTCAACCGTAGGGTGGTAGACCACATTTTTGGCCGGCTGTACTGAGGTGTACATTTGTCATTCTAATCATTTCTGAAAAAACGCAATATATGCAAAAAAGTTGCTTTTAATGTACCTATTTCCAATTTCCAAGTCACAAAGTCTTGTGCACAAAATAACGTAGGTACAGTTGTAGTGCACGATTGTTTTCCATCGTATTTTCACATATGTACGAACGGTCTTTCTATTTCAGTCAGTCTCGGTACAAAAAGTATTGAGGTTGACTGAAGTAGCATGACAAATACGAAAGTTTCCGAAAAAGTACGATGGAAAACAATTATGCACTACATCTGTATGTTTCGTTGGAAGTTATTTTGGATATAAATTAAATGTACATTTATTGCTTTTGAGCCTAAAGTGTTTGTAATGTTATCTTTGCATAAACGACTTTTAGAAGTGAATATCACAACTATTTTATTCTAAATAACATGTTAATTTTCTCTAGATTAAGTAAAATAATTGTAATTATTTGTATTACAAATAACGATGAATGTGATAGCATGATAGGATGTTATTCTATTAGGTGTTAAGGCATTTTGAGCATTATGACTAATTAATTAAGAGTGATCGCGCATGATCATCGGTGTTCGATATTTGATATCGATTTTCGACATGACAATACATTATTATAATTTCATAATCAAGCCGAGAAAATATGGTATAGAAAATATTACAGAATTTTAAATGCTAAAATCAAAATTGCTAATGAATTTGTGAAATTTTTCATCTTGGGGCCGATACAGACGAAAATAATTATGCACTATATCTGTAAATAATGTTGTCTGTACCATATATTTGCCGGCATATTGTAATAGTGTTACGAGCGATGGTATTTATTTCATTAGGTGGTGGTTCACTTTTTAATGAATTGTGATTAATTTGCAATATGAGTAAGCAATATTGTCACTAACTGGTATTGGTAACATGGATTATTATCATCATGGAATATCATAATAAATATTTTTTTTTGCAATTATGGCACCGAAATAGTGAAATACAAAAACATCAACGCAGTGCCCCCGCCAAGTCGAAAAATAAATTATTTTAGATGTGAATCTTTATTTTAAATATAAAAATCATATTGCATACAGGTTTAAAACCTGAATATGCTGTTTCTTTAAAATGTACAAATTAATTTCTAGTATTTGAATGTCCAAAAAAAGTGTCTTCATAAGGTTTAGGTATTTAAAATTTTGTACAATTATTTCTAATTTTGCGTTTATTCAAGTTACTCTGATTAAAAATCTATGCCGGTGATTCTTGTTCTAATTTACAGTCCACTTCTATAGCTGTAGCAAAGAGAATTGATTGTAATAGAGAGGTAAAGTCTAAAGGAAAAAACGTGCTACTTAGTATGACATCCAAAACAGATGGCTCTGTACTGCGGTCACTGAATTGTCAAACGTCAACTTTTGACAATCAGAATCACCGCATAATATATGGAGCTGTGCAGCCCCATCCCGTTTAGATGTGAAAGTCAAAGCACGAAATTGTCTTAGGTTTTACACATCTTAATCAATGTAGGTATAGTATGTCAAGCTGGATATGTCAGTAGCAATGTAAAGCAAACTAAAGTATGGTATCCCTAGGAAACAAAAAGCAGCAATGTACTTCAAACAACGATGAAATGTAAACAAACAGTTCCACAGATAAGATATAAACGACACGCGATTTTCGAACAATTCAAACGTAGTGTTGCTAACCCGCGATTTTTGAAATTCACCGCCTTTATTTACTGACAAGATTTGCTTGACCAAGTATATTTTTGGCTGTAGGTACATAAACCAATTTTTTTTTTATAATAATATACCAAAAGTAACCAATTTTTTTTTTTTTTTTTTTTTATTAACCAATAAATACCATCGCTCCATCCATGTTAACACACCATCGCACCGGGTGCTTGGTGCTAGTTTGTGTAGCTTCCTTGTATTGTCCGCAGCCGAAAACCATCCACCGAATAACTCACTAATAACAGATAAAACAGAACATCCTCGCCTCATAAAACACCACCGAACCGTCTCACTCCCCACCGGATGCCCGCTCTTTCAAGAACCCCTCAAGATAGTCCACGAGCGAACGAGGTCCGCACCTTTAACTGGGGACGAAGTAGATAGAGTGACTATAGAGAGAGCTCAGAGGCACTCTTCGTGCAAAGCCGTCAATGGAACTGAAACAACGTCGAAGAAAACGCAGTGGAGCCGGCGCGCTAGTACGGGGGCGCGGCTGTCTAAACTATCGCCCGCTCATACAAAGAGTATGTATGCTTGTTCGCATGCTTTATAGTCGTAACACACTGTCGCACCGTTCAAGGTGCGCCGCACCAATAAGTGAGAGCGAGTAAAAGATTTCTTCTCGCTCTCACTTATTGGTGCGACGCACCAAAGTCGCGGTGCGGTGCGATAGTGTGTTACCACTTTTATATCGGGCGTAGTAAGGGTATTAGCTTGTATTAGTGCAACACGTTTATTTAATTTGGTACCTGAAGTGTTGTTAATCTAATGTGAAAATGCATTTGGAAATGTGAAAGAATGGAAACAGATTTTCGTAAATAATTCTTTTTAATTTACGATTAAGTGTTTGGATTAGTCATAGTTTAGTTAATTGGGTTTAATTAATGTTTTTTCTAATGGTTATAAATTATTATGCTTGCTGGAATGAAATAAGTTTATTATATATCCCGCCTTAGATTTAGGAAAACTCTTGCCTCTGTTATAAAGTAAACTTTGATAAAATAAACAACTCGAAATACGCTCAAGTTGATTTTAACTGAAAATTTGTCATGAGCCGGTTAAGAAATATAAAATAAAGCTGTATTCAATTTTAGAATATTAAAGTTTGTTTCAATGGGTTTGGCCGGTCGAAGTATTTAGCAGATGGCGTCATCATAGCTTGCCCTGTCAATCTCTAGAGTTGTGTCAAATTTTTGTTTTTTTTAATGCCCTGGATGCCAGCCCTTTAAGCCAAATCTCATATAAAAAGGGGGCAAGCTATGATGGCGCCATCTGTGCAAACCTTTGACAGTTGCCAACCCCATTTAACTATATTTAGGACTAGGTATAGAGTCCAGGGTTAAAAATTAAAACATTTATTATGATCATTATTGATATTACTTTCATGTTAATTACTAAACAGTACTATATGAACATTATTTAAAAAAATCATCAAGCATAGGTGAATACGTAGGGCCATAGATAATAACCAAATAAACTATGACTATCCATCGCAACTCTGTTTAAACCGTCTGTAATGGAGATACTGGGATCAAAACTAGAAGCGATACTTCTAAAATGCAAGCATACCTAGTTTATTTTATTTCTACCGTAGAAATTCATTCATTTTTTCTCCTATTGGGATTGAAAGAGGTCTAGATTCTGAGTGAATTAATTTAAAAATTGCAAAAAAACTTCACATTCAAAATTGTGGTATTTGGTATTTTTTTTTAAGAAATGCTCTTCTACGTCAACTACGCTAGCGCATATAATATATAATGTATCATTTTAGTAGCTTATAATTAATTTAACCTCGTGAGTTTAAGGGCTCATTTAGATGATGCGAGAACTTGCATGCGAGTTTCATTACATTGCGGGTTTTGATCGGTTGGTTAAATTTGACGTAACCAACAGTCCGCAATGTATCCGTATGTGTCCGTAATGTATGTCTCGCATGCGAGTTCGCGCGCCGTCTAAATGAGCCCTAAATGTACATATTCGTTGCAATCTAATTTGAACCTTTCATGAAACAAATAAAGTAGCATTTCTTTTGGATCACTGCGTTTTTAAACAAACGAAATTCGTTCCAATTTACTTATAGAACAAGGTTCAAATAAAAAAATTTAAAACTCTATGGTGGGTCTTACGAGGTTGAATATAAGTTGCGGTTAGTACGGTTGCACGACGATTCATTTACTAACCTAAGTTATTTTTAAAATTGGTTTTCCACCGGAATGATGCACGCTTACGCTATATCTTTTCATGCGATATATCCTCCTAAGGCCCAAGGACCTATAGTACCTATTCAGTTCGATGTAATTTAAACCATGTTAAAATGGAACAGAGTCGCTTTTGCTTTGTTTCGTTCAATTTTCATACAACGCAAAATCAACTCTTATTTCCTACAATTTAGGTCCATTTCACTGGCAAATTTTGGATGTTACGTTTGTATGGGCCTTAGGAGTATAAAAATTGTATAAAGTCAAAGGAATTCCCAACTAACATTTTGTTTTTCTATAGTCTGTCAAGCAGGATATGTCAGTAGTAATCTAAAGCAAACTAAAGTATGTAAACAAAACAGTTCCACAGATAAGATAGAAATGACGCGCGATTTTCGAACAATTCAAACGTAGTGTTGCTAACCCGCGATTTTTCAAATTTGCCGCCTTTTTCTACTGACAAGATTTGCTTGACCTAGTACATATATTTATAGTGCTTTCGTTTGCAGTGTTACCTTTGTACAAAATTAGCTGTGTAAATAAGCTTACAAGTTTATTATTTCATGTATTTGTAATATTTGTATGACTTGGTTTTTCAGACTTAGATAAAGTACCAAAGATGTTCTTTTTTGTAGTCGCGTATGTTTTAAGAGAAATAAAAATGTATTGGTGATATTTATCTGAGGATTGAAAACTCTTCGGCATGTATGTCGCTTTTTATTTGTGCCTTGGCATGGTCTTGGTCCATGATCGGAGAAACTGACATGATCAGGCGGTCTAGCATGAGTTGAGTTCCCGCGCGTGACGCCATGGCGCGATTTCATGTATGGACTGAAGCTGGGCGGGTATGGCTGTTGCGCGAAAACACAACTCATGCTAGACTACCAGGTTTATATCCGACATAAATGATATAATAAAGCGTTTGTAACAATAGCTATTGTTAATAGGAGCTATTCATAAATTACGTCATCTATTTTTGACGATTTTTTGACCCCCTCCCCCTAAAATCATCCAAAAATCATGTTTCGAATGACCCCGTTTCCTCCTACGTCATGCTACAATCATCCAATGTCCAGACCCCCCCAATTTGAAATGACGTAATTTATGAATAGCCCCATAGGCCAAACGTGAATCATCATCATCACGGTATCATAGTACTATGTGTATATCGACATCGTTATAAACTTAATACTTCTTTTAATTTAATAATTCTCTGTTAAGAATTAAATGATCCCTCTTTATTTATTAACCAAAACCAAAATATCGATAATAACGCCAAATTATACACATTACGCATCTCACGCTTTTCTTCTTAAAAAGCTTGTTTAAAAAATAAAAACTACTTAAGCTACATATGCGAAAAGGCCTCTTCTTTTTGGACATTCTTGTGACTAAGGGCTGATTTAGACGGCGCGCGAACTCGTATGCGATTTTAGTTACATTGCGGACTGTTGGTTACGTCCAATTCAACCGACCGATCACAACCCGCAATGTAATGAAACTCGCATGCGAGTTCTCGCATCGTCTAAATGGGCCCTAATCTAAGATTATAATTGTATATTTGTTTACAGACGCTGTCGGTCCGTTTAGGAATCGTTGCGATAGTATGCCTTCGAAGGCATTTAAGTCTTTGGAGGTGGAGAGGCCCCCTACACGGCATTCGGATCTTATTGAAGGTAACATGGGTTGGTATTGGTAAATAAAGGTTAAAAGAGTGTGGAATATACTGTGTAGGTCTCAGCGTGCCGCTCTTAGCCATTTTGATGACGTCATTACGCGGGAAATGTTCACTTGCGCCACTGTCTCCCGGCAGTTTAGGGGTCCCGGTTACTTTATCTGAACTATGTTCCCACAAGAGACCGTGATAGGTATATAGAAAATAATAGTATATATTACTATAGACTATACAGTATTTTTATAGTATAGAGCACGGGAAATTATTTCTAATAAATACGTTTAATTTGAAGGCCGAGATTTGTGGATACAGCATGTGGAACTCATTGAAGGGTGGTATAGGCAAAGAAAGGTTGCATCGGTCCGCCAACGCGCGCTCCCGATGATTATCGGTATGAATTGAAAAATGTCGCGCAATTTTCGACTTAACCTCCTCCTTTTTAGGGTTCCGTAGCCAAATGGCAAAAAACGGAACCCTTATGGATTCGTCATGTCTGTCTGTCTGTCTGTCCGTCCGTCCGTATGTCACAGCCACTTTTTTCGAAACTATAAGAACTATACTGTTGAAACTCGGTAAGTAGATGTATTCTGTGAACCGCATTAAGATTTTCACACAAAAAAAAACAATAAATTTTGGGGGTTCCCCATACTTAGAACTGAAACTCAAACATTTTTCTTTCGTCAACCCAATACATGTGGGGGATAGGTCTTCAAAAATGATTTATTGAGGTTTTTAATATCATTTTTAGGGTTCCGTAGCCAAATGGCAAAAAACGGAACCCTTATAGATTCGTCATGTCTGTCTGTCTGTCTGTCCGTCTGTCCGTCCGTCACAGCCACTTTTCTCCGAAACTATAAGAACTATACTGTTGAAACTTGGTAAGTAGATGTATTCTGTAAACCGCATTAAGATTTTCACACGAAAATAGAAAAAAAACAATAAATTTTTGGGGTTCCCCATACTTCGAACTGAAACTCAAAAAATTTTTTTTCATCAAACCCATACGTGTGGGGTATTTATGGATAGGTCTTCAAAAATGATATTGAGGTTTCTAATATCATTTTTTTCTAAACTGAATAGTTTGCGCGAGAGACACTTCCAAAGTGGTAAAATGTGTGTCCCCCCCCCCTGTAACTTCTAAAATAACAGAATGATAAAACTAAAAAAAAAATATGATGTACATTACCGTGTAAACTTCCACCGAAAATTGGTTTGAACGAGATCTAGTAAGTAGTTTTTTTTTAATACGTCATAAATCCCCTAAATACGGAACCCTTCATGGGCGAGTCCGACTCGCACTTGGCCACTTTTTTGAAGTCTGTTAAAAATACGGTCAATCGTTTTAACATATTTAATAAGTGTATTTGTCATCAGGCCTGAGTGCTTCCCATGACGAAGCTGATGCAGTGGAGTGGCACCGCACGCCGCGGATACCCGAGGAGCCTGACTACTGCGAAATGGGACCCCGGGATAGGTTTAGGTAAGTCATTACAATAGGCTACTACCAGCAGTAGTCTAAATTTGTCAGCCTAAACACGACCGGGTTTCATAATATGACGTGTATTTGTGTATACTTATGTTGTTTAGCATGAATAAATGAAATGAAATGAAATTACCCTGAGACGGACGCCATATCCTCCTAAGGCACAGCCATACAAATGAAAAATCTAAGATTTGAAATTTGAACCTATAGTGTAGGAAATAGAGTTGATTTTGGGTTGTTGGAAAATTTAACGAATCAAAGCAAAAGCGACTCTGTTCCAATTGAATAGGATTTCAATTTCATCGAACTGAAGAGGTACTGTAGGTAGGGCCTTGTGCCTTAGGAGGATATCACGTCAATGGGACTCGAGGAGTTTAAGTTAAATGTCCAAGGAAGTTGCTCATCAATTTAAAACTAATATTTCAAGCGAAAGTTGGAAATAGAGTTCCGATTATAATATTAGCTGAAAATAGTTGAGGATTAGACTTTCCGTCCGTCGCGACACTCGCGGCATCTTTTGTCAAGTAGCAGTACTGATAAATCCGCTACTTGACGCTAGATGTTGACATTGTCGACTACGAAAATAGGCAGCGTTTTGGTTACGCGCTGGTCAAAGGGATTTGCAGTTTAGTTTTAATATAGTCTATGCGCTTACCTAATTTAACCGTCCACTTCCAATTGGATTAAGGAAAACGTATAGCAAAGTTTTATCCTCCACAGTAAATTGGGTCGCGAACCAGCGAGTCACTCCCGGACCTCCTCAATAGCGGCCTCCGAGACGTCCCCAGAAAACGTCAACGATGGCTACCTGCCCATGGCACCAGAGTACCCTGCTGCGACTGATGGCTACCTTCCCATGGCGCCATTAGATCATGGCTTGGTATCAGCTTCCAGTGGGTCTGTGTGCAGCGGCACGCCTTCGACAGATCCTCGGTTTAGGTAAATATAGTGTAACTAACTCAGATAACGTCAACCATGGCTACCTGCCCATGGCACCAGAGTACCCAGCTGCGACTGATGGCTACCTTCCCATGGCGCCATTAGATCATGGCTTGGTATCAGCTTCCAGTGGGTCTGTGTGCAGCGGCACGCCTTCGACAGATCCTCGGTTTAGGTAAATATAGTGTAACTAACTCAGATAACGTCAACCACGGCTACCTACTCATGGCACCAGAGTACCCAGCTGCGACTGATGGCTACCTTCCCATGGCGCCATTAGATCATGGCTTGGTATCAGCTTCCAGTGGGTCTGTGTGCAGCGGCACGCCTTCGACAGATCCTCGGTTTAGGTAAATATAGTGTAACTAACTCAGATAACGTCAACCACGGCTACCTACTCATGGCACCAGAGTACCCAGCTGCGACTGATGGCTACCTTCCCATGGCGCCATTAGATCATGGCTTGGTATCAGCTTCTAGTGGGTCTGTGTGCAGCGGCACGCCTTCGACAGATCCTCGGTTTAGGTAAATATAGTGTAACGTCCACAGATAACGCCAACCATGGCTACCTGCCCATGGCACCAGAGTACCCTGCTGCGACTGATGGCTACCTTCCCATGGCGCCATTAGACCATGGCTTGGTATCAGCTTCTAGTGGGTCTGTGTGCAGCGGCACGCCTTCGACAGATCCTCGGTTTAGGTAAATATAGTGTAACGTCTTCAGAAAAAGTCAACCATGGTACTGAATAAATAATAGTACTAGGTACAGAAGATTCACTATCTAACAAAACGCGTCTATTACGACTAATATGACCGCTAGGTGGCGCAAGCGCGAGCAGGCGTCCGTTCCGTAGCGGTGCGCGGCAACTACTATCTAGACACCAAAATTGGTGTGGGCCGCATGTACTTGTAGGTACTTGTAGCGACGCGACGAAATCGCGGAGTGAGCCACGCCTGACCATGGCTACCTGCCCTTGGCATCAGAATATCCAGCGGCGACTGATGATCTTCCCATTGATCCACTAGACCATGGACTAGTATCAGCTTCTAGTGGATCTGTCTGCGATAGAACACCTACAAACCCTCGCTTGAGGCACATATTTGTCGTTAATACCCCCAAAAAACGTCAACAACGACCCCATGCCTGCATATGCCCACGGGGATTGACTTTTTTACAGAAGCGTCCGAATTTATGCCGCTAAATATTAATCGTATAGCAAATTAAGAAATGTTTTGATAGTTACTATGCCACTATAGGGTATTTGACTGTATTTAAAATAAATTATTTTACGCCATGCATGAAATAAAGCACCAGATTAATATAGAAACGTTAACGGCTATTTTTAGACACAATTTCTATTTTAAAACCGTGACGTCACATGCTAGTGTTTCATATAAATTTCATAGTAGCAAAATCGTTTTGACAGTTCAACAAAAGAAACCGATTTTACTAGTATTCATATATTCTATTGACTATAAGATTGGACGTAGTTTTGCTAACGGGAACTAGCCCCACAATTTTTTTTAAATCGAACCTGAAGTTAAAATTTAAATGGAGTTTCAAGGTGTCTGGTTACAGAACTACTTCCTATTTATTTTCGTATCAAGTTAGAAAACATATTTGATCCGAAACCTATTGTCCACAGCGAATACCAGCTGGATCCAGCCATGTCGCACATAATAGACGCGGACGAGCGGCCGCCCCGCGCCTACAGCGTGGGCTCGCGGCCCGTGCCGGCGCGGCCCGACGTCACCCGCCTCCGGGCCTACAGGTATGTGGGACCCAGCCATGTCGCACATAATAGACGCGGACGAGCGGCCGAGGTATGTGGATCCAGCCATGTCGCACATAATAGACGCGGACGAGCGGCCGAGGTATGTGGATCCAGCCATGTCGCACATAATAGACGCGGACGAGCGGCCGCCCCGCGCCTACAGCGTGGGCTCGCGGCCCGTGCCGGCGCGGCCCGACGTCACCCGCCTCCGGGCCTACAGGTATGTGGACCCAGCCATGTCGCACATAATAGACGCGGACGAGCGGCCGAGGTATGTGGATCCAGCCATGTCGCACATAATAGACGCGGACGACCGGCCGCCCCGCGCCTACAGCGTGGGCTCGCGGCCCGTGCCGGCGCGGCCCGACGTCACCCGCCTCCGGGCCTACAGGTATGTGGACCCAGCCATGTCGCACATAATAGACGCGGACGAGCGGCCGAGGTATGTGGATCCAGCCATATCGCACATAATAGACGCGGACGAGCGGCCGAGGTATGTGGATCCAGCTATGTCGCACATAATAGACGCGGACGAGCGGCCGAGGTATGTGGATCCAGCCATGTCGCACATAATAGACGTCACCCGCCTCCGGGCCTACAGGTATAGCTGGTCAACCAAATCTTGTCAGTAAAAAAAGGCGCGAAATTCAAATTTGCTATCCCTTCGCGCCTACATTTTTCAAATTTGCCGCCTTTTTCTACTGTCAAGATTTGGTTGACCAAGTATATGTGGATTACCTACAGTTACACTATACATATTCATTCATTCATTAACGCGTAAGGTGCAATTTGGCAATAAAAAACATCTTAGTATATTATGACATTTATTTCAGTTTATAATTTATATAGGGTAATTCGCCTGTAACTGGCCACTGTTAGTAATTGGCCACCAAATGAATTCTATTCAACTGTAAACAGAATTCATTTTAGTATAAGGTTTCAATAACTGGCCAGCCTTCAATAACTAGCCGCCTTATACTAAAATGAATTCTGTTTATAGGTGAATAGAGCTTATTTTTAGTTTAGGGCAGCTTCTTCTTCTTCTTTTGGCGGCCAGTTACTAGAAGTGGCATGTTACTGGCGAATTACCCTAGTAGTGTTTCTACTTGAAATAAAAAACAAATTAAAATATTTTCTGAAAATAATCAGAGAGAGAGAAACTCCCCTATTGTGAGTGTAGTTAATTAGTACCGTCCTTGCCGGTTTCGACCATGGCGACTGATTATTGAGAGCGACGTTCGTGAGCTCTCAGGTGACTGACATAACCGATTTTAGCAGCAAATGTTTTAATGTTTTAATGTTTATTTAGGCACAAACGGTACAATAATACTTACAGATATTAATATTATTCAATACATGAACCAATGAAGTTGCCACTAACTACTAACACGTATACAAAAAATAAACAACGGAATAACAATATCCACAGAACAAACATTTGTCGGCATTACTAATGAATTTAAAAATAAAAGATATTAGTGGGGAAAAAAATGAGTTAAAGTTAAAATATTCTAAGCATTAAGTATTCAATGTACTAAGAACCTCAAACTTAAACTTAACTAACGGAATGTTAAACATATCAATGTGTGAGAAAAGATTATTATTACACTTGCAGGCTTTATCAATGAAGGAATTTGCTTTGTATTTTTTTCGCGTAAAGGGGATGTGAAAGAGTTTGTGATGTCGTGTAAATGTACGGCCACATTCACTGCAGGTCAGCAGTTTGCATCCCTCCGACAAAATTGTAGTTGATGACCGTAGGTGGTCGGGCCTTTAACTCGTCACGCTTTGCGTTGAGTTCCACTCGCCTCTGCTCTTCGAAGGCTTGCACTTTTGCCATGCCTCCACTTCGAAGGCTTGCACTTTTGCCATGCCTCCACTTCGGCCGATCTTGTGCCAAAGTCACCCAGTCCGGTGGCTCAAACTCAGTCGTTGGCGCTTCAGCACATCTTTGTAGCCGTCCTGGTTCCGCTTGCCATTTTGTAGCAGAGTAAAAGATGCGCTTAGCCACTCTGTCATTAGCCCGTTTCTACACTTGTAAGTTTTACTTACAAAGCTATTTGTTAGAATGAGATAACTATATTCATTTCTCATTTTCTAGTATAGCTGTGTCCCTACTTACGTAAGTAAAATTTACAAGTGTAGAAACGGGCTTAGACATACGGGAGACATGACCACACCATCGCAGCTGTCGTCGCATTAGATAGGCTTCAATGCCGTGGTTGGAAAGGCGAGTGTAGTTTAACTATAGTATGGCTCTTCTGAGGTGAACTTTTCGCTTCGAACCTTAATCTTTCAAACAAAGGCCATTGTCTCTATTATCGCAAAACCGCTTGCTCCCGACTTAGCACGTGCCAGTACAACATTCATATTGAAAAACAACCGGTATCGTCATAGTATTAAGGTTCAAATTTAATGTCACTGATATTCTAGATATTACGTTTTGGTAGTGTAGGACGATAGACCGCCCCGAAGCGATACGGCACTCATATTATTTTGATACTTAGTGTGGTGTTAAAAATTAAATGTGGTTTTAAAAATATAATAAATAACCACATTTAATTTTTAACACCACACGTGCTAAGTCGGGAGCAAGCGGCACGTGCTAAGTCGGGAGCAAGCGGTTTTGCGATAATAGAGACAATGGCCTTTGTTTGAAAGATTCAAGGTTCGAAGCGAAAAGTTCACCTCAGAAGAGCCGTACTATAACTGTGTGTGATTGCAGTGTGGGCGCCCGCAACAGCCGCGTGGTGCCTGCGCCGGCGCACCGGGCGGGCGCGCGCGCGTCGTCGTCGGCGCCGCTGCTGCCGCGCACCTCGGCCGACGACCTCATGGAGCTCGACTTCTCACACCCGGACCCCACGCCCACACCCACCCCGGCCAAGGTAATAGCATAGAGAAAAAAATACATAGAGTGCTCACTCCATACACCAGTTTTAGTACCAAAAAGACTATTAGCATCTGGCATCGAGTAGCGGAACTATCAGTACTGCTACTTGACAATAGATGTAGCACCGACCGGAAAATCTTATGCTGTTGAGATAAGACTTTCCGGTCGGTGCTACATCTATTGTCAAGTAGCAGTACTGATAGTTCCGCTACTCGATGCTAGATGTAGGCACTGAAATTAATAGTCTAAACTGATGTATGGAGTGAGCACTCTTGTCTTTATTTCTCTATGGTAATAGGCTACATGACCATTTTTAGGGTTCCGTACCCAAAGGGTAAAAACGGGACCCTATTACTAAGACTCCGCTGTCCGTCCGTCCGTCCGTCTGTCACCAGGCTGTATCTCACGAACCGTGATAGCTAGACAGTTGAAATTTTCACAGATGATGGATTTCTGTTGCCGCTATAACAACAAATACTAAAAACAGAATAAAATAAAGATTTAAGTGGGGCTCCCATACAACAAACTTGATTTTTAACCGAAGTTAAGCAACGTCGGGCGGGGTCAGTACTTGGATGGGTGACCGGTTTTTTGCTTGTTTTGCTCAATTTTTTGTTGATGGTGCGGAACACTCCGTGCGCGAGTCCGACTCGCACTTGGCCGGTTTTTTATTTTTTTATGGTATCAATCGATCGGGTTTGTTTTTAGGATCAAATGTCTATATGGGACCCATTGCATTAAAGTAACACAGAAGTCAGAAATTGTAGTCAAAGTCCGACAGTCGCACTTCACTCGCGAAACGCCCTATACAAAACGGCCAGAGGCCGTGACGTCATCGCCCATCTTGTAGTATGGACAACACAAGAAAATTGCGTTTTTGTCGGTGAAATATTGCGTTTATGTATATAGTTGCTATACAATATTTTTTTGGATAAAATGTAAGGAATCGAATGGTACCCTTACTTTTATCGTTTTTGGAAGTTAAAAAAAACTTAAATTTTGAAACTTTCAGGTCCTGTAATTTTGTAATTTTTCAATATTTTATTTTAATATCCACATTATTGTGATAAATTGCTCGTTTGCTATCTATTTTACTAGATTTTGTTATAAAATTCAACATCTGTCAACATTTGTATAGGGCGTTTCGCGAGTGAAGTACGACTGCCGGCGTTTGACTACAATTTCTGACTTTTGTGTTACTTTAATGCAATGGGTCCCATATAGACATTTGATCCTAAAAACAAACCCGATCGATTGATACCATAAATGAAAATTAGTCATGTAGCCTATTGTTTCACCAAGTATATTCCAATTTCATCGTCACGACCCTAGTTGTCAAGTATTTTGTCGGTCTATTTTCCCAGCTGGCGGTGTCGCTGACGCCCCCGACGGCAGGGTTCACCCACCCGCGGGCCGGTCCTCGGCCGCACACTCGCGAGGAGGACCGCGCGGGCTACGTGGAGATGCGGCCCGGCGCGCCGCGCCCCGACCCCCACCCCCACCCCGCCCCGGCGAGGGTCGCCACCACGCCCGACGGCTACGTCGAGATGAGCCTCGGCTCCAGGTAAACCTCCCCCCTCCCCCTACCATCGCCCGCGCCGTTAACTATCCACCGAGCCCCCCCCCCCCCCGCGTCGCCACCACGCCCGACGGCTACGTCGAGATGAGCCTCGGCTCCAGGTAAACCTGCAAGATACTCGTAATGCCATTTCTAGGCAATGATATTATAACCATAGATAGGTTATACTCATACTTGAGGAGCATAAAAAATACTTCCATATTTATTTCTGTGCCTACGAAGAAATCTGTTATTTTTAGGGTTCCGTACCCAAAGGGTAAAAACGGGACCCTATTACTAAGACTACGCTGTCCGTCCGTCCGTCCGTCCGTCCATCCATCCGTCCGTCCGTCCGTCCGTCCGTCTGTCACCAGGCTGTATCTTACGAACCGTGATAGCTAGACAGTTGAAATTTTCACATATGATGTATTTCTGTTGCCGCTATAACAACAAATACTAAAAACAGAATAAACTAAAATTTAAGTGGGGCTCCCATACAACAAACGTGATTTTTGACCGAAGTTAAGCAACGTCGGGCGGGGTCAGTACTTGGATGGGTGACCGGTTTTTTTGCTTGTTTTTTGTTGATGGTGCGGAACCCTCCGTGCGCGAGTCCGACTCGCACTTGGCCGGTTTTGATTAATTTTCTCATTCCATCCACCTTTGTCACACTCGTTGTTAAACATAAGGTCGTCTCTTTCTCTTTCGGTGTGCGGGAGCTCGTTAGCACGTGCACATTTATCGCTTGTCCAGCCGCGTCTAAAGGCAACTTGTCCAATTTGTCACAAGTTAAGCGCTTCAATTTTGGAACGCCTATAACCTATCTTGAGTTATAAATCATTGTTTCTAAGAATTTTCTAAGCGGCGTGCCTTGGTCACCAAAATAGGGTCTGGTCAAAAATTACAGAGTAACATCATAACTCAAAAAACCGGCCAAGTGCGAGTCGGACTCGCGCACGGAGGGTTCCGCACCATCTACAAAAAATAGAGCAAAACAAGTAAAAAAAAAACAAGTAAAACAACGGTCACCCATCCAAGTACTGACCCCGCCCGACGTTGCTTAACTTCGGTCAAAAATCACGTTTGTTGTATGGGAGCCCCACTTAAATCTTTATTTTATTCTGTTTTTAGTACTTGTTGTTATAGCGGCAACAGAAATACATCATCTGTGAAAATTTCAACTGTCTAGCTATCACGGTTCGTGAGATACAGCCTGGTGACAGACGGACGGACGTACGGACAGCGGAGTCTTAGTAATAGGGTCCCGTTTTTACCCTTTGGGTACGGAACCCTAAAAACTGACGCATACGATACGACCTGCCGGCCTAGCCGAGCTGGCAATCGCTATCGCTTCGACGACGAAACGCTTTGTATCTTTCTATCGATCCTCCATATTAATGCGACAGTGACAGTTGCGTTCCGTTCGCTACGGAGCGTAAGCGATTGGCACGTTGGCTATGCGGCCTGAGGTGGTGAGCGTCCAAATGAGAGTTCCGCGGTACAAACAGCGGTAAAGTGCTCTGTGCTTTCGCATATTTTATGTTTAACATAAACGCCGTACAAACCGCCGAGCGTCCACTCAGTTCGTATACTAAAGCTACGCTAAGGTTGTCCGGAAGAAATCGCTTACAGAGATAAAACTGCCTGTTATACCTTTATTTACTTTATAAATCTGTTATTTTTTTGGTACAATAGAGAATATCAAATATACTTAATTTCTAAAGCGACAGCGTCGTTCATAAAGTGATATCGCTGGACACCACAGTTATTTGAAAGTTATAACCAGCTAAATGACATAATCTTGTTTCAGAACGCCCCTCCGGCCAGCAGTCCTCGCGTCCTCCCCACAAACCCGCTCCGTCTTATCGGACACCCTGTTCCCTCTCACGCTGGAGTCGCCTCCGGAAAGCGTGACGCCGGAACCGGCGAGGCAACCAGCGAAACCGGAACCCAAGCCGGAACCGACGAGGCAACCAGCGAAGCCGGAACCGGCGCCGGAGTTGCATCACCCGCTTACGACTTTGAGGGAGATTTCTGAGGAGTGTCCAAGGAAGTGAGTCTTTTACATACTTATTATATACCCCACAAACCTGCTCCGTCTTATCGGACACCCTGTTCCCTCTCACGCTGGAGTCGCCTCCGGAAAGCGTGGAGTCGGAACCGACGAGACAACCAGCGAAGCCGGTACCCAAGCCGGAACCGACGAGGCAACCAGCGAAACCGGAATCTAACCCGTAACCGGCGCCTGAGTTGCATCACCCGCTTACGACTTTGAGGGAGATTTCTGAGGAGTGTCCAAGGAAGTGAGTCTTTTACATACTTATTATATACCCCACAAACCCGCTCCGTCTTATCGGATACCCTCTTCCCTCTCACGCTGGAGTCGCCTCCGGAAAGCGCGGAGCCGGAACCGGCGAGGCAACCAGCGAAGCCGGTACCCAAGCCGGAACCGACGAGGCAACCAGCGAAACCGGAATCTAAGCCGGAACCGGCGCCTGAGTTGGATCACCCGCTTACGACTTTGAGGGAGATTTCTGAGGAGTGTCCAAGGAAGTGAGTCTTTTACATACTTATTATATACCCCACAAACCCGCTCCGTCTTATCGGATACCCTCTTCCCTCTCACGCTGGAGTCGCCTCCGGAAAGCGTGGAGTCGGAACCGGCGGGGCAACCAGCGAAGCCGGAGCCTAAACCGGAACCGGCGCCGGAGCTGCATTACCCGCTTACGACTTGAGGGAGGTTTCTGAGGAGTGTCTGAAGAAGTGAGTGTTTTAGACAATATTACCTAAAAAGGGACCTTTATCCTTCTTTAGGGTTCCGTTATTCCGTACCGTACCCACAGGGTAAAAACGGGACCCTATTAATAAGACTCCACAGAACGTCTGTGCGTCTGTCACCAGGCTGTATCTATCTCATGAACCGTGATAGCTAAAGTATTTCTGTTGCCGCTATAACAACAAATACTAAAAACAAAATAAAATAAACCATACAACCAACGTGATTTCTATTGCCGTTTTTTCTTTTTTGCTCGAAATTACGGAATGGTACCGGCGAGTGGCGAGTCCGACTCGCACTTTTCTGGTTTTTTAAGTCCCTCGCGGTTTTATTTATTAAGGTATAGTCTGTCAAGCAAGCTGGATATGTAAGTAGCAATGTAAAGCAAAGTAAAGTATGGTATTTCTAGGAAACGAACCAAAAGCACAGAATAAACAATAGTACAAAGTACAGAAGACTCACTCTCTAACAAAACGCGTCTGTTACGATCAGCACAGATATGGCCGCTAGGTGGCGACAGCGCCACGCGCGGCTTATGGCTTTCCCCAAAATTGGGGCCGAACGGATGTACTTTTAGCTACCTGTAGCAAAGCGACGAAATCGCGGAGTGAGACACGCCTGCCAAAAGTAGCAATGTACATCGAATAACGATGAAATGTAAACAAAACAGTTCCACAGATAAGATATAAATGACACGCGATTTTCGAACAATTCAAACGTAGTGTTGCTAACCCGCGATTTTTCATATTTGCCACCTTTTTCTACGGACAGGATTTGCTTGACCAAGTATAATTATTGGAAAGAATAGTGAATGGTTGTTGTTAACCTTTTCGACGCCGTGTCAAACACAAAAGCTGTCTCAGACGCCACGTCACCGAAGTGTCTAAACTGAAATTGAACTTTATGCATATGCACTTAGGTTTATGTTGCTCTGTGGTCTCATCTTCCTCGCGTTGTCCCGGCATTTTTGCCACGGCTCATGGGAGCCTGGGGTCCGCTTGGCAACTAATCCCAGTAATTGGCGTGGGCACTAGTTTTTACGGAAGCGACTGCCATCTGACCTTCCAACCCAGAGGGTAAACTAGGCCCGTATTGGGATTAGTCCGGTTTCCTCACGATGTTTTCCTTCACCGAAAAGCGAACTGTACATAAGTTCCGAAAAACTCATTGGTACGAGCCGGGGTTCGAACCCGCGACCTCCGGATTGCAAATCGCATGCTCTTACCGCTAGGCCACCAGCGCTTTTTGTGTTGTTGCTCTGTGGTCTATGACCGATTAATATGTCTTTGGCGTCGAACCTGCGGTTAATGTTGTTAATTAGTATTTATAATTTCAGAAGTCCCGAGCTATCGTCGTCGCCTTCGTACGTGGCTCTAAGCCGGCAAACCAGTCGCGTGGACACGGAGAAGCAAGGCAACCCGACTATTGTCAAGGTAATTTAAGATATCTTAAGGTTTCATATAAAGTGTCATTCTATTAGTGATGGGTAGGACATCAATTTAAAATGAGTTTGTATGAGTACCTCATTTTCTAAAATGAGGTGTTACAATGTCTTACTTCAAATGAGGTGAGGTACTAGCATATTTTCAGCGTCGACTATTCCATTAATTCCAACGGCGACAAAAATATTTAATGTATATACATATTTATGTATTCATCACTTCCTTTATAAATAAATAAATAGTAACATTTAATTGGAGTGCAATTCTGGAGGTTAAGAATAGAACTTTTAGGAGAAAGATAATTTTAGAATCAAGTAAAATGAATAGAGGAGTGAAGTAAGACATTTTTGCGGTACGAAGTACTGCGACAAATTAACAAAATGAGTGGTACAAATGAGGTGCCTCACGAGTGAGCGACTCAACACTACATTCTATAGGGGCATTCCACGAGAATGTCGCTTACGTAACGACATTATTCTAATACTTCTGAAAATGCTGAGTAAGCTATATTGGGTCTGTTAATATTTCACGACTTGGCTAAGAAATTGGCAGTATAATCTAGAACTTTAGGGATTTGATTAAGGTAGCTGCCATACAAGGCGAAAGCGTTACGTAAGCGACATTCTCGTGGAATGCCCCTATACAACTTGCTAACTATGTAAACAAGCCGCCATATTGAAACTGTCAAAAAATATGAATTTACTAGTGACTTTTGTTTACATAGGTTAGCAAGTTCCATAGAACTTGTGCACTCGTATTTGCGTCATTTGACACATGACACTGACAACAGCAATAGAACGTAAAATATCTTGCACATCGAAATTACAAAGATAGACAAATTGCACTGCGAACGTTTACGTTCTACGTCTTTTTAGGGTTCCGTAGCCAAATGGCAAAAAACGGAACCCTTATAGATTCGTCATGTCTGTCTGTCTGTCCGTCTGTCCGTCTGTCTGTCCGTCCGTATGTCACAGCCACTTTTCTCCGAAACTATAAGAACTATACTGTTGAAACTTGGTAAGTAGATGTATTCTGTGAACCGCATTAAGATTTTCACACAAAAATAGAAAAAAAACAATAAATTTTTGGGGTTCCCCATACTTAGAACTGAAACTCAAAATTTTTTTTTTCATCAAACCCATACGTGTGGGGTATGGATAGGTCTTCAAAAATGATATTGAGGTTTCTAGTATCATTTTTTTCTAAACTGAATAGTTTGCGCGAGAGACACTTCCAAAGTGGTAAAATGTGTCCCCCCCCCTGTAACTTCTAAAATAAGAGAATGATAAAACTAAAAAAAATATATGATGTACATTACCATGTAAACTTCCACCGAAAATTGGTTTGAACGAGATCTAGTAAGTTGTTTTTTTTTATACGCCATAAATCGCCTAAATACGGAACCCTTCATGGGCGAGTCTGACTCGCACTTGGCCGCTTTTTTTGTTTTTAATTTAGTGTTGGCCGGACACCACCGTTATGAATCGGTAGTCGTCTAAGTAAATCGATATAAATTTTACAGTACATATGGGGCTACTTTTCCGCACTAGTGCGTAAAATAGCACTTTTCGTGCGTATGTCGAAACTTTAAAGTGCCATATGTACTGTAAAACGTTGTTCGATACACGTGCGAATAGGTAATTCGCAACTCGTGTCGATTTAAAACACTCCCTTCGGTCGTGTTTTAATTTATCGCCACTCGTTTCGAATATCCTCTTTTTCGCACTTGTATCGAAAATAACTATTTCATTTTAGGTCGCGACAATTCAATTCAATTCAATGTTTTATTCATAAAATATACATTTTACACGTAAACTTTTTAAACATTATTAAATCTAGGTAAATGTTGTTATAAATCATTCATATTACAATAGTTATTCGATATTTATAACAAATGATTATTAAATTTATTATATCGTCTTATTATTATTTATTAACCATATATTTAAATCTCAAATAAAAATTCATTAAACGTCACAATTCGATATCTCAGTCTAGGTGCCATCGATTTGGGTTAGTTACATCTCTATATAAGTCAGTCATAATACTCATAATGTGTCAAAAGACGCAAATAAAAATAATTCCACTATAGGTGTGTGGTCCGATTGGGCGTCATATATTTTTTGTACTTAGTTGCCCCTCAGCCGATCTTTAAATGATATATTACACATATACAGGCGGGTGCAGCGTCAGGGCCCGCTCGGTTCGAGCCGCGGCCCGCGGCCCCCGCCGGCCTCAACTACGCGGCGCTCGACCTCGAGCAGCGCGCGCAGGCCGCGCCCCCCACCCCCCGCACCTACACGCAGATCGACTTCCTGCGCAGCGAGAAGCTCGCCGCCGACAACTAGCCCGCTCGCACACACGGTAACTACACGTAGCGGGAGAGGGATGGCCGCACCGTCTATGTCTATGGGACAGCGCGGCGTGTATAATAGGATGTGCGTGTGTGCGCATAAGCGCGCGGACGCCCGCCGCCGACTAATGTGTGACGAGCTCGCCGCCGACAACTAGCCCGCTCGCACACACGGTAACTACACGTAGCGGGAGAGGGATGGCCGCACCGTCTATGTCTATGGGACAGCGCGGCGTGTATAATAGGATGTGCGTGTGTGCGCATTAAGCGCGCGGACGCCGTCGACTAATGTGTGACGAGCTCGCCGCCGACAACTAGCCCGCTCGCACACACGGTAACTACAAGTAACGGGAGAGAGATAGTTAGGCGTGCGACTAGCCCGCTCACTCACCCGCCACATGTAGCGAGAAAGGGATGGCGGCACCGAATGTCTATGAGACAGCGCGGCGTGTATAATAGGATGTGCGTGTGTGCGCATAAGCGTGCGGACGCCCGCCGTCGACTAATGTGTGACGAGCTCGCCGCCGACAACTAGCCCGCTCGCACACACGGTAACTACACGTAGCGGGAGAGGGATAGTTAGGCGTGCGACTAGCCCGCTCACTCTACCCGCCACATGTAGCGAGAAAGGGATGGCCGCACCGTCTATGTCTATGAGACAGCGCAGCGTGTATAATAGGATGTGCGTGTGTGCGCATAAGCGCGCGGACGCCGTCGACTAATGTGTGACGAGCTCGCCGCCGAAAACTAGCCCGCTCGCACACACGGTAACTACACGTAGCGGGAGAGGGATAGGCGTGCGACTAGCCCGCTCACTCACCGCCACATGTAGCGAGAAAGGGATGGCGGCACCGAATGTCTATGGGACAGCGCGGCGTGTATAATAGGATGTGCGTATGTGTGCTTTAATAAGCGCGCGGACGCCGTCGACTAATGTGTGACGAGCTCGCCGCCGACAACTAGCCCGCTCGCACACACGGTAACTACACGTAGCGGGAGAGGGATAGTTAGGCGTGCGACTAGCCCGCTCACTCTACCCGCCACATGTAGCGAGAAAGGGATGGCCGCACCGTCTATGTCTATGAGACAGCGCGGCGTGTATAATAGGATGTGCGTGTGTGCGCAAAAGCGCGCGGACGCCCGCCGTCGACTAATGTGTGACGAGCTCGCCGCCGACAACTAGCCCGCTCGCACACACGGTAACTACACGTAGCGGGAGAGGGATAGTTATGCGTCCGACTAGCCCGCTCACTCTACAACTCTACAGAAAGGGATGGCCGCACCGTCTATGTCTATGAGACAGCGCGGCGTGTATAATAGGATGTGCGTATGTGTGCTGTAGTAAGCGCGCTAGCTCCGCCGTCGACTAATGTGTGCCCGACGACTAGCCCGCTTACACTAGTGTTCTTCGCGAGTAGCGGGAGCGAGATAGACATGCGCACGTGTGTGTATACCCGCTGACGCATTTAACTTACCGTTGGACCTTATGTCGTTGCGATAGGGTTTACTTATGATCAGTTAATTCTATCAACGATCTACATCAAACGGGTAGAGGCAAAGGGCACGCTAGAGACAAAGGAATTTGAATCTAGATTGTATAAAGTAATTACGTTCCATATTCAAATAGCGACACAACTAATCGCGGCCCTACCACTTCAGTATGAAAAATAAACTATTGTATATAAGATTCAAATTCGTATGTCTTTAGTAAAACGCGCCTAAAAAACTAAAATTACACACACATATGTCGTTGTCGACCTAGGTATAAATATGTATGTTGTCTGTACAAGGCGAAGTTATAGTCGACTGCCATTTATTGTGTTAAGTCGGTTAAATGATTGAGGAATTGGAATGCGGGCTAGCGACTGTTTAAATGTGAAGATTAATTTGTAAAAAAAAACAAGAGATTACACAAGAAATTGTCATTTACAGGAATAAAAAAATAGTTATGTTTAACAAAAAAAATGTATGTCTTACGTCTTCGCTTACGGTATTATACAGTCATGGTCTTAAATTGAAAGTAAACCCTAAGTTACTTTACATTGGACATTGCATACCGTTAGTACTGACAATCAAATTAACTTGAACCCTAAATGGCTCAACATCAGGGAGTATTACTGCAGTGTTTTGCCGCCAGAGTGCAGCACTAGCGCCTTTAGTAAACCATAGAGTAACTTATACATACTGTACCTTAAACTGTTTTTTGACAAGTTTTCACAGACAATCAAATATGACATTGATACATCAAGTTTGTTTACAAAGGGCCTACCGGGAAACGCGAAATCGAAACTCAGCTATCTGCCTTTTTATCGCTCGAATATGCAAGAGTGATAGAGAGGTTAGATAACAAAATTTCGACTCTCGTTTACGGTAGACCCTTAGATTGTGACTTATTGTGGGAGTGGCGCCCCCTACGCAAAGTTTCGCGTAGTATTCCCTATTAAAGTTAGTGAATGTACCCAGGCCAAGCATTAAAAAAAATCTGCGTTTAAATAGTTCGCAACGCCCATTATGACAGACTGTTGTTAATAAGTTGGTATCATGAGTCGATGTTACGAGTATAGCTTTGATGATATACAGATTCGTAGGGAGATGGAAACGCGAATTTGAACTCTAACGTATAGAGTTTAAGTCTTTATTGCCATGGTTCCATCTCTCCAGATTCTTGTAAGAGCGCGTGGTCATAGTTAATAGAAAAAAGTAGGAAGTTTAAATTGATTCGCAAACGTACATACTGCATGTCGTATGACGTTTCTATATTAATGTCCTACTTTTATCTGTATACTGTGTATAGTAAGATTAATGTATACACATTTATTTTTTATTTTTCAAGTTACGATCGCTCTAAATCTTCTCGCTAGCTTCTGATACTATTAATTAATATTTCGTTATTAATATTATTAAAAAAACGGTACGCATGTATTAAAAATTTCGAAATTGAATGTGCGATATCCATTTTAAAAGTGTATAATGTGTTTGTACAGCGGAAAAAAAAGATATTTTAGAAAGTATGATTATTATGTAACATTAATTTCGCTGGAAACTAAAGATATATTTCTATATTATTAATTCATCGTCATTCGTGTTGCTATGTAATGTCAGAGACAGGTAAAGTTACGACTGGTAATCTCCATACAAAGTTGCGTTATTGTTGTAAAAAGGGAAACGTAACTTTGTATAAATACTACCGTTTTGTTTTAAATGTCTTTGGCAATATCGTTTATTATAATTGGTATATACGTGTACTTATAGTTATTATCGTCTGTCTATATTTATAACTTGAAATTACTACTTCTAGTACAATAGCGGAATGCAAAAAGCAATAAAAATATAAAATAAATGTGCGCAGGTAACAACAGTGGCAAAGGAAAAAGCATAAAAATAAATAAAAATACATATATAAATAACCTCCTAAGGTTCAGCATACAAAATAACCTTAAACTAGAATTTTAAAGTTGAATAAAATAATTTCAACTCTATTCCTAACACGTGTAGTTTCAAATTGCGCCGTCTGTATTTTTGTAGTGGGCCTTAGGAGTTAACATAGGGTGTAATAGAGCGATTTTCAAATTTATTGTAATTATTTTCTCATTTCCTTCTGAAACCCAGAGGCCTTTATAAAGGACAAATTACATTTTTTTTTACTTTTGTCAAAGAACACAAGGTTCCAAATTCAAAAACAAAACAAAAGCGTCTAGGATTTAGAAAGCTATAGAAAACCTTAGAACAGTTTTTATTTAAACAGGGCTATAACAGCAAAAATCGAAGTTCATCAGCTGTGGGCATTTTTCTCTGTCACTCTAATTACGTCTTAATAAGAGTAAAAGAGAAAGATCCCCAAAGGTTCAGAACTTTAGACGTCTTGAGCGGTCAAAGGCTGAAAATGAGCATGAAAAGAAAACTTTTGATTTGAGAGAATAAAACACAAAAATGTAGAAAATCGCTCAAACGTCTGACTTTAACACATTCAGTGCCGAAAACCCGACTATCTGGTATTTTATGATTTCGTTCCCAGGCCGGACGACCCGATAGTCGGGATCGTGGTACTACAGCTTTATATGACGAAATTTTTGTGGCCTGGCGCGGATGTCTTGTTTGGCTGGGCAATGAATGTGTTAACACATTCACTGCCAGACAAAAAACGGCGCACTACCCCAGAAACCGGTCGTCTATAGCTGTGTACACAGACAAGACATCCTCCAGACTGAGCATAGTAGCGCTACCCCCTCTGCCACAAATATACGGTAGTTTTACTCCATCTTCGAGTCAAAGTGTCTTTGTGTGACGTCCGTGTCTTTGAACGGACCAATCACGGCACGGGACTCGCTTACCTCGTCCCCCGCACCCCAGTATGTTTGGCAGCATCGGTTTCATGAAATAATTGCTCTAAACTCCGTCTAGAGGATTCCTAGTCTATGGCTGTGTATAAAACAACCCGCCCAGCGGGTTGTCTGGCATCTGAGCAAAGTTCACGAGCGCCTACCGTGGGTTCCTGGTAGGGAATGTGTTAATGTCGGGCGCCTGTGCCAGGGTTGTGACGGAGGCCTAACGTAGCACACTCAGTTTAAGTTCCCTACGATATACTACCTATTGTGTTCTTATAGTACTCTGTTCACTAGAGTATTGTGCAATTTTTACCACACGAGTAAAATAGTTATTTCTACACTGTTACTGTTTGTTGTTGGCCTGTACTTGGCTTTTTGATCCATTCCTGATTATACTGATTCATGATTTATTTATACGTATGCGATTTCTGGATGTATCATATTTGATACATGGGCAGTCGAAAGTTTTAAGTTTTTATCGCTAGAGATTTATAAAGTCGTTTGTTCTTTAAAAAAGGTTATATTTTTTTTATTTATACTCCTTTAAAAGGCACAAAATTAAGGTTTAAAACTACACAAAATAAATGACTATTGAGACTTAGGAGATTATAGCGACGCCCACTAACCTCGCTTGTAAAGTTTTTCATACGTTTTCAATCATATAATCACGAATGGACATCAATTTTATAAATTAACAAGTAATCATATTACAATGAAATAAATATAATGAAAACAATTTTAAGGCTGACAATCGATTTTAAGAGATACGAAATCGATGTGGTTCAAAACTCGGTTGATTACTTGTTAAGAAAATGTAGTCAAGTTATAAATAAAATACTCTGAGCTTGTTTGGAATTGAACCTTTACTCGTTCCCTAAGGCGGGGTCAGAAACTCTACTAAAGTAAGGACGGTAGGCACGAAGGATTTCGTACATTGACCCACCATGTCGTGTAATTATATTGCTGTCCCGCTCGCACAGTGGCATTGACCGCCAGCGTTATCGGCGAGACAGCAATATAATTATGTGCTTGCCATAGTTAGCAAATAGCGGGTCAATGACGTCAATGTACTTAATTCTTCGTGCTTATTATTCTTACTTTAGTTTTCCATGCGTCCTTACTATACATTTTATACTAGCAGTCGGTCATGTCAAAATCTTCACACGGTATAAGGAATATTTGGCTTCATAGTAATTTTGCACAAGCTTGCTTAAAAACTGCTTTTACATACATTCTTTGTGACAAGAGTTAATGTTGTCGCTTCGCACACTTTGAAATAAAATGTACAGCGATGACTTTATAATATATACTAGCGACCCGCCCCGGCTTCACACGGGTTAACAAATTATACATAAACCTTCCTCTTGAATCACTCTATCTATTAAAAGAAACCGCATCAAAGTCCGTTGCGTAGTTTTAAAGATTAAGCATACATAGGGACAGACAGCGGGAAGCGACTTTGTTTTATACTATGTAGTGATATTGAATTCATTGGCGGTTGATACCTTTAGAAAGTAAAATATTAATACAGTTGTCTAAGACAGTATCAAGCATATGGAATTCTCCGCGCGGCCTTGGTTTTGTACCTACGCGTTGTGCACCGTAGAAGGTGCAAATTGAATACAATTCGATCGACCAATCACTGCTTCTATTCATCTTATAGTAATTCTTCCTAGCATTGCTCAATATTCTAAAACAGGCTCAGACATCATGTACGTAAACGATGTGTTCAATAAAGTATCTGTTCAGTGTTCACACCCAAATTATATCGTGAATTATATATTTCACCAGCGTTTGAGATTTTAAAACAGGTAGATCGCTTATTTTCTTTGTTATGAGTGGTATTTATTTCGAGTTGTTATATATTGTGGAAGTATTTTCGTTTAAGGCTTTACAGAACTTTACAATCAAAATGTGTTACGGAGTATTGATTAATACTTGTAATATGATTAATGTAATGTTTGTAATGTAGATTTTTTATTAACATATTGATGATAAATCTAGTGCATTCATCAATATGCTCAGCTAAGTGAAAAACAAATAGCGTTGGCACTAAAGTTGCAGCTAATATTAAGTTATGAAAAAATGCTTTCCAAAGTCAGCTCTCAGTTGTATCATATATGATACATAATCATTCGAGAGGTTTCGTTCTGCGTCGGAAAACAAGAGGTTAAGTCAATTTGTATCTTATTTGATACAAAACGGTTAAATCTCATCCAATGTTTCGTAACACATTGTAGCATGGAATGAAATGCATGGATATCATACTTTTACTTGTTGATTATTGAGTGTGTCGGCTCTGTGACCTATGGTCAATGTGTTGTTTTTATTTTCAATGTTGTCGTTGTCAAAAATATTCCATGTTGTCTATTAAAAAAAAATGATAGTAGACAATGTGGCATCTTTTGCATGTGAACGTCACAATTTTATGCATTTTTTATCCACCGATTGTTCCTTTTATTGATAATTTTATCTTATAATGGATTTTATCTTTCATTAGTATCTATAATGGAATGGTATTTTAAAGATTTTATTGTTTTAATAGTAGTTACCACTACAATTTACCAATGTATTATTTTGCTCCAGTGAGCTTTTCTATTTTAATTGGCATATTTTGACACCATAGAGTCGACCGCACTGTTTTTATTTTCCCGAAAATCGTTTTCGTTATTGTATTATATACGCTGTATAAAATAGTTTTAAGTGATCGTTATACAAAAACAATAGTTCCACAATATTCTTTTGTGTAAGTGCAATTTTAATGTAGTCTTGTAAGTAAAATGGCCCTCCATATTGCGACCTTTTCGCACGAGTTCTTAAAAAAGCGAGATTTTCACTCATTCGCATATTTAATATTCTAAGAGGAAATCTGCCGAAATGTCAGATACTCTATTAACTAAACAGAATGGATGTCACATTCCAGCGATCATACTAGTCTTGTGTGTTCAAAACTGAAACATAGTTAAGGGTTGGACGTGTCAAGTTTATTTACGATCGAAAATCAACCTTATGATGTTCACATAGAAACCGTTTTAGAAAATCCGCTGGCGGCGTACCGGTTCACAAACTTGTTCAAATCAACGATTAATATATTCGATAATTTAACTATTGATTACAGCGTCATCTGTTGTCAAATAATGATATTTGACATGAAAAATACCCTCATTTGGGCTGATATTGTATGAAACTGTGTAATCAAATTCCAATATAGTAAGCCGCTAAAACGGTTACTGTCAAAAGGAAAATAAGTCTAAAAACATGTTATTAAGGTTTGAAATCGTAAACTTGTCACGTCAATACCTGTCGGTCTGAGGATAGTTACATGCGAATTGAGTCTTATGATCATAAACATAGAACTGATATTCCTTTTTAACGCAGACTATCCTTAGATAAGTCGATACGCTTTTTGCCACGCTCTTAAAACGTTTATTAATTAAGAAGTAATGGGACCTGTATACAAATGCCTGACTGAGATAACACCAAATTTTTAATGTTAAAAACGTTATTTATTCTGAACTTGTTTGTACTGGTCTGGGTCGAGCTCGCACTCATTTTGAACCCTAACTGCTTATGAATAAAGCCCATATTTGAATAACTCACAAATCAAAGTACAAAACAGTATTGCCATATCCGTGAGGCCTCTTTTGATGTCAAAAACGACAGCTTTAACGTCTATTGTATAAGTTCAAAATGCAACGACAAAGATTGCTAAATGCTCGACCCAGTTATAACCAATGGAGCCACTGAATTGAAGCCACAAGTACAGGTCGATTCACGAATGGAATGAATGAGTGAATGAAAATATCTGTGTGTATCACGTTAGCCAATAAAACGATGGCTTTGACTATATATAGTTACCGATACAGGTGTCACTCATCATTATGAGTGACACCTGTATCGGGTATTACTTTCATTAAAGTTTCGTTCATTCCATTCTTGCCAGCTGTCATGAATCTACCAGTACTAGTATCGCTTAACACGCGCAATTTAACCTCGTAAGGCCCAATGTGCATTACAATGTACACTCTGTTTCAATCTAATTCAAACCTTACAGAAACTAAATAAGGTAGCATTTCTTTTGTTTCATTGTTTTCTAAAGCAAACGATAGTAACCCTAACCTACTATGCAAAAAGGTTCAAATTAGAAATAGGGAAACTTTACCTTACCAGGTTAATCGTGGTTCACATACTAAGTACTTAAAGCTTTAAACTGCCAGGGACATAACGGGTTTTTTTCTTAAACGAACTCGTTCTTTTTTTTTAATCGTGCGTCGATACTCCAATCATATAGTCCTGTTTGTGGTTATAATTCTTTAAATCAAGATGAAAATTTAGTGTTGATTTATTCACTTCAGTACTCGCCTTAAGCTGCTTTTCTTAGTGTTTTACTAATGTTTTTTGTTACGCTTGCAACTCCTTTTTAAAGCTTAGTAAATATCTAAATGCTTTTTATATGATCAACACACTAAAAATACAACTATAATTTTAAAATTAATTCCCTCACTCAAGGCCTAAATTGATTGGAGATTAAATTTGAAACATGCGCAATAATACAGCAATCGGGCTTGCCTGGCATAACGTAGTACAATTCGGCATAGCCATTTTAAAATTAGGAAATCGTTTTCTTGATTTAGTCGAACCGAACCTATGAGCCTTTTGTTTTTGTATACGAATAGCTAGCCCGAGGGGTCTGTGTAGTATAAAGTAGAACATTGCATCAAAAAGCATTATATTCATTTTACTTCGCGAACGGTTACATTCGAAAAACTGTATTTTGAATAAAGCGCCATCTATTGTCGATTTGTGGTAGCTAGAAGTTGAAACCTACCCTCGTTTTAGCTTAATAACGTAAAATTGCGAAAAATAGGTAATGTTTGCAAAATTTACATGTAATGACATTATTTAGCATGGATAAGACCTCAATCGGGTGACAGTATAGTCAAAATTAATTCAACGCTCACTCCTTAAGCGCTAAATAAGGGTTAGTTAATAGGTATATGATACCATAAAGGCAACTGAATAATCAGTTAGAAGAAAAAACTTTGCTTGGATTTTTTTACGCGAGATATGGCAGATAACGCTTTTTGCAAAACGCATAAATACTTATACGTTTACATACATATAGAAAAAAGTACGGTAATAAGTATATCAATTGTTTCGTTATATCAGACATTAAACCGTTAAAGGGTTGAAATAGGGCGCCTCTATACTTAATACCTACAGTCAGCAGCAGAAGTTGCTAAGCGGGCGAGGTGTTCAAAATTACCTTGACACGCTCTTATTCTCCTAACAATAAAATCGCGTCAAGATCATTCTGAACACCCGGCCCGCTTAGCAACTTCTGCTGCTGACTACAACAGGGGATTGTTGAAACAATTTGTCAGAGTAGTTCGATAAGATTATGGATATAACTGTCCGAAACTTTTTTAGCGTGTCAATTTTCAGGCTTCATGCGGCTAAGTTTGTTTTTATAGTCAAATTGAAGATATATTATTATTTTCAAAATTAAGAATAGATTTACACGGACCCCTGGCTATAAACATTAGTTAAGCCAATACGCAGATAGCTAGCCACCTCGCAACGTAGAACCATGGTCATTATCATTATTATATATACACTTTTATTCCACTTAGTGTAAGTTGTGTTGACTTTAAACTAGGTCTAAGGATAGATGGGTAGAGTTAGTATAATCTTAACTGTGCAGAACGATGACGTAACGAACCTCCTTTTAAAATATGCCATATACACTCATATATACATATATATTATATTAGATTATATACACAATTTTATACAACACGTTACAAGCACAAAAGTCTATTGAATTCGTAATAACTGCAAGGTCACAAAACAGGTTTACAAATTTTGAAAAACAAATATAAAAACGAGTTTTACATGCATATTCTAAAAGGAGCTTTAGGCTTCATTTACATTGGTGAGACTTGTGTTTGGACATCGAATACTAGTGTGAATGCGGCCTTATACACGTATATATAATGTGGATATACATTTACCATACTCCGTGTAGTGACGTCATGACAAGGAGTGTATGAAGTCTATACTAGTCCCATTGCAAGTTAAATAATGTTTTTTGCATAAAATGTTCCTGTACCGGCGTAATAGTGGTTTTTATAAGGTTAATCGTAAGTTTTACTATGTAATGTTAGAACAGATATACATTATAGTACCTACGTATACAGACGGTCGCGTAGCCGTCTGAATTTGAAAGATTATATTTTTTTACAAATGGTGCTACCGTTTTCTGTTTATAGACAACTGGCTTGTCCGCTCTTGTACTGCCATGTAGGTAAAGGTGTATCGCGTAGGCACCATATCACAAGCGATTTAGTATAGTAACATCACCACACCACAAACAAATGTATGATTAAACTCTAGATGTAGTTATAGCTTTTGTAACTTGCAATGCTATTAGGCAATTTACAGCCTTATGAAGTGCTGGTATGGTTGATTTTGCTGTGGATTGCCTCGTGTTGTATGGTCACAGATTCGACAGAGTAACAGCTTTCGTACGTTTACCAACTCTAGTAGGATAAGCGATGGCGGGGTCGCCATGTGAAGCTGATACTCGTCATTTTTCTGTGACCAATTTTTAATATCACAATGTAAGATCGTATTTTGCAATTCGTCAATGTAACGGAGCGTGCCACTGTCGGCTGCGGCCGACGCTCGTTGTTGAATGTCTCGTTTTTGGTACGTTACATTTTGTTTACTTTCATATTATATTGTAAATAAAAATAAAAGCTTTGGATTTGCGTGTTTGTTTTATTATTTACCCCTTCAGATTTTTGTTTAGCTGAACTGGCGGCCTAGCCAAGGTGACAATCGCTATTGCTACGACAACGAAACGCTTTGTGTCTCTATCACTCTTCCATATTAGTGCGACAGTGACAGTGATCGTTACGGAGCGTAAGCGATTGGCATGTTGGCGACGCGGCCTGAATAGGTGTGTTTACGAAATGAGAAGACAACATATTATTACATACTGTTTATTTTACACATACCCTACATACCAAGTATACTAGAGATATACAACATTTGAACCAGTCTCAATCGTATACATACAAACACACAGTTCAACCTTTTTTACGCCAACAACACATAAATGCACAAAAAATTAAACTGACAATATTTAATACAAACATTCAATTTCATTTAACAATGAATCATAGAAACGTAACCTAACAAATGATTTATGCAACAGTTATTATAAGAACATTAAGAACCATTTCCATTGTTCGAGGAACACAAAAACACAACTTGATCATGACAATTATACAACAATTATTTCATTAGAGCTTAGTATGTTAAAAAGTAGTTCAGGTAAACAGGAGTACATTGGCAGCGTCGATTATCTGACTGCGACTAGCTTGGTCACAAAAATGTATTTCGATTTTTAAATGCTTCATTATTATTTGTTCAATCGCCATCAGATATATCGGAGCGGCGGAGGTGCTCAAAAATATCTGTATATAATAGAGGCGCGTGTTAAGACATTTGTAAGCGCCTTGGCCGCTCCGATATATCTGTTGGCAACTTTACAGATTTGTAGACTGACGGAATGACTATATATTAATTAAATAAGTACAAGCGGTGGTAATATGATTTGTTATACTTGGTCAACCAGATCTTGACAGTAGAAAAAGGCGGCAAATTTGAAAAATGTAGGCGCGAAAGGCGGCAAATTTGAAAAATGTAGGCGCGAAAGGCGCATAGAAAATTTGAATTTCGCGCCTTTTTTTACTGACAAGATTTGGTTGACCAGCTATATATATTAAACTATGTAAGATTTTAATCTCGATATGATTAATTTGTGAGCTTTTTATTGGTAAAAACTAAGAATAATAGATAACGACAAACTGAACGATGTTGTATAGCTATTTCTGCTAGATTGACAAAGAATAATCTATGATAGGTAACTAGAAAACTCAACATATTAAAATCACGGATGTACCCCCCGAATCTGGATAGTTGTTACACTTGTTACTTTTTAGGGTTCCGTATTTCAAATGGAAATAACGGAACCCTTATAGGATCATTCGTGCGCATATACTAGGAATCCTCTAGACTGAGCATAGTAACGCTACCCCCTCTGCCACTTATACGGTAGTTTTACTCCATCTTCGAGTCAACCCCGTGCCGTGATTGGTCCGTGTCTTTGAACGGACCAATCACGGCACGGGATTCGCTCACCTCGTCCCCCGCACCCCCGTATTTTTGGCAGCATCGGTTTCATAAAATAATTGCTCTAAATTCAGTCTAGAGGATTCCTAGTCTATGTTCGTGCGAACCCCCTTTATCTCCGAAATTTTATACTGGGCCTAAAATTTTGAAAACAATACACAAAATAGTTCTTTACCTATGGATGATAGGAAAACCTAGTAGAAATGTGCAGTCAAGCATGAGTCGGATTTAATGTACGGAACCCTTGGAACGCGAGTCCGACTCGCACTTGGCCGGTTTTTTTAACTCACGTGATGTAGGTACATTACGCTCGTTATTTTGATCCATTAAGAGGAGCATCGACAGGATCAACATGTAGGAAAGCCCGGCAGACACTGCGCGCATTCAAGGATGAGTATTTCCAATAGCTCACAGCTCAATTCAGTTTGTCGACTATTATACTACTTGGGTGGCGACCGACCGTTCATAACGGTCGGGGCATTTTTCCACGACCTCCCTTTAGGCTTTACTGTGGTCACTTTCTTATTTACCACTCTCTTCTCCGTATACTCCTCATCGGACACGAGTATTTTCTCTCTCCTCTTAGGCTTTTTCTCCTCAAAAGACTCCTCGAACATGTCAGCGCTAGTATTCTTAGGCTCATTCTCTTTAGATCTCTTTAACGGTATCTTGTCTTCTATCACTAAACTTATAGGACTATCGAAGGAGACCACACGCGGGCTACGCCGTTTCTCTAAAGATGTTTGCGTCGCTATATTTATGTGGTTTTTCTTAACAGGCGGCGTGGCCTTTGGAGTTAATTTAGGTTTTTTAACTTTGACGAGAAGCGAGGGTTCCGTTGACTTTCTCTTGGCTTTCTTTTTGGTTTCTGATGCCTTGGGTTCCTCGTTTTCTCCGTTTTCTGCAGTTCTAGGTTGTTTATGGTTGGGATTCCTTTTTTTGACAACTTTAGCGTCTGTTTTCTTCTTTGGCGATTTTTTCACAGGTTCCTCATCACTTTTATCATCAACGGTGATGGTTTTAGCAGAAGTATTCGCTTTTTTGGTGGGTGTGAAGACGAGTTTGCTGTTTCTGGTGACGCCCTGGCTCTTGAGGTAGGTTTCGAAGATTTGGCGGCATTTCGTGTAGTTCGGCACCTCTTTCGGCTTCAACGTGTTTATGTATTCGAAGAATTTTATTAGGGCATCTGAAATAGATACATAATTGAAATATAAGTTGTGTTCATGTCACTGTGACGGGTTGAGAAAAAAAACACTGCCATAAAATTTGAGTAGTGCTAAACCCTAAAACAAGAACAGTCTTTCATAGAAATAGGAAATTATTACCGTAATTTTTAAATAAGAATTTTACCCGAGTGTGTGATTATGTCTGTTCATCATTCTAAATTTCTCTCCTAGCCTCTTTCTAAATTTCAAAGACCCAAAACTATAAGACACATTCGTGAATTCCTGACGATTAGCGACTACAGAAAGTGCAAGTTTCGATAAAGTTAGTAAAGATCTCGGAAATTTCACAAGAAATAAACAAAGAAAATTAAAAGTAAAAATAAACAAAATTGGAAGTATCAATTTATTAAAAATTATGAGAATTCCATGTGGAAATTTCGCATTTTTAGAGACTTTTCCAAGGCACATGGCCGCGTAGCCAACGTGCCAATCGCTTACGCTTCGTAGCGATCGAAACACAACTGTTACTGTCGCACTAAAGCTTTGGGTTCCTCCGAAAACGGTGCCGTCATATGACGGCCGCTATATAGCGGTGAATGACGTCACTAGAACGTTGTCTATGTAAACAAGATGGCGCGGTTTCCTAGACGGCGTTGATTGTCAACATGACGTAAAAAAGCGGTGCCGTCATTTGGATGACGGCCGTCATGACGGTGTCGATAGTTTCGTGAACGTATTATTAGATAGCGGTGACGCCATTTTGAATAAATGACACGAGATTTGAATAAATGATTCCGTATTACGATTATTTTCCTCTTTTGATGATATTTCATCCTCCAAGTAAATTATAGATGGTCAAGCAAATATTTTTTTTTTGTTGTGAATTTCATAATTTAAAAATTATTTAATCTTAATACCATTCCAATTAGCTGACCAAGGGCGGGTTTAAATTCAGCAAGCTGTACCCGCACCTTTTTCATTACTTACACAATTTGTTGCACAATGTTTAGATAAATACTTACCTACTTACTTAATATACCTAAGATGGACTAATTACCTACCTAACCCTTATATTACACCTAAGAACTGATGTAAAAAGTAATGAAATAAATGCATTTGTATTGTATTGTATTGTATTCAAATCTTGTCAGTAGAAAAAGGCGCGAAATACAAATTTTCTATGGGACGATATCCCTTCGCGCCTACATTTTTCAAATATGCGGCTTTGACCTTGGTGGCTGACGGTGTGTTATGACGCCGTGGTACTTTCCACATGTCACCGTAAGGACGGCCGTCTTTTTGCCGCCGCTATATGACGGCCGCTATAAGACGGCACCGCTTTCGGAGGAATCCAAAGCTTAATATGGAAAAGTGATAGGGAGACACAAAGCGTTTCGTTGTCGAAGCGATAGCGATTGTCAGCTTCGCCATAGAGAAATATAGTAAGACAAGAGTGCTCACTCCATACATCAGTTCAGACTATTAATTTCAGTGTCTACATCTAGCTTCGAGTAGCGGAACTATCAGTACTGCTACTTGACAATAGATGTAGCACCGACCGGAAAGTCTTATCTCAACAGCATAAGACTTTCCGGTCGGTGCTACATCTATTGTCAAGTAGCAGTACTGATAGTTCCACTACTCGATGCTAGATGCTAATAGTCTTTTTGGTACTAAAATTGATGTATGGAGTGAGCACTCTATGTATTTTTTTCTCTATGGCTTGGCTAGGCCGGCAGTAATCTTACCAGGTACATTGCCGTTCAGCTTCGCGATACTTGTCTTCACACTCTTCATGAAGGCTTCCTTCATCTCCTGAACAGCCTTGGGCTGTTTAAGCGACTTCTCCCAAGGCAAGGTTCCGACCAGCCACTGCAGCATGTTGTAACCTAGGATCTCAAGGTCGCCGCGCATTGTGGCCACTGGAAAAATAGTTATTTGTACAACAAGAGATCAAAGTTTGATATTTCTTCGAGTGCTTATTTTGAGTCCCGTGCAAGCGAAAGATTCTATAGTAGATTCACGAGCGTAGCGAGTGAATCTAATTTAGAATCTTGAGCGTAGTAAGGGACTCAAAAGAGCACGAGATGTAAATAACTTTGATCTCGTGTAGTTCACAAAACTTTTCACCTCAGCAGTGAGAACATATTAGAGAACCCGAAAAATGTATTCCTTCTTCATCACTTACCTCTATTCACTGATGTTTTCTTAAGATATACCAACAATTAAATTTTCACCTCAGCAGCTCGAACAAGGGTACTTTGCTACTTAAAAACAGTGAGCAAAATGCGATTTTGCTCACTGTTTTTAAGTAGCAAAGTACCCTTGTTCGAGCTGCTGAGGTGAAAATATTATTAAGTTAACCTTTTCGACGCCGTGTCAAACACAAAAGCTGTCACTCGGACGCCAACCGAACCGATCGAAGTGTCAAAACCATAAAACTGAAATTGAACTTTATGCATAAGCACTTAGGTCTATGTTACTCTGTGGTATGTGACTGATTAATCCGTCTTTGGCGTTGGACCTACGGTGCGTCATTATATATATGTATGTATATGCGTCATTGGCGTGCAAAAGGTTAACCTTTTCGACGCCGTGTTAAACACAAAAGCTGTCACGCTGACGCCACGTCACCGAAGTGTCAAAACTGAAATTGAATTTTATGCATTTGCACGTAGGTCTATGTTGGTCTGTCGTCTGTGACCGTTGAACCTACGGTGCGGATATATCGGTCATTGGCGTCCAAAAGGTTAACAAAGCTTTTTGTTGGAGGGTTAATAAATACTATGGTAGATGTTCTAGGCCGGATATGAACGATATGGTGAAAGTATTTGCTGCGCGGGAGTTACATTAACTCAGTCGAGCGGTGGACTGATATCCAATATTCGTGAGTTTTGTTAGGTTATGCTTAGTGAAATAAACAACATGAGGAAACACTTAAAAACAGGTTGGCATAGCTCATTGCCTTGTTTTGACGGGGGCACTACCAAAATCCTCAACCTAAATATTAGCTTTAACTTGGCACTCTGCCAGTCACGTGAATGTATGACTGCACCATATTTTACATAAAACTTGGCAGATAACTTAGCATGGTCCATAGACTAGGAATCCTCTAGACGGAGTTTAGAGCAATTATTTCATGAAACCGATGCTGCCAAAAATACGGGGGTGCGGGGGGACGAGGTGAGCGAATCCCGTGCCGTGATTGGTCCGTTCAAAGACACTGACCAATCACGGCACGGGATTCTGACACTTTGACTCGAAGATGGAGTAAAACTACCGTATATAGTGGCAGAGGGGGTAGCGTTACTATGCTCAGTCTAGAGGATGTCTTGTCTGTGGCATGGTGGGAATCAGGGATGTTGCGAATATCCGCAACCGCTGAACTTCCGCATTATTTCCAACATCCGCATCTGCATCCGCATCCGCATAAAATCGATGCGGAGTTTAATGCGGATGTGGAACAGGTCGGTACAGAAACGTCTTAGCATCGGCGTAAGTGCTAGACTGCTAGGTAATCTAGTCATTAGCCAAAAAAATCTATTAGAAATGAGCAGTCAAGCGTAAGTGGGACTTAATGTACGGAACCCTTGGAACGCGAGACCGACTCGCACTTGGCTCGTTTTTTGAAATAAAAATTACTAAAATGTAATATTTGACGTTTTTTATGTACCTATCTTGACATCCGCATCCGCGGATGTGAGCCTTTAAAAATCCGCATCCGCGGATGTCAAAAAATCGGCATCCGCAACATCCCTGGTCGGAATCTAAAATTCGTTAGACTATAAACCTTTAGCAAGCTTTTAGTTCGATAATTAGCAGTTTCTTACCTCCCATATGCGCATCCCTGCTAGTATACTCTATAGTTCCATTATGCGCACACTTCGGGTCAGGTTTGAACTCTTTATCATTGACTCTCGTGGCCAAGCCGAAGTCCACTAAGTACGCCTGGTTTTCTGTGCCTTTCTTCAGCCCTAGCAGGATATTGGCGCCTTTGATGTCAGCATGGACGTAGCCGCGGCTGTGGATGTACTCTAATACGTCCAACTGTAAAATTAATAAATCTTGATCAATGGAATAGTTAAGCTAGGGATAGTTTTTATGCCATAGTTATATGCCAGATATTAAAATGACAGTTTAATGGCATGGCGGTGGCAACAGTCTAAGATTTAAATAGATGACGCCAGCATAGGCGGCTTCGTTATATAATGCTTAAAGAGCATTCAGGCCATAAAACTAAAAAAAACAGGATTTCCAATTGTAGGACTATCAGGATCTGCCAACCCAATTGCCAATCCACTATCCAATCTACCAATTTGACAATTAAACTGTTGATTTAGTATGTGCGATATAAAAATGTTGATATATGCAAGTAAGTATAACAGGTTAGCACTGATTGACTAGCACGTTATCTTTCAATTCAATTCAATTCAAAATATTTATTAAAACAGGTGGTATATAAAGTTTTCATAATACTTCCTCATTTTACCATAATATGACGCGGATTAGCAAAGTATTATTTTATAAGTAACTAAGGTTTTCTCTTCTGAGCATATGACTAAGCTTACCATCTGCAAGCCAATTTGAAACACAGCTGTCGCTGGGAAAGACCTCCCGCTATCAGTGAACAGACTCCACAGGTCTTTGCCATAGCGCTCCAGCACCAAATATCGGTATTTCTCCCCCTTATAGTCATGTGAACCATTGCCGTAATAAGAGGGCATCCCGAGGCTTGACAGTTTCTTGCTTTTCATGAATGACGTTACTGAAATAATTCAATTAATATCTGGGAGACCGAGCTTTGCTCGGAAAACATATAAAAACTCGAAGATGCGCGTTTTCCCAGAGATAAAACCTAGCTAGATCGATTTTTCGCCCCCAAAAACCCCCATATAGCAAATTTCATCGAAATCGTTAGAGCCGTTCCCGAGTTCCCCGAAATATATATAGATATAAATAAATAAATATGCAAGAATTGCTCCTTTAAAGGTATTAGATTTATAGTTAGTTTTTTTAGCAATGTAAAAAGGTTTTATTGAAAAACACTTTAAAAAAATAAGTCACTGCAAATATGTTACATAGTCTGTAGGGGGCTTATGAATCATATAGGATTATTTACATTCTTTTGCATTCATAAGTAATAGAATTTACTGATTTTTAAAAAGCGTTTTTCAATTAAAAGACTCGCGTAGTCTGATTCTAATGCAAAATAAACGAACTATAGTGGAGTTTGAACCATTATTATTCTTAGAATAAATTTAAAAGTGGAAAAATTACTGTCTTGGGTGAGAATTGAACTCACGGCCTCTGGATCGATATTCCAGCACTCTGCCATCTGAACCACCAAGACCTCATCCATAGCTAGAAATCTTTCCACCATATTATGGGTCTAGGGGACCCTTAGCGACATCTACCGTAAGAGCGTTACACTTCTTAAACAGGTACCGGAGTTGCAAGTCATATTGGAAATTCACCAGTTACGATGTGCTACCCATACTAATTTAATTTTTTACAAGCTGAAATGTCTGCAACCGATGCTATTAAGCTTAGAATAAATTTATTATTATTCTTTATTCCGTTTTAGGCAGGCAGCTGATGCTGGTATGTCTAAATCATAGTTCACTTAGCACAATTTCATTGTTCAGATATCCACAGAAAACCACCAAAATATTAAAGACCAATGCTTGTAATCTATCTTTAACATGGGGAAATTCAGTGGCGATTTGCCCTAAGGCCCAGTAGTGGCAGTTGTGCAGTGCTGAGAAAGGGTGGCTAGTACTTACTACAGAGCCGGGGGCCTAGAGCGGACAAGACAGCAAAGCTGCTGATGGGGAAATTTAAACTTTTTATTTGACATCATGTTTACACATCATTATTAAACAATACATTTTAACTTACTGTCATCCATTTTCGCATTTCTGATGTAGAAATGTTTCTCCACAAACAATGGTCCATTTTCATGAGGTTCCTGGGTAAAAAAGAAATGTTACAAATTGTGGTTAAACATTCCAATGCCGTCACCCTATTTTCTGTCTTTTTAAGCAGTTAGATTTAAGAATTAATGCTATAGCTATAGTTCTCCAATAGACAGGTATCTATATATTTTCGTAGCAAAATTCACATATTTTCCAGTTCTTAATGGTCATCAATAATTATAGAGTCTGTGCGGAAAGAGAAGAATCGTGGAATGTATGGGGCCCAATACATTCCACGACTCTTCTCTTTCCGAACAGACTCTATTAAGCACTTCACACTATATAAAGGTTCGTCACACAGGCGTAAACTTGTAAACTCCTACAGTCCACTTCAACCATATCAAAATGTATGTTTGTACATGACGCCTCATTTGGACTAATTTGCGCCAATTATGGTAAAAATTATTTTAAATATGAAATTCTAAGATTGTCCTTCAACTTGACACTCCAGAAATTAACTATAATGTAGACAAATCACGAGTAAAGCCAAAGAATACATAAATATAGTAACAAAGTGACTCTACTTACAATTTTAACGACAAAAGGATAGTTAGAACCTTTCGGCGTACTATCATGATCACACGCAGAATAAATTTCTCCGAAGCCCCCAACTCCTATGGAAGGTCCGATGCGCCATTTCTTCTTCATGGTAGTATCATGTATTATTTCGCCAGTAGCAATAGGAGCTGGCATTTTATATCCATTAGCCTTTTTCTTCGGCACTGCGGCCTTTTTAGCTCTCCCAGTCATTTTGTGGTTAGATTACGACAGTAACACAATAACAGAAATTAAGTTATATTTAGCCCTAAACTATAAAATTCACAGCATTTTTTCTTACAAAATACACGATTGGATATGCGATTGAAATCAAAATAGCGTCGTTTGTTGACTGAATATGAGAAATGTCAGTTGTCGTTAACCGCCATTAATTTTGAGGTAGGGATGTGCTCTGTTGACAGTTCCGCGTGTTATCGGTTTTCCATTTAAAACCGGTTTTATTAACCATACAATGTCAAAACTATCCATAGATGGCGCTGCGCTTTAATGCTATTCTCGAAGAATTTCTTTCAAGGTGTGATCACGGTGTGATTTAATCATACAATTTAATCAGATTGGCGAAAAATTGTTCCCTTAGTAATAAATTGGTTTTGTGATTTTTTCCTAATTTGACACCATACCAACAAACCATACCGACACCATAATAATTATCTGCACGGTCCTATGTATATAGACATTAAATTTTGTGGAGACGCTTAATTTTTGTATAGTTTTGCAATTTTATCTAACATACATTAAACATAACATTACTATACCTAAGTAGTTATCAGCAACTCGCTTTAGGTGGTAAAAGTAACAGAAATAACCCAAAAATCTCCTTTTAGGTTTCTCTATATAAATAAATAGCACACTTTTCTGGCCTCTGCCTAGCTTATTTGCGGGTAAAGACAGGAATTAGGATAGGTGAAACAGAGAATGCTGTAAAACATTTAAAAATAATTTAATTATTAAATTTTGAAATGACAACAACGTTTATTTTTTATACACTAGCCTTAATTAAAATAAACTACCTATATAAGTTAGTAAAAACAAGAGATAAAATATAAAATCTAAATAAATTAATTGACTCGGGAGCATACGCGATTTACAGTCACAATGTACAAGTTCCATTCGAGAATGGTGTTTTACTTATGGTAATAAACATACAATTTTAACGCCATGGAATAAAAAAAATAACTAGAGAATAAATAAAATAATTTAATCACAAGGTGGGTTTAGATTACAATAACTGATACAGAAGTTCGATTTTCTTATCGCTGACATTATTTTGTCAAAATCAGTACCTGTAAGATGAGATAAAAATAAACCAAATATTATACACCAGTACAATAAAACAGATGTCATTGGGTAGGTACGTTAGTTTTCGTCCAGCTCTAGTTTTCGTCCACTTGACGAAATTTGAATATAAACCTACATTAGTGCAGAAATTTGTACGTATTGCAATTATTAATGTATAAACAATATATCTGTCTACACAAAAATGATATTTCGCTAGTAGAAAATTAAAAACCAAATATATAATTTGCGAATCTGTCAAGTAGACGAAAACTAGCGCACTGATCCTATACGAAAGAAAATGTGACTAAAGCGCACAGTGCCCAGGTCTGGGACGCTGGGTGTATCTCAGCCCTGGGCACTGGAGGTCATGGTCACTTTTTCTTTCATATATAGGACATAAATATTTCAGTTTTTAATTTATAATCGTATAATTTCTACTTGAAATAACTCAAATTAAAATATTTTCATAGTAAGTATAATTTGACGTGAGACATGTCAAATTATAAGGTAAATAGCTCACCCCCACCGAGTTCTGCTTATGACCTTATGCCAGGCCAGTGGTACCTTTCCACTTGTTTGAATATCAGATGGCAGTGGTTTTCGAGAGGTAGATTAGGACCCAAAGTAACTGGAAAAAATCTAAAATGAAAACATAGGGTTCGAATTAAACGCTTACATTTTAAAAGAGATCCTCTTCATCATCATACGCGGACATATACCAGTCCCTAGCAACGTCTTCATATATTACTCTCTTCACTTCTTCCCCGTACTGTGGATGTAATATCCGGGGAGAGCGGGCGCGAAACTCCAAGGGGACGTCGTAGCATTTGCAAACGCAGCAAGCTGGGAACTTGAACCAGTCGGCGAAGATCCCGCGGCATTCATTGCGAGGGTCATAGGCGAGCAGTCTGTGGAGACGATATTGCTGCTCACACCTGGAAATTTCAATCCAATTTTGTGGTTAATATTTTAAAATACAATGGCTTATAATTGGAGGATATATAGGTTGACTACTAAAATTGCTCTTTAAACTTTGCAGCGATAAACCTAATTAGGCTTCTTAGTAAGTACTCGTAGAAAAGTCAAGAGAAGCATTTATATTCGTTTAGAATAAAATGTTAAAGGTGCGCCAACATCGTTAATACACACGAAATAACACGAATTTTAGTAGACCATAACACTTAATTGAATACTGTCGTGAGTCTTACTAATATGAAAGCAATTTTATGGATGATCACATGTAGTACGCGAGTTATGCACTTATGAGTGTTTCAGACGCTATATCTTTGTATTGCACAGTAGTGTAATAAAATTCACAACGCTTCAAAGGGTCCAGGGCCTAGATTAATATTTTTTGATAAGTTGTTTTATTTCAGGATTGAGTAGTGAAACAATACAAACCTGCAGCCCTCCCTGCAATACATTTGCTTCTTCTCGTTCACACAGGTCTCTAGATGGATGTACTGCTCGAAGGGATACATGTTGAGCAGCGCCAGCACCTCGCCACGCGTGCTGTTCGCCCAGAACGGGGCCGCCATTTCCTCTTTGGACTCACATGCGTTCCTGTAATACCACACCTTTATTCATTACCCTGGCCGAGAAAGGAAGGGGTTAAATTAAACAGATATCTTCTGTTTAATTCCTTATTTTATCCAGATAAATTCTAAGCTTGTAACTTGTAGATACTGTTCTCGTTTTCGAATACATACAAATTAATTTTTGATTTGTTACATTGATTAGTCAACTTGTTTTACTGTTTTACTTGTGTTGCGAACGCAACCATTATATTTGTATAAAATCTCAATACCTATATTCCTAAGTGTAAGGCCTGAGTGGACGCTCGAGTTGGGCGTGCAGCGGGGCGGGGCGTGCGGCGTGCATGTTAAACAAATGCAAGCGTATAGGAGCGGCCTTTGAGCCCGATGCCACGCTGCACGCCCCGCCGAACGCTCCGCTTTGAGCGTCCACTCAGGCCTTACACTAATGCATTAGCTAAACGCGGTCGTCGGGCTCGGCTAGTATTCGGAAACTTTTTTTTTCTTCAGCACCATTAGGAGCGCTCCACATACTTTGTATCGCGGCCAATTACAGGCACCTAAATTTAAACCACCTTTTGTACTGATCAAATATTGCAAATCACTCTCTCATCAGCCTCCATGCAATATCCACCACTTCTACATTTAACCATTTTGGCAAGAGCAAGAACCCTTGTAAACCAGTACTTTGGAAAATTATATCAGTTAACTAAGAATTGAAGTTTTTTATTTGAGTCGTCGAGCTCCTGACCTGCACGGCGGCTACAACTTGTTAACTCTAACCCATAACAACCGTACGTAGGTCATTTTAGACTCTTTGAAAAAATCTTTTCCTACTCTAGGTAAATAGGAGTGAGCTAGTAAATTGTTTCCAACCAAAAACGAGTTCTGGTGATATTTATATGTACCTATACTTAAGTAGTGTACTACATACATACGAAGGCTAACAACATGCGAACGCGAAGCGATGCGGCGCGGGGTGATCAATCCGTTGATACGTGGCCAGCCGCGCCGCTTTGCTTCGCGTTCGCAAGTTGTAAGACGCAGCGTTAGGCTAAACTGGCTAAAGTAGTGTACCACACTATATATTTTTTTAGGAATTGGATGTTATTGAACAATAGATAAAACTTACGCTCCTCGTAATTTTATAACTGCAGGTCGCATAGCCTCTGGTTGTGCAGGCTTTGGATGGAACTCTTCCTTCTTCTTGTTGACAATGTTGACATTGGTGTCTATCCTGTCAGTCTTAACCTTCTCGTGCTCTGAAAACAGAAGTGTCGGTGGTAAAGTTGAAGTGTCAGGTGTCATTGGCTTCCAAGCGTCTTTACCCGAGTCTGTGGTCATATCGTCGTACTGCATATCCAGGGTTGTTGTCTCTGTTGAGTTCAGAATGGCTTCTGTTGTTGTTGTGATATTCTTATCCGATGAGCTATTTTTAGCGGCTAAAGCTACTGGTTCACTTTTTACGCTTCCAAAATTTGGGTAGATGCTATTCGTTTCGATGCTTTGTTTTATTACAGCTTCAAGCGTTATGACATCCGGATCCAAATTGTTAAGCTCAATATTAGCAATGCTTTCAAGCTTGGTTTTATAAGATATACCTTTGTCTTCATATACCGTCTCATTACTTGTTATTTCAGTTAAATTTCTATTCCCAGTCTTATTAATTTTGGTATTATTACCGTCAAACACTAACGGTTTTACTCTTAAAGTATCGTTATCAGATTTCCTATTGGAATTTGATTGGATTGGTCTGAAATGTGGCTTTACTTTCATGGCACGTCCATGGCTTTTCTTAGTGTACATCATTTTTGTTTTGATTATGTCTTCGGCAAAATCTGCAGTCTTTTTAACGTTTTCATCCTCGTCGTCTTCTATGAAGTTCTCTAGTTCTGCTTTTAAAACTGCTATGTGACGTTCTTCACCATACATTCTTCTCATGAGACCCTGAAATTAACAAAAAAAAGTTTTGTTAGTCAGGAAAGCCGAAGTTTAGAACTATGGACTCATTTTGAGTGCAACCAAGAAAATATTAAGACTATTTAAATTAATAATAGCAACATGTTTAAACAATGATAAAACGACCCATAAGATGTGTACCTGGTTTTCCCTCACGAACCTCCTGATGGCGTGCCACGGGTAAGCTTCTCCCGGGCTGGTGCAGTAGCTTTGCTTGCTGAGATCGCAGGGGGCGGCGGCGCGCGCGCGCCCCGCGCGTTTCGGCCGCGCGCACGCCGACGCATAGTCGTACCCCAACACGTGAGGCACCTACTTGCAAGAAAAAGGGAGAGTTAGCATATTTATTTGACTTAAAGCAAAGTTAAGTCTGAGAAACCAATTTTGTCAGTAGAAAATGTGTTTCATTTAAAAAATGTAGCCGCAGTGGTTTTTGATCCCACATAAAAAAAACAAATTGGTTTGCCAGACTATGTAAAAATCCCCTGACTCCGCGGATATACTAGAAATTAGGTCAGGGGTTTTGGTATCTTGTGTAGCGACACGAAAATATAAAGAAAAAAAAACCGGTTAACAATACTATGCTATACACCACTATAAATTCAAAATCCGCTGTCAAGTGTTAAGTAGCTAACATACTATCGCACCGCACCGTGACCTTGGAGCGTCGCACCCATAAGTGAGAGCGAGAAAGAGATATATGTTTCTCGCTCTCACTTATGGGTGCGACGCACCAAGGATGCAGTGCGGTGCGATAGTGTTTAACGGACCTTACGGAATTTACGGATACGGAAATAGGTTTTAGGTTCTTTATATAGTTGGTCAAACCACTTTGTCAGTCAGTAAGAACCAGGATAACTATACTCATCCTTTTCTTTTGGGTTCTAGAGTTTATCGATATAAGAACTCTCTACCTACATGTCACTAAATTTTTTCCCCTGAAACCCGACGTCTTAATATACTGATGGGTGGTTGATGTTCGGTAATAAGCGCGTTGGAACAATGACACATAAGTGTATGCCACAGACAAAAATCTACCATGTTGCAATGAGCTAAGGTATTGTTTTTATAATTTTACGTCGAAACGTTTTTGGATGCTGTTTAAGAGCTTGTTAACTCTGTGTTTCGCACCTGCGGGTTGTCGGCAAGATTGATTGTGAATATGGCGCTTAAGCTGTTTAAGGTCGCAGAATGTATAATTTAAATTAAGAGAAGAAAGTGGATTGAATTTAAAGATTTTGAAGCCCTTTCCATTGTATAGGAACACTTATTTATGAGCAACATTTACAAGATAATGTCGAATGTCGTACAGCTGTGCCTAGGGTTGCCAACCGTACTATATTATATAGTATTGTACTATATTTTGGCTCTCTGTACTATATATTTTTGGAAAATATATAGTACGCTAAAATACTATATTTCCGATTAAACGTATAAGTATTACACTTATGTTTAGTATTTTATCTAAAAATACTATATTTTTTGAAATGTACTATATTTTTGATGTCTTATTCTGGAAAATACTATATTCCACCAAAAAATAGTTGGCAACCCTAGCTGTGCCCCCTAGCTAGAGAATACAATGTGTAGGCAATGTGTAGGTACCTAACTAAATGTACGAGTATGAACACTCTCTCCTTGGCCATATGAACTATGAAATATCTCTGAGTCCGGAGTTGCAGGCGACCAAAGTCCGTATAGTATGCTTGTTTGCCACCGATGTGGTAACAAAAGGTCACCATTCACATCAAATACTAGTCTTATACGACTACTCAAAGTCAAAGTGCTATTAACCGGTTATTCTTATTAATTTTTAGTACTCAATGATAGATGTAAATGTAAGTAGACGATAAATGACAAATGTATGCGGGTCGCGACGACGTCGTGAGATCGCGGGACACCTGTATAACTGTGTGGTCTAAGTCACGGGAAACAGCGGTGTATTCTCATTTGTCCCCGGAACAGATGGGAGTAGGTGCGTTCATATGAATCATTCCCATCTGTCCCCGCCTCACGTATCGCGGAGGTATGTGTAGCGGGAACAAATGGGAATACACCGAAATAGTGGAGCGGAGTATCACTCCTTCCACAACTCAGATACCTACTGTTCGTAATTTTTTCGAGCCATAGGGCGGGATTCCACCAGTATTTTTGCAGCAATTTTGTACATAATATGCTTACCTTATTATTAAATTGTACAACTGGACACGGGACTTTATCGCGGATTTAAGTTTTAAGATTTACCTCCGACGTTTCGAGGACGGCGTTGTCCCCGTGGTCTCGGAGAAGACTGGCTAAAGTTGACTTCAACATCTTCGCCAAGGGTACACTACATAATTCCGAAATATTTTATGCCGAATTTTAGAATATCGAATTTTATTATTCCGTTTTTTAAATGCTCGACCCATCAAAATTCCGACTGTCGTAATTACGAACGATGAAAACCACGAAAGTGTATATTTCCGAATAGCAAAAAAGACGATTTTTTAAAATTCCGAACCACATAATTCCGAATATAAAAATCCCGATAGTGATAAACACCGAATTTAACATTTACGATTTTTGAAATCACGAATTCCGAAATGCCATTATTCCGAAAATTTTAATTCCGATTCCACGTGACTCCTATTTTAAATATCCCTATTTTTTTTAATTCCGAATTTATCGATTCGTGCTCCGGCGCTACGGGCAAAGCAGCCCCTTCGCCCTTGCGTATCAAAGCGCAGGCACAATAAATGCTCGCCTACGCAGCTTCGGCTTGCTGGTCGCCTTCGGCGATCAACAGTTTGTTTTCGTGGGGTCGCAGTTCTAACCTAACCTAACCCACTTTTCTGGCAACAGTTCGTTTTCTTGGGGGTCGCAGTTCTAACCTAACCTAACCCACCTTTAAGGCAACAGTTTATTTTCGTGGGGTCGCAGTTCTAACCTAACCTAACCCACTTTTCTGGCAACAGTTCGTTTTCTTGGGGGTTGCAGTTCTAACCTAACCTAACCCACTTTTCAGACAACAGTTCGTTTTCTTGGGGGACGCAGTTTTAACCTAACCTAACCCACTTTTCTGGCAACAGTTTGTTTTCGTGAGGTCGCAGTTCTAACCTAACCTAACCCACTTTTCTGGCAACAGTTTGTTTTCGTGGGGTTGCAGTTCTAACCTAACCTAGGCAAAAGTTTTTTTGTTGGACGCTACGGGCATCTACGGAGCATCTGCTCCGGCGCTACGGGCATTAGCAGCCTCTTCGCCGGGCTTTGCTACGGCGGGCGAGGGCTGATTCCCCTCCGCTCCTCCGGCTTTTTACATACACTCTAGGGGTAGGACAGACAAGACCACGTGGATAGTGGGGTACTCCGATTCGGATTATGGTTAGTTAGATTTAAAAAAGTGCGTTTAAGTCTTATTTTGAAAATCACGAATTTCATTATTCCGAGTTTACAAAAGATCGAATTTCTGAATACCGAATTACTTTATTTCCGATCGGTCAATGATTTTTCGGAATAGACAAATTCGGAAATAGTTATTTGTACAACAAGAGATCAAAGTTTGATATTTCTTCGAGTGCTTATTTTGAGTCCCGTGCAAGCGAAAGATTCTATAATAGATTCACGAGCGTAGCGAGTGAATCTAATTTAGAATCTTGAGCGTAGTAAGGGACTCAAAAGCGCACGAGATGTAAATAACTTTGATCTCGTGTAGTACACAACATTTTTCACCTCAGCAGTGAGAACATATTAGAGAACCCGAAAAATGTATTCCTTCTTCATCACTTACCTCTATTCACTCATGTTTTCTTAAGATATACCAACAATTAAATTTTCACCTCAGCAGCTCGAACAAGGGTACTTTGCTACTTAAAAACAGTGAGCAAAATGCGATTTTGCTCACTGTTTTTAAGTAGCAAAGTACCCTTGTTCGAGCTGCTGAGGTGAAAAAAATATTTTCGGATTTTTTCTAAATCGGAACTTTAAGCTTTCGTCCATATGAAAATCGGATTTTAAGTATTCGGAAATAACACAGTCGTGGTTTTCTTCTTTCGTGGTTTTCAAAGTCGTAATTTCGATATTTCGGACATATAAAAAATCGGGATTATGAAAATCGAGGTTATGAAAGTCGGAAAAACATATTTCGGAATATTTGGGTGTTCCCCTTCGCCAACGTTCAATAAACTAATAGACGGTAGTTCGAAAAACTCGCGCGGCTAGAAGATATTGATGTCAACTTTAGCCAGTCTTCAGACAACGCCGTCCTCGAAACGTCGGAGGTAAATCATAAAATGTAAATACTCGAAACGTCGGAGGTAAATCTTAAAACTTAAATACGCGATTAAGTCCCGTTATACAATTTAATAATGTGTAAAAATCGTGGAAGTTTAAAAAATCAGTGATATGTTTACCTACTCTACTGGTGGTATCCAGCATAATATGCATCGGGTCAATAATGTACAAAGTGAATTCATTCCATGGGATCAAGGGTCACAACGTTCCATAAACTTACCGAATAGAGTTACTTTATATACCGAATAGAGTTTTCTTCTCTTGTTTCCTAATGGAATTAGTGATTAACTCAATAAGCCAGGGGGGCTCCTCTGCCGGGCTAGCACATGATTGGCGCGACAGTATCTCGAGGCGAGAATAGACTAGGTACCCGTCCCTCTTTTAATTAACATAGTTAGAAAAAGACTGGTAGTCTATCTCGTCGCGAGATACAATCGCGCCTATTATGTGCTAGGCCTACTGAAGACTTTCTCTCATGACTTGCACCATCGCCGCTATCGAAAGTAAACGCCCACGCCTAATTGAGCCGTACCTAATGACATCCTCATTTCACTGCTTTCGATCGGCGACAATCGAATAACGGCCGATTGAGATTGTACAGCAAGCACCAAATGTGAATGAATTGCATTCATAAAGCGGGTATGCACTTTTGCAGCTCATAGTACCTCTAGTGTAATCTAGACCTAGAGCACAGAATAACTAATAGTACTACCCCTAGAGGAACATAGTTGTATTTGTGACAACAGGGATGTTGCGGATGCAGATTTTTTGACATCAAATGTCAAATGTCAATATAGACCAGCGGTTCTCAATCTTTTTTTTTGACGGAACCCTTTTGGAAAGCGAAATACCTACTTGATGGAACAATCGTTTTTAGAAGTGTATTTTTTTATTAATAAGCATAATAGGTAATTATGCTTATTTTATTATTCTAAATTCTTGCGGATCCCCTGCAGGGGTGTCGCGGAACCCTAGGGTTCCGCGGAACACACTTTGAGAATGGCTGATCTAGACTATTTCGTTATATGACTAAATTACCTAGCACTTACGCCGCCGCTAAGACGTTCCTGTACCGACTTGTTCGACATCCGCATCCGCATAAGCTCCGCATCGATTTTATGCGGATGCAGATGCAGATGCGGATGTTGAAAATAATGGAAGTTCCGCGGTTGCGGATGCGGATGTTCGCAACAACCCTGGTGACAACACTATACTTGCTTAGTAGGTAGTATTTGATTTGGTAGCAGTAGTAAATCATTTTATTTTATTTAAAAATAAAACTGATTTATAGAGACATTTTATTGGGTAGTTACTAGGTAGTTACCTACTTTTCGCAGTTTTTCAATTCTTATTCAAATTAATTGCTAATAATATGCACATTATGACTTGCTCTTGCGACCTTTTAGGGACATTGATTGATGGACAAGTCTGATAAGGATTAGCACTTTCTCTATCGATATGCTAACAAGTAGGTATTATGGTAGTGGTAGTAGAAATTATACTACTTAAGGTACCTATTATACATAATAGTAGGTGTAGCCGCCGTGCAGGTCAGGATCTCGACGACTCAAATAAAAAGCTTCGATTTAAAGTAAACTGATGTAATCTTCCAAAGATACTGGTTACAAAGGGTTCTTGCCAAACAGTAGGTATTATCGCCACTGGTGATCGTAGAGCTGGCAGCTTCCTCGCACAAATAATAAGTATTGCGATACAGCGAGGAAATGATGCCAGCATCTACGACACCATGCCGCAGGGGATCAGGGTAATCGTTTTTAGCTATTTATTATAAAATTAGTTTTATTTATTTTTAGTTTTAGCACGGGTTAACAAAATATACATAAACCTTCCTCTTGAATCACTCTATCTATTAAAAAAAAAACCGCATTAAAATCCGTTGCGTAATAGTTTTAAAGATCTAAGCATACATACAGACAGACAGACAGCGGGAAGCGACTTTATTTTATACTATGTAGTGAAGTGATATGTAGGTATATTAAGTTTGTATGCTTGAAATAAAATTACTTATAGTATTATGTTCGCTTGAAATATACACCCTAAATTAGGACGGGTGACTCTTCGCGAAACTGACCGTGTAGGAGGTTTTGCCTGTAAACGGCGTTGCACATTTAATGCAACTTAGACGTGCATTGTTTAACCTACGTTTTTTTTTAAAGAAAATTGCAGTTTATAAACATCATTAAAAGGCTGATTTGCCTGTGAGCAACATTATTTTTAGTAGGTAAGTATATTCTAAATAGTTGGTGGGTTCTTGGCATAGTGAGCTAATATTTTCATCAGTTATTTATTACATACATATATTAAATACGAACATTAATAAATACCATAGATAACAATTTCAATTACAAATTCTCAATATCTACAGTGTGTAAATCCAATACGGGCGAATATTTAAACGGTGGTTAGCGTTGGGAAGGACCTAATATGAAGTACCAATATTGAGATAGATTTTGTTTCAAAATACAATGAAAATGTTAACCATACAGAATAATTCGGCCTGCAATGTAATACCAACACTTAAGTTACGGGATACGATACGCTAATTGGCAGTTACTATAAAAAGCTGGTATATCGTGATGTCATGTCATCTTATGTTTCTTAAGAGCCAACAGGAGTGGTCATTTCTCCATATAAACGTACTCGACTGTTTCCTCCGTGGGTTTTGAAGCTAGATCAATGATTTTTTCAACACAGATTAATATTGTCGGACCGTTTTGCTTTTTTTGATATTTTTGTGTTTTAAGGCTCTAGAGCCCTTCAAAAATGGCCAAAATCGCCTAATTGACTATGCCGCAATGAGAGGCGTGGTATTCAAAACTGATATCAATTTCCAAATTTGGTTACGATTGGTTAAGTTTTGGAGGAGGAAACAGTCGAGTACGAAACCTCGATTTTTGAGATTTTTACGCAGGATTTTTCGCCTTGTCCTTATCGCACTAGTTTTAGGAGCCGCTTCCGTTAGCGAGACGGGTATATTTAATTTACCTAAAATATTTAAATCTCAGCTCCTGTTTCGTCTTAATGTCTGCAGTAGGTACATTGCTGGTCGGTACCTAAATCAAAAAAGAAAATTATGCGGGGTCATAATTTAGTGTAGGTAAGTTAAAAAAACTTCTTAATTCATGATTAGGCGGATACATTCTATATCTGGTTTAACTTATTGCCCGTATTAGATTTTCACACTGTATGAATATGACAAGTCTTGGAGTGCATCTCGTTTGCGCTTATTAGTGCACGTGAGCCGTGCCATATTTGGTATTACAATTACATACGCTAATAATAAAGAAATGTAGACAGGTATGAGCGCTTCCACACTAGCGGAACGGCGTTTTTTTTATGATGGACTCAAACTCTAATAGGGTATTTGACTAGGTACTGTACTAGCTTTTTTCGAACTGTTAAAACGATTTTGCTACTATAGAATTTAAACACTAACATGCGACGTCACAATCAAATGACCTTCTCTTTATAGTTTTATACGGGTTTTAAAATAGAAATTGTGTCTAAAAATAACTGCTGTCTACGTTACTCTATTCATCTTTTGCTGCTTTATTTCATGCGTGGTGTAAAATAATGTATTTTAAAACAGTCAAATACCTTATTCCTGTATTTAATAGTGTTCCGGCTCGACGCGTCAAGTGTGAATCGTTATTTGGCAAGTTCAGCACGATACGATGCCCACGCGCATACGCACGCTTTCTCCACCAAAAAGAAGATGTTTACAGCCGTGTGGGCATGCGTTACCGTTGCGCGTTCCGGAGTGTACTAAGATGAGATTTCGCTGCAATTAACATGTGTTTTGCTGTACATTTATAACATGTGTTTGGATAGGTCCAATACGGCATACCTACGGTAAATTTATATCAGTAGCGGAATGAGATATATGACTCTAAATTACCGGATAGCTTGATGGCAATTTGGCTCGCAAAAACTGCCACAATTAAGTTAAGTACATTATAAAACATCACACAATTTAATCAGATTTATGATTAATATAAGAAAAACAAATGTTAAAATGTGTAGTGAGTGTAGGTATCTACTATGCCTAAAGGGGCCCACTGATTAATAGTCCGCCGGACGATATCGGCCTGTCAGTTAGAAAAAGTGGACGGTTCCGAACAACTGACAGGCTGATATCGTCCGGCGGACTGGTAATCAGTGGGCCCCTTAACCCGTAAAACCCACACACGTGCATAATATTTATAGTATATTACAATGGCATGTGTGCGTTATTTGGTACATTACATACTACAATGACGGATAAGGTCACAGAACAAGTAGAATGGCGTGGCGATGCGAGCAGGGTACGTGTCGCCGCCGGTTATGAGCAAACGCTCGCATGCTAATACTCGCCCGCGCTGACCGAAAAACGTAAACATGCCGTTTGCGCCACAATAACCTTCAGATTAAGAAGCCAGACATCAAATCTGTCTAAAGGAGGCGTATCCATTCACCAGGCACACAAGTTTTTACTACCGTTGCGCGAGTGTTAGTAAATGTGGAGAGGAACGAGCGGCGACACCGGTTCCGATACTAACTGCGCGCGATAGCCATTCTAACCTCTTTAATATATTCTGTGGATAAGGTCAAACGATTATCAAGGGCTTGTTACTTAGTTGTTAGACTTCACAAGCGTTTGTGAATAACGCCTATAATTTTCCTTCCCTTTAGACTCTTAAAGGGACGGAAAAGTGTAGAGTTTAGACTTTAGAGCAATTATCGCTGAAATCAAATATCAAGTAACGTAAAGGATCTGACTCACGCTAGACCAGGCCGGGCCCGGGCCGAGGCGTCCAACATGTAATTTTCTATGACGGCTGATCGGTGATCACGTGGTGTTTTCCATAGAAAACGAAGCGCCCGAAGGTTCGGCCCGGCCCCGGCACGGTCTAGCGTGTCATTAGTACCTAGTGGTAATACTGGCGGTCTAGCATGAGTTCCCTTCTTGCGCGCGACTCTATACATCTTGCGCGACTTCAAGTATGGAGTCGCGCGCGAGAACGCAACTCATGCTAGACCGTCTGGTAATAATAATAAGTCAAGATCAAGAGAGAGATAGATGCATGTTGCGATGGCCACGATAGTAAACAACAAACAGATCAACACGCTTCGGCTAAACACACTGAGATGTTATCTCAAGCGATCTAAGTGAGAAAGTGAGATTGCGATGATCTCTACATTATGTCTACTGGGGAATGTTTGTGATTGTTGCTGTTATGACATGATTACAACTGTTACGAGCGATAAGAGTGTCACATCTTTTATTGTTATAGGTACTATGTATACTACTTCGTGAAATGTGTTGAGTATGACAAGTGGTGTACTAGAAGAGAGGCCTATGCTCAGCAGTGGGCGATAGAGGGCTGGTATGATGATGATGATGATGATGATGGTGAGTATGACACGAATCTGATGAATTGATGATGAAGAGAAAGATACTGGAGAAAAAGTGGATCTTTGCCCAAAAGTGGGAACGAAGCCCGGAGACAATGATTAAGTACCTGCTGGCCTAGCCAAGCTGACAATCGCTATCGCTTCGACAATGAAACGCTTTGTCTCTCTCTTTCAAATTAGTGCGACAGTGACAGTTGCGTTTCGATCGCTACGGAGCGTTAGCGATTGGCACGTTGGCTACGCGGCCAGGTCTACACCTACGGATGTGTATTAAGTTGTGAAAAAATTCCAAATTTCTCGGAAATTTCAGGAATATTTCAGGAACAACGCAGCTTTCATTTTTGAAAAGAATAAACATCGATTCCCGTACAAAAATATGAGATGTATCGGAATTTTTCATGTGGTGGTAATGTCACCACCATCACAACATCAGTAGTAGGTACCTACACCATTTAACGCGCAGACATATACATAATTGATATACCTATTGATACCTAATACAGTCATCTGCAGAAGTTGCTAAGCGGGCGAGATGTACAAATTTACCTTGACACGCTCTTATTCTCTTAACAATAAAGTCGCGTCAAGAATATTTAGATCTTCTGGCCCGCTTAGCATCTTCTGCTGCTGGCTGTACCTGTACAGTACATGTCTCAAGATAAAAAGTGATTTTATGGTTTGGCCAAGTCAATGTGGGACGCAAGTGAAATACTTGACGTCGATATCTACTGGCACTAAGTTAGGAAAGGCTTTAGACGTTCGATAGTCGAATGTTTACTAACTATAGGTACTGATCTACGAATGAGAAAGTCTAGTCTAGAAATTTCCGGTCTAGTATTCTCAAAACCTGTTCTTATAGTCAGAAACCTGACCGATTTGATAACAAAAAACTGGAGCCGATTTAACGTAATTTACAAACAAAAAATCTTTGGAGAAACTTAATAAAAAAACAAAAGAGGTTCGAAAGTGTTACATATCATTAGTTAGAAGTGAAAGTAAGTCGTGACGTCACATGGTGCTGATGTAAACATTAAGCAATGTTGTGTTGTGATGGGAGATGGAGCTGTCATTAACTTGAGGTCATTGATACCGTGATGGAGGGTGTTTTGACATTGGTTTGACAAGTTTTGATTATACAAGATATAGTCTGTGCGGAAAGAGAAGAGTCGTGGAATGTATTGGGCTCCATACATTCCACGACTCTTCTCTTTCCGCACAGACTCTAGACGGTAGACAAGTTCTCGAGTGGTGACCGCGTAGCGTTAGGACGCCCTCAAACTAGATGGAGTGATGACCTTTGCAAGGCGGATGGCAAGAGCTGGATAAGAGTTGCCGCAAATCGTGCTCAATGGCGTGCAATAGGAGAGGCCTATGTCCACCAGTAGACGAGAGTAGGTGATGATGATGATGATGATTATACAAGATAATGGCGCAATTACACAGCGTCTGAATCTACTCCCAGACCACTTTATCTTGGATATTTTTAAATCGAGAGTGAATAGACATATTTTAGGTCATGCTCCATCCTAGACCGCATCGGCATTTAAAAACGGGTGAGATTGCGATCAAATAATAAAAATAAGTTTTTGGCAAAAAATACATTTTTTGTACAAGCTTTTATCGCTGACTGTACTTTTCTTTCCACAGGAAACTACTCATCGAAACAAAACCCAGAACGCAATTAGAGTTTGCGTTGTTTTTTCACAGAGTTCCCACGGCCACCTCCTGTCTCCATCATCACCTCCTCTCCTCTCCCTCCACATCCTGTCTCCTCCATCATAAACCACATACCTACTTACATTTGATTGTAGACAGAGCAGTAGCTAAACTTAACACATTTGGTCAGCAAGTGTAACATGTGTGCTCCAAAATAGGGCCGCGAGCGCAGGTGAAAACCCGCCAAACTTTCACTTTGACGTAAGCACATTTGTGTCGTTATGCGGCTTATGTCACAATGTGCTATGTTCTATGTTCATCCTATGCTAAATGTCAAAATCATTTTTAACCAAATTTTTAAGGTCCTCACATAAATAACACTTCGGCCCCGATTTTTCGTAGACGGGTGGATTGATTAGGAAAATTATTGTTTTGTTTGAAAGGGTGTCCTTTACAGGTTGGTCCCTATGTCATCGAGTCAGGATCTGACAGTGGATCTGACGATGGAAGAAGTTATGAAAATTCTTCAAATATATAAGCTAGACCCACTTATAGGAATTTGGTTACAAAGGTGGATCAATTATTTTTTTGTTTTACAGTCGTGTCAGCCAGCCGGCAATAGTAGCATAATTTGTTAGAGGAAATGTTAACCATCATTCTACTAATATGCTAAGTATATAGATGACACATTAAAGAAACGCCTTATAACTAGAGTCTGTTCGGAAAGAGAAGAGTCGTGGAATGTATTGGCCCCATACATTCCACGACTCTTCTTTCCGCACATTAAATTAAAATGTACGTTTGGTTATTTTAAATGGCTAAAATAGATAAGTGACCCAGATGATCGTAACCAATGGGTGACAAGAAAAAGTTGATTCACCCATGTTTTAATAGTAATTCGTGGATTTTCTCTAAGAAAGGTACTTTTAGTGAACTGGAACTGCTGATGGTCTTGAGAAGTCGGTTCTTTATTTGTTAAAGGTTGTGTGTTATGTAGTCTCTTACTATTATCGTATGATAGGAGATAACTCACATGAAGATTGAAGATAATATATATGCCATTCCTTTGTTGCCGCACAAAAGCACAAAAGAACTTCATCACTCAGACTAATAAATTGTAAATATTGTCAGTTTATGAATATTTGCTATTCATAAAGATAATTGGCTGGTCTAGTCGAAAGCAATTAACTTGGTTACGTTACGACCCGCTTCTCACAATTCTAATCCAGTCTATGGTCGGACACAGTCAGACGCACGAGTGATCCTATAAGGGTTCCTTTTGAGGTACGGAACCCTAAAACATATAAGGAATATATTTCCCATAAGAGTTTCATGACCGAATGTGATACATTTGTTTACTTCATTGATGTACATATTAGATTCTAAGAAAGATAAAGTAAGGTTGGTCAGGTGTGTAAAACATTTAAAAGCTAATAATCATTAACAGATAACAAACCTCGTTAAACATGCTTCATCCAACAATGAGGTTCGTTGACCTCAACATAAACAACATTATGTTGAGCTAATGAGCTATTGTTAAAGGGTGTCATGTCAACTTTTGAAGTTTAACTGTTGTTTGCTATATAGTTTCCCATACTATTGATACCATTGGTATTTATTGAGCGAGTTGCGGAAACTAGAAACACAATCGAAGTACATACATTTGAAACTAACTGCGAACTAATTTTCTATGAGGGTTCGCCGGTTAGTCCGTTTGCGCCGAGATTTTTGCAAATTTGCCGTCTTTTTCTACAGAAAAAAATAGTTTCCCAGAGAATAAGAAAAATGTTAGCTTTAATTCCTTGTTACTCTTGTTAGTCCTAACCTGGCCCGATGAGTTTCGTGGAATTATTAATAGTACTTACTGAATATCATTTAATAGGTAGATGTCGTCAGTAACCTTTCGGTGAAAGAAAATATCGCGAGGAAACCAATACTACATTGCCATGGAAATTAAAGATATGTGTGTGACTGAAGTCCCCGTTCTGAATTGACATAGCGTGGGTTTTCGCTTACTACTTTTCTATACTTCAAGACCATCCTCTAAGTTGTCGATAGCGTCGTAAAACACACTGCTAATTGAATACAGTGGTCACTTTAACAGCAAACTAATTGCCTTGAGGCTATAACTCGTTTGCGTTTCCGAAGAAAGTTGAGTTAAACTAGTGTTTGATTAGAAAATGTGCGGTTGCCTTTTGGTTTCTTCAATATGCCATCTTGTAACTCCGTCCTATTATGATTTGTATGTCTTTTCACTTTATTATTATTATTGTATTAAGGACCTTTTGAGTGCCACTTCTACCAACAGTGATCTGTTATGGCAGTTCCTTAAAGATCATTACGAATGCCCGTTGAATCTAGGAAATTCCAGATTCCTTGGGCTCAAAAGGTGTTGTTCCTCATAAAGGTTGCAATATGTCCCGTTCTAAGGGCCACCCCACATCTGGCGTCTTTCAGGCGTCGGCGTCGGTCAGCGCTATGGAAAATAACGTCGCTGCGCAGTTGCGTCGACGTTGCGTCGACGTTGCGTCGATCAGGGCCGTAGAGTTGTAGACCCGAAAGACGCCAGATGTGGGGTGGCCCTAAGCTACCATCTGAAGGTAGAATTGACTTTACTGAGCTAATTACATTACAGATAACTATTGAAGAAAGTTGTGCGAAACGATATGAAATTGCGCGTAAACTTTTCGGTGTACAAACGCCTCCAACACCCCTGTCAACACAATTTGTCACCAGACACTAGCACTTTCGAACTCACCACAAATATCAACGCGATGGCGACTCGCATCTTATCGTACTTTCACTGATTCGCGAGCGTGCATCGTGGCGCGTGGTCTCGTGGCCACGGGTGGGCTCTAACTGGCTATCTTGGTCTACTTTCGCCCTGTCCTTGCCGTATATTCCTACACAGAATCGTACTTTCCAGCCAGCCAGTATAATTTTAACCTAGAGAGCTGCAATCTTGTATAATCGAAAAGCGTGCTTATACTGGTTTTGATAAGACTCCGGACTTTAGGAATGATTTCATGCACCTGTACTTGACCCTGTAGGAAAAGTTGCTTGCGATACGGATTTAATGACTCTTTTTATTGTGAATGAGCTTTATATGCTGTCTACTTACAGGCAATTGATTTCTCTTTGTTTTCGCTGTGAGGTTTGTTTCTATTGATTGACAAGTTAGATTTTCTGCTTGTCATGCTTAGCAAGCGTATGGACATTGGACACTCAATCAAGGTGTTAATGTGAGCCTTCGAGTCTGGGTCGATAGAGTTTTGTGTAGAGTAGATCGAACAAGTTGATAGAGTGCACTCTTAACTTAATCATACTTAATTCATTAATTCTGATGGTATTTCCATTTTGTAAACCTAATTGGATTCATTTAAGCTCCTTATTTTGGATTAGAGATTTATCAGATTTTTTTTACTCTCTTCTGAAATTTGGTAACTCCTTTGATTTTGTGGATACTGTGGCTAATCAGTTAGGTTAATTATATTCACCACATTTATTACTCAAGAAGCAATATATTCAATCAGGTAAATCAGTAAATCACTTACCTGTCACGCGGAGTCGCCAAACAGCCTCGCTAATTAGAAAACATCAATCTTCCACATTTCCTCCTAACCACTGATACCACGATTAAAATAACCCACATGCCTTGCGGCTAAAGAGCGCCACAAACCAGCAATTACCTTAATATCAAACTATTACTCGCTATATACACTCCTCCCAAGCAAAGAACACTATAACGTCCTTATTACCTATACGATAAGACATGTTTTTCACTGAACATGTGTCGCCGTTCGTACATTGCGAATTCTCACGATACAGAAATTAGGTTTCGCTTGGTTGCAAGAAAGAGTGTGCGCGGTCGAGTAGGTCAGTCGAGTAATCGCTTGCCAGCCGCCGTCTGCGACCGTCCCGCTCTAGCACACGCGTTTGCCCGTAAGTGGGAGAGAGGCGGGGCGATGCGCGTGCGCCGCACCGTTATCCAGCGGCGATATCTTGAATGGAGATGGCGTTTTCTCCCGCGCCACTACAATGGCGGGTGCTCGAAAAGGAGAGTTCCCTTATTAATTTAATTGCTTGCGTTAATTAGTGACAGGTTAATTTAGTTCAGTTGAGAGGCTTTAGTTTGGCGTGATAATGATAAATGGTTTTGAGTTCGTAAATATAATGAAATATATACTTATATTGTAGAATAATGTTTATCTACAGGGCAGAAAAATTTATTGAGCTTCGGAGGAATAACTACCAATGCCTGAAATTGTTGAGATAACTTATTCAGCTTTGTGCAGTTCGGCACAGCCATGATGACAATGTCTGTGATGGCAGCTTAGGAAAGCGTAGGCGTAAACTAAAGTCACTTAGAGTACCTATACCGGGCCCAAGATATAGCGGCTTAGAGCGCAGAGCAGTAAAGAGTATCCAGTCACGTCCCTGTCCCTCATTTATGAGGAAACGACAAAGATGTAAAAAAAAACATAGCAAACATTAAGAGATTCAGATCCTTAATTTGATGTGGTTGACTACCTAAATCATGACTTAATGACTCGTTTGCAAGCGAAATGCGAGTAAGCCAAAATTTCAATTCATTTACATTGAGTATGCGTTTTAATCTTATTAAATACCAATACGAGTGTAAGCAGATTTAATTTTGTAGGTATGCGTTAACATTCACTTTCAGAAAGTTGCATTCGAATTCGGATTAATGTTGTCAAAATGAATGGCGGCGGTAATTTAAAAGTAAGTTTTAATCTTACAGTTAAATACCTAAGCAAAATAAAAATGACAATTGAGGGGCTACCGCGAAAACCGAAATTCGCAAATTGCGGGGATCTTTCTCTTTTACTCCAATGAAGGCGTAATTAGAGTGACGAACTTCGATTTTCGCGGTTATAGCCCGGTTTATCTTTTACGCCACCCGGTTACAGACGGACAGATAGACGGACAGGTGAGGTTTTATAGATAGATCCTTTGGGTCCGAAACGCTATAATAGGTAATTAGCTCGAAATGGCATCAATGGTACAACCAACAAATATCTAATTTAATCTCTTTTGCTATTGCAGAAATGAATCGAGAGTACATTGGATTGTGTTATGTGTTTTTTTGGGCTTTTCACATCTTACACAATCAATGTATCATGTTAATTTTTAACAAGCAGAAGCACACTGATAGTTTCGACGCAATAATTAGAAAACGGTGTGCGTCATTAGTCGACCGTCTTCGCCACAGCCCAATAGTATTTTATACAATCGTGATATAATGGAGAGCTTTTCAGTCGAGTACCGCGTTTAGGCAACTCAGCAAGCTTCGTTGCCTAAACGCGGTACTCGACTAAGGAAGGTACGAGATTGGAAAGCTTGACTATATCACTATTGTATACAATACTTTTTCTACGAGTCAACAAAAAAAAAACTAAAAACTAGTAGAAGAATCATAATATATGTAGGTAAAAAAAAAAACAAAAGTATACAGCTAAGATGCGCAAGCAGCCGCGATACCTTCATACTCGTACGCGACCCGGCCCCCGCGCCCCGCGCCCCCGGCCGGTTGGCCAACGACACCTTCTCGTAACTCATGAGGCCCTGGTACTTGCTCCGCGCTTTCGATTGGTCAATTTCATTATAGTTGACTAAACTGTATCGAAATGAATATTATAGTTGCCTAAACAGTATCGAAATGAATATTATAGTTGAGTTGGGGTCCCATAGTGAAAAAAGTATGCGATTTCACTTTGGTATACGAAGTCTTAATTCAAGCATTGCAGTCGACGAGTAGAAAAACAGTAAGTATTCTAAACGTGCTGGCGCGGCGGTGGGACTCGCCTTTGTTCGCGCGCTGGGTGCGGCTGCACGCGCCGCCGCTCGCCGCACCACGCCGCTTTTAATTAGTTAATATTTTGTGTTTGTTTGTATTTGTATCTACTTTTTGTCACTAACTTAGATTTATAAGTTTTGTTTAGCCTTAAGTACTAACAATAATATCGTTTTTTTTATTCGAAATAAAAATATTGAATTGAATTGAAAAGAAACGTCTGCGAAGTCTAACCTAAGGCAGTAATTTTTCCACTTTTAAATTTATTCTAAGCTTAGTGTATAATTTGCTGATAGTGATAACTGAGTGACAATGAACTTATGTTCGCAGGATCTTTTGAATCAGGTAAAGGCCCCAAGGGACTCCAAGGGACTCCAAGGGACTCCAAGGGACGCATTAATGTGTTAGAGGGAGGATGTGATATTGCTATCTCATTCTACCGCATGGCTGCGTCCCTTGGACTGGCCGGCGATGGCCCATTGTGTACAGGGGCCTTAAGTCAAGATGTCAGTAGAAAGTCAGGTGTGGGTGAAACCTGCTGTGCTTTCTGTCAATATTGGCTTTATTGCACTTTCCTTTACGAACTTTCTCGAGGATAATGTAACCGAAACTTTATTCCATTCAACATAATACCTACCTATACTTCCTACTTAATGTTATAAGTCCGAAAGTAATCTAGCTGTCTGTTACCTATTCACGCTTAAACTGCAGAACCCATTAGATTAAAGTATGCCTCACGTTAGACCGGGCCGTGTCCGGGCCGGAGCTTCCGACGCTTACTTTTCTATGACAGATGACAGGTGATCACGTGATGCTTTTCATAGAAAACGAAGCTTCGGAAGCTCCGGCCCGGATTCGGCCCGGTCTAACGTGAGTCATCCTTTGGCATGGAGATAGTTCGAGGCCCGAGGAAGGACATAGGGTAGTTTTATAATCATCATCTTTCGAAGCAGACGAATGGGCAGAAGCTAGTTATAAATAAAGATAGTAGATTATCTTACAAGGGTGGCAAATGACTGAGAAATGTGGCAATCATTATATTGGGACCGTAATAAAGCCTTGATGTTTTAAATGATTATTAAATAGATACATTTAGCATAAATTTAAAAGTGGAAAAATAACTGTCTTGGGTGAGACTTGAACTCACGGCCTCTGGCTGGATCGATACTCCAGCGCTCTGCCATCTGAGCCACCAAGATCTCATCCATAGCCAGCAAATCTTTCCACCATATGGGTCAAGGGGACCCAAACACCATCGTTCACAGACGTTTCTGCTTGTTAAAAATTAAAACTATTAAATAGATAATTATTGATTTACTACTTATATTGTTTCAGATGGAAGGTGAATTAAATAAAATTATAAAATTTAAAAAATGTATAATAAAACAAATGATGAAACATGTTTTACTTCTTTGATAAAACATTTTTCAATTTCTTCCAAAATTCCTCTGGATTATTTTCGTCCCAGGAATGGTAAATCTTTGTCTTAAGAAGATACTTTAAAGTCGTTGTCAAATATTTGTTATCTATCTCACCTATTTTTATCAACACCAACGGATCATACGCAGATCCATCTTCTAGAAATAGTCTATGATATTCAGCTAGCTGTGTCTCCCATCGGCACCATTGTGACCTAACAAAACTGTTGCTTATGACTAATATTATATATCTACTCTCATTTATGCTTGATACTATAGATTCTGAGATAAACGTACCAATTTCGAAGTCTCTCTCATAAACACAAAGCTTTAAATATGGAGGCGACGATTCTAAATGCGATACCATCTCCATAACAAAATCCCTATCATCAGCACAATATGACACGAAGGAATCATATTTATAAGCCTTTTCAAACATGTTTTCTGTTTTTGGACTTTTGGCTATCAACGTTCTTCCTAGAGCTAATTTAGCCAAGAATATCCAATATCTAATGTATATCCTGTATCTGTAGATAATCGTTACAGAAGACACAATTAATAGAATCGTAACGAGAGATGGTGCTGTCCAAACGAGGACCATGATGTTTGAAATCTTTTGGTAAACTAAACAGTGTAATTTCTTCACGGATGATAAGTATTCTGAGACCTTTCTGTCCTCCCAAACGTCAGGACTGCTACATTGGAACTGTGATTGAGCAAAATAATCCTTAAGTACAGTAGACCCGTTTTTGTCGAGCCATAAGTATGTGTCGTACATTGTGCTGCAGTCACAAACGAAGATGTTGTCCATGAGATCCACTTCCGTAGTCAAATTTCTCCCATCTTCCAAAAGATAGCTGATATCTTGCATCATGCTGACTGAAAAATGTGATATCTTGTTGTTCATTAAATATAATCGCTTGGGTGCAACTCCGGCAGCCAAAAACAGAGGCTTCCACCAAGATATAATAAGGTTTTCACTTAAGTCTAATACCTGTAGAAACTTTAATGGTTTGATGGTTTCAGCTGTGATATAGTACAGTAGATTGTTTTTCAAGTTTAAATGTGTCAGATTTGGCATCGTTTCAAAGATATTGTCATGGTCGTAGAACCGTTTAATGCCACAGTTCATCAATATAAGTATTTTCAGTTCATTGAGGCCGTTAAACTGTGCGCTAGTTAGGTTCTCATTGGCGACTAAAGGATTGTTTGCTAGGTTAAGCATTTCAAGTTGTTTGAGCGGCCTGAATGTATCTTGCCCTATAAAATATATTGTGCCATTTTCAAGATTCAAAGTCCGTAATTTCTCCAGTCCTCTAAATGTATATTCAAATATAGTTTTTATTCGATTATAGGAAAGGTTAAGAACTCTCAGTTTCTTACTTTGGCTGAATGTGTCTTTGCCTATTTCGTAATACAAAGGGTTTGCTGCGCTACCCTTATTACTGGATACGTCTAGCAGAATGAGTTGGTTGGATAGGTGAGTTTGGTGATCTCCGGGCAAGTTATTTCCTCCCAGCAATAATACTTTTAGGTTAGGAAACCTTGTATCGTCAAACGTGTTCGGTCCTATTGTTATTGCGGAGACTCTTCTCAAATCCAGCACTTCTATATTTTCCATGCGAGGAAAGGCATCATCGTTGATCACTTCAAACTGGTTTTGGGCCAAGTTGAGACTCTTTATAGTTGTTTGCGCTATAATGTTGATGAGCCGTTGCGGCGGCTGTTTTCTGAAGCCCATACCAGATAAGTCTAGGCTTGTCAAATTGATGCCTTCTTCCATCATTTTCAGTAAAAAATTGCCAATCAAACTAGAGTTAAGATCGTTTTCTCCAACATGCAGCTCTTTCAAGTTCCTTAACGGTAGGAAACTATTGGGATGTATGAAGTCAAGAGAACACAAATGTATTTCGAGGTGTTTTAGTGAAGTTCCCACCATTGGAATGAAGGCTTCTTCAGGTATTTGCTCGAAACAGTTCTCTGATAAGTCCAGGCCTCTTAAAGAGGGTAGGACGCTGACTTTGAATGCGGGAGTCAGGTCAAGTACGTTCTTGAACCCGTTATTAACTAAGGTAAGGTTGTGGAGATTGGTAAGGCCTTCGAATGTGTCTTGAGCCAGGGTTTGAAGGCGAGTGTTGTAGGAGATGGAGAGTTGCTGCAGGTTGCTCATGTTGCGGAACACGCCTGATTCAATGTGCCTGAGCATGTGATTGGCTTCAACCTCTAGGATTTTCAGGTGATGCAGGGTGTCTAGGTCGCCTTTTCGTAAACTTGTGATGGCTGTGGTCCGTACACGGAGGGACTTGCTTATATATCGAATCTGAAAAAAGATATTTGGGAGATTTAATTATTTCATAAAACTTACCATTTAGTTTAAGTAAGGGATATAAATATAAATAGGTACACCGCCCTTCGCCTATACCTTGCGAGCGCAAGGGAAGAAGACGAAGCCGTGTAACTATTAGATACTGTTATTGCGATTTCGAAATTTTAATTGGATATTTATTTACATTTCATAAATGTTAATTCAACTCAATGAGAGAACAGGCCGAGGAGAATATTGTGTTATTCATTTTGACATTTTTTTTTGTAATGATATTACTGCAAGCCCAGTGCAAGGATACCGTTAAGAAATGCTTGGCAGGGAAAGTGGAATCAATCGAGGAGCATGCTGTGACATGATTTTTGTTATATTACTTAATAATATGGGTTTTAATTATTATTATTTATAACCCTTGTGGCAATAAATGCTTTATCTATCTATATATCTATCTATCTATATATATAAATGCAAGTGTCCTGACTGACTGACTGACTGACTGACTGACTGACTGATTCATCAACGCAGAGCCGAAACTACAAAAGCTAGAAAGTTGAAATTTGCACACTAGGTTGCATTTATAAAGTGTACAAGAGATAAGAAGCGATTTTGAAAAATTCAACCCCTAAGGGGGTTAAAAAGGGGATGAAAGGTTGTATGGGGTACAAGTTTTATTTTAAGCTAGGAATTTAAAACTTTGTAAAAATGTATTATATTAAAAAACAAGAAAACTAATTTCAGCGTTTTTGAAAATTCATCCCCCAAGGTGGTGAAAAAGGGGTTGAAAGTTTGTATGGAGATCAAATATTTTTGTGAGTGTGGGACTTGAAACTTTGTATATGGGGATATTATTATAAGATAGGAAAAGTAATTTCAGCGTTTTTGAAAATTCATCCCCTAACAGGGTTAAAAAGGGGTTGAAAGATTGAATCCATTACAAATGCTTTGAAACTTCTAAGAAAGGCATAATAGCCGATTACAAAATAAAGTAATTGCGACGTTTTTGGAAATTCAACCCCTAAGGGGGTTAAAAAGGGGATGAAAGTTCGTCTTGGGGTGCAAATTTCATTTTAAGCTAGGAACTTGAAACTTTGCAAAAAGATATTAAATTTAAATACAAGAAAACTAATTTCAGCGTTTTTGAAAATTCATCCCCTAAGGTGGTGAAAAAAGGGTTGAAAGTTTGTATGGATATCAAACATTTTTTCGAGCGCGGGACTTGAATCTTTGTATTTGGGGATATTATTAAAAGACAAGAAAAGTAATTTCAGCCTTTTGTAAAATTCATCCCCTAACATGGTTAAAAAGAGGTTGAAAGATTGTATGTGGTTCAAATTTTATTTTAAGCTAGGTACTTGAAAGTTCGTAAAAAGATATATTATTAAAATACAAAAAAAATAAATTCAGCGTTTTTGAAAATTCATCCCCTAAGGTGGTGAAAAAAGGGTTGAAAGTTTGTATGGATATCAAACATTTTTTCGAGCGCGGGACTGGAATCTTTGTATTTGGGGATATTATTAAAAGAGAGGAAAAGTAATTTCAGCCTTTTGTAAAATTAATCCCCTAACAGGGTTAAAAAGAGGTTGAAAGTTTGTATGTGGTTCAAATTTTATTTTAAGCTAGGTACTTGAAAGTTCGTAAAAAGATATATTATTAAAATACAAGAAAAATAATTTCAGCGTTTTGAAAATTCATCCCCTAAGGTGGTGAAAAAAGGGTTGAAAGTTTGTATGGATATCAAACATTTTTTCGAGTGCGGGACTGGAATCTTTGTATTTGGGGATATTATTAAAAGACAGGAAAAGTAATTTCAGCGTTTTGTAAAATTCATCCCCTAACAGGGTTATAAAGAGGTTGAAAGTTTGTATGTGGTTCAAATTTTATTTTAAGCTAGGTACTTGAAAGTTCGTAAAAGGATATAAGTATTATTAAAATGCAAGAAAACTAATTTCAGCGTTTTTGAAAGTTTATCCCCTAAGGTGGTGAAAAAAGGGTTGAAAGTTTGTATGGATATCAAACATTTTTTCGAGCGCGGGACTGGAATCTTTGTATTTGGAGATATAATGAAAAGACAGGAAAAGTGATTTCAGCGTTTTGTAAAATTCATCCCCTAACAGGGTTAAAAAGAGGTTGAAAGTTTGTATGTGGTTCAAATTTTATTTTAAGCTAGGTACTTGAAAGTTCGTAAAAAGATATATTATTAAAATATAAGAAAACAAATTTCTGCGTTTTTGAATATTCATCCCGTAAAGTGGTAAAAAAGGGGTTAAAAGTTTGAATCCATAACAAATGCTTTGAAACTTCTTAGAAAGGCATGATAGCCGATTACAAAATAAAGTAATTGCAACGTTTTTGGAAGTTCAAACCCCTAAGGGATTTAAAAAGGGGATGAAAGTTCGTCTTGGGGTGCAAATTTTATTTTAAGGTAGGAACTTGAAAATTTGCAAAAAGATATTAAATTTAAACACAAGAAAACTAATTTCAGTGTTTTTGAAAGTTCATCCCCTAAGGTGACGAAAAAGGGGTTGAAAGTTTGTATGGATATCAAATTTTTTTTCGAGCGCGGGACTTGAATCTTTGTATTTGAGGATATTATTAGAAGATAATACAAGTAATTTCAGCGTTTTGTAAAATTCATCCCCTAACAGGTTTAAAAAGGGGTTGAAAGTTTGTACAGGGTACAAATTTTATTTTAAGCTAGGAACTTGAAACTTCATAAAAAGATATTAAATTAAAACGAAAAAAAAATTTACAGCGTTTTTGAAAATTTATATCTCAAGGTGGTGAAAAAGGGGTTGAAATTTTGTATGGAGTTCAAACATTTTTGTGAGAACGGGTTGTTGAATCTTTGTACAGAGGCATATTATTAGAATACAAGAAAAGTAATTTCAGCGTTTTTAAAAATTCATCCCCTAAAATGGTTAAAAAGGGGTTGAAAGTTTATATAGGGTTCAAATTTTATTTACTTCAAACTACGTAAATAGGTAGTTAGGTAGTAGGTCTTATTAAATAGAGGACATGAAAATCTTCTAAGGGGGTTGAGAGGAATTATGTCGAGAACAATTTTATTTAGTTAGGGGCTAGAAACTTCGTGGGTTGTGAAAGACAAATCTCATGCGTTGTATAATATTAATAATTAACAAATGATTAACCGTCCTACTGCAATATTTTGCTGCATAATGTTCTAAGCTAATGTAGAATATATAACCACCAATATACAAATCCACGCGTACGAACTACGAAGTCGCGGGCAACAGCTATCTATCTATCTATATCTAAAAATGCACGTGTCCTGACTGATTGACTGACTGACTGACTCATCAACGCAGAGCCGAAACTACAAATGCTAGAAAGTTAAAATTTGGACACGAGGTTGCATTTATAAAATGTATAAGAGCTAAGAAGCGATTTTGAGAAATTCTACCCCTAAGGGGGTTAAAAAGGGGATGAAAGTTTGTATGGGGTTCAAGTTTTATTTTGAACTAGGAATTAGAAACTTTATCAAAAGGTATAATATTAAAAAACAAGAAAACTAATTTTAGCGTTTTTGAAAATTCATCCCCTAAGGTGGTGAAAAAGGGGTTGAAAGTTTGTATGGAGAAGAAAAATTTTTTTGTTTGCGGGCCTTGAAACTTCGTATATGGAGATATTATTAGAATACAAGAAAAGTAATTTCAGCGTTTTTGAAAATTCATCTCCTAAAAGGGATATAAAGGGGTTGAAAATTTGAATCCATTACAAATGCTTTGAAACTTCTTAGAAAGGCATAATAGCCGATTACAAAAAAAAGCTATGGGACGTTTTTTGGAAATTGAACCCCTAAGGGGGTTAAAAAGGGGATGAAAGTTTGTCTTGGGGTTCAAATTTTATTGTAAGCTAGGAACTTGAAACTTCGTAAAAAGGTATTATAATAAAATAGAAGAAAACTAATTTCAGCGTTTTGGAAAATTCATCCCTCAAGGTGGTGAAAAAGGGGTTTGTTCACGCACCTACTAGCGACATCTAGCGGCGCTGCGACGACAACTGCTATACCGCCCCTCTCCGCGCTCATCTTGTCTCGTCCATTCGCCTCGATATACGACACGATAAACACGTTACTCTTTACATTTAAATTTTGAGCTGTATAAAGCCACTTTTTGTAATAAACGAATTTTCTATATATTTTAATAAACGTCTTCATTGAATGGACCCTGGAAAACCACCGAATCCTGCACATAATTTGATCCTCGAGCCGGATACTGCGAGAGAAGTCAGCTCGTCGGGAAGACGAAATACCCTTGCGAGACGACACCAGCACCTCATCAGCGTCTGCAGCAGTGAACGGTCAGGTCTACCAATCCCGTCTATTCCTTTCCTAATCGATCTGTGTTAAAACCGAGTTTTTTTGTGCATTCCAGTGCCGCTCGTTACGCAAGTCGCGCAGCAGCAGTTTGTGATCTACCGTACCAGTTTGGAATTTGTGCACGTGAGTAGTTCCAATTTCTCTTAATCTTTCGAAATGGGTGAGGGGGATGAAACTGGTGCTAAATTGACTATTCCTTCTGGATCAGGGTCACCTAGAAAAAGTCAGGCTACAATTTCAGACCTACGCAAACAAAGGGGTACCTTGAAAGGCCGGCTTACGCAATTCAAAAAATTCGTTGATTCTCTTTTATCGGTGACTCCTTCTAAAGTACAAATTGCTGAATTAAAATTACGTATGCAAGCAGCTACAGAGACCTTTAAAATTTTTAATGACATTGAAAGCCAAATCGAACTTTGCTCTCCAGAAACAGAAATGTCAGCCAATTCTGAATACGTAGAAACTTTCGAGGAGTTATATTTCGGTACTATGGCTAGCGCTAATTGTTTAGTCGATGGTGTGGAGACAAATAACGTTACTATTTCAAGTTGTGACCATGCTGCCGTGAACAAACCGTTTTCAAAATTTAAACTACCCGAAATTAAGTTGCCCTCGTTCGATGGTTCGTATGATCGTTGGCTCGAATTTAAACATTCTTATGAAACAATGATTCATAAACATTCCGATCTCGACGCGATTCAAAAGTTTCATTACCTTCGATCATCGCTAAGTGGTAGTGCATTACAAGTAATTAGTGCGTTAGAATTCACGGCTGCCAACTACATTCAAGCATGGGAATTGCTTGAAATTCGCTTTCATAACCCTAGGCTTTTAGTACATAATCACATAAAATCGTTGTTCAATATTTCAGCCTTGAAACAAGAATCTTCGACTCAAATACGTAGACTGATAGATACCGTGTTACGTAATTTACGCGCTTTAAAAACGTTAGATGAACCTACCGACTCGTGGGATACGTTGATTATTCATTTAATTGTGTCGAAACTCGATACGACCACGGAGCGTAAGTGGGAATCTCACATAGGGTCTATCTCGGATAAGTCAATCAATAATGAGTCTAAGAAACTTAAGCTGGAAGATCTCTTATCGTTCCTCAGAAACCGGGCGGATACGTTAGAAATGATAAACTCTAATCACTCTAAGGCACCGACCGCGGTTAGTACTAAGCCCAATTACACGTCCAATAAACCTACGCAAGTGGTCAGTTGTGTCTCTGCTAGTGTCAATGCTAATAATAAATCAAAGCCTTTAAATAATAAACGTTTTCGAAACTGTGCGATGTGTAACGAGAATCATGCGCTTTATACGTGTGCTAAGTTTTTAAATTTATCTGTCCAAGATAGGTTAAACTTAATTCGTAATAAAAACATATGTAATAACTGTTTACGCGAAGGGCATTCCTTAAATGAATGCATATTCGGTCCGTGTAAGCAGTGTCAACAAAAACATAATAGTTTATTGCATATGGATAGTACTCGCGATGATAATGTGTGCGTGAGGCCGTCGAGTGCGCCTGCACACAACGCGCCGTTATCAGTGCCGAGTACATCTAGCTACTGTGTATCAGCTGACCGCGCGCCTATGGCTCAGTGCGAAGGTGGCGCGGAAGGTAATCGGTTCATTCCCAGGCGAGGCTTACTTACTACTGCGTTAATAGAAGTAGCCGACGCGAACAATCAATACCATACGTGTCGCGCGTTTTTAGACAATGGGAGTGAACATTGTTTTATAACGGAAGAGTTACGTAATCGATTAAACGTTAAACCCATACAGTCCACTATTCAGATTTCCGGTGTTTCAGAAATAGTTACACAGTCAAATCAGTCATGCGATGTAACTATAAGATCTAAAAATTCGGATTATTCTATGTCATTAAGGTGTTTTGTCTTGAAGCGCGTAACATCCAGTTTGCCCTCGACTTACATAGACTTAGATAGTATACGTATTCCTGATAACATTCAGTTAGCAGATCCCAATTTTAACGTGCCTTCAGAAATCGATATACTGATAGGTTCAGAGATATTTTGGGACCTTTTAGACGGTGAAAAGATTCGATTGCCAACAGGGCCGTACTTAATAAATTCGAAATTCGGCTGGTTGGTATCTGGTCCAAATAATACACGGAACTTGCGCATTAATAATCAAGTCCATTGTTATTTTACTCAAACGATTGACTCTCAACTTAGAAAGTTTTGGGAGATCGAGGATATCCCTCAGGTAGATAGTATTCTTACAGCTGACGAGCAGAAATGTGAGGATATTTTTATCAATACGACTAAACGCGAAGAAGACGGTCGGTTCTCCGTCCGAATGCCGCTAAGAGAATCAGCTGATACGTTGGGCGATTCTTATACGTTAGCGAAAAATCGATTTTTATCCTTAGAACGTAAACTAGAACGTTTGCCGGAATATAAACGTTTATATTGTGATTTCATGCGAGAGTACGAAGAAATGGGTCACATGACTCGTGTTACCGACTATGGTACACCTAATTACTTCCATCCTCATCATGGTGTATTTAGGGAGGGGAGTGCCACCACTAAATTACGCGTTGTGTATAGTGGTGCTGCCCCCACCACCACGAATAAATCGTTAAATAGCATTCAGCTGCCGGGTCCAGCACTTCAAAACGATATTTTTGCTATTCTGCTACGTTTCCGTCAATACAAGTACGTTGCTTGTGCTGACGTGGAGAAAATGTTTCGGCAGGTTTTGATCCAACCAGATCAGAGATCCTTGCAAATGATCCTCTGGCGTGAAAAACCTACCGATCCATTACACGTTTATGAACTCAATACGGTCACATATGGGCAAACTAGTGCGCCATATTTAAGTCAACGTTGTATACGACAGTTAGCGTTGGAATGTGGTGATGACGTCATCGCGCGCGTTATCAACCAAGATATATTCGTAGACGATTTAATCACGGGAGATGATGATTTCCAAAATTTACTTGACATATGTCAAAAAACGTATGACGTTCTGCAATCAGGATGCTTTCCTTTACGTAAATGGACCTTTAATTGTGACGTTACGCAGGATAAGTCCAAGAAGCATTTTGTTGGTGAGCACACCCAGAACAAAACGCTCGGGGTAGGTTGGGATAATACGCGCGATGAATTGTATTACACTACAAAAATCGATCCCTCGCCTAACTCGTCGTACTTAAATAAACGAATGATGTTATCGATTATTTCACAGATTTACGATCCGTTAGGTTTACTTTCTCCTGCGGTGATAATTTCCAAAATTTTGCTTCAAAAATTATGGTTAAGTCGTATCGATTGGGACACCCCGGTCCCAGAAGACATTAAATCGATGTGGAATAATTTCATAAATACTTTGAGCCGTTTAAACGATTTACGGATTCCGCGTCATGTAAGGGGTGTACACACTCGACACACGGAATTGCATATTTTCTCAGATGCATCGTTGCATGCTTACGGCGCGTGCGCTTATATTCGGACATATGCTGAAGGGTCGGATGTAACTGTTAGATTATTGTGTGCTAAAAGTAAAGTCGCACCCCTGAAATCTCTAACTATCCCGAAACTCGAACTTTCAGGAGCGCTCGTTGGTGCTAAACTTTACAAGAAAATAACCGATTCCTTAAGGTTAGCGTTCACTAAAGTTTACTTCTGGTGTGACTCGACTATAGTAATTTCGTGGTTAGGCATGTCTCCGCATTTATTGAAGCCTTTTGTTCAAAATCGCGTTACGCAAATAAACGATCTCACCGGTAATGCGACATGGTTGCATGTGAGAAGCGAAGACAACCCTAGTGATTTATTGTCTAGAGGCGTTGCTTTAGATAATTTAATTGATTGTAACTTGTGGTGGTTCGGACCATCATTTTTGCAAGACACAAAATCGGATTTTATTCATGACGATACGAGTAAAAATACGGCAATCGAAGATTTACCCGAGTTACGTTCGACCGCGGTAAGTTTAGTTTGCAATCAGCAAGATGAACTATTTAATTTCGATAGATGTTCATTTTACAATAAATTAATTAGAATCGGCGCGTATGTACTCCGCTTTATATTAAACTCACGCATTAACTCTGAGCGTAAACAACTCCGCCAAACCGGTTCATTATCGGTGGACGAGCTGAGTGCATCACGTCTTATGCTAGTTAGATTTGCACAGATGCAATCATTTCCGGACGTCTACGATAGTTTACTTAAAAATAAACCGATTAAGACGAATAGTAAACAATATAATCGTATATCCGGTCTTAACGTGTTTTTAGACGATCGTAATAATTCAAAAGTGATTAGAGTCGGTGGTAGATTGTGTAATTCCACAAGTTTCGATTACAACAAAAAACATCCCATGTTATTGTGCAGTAAACATAAGTTAACGGTGTTGTTATTCAATTATGAACACAAGCGGCTGCTACATGGCGGACCGCAGCTACTCTTATCTACTTTGCGTGAATGTTGGTGGCCTTTAGGTGCGCGAAATTTGGCAAAGAAGATAGTTCGAGAATGCGTTACCTGTATTCGAATGAAAGGTAAAGTACCTAGTCCTATCATGGGTAATGTTATTTTGGATCGTTTAGAGCCTGGTTTCCCGTTCATTCGCACAGCCGTTGATTATGGCGGGCCAATTTTCATCCTTAATCGAAAGGGGAGAGGAGCTCAGCTTATTAAATCGTATATTTGTTTGTTCATATGTATGGTCACACGAGCCGTTCATTTGGAACTTGTTACGAGTCTCACCACTGAAGATTATTTATTAGCGCTTAAACGTTTTATTAGTAGACGAGGAAAGCCTCATATAATTTATTCGGATAACGGAAAATGCTTTGTTGGGGCCGAAAAAGAATTTTCCACATTCTTAAAAAATAATTCGAAGGATATAGTCGATTTCGCTGCCAATGACGGCATCAAATTCAGTTTCATTCCTCCTTATTCCCCCCATTTTGGCGGATTGTGGGAGGCTGGAATAAAAGCGTGCAAATTTCATTTAAAACGGGTAGTAGGTAATGCTAGGTTAACGTACCAGGAATTCAGCTCGGTTTTGACACAGGCCGAAGCCATCCTGAATTCCCGGCCCATGTCACCCTTGTCCACAGATCCTACTGATCTATCCCCGCTCACGCCTGCCCATTTCCTAATTGGTCGGCCGTTGACCTGCCCTGCTAGCGAGGACCTGACGGACGTGCAGCCTTCCCGCCTGTCTCGCTACGCCAGGATCGAAGCCCTACGTCAACACTTCTGGCGTCGTTGGGCCACGGAGTACGTTGCGGAGCTCCAGCGACGAACCAAGTGGAAGACGCAGAAAGACGACATAGCGTTGAACAGTCTTGTTCTAATCAAAGACGATAACCTGCCTCCTCTCAAATGGCGGTTAGGCCGAGTCACGCGTCTATACCCTGGGAGCGATGGCGTGAACCGTGTCGCCGACATCCTCACGGCGACAGGAACAATACGACGCAGCTTTTCAAAGATCTGCCCGCTACTACCAGAGCCGGCAGACCTAGACGGATGAAGACTACTTTGGGAGACGGTGCTCCCAAGGCCGGGGGCATGTTCACGCACCTACTAGCGACATCTAGCGGCGCTGCGACGACAACTGCTATACCGCCCCTCTCCGCGCTCATCTTGTCTCGTCCATTCGCCTCGATATACGACACGATAAACACGTTACTCTTTACATTTAAATTTTGAGCTGTATAAAGCCACTTTTTGTAATAAACGAATTTTCTATATATTTTAATAAACGTCTTCATTGAATGGACCCTGGAAAACCACCGAATCCTGCACAGGGTTGAATGTTTGTATGCACATCAAAAATTTTTTTGAGTGCGGGACTTGAATCTTTGTACAAGGGCATACTATAAGAATACAAGAAAAGTAATTTCAGCGTTTTTAAAAATTCCTCCCTTGAAAGGGTTAAATAGGGGTTGAAAGTTTGTATGGAGATCAAACATTTTTTTTGAGTGCGGGACTTGAATCTTTGTATAAAGGCATATTATTAGAATACAAGAAAAGTAATTTCAGCGTTTTTGAAAATTCATCCCCCAATGTGGTGAAAAAGGGGTTGAAAGTTTGTATGCACATCAAATATTTTATTGAGTGTGGGATTTGAATCTTCGTATAAGGGCATATTATAAGAATACAAGAAAAGTAATTTCAGCGTTTTTGAAAATTCATCCCCCAAGGTGGTGAAAAAGGGGTTGAAAGTTTGTATGGAGATCAAACATTTTTGTGTGCGGGACTTGAATCTTTGTATAAAGACATATTATTAGAATACAAGAAAAGTAATTTCGGCAATTTTGAAAATTCTTCCCTCAAGTTGGTAAAAAAGGGGTTGAAAATTTGTATGGAGGTCAAACATTTTTTTGAGTGTGGGGCTTGAATCGTTGTATAAAGGCATATTATTATAATACATAATAAGTAATTTCAGCTTTTTTAAAAATTCATCCCCTAAAAGGTTTAAGAAGGGGTTGAAAGTTGGTAGAGAGTTCAAATTTTATTTAAAGCTAGGAACTTCAAACTTCGTAAATAGGTAGTTAGGTAGTAGGTTTTACTAAATAGTGGACTTGAAAATATGCTGGGGGTTGAGAGGGATTATATCGAGAACAATTTTATTCAGTTAGGGGCTTGAAACTTCGTAGCCAGGTTGTGTATAATAATTAACAAATGATTAACTGCAGTCCCTACTGCTATCGTTTTCTGCATAATGTTCTAAGCTAATATAGAATATATAACCACCAATATACAAATCCACGCGTACGAAGTCGCGGGCAACAGCTAGTGTATCTATATGCCGTCCATGAGCGTCAGCGTCAGGAGGAGACGCAACTGTGTGCACATACTAAACACATTCTTATCGCCATTCGTTTACGTTCAGTTATCGAATTTCACGATAGATGGCGCAGCCTGTCCTTTAGATGGCGCTATCGTTTGTTTCCCGTGAGTTGTATATAACATTTGAGGAAACTTTATTGTATATTCTGATTTTCCGAGACATAAGTCTCACCCCCACCGCAGTAGCTAGTTAGACTTCCCTTGCCACCCAGGGAGGTCCATAGCTATTCAGGAACCGGTATTGGCAAGGTACCGGGCAATTTTCCTTGCCACAGTAATAATTTAAATAAAAGCTCAGTTCAGTTCTCTAAGCTCAGTTCATTTATGTTGATTGGACGACGAAATGAAAAAAAAAATCATAATGCCAGATAGATTTTTTTTTATTATGCGTATTACTATAGCTCCATTTTAAATTGGAACACATTATTTTTGTAGCAGTAGCCTTAAAATCCCTTCTCACCCCCCTCTCAAACCTTCTCTCCCCATTCATAACCCACCTCTCCCCGCGAAACCTACTCACCCCGTTTTACGGTACTATATCCGACATAGATTCTACTGTTACTTGTTTTTGCGACTTATTTTTAATTTGTTGTTATCTTATCATGTGCAATAAAAATAAGGTTCTAAAGTCTATTTTTTTATTCGGTAGACTGAAATGACAGTTAATAGTATGAAATGACATTTCATGTTCATACTATTAACTGTCATTTCAGTCTACCGAATAAAAAAATAGACTTTAGTTCTCGATTTATATTAAACAGAATTAAAGCGGTAGCGGTTCATTCACATGTGTAGTTAATACGTAATTTAAACGTCGGCAAATGTAAAGGAAAACGTCGAGAAAGTTGCTCTGAAAACCTGTTGTGTTGTTTTAAACATTGAAAGTTGCCGTAAAAAACTAAAAATACGATTTCACTACAAAAAAATAATACTATGCTTTAAATTGCGTAAGTGCTAAGAACTAAGAGAAAGTAAAAGAAATTATTACTTGGGTGAAAAACTTTTTAGCAATCAATGTAAGTTTATAAATACTTAAGACGTATTTGTAGACATGATAAAATAAACCACCTTTACGGTTTTTTTAGTTACTTTATTCTTAGGGCAGGTTAAACCTTAAATGTTGTATTATGAGTCTTAGAAAATTGTATCCAAATTGTTAACTTTTGGAATGTCCATATTTTCTACAATGTTGTGTTGTCAGATATCACAAATGTTATAACATATAAATTCGTTTACTTATAGTTTGGTTATGAGAATTATGAGCACTTAAGGATGTGTCCGGGCTGGAGTTTCCAGCGCTTACTTTTCTATGACAGATGATCACGTGATGCTTTCCATAGAAAACGAAGCTCCGGAAGCTCCGGCCCGGACACGGCCCGGTCAAACGTGAGTCCGTGCTCAGCTCCACCGGCAGGTCCACGCTGCTTCATCCTGAAGAGAACATTTAGGGACACGTACCTTGGGAAACGTCTTGCACTCGTAGTTGCCGAAGCACACGATGACGTGTCGGTGCTTGCTGGCGCGGCAGATACAGCCGGAGGCAGTGTCCGTGCCCAGTTCTACCGGCAGATCCACGCTGCGGTCTTCATTCTGAAGAGAACGTTTTAATTTACTAGTGTTTTACACTAAAATTCATTGAGACATTTCTAAAATTAAATGTCCAAGCGGCTTTCAACCATCTATCACGTTGTGCGTTCTGGCACCATAGAATCCAGAGGAATATCCTTTAAAGTCCAGGTTTCCTTTGAAAAGGACAGAATCAAATCAAAATTTTAACTAAGTATTTTGGGATAAAAGGAGGTTCCAAAACCAAATTGTCATCACCGACCTGACCAGTAAAGAGGTCAGCCCTAGTAGCACGGTCGCATTTTTATCATTTATCACCATGCATGTCACGTTCTAACAAGTATGTAAGTGCGAAAGTGACGGGCATAGTGATAGTGGATAAAAATGGAACCGTGCTGAGCCCGCTGGTCGGATGACAATGTCGTCAACGCCAGGCGGTCTACCAGAAACACTTACCTGGGAGAGGATGGTAGCAACGCCTTCGTAGTCAGTGTCGAGATTGGCTCTTGCACACTGCGCGTAACACAACAGCAGCCACAGGCATCGAGCGCCGAACATTTCACGTAGACTCTGCGGGGAAACATAAATTAATTAATTTTATTAAGTAATGAAAAAATAACTAAATGTGATAATTAAAGTGGTAAGGTAGGCGACTTTCCTATACTAGTCTTAAGTTCGTTCCTCAACAGTACTCGACACCCACCAGAAAGTTTCTTAGATCGGATTGAATGATCCAATTGGTACCTAATATCTACGAAATATCATTTGATATTTACCTAAAAGTTTGATCTGTAATACCGTGGTTTGCAACAAATAAATGATTATAATTATGACCATATGTTGAAGCTTGCCCTAAAACTGCCAACCACTAAACGCAACTTAGGCAAATCATCTACCACCTGCCGGCATCTGCCGGGCTAGCACATGATTGGCGCGACAGTATCTCGCGGCGAGATAGACTACCCGTCCTTATTTTATTAACATACCTACTTAGTTAGAAAAAGACGGGTCTCGAGAATTCGAGATACTGTCGCGCCAATCATGTGCTAGGCCTACTGATGGACGACGTTTGAAAAAGAACTAAAAGAAGCTCATTTAAATAAAGACGAAGCGCAAGACCGCGCTACATGGAAATAGAACCCAAGGCAGGCCGAACCCAAGTATATAAATGGGAACAGGTCTAGCAGGAAGAAGAATGATCTTCGGCGTATGAAAAATATATGAAAACACAGCGAGATAACCGGACTAATTCCAACAAGGTATATAGGTATCCCTATGGATTGGAAAGTCTGATGATGAATGTATAAGTATAAGTTTATACCAAGCTCGCAAGAATAGTCGTGTAGGGTATGCGATGAAAGCTTTGCAATTACAGTTTTGAATGATTCACGGTTAGTTTTACTAGACTTATATCGGGATATGAAGCGTGATGTCCTTGATTACCTTTTGTATTGGTTTCGAGCGATATCGCTCGAAACCATAAAAGGTAGTGTAATCACGGTTCATATCCCGGTCGATATAATTCTAGCTTTGCAATTGTACCTGTTTTTACTTTGATTCTGTTTAAGTTTGACTGTCGCAAGGCAAATTACAGTAGCATACCTTATACTTTCTCTAGGTATCAATACGTCAAGTACAAATACAAAATAGAATAAAAGGAAAAACCCTGTACCTACTTATAGACCGTATCGCTGAATGACTATTGAAATATTGTTCTCCGTTAGTTTTCCATGTCAAAACAATGCAATAAAACGCATGTGCAGTCAAACGCAGGAAGCGAATGTTTGCAAGGCGTGAACTAGATCGTATGTTTGTCAATCGCAATCCCTATTAAAACAACGCAACTTAGTTATTTTTAGTTATTCTAGACTATCCTAGAACAGTGTCGCCGGAGTCGCGCCGGTCGGAAGCGAATCGGTAGACAGTAGGCATAATTGGCCATGATTGGCCCGACAATATTATCTCGCGGAGAGATAAACTAAGACTTCCTCTCTGAATATTGACATTATGGAAAATGGATTTTACATGATTTGATGCACAATATTAACCATAGCTATTTGCCCCTACATTTGATTTATTTCGATTTTTAGGGTTCCGTACCCAAAGGGTAAAAACGGGACCCTATTACTAAGACTCCCCTGTCTGTCCGTCCGTCCGTCCGTCCGTCCGTCCGTCCGTCCGTCCGTCCGTCCGTTCGTCCGTCCGTCCGTCTGTCACCAGGCTGTATCTCACGAACCGTGATAGCTAGACAGTTGAAATTTTCACAGATGATGTATGTATTTCTGTTGCCGCTATAACAACAAATACTAAAAACAGAATAAAATAAAGATTTAAGTGGGGCTCCCATACAACAAACGTGATTTTTGACCGAAGTTAAGCAACGTCGGGCGGGATCAGTACTTGGATGGGTGACCGTTTTTTTGCTTGTTTTGCTCTATTTTTTGTTGATGGTGCGGAACCCTCCGTGCGCGAGTCCGACTCGCACTTGGCCGGTTTTTTGATTATTGTAAAAATTAGGAGCGAAAAACAGATTTCATACCAATTTTTAAATGTTCCTAACTCTTACAATAATTAAAAATTCGGACAAAATCGAAGTTAGGGGCATATATACCTACAACAAATTGTTTCAAAATATTTTCAATAATGTTAATATCCAGGGAGGAAAATGAGGACTTTGAGGTTTCATTTCATTTCATTTATTTATTCGCGATAAATTGTATGTTTACATAAGATGGTATTACCTTTTTATAACATGTTGTATTGTCTCAATACAATTTTACCAGATCGGGGTAGATTTCCTTTCGTCTTAAGGGGCCCACTGATTAACAGTCCGCCGGACGTTATCGGCCTGTCAGTTACAACAAAAAGTTGATACCGTCCGGCGGAAAGTTAATCAGTGGGGCCCCTTTAATGCCGATTGTACCTACTACGGTACCGTGCTACCGTTTGGCGTGGGCAGTAGGTACTTAAACTATTTGCTATTTAAACTAGCTAAAGTAATATTTAATTTATTTATTAGCGTAAATGGCAGAGCTTACCTACATAACAGTGCGAGTATCACATCCTTGATTATGTACTATGGGCCCGATTCGGATTTTGAAATAGACATCTACTAGATATCTTTTAGACGTCACAAGATACGATAACGATATGTTTAAGATCTAACCTGTCAAATTTGACGTTTCTGCGATTCTGGAGATACTCTTGAACGATTTCCACAAGATATGACTTAGAGATCCAATTCACATCTAATAGATATCTAACACTAGCTCACGTAAAAGTGACATTGGTTGCCCGAATTGAGCTGAAAAAGAGAACTAGTTGAAATCTAAACTATAACGTATCTAGAATGGATCTAGTACCTACGTGTCGTCTCTTGTGAATATCTTGAAGTTCGAATACGGCAGTATGTGTCATGTGTATGTATGTTATTATGTTCTATGTGGCTACCACCAGTTTGGCACTGACATAAACGCTATCGAGAACGTAACTTACTTTCTAATGTATCACGCTCTTACTCGCTTATTAGTGCGGATTTAGGAAAATGCTCTTTCGAGATTAAACTTTCGTGAGACTTAAACTGTTTAGACGACAACGGTTTTACTCACTTGAATTTGAGGCGGGGGTTTTAGGTTTGACTTGACGCGGGCGGCGCGGTCATTGCACGAAGTACAGCCGCCGCGGGCACTCGAGCCTGAGGAAGGACCCCCGACGGGCCCAAAACATGTCGCCAATAGCGACTAAAAATCGTTGTCGTCTAAACAGTTTAAAATGTTAATTTTTCAAAAAGGCAGATGAGCAGATGCATCGCCTGATGGTAAGCAATTACCGTAGACCATGAAAGTTCCTTGCCGGCCTTTAAGATGGGAGTACGCTTTTCTTGATGGTTTGGGACCGATTCGAACTTTAAGATGCGACAATTAATAGATCTAGAAACGATATGAATTAGATATGTCAGTGTCAAATATGACGTTAAAACAAAAACGTTACTTTTGACACTGATATATCTAATCCATATCGTTTCTAGGTTTATTAATTGACGTATCTCAAAGTTCGAATCGGGCAGCTAGAAGGTAGAAGTTGCTTAAGCTTAAAGTCTATTTTTTTATTCGGTAGATTGAAATGACAGTTAATAGTATGAACATGAAATGTCATTCCATACTATTAACTGTCATTTCAGTCTACCGAATAAAAAAATAGACTTTAGGTACCTACTTTTCAATCGATCCCAAAAGTACACCTCCACAAATCACTGCTATTGTTTACCAGCGCAGCGCTTAACCCATCACACTCACTCTTCGAAAACCACGATATACAAAGTTTTCCACGACAACTCCAAAAGAAACCAACTCATCACAACATAGCTCACTCTCTTTCTATTTTCTCGCGATTCGCGAATGTTTTGTACAAAACATGTAAGTTGTTTGGTTGGGTATTAGGAGATAACTGAACTGAGTGTGACGCAAGGAACGCCACGATTGGACGCATAGACGAAGGTGTTAAGGCCAAGCCACATAATAAATAATAGTACTACCGTACAGAAAGGACACATCCTATACAAAACCGAAGTTTGACAGCGATTCAGGGCAGATCTGCACAACTCCCGTTGTTGTGCTTTTTCCGGCCAACTGATGATGGTGTTGGTGTCTAAGTTATTCCGCCATCTCCGTCTGGGTCTGCCACGTAAAAACATTTTAAAATAATATTGAACTCTGATTATAAATTATAATGATAACGCTACGGAGCCTTAACTTCTGTTGACTCTTCTCGTTGATACATTTACTTAGGTTCCGCAGAAATAGTTGCATAACTAACTCAGACATATTCTATGTTTTAGCGACCGAGATGTTTGAAAAATGATAACCTGATATTTTGGCATGGCAAAAGGACTCCCCTAAAATTTTTCGGAGTTGGGGCCAAAATATATAAAAAAACTGTTTAGTTGAAATTTCAATCACAGATGATGTGTTTCTGTTGCCACTATAACAACAAACACTAAAAACATAATAAAATAAATATTTAACTGGGGCTCCCATACAAACGTGATTTTTTGCCGTTTTTTGCTCGATATTACGGAATAGTACGGAAACATTCGTCCGCGAGTTCGACTCGCACTAGGCCGGTTTTTTTTATATATGAAAACTATATCACTAGAGTCTGTTCGGAAAGAGAAGAGTCGTGAAATGTATGGGGCCCAATACATTTCACGACTCTTCTCTTTCCGAACAGACTCTATATCAGGCACATTTTACGATACCCTCCGCCATCTACTCCCGTTCTTGCCAGCTTGAATAGCTTGTCCAAGTTTGTCGTGGTGACACTTTTATTAATTAAAAGCAGTGCTAATAGAGCAGGGAAAGCGGGACAACCGGCCTAGCCAAGGTGACTATCGCTATCGCTTCGCCATCGAATCGCTTTGTCACTTATCACTCTTCCCTATTAGTACCTATGACAGTGACAATTGCGCTTCATTCGCTACGGAGCGTTAGCGATTGGCATGTTGGCTACGGGGCCAGGTCCCTAGAATAGAAAAAACGCGTTGCGTTGCTATCTATGTAGCCAGAAGCATTTTATGACGGCGTACGTAGGTCAATGTACTGTGTAGGGCTTGCGTTATATGTTGAACGCTAAAATCGCATGTTGAACAATAACATTTTAAGACAATGGACTAAACATTTGAAAGAAATGGTGTATGAGGTAATGTAATGGTTTGTTTATATGTTTATTTAAATTTTATTGCACAAAATCCAAACGAGCTTTGGAGCTATTGTAAACAACTAAAAAACACATTAAACTATACACAAACAATTAAACGGATTAAACCCCTTAACTATAGATTCGCGTAAGGGATTCGTGTAAGGAGGTGCAAGCACCTACTGCTCGTCCTATAGATTTAGATTAGATTAGATTTCTTTATTTCAAGATGAAAATTACAATATAAATTTGTTACATTCGTCAAAATTATGTTTATCTTTTCATCATGATCGTCAAAAATTACATTATAAATTTAAAATAAAAAATAATAAGATTAATTGTGTCTCCCAATAAGGATCGTCATGTACAAAGAAAAACCGGCCAAGTGCGAGTCGGACTCGCGTTCCAAGGGTTCCGTACATTAAGTCCGACTCACGCTTGACTGCACATTTCTTATAGGTTTCCTGTCATCTATAGGTAAAGAACTATTTTGTGTATTTTTTTTTCAAAATTTTAGACCCAGTAGTTCTGGAGATAAGGGGGGGGGAATGGTCATTTTTTGCCTATTTTCTTGAATAACTGCTAAACTACATATTTACCCTAAAATTATAAAATATATATATATGAGATTCTTATAATGAGCTCTTTCATTTGATATGTAACACGATATAGTTTGAAAAACTTTATTTTTTAATTTTCTCATTTACCCCCCAAAAATGGCCTCCATATTTAAAATTCATTTATTTACGTTACACGTCCATCTTTGGGTCACAAACTTACATATGTGTGCCAAATTTCAACTTAATTGGTCCAGTAGTTTCGGAGAAAATAGGCTGTGACAGACGGACGGACAGACAGACACGCGAGAGATCCTATTAGGGTTCCGTTTTTTCCTTTTGAGTTAACATTAAAGTCTATGTCAACGTAAATGATTTGTAACTGTTATGTCATTAAAATGTCAAATAAAGATAAAAATAATACAAATGAACCAAAGAACTAAATGTCATGTTTAAATACAAATCAACAATTTAATAATAAATAAAATTTGTATTGTTTTTGTAAGTGTTCTGAGAAATTAAATGAATAAAGGAAATAAAATTACATATGTCGTTACAAATTCAATTCCATGTACTCATTTACAGAGTACAGGGGGTTATCCAACAAAAGGTTTCTCAATTTGCGCTTAAATGTTTCGTCATACGGCTCATTTCTGAGATCAGCAGGTAGGTGCTCGTAGTAAGTCGGGCCGATGACACGTGGGTTCTTTCTTGAAAGTGCCATGCGACGGGGAACTGTTCTCAGACGCCCTGCAGCTCGAAGCCGTTTGCCCGGAAAGTTAACATGTGCAAATTGGGATATATTCTGTCTTACATATATCAGTACATCGAACAGGTATTGTGAGTAGTGCGTCATTATACGTTGAGAACCAAAGAGCTCTTTACAAGGGTGCCTGTCTTTTACACCGGTAAGTGTACGTATTGCGCGATTCTGCATTATTAGAACTCTTTTTGCATCTGTTGAATTGCCCCAGAGCAGTGAGCCCTATGCCATAATAGAATGGAAATGCGCAAAGTACACCAGCTTTAAGGCTTCTGATGAGATAAGTGGCTTCAGTTTCCTCAACGCAAACGACGCACCACCCAATCGATCGCAAAGGTTGTCTACATGGCACTTCCAATTTAGAGTGTTTGTCAATCATAAACCCTAGGAACTTACTCTTTTCGCACATGGGCATCGGAAAGTTAGCCATGCACGGTGGCAGTTGAACCTTTCGACCGGAAAACAACATAACATTTGATTTCGAATAATTAAGCAATAGCCCATTTGCTGAGAACCATGCCTCCAATTGGTTGCAAGCATCATGAATTTTTAAAGCCAGTTGGTCATAAGAGCTTGCACCAACCAACACAGTTGTGTCATCCGCAAACAATACAGACAAGCCAGATCCAATATTCGATGGTAGGTCGTTGACAAATAACAAAAATAAGGTACCTATTTCCAAGGGAGGAACTATAGACTAGTCAAAGCCGAGTCTTTCAAAGATTGCATATCTGTATTGGCTGTATTGCATTTACTCGAGGGAGTCGAGAGTTTGGGAGAGTACCGCCGTAGCTGGGTGGGGTGGCCTTGAGCTTAGGGCGTTAGCCAACGTAAACTGGCCGCGTAGCCAACGTGCCAATCGCTAACGCTACGTAGCGAACGAAACGCAACTGTCACTGTCACACTAATATGGAAGAGTGATAGAGAGACACAAAGAGATTCGATGGCGAAGCGCAAGCGATTGTCACCTTGACTGGACCGCTTGAAGATGTCGGTTCGATTTCGGTCCCGGCCAGCCAATTTTTTTATCTAGAATGTACAGTATTTCAATGCTTAGGTATTGCCGTGGTAATTGGCATATAGGTGTGACTTTGTGCACAACGAACTCTTTTAAGATTCGACCTTCGATTTATGTCGAATCATTTAGCAAATATACCATCGTGGATTTTTTTCGCGTTATAAAAATAGTTAGGTAATGCAAAATTCAGCAACTATGGAGATAAGTTGGTTTTGTTGCAGAATTTTAATATGAGTCCCGAGCGAGCGGAAGATTAATTTAACATAATCAAAAGCGAAATCTAAAGGATCTTAACCCTGGCGAAATATTTAATATGTAGACTAAGGGCGAATGAATTGCCTATAAAAATATATTAATCACTGACAGAATACTTAAAGTAATTATTATGCGAAGGAATAAAAAACTATAACCAAATTAACTCAATTTATTTGACTAGTTCGGTATACAGTGTACCTATAGGGATCAATAATAATGAAAATGTATTGTATCCTATGTAAGTTAAGTATTTAGTACGGAGCGAGCTCTATCTATGGGAACCTAGCCAACATGATAATCGTTGATAGAAAACATTGAAACTAAAAGGGTCATATTCCACCTGTCCAAAGTCTACTCTCTCATTAAGCAAAATGTGAGACACCAATACACATTGAACCAATGATTTATAACTCAAGATAGGTTATAGGCGTTCCAAAATTGAAGCGCTTACCTTGTGACAAATTGGACAAGTTGCCTTTAGTCTCGGCTGGACAAGCGAGAAATGTGTACGTGCTAACGAGCTCCCGTACACCGAAAGTGAAAGGGACGACCTTATGTTTAACAACGAGTGTGACAAAGATGGATGGAATGAGAAAATTAATCAAAAAGAACAGATTTCTTCGTAGGCACAGAAATTAATATGGAAGTATTTTGTGTGCTCCTCAAGTATGAGTATAACCTATCTATGGTTTTATATAATATCATTGCATTGAACAAAGAAATTGGGTAGGTGTAGTACCACCCTAATGTACAGAAATAGTCACGTGACTTTTCGTAGCGTCTATCATCCCGATACATTTTTTCTTTTAGCGTATGTACGATTGTCATGTTGGCTAGCCTGATCATACGCAATAACCGCAACCATAATACGATTTCTTGTCGGCCCGATTCAAACTTTAAGATACGCCAATTAATAGAGATCTAGAAGCGACATGGATTAGATATGTCAGTGTTAAATGTGACATTTCTTCAAACAAAAACGACACTGACACATCTGATACATATCGTTTCTTGATCTATTAATTGACGTATCTTAAAGTTCGAATCGGGCAGTGTATGTTTAAAGAGGGGCGGGTAGATTGGCAGCCAAGTTCTTGATGAGCTCGTCCATATGTATGATGTTGGAGCGCGCCTGCTGAGCGATGCGGCCTTCAGGTAGTTCTGGGGGCTCGTGCTTCAGCAGTTGCACGGATTGCAGCAGAATTCGCCGGGATTCCTGCAATACAATACAATATAAATCCAGCAAGCTGTACCCGCACCTTTTTCATTACTTAATCAAATTGTTGCACAATGTTTAGATAAATACTTACCTACTTACTCTTTATATCTAAGATGGGCTAATTACCTGCCTATTACTCTATAACTAAGAACAGCTGTAAACCGAGCATGACCCCTGGACCATCAGTCATGGACTTCCTCCGTCCAGTCTCTGCCACTGCAGCATGTAGCTCGAAGAGCTGCGTGCCCCGTAGTCTGACACCTGCTGCAAACTGCGTTATATGGTGACATTCGTACATACCGAGACATATCCCAGCATGACCCCTAGCCCATCAGTCATGGACTTCCTCCGTCCAGTCTCTGCCACAGCAGCATGTAGCTCGAAGAGCACGGTGCCCCGTAGTCTCACACCTGCTGCAAACTGCGTTATATGGTGACATTCGTACATACCGAGATATATCCGAACATGACCCCTGGACCATCAGTCATGGACTTCCTCCGTCCAGTCTCTGCCACTGCAGCATGAAGCTCGAAGAGCAGGGTGCCCCGCAGGCGGACCTCCGCTGCAAAAATGCAATTTAAAGATGAAAATCGGTCCCCGGTCAATGGTAAAACTATGCAAACTATCTTACACTGGCCTAACTTGGTTTGTAGCTTTGTAACATATCATATAATGGATCAATCCCACGCACTTATTGATACGATCATTATGTAACACAATAAACGTTTTTATTACCAGGTGCTAAGGTCTCAAGTAGATCAGCAATGCCGCGACAGAGTTGCGTCTTCAGTAGAAGCCTGTCATCGCTCACTGAAGCCAAACCCAGCTCGCTCTCTTGGCCAATCAGCTGGGCGAGGGCTAGAGAGACGTCTGTTAGGTAGTAGTGCCGAGGATAAAGGTAGGCGCTGCAGTGGTTTATGAACCTGGGAAAGAAATTGCCAAATATTAATGTCAAATATTTTGACGACTGGTCTGGCCCAGTGGGTTAGTGATAACAATATAACAGTAATAACATATACTAATCTATGAGTGACCCTGCCTGTGAAGCCGCGGTCCTGGGTTCGAATCCCGGTAAGGGCATTTATTTGCGTGATGAGCGCTGATATTTGTTCCTGGTTTACTATGTATTTATGTATGTGTATATGATATATATCTTTGTCTGAGTACCCACAACACTAGCCTTCTTGAGCTTACTGTGGGACTTAGTCAATGAATGTCCTATAATATTTATTTATTTAATGTAACGAAAACATGTATGTACACGTCAGATTACATTACTTACAGAGATAAGAGCTAGTTAGTTCTCTAACAATAACAGTTCTGTAAAATGACGCTTGGTCTTCGCTAAACAGCGGAGAAGAATATACTCAAGCTTAACAAAAGTATTCTTGAGATAAGGTTGCTAAAAATGTAAGGCTGGCTCTGTTGTAGGATTCCACCAGAAAACCGCTTAGATAAGATAACTAAAAATGACTTGAATTGAAATTTAATCTTACCAAGACGAGGTAAGCTTATGGTCTGAGCCTGTCCAGAAAAAACCCATTAAAACACTACCTTTCACAAGCATCAGCATCTCCCTTCGGCATGATGCTGAGCTCCCTCCCAATGTCTTGCAGAAGCTGTTGCATGATGGCGTCAGAGACGGCATCCTTGCAGACCCGGCAGATCCACATCTTCTGGTCCAGGTTGCGGGTCGACGGGTCTGGGGACTTGGTTTTGTGGAGGATTGGGACGAGGAAGGTCTCCGGGAGGAGGTAGCCTTTGCAGTCCCTGTGGTGATGGAATGAGCGTTGTTTTAAAATGTAATACAGACAATGCTACGATTTCTACTGATATATCAACTACCTGGCGTGGATTCCTCCACGTTAATAGATATATCTAACATAGCATAGCATCTAGTTAATATATATTTATATTTAAATACTATTTATTGGAAATCGGAAATCGGCTAAAAATTATAATTTTCTGACAGGTCAAGTGTAATGAAGAATTATAAACAAACATTTTTGAACTCATTATTTTTTAAGTTGATGATATTTTTAATTCATGTCACCCGGGCGAAAAAGTGGATTCATTTGCTACCTATAAAATGTAATTGTATCGCTACATTCGCTACCCTAGAATTAGGTACTACACAAATACATCCACCTATAATCACATAACATATTGAATGCTTGAACTAACCTATAACCATAGAGAAAAAAATACATAGATTGCTCACTCCATACATCAGTTTTAGTACCAAAAAGACTATTAGCATCTAGCATCGAGTAGCGGAACTATCAGTACTGCTACTTGACAATAGATGTAGCAGTACTGATAGTTCTGCTACTCGATGCTAGATGTAGGCACTGAAATTAATAGTCTAACTGATGTATGGAGTGAGCACTCTTGTCTTACTATATTTCTCTATGCCTATAATTAACCCTTCCTTCCCTTTTTTTTGTCCATTGTCGAGTTAAAGGAAGTAAGCTCATAATCATAATTCATAATGTACCAGTCAGTAGAGTTTTTGCAGATATTTAGGTACTCTAGAATTCTAGATAATTAAGTTTAGTAGATATAATGTGATCTTTTAATTGCGAACACCATGCCACTTGTTTGATTACTTTGATTACAGATCTTTGATCTCGCTGGTTTCTTATCAACTCGTCACAGATAAGATAAGGTCTTTTAGGTGTTTTTTTAGGGCACGCAATGATTTAGTGCGAATTATGTGTTACGGTAGACTGTTCAAATAATGTTGTTGTGTTCAAATAATGTTAAACTATAAGCTACGTACTCTGCACCGACTTTTCCGTGATAAAACGTGAAATAAATTTTAATAAAAGTCATATTTACATAATATATAGTTTATGGTGACACTGCCACACTCTGCAACTACAAAGCGGAGTTACCTTGGTCCTACTCTATCATCACGTGTATCGTCACGTGTTCCTTTGATAAATCATTATATCGCATAATTGTGCTCAGAGATTATGAAGACAGTAAACTTTCGTATCAATTCACGCGTAGAATCAGAAAATTAAATGCAGCGCATTATCAGACTTTTCTTTAGAATATTCTTATCTTTTATAAATAATTATCGTGATGGACGTGAGAGCAAATTTAGCAGACGGTTCTTTTTTAGTTAAAGCAAACAGTCTTGTTTTGCGAAAAATCGAAACACGAGCAAGTAAGATGAGTACGATTATAACAGTGTGGGTAATAATTTTGCATAGTAACTGTTTGCTTTATGTGGCTCATACCGTGACACCATGCTGAGTGAAAACCATTTAGACCAACTTTTATAATTTCGTATCATCATTTTTAGTTAATTTAATATAAGTGTATTGTGTTAATAAATTGCCTTTCTTTTCTTTTTATTTCTTAACCCTTCAAGTGGCATACGTCATTTTTCAGTAGGTAGTTGGAATTTTAATTTTACTTTAATTTGTCAAATTTAAAATTTAATTAACATTATCGACCACGAGCCGGTGACCTGCCACTTGAACGGTTAAAGGTAACCTAACTTACTTCTTTTTACATTTAATGGCACTATAATTAGTTCCAAGTTCCGTTGGATCCGCGCAACGCGCACACGCACATTCGAAGAACTTGGAGTCCGCGAGATGGTGGCGACGGGCTTCGGTGCCCCAAAGAGGGTCTGTGTAGCAGACGGTGATGTGGCTGCCTGAGGGGATGTCCTGGCCGGCGCAGAGGACCTGGGGAGCATGCAGTGGTTTAAAAATGGTCAAGTGAATAGACTTCCTTCCGCACTAAAAGTCAACGGTTTAAAAAAATTCGGATCATGCCTAAGCTTAGTTTTTCCTCTGGGTTGAATGGTCAGGGTGTGACATTCGTTGACGCTCCGTAGCGTAGCGTGGGTACTGCATGGTTATGTTACGTGCGACAGGAGCGTTTTGTTTCGCATTTTGTCTACGCATGTTGTTTTCCTAAAAACCAATTCCTGCGCAGATTTTTGGGATGCGGTGGACTAGTGCCCGGGCTCTATTAGGATGTAACCGAGAGCGCTATTGCAAGTAAATACCTGTTATCAGTGTTATCACCGTTTAGTCTATGGAGTATAACAGTTCTTGTTTTGTTTCTATGGATGAAAGAACAGTAGGTATAATAGCGACAGAAACTTGTGTTTACGTGTAATGTATTTCGCGTGTGTGTACATTGTAATATACAGTCGTGTGTGTGTCCATTTATTTTTCATTCGTTCCATTCGCTTCTAGGCAAGTTATAAGACTTACAATCTGCCCATCAGAAGTGAAGCTCTTGTTGCAGTTTGCGCGGCAGTTGTGCTCCACCATGGAGATGCGATCGAAGACGGACACATACTCCGGCTCTAGTAATGGAACTTCGTGGCCGTTTATCTGTAAATGAAATCAAAGAGTTAAATCACAGGAGACCGAACAGCTAGCAGCTAGTTTAGATCGCAACAAAAGCTTCCTGTGGTTATAAAATATACTGCCGTAACACTGGCAGTGTTGGCCGAACGTTGATTGCAATTGACCATTAACCAGTACAAATTGAACCGCAAACCGTAACGGACGGTTACAGTTTACGGTTCAATTTATAATACTTAATGGTCAAAACTGGTCAATTGCATTAACGTTTCGGCCACACTGGCCGCTGTAAAGGAGCAAGGTGCTAAACTTAACATGACTTAACACACTTATTTTTGCACCCAAAGTAATATAATAGGTCTACGATTGCACCCCACTAAACTCACTTGCAAAGGATTGGCGTGGAACTTATATGTATTAGAGACTAAAGTTACCTGTAAAATCCCGCAGCACTTCATAATCTCCTCTTCACTGAACACCCCCTCCAACTTGAAGAACTTCCAGATAAAATCCGCGATCATCTTCCTGTCGTTCTGCCATTTGTCAGTCCCACGGCGATCTTCGCAGTGTGACTCCAGGGCTTGGAGCTTCTCCCAGAGTTGGACGTCGTGGTCGCGCTGGTAGAGGCAGCGGAGGACAGTGATACACTGGTAGTTTGGGTGCGGCACGCCAAATGATGAGGATGGTATGGATACCTGGTATAAAAGTTGGAGAGCTAAGGAATAAGAAACATATTTTTAAGAAGGGAAATTAGGGATAGCGGAATTGGAATTAAAACAATAAACAATTGGAAGAACGGAGGCCCAAGAAAACAGAATAGGACTTAGGATAAGAAATATACTTATTGAAGAAGGAATGCCATGCATAGGCAGTGAAATACGACTCGTCCATATTGGGAACCTTTGTTCTGTAGGTAAGTTACATATACCGTACGTTTGGTTGGCATCCATTACTTTCTAACGGAATATTGATGATAAACTTGAGAAGTTTATATGACAAGAAGTCCTCCCGTAGCTTCTAAATTTTTTATGTATTTAGTCATTATTACCTACACTTATTTTTTTACTTTACCTTCTCCCCCCTTTTCTCGGTGTAGTGGCACTCTGGTGTATGCTCGTCCCGCATAGTGCAGTCTTGAGAGCAGAAGGGCCAACCGCAAAGCTCGCAGTCCACCGTTTTACCAGCTTCCAACTGCTTGTAACAACCGAGGCATACCGGTGGAGTCACCTGCAACAGTTTATCGTTACTATCTTTCTATGTAGATAGGTATTATCTAGTCATCCAGCTGGAATAGCTGTACCGGATATTTGGAACACAGTAAAGGCTAAATTCGGAAACACTTATATTGGCCGGGATATGAACCGTGATTACCTTTTGTATTGTTTTCGAGCTCCCGATATTGCTGCTAGTGTGCTTGGATAGACCAACAAGTGTGAACGCGACCGGACCAACGAGTGAGAACGCGTCCGGTGGTAACGTTAAAAGCGAACGCAGACGACGCGCACGAATGAGGGTAGACCGAGCGCGGTCTACACAACTTTGACACCCACCCTCATCTTCAGTTACCGTAAAATGGGGTGAGTAGGCGCAAAACTGACATTCAAACCTCGATAACATTTTATTTTTACATATGCAAACTGAATGTAAACAGTATAATAAGTGTTCCGGACGTTTGTATTTTAGTTTTTATCTTATTTTGGGTAGTTCCATTTCATAACTTTGACGATAAAGAGGAAAACCCACCTCACCCCGTAGTGCCTCGTATTTGGGGTGAGAGGGCTTTTCATACAAAGGTGATTTTGGAAGAATGTTGGATCGATTTTTTTTATTATGCGTATTACTATAGCTCCATAATAAATTGGAATACATTATTTTTGTAGCAGTAGCCTTAAAATCCCTTCTCACCCCCCTCTCAAACCTTCTCTCCCCATTCATAACCCACCTCTCCCCGCGAAACCTACTCACCCCATTTTACGGTACCCGTGAACAAGATGATGAACAAGATGCATGTAACTGCGTCGAAATATCGGGAGCTCGAAAACAATACAAAAGGTAAATATAAGTCTAGTGAAACTAACCGTGAATCATTCAAAACTGTTAAATTCGCAAAGTTAGGATAATTTACCGATCTTAATTAGTCTGCACCAATGCACTCAAGAAGAACTGACATGGAGGTTTTGTAATAAAGGAACTTACTTGAGAAGGTCCGGTTATCAGAGGCTTTTCTTTCACCACAACATCACCAGGCTTGATATCCCTAGTGGCTTCTAGGAACCTCCCTACTTTATCATCCTCTTTCACCCTGACTGGTGTACATTGGTGCTTGTGCTGTTTCCAGTGCTGCTTCTGATGCTCTCGGGAGCAGTAGTGGACTTCTTGGCAGCCGGAGCATTTTTGGGAGGACGGGGCGAGACAGACGTAGCAGGAGCCGAGGGACTTCATTGTCAGCTGAAACGTGAAGGTAAAGAAGATTTTAAATTATGGTGGTTTTAAATTATTGGTGGGGGATTTTTAGGAAAAAGTTTTTGAAAACTCGTGATATTTTGATTGTATGCCGTCGCTTGAAAGTTAAATTTAAAATGCCTTTGCTTATACTAATAAAAATGTATTTAATTATAATACTAGCCGTTTACATACATATAGGTAGTGATATGCCGACTACGAGCAGCTAGGTAGTTAGTGGGATACAATTCTCATATCTTTGATAATGATATTTGCTATCTGTTCCATTTTCTCAGGCAGTTAATAAGTTTCATATTTAAAACAAAAAGAAATTGTATAATTAGAAACGAAAAGTCCAAATAATAGGCATTTAAATATTCGATAAACATTGCTATTGCAAATTACAAGGCGTTACCGGCTTTTGGCTTGGATATAATTATGCATGGCTTTTGGCTTATAAAGCTGGTGATTAAGTATTAGGTAGGTATTTTAACCAACGTTTAATAATATCCAATACAAAGAACGTAGGAATCATATCAATGCAACTACAAGAGTTAACTGTCGGCAAGTTTTTGCGCTCTATTTTCGTTTTCACACAATACCTATACTACCTGCGTTATAGTTTGGAACAAATATATTGTTGTTCATGAATTCGCATCGCATGGAAAAATTCGCACGACACTACGAGAACCAGGTACGAAACTAGTTAGTCAAAATCATTTTACTGATTTTTAAACACAAGAACGCCCTAAATTTTCTTGTCAGGATAAAATCAGCATAATTTCTCGTCTCACCGAAACCGGTTCCGAGCAAAATTGTGGACACTTCACTGTTCTTAAATTTTGTATAGGTACAAAAAAATCTGTGTAGTTGCTGCTGCATACCTTAGTTTAAGAATCCAATTTATCACAACGAAAGCTACGCTCCACGTGCGCGCGCGCCGGGAGACTGCATGCGATGGCAAAAATAGCATTGCGCTGAAATTACTGAAGCTACTCGAAGAAATTTGAGGCCGCATTTAAGGGTGCGTTACACGACGCGTTTTGTCGGCAAAAGCCATACGAAATTGATAGAAAACGCCAATATCAAAACTTAATTAAATGTATGGAAATAGTCACGTGACTTTTCGTAGCATATATATCTCATCCCGATACATTTTTTCTGTTCGTTTAGCGTTTGTCGATATCGATAGCGGATAGTCCCCTTGTAAGGAGTCGGGTGGGTATGAACGATTCTACCCTCTGATAAATCAAATAGGGAGCGATTTCTAGCATACTTAACATAGTAGGCGGGGCGTCTTCTCTAACATTAGAACCTTGGAGAATAATATGTAGTGTTACTATAACCTACCTATTTATTGGGAGTGTAAGTGTAAGACAAACGGAGAAAGTCGCTTCGAGCGTGGTAAATAGGAAAGGAGTTTGATATTTTAACTAGTAGGAAGACGTTATCAATGGAGGCTTGATCTACCGCCATGATATCGGGGAGTCACTTTAGCAGTAGGTAGACTGAAATCTGAATACAATGGTAATTATAATGCCCGACAGGAAGGGATGTAAATAAAATACCTAGGGACTCCGTGCACACTAAAAGAGGCATTTAGCGAACTGAAAACATTCATGGAGGAGCTGGGGCGGTTAGAGTAGCGCTACCTCGTTTCACGCAAAATGCACAATGGTTGTCGATTTGCGGAAAATGCTCAGAAGCACTATAACAAACTAAGGGATGTAAATGAAAGACTACATAGGTACCTACTTTTTTTGGTTTGCTGACAGTTGGAACCAATTTCAATTTCAGGACAGTGATAGAGGCACAAAGAAATACGCTGGGCGCCCGTTGAACTGAAATGGGTCGGGAAATGTGTACACCGCGTAACGGAATTAGTTTGCGCAGTTATCCGTAAGATGTCGCTAGTTTACGCAGAGCGGTTTTTATTTTTCTTGTCTTTGTTTAGCGTTGCTATTGAAAATAGACTGTTTTGATTGTTACATTTAATATTAACGCCTACCTATATCGAATTGCTTCCTAACTTGCTAAGCTATGCTACGAGAATGTTCTAGTGCATTGTAAATTAGTATTCCCTTTATGTAGGAGACGGTCGCCTACAGAGACATCTACGATAGCTCAAGGTTCAAGGGTTCAAAATCAAAAGGGATCTGATTGTATCTGTTATAATAATGGTTCTTATGGAAATTACAAGGATCACTGTAACTTAGGTTCACGACAACACTAACTTAGGTCTAAGCTTGGGTTCTAGCCTAGGATCGGGTCACTTAGATTCGCGTTTTAATCGTTCGGGTCCTGAATAACAACTAAACTGTTCGGTTTGGGTCCTGGTCACAACTAACTCGAATTTTACAGGGACTTTTAGCCAATGACAATCGCAAGTTCGCGGCTCTCTCCATGGTAACTTACAGAGACCAGGATAGTTTACACACACATACAAACCAAGGGACGCGTCCGATCTAGCGACTGTGATTGGCTTATGCGATTTCGGTAAAAATGCACAAGTTCAGACTTATTTGCTTGAATTTTCTCTTTCAATTTGGTAAGAATCTAGGTTTCCTACTTCGAGCTAAATCGTTCAGCTATACTATTATATGTTATTAGATGCGTCTACTTACGCTCTATAGACTGGCAATAGTTTAAACAAGTGCATGATTACGGTCTAGCTACAAGGTTCAGATTAATGAGCCAAAATCTGCCAAGAATGACAAATGCTAGGCACGCTTTCTCGCCCTACGGTTCGAGGAGAGATGTGAGAGTCTAGATTTTACCTAGATCAACACCGTTACCTTTTCTACAATGATAATCATACGTACTTTTAGCTATAGTTCTAAGCCTGAAGTAGGTATGAGTATCAAAGTGTTTCTCCAAAATAATTGGAGAAAATTACCATTTTTATACCTGTCTAGCTCACACACTCTCTCGCTCTACTGGTGACCAATTAGAGGGCGAAAAAGCTGGCTTTCGCCGTGGTATCGGCGACCACGTAAATATAAATGGAATGTAGGCATAATCGGGCTCATTATTATTATGACTGGGATAGAGACAAGGTTCTAGTACTCATTTTAAAACTAACGGTTCAGTTAGGTCTTAACTAATTACAACTTAGGCATAATACATGGTCTACCTAGGTCTTAGGCTACCTCCGTTGATCAAGATCTTTATTTTTAGCTATTACAACTTAAGTAAGGAATTGAATTTATATCTTAGGGTCATCTATGTAATAATAATAGGTACGGTCGTGGTCAGCGGGTCGGCTGTCGCCCACACTCCCCTCGTCGACTTGCTATGTCGACTCTGGATCGTCCGGCAAGACAGCCAGCCTGGTAGTGGGTCTTCGGAAGACGCCGCCCTTGGTCCGCACCTCCGCGCTGCGAACGCCGCCGTCTGGTCCCGGGTAGACTCGTTCGACCACGCCGCGTGGCCATACGTTGCGTGGCAGTGAGGGGTCGACGACGATGACTAGGTCGCCGACCGATAGTGGCCGCTCGCCCGTCGCTGAGGATCGTCGCGGGGCGAGGGTGGGTAGGATCTCGCGCACCCAGCGACGCCAGAAGGAGTCAGCGAGTGCCTGGCTGACTTTCCAGGCCCGTCGGTTGACCTCGCCACAGGGACCAGTGAGAGGGGTCCCCGTGGGGCCGTTGAGCAGGAAATGGTTCGGTGTCAGCGCCTCGGGATCGCGTGGATCAACCGAGACATGTGTGAGAGGCCGAGCGTTGACGCACGCCTCGGCCTCGGCCAGTAAAGTCGCAAGCACCTCTTCCTTGGGCGCTCGCGAGTGTAGCGTGGCCATGAGAGCAGTCTTCACAGAGCGGACCATCCGCTCCCAGGCGCCGCCTTGGTTTGGGGCACCGGGGGGAATGAACCGCCAGTCCATGCGATACTGCAGACCGTACTGCTGCAGTGCGGGCAGCCATTCTTCGTAGGCAGCCCGTAGCTCCGCCGTAGCGCCACGGAAATTGGTTCCGTTGTCGCTCCACATCGTGCGGGGCCAGCCCCGCCGCGCGGCCATGCGGCGAAGTGACATGATGGCGGAGTCAGTGCTGAGGGAGTGCACCAGCTCCAGGTGCACCGCCCGGGTCGTCAGGCAGGTGTAGAGCGCCACCCAGCGCTTTTCGTGTCGCCTCCCGATGGTAACTGTAATGTGACCGAATAGATCTACACCAGTGTTCGTAAAGGGTCTACAAAATGGCTCTATGCGCGACAGCGGCAAATCTCCCATAGGCGGGGCGCGTGGATTCGCTCTTCTAATTCGACAGAGTTGACAAGCGCTAGCGATCGCACGCACAGTCGGTCTTAGGCGCAATATCCAATATTCTTGTCTAACATCGTTTACAACGCGTTCATTGTTAGCGTGCGCCGCTCTTCTATGCAGTCTAAATATAATAAGTCTGGCCAACCGGTTACGTCCGTGTAGAATGGCCGGCCTCTTGTTGATAGGCACGGGCGCGGCGTCGATGCGCCCCCGCATGCGGAGCACGTTGTCGGCTGCGAGCTCAGGGTCCAGCTCGAAGAGCGCGCTGCCTTTGGTTAGAGGCTCGCCGCGGCGGAGGCTCCGAAGCTCGTCGGCGAAGTCCTCGCTCTGCGCTCTCTGCAATAGTAAACGTTCAGCGGCCAGTATATGTTCTGTTTGTATGTTCATCTTAGTTTTAGATTTTAGAATGTCAATAAATTGCAACATTCGTGCAGTGGCTCCCAGTAAACGGTCGTAACTTGAAAATCGGCTCACATCTGGCAGCGGTGGCGAGGCAGCCTCGCGGCTCGCAAGGCATTGTTTGACCTCCAGTACTTCTAGCTCTGGTTCTGGCTGGTTAGATGGTTCTTGCGGCCATTCTGTTGCTGGTAGCCGTAAGAAGGCGGGTCCTTGGAACCATCTATGTGTTATGTCAAACTCACGTGTACTGTCCGCTCGAGTGGCGTCATCTGCGACGTTCTGGCGTGTCGGCACCCAACGCCACTGTTCTGGTTCCGTGAGCTCGGCGATCTCGCCCAGGCGGTGCGAGACATAGGCGCTGTAGCGGCGAGCGTTTTCTCTTACCCAATGGAGTGTCGTTCGGCTGTCAGACCACATGACGACTTCCGCTACCTCGTAACTGTGTTGTTCTAGAATAGTCTTCTTCAGTCGAGCTCCGATCAAGGCTGACTGTAGCTCCGCTCGTGGTATCGAAATGGATCGTGTTGGCCCCACTTTAGCCTTTGCCGCGATCAGGGTGACGTAGACCTCCCCTCGTCTTTCGATACGCCAGTAAGCGACCGCTGCGTATGCTTGTGAGGACGCGTCAACAAAAATATGGAGGGTTCGTCTCACCATTTCCATAGGTCCGTAGTGGCGGGGGATGCGCAGTCCACCGACGTGTTCCAGCGCTCGCAGCCATGTCTGGAACTCCTCGCACTCGTCTGGTGGCAGCGGAGCGTTCCAATCCAAACCCAGGCTCCAGAGTCGCTGTAGCTGGATCTTTACTGTAATTGAGAAATATGAGATTATTCCCAACGGATCATAAATACTCATTACTGCGCTTAGAGTCTCTCTTTTCGTCGGAGCCCTTTTAAGCTCCTTCACCTCTCTTGGGACTCTGATCATGGTCGTGTTGAAGCCGAGATGGTCCGTTCTTGCATCCCAGGTTAGACCCAATACCTTCTGTTCCTTATCGCCGATCGGCGTGGGTGTGTGTGTGTCGGCTCGTAGCTCCTCTGGGATCCGTTCTATGAGAAGTGTCGAGTTACTAGACCACCCACGGAGATGAAATCCAGCCTGCTGGTGGCAAGCGGAGACCTCTTCGGCGCACGCAATAGCATCTGCTTCGTTTTCATAACTAGAAACGTAATCGTCCATATAGTGGTTCCTTACTATGTCTTCTAGGGCCCTCGGGTAGCGGTTCTCCTGAGCGTAAGCATTGTAATTTCTTACCGAATGTGCGAGGAATGGTGAGCTCGCGATTCCAAACACCATTGACTTCATTCTGTACACATCAGGGGCGCCGCTTCGGCGCGCCGCTCGCCACAGGAACATCTGCGAGTTTCTGTCTTCTTCACGGATCTGGACTCTCAGGAACATCTCTTCTACATCTGCAGTCACAGCAAATGCACCTTCCCTGAAGCGTAACATTATACCGATAAGTGATTGTAACATATCCGGTCCTTCAAGAATGAAGTCGTTCAGGCTCTGTCCTTGATTTAATGCTGCGGCATCAAAGACCAGACGGATCTTCTTTGGTTTGTTCGGATTAGTGACAGAAAAGTGAGGGAGATAGTATGACCCTGGATCTGGGCCTGGTTCACTTACTCTCTCGGCGTACCCCTTGTTCAGTAAATTATCCACTTGGGCGGTGTATTTCGCGGCGAAGCTCGGGTCCCTATCCATCTTCCGTTCTATTCCGCGCAGTCTCGTTAGGGCCATGTTGTAGCTAGGCGGTAGTCTAGGGTCATCATCACGCCATAGTTGCCCTACTTCGTATCTTGGGCCTTCTGGTGTACTCACTTGCTTTACAGTATCGTTGAACAACCTTTGGGCTCGCTCGTCCTGCGGGCGCACCTTATCAATCAGCTTTATACCGAGTGAGTCAATTTCAAAATATCGCTGCAATTGTTTGTTCAACTCACCGTCTCGTTCGCTCGGTTGTGAGAGGTGTAGCACTCGTTCAGCTCGTCGCGGGGTCTGCGGCGCGCGTCCATATATTACCCAGCCAAGATCTATCTTAACTGCTGCGGGTTCATTTCTTGCTCCGACTCGGGTCTCAAGCGGTAATATCATGTGCCAGTTGTCCGATCCGATGAGCACTCGAGGCGTGGCGGTGTCATACGTGGCCTCCCGTAGGCCCCTCAGGTGCTTGTAGCGGTCGATCAAAGTTCTTGGCACTTGTTGAGAGTTAATACCTAGGTCTTTTACCGTTCTAAGTTGGACGAGATGCGTATGTCCCTCGATCAGCCCGCGTATCTGTACCGTCACGCGTCGGCTGGGCTCAATTGATGTCATCGGACCAATCCCGTTGATGTGTAGTGGCGCATCGACACCCACTGCACCCACGGCGCTGGCCAGCGACTCCTCGCACAGACTAATAGTCGATCCGTCATCACAAAGTGCGTAGCATTTGATCTCGCCTGTCGGTCCAGATAAAAGTATAGGTATTACCTTAAGTAAAACGTCTGACGGCTCCTGGTGCTCCGTGTTCAGCACGAAGTGGTGCGCTGGTGGCGCCCTCTCTCGTTCCAGTCGTTCCGCCATCATCAACGTGTGCTCCCTCTGTGCGCGCTCTGGCTCGATGGGCGCGCTGGCAGGCTTCGCTGAGGCTGCTTCGTCATGCCGTGAAGACTGTCGTTCCCTTCGTAGGAGTGTAGATTCATCATGTAGCAGCCGGTGATGCGGATGCTGGCATCCTTGCTCTCCGCACACACCTGCCTTGCAGCTGCCACGCCTGTGTTTCCTGTTAAGACATTTAAAACAAATTTTGTTATTCTTCGCCCATTCCCATCGAGCCGCGACACTCATACCTAACACACGCCTACACTCTGTGGCCGGGTGTACGGCACCACAACAAAGACAAGGTTCTGTTTTGTCAGTTGTATATGTTTGCACACGATTTGAGTTATTGTTATTATACTTGCGGACCGCTCCACCACTTGACAGCTGATTCGATGCCGGAGGTCGTCGACCTCCGCGCGCGTCTTCACGCGAAGGCGCCGGCGCACCGCGACGAATGCCGCCTCCGCGCGCATGGCTGTACTGTAGTTCTTTATCACTTATGTCAAGCAGGAAGTTAACCATAAGCGTGAGCTCGGATTCGGTCTCCTCGAGCTTATCTTCTGCATATTCACACCACCGCGATCGCACGTGGGGTGACAGGCGTTCCGTGATTTCTCGTATAAGGAAGGGATTATTTGCGTACGCACGTCGATTTAAACTTGCAAGTGTCGTCACAATGTTCACTACTTTAATGGCAAAGTCATTTAGGTCCACCGCACTGGGCCCTAGGTTCGGTAATTTACGTAGTTCGTTCAACGCTTTATCTATTAAAAGGTCGGATCTGCCAAAGTTTTTCTTCAAAACTCTTAATATTAACTCTGGATCAGCTGACGACGCTAACATATGCAGGACGCAATCTCTCGCTTCGCCCTTAAGACAATGTCTTAGCCGGGATAGGTTCTCCCAATTGGTAAATTTATAGCGGCTGCTAGATTCTGTATAAGCAGTATAAAATGTAATCCACTCACTGGGTAGTCCTGTAAATATGGGCAAGTCCCATACTTGCTTCGACGACGTCGGTCTGCTGTTCAGGGCCACTAGCTGTGTCATAATTTGTTCTAGACTGGCCGTCGCACCCGATGACTGCTCCCGTGAACTACATTTGCAGTAATCGGCACATTGCACTTTATTATTACATACTTCGTACTGTCGGCGTTCGCATGTACGGTCGCGTACCTCTACCGGCCGTGCGGGCGGCGTGCGCACGCGGCGGGTACCCGGGGTTGACTGGAATGGCGGCCGCGCAGGCTGCGCAGGCCGCGCGCGCTCGGCCTCGGCTCGCGGCGCATGCGCGATCGTAGGCACGGGCACGGCGTGGCGCGGTGGGCGCGGAGCAGACGCGCGGGGCCCCCCGCCGTCCGCGTCCGGACTTGTTTCGTCGTTATCACTCACGTTCACGTTGGTATGATTTTCTTCCAGCCAATCATTTATAGTGATATTAACCATCGATTTGTTAGACGAACTCGATCCAGTCTCTTTCCTTTCAATTTCGAGCTGACTCAGCTCGATTTGATGGTCTAGCTCTAAAAGCTCGCGTTCAATTTGAAGTTCGCGCCGAGAAATCTCAATTAGCCTCCGTTGAGATTCTTGTTGTGCGATCTGTCTACGTAGCTCCACGATAGACGTACGCGATGCTACAGATGCTCGTGAGGATCGACGGCGTTCTTTTAGCACTGGAGCAGAACTCGGCGGCGCTGCGCGGGGTTCGTGGTTCAAGGTCAGGATCGCATCCGCGCGCGCTGGTGAACCGGGGAGTGAGGCCGCTCCGGGATCAGGGAGCGGGGCCGACGGGCCAGGTTCTTGTCCTCGGGCTAACCTTTCTGGAGCCCTCCTCGGTGTTCTCGGCATTAGCAATACCGATTGGGGCGTGTCCTCTCGATCGTCGGTTGGACGGGTCTGCTCGGAGCGCGGAGCACCTCCGCCGGCCGCGGCGCGTGTCGCTGCGGCTGCGGCCTGGGCCTCGCGCTGTCGTTCTAGCTGCTGGCGTTCCATTTCAGCTCGTCTGTCGCCGCTCGGGGACCGGATCGTCACGCCCATTTTAACATTATTCGTACTACACTGAATTTATGGATCAAAATTACACTGCACTACTGACTGTTCATGAAATAATTTTAACCGGCGATTTAACGGATCACAACTTATATCCGGCTTCGCGAAGGACCACAACTGTAGGAGACGGTCGCCTACAGAGACATCTACGATAGCTCAAGGTTCAAGGGTTCAAAATCAAAAGGGATCTGATTGTATCTGTTATAATAATGGTTCTTATGGAAATTACAAGGATCACTGTAACTTAGGTTCACGACAACACTAACTTAGGTCTAAGCTTGGGTTCTAGCCTAGGATCGGGTCACTTAGATTCGCGTTTTAATCGTTCGGGTCCTGAATAACAACTAAACTGTTCGGTTTGGGTCCTGGTCACAACTAACTCGAATTTTACAGGCCCGCTCGTATTTATACGTTTGCGAGTGTAGACTTTTAGCCAATGACAATCGCAAGTTCGCGGCTCTCTCCATGGTAACTTACAGAGACCAGGATAGTTTACACACACATACAAACCAAGGGACGCGTCCGATCTAGCGACTGTGATTGGCTTATGCGATTTCGGTAAAAATGCACAAGTTCAGACTTATTTGCTTGAATTTTCTCTTTCAATTTGGTAAGAATCTAGGTTTCCTACTTCGAGCTAAATCGTTCAGCTATACTATTATATGTTATTAGATGCGTCTACTTACGCTCTATAGACTGGCAATAGTTTAAACAAGTGCATGATTACGGTCTAGCTACAAGGTTCAGATTAATGAGCCAAAATCTGCCAAGAATGACAAATGCTAGGCACGCTTTCTCGCCCTACGGTTCGAGGAGAGATGTGAGAGTCTAGATTTTACCTAGATCAACACCGTTACCTTTTCTACAATGATAATCATACGTACTTTTAGCTATAGTTCTAAGCCTGAAGTAGGTATGAGTATCAAAGTGTTTCTCCAAAATAATTGGAGAAAATTACCATTTTTATACCTGTCTAGCTCACACACTCTCTCGCTCTACTGGTGACCAATTAGAGGGCGAAAAAGCTGGCTTTCGCCGTGGTATCGGCGACCACGTAAATATAAATGGAATGTAGGCATAATCGGGCTCATTATTATTATGACTGGGATAGAGACAAGGTTCTAGTACTCATTTTAAAACTAACGGTTCAGTTAGGTCTTAACTAATTACAAATTAGGCATAATACATGGTCTACCTAGGTCTTAGGCTACCTCCGTTGATCAAGATCTTTATTTTTAGCTATTACAACTTAAGTAAGGAATTGAATTTATATCTTAGGGTCATCTATGTAATAATAATAGGTACGGTCGTGGTCAGCGGGTCGGCTGTCGCCCACACTTTATCTGACTAAAGAAGTAATTAAGTAGTTGCTATTTTTAGAATATACCAACAATTTGTTTTTAGGTTACTCATGTCAGTGAGCACAGTTCTGGACAGTTCTCGATCAGTATGGATCACAGCCTATACCATAACCAGCTGATATAGCTATATCAGAAGCGTTAGTAGTTTAGAGGTAAGGCTTCCGGCTTCCAAACCTTCTTACTAGATGTCGTTAGTGGTATCAAAAACTTATTGATTTTGAAAGATGTGGAATGTCTAAAACAATTTCATGCTTCGAATTTGACAGCTAAACGAATTGACTCGTGCGTTTCGGTTTATTAAGTGGTAACTTTGGTTATCAAAAGTTGATAATTGGAAATTCATTGACCACAAAACATACGGCGCAGTACAGCGCCATTGGTTTCGGCTGTCAAACTAGGGGCAACATTATCTCTTAGACCTTCTAATGTGGTAGGTATTGACCACAACGACTAGATTAGGTACCTACTTATAATTGGTATATGGTCGTTTCGGCTATATTATATTAACATTTTAGCCATAACAGTTCTCACGGTTAGTTTCACTAGACTTATATCGGCCGGGATATGAAAGATAATCATGGTTCATATCCGGGTCGATATAAGTCATTTTAGCTATGTTTATTTACTAATACTCACACCTTCTTCTTTTTAGTTACCTATATTCTAAGAACTGGTAGTAGATGGCGTTATCTATACCAAAATCATATAATAAACGTATTTTAGGCATGTAGTTTAAAGTACAGCGCCAATAGCGCCATCTATGTATTGAACTCTTAAGGAGAGTAACTGGACGGGTGAGAAGGCGCGACCATGCATTAGAATATTTACATATTCTTTGTATGTAGGTACTTAAATGTGTATGAAGGTATGGTATGAATACAGTGATAAGTACAAAAATAAAACTCAGAATATGTTTTTATTTAAAAAGTATATTTTAATAATAACATTAAATTAGTATCTAAAACAAAATTTTTTCTGTATACAATTCACACGATCATTAATTTGTCTTTTATTAGTGGAAGGAATGAATATAATTTCAAAAAAATTATAATAAAGGTAGAGATTCATAAAATAGATATTTTGATATAATTACAAGATAGCATACATAAAATATAAAAGTATATTAATTCATAATTCATATAAGTTTGTATAGTCAGCTTCTAAGAAACTAAATTTATTAGAACCTTGTCATTTTGCCCGTTGCTTCAAACATGATAAATTAAAAGTGTGTACAGTAAAATAATTTAATTTCGTACCTTGTCACAGTGACAATAGTACGAGATTTCTAGCGACTTTCATATTGATTTTCACTGTAACAAGGTACGAAATGGGTCGGAAAATAAATTCTTTGACTGTATCTCTATTATTTATCTTCATCCTCACCTTAAATATGCAAGAGCAATAGAATTATGTATAGAAATCTTAGTGTTTTATGATATTACTACCATTTACTAGTGACTACTGAAGCTGACTCTAAACTAAAGAACGTTTTCCAAAAAATGTGTACATTTCATTCATGTTTTCAAAATATTGACTTCTTAGGCTCATTTTACTTAGAATCATTTGTACATTCACGCCTCATACATAAAAAAATGTGTCCAAAGATTTCCTTTCCAGATCGTCACATTCTTGTATGAATTTTTTATTTATTCGTATGAACGTGACGCACTGGAAAAAAAAAAAATACAAAATTTTGGGACACCTTTTTTCATGTATGAGGCGTGAATGTACAAATGATTCTGAGTAAAATGAGCCCAAGAAGTCAATATTTTGAAGACATGAATGAAATGTACACTTTTTTTGGAAAACGCTCAATTATACAAGTTAATAAGTAGATCACATTTAAATTTCACAGAAAGTGTTTACTTAAATCTAAAGTTAGTTTGAGTAGGTAAATGTTGAAGTAGGTATTAGGCAATAATAATTTAATTTAGTAGGTACCTATAGTACTATTATTTTAACGTTATTATACATGGTTTCGTTCCAAATTATAACTGAAAATATGATTGAAGATGAAGAACATTTCTAGAACAACATATGTAGAGCTAAAATGTTAAATAAATACTTCTCAAATGCTAGCGTCTCTAGCGGACCGAAAACAATCTAAAATTATAAATTTCAATAAACCTCATCATCAAAAAGTGCCCTTCAACTGTCAGCTAAAGAACACAACAATTTTGTACCTTTCATATCAATTATTGTTCGAAGACATAAAGTGGTCACTTATCTTATAGTAAGATTTTTCTAGGCACCATTTATAAAGTTTACGTCCGAAGTCAGATTGTTCAAGTATTTTAATTTCATTAGGCAAGTGGTTAAATGAGTGAACAGACATATTTATAAAACACACTCTTTCTTAAGTAAGCTGTTTTGTGATCAATGGGATAGCACAAGTTAAAGCCATGGAGTTTGGACGTTATTCTCGGATTGCTTTTTTGTATATTAAACTTGTGTAGATTTTTTTTCACAAAGACAGATTTCATATACATGTAAAGAGGGGACCGTTAGTATTTGTAATTCGTTGAACAATGGCAGGCACGAGTCTCTACTTCGGGCGCTACAGATCGCCCTTACACATTTTTTCTGCAGCTTAAAAACTCTGTTAATGTCTTTGCAATTGCCCCATAAGATGATGCCATAGCGGAGGTTGGACATTATATGGCCATGAAATGCCGTTATCGATGCTTGCCTGGAAGCGATATTCCTCAATCTACGCAGAGCAAAGATAAACCTAGTTAATTTCTTAATTAAGTGCTCAATATGGACTTCCCAACTATTGTGACACTTGAATGTACAACAAATAAAGATATCGCTCGGGTCCCCTTGACCGATATGATGGAAAGATTTGCTGGCTATGGATGAGGTCTTGGTGGCTCAGATGGCAGAGCGCTGGAGTATCGATCCAGAGGCTGTGAGTTCAAGTCTCATCCAAGGCAGTAATTTTTCCACTTTTAAATTTATTCTAAGCTTAATAGCATCGTTCGCAGACGTTTCTGCTTGTTAAAAAAAAATGTACAACAAATGTCAACAGATTAAAAAAAAACGATCAGCAAAAACATTAAGGTGCGTTTTCCAGTCCAACCGGAACACAATTAGAGTCCGTCTAAGCTAACTAAATTTGCATAACTTGAATAGAAAAAAGTGAGGAGTGTCATTATAAACATCATATTTTCATCGATGACATGAAAGATGACAATACCACACTTCGGTCATCATTGCCATGCAGAGTTAGCTTGGGCCTCTACGCTCATGAGATCTTGCCGATGATTTGCTCCCAAGTCTTGATCTTCTTGAGGGCATCTTTGGCGGCGGATGCCATCAGACCCTCGGAGGACTGGGAAGGCTCGAAGCCGAGGATCAGAGCGGCTTCGGAGAGGTAGCCTACGATCTGAAATGGAAATATATGTAGTCAATTTGTTTTGAGTATAGTTTGTAGCTTTCTAATAGACCCCGAAGGCTAATCCTATTGTCTATTGTTCAGTAAAACCGCACGTGCTACTTACCTGCAAAAAAGGGTCCTAGTTATTATATTTGGCACCTGAGCGCGGGCTAGTCCAACGCTCAAAAAACCAGTGTAGGTGCGCTCTCCGATAACGCGCCTTTGTTACGCATCTCGATGACACATTTTAGACTGGTTCTGTAGCGTTCGACTCGCCGGCACTCAGTAACCGAAGTACCGATTTTTTATGCAGGTGGTTGTGGCACGTGGCACGAGCGGTTTTTCTTAACAATAGACAATAGGATTAGCCTTCGGGGTCTATTAGAAAGCTTTCTAATAGACCCCGAAGGCTAATCCTATTGTATTGTGTTTGTAGCTACAAACTATACACTAATTTAACAGAATGCTTGTTAAATATATTAAAAACGGGTCACTCACGTATACTAAGTTGAAAACGCTCGACATGTTTCACTCCGTACCGAGGAGCGTCATCAGGAGCTTGTGTTAACGGTAAAATACGTGAGTGACCTGTTTTTAATATACATTGTGTCTCTATCACTTTTCCATATTAGTGTGACAGTGACAGTTGCGTTTCATTCGCTACGGAGCGTTAGCGATTGGCATGTTGTACGGGGCTTGTGCTCTATTATAGTGTCCCTGCCTGTCCTGTCCCTACCTCTTTCAGCCTTGTACGCAGCTCGTCCTTAGAGATGGATTTGCTCTCAAACTTGCGTGTGGTCAGGATCATCAGTGGTGCGTGCAGCTCGTACAACGTCACACCTAAAATCACAACAGTTTCATGTGACGTAACTTAATTTGAGACAAAACAAATGACATCTGGTTTGAAGTATATAGAGAAAATTTAAAGACCACGACCTTCTGATTAAAAGATGCATTAGAAAGATTTTGACACTAAATCTGAAAAATTCAATCCTAGTAGTTGAACTGTGAAAAACTTTACTAAGTCTATGATAGTTAATAGATTTCGATTTGCAGAGTCTTGCATTTAGGTAAACTTTATGAAACTAGTTTCGTCGAGGAAACTTCGTTAAGGAAATGAATTGTTAGAGGTAGTTGCTTATTACGTATTATCGCGAAATTACTTAATTATGCTCAGACCTTACCTCGTAACCTAGAATATCCCGGCTCAATAACATCGAAGGCCTTCATCAGCTCACGGCACACCTCAATCTTTCTATGCAGCTCTGGTTCCGGCATCTCATGGATGAGGTAGCTCGCCGCTTTGCCGTAGAGCTGCGACAACGAGTGCAGCGCAGACAGCCGCAGGTAGTGCCCCCCGTGTATGACGTTGCGGTATTTGTGGAGAAAGGTCTCGAAGCCGGGCACGTCGTTAGCGTCGATTTGTTCAAACTCGTCCGTTAGCCTGGATGCGAAAATTGCGATGGATTTTTTGAAGTGCAAACTTCTTTAGAGGCGCTGGGCGCTTTTTGAGGTGGGGAAAAAATGATAAACTCGAGACAGTGTAACGCGATCTCGTGACACCGTAAGGGGCGTAAGGCGATCACGTGACCGTAAGCCTACGGGGCTCATAGGTGGCCACTCATAATTTAAATGGCATTTAAATCAATAAAGAAAAACTCAATGTTATTTGACATTTATATTGCGGACTCCTTTTCAAGACTTTACCTATGTTCAAATAATTTGACGTTGTCATGGCAGTATGTAAATAAACATGTCAATGAAAAAGTGTGATGTTATTTGAGAATGATAATAATATATAATAAATAAATAGAATACCTCCGCTAAACGTATATAAACTGTATCGTGTTACCGGGCGTCGGTAAAATAGTGAGGTGAGTTTTCACTTCTATCGGCACTCCCGGAGTGCAACCGTTGTTGCTTGTTTTATACTACATCGGTGGCAAACAAGCATACGGGCCGCCTGATGGTAAACAGTCACCGTAGCCTATGGACGCCTGCAACTCCAGAGGTAATAAAATTGACATTGAGCTTCATAGATGTGCCGGAGTTTTGGCTGTAGGGTGTCGAGTTCTTGCGGTTCCACAGCTGGCTCCGTAACACTGCGAGGTTGCATATCCTCCTAAGGCCCAGCCGTACAACCGAAACACCCAAAATTTGCCACTGAAATTTGAACCTAAACCGTAGGAAATAGAGTTTTTGATTTTGCGTTGTTTGAAAATTGAACGAAACAAAGCAAAAGCGACACTGTTCCAACTGAACATGGTTTAAAATTTAAATTACATCGAACTGAATAGGTAGGTACTAGAGGTAGGACCTTGGGCCTTAGGAGGGTATTGCAGCCATAATTTGTTTTGGAGTTTGTAGTTTTAAGGCATGCTAGTTTTATTTATGGGCCTAAAACTGTTTGAAATAGGTATGTAAAGATTTTTCATCTCATTTATTCGGACGACAATGTACCTACTGTCTGTTAAAATATTTTCGCACTACCTTGACAGAGGAGATTCCACAACGCTACAATTGAAAGCCATAAAAGTGGTTAGAAGAGTTTTTTTCTTTTAGGAACTAATGAAGTGGCTAGGGCGTAACGGATCTAAAGTGTTAGACCATAAACCGTTTGGTTAATAGTATACCATTAGTAGCAGAAAGTCAGGAGTTACCAAATCCAGTGACTTTGGACCCTGTTATGAGCTTTGCTGATATAGCGAAGGAGGGAAAATGGAAGAAACTAGTGAAGAGGTCAAAACCTGCACCGAAGAATCGTCGTGTAGGCATGATGGGCAAGGCCGATACCAAGACCAACTTCAAAGCTATCGATCCGAAGATTCCTATTATGATTACGAACGTACACAAGGACACGTTAAAAGCTGACGTAATAAACTACATACGTGAGAAAACTAGTAGCGTAGTGACGCTAGAACAAATAGTGATAGTGAATCGCCGGAGACGTGGACGGACAAGGGAAATAACCAACCTTTTTAGCAGCAGTTGAACAGCAGCCGCCGACATACTGTAGCTGCATCCATCTATACAACTCCACGGTGCCTCGGGGTCCAGCGGCGCCGTGGGCAGCACGCGCCCCGCACACTTGGGGCACCGGAAGGCGCTGGCGAAGGTGCCGAGCTCGGTGGGGTCGGCGCAGCGCCGGCAGCAGCAGTCGAAGAACTTGCTGTGTTTGATGTGCTCGCGGCGTTTCAACGTGCCCTGGAACAAGTTAATGGTGTACAACAGTGGTTCCTAACCTGGGGGTAATTACCCCCGTAGGGGTAAAACTGCTATTTTACGGGGGTAATAAGCTAACCTAATATAACAATAAACCAACGTACACGTTTTATTTTTTATTACCATTGGGAGGATGGGTAAAATCAGGTTCCCTAGTTAGTCATGGGGGTAACCGAACTGAAAAGGTTAAGAACCACTGGTGTACAACTATTCAAAAAATTCGTGCTATAAAAAGTAATAAACAAATCATCGTGCGTTTCAATTTCAACCGCCTCCACACACACACACGTTTTTATGAATCAGCTTTAGATTTTCCCCGCTGGTCGCGTGTGTCGCCGTTACTGTCTTACAGTCTACGTAACTCTACACTAAGTGTGACGAGCTAAAGGCCATCACATACAATTACGTCGGAGGGGTGCTGACTTGCAGCGAGTGTGGCCTCACATTTGCTGCAAAGATTGGTTATGTCAGTCACCTGAGAGGGCACCAGCGACGCTCTCAGCGGTAGAAAGCAGTCACTGTGGCCGAAAACGGCTAGGAGGTGATGATGATGACTGTCTATGGGGCCTAAAGTCATCTTCTGAATAGACCTAGAACCTAGAGAGCCTAGGCCACTGTACCTGTAACGTATACGCGTAGCACAGCGACAATAAGTCGCCAGCCTTATGTGGCACGGCTGCTCGTATGGTAAGAGGTCTGTTTGGCTTCGCCTCGGCGTCCGTGTGGGTTGTACTAGGAGTGCAGTCGTGAGCCAGGAGATACGCTCGGTCGTAGAGAGCTCGCGCGTTAGCCCCACCTCCGCCGACTTCGAAGGCGTTAACCTAAAAACGATAAGAATAATAAGAACTTTCTATATACCTGTCTTTTTTTTCACGATATAGGAGGCAAAGGAGCAGACGAATCTCCCGATAAGCAATTACCGTGCCCATAGACACCTGCAACACCAGAGGGATTGCAAGTGCGTTACCGGCGATTAAGATAGTAGTCGGCGTTTAAGGGAGTACGTTCTTTTCTTGAAGGTTTGAAGGTATATGTATTTATCCAAGCCTCCAGCCGTTACAGCATTATTCTCCCGTTGATGGGCCAGAAAATCAGATCGTTTCCTCCAATCTCCAAAGTACAAGGGTTTTCAAGCTGCCTATTTGGGAGGGTTTACTCATGAATCGATCAAAAGCTGAAGCGCTGGTGGCCTAGCGGTAAGAGCGTGCAATCCGGAGGTCGCGGGTTCAAACCCCGGCTCGTACCGATGTTTACTAGTCGCTTTTCGGTGAAGGAAAACATCGTGAGGAAACTGGACTAATCCCAATAAGGGCCTAGTTTACCCTCTGGGTTGGAAGGTCAGATGGCAGTCGCTTTCGTAAAAACTAGTGCCCATGCCAATTCCTGAGATTAGTTGCCAAGCGGACCCCAGGGTCCCATGAGCCGTGGCAAAATGTCGGGACAACGCGAGGAAGATGATGATGATCACTGTATCAAAAGCGAATCGACAAAACATTAATACCAACCTCAAGAATTCCACAGATAGTGTGCACCTCTTCATCATCAAACCCCATTCTCCAAGCTTTAAGCCGGCTTAACACATGGGTCTCGTTGCTAGGCCAGATATCAGGTCTTTCCTTACGAAGGGCATTGTGGGCTTCCATGGCTGACACCGCTGCCCATTTGGATGGGTCCGCCTTTTTTAGGAGGAGGCACCTGCAATGTAGAAATGTTTTAGCAGAGTAAATGGTTCTAGTTTAACTGGGAGGGATTTGGGTGATAACATTGAGGTCTACTTTACAGGAATGTGAACATGTATTATTAAATCGTAATGGCGTTATTCATAAACGGCTGCTAACTTAATCAGTTGATGATCGTCGTTGACGATGATCATAAACGGATTAGAATAACTTAGCAGTCGTTTATGAATATAGCCATACAACGGTAAATGGTTAGCTACGGGCGGGCTTCGTTGTCTTTAGTTTAGTCTTCGTTGTCTATACCTATTAGCGTTAGTCTTCAAATCGAAACACAGAAACAGGAGAAAATTGTGATGTAAGTACATACTCATCATACATTGCAGGCCTGATGAACCCGACAAACTGTAATAATATACCTCTACTACAGTTGCATACTTTATTGGTGAAAAACGCCCAACATCCTTACTTTCCATGATTAACTACTATTAATAGGTTTCCAGTTAAGCAGGCCGGAAATGTATTTGAAATCCAATGACTAATAAAATGTATTGAAGTATTTGAGGTACCTTAAAGGCATCAACGCGTGGTACGACTCCTTCAAGTCCTCCATGTCGTTGTAGTTGGGAGGGCACTTCTTCAACGCCTCGCACTCGTGCGTGGAGTGCCCGGTGTACCGACCTCGGCCGAAGCACGTCTTGCTGCACAGGGGCCATTTACAGCCGTCACACCTGGAAAAGGTTTACGTATTTCTTATTTTATAAGTTTAGGACCACAAGGCAAGGCAATTGTATCCTAAAGGCAGAGGTAGACCAAAGAGATGGTAAGATGACATTCATTTTGTTTATATTGGCGAATAACAGATGACAGTCTTTATACGTAAAGTATTTATTAATTATATCTACTATCGGCCGTGCCCCCGCCAAGACGAGACAAAGGGCAAAAGGCAGTGCATATCTTTTCGCGGCAAGTTTCGTCGTCTTTTCGAACCCTCGTAGTTTCGGCTTGGATAATGCTAGAGATATTATTTGACCTTTGATTTAGAACTAAATTTGTCCACCTTTTACGCAAAGATTGCTACTCGTAAGAGCTCGTGCGCACGTTTCCGCGACTAGGTATGCATGCACGGTGCTGCACATCCTCGCACTTCCTCAGCTAGAAATTCCTCGTTCTTCTTGTGTGAATTGAATATACAGTCACTTCAACTAAGCCATACTGAACTCACTTGTATAAGGCCACGTCATGCAGCTCGCGGTAGCACCCGAGGCACACGATGGGACAGCCTGCACACGGGCCCACGGCCAACGCGGGCGCTTCCAGGATTATCTCCCCGGCGCGGATATTGCGACGAGCCACTAAATACCTGGAAAGTATGATCACATTCTTACATCGATATTAAACTTCCGAGAGACATATTTTAAACTGTTTATACGACAAAGGTTTCACTTGAATTTTTAGTCGCTATTGGCGACATGTTGCACGAGTTGCACGAGTTGCAGTCGCCGCGAGCACTCGAGCCTGAAGATGGACCCCCGAAGGGCCCGAAACATGTCGCCAATAGCGACTAAAAATTCAAGTGAGTGAAACCGTTGTCGTATAAACAGTTCACATTCTTACAGTTTGAACTCAAAGTAATTTGAGGACCGGATATGATGGTCTCACTTGAACATACATACATATGCGTGACGTTTGATCACGTCTATAACCTGGTCCATCATACGCCTGCTGGTGAATGGTGGCAGATACAAAGCAGAGATTGACTTTTGACGATTGGACAAAAAATATATGTTGTACTTAATTCAAGATGGCGTCCCTTGTTACACGAACTAATATAGTAGACCAATGACATTGGACCTATAACAACTGGTAGGTAACAGTTTGTTGTAACATATGGCCATACCGTCCCATAACATCCGAGTGTTTGACCTCGTAGCACAGGTCAGGCGTCGGTGGGACCTCCTGGACCTCCTGGACCTCCTGGACCTCCTCGGCCTCGACTTCGGCCTCGGGAATGTTCTCCTTGTTCCTTCCATCGCCTTTCCCGCGCTTCTTTTGCTAGAAAAAAGCAATGACCCATTTTTAACAATACTTAAGGTTATAGACTATATGTATATATATAAAATAATACCGTAAAATGGGGTGAGTAGGGTCAAAACTGAAATTCAAACCTCGATAACATTTTATTTTTACATATGAAAACTGAAAGGTGTATAATAAGTGTTCCGGACGTTTGTATTTTAGTTTTTATTTTATTTTGGGTAGTTCCATTTCATAACTTTGACGATAAAGAGGAAAACCCACCTCACCCCGTAGTGCCTCGTATTTGGGGTGAGAGGGGTTTTCATACAAAGGTGATTTTGGAAGATTGTTGGATCGATTTTTTTGTTATTATGCGTATTACTATAGCTCCATTTTAAATTGGAATACATTATTTTTGTAGCAGTAGCCTTAAAATCCCTTCTCACCCCCCTCTCAAACCTTCTCTCCCCATTCATAACCCACCTCTCCCCGCGAAACCTACTCACCCCATTTTACGGTCATAATTTATAATTAAATAATTTATAATTTATAGCATTATTCAAGCTCGATGGGTAGGGTAACAGGTGTCATCTGCATATAATTTATAACCTAAAAACGCCAAATTTCGAAAAAAAAAACACAACGGGTTGCACTCCGGGAGTGCCGACAGAAGTGAAAACTCAATGACTAGTCCAAAATGTCTGCAGCACTAGGTATGTATAATTGACCCATCCTTTCTACTGAAAAACTTTAGTTCCGAAATTGCTGGTCAGTGAGCTTGTTTAAAATTAGAAATTCAGTAGCGTTAATTGTTTAAAATTCGAATAGATATTGTAAAGATACCTTGCAGACCTCGCATCTAAATATTTGGTCATGATATTTTGAGTTTTATTCACCAGTACTAGAGTTCACTTTTATTAGCGATTTCATCAAGATGTAGCTTTATTGAATTATATTTGAGTGATATAAAGTCAGTATGTAACTGTGATATTGTGGTGTATTTGCATGTGTGCGCCCGCACGCACACAGGCGCGGCTACTTGTAATGTACAATTACGAGTAATAAACGAGCATCTATCAGAGCCGGTTGTTTCACTTGTTTCACTTAAGTACTTTTGCATATACCTCACTGGCGACGATCCGCGTCTTACCCGCGTGTGTATTTAGAAATAACCGTTATAATGGCTACTAAAACTTCTATCGGAAATTTAAGTCAGTTTGACCATAATACCCAAGAATGGGAAATTTTCAGTAGTCGTTTGAAGCAGTTCATCGTTTTAAACGAAATTAAAGATGAGATGAAACAGGCAGTGCTACTGACACACCTGCATGACGATACATACCGGCTATTGAAGAACCTTGTGTACCCAAAAAAGGTAGAAGTCGTTGGGTACGACGAGCTGTTGAAGGTGCTCGACGGTCATTTTACTCCGAAGAGGTGTACCTTCGCTGATAAGAGCAAATTCTACGAGGCAACGCGTGACGTGGGGGAGAGTGTCGAGAAGTGGGCGGCTAGGATCAGAGGACTCGCCGTGCACTGCGAGTTTGGAACCTCGCTGGACATGCTGCTGCTGGACAAGTTCGTGCTGGGGCTACGCGCCGGCAAGGAGCGCGAGCGACTCTTCGAGCAGGACGTCACCACGCTCACGCTGGCGAAGGCGATGGAGCTGGCACAGCAGACGGAGTGTGCGCAGAAGGCGCGCGCAGACGCGGTGGCCGTGACCGTGAAGCAGGAGCCGGTGTACCGGGCGGGCGCGCAGCCGTCCGCCGGCCGCCGGGACCCCGAGGCGAGGACCTGCTCGGTGTGCGGTATGAGGAGCCACGACGAGAGTAGGTGCCGATACAAGTCCTACCGGTGCCAGCTGTGTGGTGAAAAAGGACACCTCAAGAAAGTGTGTACTTCCAAAAAGCAGTCCAAGTGTCGTGTGAACAATGTTGAAGCAACAGAGTTCTCGGCAGAAGGTGGAGACTGTGATAATTGCCAGGAATGTAAACTTCTAAGCTTAAGGTACGTTAACTATAAGCCAATATTACTTAATGTATCTATTAATGACCTTGAATTGAACATGGAACTGGACTCGGGCTCCGGTGCTACCATTATTAATGACAAATTATACAAAGAAATGTTCCCTAATGTTTCATTATATAAAAGTGATTTAAAAATGTGTCTATACAATTATCATAAAATAACGCCAATAGGTTTTTTCGTTGCAAAAGTAAAATTTATGTTAAAAGAAAGACTTTTGAAAATTTACGTTATAAAAAACGGCGGTCCGCCAATATTAGGCCGTGATTTTATGACAAAGTTTAATTTGTCATTCACTGTAGATAACAAATTTGTTACAGATGTAAACATTAATCAGAGCTCGAGTGAGGTAACAAGGTTGTTAAATCAATTTAGGAGCTTATTCGAAGAAGGGTTGGGCAAATTTAATAAGTTCAAAGTCCACTTGCAATTGAAAGAGAACGTTAAACCTAAGTTTTTCAAACCGCGGTCAGTTCCGTTTGCTCTAAAAAAACGGGTAGAGGAAGAAATCGACCGGCTGGTAGATTTAGGTATACTCGTACCGGTTAATTTTTCTGAATACGCAACGCCTATCGTGCCTGTTTTGAAGGAAAATGGCAAAGTCAAAATTGCAGGAGATTTCTCGGTCACGTTAAATAAAGACATGGTTATAGATAAGTACCCGATGCCGCGTATAGAGGAGGTGTTTGCTAAAATAGGCGGTGGTGAAAGTTACACGAAATTAGACCTTAGCAACGCGTACAATCAGTTCGTTTTGTCTGATAGCTCTCAGGCGCTTACGACCATTAGCACCACGAAGGGTCTTTATAAATATACTAGGCTAGTATATGGTCTCGCCAACGGCCCTGCTATTTTTCAACGCGCTATGGAGTCGTTGTTGGTAGGTATTGACGGAGTCAGCTGTTGGTTGGACGACGTGTGCGTAACGGGACCGACGAACGAAATCCATTTGGCGCGATTGCGAGAGGTTTTGACTAGGTTTAGCGATGCAGGTTTAAAGTTACAGAAAGAGAAATGTGTTTTCTTAGGTGGTAGTGTAACTTATTTAGGCTACGTTATCAATAAAAATGGCTTACAAACGTCTCAAAAAAAGGTGGAAGCTATTCACAAAGCACCAAGGCCGACTAATGTAACGGAGGTAAAGAGTTTTTTAGGACTCGTAAATTATTACCGTAGTTTCATACCGAACGCGTCGAACATGTTAAGTCCTTTACACGAGCTACTGCGCGCGGAGGCCAAGTGGGAGTGGGGACATTCACAAGAAGAGGCGTTTCAGGCAGTAAAAAAGGAGCTGGGCTCCGAGCGCGTGCTGGCTCATTTTGACCCGGAGGCTCAGCCAGTGCTTAGTGTGGATGCAGGACCTGGCGGGTTAGGTGCCCTTCTGGCACAACGCGACCCGGCAACCGGCGCAGAGCGCCCTCTCGCGTTCGCCTCGCGCTCGCTCAACGCTAGCGAGAGGAATTACAGTCAACTTCAGAAAGAAGCGGCGGCAATAATATTTGGTGTTAAAAAGTTCCACCAGTATCTGTATGGAAGGCAAGATCCGTTCGTTTTAAAAACCGACCATAGGCCTTTGTTGTCAATTTTCGGCAAAAATAACGGCATTCCTGTCATGACCGCTTCCCGGCTACAGCGTTATGCAATTATTTTATCAGCGTACAATTATAAGGTTCAGTACATAAGTAGTGCGAATAACCTCGTAGCTGATTATTTTTCTCGTGCGCCGTTGCCTAACATGGAAAATGATGGCCATAACGAAGATAACGATGACGTGTCTTATTTAAATTTTTTAGATGAAAGTGTGACTCCCGTGACAGCTGATAAAATAAGACAGGCTACCGGAAATGACACCACATTAAAAAAAGTTTTTAAGTATATGAGTCTCGGTTGGCCGCGAAAGATAAGCTGTGCATCTATTCTACCTTATTTTAGATGCAAAGCAGACTTACAAATAGATAATGGTATTCTTTTCCGCGGTCACCGGGTGGTTATTCCGACAGTATTTCGAGATCAGCTGTTACGTGAATTGCACACCGGACATTTAGGTATTGTCAAGACAAAAAGTATCGCGCGCGGTAAGATGTGGTGGCCTAACATTGACGGCGATATCGAGCGCTGGATCGGCTCATGCGCCGCGTGCGTGGCCGTGCGCGCCGCCCCGCCCCGCGCCGCTCCCGCGCCCTGGCCGCGTCCTCCCTCTGCCTGGTACCGGGTGCATATCGATTACATGTCTATTCATCAGAAAATGTACTTAATTGTCATAGACGCCTATAGTAAATGGTTAGAGTGTCTATTGATGGACAAAGGTACTACTACTCGAGCGCTGATATGTAAACTTAAGGAAATATTTTCCAGATATGGCGTACCGAATGTCATTGTATCCGACAATGATATTAAAATTAATTCCGCCGAATTTAATTCATTTTGCGCAATGAACGGCATTCGTTACGTCACTTCTCCAGTTTATCACCCGGCCAGCAATGGCCAGGCCGAGAATTCTGTGAAAACATGTAAAAAGATGATTAAATGTATAGATAAAACAGATAAGTCACAAGTAGAGGATAAACTGATGGGTTTATTATTCGAGTACCGTAATACTCCCCATTGTTCTACGGGTCAAACTCCAGCGAGTTTGATGATGGGCCGTAATTTAAGATCACGGTTGGATCTCGTGATACCAGATGTTAATGAAAGTATAGATAAAACTGTTATAGACGATTGTAGAAAATTTAATGTCGGGGATCAAGTATGGGTTAAATGGTTTACTGAAAAAAAAGAGATCTGGGTTCTAGGCACCATTCAAAATAAAATTGGTAACAGAATGTTTTTGATTTATGTGCACACTAAAAATACTGTATGTAGACGCCACGTAGATCAAATGCTATCGTATACAGGTGGTCCATCTGACGTGATTAATGTAAGCGAGGATGCCGGGGCTGACGAGGACTCGTGGTCACCACCAGTCGAGCCGCCGCCGGCTCCGGCCGCCCCCGCGCCCCCGGCGGCGTGCGCGCTCCCTCCGCCCCCCTCCCCACGGGCAGACAGTCCTTTACGGGCGGATGTACAGCCGCATGACGTAGTGAGCGATGAGGCCGATGAGTATTACGATACAGGGCTCTCTGGGGAGGAGGAGGAAGTAGAGGAGCGTGAGGGGCCGCGCGCGCCGGCCGCGGAGGTGCCGGAGTGCGCGGTGGCACCTGCCGCGGAGGAGGCGCCCGCGCCCGCCGTCACTGCCGACGCGCGGTTGCCGCCGCCGCTTCCGACAATTACTAGACCGAATTTAAGGCCTAGAGATAAAAAGATTAGTTATAAGAGTTAATGTTATTATTTTGTGTGTGTTAGTTATTATACTTATTAGGTAGTATTAAATACTGATGTATTGTTTATTATATTGGCAGGTCTTACAATTAACGGTGGAGAAATGTGGTGTATTTGCATGTGTGCGCCCGCACGCACACAGGCGCGGCTACTTGTAATGTACAATTACGAGTAATAAACGAGCATCTATCAGAGCCGGTTGTTTCACTTGTTTCACTTAAGTACTTTTGCATATACCTCAGATATCCTCGTATTTCAGCCCGTACAAGATTAGAACCTTTTTCATGTAATGTCATCAATGATATTATATAACCATAGATAGGTTATACTCATACTTGAGGAGCACAAAAAATAATTCCATATTTATTTCTGTGCCTCCGAAGAAATTTGTTATTTTTGATTAATTTTCTCATTCCATTCATCTTTGTCACACTCGTTGTTAAACATAAGGTCGTCTCTTTCTCTTTCGGTGTGTCTAAAGGCAACATGTCCTAATTTGTCACAGGGTAAACGCTTCAATTTTGGAACGCCTATAACCTATCTTGAGTTATAAATCATTGAATGTCATTGAGTTTTTCTTTATTGATTTAAATGCCATCTAAATGAGTGGCCATCTAAACCTTACGGTCACGTGATCGCCTTACGCTGTCTCGAGTTTATCATTTTTTCCCCACCTCAAAAAGTGCCCAGCGCCGCTAAAGAAGTTTTCACTTCAAAAAAAATTTAATTACAGCTGTCAGCGTAGCCATCGAGTTTGAAAAATACAATCCTATGATAAGAAGTAATTTATTACAAAAATAGACAATTAATGATATTAACATTATTAGGCCTAGTAATTTAAAACCAACGTAATTACGTAAGGAGTATTTACGTTTAAAGATGCGCAAACACTAATTGGGTTATTTTTATTTTTTTTTAACTAGGTTTAGCTACCTACTGAAACAACTAAGACATCCGTCTATCAAAATAAATCTTGAAATGCAGTAAAACGTACTCGTAAAGTTTGCTCCCGGTTACTTTGAACCAAACGAACAAAAATGATTTATCATGCGAACAAACAAAACGTTTCGCCATCGCCCGAAAATAATTCGAATAAAAATTTGATTGTCAGAGTTAATAAACAAAATGCCGGTTTAAAATTAAGCAACACGTCTTCACGGCACATTCCTGCTGTAAAATATATGTTTCCGCTAAATGGTGACACTTCTGTATTTATATCAAAATAGCCTTAGGTTACCATCTGCTCTTGAGTCAAGTCACGTAGGTACCAAACAATACATTCGTTGCATCTTTACAAATATGAAAGAAAAGTACACAAACAATTTGTCACCGTCATTTTTTTCCTAAAATTAGATCCCCTTATTTGAATTGTATTATTACTCTTAATTGTATTATGCTTGAAAAAACAAAAGCAAACTAGTTAACTATTAAACGTAGATTTAAAAAAAATGGTTTGTCTGTAAAGTCGGTTTACGGACGATAATTTTGCGTGATAACGTCATAAGAAAACATTGATGAAAAATTGCATACTTTTATACGTTACCATGGAGATCTCTCCACAACGTTACCATGGAGATCTGTCCACAACGTTACCATGGAGATCTGTCCACACAGTGACACTTTTTCGTGCATGCTACCGGTGTTCATCGATTTATAAGACGTTATCACGTCAAAAACAGCAACATACACCAAAGTTTACCCAAAAGTACAAAAATTCTGAGCGCAAGATAGGAAAACAATTGAACATCATGGATGTAAGTAAGTAACATTCTCAATCTTGTCCCAGCAAAACTAAATTACCAAAAAAAAAACGTGACAACGATAGGTATATTTATTAATAAATATTTATTTTGAATTCGAATTTCAAAATAACATGGTTTCTCGAAGTTACAATTTTAAACGGATATAAAAGGGGTAGCGCGTTTGCAAAAGCGCAGTGAGCTAAGGACAGCTAGGGCAACAACCTGTAGGGCTAAGATGGCCGACTCTTTATCATTTGTCACCATGGCTGTCACGTTCTAACAAATATGTTGAAAGTGACGCATAGCATGACAGGTAATAAAAATGAGACCATGATAGCTGGTCGGATGACGTCACGAGAGCGATAGCACGAAAAGCTAACGAAAACAAACGACAAACTCACTCTGAATATACGGCGAAACATCCAAGCGGATCCCGGCCAAATGGCAGGAATCTCAGACATGGACGCAAAACTGAAGAGTGAAGTGACGTACAGTATCAATGGTAGGCGTTGTCTAGATGTATTCTCGGCGCCACTTGACCGTGCCAATGGTCGGAGTAAAAAGTTTCATAATATATTTGGCAGGATAGGTTAAGGTTCCGATTTGTGGGCGGAAATACGGAATCCCTTTTATGGAGTGCTGGTCAGGTAAAAGGAGCTAAAGTTTTAAAGGAAGATATGCGATCGGTCAATTCGGTCAAAACTATCAAGTTTAAACTATCTTTAACAACCTTACCTAAAATGGAAAGAAAAAGCTTTTTGCATTTATGTCTATATATTTATTGTTGTGTTTTACGACCGCTTAATTTCTTTGGTCATGATTCTGCATGTGAAGCTAGTGTTCCTGTGTCACACTTACATACTTGTTAGAACGTGACAGGCATGGTGACAGGCGATAAAAATGTGACCATGCTAGAACCGCTGGATTCAAATTACAATATTTTATTTAATATAGTAGAATGAGTAGAAGAGCTTTTAACTCTTACCCTGTACTTGGGCTTACTGCACGAAACGAATATATTGTAACGTTTTTAATGTTTTTATCGCTTGTCGCTACACGACATGAACGTGACATGATGAATACAATATTTATATTTTTGAGAATTTTGACTAATTACAATACAGATTAGCCAAAGTAATTACTATTTTTAACCCCCGACGCAAAAAGAGGAGTGTTATATGTTTGACGCCAATGTCTGTCTGTCTATTTGTCTGTTTGTCTGTGGCATCGTAGCTCTGGAACAGATCGACCGATTTCGATGCTGTTTATTTTATGTGAAAGAGAGTTTTCTTGTGGTGGTTCTTTAGCTAATATTATTTAAAAGGATAGATCAAGCTGCAGTTTGAAGAATTTTCTAAAATTGTGTAAGGCATATGGCATATAGCGTAGCATTTTTCATTTAATAGTTACTGTACCTACTGAAACTGGTCTAACTGTGGGTTTAAACTAAACAACTAATGGAGAACCATTAGTAATACTGTAAATCATAAGTCAACGTCCGAGATTCCAAATGGCTTGGTGCCTGATATGTATTTATAGTTACCCTTAGCACTTGAAAAATACCGTGCAATTGGACCATTTGGAGATTAGGAAAGAAAGATCAAGGGCACAGGGCTTTTAACGGCCCGGAAATCGTTTTCGGAGTTTAATTCTGTAAAGATTAAAATACAGGGTGGAATCGTAAATGTTATTAAGTCATTTAACCCCGTTTTCCTCCACGTGGCGAGTTACTATGGGATTTAAATCTAAAAATAACGCTCAGCAACAGACATATAAGATCGCGAAAGTTAACCAAGATTAGTAAATTAGTAAAACAAGGTTCCATCATTCACAAACATTATACACACATACGCCCTTGTTCTCTCAAGGTTTTAGATTTTATTCCCGTCCCGTTAATTATTATTATCACATTATTCTTGGCAGTTGTGCTCGACTGCAGCATTGTTTAGCACTTGGAGTCGATTCAAATTGCCTTAATAATATAGTGGTAGAGAAATAGCAATGAATAATATAGTATTGCAAGCAGATTGCAAGCGTTATACAGTGTGCAAAAAGTTTATGGGCGCAGCATAGGTTCCATTTTTATCGGCTGTTACTATGCCCGTCACTTTCGCAGTTTTTTTTTATGGCGTTCTATTAATTTGCCAGTGTCATGTCGATTTGTGTTATCAATAATCCAAAATTTCGGAACGCGAATACATACTTGTGAGAACGTGACTTACGTGACAGGCATGTTGACAAGCGATAAAATGCGACCGTGCTACCGCCGCTGGAGGGAAACTGAGTTAAAACCTTAAGTTGAACCTAATTTTACTCAAAGGAAACATTCTTTTATTTTTAGAAATTACCAAAACTGCATTCACATTTTTTAAATTAAAGTTATAGGAACCGTGGCATGCACATCATAAACTCACGCTAGAACGGTCTGGATTCGGGCCGAGGCGTACGAAACTTCGTTCTCTATAATGTCTGGTTTTTGGAACACTGATCCGATCGCTGGAATGGAAAGATTCGCTCGCTTTTGGTAAGCTTCGGTAGCTCAGTTAGTTAAGAGTGATCGGACCGGCTTCCGAAAGGTCGCAAGTTCGTGTCTTCCCTGAAATGATCACGCTCACCATTTTCTCGACAATTTTCTACTAAACGCATCATCAGTTATTTCCTTAGCGTTAAACGAACCTGTACAAATAAACACACAATCATGACAATAGTAAACCTTCGTGCAACTCCAAGCAACACTCTCAATTGGCCATTTGTATAACTTACCACTTTCCAATAAGGTTTAAATTTGCAGTTCACAAACGATACACCCCGTAAATGAGTAAGATACGCTTATTAGAAGTAAACATGTTTGTATTCCTATTTTCCTTGGCTCATGGGAAACGTGTGATACTTCGTAGATATCTAAGTTATTTTGGTAGTTATGGATATTCAAGGGTTATACGTTTTATAGGTTCTGAGATATATGAATCAAGATCTGGGTGCGGTGCCAACATGCCAATCGTTTATGCTCAATTTTATAACAAAAACAAAATCTGGTAAACTAGATAGCAAATGAGCAATTTATCACAATAATGTGGATATTAAATTAAAATAATATACTATGGAAATTATACAAAAATACAGGACCTGAAAGTTTCAAAGAAATTTATTTTTCTTAACTTCCAAAAAGTAAATAAGTAACCTGGATACCATTCGATTCCTTGCATTTTATCTAAAAAAAGATTGTACAGCAACTATATATGTACATAAACGCAATATTTCACCGACAAAAAGGCAAATTTCTTGTTTTGTCCATACTTCAAGATGCTTTATGTGACAGTGACGTCACGTTCACATATCAATTTGTTAGGAGCGTTTCGCGAGTGAAGTACGACTGTCGGACTTTGACTATCATTTTCTGACGTTTGTATTGCTTTTAATGCAGTGGGTCCCATATAGACATTTGATCCCAAAAACAAACCTGATCGATTGATACCATTAATAAAAAGTCATGTACCCTATTATGCATGCGTGTAATCCGAGTAGAGTTATGGGCCGCTTATGTGGGGTATCGTGAGAAGTATTGGCCTGTACCTATTGTAATAAATGTATGAAAATGAGAGCTTATAGGTCTGAGCCAGCCTAAATATTCCATGATTCATCTCCACTTCCCCAGTGATTCGAGGAAATTACGTAGGTTCTGAAATAACTGAATCTCTGTATCTTTGCCCATCAGTTAACGGGTTTGAGCTGATTTCATCAATTTATATGTATATTGCAAATGGCACTGGCAGATCGGAGTTTTCCATTAATTTTCTATTAGTGAATAAGATGTAAATTTCACTAAAAATTTACGTTAGAATATTTATTATGAAGACAAGGGTTCTGTCTTCTGTGTTGTCGTACCGACACAACAAGGACAACCAACCATAATACTGCCCTCATAAACCAATTATGTACCTATATTAATTGCCACTTGTAAATATTTCCCCCACCACCAACGTCGTACATAAACCAGTACATACTAATCCATACTAATGTTATAAATTCGAAAGTGTGTCTGTCTTCACGCTTACCGCTGGAACTGATTTGGTCAAAATTTGGTATGGAAATAGTTTGGGCCCCGAGAAAGGACATACGGTTGTCTGTCTGTCTGTCTGTTACCTCTTCACGCTTAAACCGATTAACATCAAATTTGGTATGGATATATTTTAAGAACAAAGGAAGGATATACCTAGTATAGTTTTTATCGATCGTCATCATCATCGCAGACAACGTCGCGGGCAGAAGCTAGTCAAGCTAGTACAGTTGCCATCAGATATATCGGAGGGGCCAAGGTGTTCACAATATTCTGAACAAGCACTCTGTAGCGAACCTCTTTGATTCGCTTACCTCCGCCTGCGAACGCAGGCCGGTAAGCCAATTTGACTGTGTGACAACTCACGGACTCGTAAATTATTCTTGTTTTGTCAAATGTTATTCGTTTTTAACTATTGAAGATTAATTATTTATATTTCTCTATAATAGTAGTCCCACAACTCTAAACGCCTTGATAATAGAGGCGTGTCCAGATATTTGTGAGCGCCTTGACCGTTCCGATATATCTGATGGCGACTGTACTGTACGCCATAAAATAAAACAGCCATTGCTTTTGCTGGCAAATAACATAATAGTCTCATACGAAAATAACCAGTGTAATAGAATCTAGTCATCGACAACCGCCATCAATTCGGGTTTATGTTCGTGTATAAAGGAGGTTTTTATTAGAGATGCCACGAATATTCGGCAACTATTCGGTATTCGGCCTATTCGGCCACTTTGCCGAATATTCGGTATTCGGCCGGATGTTGCCTACTATTCGACCGAATACCGAATATCTGTTGCACCTACCTAAAAAGAAAAATTGCACAATAAAAATAACTTAAAACTAGGTATTTTTAATATTTAGAATGTGTTCTTGGAAAGTTGTTAAATATGATGACCCTTTTTTGAGCATATATGTTGATTCAAAATAGTATTTTATGCAACCGTTGTTTAAAAGAGGTCAAAAAAGGCAAGTGGCGTGAGTAACAATTTGAGGCGAAGCCGAAAATTGTTAATAAAGACGCCACGAGTATTTTTTGACTCAGTTAAACAACGTTGCATACAATACTTTTTCTACGACCAAGCACTTACTTTGAAAATGCTTTGAAATTAATTTGTAAATTTAACAAATATTTTTCATTCAAGAAGTAGCAAAGAATGGAGGGTACGGGCGGGAAAAGAATGAATGAAATAAAAAATCCTATCTATGGTTCACTCATCTGTCATAGATGACAATTAAAATTAGGTTGGCAACAATGTATTTCATACAATATTTTTTAAGTGGTGATTACACGAAGTATCGTAAAAGTGCCAAAAAGATACTGAGTGTATGCACAAATACTTTTTTGGGGAATAGACTAAAGACTTGTCTTGACAACTATAAGATAGGGGTTTAAAGGTGTGTGCACGACCCTTTAAATGACAAATAAAAGTACGGGAGTATAAAAACATTTTATTTTTATCATGGGTCTGATTTGTTTGACTCTAACTACATTAATTAATTCTACTACATTAATTAATTCTACTACATTAATTAAATTGTGTTTTGTTGGCGATCTGTTTTCATTAATAATTGTGATTCAAAATATTCGCATGTCATGCCGAATATTCGGCGCTTCGGCCAAGAGAGGTGCCGAATATTCAGTATTCGGCCAAAACCACTATTCGGGGCATCTCTAGTTTTTATGTTTCTCTCGTAAAAATGGATCGGTGATTGATTTAGAATGTTGCGAAATGTTTATGCGTTTAATATCCTAATGCGCTTTGAAGTGCTGATAGTGTTATGTTTATGCTAGTGCAGTTTGTTTTACAATAAAGTGTTTTTCAAAATCGATAGACATTATTATGGAAACTCGAATGGCAGGGGCAGATTTACAGTATTTGCTATAGGCCCCAGGCCCTGTAGTAAGCACTAGCCGCTCCTTTCTCAGAACCCATCATATAGACTGCCGCCCCAAATATCTGGCCGCTCTAGGCCCGGGCCTACTCGGCTTTAGGGCAAATCCGCCACTGTAGAATGTGGTCAAGAGGGCATAAACCCGGAGTTACCAGTCCGAGTTAGTGGTAACCCTGGATGGTGCAAGTGGCCTTAGTAGATGACCCATTATGGAAAAGTATTACAGCTTCCATAAAAATGTATGTTTGGTTAATAAAAATACTATCAAACCAGTAGGGCTAAGATGGCCGGCTCTTTATCATTTGTCACCATGGCTGTCACATTCTAACAAATATGTAAGTGCGAAAGTTACGCATAGCATGACAGGTGATAAAAATGCGACCATGATAGCTGGTCGGGCTTTAAGATTGACCCAGGCGATCGTAACGTAACCATGGCAATAAGTGACATGGAAGAATTGATTCACTCATGTGTATATTTAGGTCTTGAAATAAAAGTAAAACTGATTGTATGGCCCAGCTGTGTTGGCATCCGAGTTGGCTGCACCAACTGTCCATACGATTCCGACACGATTCACCTTGGACGCGCTTGGACTGGCTGCAAGACAACCGTGTGGTACCCGTTTATAGAATTTCAAAGCTCATATTTTTGGCTAGCGAAAGTGATATAGTTTGTCAAAGGACTGTCTCATTTCAAACATAGACAGAAATAATCATAGGTACCTGGTCTACTATCTTTGTTTTACACTAGTACCTACTAGCACCCAAAATAAAAGGATGTAGTTTTCCTGGTTCTTAATACTGACACAAATTGGTTTGACCAACTATAAGTCGCATGTCGCACGACATACGAATTACGATGCTTAGAAATAGAGAAAATGTGAAAAATCTCACTTTCTCAGAGACAAAGATTTTTAAATGTTTCTTTATTTTTGTGCTTTGTGTGATAAATGATAACTCAGTTTGCAGATTTCAGTTTAATAAAAAAAGCGGCCAAGTGCGAGTCGGACTCGCCCATGAAGGGTTCCGTATTTAGGCGATTTATGACGTATAAAAAAAAACTACTTACTAGATCTCGTTCAAACCAATTTTCGGTGGAAGTTTACATGGTAATGTACATCATATATTTTTTTTAGTTTTATCATTCTCTTATTTTAGAAGTTACAGGGGGGGGGACACACATTTTACCACTTTGGAAGTGTTTCTCGCGCAAACTATTCAGTTTAGAAAAAAATGATATTAGAAACCTCAATATCATTTTTGAAGACCTATCCATAGATACCCCACACGTATGGGTTTGATGAAAAAAAAAATTTTGAGTTTCAGTTCGAAGTATGGGGAACCCCAAAAATTTATTGTTTTTTTTCTATTTTTGTGTGAAAATCTTAATGCGGTTCACAGAATACATCTACTTACCAAGTTTCAACAGTATAGTTCTTATAGTTTCGGAGAAAAGTGGCTGTGACATACGGACGGACAGACAGACGGACAGACGGACAGACGGACAGACAGACAGACAGACATGACGAATCTATAAGGGTTCCGTTTTTTGCCATTTGGCTACGGAACCCTAAAAAGTATACGATTTATGGTTGTGCTTATCGTTATCACGCATTTTGTTATATCTATCTCATATCTGTCCTGCCATGCTAAACAAACACATTGTGTGTTCATTACAATACCAATACAATACAAGGGTCTCGTTACACTGGTTAATCAAGTCCACGACTCGCTAGCGCCCGCACCCTCTTTCACCAAGATTTACACCGTTGACAGATAGTCGGCGTCGCGCGATAAAGGGCACCGAAATGACAAGTCGTCACTCGTCATGTCAGTGCGACGATTATAACTTAACGTAACGACTTAAAGTAAGGGCCACGTTACACAGGTTAGTTTGAGTCCACGACTCGCTGGCGTCCGCACTCTCTTTCATCAAGATATACCTACTGTTGACAGATAGTCGGCGTCGCGCGATAAAGGGCACCGAAATGACAAGTCGTCACTCGACATGTCAGTGCGACGGTGATGACTTAACGACTTTCGCTTGTTGATAGGTCTTAGGGCCTCTACACTCACCGATAATTGCATGCGATTTGCATTAGGTACATCGCGGGTTTTGATCGAACGATTTGTTGCACCTACTTAGCTTTAATTTGGGGAAAAAATGCCGCTCTTAAGTAATTGATTGATTTATTAGAAAACATAATTCCCCAACGAGGGCGCCACTGGACGGTCGATGCAGCCTCCCCATTTTCGTAAATAATAATGTAACAAAATCTGACTGGTCCGCGCGACTTATGATCACCTCAGCCCTTGAGTTCTTCAAATAATGTCTATTTTGATACAAAACCTTCACAAAACTCGGTAGTTTTCAAAACTCGGTAAGACGGTTCTTACACTGACCTAATTTGATCCTTACCTACTTAAATTAAGGTAGATTTTGGAATAATGGATGCAAGATATTTTGTAGAGGTTACATTGCCAAGTTTTCTGGCAATGCATTCGTGCAAGTGCATTTTACATTCATACGCGTTTTTTGATGTCTATTTATATGTCTGCGACATCTAAATATTTCGGTGGTTCTTAGAATGCAACACATGTTTATTCAGTGCAGCTGTGTCAGTTTGTGTCACAGACATATATTATATTATATCCAAGTACTTTTGGATTTATTTGGAAAATTTTAGGGAAATTTCTGGTTTTTTATAATTAATAAAAAAAATTAATGAGCGTTATTAAGTTGGCTTAATAACGCTGGCTTACCGTGAAATAAAATTATTGTGAATTCTCCTATTACAAGCACAATATGCTTGGCCAAATATTTATTTATTTAGCTATACCTACTTATACTAAATTAGTTTAAAGGAAATAAGAAAGTGGACTGTATAAATAACATGTCAGTTATTTACTTTGCTGTATCAAAACGTTGTCAATTAGTGTGTCGAGCAAGTTTATATTCGCATTACGAAGTAAAATATGGCGGCCTGTCAAAGCGGACCATTACGACAGGAAGCATTTGGAAAATCTACGGTTTCAAGAACATTACATTTCTCGACGCATTATGAGTTTTAGACAGACAGTGTCGTCTGGCCAAGTTCGAAGGAAAGAGTAAATAATTAAACTACAGCAAACGTCTCGGCACTCATAGTTATTTAAAAGTGGATAAAGCCATGTGTACATCGTTGTTCCTTTGCTGTAAGCGCCACTTGCACTATCCCACTAACCCAGGGTTAACTGGTTAAAACGTTAAAACTCAAACTGGTAGGTAACCATGTGGTAACTCCAGGTTTAAAGCGGTTAACGGTGCAAGTGGCCCTTAAGAGGATCAAGAGGCCTAGCCAAGATAACAATTGAACATCGACAAACCTCAACCAAAAAAAGTACCTATCCAGTAGCCTATACCTATACCCACTATACATTCTGAACCCTGAAAACATTACACTCCTTTTTTGGAGCAGTCGTGAAAACAGCACGTGGCTATATGCATCCTTTAGTTTTGAATGAAACAATAAACACCTTTCTTTTTCCCACTTACTAGAAAATGTCCTGAGGGGCTACCGCGAAAAACGAAATTCGCAAATTGCGTGGATTTTACTCAAATGAAGGCGTAATTAGAGTGACAGAGAAAAATGCCCGCAATATGCGAACTTCGATTTTCGCGGTTATATTATAGCCCTATAAAAGGAAAGATATAATAGCCCCTGACCAAGGGTTTCCTGGCGGTGCGCCCGCGCAGCTCGCAGCGGCGCCCATCACTTGTCAGCGCGTCGTGTTGTGACGCGCGCCCCTAATTGCTATCTGACGGTTACCGACATAATTAGGACGAACATTCGATATCTACATGAATGTATTGGTGGTTGGTATTGGTATTGGTATGGCTAAAACTGATAGATAATGAAGAGCAAGTAGATCTAAATAAAACAGTTTATTATCCTGCAAACATAGTTTTAAGGGCGCTTTACTAGAATTAGGTTATATATTATGATATTTGACTCATGTAACAACACTTTAGAGGAGATATGTAACAAGGAATTTTAACCCATTTAAGTAAGATAAGATTTAATATGGATAATTGGATCAGAAACGTCTTTTTTGTGGACATTGTGAAAGTTAACGATTTTGTTATTACCTATATTTTGTAAAACTTTCATATTACAAATTTAAAGAAGTACCTCGGTGGTTTTAACGGTAAGGATAAAGTATGAAAATTAGGCTTTAAATCAGTTTATTTTCTATTGTTCACAGGAACTATTAAAAAGTATTTGACAGAAAATGGAACTGCGTTGTTGTAAAGAACATAATTTATACATGCGGTTTCCCTTATTCGCACGAATATGAGTGACTGCCATTAAAAAGAGATTCGAGCATATTCGCTCTATACAGTTCAACCACCACTCATCATCGCATTTCCTCGCACCACCAACGTCGCGTCGCACCGTTGCCAACCGCAGCCAACCATCCGAACAAAACACGCGCGGCTCGCCCGGACTCGTCGCCATTTGGCTCGCGCTGCAACCTTGTCAAACTTGATTGATATCGTGCCGAGGATATTAGAAGCATGTACTAATCAGCTGTGGTACAAGTGAAAGGGCCTATGTTGGTCGAGTTCGATAGTAAGATTTTTGGATCGTAACATCAGTGATGAAGTTGGATATGCTGTCCTAGTTGGCCTAACTAAAATGGAATTGGGAATGGACATGTTGCTAGGCAGAGTGATGGCAATTGGACTAAAATGTTAACAGAATGGTGGCCGCTTTCGGATGAAAAAAACGCCTGGTGTCCGTTGACTCGTTGGGTGGACGACATCCGGCAGTGGGCGATAAAGGGCTGATATGATGATGATGATGATGATGAGTTGGCCTATCAGAATCTGATCAGGGATAAGCTGTCCAAGTCTGTCCAAGTTAAAGGCCAAAGCACCCCGGCTACGTACCTAATGCGTAAACGTGCTGTGCGTGCGGTATTGGAGCCGTTCACGCATAAGTCAAGCAAAGGGGTGTGCCGTCTCTCATAAGGATCTGTATAACTAGTAGTTCGCCCCGAACTGAGAACTCGCGGTTCGCCAAAAATATCAATTGAATGCAGTCGTCAAAGGATCGAAAACCGCGTACGATTTATTGCAAGGTCTGTGGAGCCCTTAACTGATACTGTATCTGTGTGTGATATTTCATAAGATTTTGAGAAACTAATGGCATTCAGTGGGTAGTGATTGAAAATATGATCAGTGTTTACCCGAATATTTGTTAATTAATCTGTCGGTACTCGCGAAAATGACCCTTCTCTCCTACCCGCCAATTCTAATGATAGAAAAGTATAAATATAACGTACCATGGGGTGGAAGATTCATTCTCGCTTGGCGCTGGAACGAGTAACACTAAATTTAGCACGAAGGTTACTGCTTGTGAACTTAAGATTGTTTAAGAGTGTACGTAGAAGTAAGTAGTTGGAGTAAATTAAAAGTAAAATGATTGTACCAAGGACTTTGATTCTTCACAAGTCAGAAGCGGTGGATCAACGGCGCCCACAAAAGGACTAGAACGTGTGAGTACCTAGTATATATATACATGTTTTATATACTCGGACGTTATGGTAGTAAGTTTTAAGTTGTAATGCTTGTAATCTCAAAACCTAATTAAGAATGTGTAGATACGCGATCATGGTCAAGTTAAAGTAACAAATGCAGACTTATTACATAATTTAGAATTCTGCTGGTAATCAAAATCGATACAGGCATTGAGCGAGTGAACCTTATTTTTTTACAAGATCCATGTTATAAGATAAGACCGTGGTTACAAGTATCTTAGAATTTGAATACTTACTTACAATTCGTGTGTACAATGTAGTAGTAGGTTATTTATTTGTGTAATGTCGATGTTTTGCCGAGCATAGGCATATACGATGATACGTGATCGCGATTATAGTAAAATTGAATACGATGAATACGATTTGGATAAATATTTAATGAATCCGTTAGCAATCAAGATACAAACATGTATAATTGTACGTGTACGGTTATAGGCAAGTAACTTTAGTGTCATTAAAGGAAGTATTATTTAACAGAGTGGTTTTAAATTTAAATTTAATAGCCCATATTGTGAAGCCCATATACAGAAGTGCTCGGTTGTTATGCCGTCGTTAAATTGAAAGTGTTTACATGATGTATATTATATACTTACGTGACTTTCGAATACTGAACTTAATCTATTTACATAGTATGAGCTAAATGATCTAATAAGTAAAGCCATACATGATAACGCCTTTGATTGGTTTCTGAAATGAATAAATGCTGACACGTTGTCATTAGTACCTATGTATGAGTGCCATGTAGGTGGTTGGATAGCAACAAATCGAATGTCTAGTTACCTATGTAGGTGGGTAATAGTGTAGTTAGCATGAAGTTAGTCACCATGTAGGTGGTGTACCATAGTCAGACCCTAATGTCTTTGTTATACAGATTTTTATTGGTAAAATAATTACATTTTGCATCGTCATTCAATTTAAGTTAAAATGATATAGTAGGTAATTAAGTAATTAATAATGGGAGGCAACCCTTAGAACTTCGAACCCCATTCAATACGAGGTGTTGGAATCAGTGATCGTTTTGCATAGATAATATAAATTCGTCAATTGAGTAATAAGCGTGTTTTAGAAGTAATGATTTCAGTCTTTGTTGAATTGTTGTCACTTTTGATTCCTTTATGCCAGTCGGCACTGAATTATAAATTGTTGGTTCACGATCTTGAACGACTTACGCGACTTCGTGAGCCGGTATTTAGGAGCGAGCAGGACAGGCAACCTGCGAGCTGGGCGACTACGGTTAGATGCACTACACTTGTACAAGTGTATATTTGTTCTGACAAACATACAGTAAGCACTTAGTAGTTAATATTTTGTGTTTTAAATAGAGATTGTGCAGGATAGTCAGTGGGTTTGCCATCAATTATACAAAGGGCACGTTTTTGCATTCTGAGCAGTCTATCGCGATCAGCAGCTGTACCGCAAAGATCGACACCTTGATAAAGTATTGCGTGGAAATATCCATTTCAGTTATTGATTGTTAAGTCATGTACATACATTTTATTATAATTAAGGTGTTGCATACAGATCAGTAGGTCGGTCCATGACGTCCTGTGATACAGTTCAGTAAATCAATCTATGACGTCATTATAAAATAGAATTAATTAATCATCATGCGTACTAACAAATCTATAAAGTTTCCTAAATTAGTAATACATTAAGATATGATACAATTACAAGAAAGTTCATGTCACATACATTACAAAATAATGTTTTTTAAAGATTATAGTTATCTGGATGTGTCTTTTAATTGAAAAACGCATTTTAAAAAGAAGTTACGGTAAATATGTAACAATTATCTAGTTATCATTTTTGTAATTTAGTTTTCTAGATCGCATGGAGGTTCTGTTGTTTAATTAGCTATGGAATTTTATTAGTTATTAAGATACATGTGTAATGTGGACCATTTCTACACAATTGCAAGTTCGTGATAGATAGTTTGCTTATCCTGTTTTTGTTCAAATAAATGAGGGTTTTCGCGAACAAGAAGAGCAGCTTGCAAAATATAGATGCAGGGCAGTGTTAATAGTTTGTAACGAACAAGGTACGGACGGCAGCTATCTGCTTTACGCACATTCGTCATAATTAGAATACTCTTTTTCTGCATTATAGAAAGTTGTTCAGCCTCGACACTATCACCACAAAGAACTACAGCGTACCGAAGCCATGTGTACGCGTAGTATGCAGATAATGCATACTCGAAGTGTATTCTTTCTTTGTATGTTAAGCATATACAAATTTCCACATTTTCGTTTTAATATTTTGTATATGGATCTTCTAATTCATGCCCGCATCTATGGCTATACTTAACAAATTGAATACCGCGACCTCTTCAATATTACATGATGCAGTGTCTAACTTAGTTCCAATGGTTTATTTTTGTGGGTGGGTTATATGATTTTGGTCTTTTTCAAGTTAATTTCTAAGTTATGTTCACCGACGCATTTCGGTACGGAACTAAAAATGTTCTGAAGTTGTGACCTACATTCGGAGTTGTTATTGCTACTAAACAATAGAGAGGCTTTGTCAGCAAACATAACGCAGGTTGTGTCTGTGTTAAGTATTTTTGGCAGGTCTTTAACAGGTATATGTCAGAAATAGTAGGCATCCACCAACGCTTCCCTGAAGTAGGTATTAAGCAAATAATATGACGCGATTTTGATGTCACAGTTTTTAATTCCTCCTTATCAACGTAGTGTACTTGGACGCATTGCTTACGGTTTCCGAGGTACGATTTGGTTTGAACCAATTATACGCAGTGCCGCGTATTCCCATCCCGTACAATCTACAGAGTAAGATTTCGTGTGATACTTTTTCATACGCTTATGTCATGGCTAGCAAAAATCCCAAATTATGTGTTCGGTTGTCTAGATGTTCTGTATGTATTGATAAAAAAAGGTAAACGATAAAATGCTGCACTTTACGAAAAAGTTGTCTTAGACTCGATTTATTAAGATAAGGTCGGGTAAGAGTGCGATAGGACGATATTGGTTTGGATTGATTACGTCACCGTTTGTAAATATGGGTTTAATAATGAATATTTTAAGTAAGTCCGGGAATATTCCTTGATTAAATAACTGGTTAATCAGTTTTGTCAGTGGCTGTGCTAACTTTATAAGAACGGGCGGTATTTCGTCGACTCCAAGACTATTTTTATTTTTGAGTTGCCTTACAATTTTTATTGTTTCGGTCACCGGCTGTAAGAATATTGAGTTGGTGGCGGGTTATGCACACGACGCGCGCGGTCTGTTAATGCTCCAGCTTTATTAAATAATAGAGCTACCTGTTCTAGCGTTGATTGATAAACAACTGTTGTCTGTGTATATGACCTATGGGAACATATCGTAACATATCGTGTAGGCGGTACCCTAAAACCAGATTTAATGGCTAGTTACCTATGTAGGTGGTTATGGTGTAGTTAGTTAACTTGTAAGTGCTATGTTGTTCGTGAACCTGATGTTTCATTACCTGAGTACGCGAAGAACGATCTAGTTGCCACGTTATTACCTACGTATATTTAATATTATACTGCGTACACTAGAGCTTGATCCTATGATAAGTGGTTTGGATAAATAAAATAAAAATATATATGTTTTGTATGGTAGGTATCATTGGGAACAGGACAAACAAACCACATGAGATTTGTTATTGGGTTCATTGCAAATGGATACTAAGACCAATATGTTACTGGTACCATGTAGGTTTGGAGGTGGTATGTTATAGCTAGACCCAATGTCTAATGAGCCAATTTATGTGTGCTCGCTTTGATTATTTAGTTAGATTATATGTCGAGCCATGTAGGTGTGCTGTTTATGAGTGCAGCCATGTAGGTGTGCTGTTTATGAGTGCGGTCATGTAGTGCGCAGCTAGAAAGTCTACAGCCATGTAGATGTGCTGTTTATGAGTGCGGTCATGTAGTGCGCAGCTAGAAAGTCTACAGCCATGTAGATGTGCTGTTATGAGTGCGGACATGTAGGTGTGCTGCCAGAGTCCACGGATGTAGTATTTTGTACGAGCTTAGTTTAAAGAGTTTAAAGAGTTTAAAGAGTTTAAAGAGTTTAAAGAGATTAAAGAGATTAAAGAGTTTAAAGAGTTTAAAGAGTTTAAAGAGTTTAAAGAGTTTAAAGAGTTTAAAGAGTTTAAAGAGTTTAAAGAGTTTAAAGAGTTTAAAGAGTTTAAAGAGTTTAAAGAGTTTAAAGAGTTTAAAGAGTTTAAAGAGTTTAAAGAGTTTAAAGAGTTTAAAGTGTTTAAAGAGTTTAAAGAGTTTAAAGAGTTTAAAGAGTTTAAAGAGTTTAAAGAGTTTAAAGAGTTTAAAGAGTTTAAAGAGTTTAAAGAGTTTAAAGAGTTTAAAGAGTTAAAAGAGTTTAAAAGAGTTTAAAAGAGTTTAAAAGAGTTTAAAAGAGTTTAAAAGAGTTTCAAAGAGTTTCAAAGAGTTTAAAAGAGTTTCAAAGAGTTTCAAAGAGTTCAAAGAGTTCAAAGTTATGAGTTCAAAAAGTTCAAAAAGTACAAAAAGTTCAAAAAGTTCAAAAAGTTCAAAAAGTTCAAAAAGTTCAAAAAGTTCAAAAAGTTCAAAAAATTCAAAAAGTTCAAAAAGTTTATAAATAGTCTGATCAATGAGTCTAAAGAATCACTTTCCTTGTGTAGGTGATATGCTATAGCCGCTATAAGTAGATATGTACAAGTGCTAAATTTAAATACGGTAAAGCATTGGTATGCTGTGCAGGGTGAAAAAAAAATATATTTTAACAACCAATCATGCAGCGCACTGAAATTTAATTACAGGGAAAAATGAGGTCAGCGACGGTGGACAGATGACGCGGAACACTGCGACAGCCGAACGTGAGGTGCCTAAAGACAGATGTCGTCACCACAGGAGACGCTGACGTGGGTGGCTTCTCTCTGATGACTCTTACGAAGAAGGACCGCGGGAGTCAAGGCCACGCTCACATCATCAAGTTTGTAGCTAGTATTGTAATCGTACACCCTTGAAGGGTTACAATGATGTAAGTGACCAAATTAATTTGATTTCAGAGAGAAAACGTTAGATAATTACAACTGTTAATTACATTATGCCTAATTAAGCCGTTAATGTAATTACGTAGCTTCTAAAACATTATTTCCATAAAACAGTTCCTATGTCTAAAATTTGAACGTAGTAAATTTAATCATGACCATATAAAGAGATTAGTTAATTATCGATGTCCATTGCTAAATGCTGTGAAAGTTTGTTTCATTATTTCTATTTTAATGTATCAGGCTAAATGTTGGTGATCGCACCATGTTTGTTAGAGAACTTAATTGAAAAAAAGTGTTTTACAGTACTAAAATCAATGCAATAAATTTGGGTTTATTCTATAGGTACTTGCCTTGCTTGATAGTAATGTGTCTATAATCCTACGTGTAATTAAGGTAAACATCATAATCAGCCAATCGATAACGCGCTGGTCAACTCACAAGTATGATGATTATGTAGCTAAAATGACTAATCGTTTGAGGATTTATGATGTTGTAAAGTAAAGGGGTCGATAGTGTGGTTAATAATAGACCTCTTTCTTTTTTTTTATTATTAATGTACATATATTTCGTGAACCTTTTTATGGTTTGTAGTGTAAATAAGTCTTTAAATATCCCTTTTTAAGTAACATTAATATTAGTCTGAAGAATAAATAAGTAACATTTACATCTGCAATACCTGCTACCATGAATAAATTAAATCATTGTTTAAATTATTTTTAGCGAAATTACCGTTTGTAGTTTACCTCTATTTGAGTTGCTGTAATTCTTTGTATTATTTTATTGTAATCAGGTGTACAATGAAGAGTATTGGTATTGTATAAACAGACTACTGTTATCTAAAATAGGATTGGAAAGGAATTAGGCAACACGGCCGAGTGTGATATTATTGTTGATCGTGCACCGGAGGTAGCACGCAGTCGGATGGCCGAGTGTGATATTTCATAAGATTTTGAGAAACTAATGGCATTCAGTGGGTAGTGATTGAAAATATGATCAGTGTTTACCCGAATATTTGTTAATTAATCTGTCGGTACTCGCGAAAATGACCCTTCTCTCCTACCCGCCAATTCTAATGATAGAAAAGTATAAATATAACGTACCATGGGGTGGAAGATTCATTCTCGCTTGGCGCTGGAACGAGTAACACTAAATTTAGCACGAAGGTTACTGCTTGTGAACTTAAGATTGTTTAAGAGTGTACGTAGAAGTAAGTAGTTGGAGTAAATTAAAAGTAAAATGATTGTACCAAGGACTTTGATTCTTCACATGTGGTAAGCCGAAATATTTCCTGTCAAATGTCAAATGCCTATATTATGTTTATTTTATTTTATTTTTATCTTGCTAATTATGTCAAAATGGTAAATTTAAAAACGATATTATAAAAGTGTAAGCCGAGCACTTTCAATTGATACTAAACTCGACCATACTTTCTTGCAAATAAAATGACCAGAATAGCAAGACACCTCACAAACAGCTTTTTGGCCTTCTAAGCTCTTCTAGCTCAATAACCCCTTGATCGAGCCTGCTCATAATTTAATGACTAAAATATAATGCCCTCGACTACACGTTTACCCAATTTCATTTAAATTAGAACAAATTTACTTAAGTTATTGTGTATCAAACTATCTTCTGACAGTTCAGCTTAAAAACATCGAAATGCCGGGACGTGCCGCTAGCCAGCCGCGTGTTCAAAGTTGAATGTAAGAACTTCGCTTCGCTTCGCTCGCTCGTTCGATTACAACGCGCAGGAGCACGTCTACGCACACGAATCAGTGCACAGCCCAGCCATTAACCTCGCATCACAACAACACAAATTATAAAAATTATGAAGCTATGACGTTTGCCTTTAGTGGCAGTTTCACACTTTGTCGTTGCAAAGTCTATGAAAGACTCTAGATTTTCGAATGTCTCTTAGGTACAATCGAAGTAGGTAACGTTTTGCGCGACTTTAATAAATGTGGTTGGTACGCACGCCTCCGCCCGGACCCGGAACGTTCTGGTGTGTTGCGCAATGTAGCTCTAGCTTCAAACAATTTTGGTTTTAATTTGTCCTTTACTACTGCGTCAAATATTTATTATTATTTACCTTCTTTTTATGCGACTTCTTATTCATCTCGTGGTCAAAAAATCTGAAACAAATGAAGTAAAAATAAAAATGACGTAAAAGTCACGTCATTATAATCGCCAACAGCTGTTGCTTTTGTACATTCGCCATGAGATATATCGGAGCGGCCAAGGTGTTCACAATATCTGAACACGCACTCTAACGCCTTGACAATAGAGGCGTGTTCAGATATTTGAGAGCGCCTTGACCGCTCCTATATATACATGTATCTGGTGGCGACTGTACCTACTGGATTTAAAAACAGAATTGTAAATCAAACATTATGTGAAAAGGCACCATATGGTGAGGAGATAAAGGTTATTGTTGATTGGTTTAGACGCGTTTTCTCGGAATCTATTTATTATGAAAATGAATAAAAGAATGCTTTTGCTTGTTAGGTACCTATATCTATATTTAAATAGTTTTGGCACTTGTTGAATGAAAATTGTCTCCGAGACAGCTTGTCGGATGTACCTATCTATAAAGAAAATCATCAAGGTTTTGGCATTTTGTTTCATTCACTCTTTTGTTATGATTATTAGTATGTTGTGTACCTACATTATTACCCGATTAAAAGTACAACTTTTAATTACACAACACTTTTTGATTTTCTTTGATTGGTTTCGGTTATAGAGTGATTCTGTTATGTCTGACCATAGGTACTCGTAGTGAATATGTAGATTATACTCAACAACTTTAGGAAGAAAGAAAGAAAGAAAATACATTTATTTACGTCAAATCAAACCGCTTTACTATGGAGCTAGCCGAGAAAACGTAAAAAAACGTATCCTCTCATTTCCGTCTCTATGGAAAGGCAGCCTAAGCGCTATAATCGCATGCTAACTAAATTGACTTAATCCCATTCGCTTTTAAGTCCTAAATTCTTTATCCAAAGCTTTTAACAATTGAAAAGCAGCCGCGGAATCTGCTTTTAATTGGACATGACAGACCGACGAAAATACGGTATCAGCCAGCCTATTATGGATAGCTTTATCCACGTGATAAAATAACTGTCACTGTTTAACACCGTGGGAAAGAAAGTGACGGACACCGTTTTATCACGCTGTCACGTAGACAAGAACGACCATCATATCCGTACAGCTGTTCGTTGCGAAAGAGACAGATCGTGTCGGATAAACTGGGAATGTATAATAATGGAGTCTGAGGAATCTCGAGTTGAAAACAATAAAATACGAATTATAAGTATGTCGTATATGAAGACTAAATTTTCAGAAATACACGAGCCCCCGCCATTCAACCAAAGTTACCTACTTTTAAAACGACAAAATCAAAACTTAACATGAAATTGACTTGAAAATTGAAGTAGGTACCATATAATTATCTGGTACTAGTTTTAATTGCTAAAATTTTTATACAAAATATACAAATGAATTAGAGCGAATAGAAGTTTTTACGTACAAAAGTTCTACGCGCTCTTTTTTTTATGTCCTACTACCTTATAACAGTTTTTAGCTACGAAAACTGGTATATAACAAACATAGATTATATAATTGTGTAACCCAGTGTCAATGTGTTCCGCTTTTCCTCGACCACGTTTCAACAAAAACAATAAAATGTTTATTTTTCGTTCAATGCGGACTGCCAAACGTACGTGAAATACGGTGATTGTTTTGACGTTTAAACCTTCGTTTTATTTGTAAAATTGGCGTTTGTTTAATATCCTTGGCTTTTAAATCAACAAAACTGAGTAAAAGCTGGCGTATGTTACATTTATTTGTTTTAACGTGTTTTAGCTACCGACGAAAAGAGAATGTCATAAGTTTGACATGTGTATGATGTGTATGTCTGTATAATCTATCTAATCTAATACCTTTAAACGAGCAATTCTTGTTTATTTATATATTTATTTATTTATTTATATTATATATTTCGGGGATCTCGGAAACGGCTCTAACGATTTCGATGAAATTTGCTATATGGGGGTTTTCGGGGGCGAAAAATCGATCTAGCTAGGTCTTATCTCTGGGAAAACGCGCATTTTCGAGTTTTTATATGTTTTCCGAGCGAAGCTCGGTCACCCAGATATTATAATTTTATACGGATTGGCGGTAAAATATAAACGCCTTTGCCCAGCAGTGGAACACTGAACCAGGCTAAAAAAACCTCAAAGCAGGTGCTACAGGAGGTAGTAGGTACAGTATCTATAGATGGTCAAGCACATCTTGTCAGTAGAAAAAGGCGCGCATTTCCATTTTCTATGGGACGATATCCCTTCACGCCTACATTTTTCAAATTTGCCGCCTTTTTCTACTGACAAGATCTGCTTGACCATCTATAAGTAGTGAGTGGCGGAACTGAACTGATTATATACCTACCTACATTATTTCTATAGAATTGATACCCAGTAATTGAACAAATTCTCGTCAGACATTAAACTAAAGAACCATCAATCAGGTCAGCAGCTAACGTCGGTATAAATCAGACAAACAGACGAATAACTTTGTATTAGATACGCCGTAAAACGTTCAGCCGGAGTATTGCTACAAGTAAATCCCACCAAAAATATATGTATGTAGAATTGTAGACAATGGATAAATGATAAATTCAGTCGCGGGATAAGTGTGGCTGGCCTTTACATTGGAGCTGTTCAGTTTATACATTGATTAGTGTTTATTGCGAGTTTATACACTTACCATTAAACGCATGTAGCAAATTTAACTAGACTCCTAAACTAAACAAAAATTGGTTGTCTGTAAAGTCGGTTTACGGACGATAATTTTGCGTGATAACGTCATAAAACATTGATGAAAAATTGCATACTTTTATACGTTACCATGGAGATCTGTCCACAACGTTACCATGGAGATCTGTCCACAACATGACACTTTTTCGTGCATGCTACCGGTGTTCGTCGATTTATCAGACGTTATCACGTCAAAAAATATAACTAAATGAATCTAAAACCCATTTCATACCTATATACATATAACTCTGTCTTTTTTTTTTCAATAATTGTTGTGTTCAAAGACAAACAAAGAATATCATAGGTAATCGGTCATGTACAATGAGCTGCGAAATTGCATGGAGAAATTATGAATGTAGTCTTTGAAAAATTCGCCGTGCATTTTTACGGCTGATGGTACCGAGTATAGCCGTGAACATCTCTGGGAAGTCGATTCTAATTTGTCCATTTTTTATATGCTCTTGAACTGGTTTTGACACAACAAACGATCGTCTTGGTGATTGTAGCGCTCATCTTTCGCACGAAATTCACTTCATTTCGCATGCACCAATCAGCGTGAACGCTCTTGATGTATCAAAATAAGATCAAAACCGTAGCAAATTGTTAAAAATGAACTTGCATAAGTTTTTAATTATTAACGTTCGAGCAGTTGGATGCACATGCACTGCCAAGGGGCGTGTTCAAATGTCAGTTTATACAATATGAGGCCGTCGGTTCAATCACTTGCCTCGTGCTGAATTGCAAGCCAAAATAAATAAAAATCATATACCTACAGCGTGCACAATGTGCACATATTTAATATAAAAATAGAATAGAAAAAATAGAACATTTATCTGGCGTAAAACATTATACGAAAAACAAAAAAACGCCAACAGTAGTTTATGTCAATGCTAAATAATGAAATTCGTTAAAATACGAGTGTGACTTTATGAAACGAGCAGAAAGCGAGTGCGAGAGCGAGATCGTTGGACCAGCGTCTCAAAGCTGTGAGTTTTTTTATTTTATTTATTCGGGAAACATACAGCACATAATAACACAATAAGGTAAAAGATATAGTTAGAACATAAGCCAAAACAGTTTCCATTTATAGTTATTACAAAATTCCTTTGCTCCGAGAAAGAAAGTACAATTATTAATTATTTTGAATTTAAAAGTAGAATGTAACAGTAACATTCAGTAACGAGCACGATTAAAAATATAACAAGCATAATCTAGAATTTGGAAAATACCAAGCACAATTTTTAATTTAGAATTTAGAATTTGAAATTTCAAACAATAGATACAATACAATAACAATTAGAACAAGACAAGATTACAATTTTATTATTTTATTACAAGCTACGAATGAACGGAATTTGCCAAATTATGTGTTATTTTTTATTTTGTCTGAGTTAAGATTAGGATCTCGCTTGAGAGTGTGAATTTTATTTTTTTTAACAAAAAAATATAGTTGTCTGTAACGTCGGTTTACGGATGATAATTTTGCGTGATAACGTTATGATGATATAAAAACATAAACATAGATGAAAAATTGCATACTTTTATACGTTACCATGGAGATCTGACCACAACGTTGCCATGGAGAACTGTCCACAACGTTACACTTATTCGTGCATGCTACCGGTGTTCATCGATTTATAAGACGTTATCACGTCAAAAGATCGCAAGTTTTCCACGCCCTACTATCGTGCCCAATCCACTGTACCACTACTACCAGTTTGGCATTGACATAAACGTCATCGAGAACGTAATATACTTTCTATGCATCTCGCTCGTATATACTCGCATATTAGTGCAAGCGAGATGTATAGAAAGTAAATTACGTTCTCGAAAGCGTTTATGTCAGTTTTGACACTGTCAGTGACTTATGGTACGGGCTCTGGTGACATTATACGCTCTAATCATTATCATTAAATTAAACACTCCACTGATATTCGCCTGTCATTTGTTTCTCGAATGTCATAAATGTCATAATAAACGTTGGCAGGTAGCTCTGCTTCGGTGGAGCGCGGAATATCGATCATTCGCCGAAATGATATCTTTGAAGATGTGACAAATTGGTTATGGAGATTAGTCCAGATTTTGACTTGTGGAAAAATTTTGTTCATATTTTTAATAATTTATTGACTTGCTATAGACATGCTAGAGATTAATAAAGACGTTAAAATGACAAATTTCTTCTAAACAAAAACATTTAAATGAAAATTGTCATGTTTTTAAAGACATATTGGTCATCACCTTCCTCGCGTTGTCACGGCTTTTGGCCACGGCTCATGGAAGCCTGGGCTTCGCTTGGCAACGAATCCCGAGAATAGGCTACATGACTAATTTTCATTTATGGTATCAATCGATCGGGTTTGTTTTTAGGATCAAATGTCTATATGGGACCCATTGCATTAAAGTAACACAAAAGTCAGAAATTGTAGTCAAAGGCCGACAGTCGCACTTCACTCGCGAAACGTCCTAAACAAAACGACAAGGGAACGTGACGTCATGGTCTCTGGGAGCCCATCTTGTAGTATGGACAAAACAAGAAAATTGCGTTTTTGTCGGTGAAATATTGCGTTTATGTATATAGTTGCTATACAATAATTTTTTGGATGAAATGTAAGGAATCGAATGGTACCCTTACTTTTATCGTTTTTGGAAGTAAAAAAAAAACTTAAATTTTGAAATTTTCAGGTCCTGTATTTTTGTAATTTTTCAATATTTTATTTTAATATCCACATTATTGTGATAAATTGCTCGTTTGCTATCTATTTTACTAGATTTTGTTATAAAATTCAATATGTGTCATCATCCCTATATACCTATTGGTCATTCAAGCTTATTTAGCAAGTTTTTTTTTCGGTACGATAGTGTTGACACTAGGACACGATAATTGTGCACACTTCCGCCGACCTGGCAACCCTGAATTGTTTGATAAATATATCTTTGGAATCGGATCTTTAGGGATTGCGATTTTCTATTTCGAACGTTACTTGTGTTGTGTTAAAATAAATCGGTTTTATAGGGAATCTGTTCTAAAAATAATTTATTATAAACACTCGGTGATACAGCTTTACAGCTAGGTACTGAGATTATCGAGTTTCGTCTCAATTGAACTAAAGGTTGTACATTGTAGAATTTAGGGCCGCTGAGGTTACTTATTATAAAAAATCTTCCTCCGAGTTACGAAAACGTAATAAATATTTAAATCAACGAGGTAGGTTACCTCTGGGTTAGAAGGTCAGATGGCAGTCGCGTTCGTAAAAACTAGAGCCTACGTCAATTCTTTGGATTTGTTGTCAAGCGGACACGGAGTGACAAAATGCCGGGATAACGCGAAGGAATAAGTATATAAAATAAAATTACACACAATTTATTCGAAAACAGTTTTGATTTCGTATTAATTACGTCCAGAATAAGGAACTCTTCAAACCAACCAATAACCCAAAAAAAAGGGCAGCAAAATAAAAATCTGTCCAAAATCCAAATACGGGTGTGGTAGGTATCCCCAGTATATCCACTTGATGGTATGATCTCATCCATTAACTTTGAGTGTGCTATTAAACTAAATTTAGTAAAGTGCATTTAAGTCTGAAATTAGACAAGCAGATAGTTTGTAAGCAGGTTTTGGTAACTTCAATGTAATTTTAATTTAATTGTTATTATTTATTTATCAGGTATGTTAGAATCCTGATAAAAAGTAAAGTACCTAATGGACAATTTTTTTTTATGTGTACCTACTCGTGCTTTTTCATTGTTATCTACTTAATGAATATTTTTATTTTTGACCAGCTCAACCAAATCTTGTCAGTAAAAAAAGGCGCGAAATTCAAATTTTCTATGGGACGATATCCTTTCGCGCCTACATTTTTCAAATTTGCCGCCTTTTTCTACTGTCAAGATCTGGTTGACCAAGTATAAATATACATAATTAACCTCAAATTGAGGAGTCATTTAATGATTGAGATATTTGTTAATTTAAACTAAAACTTGGAAATTTGTTTTTTTTTTTTATATAGTTTATAGACATAAAACAGCGGTAAACACCTTTATTCTCAAATCTCATGTCTTTTCATGTTTATGATCAAAAATATCAAAATCATAAGTCGTGTTTCCGGGGCGTCACACTAATAAAATCCATACATATAATAAGTACTAAAACATGATGTTTTTAGGTTTTTTTTTTAAATAACAATGAACTTAATTATTATAAGCTCATTATTAAGATCTTAAAAAAAATAGTCTAATACTAACCACAGATTCCGTTCCAAAACATCCATTAATTTAAAAAATCACAATCCACTTTTCACAATACGGAACGTAAAATTTCCCGCCGAAATCACAAAAATGGCCGCACGGCGCGACCGTTTCCCGCCCAGCGCGCCCTACTATGCCGCGGTCGCTTGACACAATAAAATTATGCATTCAGATTTCAGACCGCCTCGCCACGTTTTCATAATATAATAACCAAGAAGCTTATAAAGGGATTGGAGTTTAATGTAGAACAATTTGGGAGTTTATTTATCTACTGGAAATCTTTCTGCGCGTCGATTTTCACGAAATTATTCAATAAACTAGCGACCCGCCCCGGCTTTGCACGGGTTAACAAATTATACATAAACCTTCCTCTTGAATCACTCTATCTATTTAAAAAAAACCGCGTTGCGTACCTAGTTTTAAATATCTAAGCATACATAGGGACAAACAGACAGCGGGAAGCGACTTTGTTTTATAACTTTTATACTATGTAGTGATGTTTTACTATACGTTCTAAGAAAGTTACCTGAAAAAAGAGAAAACCTTGAGAAAACATAAGTTTGACGTCGTTCAAGGTCATATCCTCAATATTTATTGCAGTTCCATGAGTAGGTAATACCTAGAGCACGGAAGTTCAGTCGCCATCATTGATGCCATATTTGATGCTGACTGTACTCCTTACTGTAATCCTTTACTGTCCACGCCGTGAAGCTATGGAACGAGATACCGGTGTCCGTGAGGCAATCCCAATCTGTAGCATCACTCAAGGAGAGGTTTAAAAAATTGTGGCTTTCCGATACATAAGTAATTCGGTTTTCCTCGATTAGTATACTTCTTTAGTTTCCTTTACTTTTCTGGTTCGAGCTCATATCTATTTATTTATGATATATATTGAGTATTTATTTATTTATTTTATTTAGGTTATATTTATATATGTACGCTTTATTTTTGTTTATTTAAGTATTTCTATTTATGTTTATATATATTATTTGTAGCAATGTGTATTCAAAACTTGCATTTCATTAATTTTAGTGATTGTACACTATTGTTTTTTTTGTCATTCATCGTTACTTTTGTTTTGTTTTATTCGTTTCCTCAAAGGTTAACTGGAAGAGATCCCATACAGGGATAAGTTCGCCTTTGTTGTATTTAATTTACTCTGTAACTATGTTTCTCGTGTTTTTATTTCCATGTGCAATAAAGTATATACATACTGTACATAAAGTAGCCGTCATTAGAACTTGCGAACTATGTAAACAAACCGCCATATTGAAATTGTCTCTGAATGATGAATTTACTAGTGATGGGCAAGACTCTTACTTACTACTTTACTAATGTCAAACCATATCGAATAATAAAATACCAAAATTAAAAAACAAGTAGTTACTTATTTTTAATTTGTTTAATCACGATCAGAAGACAAATTGGTACTTAAGAATGATGTATTGATGTATTTTACAATCGCGGCGGTAGGTACAGATCGTGAGTTGGGTAGTGTGTAGCGGGGTTATATCACAAACTTTAGTCACAACACTACCCATCATAGACAATTGTAGAATTTAAAAGAATCAAAAACGTCATTCCATCAGGTCCTAATAACCTAACTTATGAAACCATTTTAAACTTTTAATTAAATATCCAAGATACATGTGTGTGTAGGTACTAGGTATATGTGTATAGTGTGAATTGTGTTTGATGGGGTAGTGTGAAAATTCAAGGAAAAACAGTCTCAAAACAAAGTTACATTGTTTGTTTACATAGTTCGCAAGTTCTATTGACGGCAACTTTTAGAACTGGATAGTTCTGCCACTTTGATTACTAATCAAAATTAACCTTTACCACACTGAGTAGGTACCTAATCATAGCGGACTAGATAAAATGTTCTGAAAGAGAAGATCATACTAGAGGACTGTGTTTCACTCACACTAGTTACACTTTTCTCATAAATTGCTACGGCCAATTGATTTATCGTAATATACTGTAGACGCGCGCGTCAGTTGACATTTCTGGTGGTCAAAGGGTTAATTGAAACAAGAGACGATGCTCTAGTTTGACTTCTCTTTCGGTGCACTTTTGTTGGTGGATGAAGTAATTTCTCAGTCCAGAATAGATTCTACAGGACTGTGGTATAATTTTCTTGATAACCATAGAGGCCCGGGCTATTTCTCGGAATAATTTGGCAAGAGTAGCATGCCAAATATTTTCAATGGCGCGAGGTCCGTTCTATGAGACGTATTTCGTAATGATGCCAATGATTTGGTTTGGTTTTGGACTGAGTTATGACTGGGACGCTGCATTGCCAAGGTGTTAGTAGATGACTAGCTAATTACCGTAGCCCAGACCAAGGGGGCTTTAAGCCGTGAGAAAAAGGATTTCAGCATTTTTGGAAATTCATTACGAAATTACTTTACGAATCCACGCGTAGGCACAGAATAAATAATAGTACCTACTAGGCACAGAAGATTCACTCTCTAACAAAACGCGTCTATTACGACAGACATGACCGCTAGGTGGCGCAAGCGCTAGCGGGCGTGCGTTCCTTAGCGGTGCGCGGCAACTACTATGGCTGGACACCAAAATTGGTGTGGGCCGCATGTACTTGTAGGTACTTGTAGCGACGCGACGAAATCGCGGAGTAAGCCACGCCTGGCGTAGGTAAGTACGAAGTCACCGCGGGACATCTAGTAGGTATAGTAAATGTAAATGCCTTGATGATTTCAAAGTCGTCCTTCTTGCAGCACTCCTTTGAACCTATTTCACTGTAATGTGACTGTGATGCAGCCGTAACGTTCTCCCACGCGTCCCGCGACTCTGATGCCAGCCGCAGGCGTGAGGTATAATTTAGATTTCAGTTAAGTATCTAATTAGTGAGCGCTATAAAACAAAACTCAATTAATCCGTTGCATTTAAAAGCTTCTTGGAACGGTTGACGCTTTTATAAAGTAGGACGCATTAGTGAGGAGATAAATTTTCGGAGCAGTCTTAATTATAATCAGAAGCGTTGGGAATACTTCAACGGCGCACGCACAGCGCACACGGGTGCCAATTAGGGTTTGCTCCCGGTACTGAGTTTGTATGGTACAAACTCAGTACCGGGAGCAAACCCTAGTGCCAATGGTGCCATTGTAGGTAAAATCTGCCGCACGGGTCCGCGCCAGTTAGCGTTGCTCAAATGGTCAGAATACCTACCTACTATTTTTCTTTAACTCTGTCACCCGCGCCATGAACCCTCGCCAGATAGCGGACGCCCTAACACGACTATTTAACCTTTCATGTGTGTGTAGTGATCAAAAATCGTGGGTTATAACCTCGATTCTAATAAACCTAGAGTTAAAAATATTGTTTTTGCGTAATTAGAGTGACAGAGAAAAATGCCCGCAATTTGCGAAATTCGATTTTCGCGGTTATAGCCCAGGCCGCGTAGCCAACATGCCAATCGCTTACGCTCCGTAGCGATCAAAACGCAACTGTCACTGTCGCACTAATATGGAAGAGTGATTAAGAGACACAAAGCGTTTCGTTGTCGAAGCGATAGCAATGGTCACCTTGGCTAGGCCGGCAGTAGGTACTTTAAAAGGTTAAGACATCCTATTAAGTATGCATTACCTATATCAGAGGAAGCGTCGGATAGGACACCAACAAAATATTGTAGACGAGCATACCTCAACGAGGTGTGGAAAGGCGTGGGCGCGCGTCAACACGCTGGAGATCGCTGCCAATGTCAACTAACTGTTTAGATGGTAATCTAAAACACGTGTTAGGTTTTTATGTGACAGTCAGCAAACGAGCAGACATGCCGTCTGATCGGAAGCCGACACCGTCGCCCATGGACATAAGCAACACCGGAGGAGTCATGCGTTACCGACCCCCGAATCCTGAATACCAGCGCTGGTGGCCTAGCGGTAAGAGCGTGCGACTTGCAATCCGGAGATCGCGGGTTCGAACCCCGGCTCGTACCAATGAGTTTTTCGGAACTTATGTACGAAATATCATTTGATATTTACCAGTCGCTTTTCGGTGAAGGACAACATCGTGAGAAAACCGGACTAATCCCAATACGGGCCTAGTTTACCCTCTGGGTTGGAAGGTCAGATGGCAGTCGTTTTCGTAAAAACTTGTGGCCACGCCAATTACTGGGATTAGTTGCCAAGCGGACCCCAGGCTCCCCTGAGCCATGGCAAAATGCCGGAACAACGCGAGGAAGATTATAAACCAACTTATTGAAGGTATAGAGCGACCATCGGGATAGTACCTAACTTTAAAAGGCTATCGGCTACTTACCACTACAACCTGTACGTAAAATGTCTGTATGTAGGTACATTCAGAACATCAAAATCGCTACCAGGATATCAGCTCACCAGACTCAATTTATTATCGTTTAATCCGGGCTGTCGCCATTAAGCCCGCTGTCTTCGCGATGTATACGAAAAATAATAAACAAAGGAGAGTCATTAAAATGGGCTATTTCGGGTCGTCTGGGGCGTAAGTAACGGCCCGAACCAAATGGATGAGGCGCAAGGGACAGGCGTAAGGCCTGCGTGGACGCTCGAGTTGGGCGTGCAGCGGGGCGGGGCGTGCGGCGTGCATGTTAAACAAATGCAAAGCGTATAGGAGCGGCCTTAGTGCACGCTGCTAAAATTATTCCTGACCCTGACGGCACGCTGCACGCCCCGCCGAACGTTCCGCTTCGAGCGTCTACTCAGGCCACACTTAGTGATTAAGGCAGTGAGACAGGCTATTTCAGCATAATCACCCTGACATGAAAGTGGCGCGACCTGCAAATTTAACAGTGTTAGCAACAAGCAGACTAACCGACTCGACACTAATCGATACGACAGCCAGGGCGGCCATCGCTCTTGAAATACGGGCGGCCTTGTTCTGTGTCGGATAGAAGCTAGGTGTGTCTTGTAGGTGCCTGTTACTGATTTGTTGGGGCAGCGAATACGGGTGGCCTTGTCCAGAGTTTCTAGGTCTTCGCTAGGTTGGCGGTTTCATGGTGTACCTAAGTCTGGTAAGCGATTGTATTATGTCTTATTGGGGGGAGTAGGTACTATTACGCAAACGAATGACTTCGTCGCATAACTCGGCAATTGGTGACTATTTAAGCCGAGCTTCAAGCTTTAGAGTAGGTACCGGTCAGAGATTACGTAGTTTAAGATTTGGTTGTAAATGTTATAATTTGTAAATATTAGTATTTTAATCTCATTATGTAAATATGTAAAAATCTTGACTTGTTAAACAACAAATTTTACCAATAAATCAGACGAGTAAGATGGTCTTCGCTTCGCCACATTGACGTAGGTACCTTACCTAAACTTAATAACTCACATATTTATAATAGACGGGTCTAACGCGAAATGTATTCAATTACCTTTATGTACCTTACCTACTCATCAAAGCGTGCCACTGCGTGCATTGGACACGGAACTAAATATTATTATAGGACATTTTCTAATTGTACTGAAAAAGTATTTGACTTGCGCCAACCCCGATCTGGCACGACAATGAGATCAATGCATACGGTGTATTTGTGTAGGGAATGTAGGCAGTATGTTACACGTTTCATACACGCGTTACCGCTGATTTGGCGGCCCAACACGATAAATTAACTATATATTACAATGTAGTTTATTCTGTTACATGAACAATATACAGTGTGCTTTTTAGGGTTCCGTACCCAAACGGTAAAAACGGGACCCTATTACTAAGACTTCCGTCTGTCTGTCACCAGGCTGTATCTCATGAATCGTGATAGCTAGGCAGTTGAAAGTTTCACAGATGATGTATTTCTGTTGCCGCTATAAATAAAATTGCTCGCAAGAATTGCTCGTTTAAAGATAAGTAACTAGAATTAAAAAAAACAACAGTATTGTCATACATTTATTTACATTAAGATACTGTTGATTTATTTTTATGCATTGACATAGATTTCATGTTTTCATATAAATTTCATTTAAGTTCCCTATGGTATTGTATACTTAGTGCTTACTGTCTCACGACAGCTAAAGGAATGAATTGTTACTTAAACATAGTTGGTAGGATCCTATTAAAGTGGTATACGCGTGCTTCCGTGAGGGACAAAACATAATAGGCAATGCGACACTATGATTGGTCGAATTTATCTGTTGCCCACCATAATCCATACTAATTTACGGTGGGGAATAAAAAAAATGTGTGACCGTGACAAGGACAAGGGTTCCCCTCATCTGGCATAATATTGTTTGTCAGAAATACATTTCGCATAACATGTATCGCAGAAACACTTTTAGTCGAATGATAATTTTGCATAACTATTATTTGGCATTACTATTTACTACGCATACAATACATTTTGCAGCATATCATTAAGCAGAAGATTACTGTTGCCGATTTTCGTTTAGCATAATTTTATGTACCATAACCATCCTGCAGCATATTCTTATTATGGCATAATTATGGTTAAGTAAGAACTGCGACCCCAACAAAATTGGACGTGTGCCAGAAAACAAGGTTACTTAGGTTATGTTAGAATTGCGACCTCCTACAAAAACGAATGGCTGTCAGAAAAATAGGTTAGGTTAGATTAGAGCTGCGACCTCCTACAAAAACGAATGGCTGTCAGAAAAATAGGTTAGGTTAGGTTAGAGCTGCGACCTCCTACAAAAACGAATGGCTGTCAGAAAAATAGGTTAGGTTAGGTTAGAGCTGTGACCTCCTACAAAAACGAACGGCTACCAGAAAAGTAACATCAACTGCCATAAAAACAGATTATGTTAGAGCGTACTAGGTACTGCAGCACATGGTAAGTCAATTAAAACCATTTTTCTACTCCCGTACTTTTATTTGTCATTTAAAGGGTCGTGCACACACCTTTAAAACCCTACCTTATAGTTGTCAAGACAAGTCTTTAGTCTATTCCCCAAAAAAGAATTTGTGCTTACACGTAGTATCTTTTTGGCGATTTTACGATACTTCGTGTAATCACCATTTTGAATAAAAAATCAAAAAATTGAATATAAAAAATATTGAATGAAATACAGTGTTACCAACCTTATTTTAAATGTCATCTCTGACAAATACGTGAACCATAGACATGTTTTTTTTTAATTTCATTCATTCATTCATTCTTTTCCCGGCCTTACCCTTCATTTTTGCTACTTCTTGAATTAAAAATATTTGTTATATTTACAATTTTATTTCAAAGTAAGTGCTTGGTCGTAGAAAAAGTATTGTATGCAACGTTGTTTAACCGAGTCAAAAAATACTCGTAGCGTCTTTATTACTCACGCCACGCGCCTTTTTTGACCTCTCTTAAACAACGGTTGCATAAAATACTATTATAACATCACCTTTAATTAAACTTGATAGTTTTATGCCACCAAAATAGTATGCAATACATTTATCTGCGAAATCAATATTCGTTTAAAATACTATTATGATCATCAACAGTATGCCAAAATATGGTTCTGGATTATAAAACTCTGCGAAGTGATTGTATGCTAAATGATACTATGCGAAAGGTAATTCTGCCAAACGACATTTCTGCCAAACGACATTTCTGCCAAGTAACATTATGCAATACAAATATATCTCAAAAAACTTTCTGCAACACATTAGTAACTCCAAGGACAAACAATAATAGCGCTTTCGCTGTACTCCTACTGAAAGATACATAAGACTATCCCGTTCTGTCAGTTATCCCCACCACTTATGCCCTATCCAGTTAAAATACTAGATTCATGTACTTAAACCTGGTCAAGCAAATCATGTCAGTAAAAAAAGGCGCGAAATTCAAATTTTCTATGGGACGATATCACTTCGCGCCTACATTTTTCAAATTTGCCGCCTTTTTCTACTGTCAAGATCTGCTTGACCAAGTATATCCAATGTTTTTTCTTACATTTCAGAAATTCTAGCTAGACAAGTAATATTACAAAGACTGATGTATGAGATCATACAGATATATTATATGATGTATGAAATGTGTCTCGTGAAATACTAACATACTGGAAAGCGCCATCTATAACAATGATGAGACACATGAAGTTTTATGGAGTTGTAGATTTACCCCCGTATTCATAAAGGTCTGCTAAGTTAATCAGCTGATGATCATCGTTTCTCCCTCTCTATGACATAACAACAGATAGGGACAGACGACGATCATCAATTGAGGAGTGTCTTTTCAAAAGGGTTTATTTTTTTCTTAGCGGTACTTCTAGAGAGAACCTTGCTCAAGAAAACTTAAGGTCCAATTTAGAAATAGATTCCCAGAAAAATAAACCCTTTTGAAAAGACACTCCTCAATTGATTAAGTTAGCAGCCGATTATGAATAACGCCATAAATGTTTTTGTGTATTTTCTTGTGTAGACTAGACTAATCTAGCTAGCCAAATAATGTATGTCAATAAAATATTTAACGGTTGCTGTTTAACTTATTCATTTTACAGATATGTTTTTGTTCAAGTCTGTATAACGCAATGCATACCAGTGTATAAGAAACTCTTGCAGACACTTTCATTACATTTAGGGTGCCTTTTCACAGAGGGGAAGATGAGCGGGCTGTGGCGGGAGATGACAGGAGACATTAGCATTGGTTGTTGCTGTTCTGCTGGAATACCAAATCTAATAAGCAGAATATCTAATCTAATACTATTGGTCGATTCCCATTCCCACACGACTCCTCTGGGTTCATCCACATATTACGTCACAGTAACAGGGGGGTCATACGAAGTGACAGTAAGTATGTATTAACACATTCAGTGCCGAAAACCCGACTATCAGGTATTTTATGATTTCGTTCCCAGGCCGGACGACCCGATAGTCGGGATCGTGGTACTACAGCTTTAATATGACGAAATTTTTGTGGCCTGGAGCGGATGTCTTGTTTGGCTGGGTGGCAATGAACGTGTTGAAGACCTATATTTTTCGTATGAAAAAGTGTAAGGGAGGGAATTGAAATTTTGTGTGATGTAATTAATGGACGACCCCTCTCATCTCCGCTCATATTTTCCTCAGTGGCAAGGCAGCCTTAGAATCTTATTGGCTAAACTTTACACAAGTCGTCCAAAGTGACTTCTGGCAAAAAGTACTTCAGTATGTAGATTTTCTAACATGTTAATATGTATGGCCTTTATGTAACCAACATAGTTGTGAACTTCTCCTACATACATTAGTACATAACATAAACAGATATATAATTTAAACCTTTACGGTCAAACTTATTTTTGCATTCGGGTTAAAATATTTGGCCATACAATACTTGTAGTGTAGAAATAACATAAAAAATACAAGACTTTTATTTGGGTTGAAATATTTGTCCGTACCACATTGTATGAGTCTAAAGAATCCTATAATGCAGGCCAAGTCGACCCACAATCTTCTTTGTCACATATCGTAGTCGAAGTAGGAATGACGGGCCAAGTCAATGATGTCCACTATGTCGGTCTTGAGTCTCAGTTTGAGGATCTCCCGCCAGATGGCATCTCGGTGCTCCTTGTTGGTGATACCCATTCGGAGGAGTGTGGTGTCATTGATTCGGATTAATGCTCTGCCGGTGATGTCATGCTGGAAACAAAAAGTTTAGCTTTAACTTTTTGAGATTGTTATTTGGGTTTTTTTTAGAAGGTTCTTGAAAAAAAAAACTTAGATTTTAATTTATCTCTGACTGAATTCAATTGTGGAATGAATTTCCTGTTGACATTTTTTTAGGGTATGGTCTATAGTTCAGTTCTTTGCTTTTGCAGTGAGTAAGAATATTTTAATATAAAACAAAGAATGTAAGAAGAAGGAGAGAAATTAGTATGTTTATATTTAATTTTTTTATATCATTTGACCATAAAGTTTATCAAGGGCATTGTATTAATAATAATTCTAATAATTGCTGTATAATTCTAATTTTATTTGACATGTAAATTGGCTTTATGAATAAATGAATATGAGTATTATATTAGCATTAGTGTTCGTCACAGAATTTAATTATGACACATAATGTTACAACACCTTATCAGACGAGCATTACTTTTGATTGGTTTACAGTGTACAGTCACCATCAGATATATCGGAGCGGCCAAGGTATTCACAATATCTGAACACACACTCTAATGCCCTGACAATAGAGGCGTGTTCAGATATTTGTGAGCACCTTAGCCGCTCTGATATATCTGATGGTGACTGTATAATAATGATTTATTATAAACTGTGTTATAACTTAGGGAAGAATATCAACACTACTATATGAGAAGTACCTCCAATGGTCAAAAATACTTCTTGTAAGCTATAAAATAACATAAAAATTATGTACCTCATGAAACCTTTGCCAATACATATTATAATAGTCACTGCAGTGTCTGCTCAGCCATTTCTGAACATCCGCTTCGGTCCATAGATACACAGCTTTAGGACGAGTGGCCCGCGTCTAAAACATACGTTACCTACTTGATAAAATAATGTTGAGGTTAAACAATAAAAGTAAACTATTGACAATTTACCTTCGGCTTGTTGGAGCTTGCATTCGTTTCTTCCACCATGTTTCTGACGATTTCGTGACGAATTACTTTAAATCTTTTACGGGCATAGTATTTTAGCTATATTTATCAAAAACCCTACACAAATATACAAATTTTACAATATTTTAACTACTTATGACATTCATGACGTGATATGTCAAGATTCAAGATTCAAGATTGTCAAGTGAAGTGACATATGGACGGAACTGACGGGAGCTAATAATGCGCAGCCAAAGTGATGCTTGCCGCGACATAGCTGAATCACGTTTCCATTCTTCCAAAATACTAACAAATTAGTTTGCCAGAGTATATGTGCGAGCATTATCGTCCTTATGGCTTTTACAGACCATGATGCAACAAATGGCATACGGTTTTAGATAACTGCAATCGATCAAATCAATGCTGGAGTGTAAGTCGCACGCGATTATCGCGTCGTCTGCAGAGGCCATAAAGCTTGATCCGGTGCGATATGGGTGTGAGAGAATGTCAGATATCGGTTTTCGATAATTTCGATTGATGTTGGCCTTAGGTAGGCTCGAGCGCCTACTTTAAAAATCTATGTATAGGTAATTGTAGTTTCATTTTCAGGCTATTTAACCCTCTCGCTGTACTTAAAGCTTGAAGTCTTGAACCTTGATGTTAGCTAGTAATTTCTTACTAAAATTTTAGTTTGAGGGATATATTAAATCAAACGAAATAATACTAGTGAGAAAGATTTATTTTGTCCTTATATTCTTATATAATAAAACTTACTCTAAGCAGTTGAGCAAGTTTGAAAATTTGCATAATAAGTAAAAAATACAAACACACTTCGGAGCAAGCATACAAGTACTGTACTTGGCTATAAGTAGGTTTGTACTGGCCGTTTCCGATATTCAAGTTAATTTCAAAGGCCTTCAGAAAAAGTACACCAACAGTTGCCAGATATTATGGGCCCAGCCCGCTTTGTTGTTCAATGTGCTTCGGCAAGAACAATTTACAGTTGCATGAAGTAACATCTACAGTTTTATTTTTGGCAGAGCTTTTACATCAGTCGGCAGCTTATCTCTAGAAGGAATCCATGAGGCTCAAAGGCTTGTTACAGCAGTATCCTCAAACCCTGGATTCTCGTTTCCTTGTCCTTTCTTCTCTTGTTTTGCTTGTTTGACGCTAACCTCAACTTGGTCGACGGTGTCCATCAGGGGCAGATTACGTGTTTCCGGGGTGAAAAGCAGGCAGATTCCGGACAGGAAAGCTGCACCGCTGAAAAAGCAGGCTGGTAGTGCGGGGTGTATAGGTGTCTGCAAAAGAAAAAAAAACAGGTTGATCACCATCCTTTGTTTCATGCCTACGTCCAAACATACGTCCGAACTTCATATATACTTTTGTCCACAATTCGCATTGGCTCAGCTGAGTAACCTGGTTCACTGGTGCCGTTATGTCCAATTTTAAGTTTTATTGTGTCAGAAGTTTGCTGCTCTGCTGAGTTCCGACAATCCGCTTTATTGCTGGTGCAAACATACTCCTAAATCTGGTCTGACCCTGGTGACATAAGCAAAATTGGCATAGACTACAGAATAAACCTTTCCCTCTTCGAGGAAAGTTTGTAAAAGGTGTAAATTCAGCAATCATAGCAGACGAGCCGCCTGATGGACAGCGGTGATCGTTGGACATAAGCAACTGACAGCCCTAAATACCAGCATCTTGAAGAACTCCATGTAACAGCGCAAAGGAAAATAGATATCCCAGAAATTAACTTTGGCGTGTTTGGGTATGACCAATATTAACTTACCAAGATTGGCGTGATAGGTGCCAGCATCCCTCCAACCCTGGACATGAACGAGCATAGCCCCATGAGGGTGCCGCGGGCGTTGGTCGGGAACAGCTCCATGGTGTAGGTGACGGCACCCGTGAAGCAGGCGGCAATGAACATCTTACCCAGCAGGAACAAGGTTATCTTGGCCCACACGGCGTCTAGAAATACAGTTTATGATTAATTTAACAGTATGTAAATTTTTAAAAGGAATTGTCAAAAGCTAAACTATAGGTACATAGTTTTTGTGGGTTTTTAGGGTTCCGTAGCCAAATGGCAAAAAACGGAACCCTTATAGATTGAAACTTGGTAAGTAGATGTATTCTGTGAACCGCATTAAGATTTTCACACAAAAATAGAAAAAAAATCCCCATACTTAGAACTGAAACTCAAAAATTTTTTTTTCATCAAACCCACACGTGGGGTATCTATGGATAGGTCTTCAAAAATGATATTGAGGTTTCTAATATCATTTTATTTCTAAACTGAATAGTTTGCGTGAGAGACACTTCCAAAGTGGTAAAATGTGTGTGTGGGGGACATATTAACCTTCAGGCACGCACGCAGAACCGATGCAAAGCGCGCCACATAAAATATACCCGTACATCAAGGGCAGCCGCCTCCCACACTTGTTCATCAGCACCAGCGCTACCAACTCCCCGGGGAACGACATGACTGTCGCCAGCAAGAAGTTCGTATACTTATCCCCAGGCAGCCACACAGAGTTTACCATCAGCCCATAGTACACAAACGACGCTGTGAATCTACACGTCATCAATACTAGCAACCTCTTCCAAATCTCTCTAGACGTGAACACCCGTTTCCAAGATTCCTTCTTTTCGTACGCTCCCAAGTTAAACTTATTCTTTAGCTTTGTCTCATCTATATTGATAAAGTCACTGCGATCTATGTTCAGTTTATTCGTATCAGCTATTAATAGTAAGGTCTCTTTGGCTTGTTCGATTTTGTTATTTAAAATCTGCCATCGCGGGCTCTCTCTCATGAGGTAGGTGTAAGAGAGGAAGAGGATGGGTGGGCTGCAGATGATGCGGATGAGGGTCTTCCAGTAGGAGCTGACCATGGCGATGCAGGCGAAGATGGCTTCGCCGACATAAATGGCGTAGGCGAAGACCACGCCCGCTAAGACTCTTTGGTTTTTGCCGCTGCTTTCTATCACTGAAAGCAAATTTAAAAGATATTACTTCATGTTCATACTCAGCCTTACTTATTGTATAGTAGTAGTGTACGTATTATAGACGCGGCTGGGTTTGGGCATGGACAAAAGGTTTGTAAGCTGTAGTCTCGCTTTTCTTGAAAGTTTGAAGGTTGTATCTTCCAACCCCAGGTAAATTGGAGACAAATGAATTCATCTTTATATTCAAACTAAATGTAGAATGCAACACTGCAGCCGTTATACAAATAGATATAAACAAAGTGTAGCAACTGCAAATTATACGTAATTATGTATAGGTACCTTAAACGGCTTAAACTATATGAACTGCTAGACAATTTACATTACTAAACAAATAGGTACTGCTAGTTCTAGCCTGGATATTATAATTCTATTGACATAGGTAAATGTAATCTCATTGTTTATACGATGATAAATAGCTACATTACTAAAGAGGTAATCTGTGACTGGTATTACAGTATTTGTATTACAGTACACATGGCGCTAATTTACCGCCCTAGTGCGGTAACTATATAACACTACGTGCGTATGTCGAAAATTTAAAGGGACATAAGTATGTACTGTAAAACGTCATAGAACTCGTCATATAAAACCAAGTGACGGACTCCTTGGCCCTGGCCTGGAGTCATCCAAGTCCTAATAAAAAAACACGATTGTAACAGTGTAAGGCCTGAGTGGACGCTCGAGTCGGGCGTGCAGCGGGGCGGGGCGTGCGGCATACATGTTAAACAAATGCAAGCGTATAGGAGCGGCCTTAGTGCACGCTAATCAAATTACTTGTGAGCCCGACGCCACGCTGCACGCTCCGCCGAACGCTCCGCTTCGAGCGTCCACTCAGGCCCTACACTTACTGATAACCATAGCGGCAGAATACGTCCCGCCCGTGATAGCAGCTTCGCAGAACTCGATAATGATGTATTGGTAGTAGGCGGTGACGAAGGTCTTCAGGTGGCCCAGGATGCCGCCGATGGAGCAGATCACTAGCGTTGGCTTGCGGCCAAACCTGAAGACAGAATTTGTAGTGGTTGGTAAAAAACAGGAAAAAATTGAATGTCAAATGATGATTAAACCAAAAATTATTTCACGAAAACAATTACGAGTAACTCGACTCTAGTACTGGACTCGTGGACTGCACTAATATTGCTTGTTTAACAGTTCTGAAGAATAATTTTCTTACTCACTTATCAGACATCCATCCAGCGATAGTCATGGATAAGACCATTCCCGCGCTGTGCACCGTTCCTACGAGGTTGGACTTCCACGGCTGGCAGGCCAGGTCTAGCTGAAACATCATGTAAAGACCTTGAGGACTTCAAACTAGCATAAATATCATATGGGGTAACATAATATGCAGATTATAAAGCTCTAGGACCTACTACATCGTTGGTTTAGAAAGAAGGGACTACATAGTACCGACCTCACACAGTTCCGTAGGGTTGGTCTTGTGTTGGACAAATAAAGTCCAAAGTCTCTCTATGGTCCACTATGGTCCAAAACGAACTCGATGTTCTTGGTTTAGGCATAACTATTACTAACTAAAATAGTTTCATAAATACCGGAAAACACCCATAAAATTACTTACTAAAAATAAAATTGGTATTAGTTTATTTATTGCCTTCACCAATTTCAGAAACGCTAAGGCCACTTTAAATAACCAAATAATAGATAGGGTAAAAAGTTATAAGTATTTGGGTTGTTGGTTAAATGAAGACTGGGGATCAGAGAAGGAAATACGAACGAGAATTGAAATAGCCAGAAACACCTTTCAGAAAATGAGGAAACTTTTAACTAACAGAAAAATAAACCTAAAACTGAGGTGGCGAATGGTTAAATGTTACATCATCCCAATTCTTATGTATGATTCCGAAAGCTGGACCCTGAAAAAGAATTTGGTCAACAAAGTAAGGGCTTTTGAAATGTGGATTTATCGAAGGATGCTCAAAATTAAATGGACAGATAGAATAACTAATGTCAGAGTTTTGGAAATCATGAATAAAGGCTTAGAAGTAGTATCAACAATTAAGAAAAGGAAAGCAGCATATTTTGGACATATATATAGAAACAATAAATACAACCTACTGGAATTAATAATTGAAGGAAAAATTTAAGGGAAGCGTGGCCGTGGTAGAAGGCGCACATCATGGACTAAAAATATAAGAGACTGGTTAAAAGTGAAGAGCATAAAAATAATCCGCATGACTGAACATAGAGAGACATATAGACATATAGCCGCCGACCTCCTGGACGGAGAGGGCACGTGAAGAAGAAGAAGACTGCCTTCACACCAAAGGGGGTTATAACATAAACTTTTACTTTTTTTACTTTTTTTACATAAACTCATAAAGAATTAAGGCACTTCCGCAAAGATGTCACATCTAGTTACGTCACAAGCAGATTGCCTCCGGGGTACTTCCCAGTAATCTAAATAGTCTGTACGAATATGTTTCTTTTCACCAACGTAGTGACGTAAATATTTGATAGTAAGATATTCTAATAAGAATTAGCAACGTTTTATCATAGACTATTTGTCCTACCATTCCACATAGATTTTGTTATCACTGTTATCAGTCATCACGCGAGGTGAACTGAGATGATTAACGTGTACATATTTAAAAAATATATGATCCGTATGATCTTGTTTATTTTATGATACGGTGTCATTTATCTTAGTAAACAGTTGCGTACCTACGTATTATAACTATTATAAGTATTACCTATTCGTAATGTGTGAAATATTTAGATTTAGGGAATTAAAAGGAGATTTTTGTTCGGTTTCAATGTATAAATAATAAAAATAAGTATCACATAAAGTGACTTCCATAGGAAGAAAATTTCCACTAGAGTTGAAATCGTAACTTTTTGGATTGGTTGGTAAAATCGTAACTTGCTGACTGTTGCATTCTGTTACTATGTCTTTATATCCTCCTAAGCCATACAAACGAAACATCCAAAATTTGTCACTGAAATTTGAACCTAAATTGTAGGACATATAGTTGATTTAGCGTTGTTTGAAAATTAAACGAAACAAAGCAAAAGTGACTCTGTTCCAATTGAACATGGTTTAAATTAGATCGAACTGAATAGGTACTATAGGTAGGACCTTGGCCTTAGGAGGATAAAACCAGCTAACAAGCAGACGAGTCGACTGATGAAAAGCCACATCAAAAGAGCTAACTAGGCCTTGCTGACCCTGAAGAACCAAGGGTCAGCAAGGGAATACTTCAAGAGGTAGCTTCACATTTTACGTGTTCTAGGGAGAAACGAGCAAGATGCCTGCTTTTTGGTGTGCGATGTTCATTTGAGGGGGGATTTAAATCTTCTCGGGGCAGAGGTGTAGGGTTGGAGCCGGTGTAACTTTATTTGACGTTCATAAGCGCATTGTAATTATGCCTACTTGAATAAACTATCTTTATAGCTGGTCAACCAAATCTCGTCAGTAAAAAAAGGCGCGAAATTCAAATTTTCTATGGGACGATATCTCTTCGCGCCTACATTTTTCAAATTTGCCGCCTTCTTCTACTGTCAAGATCTGGTTGGCCAAGTATATCTTATCTATAAGGAAATTTTTGAGAGATAGACACCCACCTCAGCCACCACTGTATTGTTGCTCTCATACACCCAAGAACTGCATTTCTCCACAGCGCCAGTAAAGCTGGTGTTGGAACAGGTTCCACTCCAGCTTTCTTCTAGGACAGGGCGCGAGCACCGATCTACGGAGCCAGGCCACCAGGGTTGAGAGTATTCTGACTGGTTGCCGTCGCATTCTGGGATACGACATCTGGAAAAAGATTAAAAATATGATATACATGATAGAGATTATCTTTGTACTGAAGTACTTTTGACTAGATAAGTTGATAGAATTGATGTAATGTACGGAAGGAACTGAGTTGCAAACAATCCCACATTATGTAGTGCTCTTTCTATTCGATTCGACCACGTGCACTGAAAGAGACCATTAAGTTTAGAATCATTTGACCCCTTGACAAGAGAAATAAAGGAGATAGAGAGTACCATTTGGGGTTGAAACTCTAGGTCCATAGGGTCCCAGCGCGCATAAGTTGTTCGCAGAAATCGCGAAGCGTCTGGTTGACGTAACTGGTGACCGAAGAGCTGGCCGCTACCTCGCACAGCGTATGTCAGCGTATTGCGATACAGCGAGGAAATGTCGCCACCATCCTTGGTACAATGCCTCAAGGGCCTATTTTAGATTGAAGTCAGTTTTTAATTTCTTTTACTAATACCCACTGTATATATCTTGTTTGTAAATAAATGATTATTAATAGCAGATGTAGGTACTTAAATACAGTCTTAATGATTAAAACTTACCTGTAGTTAACATCGCCGACTGTGAACACATAGTTAATATTGATCATGGTGACGAATATGGCCGGCAGACAGCAGTACAGGAACTGCATTTTTTGGAACCTTCCGAAGAACTCGGTCACCTCCGAGATGTCGTACACCTTGTTCTTCTCGGCTGCCTTGCCCTGCTTTGTCCCCATTTTGTTGTTTTAATTTGAACTGTAACAATTTTTTTCACATTTAAACTGTTGTGAGATATACTAAAGGATGACTCACGTTAGACCGGGCCGTGTCCAGGCCGGAGCTTCCCGCGCTTCTTTTTCTATGGAAAGCATCATGTGATCACGTCATCTGTCATAGAAAAGTAAGCACCGGAAGCTCCGGCCCGGACACGGCCCGGTTGACCCGGTCTAGCGAGAGTCTTCCTTATAGCCCCCTCCGGACTATGGGCGTGCACGAGTGTTACGGTTTAGACTCACTAGGAGACCTAGGCTCTCCGAAACATGTCGCGCGAGTGACTAAAACATGTGAGTCTAAACCGTAACATTATTCAATTATATCACACCGTTATTTTTGGATTTTTGGTTCAATCTTGTTACTAGGGCTTCCAATACCGGGATCCCGGGATCCCGAAATACCGGGATCCCGCCTTTTTAAACGCATTTTTCAATACCGGTATTTTTGAAGGCAATACCGGGATCCCGGTATTTTTAAAAACGAGGGAAATGCGCAGTATTAACCCTTTAAATCCATTATATTCGGCTGTATCAAAAAGCTTACTAAACGTCAGACGCATCTAGAGTTAGACCAAGAAAAGTCTGCAACGATTTTGATAGCACGCGCAGTGCAAGTGTTATTTTAAACGTCAAACTTCTATGAAATTATGACGTACAAATAACACTTGCACTGCGTAGGTACTGCGTATGCTCTCGAAATCGTTGCAGACTTTACTTGGTCGAACTCTAACTGGTCTCTAGCCCTCATTTTATTATTGAAACAAGATCTTTGCATATGCGTCAGATAAATATTTGATGGTTGGTGGTGGATGAATCCTGAAGTTATGTGAGCAGTGCCGGCCCGAGCCCTTGATCAGGGCCCTCCCCTCGCCGCACTCGCGTTATTTTGGCGCCCCATTTGCCATTTTGGCGCCCCCTTTGCCATCCGGCGCCTAGAGCGGCCGCTCCACTCGCTCTACCCTAGATCCGGCCCTGTATGTGAGTGATGAAACTGATGAATATGATGATAGTGACATTAACATAACATAATTTAGTTCTCATAATTTTATCAAAAAAAAACGAAAGAGCAAGAATAACTAATAATGGCAAACCAATTTTGACGGAAATTTGAAAAAATGTTGTCTGATTGGTTAAGTTGGGCTACAAATGTGACTGGTGAGGTGAAGTCAACAAATTGGATATAATTATTGCCAACCTGGAGTGTGAAAAAAAATGATTGCAGATGGCGGCATTGATTGTTTATTGTTGTAATAGCTTTTAGGACATATCTGGAATTCCAGTGAGCATTTCTAATTCCCCTTTTTAATAAAACTATATATTTTTAAGCGATTCATATGCAATACCGGGATCCCGGTATTGATGAAGACAGTTTCGGTATTAATACCGGTATTGTGAGAAGTCCGGTATTTGGAAGCCCTACTTGTTACCTACTCTTTGGCATTCTTCACAAAATTAGAATTTTGCGTTAAATAGGGTTACTATACTTGGTCAAGCAGATCTTGTCAGTAGAAAAAGGCGGCAAATTTGAAAAATGTAGGCGCGAAGGGATATCGTCCCTTAGAACATTTGAATTTCGGCGCCTTTTTTTACTGACAAGATTTGGTTGACCAGCTATAATATTGTACTTGAGTGTACCTACGTGTATGTAGATGACTTTGTTTATTTTAGGAACAAACGGCGTAGCATCAAAAAAATCTACAATGTATGTATTTGCATAAAATATTATCAACTTCGTTATTAGACATCTGTACCTATGAATGGAGAGATGATAAAATGATTCCTCGAATATCAATCGACGTCAATATCTTAGTATCAAAGACAAATATCTGCTACTTATGTTAGACTATCAATCTTATACAAAGTTTCGTTCTCTTTTTAGGGTTCCGTAGCCAAATGGCAAAAAACGGAACCCTTATGGATTCGTCATGTCTGTCTGTCTGTCCGTTCGTATGTCACAGCCACTTTTTTCCGAAACTATAAGAACTATAGGTACTGTTGAAACTTGGTAAGTAGATGTATTCTGTGAACCGCATTAAGATTTTCACACAAAAATATAAAAAAAAAACAATAAATTTTGGGGGTTCCCCGTACTTTAGAACTGAAACTCAATTTTTTTTTCATCCAACCCATACGTGTGGGGTATCTATGGATAGATCTTCAAAAATGATAATTGAGGTTTCTAAAATCATTTTTTTCTAAACTGAATAGTTTGCGCGAGAGACACTTCCAAAGTGGTAACTTCTAAAATAAGAGAATATTAAAACTAAAAAAAATATATGATGTATTGTAAATTACCATGCAAATTTCCACTGAAAATTGGTTTGAACGAGATCTAGTGAGTAGATTTTTTTCATACGTCATAAATCGTAAACCGCAATTTTATTATGTTACTTGCTGCTACGGAACCCTTCATGGGCGAGTCCGGCTCGCACTTGGCGGCTTTTTTTTTCCTTAGCTATTGTAGAAGTTAGAAACATTACGCGTCTTTTGACGTGGTACCAGCGGGCGCAGCATGGTTCCATTTTTATCGCCTGTTACTATGCCCGTCACTTTTACACTGACAGACTTATTAGAACGTGACAGGCATGGTGACAAGCGATAAAAATGCGACCGCGGCCGCGCGTGATACCGATATATACGCTTGAATCATACATTAGACCTACAAATTTCACTAAAATCCATATTAAAAATACATGGTTTTGAAATGTATGCAACTTAAGAAGACGCTTTTTACTACAATAGATTTTTATTGAAGCGAATCATAACTTTAATAACCAATCAAAACTTTTTTTAAACACCAGGAAATGGTGTGTTGGATCATATATTATTCAAGGGGGTATATTTATGGAGAAGGAATAACTTTCAGTGATAAAAAATGACTCGCGCTAGAACGGGCTGCGCCCGGGTTGAGGCATCCGACATATCATTTTCTATGACGGCTGATCGGTGATCACGTGGTGCTTTCCTTAGAAAACGAAGCGCCGGAAGCTCCGGCCCGGCCCCGGACCGGTCTAGCGTGAGTCATCCTTCAGTTTAGTGTCAGTCATGTCTATTATATATCGGACCACGTATGACGACAGATCGTCATGTGGTCCGTTTTCTGCAGTCAAAAATAGTGATTCGTCGTCTATCTATGCATATTAGGCTTAGCACGCACTGCGGTTTTTTTTTTGCGGTTGCGGTCAAAATGTAGCAAGTTGCGTGCGTGCGCTTATATAGAATGCCGTACGTTACATTTTTTGCGGTAGCGGAACCGCTTTTTAAAAACCGCAGTGCGTGCTAAGCCTTATAGTTCGTCGCTGGGAATGTAGCTTTGCATGGACATTGACAGTAAATATTATATTAATATCTCTGGTATCTATTATTATGGTGTGTCGTACGTCTGTGACCTTGGCCTTCTTCAAATGCCACCTTCAAGTTTCTCCGTAAATATACAGGACAACATTTTGCTTTTAAACAAGTTTTAGAAATAACCCGATTTCGGGGTTTTTGTTCTTAACTCACACTGTATTTGAGCCAGTTTTATGTGGTTTTATTGAGAGCGTCTTGGCGAATTTCAACGAAATATTTATAAACATAATTATACGTTCTGTGTACCTTAGTGTACCTTCAACAGAAACCAATGTACCTCTCCGTAAAACGAGATATTTAAACAAAAGGTTGAAACTTTTGAATAGGTATCTCTATTCTCTATTCTTATGTAAAACTAATAGAGTGGCAGATATATTTGGCACGTAGTTTTAACCGCTACTATTGTTGCTAAGGGTAGGTAACATTCCATTTCTGATCGCAGCTGCACTACTGTACGGTTACCATCAGTTTGTCACTGACATAAGCGCCGTCGAGAACGTAATTTACTTTCTATACATCCCGTTTGCACTAATATGCGAGTGCGAGCGAGATGTATAGAAAGTAAATTACGTTCTCGACGGCGTTTATGTCAGTGACAAACTGATGGTAACCGTACTGGTACTGAACGCTGTTACTGTCAATTTCCATAGTAAAATGAACAGTAGTGCAGTTGCTGTTGGAAATGGACTGTCACCTTAAGTGTACTTTAAACATAGTAATTACTTAAAGTATGTCGTTGCACGAGTTACAGTAAAAGAATTTAATTCCCGACCCATTTCGTACCTTGTCACAGTGACAATCAATATGAAAGTCGGTAGAGACCTCATACTATTGTCACTGTGACAGAGTACAAATTAAATTCTTTGATTGTGCATGAAATTTTGCTTTCATTGGAACCATTAAAATCAATTAAATCGCCTCGACGTTTAACCCTAGACAGTACAAAAATAAACTCTATGTTAAAGTGTTATGGTTGAAATTGAAACTAGTGAATTGCCTCATAATGTGTTCGAGGTTCGTTATCATCTTGTTGTCATACAAGTCTTTGAGATGATTTTAATAATCATTACGTCAGACAATATTTAGTTACGTAGAGACATACTTTTAATGATTTTATAATTATTTCCATTTAGGTAGGTACTCATTTACTATCAAATAGTAACGGACTTATATCAAGATATTAAAAAAATTACAACAAATATTTTGAAACAAATCAATCAATCAATCAATTCTATATTCGTTCATCACAGGTACATAAATGGTGATAATGATAACTCAATATTCTAAGGAACAGCCATGATGTGCCTTTTGGCGTACGAAATAACTTCTTCTTCTTCTTAAACAATTGTTCCCTTAAGTAATAAATTATCTATATATATAAATGCACGTGTCCTGACTGATTGACTGACTGACTGACTGACTGACTGACTGACTCATCAACGCAGAGCCGAAACTACAAACGCTAGAAAGTTGAAATTTGGACACTAGGTTGCATTTATAAAATGTATAAGAGCTAAGAAGCGATTTTGAGAAATTCAACCCCTAAGGGGGTTAAAAAGGGGATGAAAGTTTGTATGGGGTTCAAGTTTTATTTTGAGTTAGGAAATTGAAACTTCGTAAAAAGATATATTATTAAAATACACGAAAACTAATTTCAGCGTTTTTGAAAATTCATCCCCTAAGGTGGTGAAAAAGGGGTTGAAAGTTTGTATGGATATCAAACATTTTTTTGAGCGCGGGACTTTAATCTTTGTACAAAGCCATATTATTAGAAAATAAGAAAAGTAATTTTAGCGTTTTTAAAAATTCATCCCCTAACAGGGTTAAAAAGGGGTTGAAAGATGGAATCCATTACAAATTCTTTAAAACTTCTTATAAAGGCATAACATAAGATAGCAAAATAACATTATTTGAACGTTATTAAAATTTCAACCCCTAAGGGGGTTAAAAAGGGGATGAAAGTTTGTCTTGGGGTGCACATTTTATTTTAAGCTAGGACCTTGAAACTTTGTGAAAAGGTATTAAATTATAAAACAAGAAAACTAATTTCAGCATTTTTAAAAATTCGCCCCCTAAGGTGGTGAAAAAGGGGTTGAAAGTTTGTGTGGAGATCAAATATTTTTGAGAGTGCGGGACTTGAATCTTTGTATAAAGCCGTATTATTAGAACTCAAGAAAAATAATTTCAGCGTTTTTAAAAATTCATCCCCCAAGGTGGTGAAAAAGGGGTTGAAAGTTTGTATGGAGATAAAATATTTTTGAGAGTGCGGGACTTGAATCTTTGTATAAAGCCATATTATTAGAACTCAAGAAAAATAATTTCAGCGTTTTTAAAAATTCATCCCACAAGGTGGTGAAAAAGGGGTTGAAAGTTTGTATGGAGATCAAATATTTTTGAGAGTGCGGGACTTGAATCTTTGTATAAAGCCATATTATTAGAACACAAAAAAAGTTATTTCAGCGTTTTTTAAAATTCGTCCCTTAAAAGGGTTAAAAAGGGGTTGAAAGATTGTAAAGGGTTTAAATTTTATTTTAAGCTACGAATTTGTAACTTCGCAAAAAGTTATTTCATTAAAAGAGAAGAAAACCAATTTCAGCGATTTTCAAAATTCATCCTTTACGGTGGTGAAAAAGGGGTTGAAAATTTGTATGGAGGTCAAACATTTTTTTAAGTGCGGGACTTTAATCTTTGTATAATGACATATTTTTAGAATACGAGAAAAGTGTTTTCCGCGTTTTTAAAAACGAATCCCCTAAAAGGGCCCAAAAGGGGATGAAAGTTTGTATAGGGTTCAAATTTGATTTAAAGCTAGGAACTTGAAACTTCGTGAAAAGTTATTTCATTAAAAGAGAAGAAAACTACTTTTAAGCGTTTTTTAAAATTCATCTCCTGAGGTGGTGAAAAGGGGGTTGAAAGTTTGTATGGAAATCAAATATTTTTGAGAGTGCGGGACTTGAGTCTTTGTACAAAGCCATATTATTAGAACACAAGAAAAGTAATTTCAGCGTTTATAAAGATTCATCCCTTAAAACGGTTAAAAAACGGTTGAAGGTTTGTATAGGGTTCAAATTTTATTTAAAATTAGGAACTTGAAACTTCGTAAAAAGGTATTTTATAAAAAGAAAAGAAAACTAATTTCAGAATTTTTGATAATTCATCCCCCAAAGTGGTGAACAAGGGGTTGAAAATTTGTTTGGAGGTCAAACATTTATTTGAGTGCGGGACTTGAATCGTTGTATAAAGGCATATTATTAGAATACTTACAAGAAAAGTGATTTTAGTACTTTTAAAAAATCATCCCCTAAAAGGTTTAAAAAGGGGTTGTAAGGTTGGTAGAGGTTTCAAATTTTATTTAAACCTAGGAATTTCTAGCTTCGTAAATAGGTAGTTACGTAGTAGGTTTTATTAAATAGTGGACTTGAAAATCTCCTGGGGGTTGAGAGGGATTATATCGAGAACAATTTTATTCAGTTTGGGGCTAATGTACAAATCCACGCGTACGAAGTCGCGGGCAACAGCTAGTATCTAATATATTGTTCACCAGGTATTTTTTAAGTATTTTTCATGTCGAGTACGAGGGAAGTGAAACATTTAAATGTGCATTTTAAAACAGAACTCAAATGTAGGCTTTTAATTTTAGGTAGTTTTAATTTCGTTTGTTTAGTTTACAGTATAATTCATTTTTGTTAGTGTTAATTTGCTTTTAGGTCTAATTTAAGCTAATTTTTAAAGTATGTTATGTTAATAAAAATACTTCCTTAAGCTTGGAAAAGAGATTATCAAATGAAAATACAACTTTTAAAATAGGAGAGACGTACAAAATGGTTACCTATGTGAATAAGTTGGGGGGCATCCAGAACACACTTTCACACTATAGTTTTATGATTGTTGCTACATTTAGACCATTTAATATTTTCACCATTGACTGAAAAATATTTGTTTCTAAATTAATGATTAAAACACATGATAGCACTAACACACACAATAAATCCACGGGCGACCCAACCGGTCCCTGTTGAAGATCTGATCGCGTTCTTAATTAAGGTGTGATTGAGGACAAAATAAATTAGTAACAAGTACCATTAGGCAGTTCTGTAATCGACCAATGTCCAGGGTCGGAGCTATAGAACATTGTATTACTTAATACTATTACCCAATTTTTCGGGAGAGTGTAAGATAGTTTGCATGAGAATCCTTAAAAAAACCAGACAAGTGTGAGTCGCTAGCGAGGGCTCCGTACTTTTTAATATTTGTTGTTATAGCGGCAACAGAAATACATCATCTAAGAAAATTTCAACTGTCTAGCTATCACGGTTCGTGAGATACAGCCTGGTAACAGACATACAGACAGACGGACAGTGGAGTCTTAGTAATATTAGGGTCCCGTTTTTACCCTTTGGGTACGGAGGGCTCCAATAAAAAAAGGCTCGTTAAGTGGTCAGAATAAGTGGTAACTTTGACAGGTGATGTGTCATAAAGTCATAATCATAACGTTCTCAATACTCCGTTCAAAAAGCTTAATCGAGGAATACCTAAGGAGCTTAGAGTTTGGAAAGATTATGACTTAATCTGTTAGCATCAGAGAAATCCACGTAGTAAGTACGTCATTTAACTAACTCTCATATTTAGTATCAAAAGGCTAATTTAGCGCAGAACTTACTCGGTATGAGATTGTACCCAACAAGGTTACACATGTAGTGCATAATTATTTTCCATTGTATTTTCACGGAAACTGTCTTGCTTTTCAGTCAGTCTCGGTACAAAAAGTACTGACATTGACTGAACAAATACAAACGTTTCTGAGAAAATATGATGGAAAACAATTATGCACAACATCTGTGATTATTTTATTATAATTACTAGCTGTTGCCCGCGACTTCGTACGCGTGGATTTGTATATTGGTGGTTATATATTTCTACATTAGCTTAGAACATTGTGCAGCAAGTGATTGCGGTAGGACGGTTAATCATTTGTTAATTATTAATATTATACAACGCATGAGACTTTGTCTTTCACAACCTACGAAGTTTCAAGCCCCTAACTGAATAAAATTGTCCTCGATATAATCCCTCTAAACCCCCTTAGAAGATTTTCATGTCCTCTATTTAATAAAACCTACTACCTAACTACCTATTTACGAAGTTTGAAGTTCCTAGCTTTAGATAAAATTTGAACCCTATACAAACTTTCAACCCCTTTTTAATCATTTTAGGGGATGATTTTTTAAAAGCTGAAATTATTTTTCTTGTATTCTAATAATATGCCTTTATACAACGATTCAAGTCCCGCACTCAAAAAAATGTTTGGCCTCCAAACAAATTTTCAACCCCTTTTTCACCACCTCGGGGGATGAATTATCAAAATCTCTGAAATTAGTTTTCTTCTCTTTTGATAAAATACATTTTTACGAAGTTTCAAGTTTGTAGCTTTAAATAAAATTTGAACCCTATACAAACTTTCAACCCCCTGTTTTAACCCTGTTAGGGGATTAATTTTACAAAACGCTAAAATAACTTTTCCTGTCTTCTAATAATATCCCCAAATAGAAAGATTCAAGTCGAGCGTTCGAAAAAATGTTTGATATCCATACAAACTTCCAACCCCTTTTTCACCACCTTAGGGGATGAATTTTCAAAAACGCTGAAATTAGTTTTCTTGTATCTTAATTTAATACCTTTTTGCAAAGTTTCAAGTTCCTAGCTTAAAATAAAATTTGCACCCTAAGACGAACTTTCATCCTCTTTTTATCCCCCTTAGGGGTTGAATTTCCAAAAAATAGCAATTACTTTCTTGTAATCGGCTATTATGCCTTTCTAAAAAGTTTCAAAGCATTTGTAATGGATTAAAACTTTCAACCCCTTTTTAATCCTGTTGGGGGATGAATTTTACAAAACGCTGAAATTATTTTTCCTGTATTTTAATAATATCCCGAAATACAAAGATTCAAGTCCCGCGTTCGAAAAAATGTTTGATATCCATACAAACTTTCAACCCTCTTTTTACCACCTTAGGGGATGATAATTCAAAAACGCTGAAATTAGTTTTCTTGTATTTTAATAACATATATTTTTACGAAGTTTCAAGTTCCTAACTTAAAATAAAATTTGAACTCCATACAAACTTTCATCCCCCTTTTAACCCTGTTAGGGGATGAATTTTACAAAACGCTGAAATAACTTTTCCTGTCTTCTAATAATATCCCTAAATACAAAGATTCAAGTCCCGTACTCTCAAAAATATTTGATCTCCGTACAAACTTTCAACCCCGTTTTTACCACCTCGGGGGAAGAAGTTTTAAAAACGCTGAAATTAGTTTTCTTGTTTTTTTAATTAATTACCTTTTTACGAAGTTTTAAGGTCCTAGCTTAAAATAAAATTTGCACCCCAGGACAAAGTTTCATCTCCTTTTTTACCTCCTTAGGGGTTGAATTACCTAAAACGTCGCAATTCCTGTTTTTTGTCATCGGCTATTATGTCTTTCTAAGAAGTTTCAAAGCATTTTTAATGGATTCAAACTTTCAACCCCTTTTTAACCCTGTTAGGGGATGAATTTTCAAAAACGCTGAAATTACTTTTCCCATCTTATAATAATATCCCCATATACAAAGTTTCAAGTCCAACACTCACAAAAATATTTGATCTCCATACAAACTTTCATCCCCTTTTTCACCACCTTGGGGGATGAATTTTCAAAAACGCAGAAATAAGTTTTCTTGTTTTTTAATTTAATACCTTTTTACGAAGTTTCAAGGTCCTAGCTTAAAATAAAATTTGCACCCCAGGACAAAGTTTCATCCCCTTTTTTACCCCCTTAGGGGTTGAATTACCTAAAACGTCGCAATTCCTTTTTTTTTGTCATCGGCTATTATGTCTTTCTAAGAAGTTTCAAAGCATTTGTAATGGGTTCAACCTTTCAACCCCTTTTTAACCCTGTTAGGGGATGAATTTTCAAAAACGCTGAAATTACTTTTCCCGTCTTATAATAATATCCCCATATACAAAGTTTCAAGTCCAACACTCACAAAAATATTTGATCTCCATACAAACTTTCAACCCCTTTTTCACCACCTTGGGGGATGAATTTTCGAAAACGCAGAAATTAGTTTTCTTGTTTTTTAATATAGTACATTTTTACAAAGTTTCAAATTCCTAGCTTAAAATAAAACTTGCACCCCATACAACCTTTCATCCCCTTTTTAACCCCCTTAGGGGTTGAATTTCTCAAAATCGCTTCTTAGCTCTTATACATTTTATAAATGCAACCTAGTGTCCAAATTTCAACTTTCTAGAGTTTGTAGTTTCGGCTCTGCGTTGATGAGTCAGTCAGTCAGTCAGTCAGTCAGTCAATCAGTCAGGACACGTGCATTTATATATATAGATTAAGGATCCATGAAACGTAAAAATATTTACATCTAAGTAATTTAATATTTTTTTAAATCCTCGCAGACCTACCACAAATTTAAAGATTGTAAATTTATTCGGCGGCTAGATAGGGATTGTCTGTATTATACCCATCACCCATGGTAAGTATATGTTGCACCTACCTTTTTTCAGCTTTCCGGCAACACAGCTTTAATCTAGGTAACTATAATTAGGTAGCTTTATATCAAACTATTTTGATTAATCGCTATACTGTTTACGAAATACGGAGCAGCCCAAAGTTCAAATATTTGATATTTCTGTAAGTACCTACATACCTATTACATGCAAAATTAACCCCCGCTATCAAAACTACCGACTACATGATGTAACGTATACTAGTGAATGGACGGAAAGTGCAGATGAATCTTATATCTTATCAACTATTTACATCTAATTATATGTATTTAACTGAGAACAGAAAGGTCCTTGATTATTTAATCATCTGCTAGAATCAGACTAAAGCCTTTAATAAATAAAATCTGTGAAAACCATGTCTGTATAATGATGACTATACAATTATAAATAGTAGACGCCAACCAAACTGACGACCGGGGCAGGCGTGGCTCACTGCGCGATATCGTCGCGTCGCTACAAGTACTAGGTATCTTACACTACCTAGTTTATTTGTACACATACTTTACATCATTTGTTAAAAATCTACATGAAACAGAGGAGGATAGACAAGTTCGTTTAGCAACGCGTAAAAAAAAAACATCTTCAACAACTTTTTTCCGAAATTGCAAGTGGCTAAACACTCTGTACGCTACCAAGCAGTAAATTTGTACAATAGGCTACCAAACGAATTGAAAGAAATACGAGAGTACCATGTTTTCAAAAAGTCCCTCAAAACGTTATTACTGAAAGGCTGTTATTATAATACTGATGACATATTTTTGAACCATATTTCTATATATTAGTTTGACATTCATTTGATACCTATTAGTTTGATATTGTATTTTTTTTCCCTCATCTCTTAATAGTAAACATGTTTCTTAATTCGCTGACATAAGGGCTATGGGACATAGTGTTTGATGAGTGCACCCATATCATATGTAATATTTGGTAAATCGTCTCATGTCATGTCAATTTGGAAAATAAATATTTGTTTTTGTATTTGTATGTTTTTACACTTGACTGTACAAGAAATTAATACCTACTATTGCTAGGGGTGTTAAAAATGTGTATTTGTTTACAGCTAAATATTCAAGTGTTAGCCATACAGCTGGTAGTATAAAAACTTCCGCCAGTCCAAATCTAAAAGTAAACACGTACCTATCCATTTTTTTCAGCAATACGCCTAAATAATTAGTAAATTATATACGTATCAAAATTAAGAGTAGGTAGGTATACCTATAACACATAGTGAAAGAACAATTAAGGTAATCCAAACAAAGTTAAATCTTATGTTAACACTACGAAAGCATATGACAACTGTCAATGACAACACTATCTTAATGATGTATGTAGTTATTAAATCATTAGGTTAGTTACTGACATAATTTTGTATAAATAATGTAATTTTATTATACGTTGCGTTTGTTACATATGTATATTGACCGGCCATTCAGCCAACACAGTAAATATTAAATTGTGACGTTATCTATGAAAAGGGACCTTATTGTCGATGCCGCTTACGCCATTATGAACGATGCTCCCATATAAATACAATGCCGCGTGACGCTGTGCGGCGTAAGGGCCATCGACAATAAGGTCCCTTTTCATAGATAATGCCCCAATTAAAGGTGAAAAAAATAATGTTTCTACTGTTAAATCAGTACCTATCCTAGCTCATATGTGTAGGTATATAGCTAAAGTTATGAGGGGGAGGGGGGGCGGTGTGGGTTGAAAACCTTGAAGAATCATACATTTGCATAAACTAAATTAAAACTGTCACGTTACGTGCTCTTCCAAAAGATTGGTAGAGTACGTAACTGAGCAGCGGGTAGGGTTAAAGATGAAGATGTGGGTGAAACCATAAAAAGTAGGAATTCAGGGGTAGCAGGTCTCGTTTATTTTCCAGAACTGATAGGTCAATATGGCACTTCAATTTAAGCAGAGTTACTTTAAAGTCCAAACTATCACGTTGAAATTAGATTAGATTGGGATTATATGACTGATACTGAAATTATGAATGGAGTCTTTAAATCGTGACCGAGCAATCGTTTGTTGCGGCCATGATAATTATTTGAGCACATTGTTTTATCCCTGCGATTGAAATTAATAGTGGGTAAACACTTAGTGGAAATATTCGTGTTAAGCTTCGGCGCATAGGTACCACATATGGTGTAGTTTTCGCAATAAAATAAGTAGATTATATGAATAGATCCTACATAGGAAAAAAGAAGATATAACATACAGAAGTTATGTATAACACATATAATAGAAACTTATATTAAGTACCCAAACGCCTTCTAGAAGGCCGACCGGAGGGATGGCTGCAGAGGCGGCAAAAGTAGGAGAAGGAAAGCCCCAAATACATCGGACTGGAGAGATTTGCTTCAACAGGCTAAGGCCCACCCGTGGCTGTACTTAATGCCTCAGATGATGATGATATTTAGGTATACTATCTGGGATACTATCTTATTCCCAGATATACAGACAGTTCGATCTAATCTATCTGCCCAATTCATCAGAACAAGTAAGTTATACAACCTGACAGTTTTGGTAGAAAATTGGCATATCGACTGTAATTTTGGATCCGGGACATTATACGAGGGGTATTCAAAATATTCTCGGTATGAGAATGAAAACAAACAAGTACGAAAAGTTTGATATTTTTATTTTTCAATATACTCCCCCCCTATGTTCATACACTTAAAAGATCGATCAATTATTTTTTTTAATCCCTCGTAAAAATATTTTTTATCTTTCGTGTAAAAATGCTCCTCCACTGCCGCCTTCAATGCTTCATCGTCAGAAAATTTATTTCCACGCAGATCCTTTTTAAGATTGGGGAGCAAAAAGAAGTCGCTGAGGGCTAAGTCCGGACTATACGGTGGGTGAGTAACAGTTTTAAACCCACATTCAACAATAGCTGCCTTGGCAATATGAGCAGTATGGACGGGGGCGTTGTCATGCAGAAGCAGAATACCTTTGGTTAACTTTCCTCGCCTCTTTTCTTTAATTACATCCTTTAATTGACGTAGAATGTTAGCGTAGTACTGTCCTGTGATATTTACACCTTTTTCTTTATAATCGATTAGTAATACTCCTTCACAATCCCAAAATATCGTGGCCATGACCTTGCCAGCTGAAGGGATGACCTTGAACTTCTTGGGATGAGCTGAACCCTTAATGTGCCACTGCATGGACTCTTGTTTACTCTCTGGGTCATAATGATGAACCCAGGTTTCATCTCCAGTAACTATTCTTTGCAGCACCTCATCAGGATTTTCACCGCACAGGTCAATAAAATCGGAACAACAAGCTACACGCATGTCTTTTTGAAGCCGAGTCAGCATTCGCGGAACCCATCTTGCACTTACTTTTGACATATTAAGATGGTCATGTATAATATCATGTACGGTACCAATAGAGAGATTGGTTACTTGTGCTATAGATTTTACCTTTACTCGACCATCTTCCAATATAAGTTTTTCCACTTTATCAATATTTTCTTGTGAAGTAGCTACTACAGGCCGGCCAGGTCTAGGGTCATCTTCAATACTCTCCCTTCCGCGTTTAAACTCGCTTGACCACTTTTGAATGGTAGATAAAGAAGGAGCAGACTCACGGTAAACACAATCCATTTCCTCTTTTATGGTTTTTTGATTTTTACCCTGTTTTGTCAAGAATTTTATCACGCATCGATGTTCTAATTTAGTTAACATTGTCAATTCGCACATGATGTTCATGTTTGTTCAGCAATTGCAGAAAAACAAAAGACCATCTCGGTTCGAATTATACTTTTTTTTAATGTCAATGAATAAACCTTAGCGGCCAGTAACGAAAGAAATTTTAGAAGAGGTCGTAAGATATCAATACCGAGCATATTTTGAACGCCCCTCGTAACACCGTTTAAGTAGGTGGTTATAGAAATAAGGTGTAGAGAAGGCTGAAACGACAACAAATATAAACATATTATTCTGCCTATACACAGTGTAAAGTAGATACCTACTTTTTAATAGGTCCTAGCTTAGTAGTTAAGTAAGATTACTTCATTAATAGATTATGATCTTCCATGTATGTTTCTTTGTAGACAATAAAACAAATAAGTGTGTGAATTTTTAAGTTGTTTATGTAGAAATCGTATAATATTTGTGTGTTTTTGCAGAGAACTATCAAGGCAAGCTAACATCCTTCATATAAATTAAATTAGAGCATTGTTAATCAAAATGTTTGTATCATGCGATTCATGTGTTAATTTATTATGTAACGAATAGGAAAGGAAGTCGGTTATTGAAAACTAAAACAGAACACGGTATAAATAGGAGCCTACAGAATTACTGACGACAGAATCGATTTGAATTCAGAAGAGTCGAGAGAAAATTCAAAATGGCCGTTATGAAACTGTCAGTTCTCCTTCTGGTGTTGGTGTTCGTCGCGCTGGTAGATTTCGGTGCCGCTCAAGAACCAAATAAGCTACAGAATTATGAGAATCTCGCAGGTCCCAATGCCCAAGGACGAAAGGCAATACCCCGTCTTGTGAAACGCTCGGTTGATCATCTTGGCGAGCATCATGATGACAACAATGAATATTCGCAGCCGGCCTATGAGAGCTCTTTGATAGCTGGCAGGATTCGAATGATGCCGGGACATATTCAAGGAAGGCGATAAATTGTATATTGTATATTGTAATCAAAGTGATTTTAGTGCTCAATCACTACTGATTTAGTTGCGGGAGATTTCCAGAAAGTTCTCAAAAATCTAGGGAGTTTCATGAATTTTTCAAGATTAGTAAGAAATTTTCCAACTATTTTGGTGTGGTAACATCTACATAAATGATGGTCTGTTAAGTTTTCTGTGATCAGTGAACCTTAGTCAGTTAAGATTTCTGTGATCAGTCACAATAATCAGTGAAACTTAGTAAAAAATAACTTTGTAGTGTATGCAATTAATGTCAATTGACTGTTATGATAAAATCTGCCAAAAAATATTTATTGTTATATATTTTTATGTTTCTATTTCTTTCGCTTTAAATTTTACTTCTTATTACATTACACACTGTGTGAGCTTTATATATTGGCACAGCGACTTTGTCAGAAGAAAAAGGCTTCAAATTTAAAAATTTAGAGTTGAACTCCCTTAGAAAAATGTAATTAATTACGCGCCTTTTTCTACTGTCAAGTTGGGTGTGTTTCAGTAGGTATATTATTTTTACATTCTTGTGTAAATTGTCTAGGGGTATTATACGTTGGTGATCTTTAAATAAAATAATAATATATAAAAGTAAGCTTTTCATTCATTTATTATCACAGTTTTCATAGAGTCTAAGTTGCGAGCGTTGTGGGAGTTGTGTTGCGTCCTTGCGAGCATCAACATATAAGTATAATATATGTTGATGATCGCAAGGAAATCAAAAGCTATAGGAGATTCGTGTTGGCAATAGTAACGCCAGCATATAGAAAACAAAAAATCATAAACGTAATTTTTGTAGTTTTTTTTGTGATTATGAACTAACCTAACCCTGACCGCTTATAGAGCATTTAATTCAAGGTATTTAATTATTTTATTTAGTTGTAGTTTATTGCACAAACAAAGAGAAATGTACAAAAATGGCAGATAATGCCTACAGGCATTCATCACCAGATATAGTTGCAAAGAGAACTTTAACCGTGAAGTCAAATATCATATGTAAACATAATAAAACAAACCTACAAGAGTATAAGTTGAATACTTATTTGCATAATATATAAAAAAATAACAAAGTACAGTCAGCTGGTATATGTTAAAAATTAAATTAGACATAGGCTCTATTTTGTAATAGTTTTGTTGCGTGATATATATTAAAAAACCGGCCAAGTGCGAGTAGGCCTCGCGCACGGAGGGTTTCGCACCATCTGTTGATGGTGCGGAACCCTCCGTGCGCGAGGCCGACATAAACATAATAAAACAAACCTACAAGAGTATAAGTTGAATACTTATTTGCATAATATATAAAAAAATAACAAAGTACAGTCAGCTGCATTAATCCCGGATATCTATATACAAGTAGGTATATGTTAAAAATTAAATTAGACATAGGCTCTATTTTGTAATAGTTTTGTTGCGTGATATATATTAAAAAACCGGCCAAGTGCGAGTCGGCCTCGCGCACAGAGGGTTCCGCACCATCAACAAAAAATAGAGAAAAAAAATCGTGTTTGTTGTATGGGAGTTTAAATATTTATTTTATTTTTACTATTTGTTGTTATAGCGGCAACAGTGATTACATCATTTGTGAAAATTTAAACCGTCTAGCTATCGCGGTTCATGAGATACAGCCTGGTGACAAACGGACGGACAGCGAAGTCTTAGTAATAGGGTCCCGTTTTTGACCCTTTGGGTACGGAACCCTAAAAAGTAAGGACGCTAAGCACGAAGAATTTCGTACATTGACCCATCTGTTTCTATCTCTATCGCAACGCGTACTAATTATATTATTGTCCCGCTCGCACAGTGCATTGACCTCTCTAACCGGCGTGACCGCCGCGCCGGCATCATGGGCGGGACGGCAATATAATTACGACCGTGCGATAGAGATAGAAATATACGGGTCAATGTACACAATTCTTCGTGCTTAGCGTCCTTAGTTTAGTTTAGTAAGAAGGCTATTAAATTCAGAGATTTTTCATTTTTCATACGAGTACATGTTTCTTTGTAAGTAGATTAGAAAATAGTATAGGTATAAAAAACTACTACTACTACTACTAAGTTGTTTATGATAACCATGATACTTTTGTTTGCGCAAAATTCTCAAGGCAAACCAACGTCCTTCACAATATTATAAATTCAATTAGAGCAATGTTAATAATAAAAATCAATATTTTTGTCAAAAAAACGTTGCAACTCATTATGTACCGACTACCTGCCGGTTATTGAAAACCTCAACAATAGGTACACCGTATAAAAGGTGCCCGAGAAAAATATTGAAGACAGAATCGAGTTGAATTCAAAAGCAACGAGAGAAAAAACAAAATGGCCGTTATTACAAAACTGACTATTTTCCTTTTGGTAGTGTTCGTCGCGTTGGTAGATCTCGGTGCAGCTCAAGACCCAAACACTCAGCAGAACCACGATAATGAGAACCCCACGGGTGATGCGTTAAAAAAAGGCGCGTACGCAGATCCCAATAACCAAGGACTAAAGGCAATACCCCGTCAGTTTGTGAAACGCTCGGTTGATCATGAAGATGGCGACAACAATGAAATTTTTGAGCCGGCAAACGGAAACTCTTTGACACCAGGAAGGATTCGTTTTGTACCTGGGAGTGGCTATATACATGGAAAGCGTTAAATCATATACTTTTTCAATCACTCCACGTGTGAAAGTTGCGAGTATTTCCAAAAACTTAGAAAAGTTCTCAAAAATTCTCGAATTTCGTCATGTGGTCAAACGTTTTCTATCAAGACAAAACATCTGTATCAAAGGCCCATGATGTGTTAAGTTTTTTGTGATCAGTGAACCTTAGTTAAGATTTTTGTGATCAGACTAATAATTGAACCTTAGTAAAAAAAAACTTTGTACTATATGCAATGGACAATGGGCATAATTTATATGTAGTTTCAGCCAATAAATTGTAATTGAGTTTCAAATGTTTCTACTTCTTTCTCTTAATTTAATTTAAGTTTAAATTTGATTTTAGTATTTGTCATATTTCCTTAATATTTTGTCCATAATTGTCTACATGTTTCCTTTAGTAATAGGTGCTAAAAGAAATGTTATAGAATTAATCCGTCTAATCATTAATATCGTCTAAAATTAATAGTAAAAAGTTGTTTATGGTAACCATGATACTTTTGTTTGCGCAGAATTCTCAAGGCAAGCCAACGTCCTTCACAATATTATAAATTCAATTAGACCAATGTTAATCATAAAAATCAATATTTTTGATAAAAAAACGTTGCAACTCATTATGTACCGACTACCTGTCGGTTATTGAAAACCTCAACAATACACGGTATAAAAGGTGCCCGAGAAAAATATTGAAGACAGAATCGAGTTGAATTCAAAAGCGACGAGAGAAAATTCAAAATGGCCGTTATTACAAAACTGTCAATTTTCCTTCTGGTGGTGTTCACCGCGTTGGTAGGTCTCGGTGCAGCTCAAGACCCAAATACGCAGCAGAACCACAATCATGAGAACCCCGCTGGTGATGCGCTAAAACAAGGCGCGTACGCAGGTCCAAATAACCAAGGACTAAAGACAATACCCCGTCATTTCGTGAAACGCTCGGTTGATCAGGAAGATGGCGACAACAATGAAATTTTGGAGCAAGGAAACGGAAACTCTTTTGTAACAGGAAAGATTCGTGTTGTGCCTGGATATATTCACGGAAAGCGTTAAGTCATATACTTGCTCAATCAATCCACATGTGCAAGTTGCGAGAAGTTTCCTAAAACTTGGAAAAGTTGTGAAAAATTCTCGAATTTCGTCGTTTTCCGACTTTTTGCTTGCATTTGTACATCTGTATCAAAGGCCCTGGTATGTTAAGTTTTTTATGATCAGTGAATAGTTAAGAATTCTGTGATCAGATTAATAAGTGTACCTACCTTAGTAAAAAAAATCTTTGTACTGTATGCAATGGACAATGGACTTATTTTATTTATATGTAATATATTGTAATTGTAATTGAGTTTCAAATGTTTCTACTTCTTTCTCTTAATTTAATTTAAGTTAAATTTAATTTTAGTATTAGTCATATTTTATTATTAATATTTTGTCCGTAATTCTGTCTCTTAAGTGTCCTTTAGTAATAGGTGCTTAAAAAAAGATTGGTGCTTAAATAAATTAAATTACGCCCTTTAATTTTTATCTGAGTTTTCATTCATAACAATGCAGGTAATTATTAAGAGTAAAAATGTGTTGGTTTAGTGGATTGGGCTCGTTCTCTTCTTTCGCAAGTCGGTGCTACACAAGGATACTAATTTCCTTCGCTGTTCCGGCTTCGTGAGAACTTTCCACCTCCTAAAATACCAACGATAACTCCTTCTGTTGAAGGACTGTTGTACCTACAGGCAGGATTCGTGTTTTACCGTGGTATATTTATGGATAGCTGTAAACTGTATCCAATCGTAGAAATGAAAGTGGACGAAAATTTACAGACTTCTAAGCAGACGAAGTCAATGGCCGAGATAAGCTAATGTAGCCTCAAATTGAAATCGATATAAGTAAATTTAATTAAAACTTATCTGGAAAAAACATAACTGCTTCTGCGCAGCGTTCTGAAGCCTAGATATAAATTAAATTAGAGCGCAGTTAAGCATGAAAAATAAAAAACACCCTTTAAAATGACTCATTGTTTTGACCAATAAAGTGTCACCTCTTGTACCGACAACGATTATTAAATAAAACAAAACACGGTATATAAAGAGCGCGAGAAGACAACTGAAGACATAATCGAATTGAATTCAGAAGAGTTAAGAGAAAAATCAAAATGCCTGATATTCCAAAAGTAACCGTTATCTTTCTGGTGTTCTGTTTGGCGCTGGTGAAATTTGCTGCAGCTCAAGGATATTGGCCTCCGCTGTACTGGCCATGGAATCGTGGATGCTCACGTGATTTTGTGCCTGCCTCTGAAAATGTCTACAGAAGAACAGGCAGGATTCGTGTTTTACCGGCTTATATTCGTGGAAAATAATGAGAAATGCAATGATCGTAAGGAAACCGGACTAATCCAATAAGGCCTATTAGTTTCCTCTCCGGGTTGAAAGATCAGATGGCAGTCGCTTTCGTAAAAACTAGTGTCTACGTCAATTCTTGGGATTCTTTGTCAAGCGGACCCCAGGTTCCCATGAACCGTGGCAATATGCCGGTATAACAAGAGGAAGAAGAAGAATTATGATAAATGCATACAATTAACCCAGTGAAAAAAAAACTTACTAAGCGTAAGTTGTCTGGGATCAGTCAACCTTAATGATTTAATGATTAAGATTTCTGTGATTGGACTTATTAAGTGCACTTTAGTTAGATCTTAGTTCCTTATGATTTTTTGTACTCAGACTTAGCGATGGTTACGCTGTTTACTGTAGGTATAGTTTGTGCCAAAATATCAAATAAAACGTTTATAAATAAAATAAATAATAAAAAAGCCTTTATTTCTTACAGAATTAAATCTACAGTTACAGTTTAAAGTTGTTAGTAATTAAGCATCTTGAAAAACGAGAGTTAGTGTTAGTAAATTTAAGATAACAACAAAAATAATTATTGGAATGTTATGATAAGCGTTATTATTTGATTATTTTTCCTGTTAGTTACTCTGCAAGAACCTCTCTGCAGGTAAAGGCCTCCTCCAAGGTGAACCAATCGTCTCTGGATTTTGCGGTTTGCATTCAGCTTGGACCCGCTGTGTTTTTAATTTCATCCTCCCACCGATTACGGGGTCTTCTTTTGCCTGGTGGTCCCCTCCATGCGGTCACGCTTTTCGTCCATCTCTGGTCTTGAAGGCGCGCGACGTGTCCAGCCCACTTCCATTTGAGTGCTAGAGCATACGCCAAGCCGTCTATTGCTTTGGTGATGTTTCTTATTTTAGTGTGGCGTATTCTATCTATTCTTTTTATATTTAGTATACGTAGTAATTTTATTTTGAACATCTTTATTAAACTTCCATGTCTGACAAGCATAGGTCAGGCATGGTAGGAGGCAAGTATTCATTACCTTGGTCTTCAGATTGACTGGCAAATTGCTCTTAAATATTTATTTTAAGCTCCAGTACTTAACGTTAATAAAACGTTTATTTATCTAATCTAATACCTTTAAACGAGCAATTCTTGTTTATTTATATATTTATTTATTTATTTATATATATATATATATATATATATATATATATATATATATATATATATATATATTTCTGGGATCTCGGAAACGGCTCAAACGATTTCGATGAAATTTACTATATGGGGGTTTTCGGGGGCGAGAAATCGATCTAGCTAGGTCTTATCTCTGGGAAAACGCGCATTTTCGAGTTTTTATATGTTTTCCGAGCAAAGCTCGGTCTCCCAGATATTATCATTTTAATAAAAAAACTTTATATTAGTTTTTATTCCAGTGGTTGGTGATCGTGGTTTAAAATCTCTTAGAAGAAATAGTGACAATTTATAAACTTACATAACACAGCACACATTTAACATTTTAGTAACATTACGAAGCGTGTAAATAAGTATATCTGACAATCTTATTTATGGAGCCATATCTGCATTATATGTATTTTGGTGGGTTTTGACAAAGACACAAAATTATCGTGGGTGACTGTATCACGAACCTTTAAAATAGAATGTTCGATACTTCCAGTTACAAAGTGTTTATCTTTCCAATGGCAAAGTGCTAACCGGTGGATAATCTCTACACAATAATTGGAAACAAAAACAAAACTACCTATAAATACGTTACATCAAACAATTGACGGCAGAATAGATTTGAATTTAGAATTGCCTTCTTTATTTTCAAAATGGCCGTTAGTAAAGTGACAGTTATTTTGTTGGGAGTAGTAGCTGTGTTTGCTTTCGCAGCAGCGCAAGGACCTCAGGGAGGGTCTCAAGGATCTGGACATATAGATTCTCAGGGTCAAGGCATTCAGAATGGAAGCCCACAGAACCAAGGTCAGCATTCAGATCATGGTCGGGTGAAGCGTTCGATTGGGAGTAAAGACGGCGATGGTAATGCGTTCTTCGAATCAGCATATGAAAGCGCCTTTGCAGCGCCTCATAGAATTAGGGTGCCTGGATTCTTACATCAGTAAAATTGTGGGTACTTATATCGACATGAAACTGTAATTTTTTTTGCAAAAGTTAACTATTTTATGTAACTATGGTTTTGAGGCTTACAATAAAAAACATATTAATTGAAGTGTGTTTTTATCTCATCATTTTCCTCACGTTGTCCCGGCATTTTGCCACGGCTTATGGGAGCCCGGGGTTCTGCTTGACAACTAAGCCAAGAGTTTGAATTTGAAGTTTTTTTGTACCAATGATAAATGCTAGGTGTTCAGTTCAATAATAATTGTAAATAACCTTTGTTTGTTTTGTTTTTGACAGTGAATTAAGATAAGAACTTCATAATCGAATTTAAACTGTTGTGAGACATACTAACATTGAATAATTTTACGGTTTAGACTCACTTGTTTTATGTCACTCGCGCGACATGTTTCGGAGAGCCTAGCGTGCCGCAGTACGCGATACACCGCCGTCGTGAACGTCTCCGAAACATGTCGCGCGAGTGACTTAAAACATTATTCAAAGAACTTCATAGTCAGTCAACTCAAAATTATTTTAAACTACATTTCTAATTTTATAGGTAGGTAGGTACGCGTAACGCGTATAATAATTAAATCTATGGCCAAGATCACTTCAAAATTAAACGAATAAATATTTAAATTCTTTTATTTTCATAGAAAGTTATAAATCATCGTAAAATTATAACTAAGTACTTAAGTAACGAGTTACAATAATATGTTCATCAATAATAAGAAATACAAAACCGGTAAAATACTCATCACTGAACTGATAGTTCGTGAGTAGCATCAAATAGTTCGTGACGGTAAAAATAGCCAAATATATCGTAACACGCAATTGTTACCAGAGAAATTAAAACAAAAAAGAATACTTTGCCGGTCCGCAATTTTTTTCTCATTGTTACCATACTACTTACCCTACTATACTTACCCTAAAAGTTTGACATTTTGCCATCATATTTAAATGTACTATGTCCTTATAGAGTAATTTTTGTATTATTGTAAAAATTTAGAGTATACAGCTAAATTTTACGTCTATATTAAACAACTGGGTGCGTAGCCAACGTGGAATCGTTAACGCTCCGTAGGGAACGAAACACAACTGTCACGACGCACTAGGTGTGGAAAAAATGATAGAGAGATACTACGATACGCTACAGAGCGTTAACGATTGGCACGTTGGCTACGCGCCCTGAAAATGTTAAAAAACATAAGTTATACTAAGTATATTTATTGTCATTTTTCTGAAAATGCTTCGACGAATTTTAAATGCCAATAAACATTAAAAAAAGAAAAAAAATAGAACTTTTTTATATATTTTTTTTTCTTCTGCCAAGCTAGATTTATGTGAAACGTCCAGAAGCAATCAATGTTACTTTAAATATATTCATCTTATTCTATTTTTTACAAGCACCGTTGATTCAGCGATTACTTATAAGTACTTAAAAATATGTATATATCTCTAAAGTAACAAAACAGTGAATATAATATATCTCAGTTATGGCTAGACCTAGAACTTTGCCTACTAAGTACAAACGAGAGATTGGCAAAATGAAATATCGACATAGCTTTTATCGATACTTAGGCACCTCAACTCTATAGAGAATTACTAACATTGTTTAAGAAAATATCTACCGCGAAATACATAATGGGTAAGGGCTTGTACACAAATCACGTGAGGCTTTTCGGCTACTTTTTGACCCCCCCCCCCCCTTCCTCCCGCTTTGTGATATTTTCTTAAAGTATCTCATGTGGTAGATATTCTTTCTTAGTTCAATATAGGAAAAATACACGTAAGGCTCGTTTTTCGTTCACTGTAGAAAAATACACGTAAGGCTCGTTTTTGCTACATACAGTTCTAGGTCTAGTTATGGCACATACTAGCTTATTCTATATATACCTATTTTTATATCGCTTTGGTTTAAAATAATCCAATAGTTAACATCTATGATATTTTCATATTCATTTTATTAAAAAATGAGAACTAGTGAAACAATAAAATATAACTGCGTAAAATAAAATTTAACTCCTGATCATATTAATTGTTACTTATATTATTTTGATTTTACATTGGAGTATCTTTTAAAACGTTGTGTTTAAGTATGTACCTATTTATTGAAAAGTTTATATACTTAAGTATACTATACTATAAAAAAATATGGTTGTCTGTAAAGTCGGTTTACGGACGATAATTTTGCGTGATAACGTCATAAGAAAACATGATGAAAAATTGCATACTTTTATACGTTACCATGGAGATCTGTCCACAACGTTACCATGGAGATCTGTCCACAACGTGACACTTTTTCGTGCATGCTACCGGTGTTCATCGATTTATAAGACGTTACCACGTCAAAAATAAGCGAAAGGCAAATTTTCAATGGCACATTTAAAATAGACATAAAAAGGCAAGTAATTAAACATACATATAAATCTAATTAAATCTTAACTATAATAAATTTTGGCACGTTAAAGAATTCACAGATTCTTTGGAGTTGACTATGACCTGGGACTATTTGAAATGAGATTCCCATGGAAATACGAGTACATAAGTATTAAATATCTATTATTTTCAACAAAAAAAGGCCGTGAGTCCTTATATTTTATAACTTTAGCTTTCTTAAGTAGGTGGTAAAATGAATATAATAAACGACGTACATAATTTTACGCATATGTAGACTTTGATGATTGTAATACTAAGTATATGAGTAATTATTTTCGATTATATCATATAAATGATACTCGAAATGAAAATGATGATAAAATTGTTAAATGAATACAAACTTTATATCATTATATACATAATAATAGCTGCCTTCACATCAATGATATTAGTAAAACGGTTAAAAATGTACAATCAGACGCAATAACATCTTACCTACTCCTTCTGCATTTGCATGCATTAGATGCAGATCAGCTGTATTTATGCAGCTGACTGTACGTTAAAAAAATTAAAACATTTAACATTTTTAATAACAATTTTAAAGCCGTCTAAATATACAAATAAATCCATAAGTAACTGCAATGCCATTTGGAGAACACACTTATCATTTAACTAATTAAAAAGATCGATTAAAAACAATACCTTTGTGAAAAAACCACTCGAATTATAATTAATAAATTTCGAATGCTTACTGTTTGTAAAAAATACATATAGGGAAAAGTCAAGCACGGTTATTTTAATTTGAAACTAAAGTACTTAATGCCTATAATGTATTAGTCCGGTGGCCGGCTGCATGAAAAACACCTGATAAAAAAATAGAAAATACCTACCCTGTGGAGGTACCTGACATTTAGTAGTTTTCATTGCTCTTGGTCGGCCTCGGCTTAACTTGGCAAATTTTGTACAAACGACAAAAAAGTGGTACAAAAATTTATCAAAAAAAACCTCATCGAAAAATAGAATGAAACTGGTATGGTAGGGTAGCTGAATTTGAAAAAATCTCATCGAAAAATAGTAGTTTCATTCTATTTTTCGATGAGATTTTTAGTGATTATTATTTTTATAAAAGTCGTCGGACTGCAAAAACTGCCAGGTTGAGGTGAGGCCGACCAAGACATATGTCAACAGGTTTATTTTAGGTATTACCACTTTTTTGCCATTTGTACAAAATTTGCCAAGTTAAGCCGAGGCCGACCAAGAGCAATGAAAACTACTAAATGTCAGGTACATCCACCGGGTAGGTATTTTCTATTTTTTTATCAGGTGTTTTTCATGCAGCCGGCCACCGGACTATATATTCAAGAATATTTATGATATAAGTTACTTTCTATTTTCTTTGTTCCGAAAAATAAGTATTCTGATATTATCTCAAAAGCCACCAGAACCAGAATCAAGCTGTAAAACTTGACACAATGATAAAATAAATATTTATCAAAACCTATGAAATAATACTACCATGTCCAATTAAGCTCTATGGTAGAAAACGTACACCCATAACAAGCAATATACGAAATATACAATTAAATATTTCATAACCATTATAAAATATTCTTAAATCTAATAATAACGCTCGATCGTTTCGTTTTTATACAGTGTGTGGCCTATAACGCGGGAGAATAATTAAAACGTAGATTCTACTCCTCAAACTAGACAATGTTTGTTCAGCAACTTTTAAAAATAACTTGTGGTTTGTATTTTAAAACACTTTAAAATTTAATCGAACACGCAATGTATCACGAAATTGATTATGCCTGTACGGTGACAAGACTGACGGGCGATGTCAATTAGACGGAATTTAAAGTACATTGAAAATATTATTTAGTTTGTTTGAAAAAGGGACAATTTTAAGACTACATAATTTCAAAAAGTTGTCGAACAAAAGTTTTATTGTTTGAGTAGTAGAATCTACGTTTTAATTATTCTCCCGCGTTATAGGCCACACACTGTATAAGTTTCTGAAAATCTATACCATAATTCTTTGGAGCAACACAGTCATTGGTTAGAGAGCATTCAATATTTTAGGCTTTGTCAAAGCCTCCTAAGGCCATGCCATGCAAATGAAAAATCCAAAATTTTACACTGAAATTTTAACCCTGTAGTGTATGAAATAGAGTTGGTTTTGCGTTGTTTGAAAATTGAACAAAGCAAAGCAAAAGTGACTCTGTTCCTTTTGAATATGATTTAAATTTCATCGAACTGAAGTAGTACTTTAGGTAGGACCTTGGGCCTTAGGAGGATAGGTACATCTCGTCAAGCATGAACTATCATAATTATTGGTAAGTGTTGAAGTTGTGAACCCAAAGCATGGACTTCTGAAAAAAAAACTTCCTCACGTCTCCGGCCATCTCTGCCTCAGTGGAAAGGCAACCTTAGACTTACTACCCTACCCGGCGTTATAGCCGACCGAAAGGCACTTTTAGCAAAAATGTAGACGATTCTTGCTTTAGTATGGTGGATCTTTGAATTAATATTCGCGGCGGCAATAGTAACCGAGTGCACGACATTTCTGGCAAAGATGTTGGGGGTGGATCTTGGACTGGTCACTCACGTCCAGACCGTCTGGCTTCTCAAGTGGTCTCTGAAATTAGAAAAAATATTCATTAGGGAATTTTATAGTCTCATAACTCTTAAGGGGCCCACTGATGATCAGTCCGCCTGACGATATCGGCCTGTCAGTTAAACGCAAAAGGTGACAGCTTCGAACAACTGACAACGGGTCCTCTGATGGTAAGAAAGTAAAAGTTAACCCAAGGATATAAATAGATGCCTTGGGAATCTTGGGATGCATCCTGTGAAGACCCTCTGTGCTATTAGAAGCTGCAGCGCCGATGTAGACAGATTTGGATGATATATTATTTGGTACACACTACACACATCGTTTATAATAGGGCAAAAGGTAGATAATTTCCTATCGCAAAATTAGCTTCCAAAGTTTAGGGGATGTGTATGATTTTGAAAGTTAGCACTGAAGTACTAAAATACTCGTCTTTCCGTCATCGTATCCCCCTGGACATGGGTCAGCCTAGAATGTCCTACTTACTACCAGGCAAAGACGCGTATCATGGTCTTGTCCCGTCCCCGTCTACCATCAGTTCCTATCAAAGGCATCAAGGTCTCGTCAACGCCGTGGAGGTTTGCCGCGTCAGTCCGATTTCGGGGGACCCGATTGGTTGTTGTCTTAGCCCACAAGTCATCCGGCGTGAAACGTAAAGAGCCTACTGCGATATACAATTTACCTGCTTATGAGGAAACACGTTGATGCGACACTTGATGCACTCCTGTCCATTGTTGGCCCAGGAGTTCCCAGACATCCACTTGCGCTTACACTTGGGGCACTTGTACTCGCCGAAGCACCGCTTCTTGCCCTGGTACGGCGTCAGACCCTCGCCTTTGGGACGGGCCTGGAATTCAAAGAAATTTAGATTTAGGTGGGATGATTACAATAGGTACAGGGTGCTTTGGTTATCACTGAAGAAACTCTGAGGGGTGAATACTCGTATTTATGTAGGTCATACTGAACCACTTTTACCTATTACTTATTCTGTGCTTTTACTATGGGGCCAACCCCGAAATTGCGAAAATAAAAGTCTTCGGTCTCATACATTTCGGTGAATCTGAGTCAATATTTTCTATAGAACAGCTGTTTTTTTTTAATTTACTATAATATTATGTATGCACCGGGCGTTTTTTTTTGTTGTCCCATACACTTTTTTTTGAAATTTGGGATTTTTTATGTTATTCCTACTCAGAATCACGAGCTCTTTCTATCCTAATAGGAGAAAAAAAGTGTCCTAAGGTTTTTATTTCCATTACGTCACCATTTTTCATAGACTTTGTATGGCGGTCGCGGAATGGAAAGATCGAAAAATGTATGGAAATTTTGGGACACTTTTTTTCTCCTATTCGGATAAAAAGAGCTCATGATTCTGAGTAGAAATAACATAAAAAATTCCAAATTTGAAAAAAAAAGTGTAGGGGACAACAAAAAAAAACGCCCACCTATATAATAGTACCTAACTGATAGTTTCTGAGGAACACTGACCCTGACTCGTGTTATCATCCGTAGCATGACTAGCATGCTCAAAAAAGATTCAACTTACAACCTAATGTTCTATGAAATGTTTAAAATCTTGTTATCCGCATAAGTGTCACAAATAAAAGTCTTTGTTTATACAGTCTGTGACTCTGCGACTTCACTTACATTGTTTAACTACTCATCCATTTTTGTTCAGTCGTTAAAGTGCTTACTCCATCGATATTAAGTCGACTATTGCTTGTTCGAACATCAGTTATGTTGGTAAAAGTATAATTGAAAAGTGGCATAGTGGAACCATTTAGAACGACCTACTTTCGATTTAGTAGTTTTATTACAGCATGTTAATGGTGACAAACAAGCACGTACATAAGCAGCTTTATACTCGACGAAGCCACAGAATAAGTACTAGTATTATCATACAGAACGGCCACGCATCGCCCCGCCCCGACTCGCATTACCTCGCCCCGCGACTGGCCGCGACATGAATCTGGCGGACTTCTGGCGTGCTGAGTAAAGCCCTTGCTACACGGTCGCCGACAAGCCCTCAGACCGCGTGGCCTTGGTCTGTCCCGGACCGTGTAGACTAGACAGTTGTTTCCAACAAAATTTGACCAAGACTGACCAAGGTCAGACCAAGGTCAGACGGTTAGTAGGCTTGGCGGCGCGGTCGCGGCTACACGGTTGTAGCAAGGGCTTAAAGCGACTTATCTACACATACACAATGACGCGTGTACAGACGTGCCGCGCACACATATAAACGCAAATGATTTTTGATGTATGGCGTGTCCGCCCTGTGACGAAGATCACATAACCAAGAAACACATAAGGAAGGGGCCTATTCAACACGCAACAATAACACATCGTGACCCGACCTCCACACAACTTAAATGAAACAGTTAACATAACATGTTGGCTCGTCACGCCGTATCACTATCACGAGTCGAATAGGCCCCCAGCCCTATTCGAGTGGGTAGTGCATCGAATTACATCAGGTCAGCAAATGCTTGAGTATTGAATGTAGCCGCGTTGACTTTCCTAGAAGGTAAGGCTAGATGGGATGTTATGGTTATGTGGGACCTTTAAAGCATAACAAGTGGTGTTTTAAATGTAAACAAAGAATGGGCACTATGGTGATATCATACAAAGTATTACTGGCCTTACGTAGGTATTTTTTGTTCTGTATTATTATTATTTAGAATAATCTGGAATTTCCTGGATTCAACGGGAATTAGTTATGAACTTTAAAGGGCCATCACATACACTTAGAACATTGCTTGGTCGACGTGGCACTCAAAGGCCCACAACACCCCAATATATTAAGTACCTATGTGATTTATGTGTCATGTAAGATTTCCCTTATTCTCATAGACGTATCGATATCAACTTTCCAAGCAGGTATGTACCTACCTATCTACAAATACAAATATGTATCTACTGTACAGATTTGCATAAAGTACCTACTTATTTAATATTGGAAGCTTTTAATCCAAAAACGATTTCTGACTAAATTCCTTTATTACTTGTAAGTGAGTAGGTATTTTATTATAAATTAGGTGGGTTCGTTATTATTTCAATATAGCTGTGTTTCATTATTGGCAGTAAACGCCTAAACATTTACCAAAATAATATACCTACTTATGCAATAGATAAAACAAGCACGCAGATTGTACGTGGCAGTCACCGTGCCGGAATCGTACCCGCTACCGCACACAAAGCAGGCATTGTGATTGCGCTATGAACAAACAATCTTTGTTCCTGAACTATGACCTAGGGCTGCCCCGATTTGAGATGCTCAATATTGCTTCAATATTTTCGACAACTTGGGCCTTGTTCGAAAATTGGCGATTGCTCTCTGTTATATACCCCTGTGTGGCTACCAACAGTTTGGCACTGACATAAACGCCATCGAGAACGTAATTTACTTTCTATGCATCTCGCTCGTATTAGTGCGAGCGAGATGAGAAAGTAAAATAACGTTCTCGATAGCGTATGTCAGTTTTGACACTGTCAGTGACTCGGTACGGGCTCTACCCTAGTGTAAATTTCATTCGATAGCGTGACGTGACGTACGCGATTGCGTTAAGTGTCATTTTGTATAGGATTTTGAGTTTCCAAAACATCCCGCTTGGCGCGCTGTTCAATATCCCATACAAAAATAGACATAACGCGAACTCGTCACGCTTCAGCCTCACGCTGTCAAATAAAATGTACACTAGGGGTTCTGGTAAGTGGAAACTTGTATAATTATTGGAAATATTTTTGCGGCCTTCGAAGAGTAACATATTATTGTAGGTGACTGCACGTATACTTGCAAGTAGGTATCTAAAAACGAGTTTCTGTTTAGGTCAATTAATTCAGCAGCGAAAAATAGAAAAAATAACAGATTTCAATGTTTTAACTCTCTAAGTACCTACACCAAACCAAATGCTGATTTTTGCATATTATTATTTACCTACTCAAAGATCCAGTGCTCAAAGTAAACAAGAAATAAAAAAAAAAAACCTTAAAATCTTAAAGAAGTAGACTAGAGAATAGAAAAATATTAAACAATAAGGAAACGTATATTTCAATAAACTTTTAAAACAATTCAACTCCAAAAGATGCATCTGGGGTCGAAACACACATGTGCTAGCCCTATTGTGTCTAAAGATTTAATTTACGGCCTCGCGCCAGCTATTTGTCTTAGTTTTTGCTCACTCCGGCCGTAAAGTTATGGTTTTAAAGCTTCTTTTGTTTCTGGAGTACGCCACTTTACTGGTGAAGTGTGTGAACTGTGATCCCACTTCGCTTTACTTAAGTTATTTGTGATATGGAAATACTTACAGATAAGCGGAGCACGAAATTTCTGAGAAAATTGGGAACAGTGTTCGTCATTTTTGCATCTGAAGATATCCAAAAATGTAGTAAGTAAATACAGTCAGCATCAATAGTAGTGGAGAGGCTACGAGACAAAAGTTTATAATTGTCTAATATGTATTTAAATAAATATAATGTAGGTATTTGTAGGTGTAGAATATAAAACAATTTAAGTATGGCAGAGGCATAGATACTATTTGAACACGAACAGTCGAATCGTATGGGTTGCCATTACAAAACACTAATACGACATAAAATATGCAGTAGAAATTAAATAAAATGGAACTAAATATTTTCCATACTTAAAAGTGACAGTTACGTAGGAAGTGGCGCCCTCAATAATTTTCTACAATTTCTTGGCGGACTGTCAGTTCGAGAATGGACCCCAGAAATTCATTTCTAGAGTCAGACAGTGAAAAGTCTGCAGCGATTTTGATAGCCCACGCAGTGCAAGTGTCGTTTTAAACGTCAAACTTCTATGAAATTATGACGTATAAATAACACACTGCGTGGGCTATCAAATCCGCTGCAGACTTTTCTTGGTGCGACTCTACATAATAATTTTATTGTAAAAATTTTAAGGTGGCAGATACTTTTGGTGCGTTGATCTATCCGCTTTTATTCATGGTGACTAATGACTATAATATTGCATGAATTACTTATTTTCTAAAGCTAATGTCAAATCATTGGCACCCTGCCCGCTGGTCGAGGAAGCAGTTTTTGATGGATCACACATTTTCATTAAATTGTGACATCGAGGTCACACTGACTGATACGCCTGTTTTGTTTTGCGATAGTGCGTAAATTTTGTGACTGAGCACTTCAAATTGTGAATTAATTCATTCAGTGGTTGCTGTGCTGCTACTGCTAGCTGCTTTACCAAGGAACTGGTGTCATCTCAATCTGCTTGGGTAGATGTATGTCCTTATGTAGACTGTATAGAGAAGCATAGACACAAATAGTTGGTCTTACCTGAGGACAGTCGCCGATGTAATGGCCCTTGTTAAAGCACAGGTGACACATATAAGCAGGCGGTGGCGGGCGCGGCGGACGCCTTAGCGACAGTGCTGCTAGCTGCTCTGCCAAGGAACTGGTGTCGTCTGAAGGTGCCTGGGTGGACGTCGCCGCAGTGGGTAGAGGGCCCCATACTGAACCCGGGAGCCACTGGAAGGAGACAAATGGTGGGTTAGTTTAAAGGTCTGAAATTCCTAGCACGTAGACGCGACTACGAAAATAAGAATCTGGAACTGCACTTAAGTAAGGTCACGGGTAAGTGTGACACACAGGTATGTGTGGCATAAGGATAAGTGTGGCTGGCTGGCTGAATCTGAAGATTGGGCCTGTTTACAAATTGATTAGTGTTTATTGTGGGCTATAGTATAGCTCCCAAGTGGATGCCAGAAGATAGGACGCGGTAGGCCCAGACTGAGATGGCGGGACGACCTAGACATCTTCCTTAACAACTGAGCGGAAGAACCGTTAGATCGGGAGTCGTGGTGGAGATCAAGGGGAGAGGCCTTTGCGACACTAAACAGGTTGGGGAAAAAAACATAAATTTTGACCCATAAAGCCGATTTTGTTGTTACAAACCGACTTGTTGGCTGGTGTAAGACACATTTAGTTGACATGTCCTTAAACATTTTGTTCCTATAACAACATTTATTTGAGTGTATTCGTGCGATTTTCGACATGAAAATATTTATAATATTAATCACATATAACTATATGACTAGCATATATATTATTCTATGTCATATTATGCTAGTAATGATGCAATTATACTGTTTGTTAGGTAAACGAGTTTTACTCCGTAGTGTTTGTTCTATCTTAAAGGATTCACTTTATTTGCTTTGTAAAATTATAGCGGAAATGTCTGAAAAATGAGACGAGCGTCACTGAGTTACGTATTAAGTACCGACTTTACATCAATATAGAAACAAACACACACCCATAAATGGATCTTAGTAGTTACCAAATAAATAGGTTGATTTTCATTGACATAATTACGAGGAAACTTTAAGGGCAAGCGATGTTAAAATGAGATCAAGATTGGAAGGTGCAAATGCAATGAAAAACGTGCGAGAGATGCGCACCAATGCCCACGATCGTATCGCGATCATTAACGTATCAAAACAAGATCGAAACTTTAACAAATTGTAAAATCAGAATCCTCCAGACATACGAAATTCGATCGAAACCGCGGCGTGCGCTGGCATCTGCTACGCGCATTACGATCCACCGCGCATGCGCGTTACACGCTACAGACTATTAAGATTAATCATCTCGATTAATATGACTAACGATTTATTCCCAAATATAATTAGGTCACATTACCTAGGTAGGTAATTAGGTATCACACAATTATAATACTTCCTTGACTTAAATTTTACGTATAGCAGCCATAGGAGCCATAGCAGGGTCATGACTAGTTAAGATCAAGAGTCAAGTGGAAAATAATCACTTTCAAGTCGATATGATGAAATGATTTGATTTTCTTTTGTAATTTAATCGACATACCGGACAGACGGACTCAGGTACTTACTTATCATCATTACTACACCTTATAAAACAAAGTCCCCCACCGCGTTTGTTTGTGTGTTTGTATGTTCGCGTTAAACTCAAAAACTATGTAACGGATTTTCATGCGGTTTTCACCTATTAATAGACTGATTCTTGAGGATGCATAATTTGTGTAGGTTTTGTGTAACCCGTGCGAAGCCGGGGCGGGTCGCTACTGTCGCTAGTAATTATTATGACTTTAAATCATCGCACGGAATTCTAATCAAAGTTCATTTAACCAATCATCATCGTTCATGGGTAACGAGTATAAATACCTAGAGTGGTGGTCCCGTTATTAATAGAGTACCTAATACTCATCGTCATTAATCTGATTATCAACTTTATTGCAATGACGTAAGGTCTACAAATGGTTAGTAGTGTTAGTCAGAAGCAGAACTGGTGTCGAAATCTCTTGAGTGCTGTGATGATTCGTCATCAACTTTCTGGATACTGCAATGGGTTTAGGTATGAAAGGGAGTATTTCTCTATTCAAACTTTTGTTCATTACTGAGTATTGTATAGTATTTATAGTAAATATAAATCAATCATAAGACCTGTCGTCATGTATCATATGGATCAGAGTGTGGGTGACGGATGAAAAGAGATTGTTTGTAGCGGAGATGAGAATGTTAAGATGGATGTGTGGCGTGACGAGAATGGATAGGATAAGGAATGAGTATATAAGAGGAAGCGTGAAAGTTGCACCCATAACAGAAAAAGTAAGGACAAACCACCTAGGGTGGTACGGGCATGTGATGCGGAGGTATGAAAGTCATGTGACGAGAAAGGTATTACGAATTAATGTGGAGGGAAGTATTAGGAGAGGAAAACCGAGGAAAAGGTGGATGGACTGTGTGAGAGATGATATCAAACGAACGCAAGTGAATGATGAGATGACGGGGAAGAGAGAGGCATGGAAAAGAAAGACATTCTGCGTCGAACCCAAGTGAATGGGACAAGGGCAAGCGAATGATGAGTAACAAGAGTTTATGAATTAACCCACTGATGGTTCCAGCTCTAAAATCATCCTACAAAGTAGTTAATATAATCGGAAGTAGCCAAGTGTTATGATTATTAGTCATTAGTGACCGTCATCACCTCTGAATACAGATACGAAAAATAACGGTGTTCCGAGAAGCCGTCGAGAGGGTTTCAGAAAGCTTATCTAAAATTAGTAAAAGATGAGAAACAATTTATCTGGAAGTAACATTTTGTCTTAAAAAAATAATTTCTGAAGATAAGATGAAAGAAGCTCCATGAAAGAATGTGGCAATAGTCTAATATAAATGCAATAGAATATATCGCTATGATCTTGATCCTAAAATTATTTAAAACTCTCGTTTTCTCGGATCTTATAATCGGGAATCGGGACAAATTTTTGCGTAACTGTTACCTGTTAGTCAGGCTTAATAAACAAGAATAGGTACAATAAGATTCCTAACCCTGTTTTGTCTATATCTAAACTATAGTTACGTGACAGCTCTGTGATGTTTACATTGCGCATGAGTGGCAAGTTACCTATTAACGCATCCGGTCCTTTGACACCTGAACCTCCTTCTCATTAGGGACGTTGGCGTTCTGTACCTTTGTCCTATATGACACTGCCGAATCAAATGATTTACGACTGTTTGTGACGGATTTATTAGGGCGAGCGAAGCGAGCCCTATCACTATTCGACAAACTATGCATTCTTGTGGTACACTTTACGGAAAAACTACTGCACTGTTAGGTTTGAGATTTAACATAGTAATTTAAATTGATGTCTAGATGTGTTATCAAACATAAAAATATCATTTTATGAGCGTAAAAAAATAAATTAAAGTAATAACACTTTGTATTAAAACTAGCGCCATCTGTTGGCAAAATAATGAATTAACATTGGCGCTAATGTTAATTATTTATTTCTCTAACAGATGGCGTCAGTAGTAAATAAATAAATAAATATTAAACATTCTTATACAAATCGACTAAGCCCCACAGTAAGCTCAAGAAGGCTTGTGTTGTGGGTACTCAGACAACGATACCTATGTGGTGTTTTCAATTTCAATAATGTCGATGGCGCTTACGCCATTAACATCGATGAAATACAAAAGTGGGTTAAAATCGCTTCGTTTGGTTTGATTCCCAATTTAGCAATTTTCTGTGAATACCTACTAGAACAATCAATCTTGCTGTATATTCACTGCGGAGGTCAATTTACTCGTATGTTTTGTGACGCTAATGAACTGATCAGTCATGTTGTGCTAGCAACTTAAATCAGGTATTTTCAGTTCGAGAAACAGTTTTGGCGCCATTCATTTATTACGTAAGACGATTTTGGGGTGGAGGGGGATCGAACAATGTCTTATTTTTTCTTACAAGGGCGGGAGGGGGTTTTATAGTTCTTACGTAAGATCACAAAGATGCGATTTTTTAAATTTCTATGAAGTTATAACGTTTAAAATAATAATAATACTTCCACACTCTATGCTATCAAACACGGTGCAGAGTTAGGGTAAATGAGCTCAAGTACCTTTGTACAGGTACAAATAAACATTCATAAAAATATATTTTTGAAAAATAAACACTAAAACAAACCAAACGTGAACTCATTTTTTCATTTAGATTAATATAGGGGGTCGGAGGGGGAGGGGGTCAGCCTATTCTTATTATTTCTTACATAGGGGAGGGACGGGGTCAAAACCTGGCAAAAATTGTCTTACGTAATTAATGAATGGCGCCTTTAGTGTTACTATTGCTTGGAACTGCTAAAATTATAAATAAAGATAAGCATATTAATACAAAGTTAGTCGTTAAGTCATGTATCAGCCCTAAGTCACTGAACATAGTTCAGTGACTTAGGGCCGATACACGACTGCAACTTGTATGGAAACTGCACGCCGACTGCACGCCAATTGCAACGTCGGCGTGCAGTTCAACAAAATGACCCAGAATCCTGGCAGTTCCTAGTGGAACTCAGGTTTGGTGCAACAAAGGCACATTATGTTTTAGTCATCCGACTCATCTTGATGAGCACTTAGGAGAGTAGTAGGTACCCAAGATAGAGCTGATGCTGAAACCTGACAGTACCTAGTGGAGCTCGGGTTTGGTGCAACATATATAGACACACGCTGTTTTGGATATCCGACTCGTCATGCGTGATCACTGGGTATACCAGTACCCAAGATAGCTGATGCTGAACCTTGGCTGTACCTAGTGGAGCTCGGGTTTTATACAACATAGGCACACGCTGTTTTGGTCATGCAACTCGTTTTGATGTGTACTCTTAGGAAAGTAGTACCCAAGATAGAGCTGATGCTGAACCTTGGCTGTACCTAGTGGAACTCAGGTTTGGTGCAACACAGGCACACGCTGTTTTAGTCAATCGACACGTGAGCACTTGGAAGAGCAGTACCTAGTGGAACTCAGGTTTGGTGCAACATAGGCACACGCTGTTTTGGTCATCTGACATGTCTTATAATGAACACTTAGAAGAGCCAGGTTTGGTGGAACATAGGCAAACGCTGTTTTGGTCCTCCGACTCGTTTTTTTGAGTACTTGGGAGATACCCAAAATAGAGCTGTAGCTGAACCCTGGCAGTATTTAGTGGAACTCAGGTTTGTTGCAATATAGGCACACGATGTTTTGGTCATCTCACTCGTCTTGATGAGCCCTTAGAAGAGTATATAGTACACAAGATAGAGCTGATGCTGAACCCTGGCAGTACCTAGTGGAGCTCGGGTTTGGTGCAACATAGACACATACTGTTTTGGACATCCGACTCGTCTTGGTCCTCCGACTCGTTTTTTTGAGCACTTGGGAGATACCCAAAATAGAGCTGTAGCTGAACCCTGGCAGTATTTAGTGGAACTCAGGTTTGTTGCAATATAGGCACACGATGTTTTGGTCATCTCACTCGTCTTGATGAGCCCTTAGGAGAGTATATAGTACCCAAGATAGAGCTGATGCTGAACCCTGGCAGTACCTAGTGGAGCTCGGGTTTGGTGCAACATAGACACATACTGTTTTGGACATCCGACTCGTCGTACCCAAGATAGAGCTGATGCTGAACCCTGGCTGTACCTAGTGGAACTGTGTTTGTGTGTTTATGTGCGGAGCAGCGTGATTACCGCCAGTAGGTGTCCAGACGGGATAGTTTTTCGGTCAATTGTGTGGTGTGGATGCAAAAATAAATTCAAGGACATTGGCTCGCTGACCCAACATTATGTAGGAAAAAGCCAGTTAGCTTCCTTACAAAAAGTACTGGGCGATCGTGTAGGATATATATAATGCGTGTGCCTAACGCTGTTTTGGTCATCCGACTCGTCTTGATGAGCACTTAGGAGATTAGTACCCAAGATAGAGCTGATGCTGAACCCTGGCTGTACCTAGTGGAACTCAGGTTTTGTGCAACATAGCACACGCTGCTTTGGTCATCTGACACGTCTTAATGAACACTTAGAAGAGCAGTACCCAAGATAGAGCTGATGCTGAACCCTGGCTGTACCTAGTGGAACTGTGTGTGTGTGTTTATGTGCGGAGCAGCGTGATTACCGCCAGTAGGTGTCCAGACGGGATAGTTTTTCGGTCAATTGTGTGGTGTGGAGAGGGTGTGGACGCAAAAATAAATTCAAGGACATTGGCTGACTGACCCAACATTATGTAGGAAAGCCAGTTGGCTTCTTTACAAAAAGTAAGTACTGGGCGACCGTGTAGGACGTAATAAGCGCTTATGAAATTGTATAATTATGTGTGGATGATTTTGTCGTCTGGACACATTTTTAATGGACAAAGTAAAAGCTGTAACAGACAGGCGTACCGGACAGCAACCGAGGTCCGGTTAGTATATTTCCTTCTTGTTCTCACTTATAGCTGCGTTCTTAACGGACTTATTACGTAGGTACCCACTCGATCGAACATGAAACAAGCCTTGGATTCGATCAAAGTCGCGGTCCGGTACGTTTAGGTAACTCCGCGAGCCCTTACAAAGCTCTGCTTTTTGCTAGTTATAAGTGTGGCCAGGGGCCTATTTATCGAACGGTATTAGACTAATATTATTAGTCCACGAACTGGCAAATCGTATGGGTTGTCATGACAACACACTAATAATATTAGACTAATGTCGTTTTTGAGAAATGGGCCCCAGGGGCCGATTTCTTGAACGACGAACTGTCAAATCGTATGGGTTGCCATGACAACACACTAATAATATTAGACTAATATCGTTCGAGAAATGGGCCCCAGAAGTTGATGTCATGTACCAAGTAGCAATGTCATGTGGTAGTGAAAATTTATTAGTTAGTTTATGCACTTATAAGCGCCACTTGTACCTCCGTATTAATCCGGAGTTAACCGGTTAAACCGGTTTATCCCGGGTTAGTGAATGGGGCAAGTAACTATCTCCGGTTTTAACGCTAAAATACCGGCACAAAAAACATTTTTTTTTTCAAATAGCAATGATAATAAGTAACTAATTAGCAATTGTTACCCAGTCTCAAATAGCTGTGATTATGATAATACTGACACTGATAATGACAGTGATCGTTTCCTGAGGGGCTACCGTGAAAACCGGGCATTTTTCTCTGTCACTCTAATTACGCATTAATTGGAGTAAAAGAGAAAGATCCCCGCACTTTGCGAAATTCGGTTTTCGCGGTAGCCCCTCCGTATTTTTTCATTGCACTTTGCTAAAAAGTGACGTCTATCATAGAAGGACATAATGTTTCACCTTCCGTACCCCTAGATGAACTCGTGTCAAGCTATCGAATGAAATTTACACTAGAGGTTCAATTTGACCACCTTGTTGAGGCCCTCAGTCACTTAATTTCCCAAACAATTTTACGTATGCAATTACAAACCCCTTAATAACAAAGATTCCATTCTAATTTAAGAATTTGTCATTATTTTTAACTGGTCCAGATACGACCTTGACGACCGCTTTGATGATTGGCACGCATCTCACTAACGACTTTATTATGCACCAATCAACCATCACCGCGAGCGATCTTCCAGATCGTATCAAAACAAGATCATCACCGTAACAAACTGTTAACCTCCGAATCGGGCTCCAGTATATGGACGAAAGTCAGGATTAATTGCAGCAAGTATCAAGACACGTGGCCAGGTAAATACTAATATTAGATCGCTATTTTAATCCCGCGGTCAGCGTTGAACGTATATCGTAAAACAAATGAGCATCAAAGGAATGGACTACTTTTGAATCTTTGATTGATATCATATGTACAAATGGGATTTAAATCAAAGATGTTTTCATTCAATATCGCTGCATAGGAAAAAAGAGATATTATGTGGATTGGCAGTTGTTTAATTTCGTAAGTCAAAAGGGTTTTATTTTGCTGTTAAAAGTTAAGAAAGTCTTGCAATTTAGATGCAGCTGTCACTTAAAATGTATGTAGATTTTTTTGGAAATTTAGCACACAATTTAGAGATGAAACATCTTCTTCCTCGCGTTAGCCTGGCATTTGCCACGGCTCATGGGAGCCAGGGGTCCGCTTGACAACTAATCCCAAGAATTGACGTAGGGCGCTAGTTTTTACGAGAACTACAGCCTTCAGACCTTCCAACCCACAGGGGAAACTAGACATTATTGGGATTAGTCCGGTTTCCTCACGATGTTTTCCTTCACCGAAAAGGAACTGGTAAATATCAAATGATATTTCGTAGGTAAATAAGTTCCAAAAAACTCATTGGTACTATGATACGTGCCGAGGTTTAAACCCGCGCTGCGACCTCCCGGATTGAAAGTCGCACGCTCTTACCGCTAGGCTACCAGGATTTAGAAATGTAACATCAAAGTAATAAATTACGGTAAAAACACCAAAACAAACTTGAAGGAACCACCATTCGACGCGTGAGGTATACTTACTTTAAAACATACAAATGAACACCGTTTGTATGGAGCGTGCCTTTTAATAAAAGACGATCAATTGATTGATACAGTACAATCTAAACTGTTTAAGCGGTATCGCCCCCATCGAGTATCGTTCTGCTTGTTAAGGATGCTCATAAAATTATATCAGGAACTCTATTTGATATGCGCTCAAGACATATGGTGAATATGAACGTTTGTGATAGACGTTGTTTTAATAATTGCAATTGCTATTTTACTAAGAAAACGTTGTTCCAAGTAAATATGAGAGAGGGAGGGAGAGAGAGAGAGAGAGAGAGAGAGAAAGAGAGATTCTTTATTTGTGAAAACACAGGTACAATGAATGATCTTACATTACAGTTTCGTACTCGTAGTCTCACTCTGCCAATAAAGGCGTATATACAAATACTATACTACTTATAAACATAAACCATGCATTATTTCAAAATTTACAATTTGTAAATTAAATATTAATCATTAGAACATAGATGTGATGAATCAAAGTCCTTGGTACAATCATTTACTTTTAATTTACTCCGACTAGTTACTTCTACGTACACTCTTAAACAATCTTAAGTTCACAAGCAGTAACCTTCGTGCTAAATTTAGTGTTACTCGTTCCAGCGCCGGGCGAGAATGAATCTTCCACCCCATGGTACATTATATTTATACTCTTTTATCATTACAATCTGCGGGTAGGAGAGAAGGGTCATTTTCGCGACGACCGACAGATTAATTAACAAATATTCGGGTATACACAGATCATATTTTTAATCACTACCTACTGAATACCATTATTTTAACCTAACTCATACTAAATAATTATAATTTATTCTCTAAATCTTATGAAATATCACATAGATTATATGGATGGAGATATATGGTAAACTATTTACTTAGTGGTCATTTTGGTGAACATTTTCTATTTCCAAATGTAATCTGGATTTTACTATAGGAACAACCCCGCGATTTCGGGGTTGGTCCCATGGTAAAATTGCTCGCGTATGATATGACCTATATATTCACCCCGTCTTGGCCCCGTAAATTATTGCAGGTGACTAAATAAACATCCTGTATAAAACGTCAAGTGAATTGTATTGAATTATATTTAATTCTGTTAGGTAATTTCAAGGTAGTCACATTTCTAGTTTCCCATTTAATTAAGTTTTTTATGGATTAAGTTACCTCGTATACTTTGCCTTTGTGGATATCACTTAATCTCCCATCATTTTTGGCACTTACCGGCCCACGTGTCAAGCCGAGCCTAAAATACTTTATCTATTAACACTCAAGGTTTATAATGCGTTAAATTCACAGGCCGATGAACCGTGAGATGAGATGAAACAGCAACGCGTCGGTTGACTAATACTCAATGTAAACCTTGTTGTAATGACAATAAGGTCTGCCGGTGGTAATGGTAGTGTTGGTAGGAGTAGGAACTCAAGGTGTTTGAGTCCACAGGCAACTAGTAATAGGTACACCTATTCCGCGAGACAATTCTAGCCCCAAACAAAACTAGTTGGTGTTGTTTTATCACAGAGTTCCCATGACCATCACCTCTGTCTCCATCATCAGATCAGCTCCATGTCATCATAATATTGCATTGGCATCCAATATACCTATGTATGCAAAAGTTCAGCTCGATCGGACAACGGGAAGTGGGTCAAATTTAGCTTCCAAGATTTGACCCACACTAACGTACTACATAAATAAGAAGCTTGTACAAATGGTAACCACTATGGCCCGTGCAACGTGCAACGTAGCGAACGAAACGCAACTGTCACTGTCACACTAATATAATATAATAAAATAAAGAGAAAAAATATATATATATATGGAAGAGTGATAGAGAGACATAAAGCGATTCGATGGCGAAGCACAAGCGATTGTCACCTTGGCTAGACCGCTTGAAAAGACTCAACATTCTACAAAGACTCGGGTCTCTAACAACTTGAAAGAAACTTGAGTTTTGACTTAATTTTAAAAATGTACATATATATGTATTGTACATCATTTTTGAGAGACATTGTACAATTTTGGGTCAAAAGGTTATCCGACGACTTTCCTGTGGACATCCTAAAATATTTAAGCCTAATGCTTGTAGCATGTTCCAATCTTCTTCTTCATATAACATGTTTGATTATATAAATATAAAGCCTTAATACTAAAATCTAACCATTATAGTTAATATTGTTATAAGAAAGCTATGCTGTGCCCTTACAGGGTCCATGTGAGACATTGTACATTTATACTTGACATCTATACTGTACCATGGTTGCAATAAAGAATTATGAATTATAAATTATAATTTTCGTATGGTCCACAGAAAAAGTCAGTTTTTACCGAAAAATTTTAACCCATTTGTACCTACATTGTGTTTTGCGCTACTAATTAATTATTTCTTCTCCTAACGTGATAATCATTGATTCCTAAATTTTTGACCAATAGCAGCACAACAGAGGCCATTGAACCACGGTTGCGTGCGCGCATAAACATTGGTGGATACACAAACACACCGGAGTCAGCTGGAGGCAAAGGGATTGGTATCTTTATATGTGCACAGCTAGAGGTACAGTCAGTATCAATATTAGTAGCGGATTATGATACAACGCGTCAAAAGTATGCTATCCTGGATTTATTTTCCAAATAGGGATATAAATAAATAAATAATTATGAAGGGGACATCTTACACAGAACCTAGCCCCAAACTAAGCAAAGCTTGTACACTATGGGTGCTAGGCGACGATATTAGAAAACATAGATGCCTACATAGAAAACACCCATGACTCGGGAACAAATATTTGTGTTCATCACACAAATAAATGCCCTTAGCGGGATTCGCACCCAGGACCACCGGCTTCGCATGCAGGGTCACTACCCGATCGTACTAGGCCAGACCGATCTTGTCAGGTCGGTTATGTCTCTATAATTCACGATCTACATCATGTAGAGTCTGTGCGGAAAGAAAAGGTTCGGTTTTGCCCTAGCTTCGGCCATAACCGGATCTTTGGCTGAAACTTGATTCTTATGCTGAAACCTGCCGATACCGAAACTAGTCGGCTAGTATTGACACCGGGAACTGAACGCTAAAATCAATTTACCAGGAAAATATGACGTTTGTAATGACACCTCCTCACTTTGTTCGGTTCAACTCGGTGCAAAGTTACCTTAAATCTAGGTACTCTAAAAGTCTGCATACATAAATTGACAGTCAAGGTCAGTTAAAATTGCGCCAAAAGTCAATGTAGATTTGTACTTTGGCGTAATTTAAAATTTTCATTAGGTACCTTACACTTCACTTCATAATCATAATCATCATAATCATAATCATTTATTTGCACATAAAAACTTCAGGGTACTTTAGTTTCTGTAGTTTAGCTATATTAGTACTTAGTAGGTATTGTATTCGTTACTAAAATTACATCTAGTTAAAATAATATTAGTATAAATACTAGCTTAGTTAGCAAAATATTTAAAACTGTTAACTAGAAACATTATAATTTCAATTTCATATAAAGTTCCTAATACAGAGCCTTTTGTGAAGTCGTGATCATTTCGTTGACAACCAGTTTCTGTTAGGTAATTCTGTAGCATTGGTACAGTTATATACCTATTTTTGTTTTATTTGCAATTGTTCCGTGTTTTATTTGGGTCTTATATTGTAGATATTCGAGCTTAAAATCTAATAACAATTTATAAAAAAATTGTATTAAAAATATGCAATTAACAAACGACTGTTTTCAGGAGTCTACAATTTAAAGTGATACCTACTAAAATGTAGAGAAATCGGAAAACATCAACAATGATGGAAATGGATCATGAAATTCAGGAAGTTTTAGTTTATGATGAGAGAAAGCAAAAAAAGTTTGTAATAAACACACAGAAGGTATAAAGCTAAAATAATGGTTCAACATACTCACACGAGAATATACTGTACTATAAAATGTTTGATTGAAATGGCAGGATGTTGCTGACAGCTATTTCAGTTCGTTTTGAAAAGCTCAAAATATAATTGCATCTACGTATAATCCAAATACTACTTTTATTTTACTAAAACAGCAGAAGAATCAATACTAATCCGTATTAATTCTGACACCATTTACACACGAGCACTAAACGTGAAATTCCCGAACCAAAATACTTTATGGAACACAGTGACGTTGGCATTAAATACGTTCTAAATCCGTCTTACCTGATCATTCTGGTCGTGTGTCAAATACAGCCATCCGAGGAGGGCTTGAGGGCAGTTATCAGCCTTACCGCACCACTGGGGCAAATCGGCCCCCAAGGCAGTCGGAGACATGCCCCTCATGAGACCACTAGCACAACACTTTGAAGTTCAAAAAAAGAACTAGTATAAAATTTTAAATCAACAAAAGACGAGCGTGATGTTCGAATTTGGAATAAAAACAGTTGGTTGGTGGAATTGTTTTGTTTTTAAAACGGTTGCGCTCAGGGCGCGCCGCGGGTCGGGATGGCCGGGTGGTATTTTTGGATCGTGCGCGGGCGCCGGCCTCGGCTACACTGTGGACGGCTACCTTAAGACGGGGCGCGGTGGTGATGCTGGGATTGTCGATTAATTTTGTCGATATGCTCAATTGCTCATTGCTACTGCACTTTCAGACGGCCTACTGCGAAATTTGAAATTATGTTGTCTGCCTCTTTTTCACTCTTATTTATTCGAACGATAGACAGGCAGATAACGAATTTTTGCGGTGGGTTCTTGAGTTACATATACACAGAGACCATCAATGTTACTAACTTTCGGGAACAAATTGGATCTTTAGCTATTTTTGACCCATTTTATAAAACTCATCATTGTTTTATTCAATGCTACGAGTATGAACCGTGCTGGTTTAGACTGTATTAAGGAAAGCTTTTCTGCTGCTATATATCTCGGCAGAAATAGATTTGTCTTATATTAAAGAAAGCTTTTCTGCAGAGATGTACAAAATGGTTTTAAAAATGCATTTAAATACAAAATGCAAAATACTTTTCAGATTTACTATTTCAAATGCAAAATACCAAATAGTTTTGCGTTTTGTATTTCAAATGCAAAATGCAAAATAGGTATTTTCAAAATACTTTTTCAAAATAAAATACCTTTTGACCAAATCTCAGATATTTTTTTTATTTTAGGTATTTATCATGAGAATAGCCATAGAATAGATAAAATGTCATTCAATAGAACTTGCTAACTATGTAAACAAACCGCCATACTAAAATTGACACTGAATGTCAAATTACTAGTAAGTTTTGTTTACATAGTTCGCAAGTTCTATTGAATGACACTTTAATGTTCGTCGTTTTCGTTTGATATTGACACTAGTCAGACATAATAGCCGGTTTAGTCTCTCGTGGCTCGCAAGCTCATCGAGCTAATATAATTTAAACACTAACGGCACGGCATAAGGTTTATAACCGAATGACAAGCCGAACGCGAGTGTGTCGAGGCGAGTCACGAGACGCGCCGCGAGCCGAGCCGAGAGTCTAAACGGCTATAAGGCGCGCACTCTGACCAAAGAAGAAAAAAGGGCGCGCATGGCTAGCAGGCGCCTCTATCAGTCAAATTCGGCAATACAAGCGTCATTCGTTCATTTCATTTTGTTTGACTGGTAATGTTGGCTAAACTTAATCACAAAGTATTTTGCATTTTGAAATTAATATTAAAAATGCAAAATACATCTCGAAAAGTATTTCAAATAAAATACAAAATGTTTTTTACTAAAAGGCATTTAAATGCAAAATACAAAATAGGTATTTTGCATTTTGTATTTGCATTTTAAATAGAAGTATTTCAAATAAATCGCATCTCTGCTTTTCTGCTGCTATATATAGCTGTTTCTAGCAGTAGCAGTACCGTATTCTTTGCATATATTATTTTCTACTACCGCCAGCATGTGTACTATAGCCCGTTTTTTCTCTTGCATGAGGCCTACGCCCAGCAGTAAGTCGCATACAGGCTGAATAAATAATTTATTAATATCAAGCCCTAAAAATTTAAGAAACCAAGAGCCGTAGAAAAACACCCGCGTCCTATCAATATTTAAAAAGCTTTTGAACTTTTAAACCATCGATATATTTATCGACTGCTATCCCGTGTGTCCCATCCTTATAGCGAACATGTGGGCGCTCCCGACCGCCGGGGACTCAGAGCAATATTTTTGTTCAGCCCCCGTACCACGACACGGTCGCTTACCTATCGCTATGGTAGAACGGTGTCGTGGTGCAGGAGCCTTTTGTTGTTCTACATATTTAGTGGATTACCTATACATAATTATACTCTTTATTAGTGTTATATATAGTGTCATTATGTATTATACATTCACTTTATTAAAAAGATAATTATTTATTCTACAACCTAGCTAGAAAACAGATTATGCTAAGACTACAACTTTTGTAGTTTTCATTTTAAATTTTACAGCATTTTCAATTTGAACCTTAATTGCTCTAGATGCCGATTTAATGAATTTTCTCTACTAAGGTTATTTAACGAATTAGTGTCTTTTTCTATTGAAATTATAGCTAAGTGAATAAAATTATGTAGTTATTTATAAACTCGCCCAAAAATGTTAAGAACTGTGACTTAGTCCTTAAGTGGAACTAAAACTTTTAAAGTGGGAATAATAAATTAAAAGTTAAGTGTGGACTTGAAAATAATAGATTTTTCAAGTGTTATGTCAAGCGCGGCTTATCCATATAAATTGTATGGAGATGACAGCTGTCACCGTATGCAAGCTATTAAAAAAATAGTAACCAAAATAAAAAGCTGAATGTAAAGGGAAGTGTAATGAGAACAATAGTTCATTGCGTGCACTGGCGCGTCCCAAACACATGTTTAACTAAGAAAGGTATTGTTGTGTTGAGTTATTGACATCGAAAACAAAGATTCATTGATTGCTCAAAAGTTAAATTTACAATTGCTTTTATGAACGCCGTAGTTTTCAAATTTTGTTTTGTACAAAAGCCTGGTCAATGATGTTTGACAATAAGTAGGTACCTAAGAGGTAATTATAAATAGTGTAATGTAATGTTAGAAATATTTATTATTTAGGTATATAATATTATTTAGTTATTTAGTTAAATTTCAATTGAATTTGTACATATGTAAATAATTGTGAATATTTTGCATGCTATATATTATGGCTAATTAAGGAATGTACATAACATTGTAATAACACCTGTAAACCAACCCTTATTATAGCAAAATAAATTGATTGGTTGATTGATTGATTGAAGAAAGTAAGTAAGTTGTAGTAGGAGTAGTAGTAAGTAGTAGTAGTATTCAGTATTCATTTAATCATTGCTTTGTGTGTACAAAAAGGTCTTATGAATATTATATTATGTTACAACACAACCCTGTAAGGGCACTGCAATTGTAGTACTAAATAGTACTGAACTAATTCAGTTATTTATGCCAACTGTATTGATGTAAATTATTAGGTACCCAAATTACGTCACATAGGTACTTACCTAATACAGTCAAAGAATTTATTTTTCGTATCATTTCGTACCTTGTCACAGTGACAATCAATATGAAAGTCGCTAAGGGACCTCATACTATAATTATTGCCACTGTGACAAGGTACGAAATGGTGCTTGACCGTACCATAAAATCACTATCTTAGAAACCGACCAAATCCAAATACAGTGTATATCAGTATACATAATATAGAAAGATGTGTGATATCAAATCAACAACAGTTAAGACGAAATTGGACGGTCGCAAGAAATCATCATGTCAATATCCAGAGCAAGGCTCGGAACCGGTTTTTTTTTCATACAAAAAATACCGGTATTATTTCGTTCTTTTTCGTTCTTCGGTTTATTATTTCATTTTTAATGGGACAATCTAATAATACGAAGTTTTTACGTAAATACATGATTCAGTCCTACGTAAAGAGCATAAAATAATTAAAAATATTGGGCTATTTTGGGTTTTACAAAAAAACCGGTTCCGAGCCCTGATCCAGAGAGGAAAATGGGGACTACGTTTGTATGGAGAAGCCGCCTTTCCTCTTAAAGTTTGATGCCGCTCCTGCATATTATACCGGGTAGGATAGTGGGGCCTCATTGGAGTCAATTAAATGGCATCAGCCAACCAATTGTGTTTATTACGAGCGTGGCAACAATTTATAACGATGACAGGATAAAATGGTTCTGGTTCTAGTGATATGAGTGACTTTTAAAGCCCTTTCTGCTTGTTTTGAAGTGTGAATACTTATATACTAGTCCACACGTCTTTTTAAATTAAGCGTAACATTAATAAATAAAAAGTATTCGACAACAAAGTCAAGTTCAACTAAAGACGCCGTTCGGATTCACACTGCACCAGTAATGCTGGTGCAGTATTGCAGCGCGACATTGCTGCCACAAATGTCAAAAATATCAGCGTCCATATTGAATTTGAGATTTGCGGCAGCAATGCAGTTGGTAGTAATGTCCGCATTACAGCCGCAGTATTGCAGTGCAACGTTACTGCCGACAGCATTGCTGTCGCAAATGTTCCAATCCGTATTCTTCTGAATCAGATATAATGTAGGTACGTACATAAGTGTCACATGAGCTTTGTCAATGCTTTGTATTATAGGTAGGTACACTAAGTAGATCAGGGCCGGATCTAGGGTGGAGCGAGTGGAGCGGCCGCTCTAGGCGCCGGATGGCAAGGGGGGCGCCAAAATGGCAAATGAGAAAAAACAAGCAACAACGGTTGCACTCCGGGAGTGCCGATAGAAGTGAAAACTCACCTCACTATGTTACCGACGCCCGGTAATACGATACATACGTTTAGCGGAGGTATTCTATTTATTTATTATATATTATTATCATTCTCAAATAAGATCACACTTTTTCATTGACATGTTTATTTACATACTGCCATGACAACGTGAAATTATTTGAACATAGGTAAAGAGTGTGTAAAAAGGAAAGTATAGGTTTTGAAAAGGAGTCCGCAACATAACGGTCACGTGATCGCCTTACGCCCCTTACGGTCACATGATCGCCTTACGCTGTTTCGTCTCGAGTTTATCATTTTTTCCCCACCTCAAAAAGTGCCCAGCGCCGCTAAAAAAGTTTTCACTTCAAAAAGTTTTAAAAGACGCGAGTGTGGCGAGGGTGGAAAATACGCTTGAAAACTTCAAAGAAGGGCGCCAAAACCCGATTTCGCTCTACCCTGATCAAGGGCTCGGGCCGGCACTGAAGTAGATTATGGCCATTATCAATATTATCATTCCGTCCTTCAGCGTAGATTTCCAAGAAAAGTAGACATTTTCAATTGTTTGGTTTACGATGTATAGGTACACTAGAATTTGTTTTAAGAACTGGATTTAACAATCATAACACTTTAAAATACTTGTAAAATAATTTTCGGACAATCTTTCATAATTCCAAATAATTCTAAACAGCCCCTATGGCTTCCAAATAACTTCGCTCGGCAGTAAGTTACCTGAGCCCGTACCATGAGTCATTAACAGTGTCAAAACTGACATAAACGCTTTCGAGAACGTAATTTACTTTCTATACATCTCGCTTGCCGTAATATGCGAGTACGAGCGAGATGCATAGAAAGTAACATACGTTCTCGATGGCGTTTATGTCAGTGTCAAACTGGTGATAGTGGTACTTAACTATTAACAAAAAAATAAAATAAATTAATTAAAAATTAAAAAACACGACTGCAGTTTAAAACCGAACTGAAAAGCTAAAAATAATTTTTAGTTATGTTAGTTACTCAACTTAATGAATGTAAAATATAATATATAAGTGTCCTGTCAGGGTCGTAAACAGCAAACGGAAAAGCTTAGGCTCATTTAGGATCGTGACTGTACCTGTATATTTTATTTCGATGCAGTCGGGGACCTGTGAATGGGAGAAATTCAATATATCAAGGTCCCCGACTGCATCGAAATAAAATATACAGGTACAATCACGATCCTAAATGAGCCTAAGCTTTTCCGTTTGCTGTTTACGACCCTGACAGGACACTTATATGTATATTATATTTTACATTCATTAAGTTGAGTAACTAACATAACTAAAAATTATTTTTAGCTTTTCAGTTCGGTTTTAAACTGCAGTCGTGTTTTTTAATTTTTAATTAATTTATTTTATTTTATACATTTTAGTGACCATACAAACCAATCACATTTTTTATATGATTTAAGGAACTTAAGTTGCTTCAAGGAGCTTTCATCATGTTGATACTTGATATGTTAGCATAAAACGTGCTTAAAAACCTAAATAGGTCGGACCCAAAAACCAGACGTATTGAAAAGTGCTATGGCTTAATATCTCTGCAACTACATAATTATTTCCCATTAGTTGGCTTTCGGCCTTCGCAATTAAGATACTTAGGGAAGCTGCAGAAAACATGCACCTATCTTACGTTCCGGGCCTTCGGCCCTACGCGAAGCTCGGCCTTCGGCCTTTGCAATTAAGAATCTTGGGGAAGCTACAGAAAGCGCGCACCTTTCTCACGCTCTGGGCCTTCGGCCCTACGCGAAGGTCGGCCTTCGGCCTTCGCAATTAAGAAACTTGGAAAAGCTGCAGAAAGCGTGCACCTTTCATACGCTCCGGGCCTTCGGCCCTACGCGAAGCTCGGCCTTCGGCCTTCGCAATTAAGATACTTCGAGCTGCAGAAAGCGTGCACCTTTCTTAAGCTCCGGGCCTTCGGCCCTACGCGAAGCTCGGCCTTCGGCCTTCGCAATTGAGATTCTTGGGGAAGCTACAGAAAGCGTGCACCTTTCTTACGCTCTGGGCCTTCGGCCCTACGCGAAGGTCGGCCTTCGGCCTTCGCAATTAAGAAAATTGGAAAAGCTGCAGAAAGCGTGCACCTTTCTTACGCTCCGGGCCTTCGGCCCTACGCGAAGCTCGGCCTTCGGCCTTCGCAATTAAGATACTTCGAGCTGCAGAAAGCGTGCGTCTCTCTTACGCTCCGGGCCTTCGGCCCTACGCGAAGCTCGGCCTTCGGTATTTACAATTAAGAAACTTGGGGAAACTGCAAAAAGCGTGCACCTTTCTTACGCTCCGGGCCTTCGGCCCTACGCGGAGCTCGATCGGCCTTCGGCCTTCGCAATTAAGATACTTGGGGAATTTACAGGAAGCACGCACCTGCCTTACGCTTCGGAGCGTCGACCCTATGCGGAGTTCGGCCTTCGGCTTTCGTTATTAATATACTCGGGGAAGTTGCAGGAAGAGCCCATCTGTCTTAAGCTCCCAGTCTTTGCTTCTCTAAAATATTGTTTCACAACAGTAGGTAGCACGTGTGCTCCGGGATTTGCAAAATTTGTCGTGCAAACTTAAAATCAATTCAGAGTACCTGAGCATTTCTCAAATAATTTGTACATTTCGATCACATCTTAGATTAATTCTTCTTATTCTATAAAAATTGGTATGCTGGTAAAGTGAAGCTGAACAATTTCCTTACACATTTGGTAACAAAAAAGGAATGTTTCATACAAACTTTCTTGGACATTTTGGGAAATATGGTGGAAATTGTTCAGCTTCATGTACTTTACCAGCATACCAATTTTTATAGAAATCTAAGATGTGATCGAAATGTACAATTTTTTTGAGAAATGCTCACCTAGTCAATCGTTCAAACCGTTGCTTTCGTATTTGACACTTTCGCAATTGAAAATAACGTAAGCGCCACGTATGACGTTGTCGTATATAGCTGCAAAGAGAAATGTCATTAGCGCGATGTAGAACATTTCGTATTTTCTCTCCAACGATACAATTAAACATATAACTTATATATATTCGTATGATCGCCTTAAAAAATCCTTTCTTCTAATATCCCATTCAATAGATTTAGACAATTCATTTATCTTTGCGTTATACTTACATTTTGTAAAATCTTGTCCTACCAAATGAATAGTTTAAACCATATTTTGTGTACAGTTTTAGAATCGTCTTTCAAAATCCTTTATTTTAATACCCAACTCGATAGGTTTATAAGTTTTATTTTTGTTTCGGTTGCACAATTTGCAGTGCATAATCCGCCATATTGGTTTTGTGATGACGTCACATAGCCTATGTTACTCGGGATGACGTAAGGATTCCAATGACATATCAAACACCTAAATCGGTTCAGGCACTTAGCTGTTACGGTGTAACAAAGAAACTTACATACCCACATACAAACATGAACCCTGAAAACAATACACTCTTTTTTTGGGGCAGTCGTGTAAAAACACGCACACACAAACATAGCGTTTTAACATTTTTCCGCTAAACGTTCGACATTATAAATGTCTTTCAACGCTGATAATGCTATCGACCATACATTTCATTAGAAAAAAACTGGCCAAGTGCGAGTCGGACTCGCGTTCCAAGGGTTCCGTACATTAAGTCCGACTCACGCTTCACTGCACATTTCTAATAGGTTTTCCTGTCATCTTCAAGGTATAGAACTATTTTTGTATTTTTTTACAAAATTTTAGACCCAGTAGTTTTGGAGATAAAGGGAGGGGGAGGTCGGACGGACAGACAGACAGACAGACAGACAGACGCACGAGTGATCCTATAAGGGTTTCGTTTTTTTGCCGTTTGAGGTACGGAACCCTAAAAACACAAAACCGGAAACGACGCACTACGGAATAACTATCCATCTTAGCTTTCTTCCTATTTCCGCTATAGCAGACTTAATTGTTTTGGGTCAAAGAATAAAACAGATGTGTCAAACAATAAATATTGAATGTTTTTTTTTACTTACATATTTGATTTTGAAATTTTGTTGACGCAAAATCCCTTCCCTTATCCAAAATAAACTGTGTACCCACAAACAGTACAACTGTAAACTGGTAGTTCAAAGTACACTTAATTAATCAAATTAGTTAATAGTAGGTGTAGGTAATATTAGTTCTAATATAATATTCATCATGAACAATATTGGGTGAAGAGCTCAAAGTACCTTGTCAATGAAAGATAAATTAAAATTATTTATTTCAAGCACAAAGTCACGCAATTTTTTTTTCATTAGGTACTTTGTAACAAAGTTTACTGCAACATAACAATGTTACATGTCAATGTAGCAATCGGACGCTTGCGCAATTTGGTGATGATAAGTCACGACGACCGTTCAATAGAGTTCAAAATTGTGCAAAAAAATAGAGAACGGAAAGTATATTATGAACAATAGTTCATTGCGTGCGCTGATGCGTCCCAAACACATGTTGAACTAGAAGAAAGCTATTGTGTTATTGTTGTATTAAGGTCCATTTGAAGAATTTATTGTTCATAGATTTATTTATAGGTTGAAAGGGCTTAATGTAAGTAGGTAGTACAGTTATTTTTACAATCTTTTGCAACTTATTTCATTAGTTTCTTTTAATAATATCTTGCAAGAATTGAAACAGTTCATCTTCCGGATATCCAATTTAGTTGAATTCTAACATACTTACTTACCTACCTTCTTCTACGTAACTTTAGTGACAATGACAAGTGACGACGTAATATAATAGCAGAGACCAAAACCCATAATACATAAATTATATATTAACATGATCTTCATACCATGAAGTGACCGCGATATGTCATTTAAGGTCAGTCTAGTTACTAGTAGAGTCTGTGCGGAAAGAGAAGAGTCGTGGAATGTATGGGGCCCAATACAATTCACGACTCTTCTCTTTCCGAACAGTCTATAGGCTAGTGATCTTAAGCGTACACAGTACACACACCATGCAAAAAGACATAACAGCATGGAAATGTCATTCAAATGTGTTCCGTATTTTCGGGCAATAAATTCCAAATTCAAATTGCTTTACAATGTCTGATAATGGCTATCATTGTATGACGGGGCAGAAATATGAACACTTTTCCATCGGTCCTTTTTGGTCGTACCAAAATAAATAAAAATGACATTTGACAGCGAACGTTCTAAAATTGACAGTTGTCACGAGAGTCGTAAAAGAGTTTCGCGTGTGAAACGTGGAAGAAATCGTGTTTATATCGAAATTGTGCATCGTGTTTAATATTCCTGATTTTCCGGTTTTGTGATACCTACTCGGTAAGTGATTTTTGTATAAATTATATTACTTGTACCTACTGTGCTATGATTTAGTTGGATTGTATTTATAAGAGGCCATATCGTCGCTATACTTACTCAACCTCATATCTGCAACAATCATTTGATGGAAATGTCGCTTTTCTTTCATTCGGAATACGGGTGTTTTTGTCATCAAATGAGTGTTGCAGATACGAGGTTGAGTAAATATAGCGGCGATATGAAGATTACGCTTAATGAATAGGTATAATTTAATGTTCCACTCGCCAAATAAGTACCTACCCATTTGCAAAAACTAATCTTTCTGTAATTTTATTGTTTTTACATATATTTTTATAATACGTATTTCACGATATCCCAAGTTAGTAAATTGTCGTATAAAATAATGCTAATATAATACAAGCACATAATAAGTCTTAAAATCGGCTTATTGATGTTGCCACAGACTTAAATGTGACGTTATCTATGAAAAGGGACCTTATTGTCGATGGCGCTTACGCCGTTGTTAACGATGCTCCGATATAAATACAATGCCGCGCGACGCTGTGCGGCGTAAGCGCCATCGACAATAAGGTCCCTTTTCATAGATAATGCCCCAAATATATTTTTAAGCCTGTGGATGTTACTGAACTTTCAGTAACATCAATAAGCCGATTTACACTTGTATTCTAAGTTCTATACCTACTAAGGTCCACTTGCACCATTCCACTAGCCCGGGGTTAACCGGTTAAACCTGGAGTTACCATGGTTACCAGTACAATTTGACACTAGGTTAGCGGTTTAACCGCTTAACCCTGGGTTAGTAGGATGGTGCAAGTGGGCCTAAGTGCATGAATTCAGGGTTGGCAAGGCGCATGTAATGTACACTAATAGGCGTCCACAGGCTACGATGACTGCTTACCATTAGGCAGGTGTGTATGCTTGTTTGCCACAAACGTGGTATTAAAAAAAGAATACTCGAATAATCTTCTGGTCGATTCTTAAAGGTCTGAGTCATTACATTGTGAGTAGTTAATACATTTTAGTTTGCGTATACATATTTTAAATCATTGACATATATCTAAGGACGGGCCTTACGGGCACTAAGGCTGGGGCTTGCACTCACGAATTCGAGTCATTCGTGCAGTCTAGCGCAGCTAGTTGCGACTAATCGCGTGCGTGATTCGAACTCATTAACCATCGCGTTGTGGCGTAAAACTGCACGATTGGCTCGAATTCGTGTGCGTGATACCGCTAGTAGTAGGCTATAACCGCGAAAATCTAAGTTCGCAAATTGCGGGCACCTTTCTCTTTCACTCTAATTACGCCTTCATTGGAGTAAAAGAGAAAGATCTCCGCGATTTGCATACTTTGATTTTCACGGTTATAGTCCTGCCCCATTCTTATTGCCCGTAAGGCCCGTCCTTAGATATAATATGTCAATGTTTTAAATACTTTGTAGCTTATCAATTCGTGGTAGCAGCACAAAGCACAACGAGATGGAGCATAGCTGACCTCGCATTCGGTGAACTTAATCTGATAAATACTGCTTAGGCAGTTTCATAGAAATGGCAGAGGATATTGTCCTATATAATTTGTATGTAAATATACACTGTATATATATATTATACAACGTGGGAAAAAATCATGGGCCCTGGAGGGCAAGTAGGTACCTTAAAACCTTAAGTTAGCTTATCTTATACCTTTAAATTTAAACGAGCAATTCTTGTTTATTTACCTATATATTATATTTCGGGGAACTCGGAAACTGCTCTAACGATTTCGATGAAATTTGTAATACGGGGGTTTTCTGGGGCGAAAATTCGATGTGTCTTATCTCAGGGAATCCGCGCATTTTTGAATTTTTATGTGTTTTCCGAGCAAAGCTCTGTCTTCCAGATATGTTTACTTAAAGGAAACATTATTTTATTTAAAAAAAGAAACAATACTGCATCGTGCGTCTCGCCCATGCCAATACATGTACAGTCGCCATCAAATATATCGGAGCGACCAAGGCGCTCACAAATATCTGAACACGCCTCTATTGTCAAAGCGTTAGAGTGCGTGTTCATATATTTTTGAGCACCATGGCAGCTTATTTACGGACAAGTACGAGCGACAAGCACGGTAAGTCGGTACGGTAACTGAATGACTTCAATTAGATGCCATTCTGATATCAGTGTACATTCGAATTGGCCTGCTATAAAATAGTTAGTAAATACTCGTATCCATGAGAGTCCGGCACTCGGCCTGTGACCCGGACGTGGGTGACACTTCCGGGTCTCGTCCGGTGTTCCACACACGTAACTTGCACTGTTACCCTACATTACAGTACGTGTGGAGGTTTTGTGGCCATTTGCTAACATGGGTAAGTAGATACATGGAAAAAGGAATGTTTGCCATACTGTATCTAAAGTGTCATTCTATGGAACTTGCTAACTATGTAAACAAAAGTCACTAGTAAATTCATGTTTTTTGACAGTTTCAATATGGCGGTTTGTTTACATAGTTAGCAAGTTCCATAGAATGACACTTTACTACTAAGTACCTACCTACTTATCCATGTACCATTTAGTAAAGGGCCGTTTTGAGCGTTGTGTACGAATGTCAGACTTTGACTGTCGTTGCTAAATGTTGTATTGCTTTAATGCAATGAATCTCATAAAAACATTTGATCCTCAAAACAAACCGGATGGACAAATACCATTAAATAAACTCATCATCTAACCTATTGCCATGAATACATTAAAAACAAATAAATAATAACCAGAAATGGATGGATACACTGAACGAACCATAATTTTTTTATCAAATACATCCATACAACATAATATGGTATCCATTTATAAATTAAGTAAGTGACATTGCAATCAATATATTGTGATAACTAGACTGTAAAATGTGTACAAAACAGCCACATTATTTAATTATTATATTATTGACATGTCTGTCATATTATAAGGTAAAATAGCTCACCCCCGCCGATCTCTGATTAACTGATTATATATGGCATTATTACCATCAGTCGTAAAAGTGCATGGCAACTTTATGAATGAATTCATTCATAATTTCTCCATGCAATTTCGCAGTCCACTGTACACACTACCATAGAGAAATATAGTAAGACAAGAGTGCTCACTCCATACATCAGTTCAGACTATTAATTTCAGTGTCTACATCTAGCATCGAGTAGCGGAACTATCAGTACTGCTACTTGACAATAGATGTAGCACCGACCGGAAAGTCTTATCTCAACAGCATAAGACTTTCCGGTCGGTGCTACATCTATTGTCAAGTAGCAGAGTACTGATAGTTCCGCTACTCGGTGCTAGATGCTAATAGTCTTGTTGGTACTAAAACTGATGTATGGAGTGAGCACTCTATGTATTTTTTTCTCTATGACACTACCTACTCTAGGGCAGTCGGGTAATGACAAAATTTTGCAAGTGGTTAGTGACCCTGTTACACCGTTAGAGGGTAGCGAGTATGATGGAGTGCTGATACCGATCTCGGCGCAACGACCCCTACTGTTACTTATTCTGTACAGTCGCCATCAGAAATATCGGAGCGGTCAAGGCGCTCACAAATATCTGAACACGCCTCTATTTCCAGGGCGTTAGAGTGCGTGTTCAGATATTGTGAACACCTTGGCCGCTCCGATATATCTGATGCCGACTGTACTTCGGCTAAACCAGACTAATAACTGCCTAGTTCACGAAGCTTGTCTTGTTAAGAGGCTAGACCAGCTCGGTAAGCTTTGTTTCTAACAGCCGCGATGTCTAGTCACGAACCTGAAATTGGCTACCTTATTTGTAATAGGATTACAGCAAGTAGCTACAAATTAATTCAGTAGCCATTATGGACTGTAAGACGTTGCACGATACACGTGCGAATAGGTAATTCGCAACTGGTGTCAATTTCCTATTATCGCACTTTTATCGTAAATAACTATTCTGTTATCGTACTTATAATAATGGAACGCTCCTAGGTACCTACCTAGTATTTATAAAATTAAAGTGGTGTTTTTCGTAGACGCTTCATGAAGTCTAGGTAGTCTTTAGTTAAATCAGAAACGCTTACTTCGTATTACTTACGTCTCTTGTGTTATATTATACTAGCGAACCGCCCCGGCTTCGCACGCGTTAACAAATATATACATTCCTCTTGAATCACTCTATCTATTAAAGAAAACCGCATCAAAATCCGTTGCGCAGTTTTAAAGATCTAAACATACATAAGGACAGACAGCGGGAAGCGACTTTGTTTTATACTATGTATTGATACCTACTTATTTATATCATACTCTGCAAGTGGCTTGCCTCCCAAGACTGTAAGGCAGTTATTTAAAGGCTATTTTTAAGGATGACCTAATAAAGATATGACACAGCAGATTAAACATTCAAGCAGCATTCTAACCACATGTTGTTTCGGCCTAGTTCGTCCACTCATTTATATTTTATCGTTTTTGCTTTACTTTTCTTTCGCTTCTTTAGTCGAAAGTTGGAGTAATGTTTGAGTGTAAAAATGTCTATTATATTTCAGAAATTTTAGGGTGTTATTTCAGAAATTTATGAATTTCAGAAGGAAACACATAAAATCATTTCCTATTTCCCATGCTATAAATTATGAGCGAAAGTAAAGAGTTGAAACTTTACTTGCAGTTCCCCTTTCTATTTTGTTATTAGGTACTTTTCAGTATTTTACAGTAGCTTATTTTCACTAAAAGTACATAAAAATAAAATCCTATTAATATAGGTACAGTCAGCAGCAGAAGTTGCTAAGCGGGCCAATTGTTCAAAATGATCTTGACGCGACTTTGTTGTTTAGAGAAGAGTCAAGATAATTTTGAACACCTCGCCCGCTTATCACTGTGCCCCGTACCACATACCACATTTGCCTATAATTAAAAAAACATAACCTGCTTATAATTCCCGGAAATTCCCCAGAACCAGGCATTAAATGGCATAACTAAGCATAACCGGGAACAGCCTTCAGAGGTCGCTGAACCCTCGCGTGCCGTCGCGGTCAAGGGGTGGTCAGAGTTGACCGCCGAGATCTTGGTAAAGGAGGTAACACACTAGGTACATTTATGAGAAATTGTCGAGCATGCTGGAAAGTTGTTTTATGTGAGTGCGTAGTGTGATATTTCAAGTTCAAACTAAAGTTAGTAATTATTAAATTTAAAGACTGCATGATGATTTAGCCCGCATAGAAATCGGCAATCGGAAGGTTTTATATTCTCCTTCATAGACCCCCCCAGGTATTCGATTCGGTGACGTACCTTAGGTACCTAAATCTAATCCACTAAAATACTTAAAATCGTCAAGATCTAGCAAATAGCTTCTGACTGAAAGTACTCAAATTCTGATATTATTTTGCATGGATTTAAACTTTCGTTGACAAATAGCCTTACCGGCATGACATTAATAAATCTTGTACAATCCGAGTCGTAGACGTTTTATAAAGTTCATACATAAGTACATACATATAATCACGCCTATTTCCCGGAAGGGTAAGCAGAGACCACGGATTTCCACTTGCTACGGTCCTATATAGTTCGTCTGTTACGATTCATATTTAAGAGATTTGGTAGAAGCCGTGTATTATCTATCTATCTATCTAATACCTTTAAACGGGCAATTCTTGTTTATTTACTTATTTATTTATTTATATATATATTTCGGGGATCTCGGAAACGGCTCTAACGATTTCGATGAAATTTGCTATATGGGGGTTTTTGGGGGGGAAAATCGATCTAGCTTGGTTTTATCTCTGGGAAAACGCGCATTTTCGAGTTTTTAATGTTTTCCGAGCAAAGCTCGGTCTCCCAGATATTGTGAATTAAGTGAGTTAAGTACAGCCAATTGTAAAAATATGGGTGCACATATCATCTCAATAAAATGACCCATAGCTCTTATGTCAGAGAACTAAGAACTATGGGGCATATTGTTGAGAAAGTAGTCTACATCCATATTTTTACACTTTTGCCCACAAGTAAAATCCATTAACCTAGGTACTTTAAAGCCAATGCCTAGAATTGTCCACATCAAATTGACCACAAACGACAGTAAAAAAGCATTGTCATCAATTTGTTAACCATTTGTTCCAATCGTAGCATCGACTTCGCGGTAAATGCAATTGAATTGAATTGTAATTGAGCAACGAGAACTATGAAAATGTCAATTAAGATGGCATTGCAACCGTTTAAGGAATCATAAAATGACAGCTGGCAATTAATGCAGGTAATTAGGTATACCAATCTGCAGAAAAAAGGTAAAAATCATCAGATTGCGTGTCTAAAATGTGAAATGTACTTAGATTCCTATAAGGGGGGCCATTTAGACTGCGGGGTAATTTAAACTAATTGAAATATCCTCCATGTTTTACATTATTTGTCTCTATGTAGCAAAATTCTGGTGATTGGAATAGCAGATTGAAAATATTGAAATATTTTATTTTCCAGAAAATTTATTTTAGGAAGTACGTGTTATTCGGTTGCTAGGTTATTCTACTTATCCTGTTCTTCAACTGTCGTAGACTACATTTTTGTTATTATTCTGGTTAAAACAATTGGTAGTGTCAAAATTTACGAATAAAACTGTTTATTTTCTTCATGAGTCTCACGTAAAAACCATTGATGTGATGTAATAATTGAGAAAAAAATACAGGTCCAACAAATATATCACAAACAGGTGAAACAGGAAATTAAACAGTTATTTTGTCTCCTGAAAAAGTAGCTTAAAAATACATGGCAATTTTTTTATTCGCACCGACTAATATTCGCTAACGTCTGCGTTACTTACTTTCTATACATCTCGCTCGCACTAATATGCGAGTACGACCGAGATGCTTAGAAAGTAATTTACGCACACACTAGCGAATATGTCAGTGTCAAACTGGTGCCGTACCACCGCCCATACTGTTAATTGACAGTTTGTAAACCTTATTATAAAAGGCATACGGTCCACCGACGGATAGCTAAGAGCGTTGCTCTTTGTACAGTCACCACACGGGATAGTTATGCCATTTAGGGTTCTCGCTAAGTTGGAGATTCTATAGCGTAAGTGGGCCATTTTATTTGAAGTTGTCCCCTATACTTAAATTTTTTAATTTTGAGAATTTCTATGTTATTTCTACTCAGAATCACGAGCTCTTTCTATCCTAATAGGAGAAAAAAAGTGTCCCAAGGTTTTTTTCCCATTCCGTTACCATTTTTCATAGACGTTGTATGGCGGCCACGGAATGGAAAGATCGAAAAATGTATGAAAATTTTGGGACACTTTTTTTCTCCTATTAGGACCAAAAGAGCTCATGATTCTAAGTAGAAATAACATAAAAAATCCCAATTTTGAAAAAAAAGTGTAGGGGACAACTTTAAATAAAATAGTCCAAGTATTGAACAATCAATTTATCTAGGACCCTTAAAGAAGTCCTTAAAGAAACCCTTAATCCTTATCAACCACGTACTTATTTTTCCAAACTCGTCATTGTTTTGTTTGTGTATCGTGCTGCAGTTTTCATTCGCCGGTGATTTATTCGCGACGTCGCCGCTTATTTCTTCCGATGTCGTTGTAACCCGATACCGTTTGCGTGACGCTAGCCGGGCCTTCGGCTTCCGTCGGTATCGCCACATTGATAAGTAGGAATTTTCGCCATATTGATAAGTTTACGTGTCAGAGGGCATCCTTATTTGCTGACTAACAGCCTTATTCGAACTTTAAGATACGTCAAATATAAGATATTGAAACGTATTTTTGTTTGAAGAAACGTCACTTTTGACACTGACATATCCGATCCATATCGTTTCAATATCTTATACTTGACGTATCTTAAAGTTCGAATATGGCTGTAATACTGTGATACATTCCTGAAAATCTGTACAATTGTCAAACAAAAACCGATAAAAGTTCAGATTGTTGACGTTTTAAATTTCACAGTGTTGCATTAGCTTAATATAGTTTAATGATTATTTTTATTCAAAGTGTTATTCTTCTTCGATAATGACTCTTATTTTTGTTGATGATAGCGGAATTACATAACTACAACGATAATCGATGAAAAGGTGACATCATTAGATCATTACATATAGCGGCTGGGAGAAATCCAAAGGTATAATTTTAATGATGTATTTCTGATCGTGAACAGGTTTACAGACCAATTCGAACGTAGGTTCACTGACATCATAATGATATTTGAATCATGGTACCTACTTAATTATTGTGCATTTCGCTCGTACTTGTCCGTACATGTATTAGCGTGGGCGAGACGCACGATAACTAAACAACACGACCTGTCATATCATTCTAATGCCAGTGTCCGTCCGAATTGGCCTATTAGAAACTAAAACTTCGGTTAAATACCGTTGATTCGGTTTAGATTTATCTGTCCCCATGCATTATGCTATCCGAAACCACGGTATTCGGAAAACAAGATCCGTTCTAGACTAGAGAACGATACGATATGTAATATGTACTAGATATGTTGTAGTTTAGATTTCAACTAGTTCTCTTTTGCATCTCAATTCGGGCGACAAATGTCACTTTTACGTTAAAATATCGTAATAATATCTTGTGGAAATCGTTCAAGAGTATCTCCAGAATCGCGGAAATGTCAAATTTGACATGCTAGATCTTAAAAATATCGTTATCGTATATTGGTGATGTCTAATAGATGTGTAGTTCAAAATCGGAATCGGGCCCCGAGCCTCGCTACGACAACGCACACGATAGTCATACTTGTCGTCAGTGCAGGCTGTCGCGCGCCCGTAGCCGCCCGCCCCCGTAGCACCGTAGCACCGCGACGCGTAGCACTTACTACATTCGTAGCCGGCACTTTAGCCTCTGTGAGTTAGGGATGTGTAAGGCTTAGGGGTCAGTCGACTAACTGCTTGTACTTATATATTATTTATAATTTTTTTTATTGTATTATTTGACAATCATTATCTGAAAAATAAATAAATGGACATAAATTGTAAGTTCTGTAGTGAAATAAATAAATTTGAATCAGAATTTATTTACTTAATCTTCATTAAATGACTAAGTTCGTAATTAATTTTGTAAACCCTCGGTTTTAAATACTCAACTAAATTGTATAAATGCATTTAACATACTGTCTGTATATCATAAGGATCCTGGCTTAATTTTTAGTCTTCTTTTTGCATTTTTTCTGCTCTTTAGCGAGGTCTTTACGATTTTTGGCAAACATATGAAAGGTTAAAACGGCTAATTAATGAACAGTTGTATAAAGTGACATTTAAATCACAGTGAAAAGACTAGTTGGAACTTTATTGCCTGATTGGCTGAAATTAATTCGTCATTTAAAATGGTGACTGTCGCTTTTTGTGTTAGTGCCGCAAAAGTGTGTGGTGAGTATTTTTTTACCTATTTTTAGTTTTTTTTTATTGCAGTTTTACAAAAATAATATAGCCTGTACGTAAAAACTAGCCAAGTCAATGCCTGAACTGTAATTACTTACAGCCCCCAAGTGAACTAGAACTTGGCACTCATATAGGTAGATAATATACATATATCAATTATTTTGCCGGCGAAGTCAACAACGACTCACTGCCGTATTCGAACTTCAAGATATTCACAAGAGACGACACGTACTAGATCCATTCTAGATACGTTATAGTTTAGATTTCAACTAGTTCTCTTTTGCAGCGCAATTCGGGCAACCAATGTCACTTTTACGATAGATCGTGTTAGATATCTATTAGATCTCTAAGTAATATCTTGTGGAAATCGTTCAAAAGTATCTCCAGAATTGCGAAAATGTCAAATTTGACAGGTTAGATCTTAAACATATCGTTATCGTATCTTGGCGATGTCTAATACATATCTATTACAAAATCTGAATCGGGCCCTCATATTCATAATGTTGAACTTGGCTCTCATTTCACACTTATGTTTTTGATGGGATCGATTGTAACTGTGACAAGGTTTTAAATGGTACTGAAATTAAATTCTTTGACTGTGCGATCATCCGCAATAGTATGTTACTCTTCGAAGGCCGAAAAACTATGTGACACGCTCTTATGGCTTTACAAATAAGATCGTGTCAGATATTTTTGCGGCCTTCGTTGTGCAACATATTATTGCAGGTCTTACTTTACATAACGTCAGGTGACAACCAAAACTCACTAATTACTACAAAATAATTAAACAAAAATCACCCTTATTTTGGTTACGGCCCTATGGCTAATGAACTTGTGATGGTAAGTGATGGTAGGATAAAATGTTATCACCGTCGTTAGCGTCAACCTTCACATTTTCACATTGAATACAAAGTGGTTTCCACTCATTAGTGGTGCTTGACCTCCTGCACATTTTACGGGGGGTAAAACACTGCTTTACATTCAAGGGCTTCGTGCTTATCGCAAGACTGCAGCATGATTCATTATGGCTACTTTGTTATGTTTAAATTATGTCATTATATGGCGCTCCCCAACAAACAATTAAGCGACACTTAGCACTTATTTTATCACCTAAAGACATAGAACGGCTGTAGAATAGCTACATATTCTAAGCTTACAGACTCTGGTGACATCAAGGTCTTTAAGAGGTCCATGTAAGATCCACAGTAGCCGTTTTGGCCGCTACGTATAATGCATCTTAGCCGCTAGTGTTATAGCTCAAAGTGAATTCTACCACCTAGTAACATCTATATGAGTAATAAGCAGCTGCAATTTGCACATAAGGTTCTAAACAGGCGATAAAAAGTCTTTTATATCTCCGTGTATCGCAATCGCTACTTAACTCTCTTGTATCACTTACAGTCGAAAAGAGAAGAGAAGAATACTCATTGACAGTCCGTCGGACGGTATCGGCCTGTCCGTTGTTCGGAACTGTCAACTTTTTGTTCTAACTGACAGGCCGATACCATCCGGCGGACTGTTAATCAGTGGGCCCCTTTAGACCATTCAGAGCTACTGACATAGATCTATAATGTACAAGATGGCTCAAATTATAACAAAAAATTATACTTTCATATACGGGATATAATAACGTGCTGGTCAATCAGTGCCAACCTTTAAATTGTTTTAGCAATAAACGCAGCGTTGAACGCGTGCGTTAACGGAATGCATGAAAAATGACAAATATTTCTACATTCCGTTTATCACATATAACCGCGCGATTTATACCTACTTGCGTATTTTTACATGCAGCAAATGTTCCCACTCTCGAACCGCGAAACTACGCAAATAAATAACAAACCACCAACAAAAGCACAAAACTCGACACAGTCATGTTTCGCCTCTCTACGAGGCATCATCAGATGCTGGAGACGGTCTGACGTCCGGCAATGGAACCGACCTTACTTTCATTATGTAACAGTCACATAAACTGCTATTGTGAAGTCTTGTTTTCTTTTTAATAAAATTTACATACTGATTTGATCATATACCTTTAAACGAGCAATTTTTGTATATTTATATATTTCAGGGAACTCGGAACCAGAAACGGCTCTAACGATTTCGAGGGCGAAAAATCGATCTAGCTAGGTGTCTCTGGTAAACCACGCAGCTTTCAGTTTTCACATGTTTCCAGAGCAAAGCTCGGTCTCCCAGATATTTATTTATAATTACATGGAGACCATGGAGACAAACCAATGTAACTAAAAGCACATCGTACGGGAAGTAAATCCAAGCAGCGAGATTGCGTGTCCCCGCCGATTTGCTGCGACATCACGATCGCTAATCAATAGCGGCCGCAGTCGCTTCCACGATTTTTTTTCTAATGAATCAGTTTTGACATTGCATCGTGCTGGTGGGTGAATCAACTTTTTCTTGTCACTCGTTGCCATGGTTACGTTCTCTTGGGTCACTCTTTAAAACCTGATTTTTAGGCATTTAAATTCACTCAAACACGCTTTTTTGTAATACTTATAAACCCTTTCCATAGAGGGTCGTCTACCAAGCGTGCCAGAAGAAGATACTTAGTGTACAATGTCTTCTAACAAAGTATGCTACTATTGTCTCTTGGCTGACCGGACAGAATAACAACAAGAAATAGTTGATCCACCATGGTAATCTGATGATTCCTTGGATGACCGATTATCTGTTACACGGTACGAATGATGAAAGATGAAGCAAAAAATAAAGATAAAGAAATTCCAAAATCTGTGTTCTTTATCTTTCGAGTTTCTCTTAAAAACTTGGTATATTCCCATTTGTCCCTAGGTGATTAGGTGAATATTCATATGAATCTTTCCCGTCTGTCCCCGCCACATGTACGGCGGTGGTCACGTGGGGCGGAGAGAAATGGGAATACACCAAAAACTTCCGAAAATCGGTAGGTTACAATCCATTAAGTATAATAATCCATATTTCCATTGCAGATAGAATTAAATATATTGGCTACGTCCTAGCAGTCTAATTTGATTCCTAGTACATTTTATAGAATTCAATGTCGAATGTCGTGCTAATACTTTATTACCATCCAGTCTTGGCTCGGGAATGTTTATTAAGCTATTGAAGGAAGGTAATAAGGAAAAATTATAGCCAAGAGCGAGTAGTATTTGCCTGTTGATGTTCAGTAGGCAAAAGATACAATTACTAGAGATGCCCCGAATAGTGGTTTTGGCCGAATACCGAATATTCGGCCTCTCTCGGCCGAATACCGAATATTCGGCGACCGAATATTCGGCATGAGATGCGAACATTGTGAGTCACAATTATTATGAAAACTGTTCGCCAACTAGGGTTTGAGATCCGGATATCCAGATATCCGAAATATCCGGATATCCGTCAAATCTAAGATCCGGATCCAACGTCTCATAGGATCCGGATATTTCGGATCTCACGGATCCGTTAAATATTGCATTGGTCGCGTTATTGGTACGCGATAACGTCATAATAGTAGTTTATGCAACAGTGATATAATAAGGGTTCTTAAAATTCAAGGGTCGAAGTTACAAAACGAGACGTAGTCGAGTTTTGTAAAAAAAGACCCGAGAATTTTAAGAACCAATTATGAGCTGTTGCATACATTACTTTTTCTATGACAGCTGCAGCAAAAAAAAAAAAAAAAAAAAAGACCCTTGAATTTTAAGAACCAATTATGAGCTGTTGCATACATTACTTTTTCTGACAGCTGCAGCAAAAAAAAAAAAAAAAGAGTTATTATTAAAAAAAAAGAGTTATTATTAAAAAAAAAGAGTTATTATTTAAAAAAAATTGAGTTATTATTTAAAAAAAAAAGAGTTATTATTGTAAATGAAAACATACCTCTTTCAATCAAGATGATCGGAACTTGTATCTTTAAAAAAAATAAAGCAGTTGTATTATACTCATAAGATGACTGCTAGCAGTCATCTTATGAGCCTATAGACAAAGCATTCAAATGACATTGCTTTAGATATCACTGTCAGTCATTTAATTGACACATTTAAGTGCTGGAGTAGAAAAAATAAATACAAATATTGCTTAAACTAAACAGTAGTAACAGTAACAGTCTTAAAACGAGCTACCTGCATGCCTCCTGACTGGAATAAGTGTTTGTATGTTTTAAAGTAATTGTTATCAGGTTTTCGCTCAGTCGCCTTTGGGTCGTCTACCTGGAACATCATTAGTGCTTGTGCGTGTTGTTATCAGTGACTTTTTTGTGTTATCGTGTCGGTTCCCAGTCTTCTGTTAACATAAATAACATGTGCTTGATGTGCTGCTAACTGAGTAACTAATATTGATATTTTTTTTTTCTCGTTATTAAGAAGCTGTAGCCCAAATTTCTTAATTTCCCGAAACTTTTGTAGTAATTTTACATTATTTTGCAGTAATTAACTGGATTTATATATACCTATAATGGAAGATTGTTGTAATGGGGACTGAATAAATGAGTTAGATACTTTTTCTAAGCTATTTTTCTCAGTCGAACGACTGAAGGTATAGCTATTTTACCAAGGTAAAGGAAGTACGTTTTTTAATAGTATAAATTATATCACACCACACCGGTATAAAATAATAAAAGTACATAAATGTAACTTTTTCTCCATTTTCTATTTTGTGAGCTTATAATGGCAAATTTAAGAAAAAACGCCGAAGTTAAAGCGGTGTTTTAGGCACCTTTAGAATTAATTCTTCTGAGCAGATATATAGAAATAAATTTGCTTTAATTACTTCATTTTTGGCGTTTTCGGTTACAAATCGACTACGGCCTCCTAAAAAAAAATGCATAATATTATTAATAGGAATACCTAATTAAGACTACACTGAATATCTTATTATACTTATTTATATCGTTTTGAGATAATAGTAATAATTATTAATAATTGTAATTAACTAAAATATGAACATTTTACATTTTACTAGCTGTTTCTTGTATGTAAGTTGTAAATTTCGTCACCTTTCTTGATACAGATCCGTATTATCCGAATTATCCGGATATCCGGATCCGTCAAATTTTAATATCCGAAATATCCGGATCCGAAAAATTGACGGATCTTGCAAACCCTATCGCCAACAAAGCACAACGTTTGCTAAGATATATTTTTTGTAAAAAAGAACTAATGAATGTAGTTAGAGTCAATCAAATCACACCCATGATAAAAATAAAATATGTCATAATCAACAAATGCTTTAAAAAAGGGTCTTCCTATTTAACAACTTTCCAATAATACTTTTTAAATATTAAATATACCATTTTTTTATTTTTGTTTTGTAATTTTTCTTTTTAGTTAGCGACAACAGATATTCGGTATTCGGCCGAATAAAAGGCAACATTCGGCCAAATACCGAATATTCGGCAAAGTGGCAGAATAGGCCGAATACCGAATAGTTGCCGAATATTCGTGGCATCTCTAACAATTACCTGTTATCACAACAATCCCTTGATAATCGTTTGTCCTTATCTGTCGTTTTGACATTCGTGTTAGTTAGAAAGAGACAAAATTTAACAAAGATTTGCTGCTAAGTTTTATGAGTAAGGGGGTAAATGTCAGCAAATACAAATCCCCCCGCTGATCCCTGAACTCTTACTATGAGTAGCCTATTAGCTAAATATCCCTGAATTTCCACCTTGACGTTACAGATTTCATTTAGTGCACATTTGCTCTTAACTCTTAAAGTGACGATGTTGGTAACCATTATTACGTGCACCATGGTATTGCGGAACCCTAGAATGCACAAATTAGGAATACCGTGCTCGTGAATCTCGTGATGCGTGTCTCCTACTGGCTTTACCATTATTGGATTGATTATAACTCTGCAATTTTTTATATACCTACTTCCTTTCCGCGGCGCTGCTATAAATTACGAATGCAACGGAAAGTTTATGTTTTGCTGTGCTTTTGCTATCATTATTTTAAAGCAGGCGCTTTTATTGTTTCGTATTGCGAATCGAGCAGCAAATAGATTTTCGCTTCGCTGTTATCAAATTTAATCTTCATAATCATGGGAAAAATATGTCGTTTACAATATGATTACTCCAACTACTTGGCAAGGAACTGTATCATAGTCATTTTCGCTCATTGCAGATCATTTTGATAGACGTAGAGTTGTAGGTACCTACCGTTCACGAGAACATTCTTCGTTTCCTATGGGAAATATTTTCGAGCGAGAACATTTTACATACAAAACAGAGAACAAGAGAGTTTAACAGCATCGTATGCAGACGTTTCTGCTTAATGCAAAATTAAAACAGAGAACGTTCTCGAGAAAGGCACAATTAACTCTAGGTACGGGCAAGCACTGCCCTTAGTTCTACAAAAGCTTGAATTATTCAAGCAACTTCATGTATCATGAGTTCATGACAAAACGCTTAACTTCCAATGGCCGTATCAATAAACAATGACATAACCAATGACATGTCCGTTTGGCATTGACCGTTCCCCATTAGCGTCACGAAACGTGTGGGCAGCGAAAAAAAACCGGCCAAGTGCGAGTCGGACTCGCGCACGGAGGGTTCCGCACCATAAACAAAAAATAGAGCAAAAAAATCGTGTTTGTTGTATGTTATTTTATTTTTAGTATTTGTTGTTATAGCGGCAACAGAGATACATCATTTGTGAAAATTTCAACTGTCTAGCTATCGCGGTTCATGAGATACAGCCTGGTGACAGACGGACGGACGGAGAGCGAAGTCTTAGTAATAGGGTCCCGTTTTTTATACCCTTTGGGTACGGAACCCTAATTACCATTTTGAGCCTAATTTCTTCAACATTTGTTCTAAAACATAGGGTTTGTCCAATGTCACGTAAAAATAATCGAAGGACAGACCGATTTGGCTATTTGTTATGTATGGAGACGTTAAACAATGAGTTTCGCGTGCTGCCCTCGATCGATTTGATTGCTTTGTTAACTTTGAGTAGGTTTCATGTCAAACTGTAAGACCTGACATTTATGACAATTATGACTTATTTTTATAGCCACTATAATAGGAGTTTGCATTGATTCAAGGGATTAAAAGTGTCTAAAAGGTTATTTGATGTGTACCTAATTAGTATGTCCTAGCGTTCAAATATAACTTTTAATCCAGTCTGTATAATAAAATTATTGACGGACTAATTTATTCCAAGTTTAGATATTCTCCATTTGATGATGGAGACACCTTAGCTTTGTACCAATATTAATCTTTATTCAAATTAAAAATTAAACATTGCACTTCCTAATGTCCTCCTTCCTAATGTGTTCCTAATGTAATGTGTGTAATGTAAGGTAAAGGTTATTTATGTCAAGGATTTGTTTCAATTAAATTACTTTGTTCGGAAAGAGAAGAGTCGTGGAATGCATTGGGCGCCGGCGCCATACATTCCACGAGTCTTCTCTTTCCGCACCGCACAGACTATAGATAATTCAACAATAGGACAAATTGGACGCATTCTGCCCAAAATGATGGGAAAATGCCAATGACAGGGTCGAGTGGAAAAAATGAGGGGAGGCCTTTGCCCAGCAGTGAGACACTAAAGCTGAAGAAAGCTAATTTAAAGAAATCTAGGAAGGTAGGTATATAAGTTACATTGCTGGGCACAGGTCTCCTGTCAAACGTGAGAGGCTTTGGGCTAATAGTCCCCACACAGGCTCAATGCGGGTATTGTGGGTGGAGGACTATATCCCATGCACATTTGAACTAACCTATGTCCTTCGCGATCGTGAGACCATAACTTATCTTCAAAAACGTAAAACGTAGCGATTATATTCTCTTTGCTTATCTCCATTCCAAATTAAATTTCATCTAAATCGGTTAGGCGGTTTAAGGGTGATGAGGTACCAAACAGACAGATAGGGTTACTTTCACATATACCTAGGGAATAGGGAAGGGAATAGATAAGTCGCCGTTTGCTATTAGGCAAACACACCGATTCTAAATTCAAGGAACAATTTTGGTTTTCTTCGAATACTTTTTAAAAACTCTAAAGAGACCAAAGCTTTTAACTTTATAAATTACTTGCACCAATCTGAAATCGATACCTGTCACATTCAACTTTTCAAAAAAAATTGTCAGTAAATAGGAACAAAAAAAACTATACTCATGCTTTTCTTTTGGGTGCTAGTACTAGTGTAAGACAAATATAGTATGATTCTCTCTGTCTATGTTTGGAATAAGACAGGCCTTCGACACACTCTAATTTAAATTACACCTCTTCAAATCACAAAGCGAAATGAAACTAAATGACAGAGTTCTGCCTCTGAATAATTGAGAACTGTGCGCAAATGCAGCCTGGATGGCGGGTGTGTAATTACATTTAGTCGATGGATCACAGTGAACAGGCCGCCAGTAAAGGCATAGACCATTCCATTCACATCAACTGCTACGTTGTTGTCATTATGGCAGCTGATCGGCTCAAATTAAAGTCATAATCATCAACTGAGTGACGTCCACTATAGTTCGTTTTTTTTAGCATTAGAAAGAAGGTAAGCGATCTTGACGTGATTTTTCATTGAAAAACGCTTTTTAAAAATCAGTAACTTATACTTATGAAAGCAGAAGAATATAAATGATCGTATTAGATTCATAATTTTGCCTTGACTTCTTTTTAGAACATGTTTTTCAATTAAAAGACACATAAGATTGTTTACCTTTTTTCTAATGCTAAAAAAACGAACTGTAGAATGCACAGGCCTACGACAAGGATTTTAGATGCAAGTTACATCTGTTTAGATGTAAGTGAAGTATATAGTGATAGATTTTTTGGCAGAAAAACAAAATTTAATGCAGCATGCATTTGCACATGTTATCTAAAGTTAAGGACTCTAAGCACGAGGAATTTTTTTTCTCTATCGCACAGCGGGATTGACAGCAATAGGATTACGCGCGTGCGATAGAAATAGGAAATAGCGGGTGAATGTACGAAATTCTTCGTGCTCAGTGTCCTTACTTTAGCCGACCGATCTACTCTACTGCTTCTCGTGGTCTGTGTCAAACTGTCAACATATGTATCTACTAACCCGCCCCGCACCTGGTTCTGCCGCGATTCCTCCCATATTAATATTCTATGTAACAAAACGAGTCAGTCCGTGGATGTCAAAGTATATACATATAGATACCGTATACTTATATACGTAATTTGTGAACCAGAACTGTATATTATAGACCTTCAAGTCTCTAACAATTATGACTGTTAGCAATTATGAAAGGTTAAACAAAAAGTATTTCAGGAATATTCACTTTACAGTCTAGCTTACAAAATAGCTAAATCCTCTCTTAGGTAAGTATCTATATATGTAGCACCTCCGTGGCACAATATTTACGCTCCACCCATCAGAACCGTGGCAAAAAATGTGCGGGGTCATCTAGATGACGAAATACGTAGCTCTTCAAAATGGCCCTATGAACCTAAAAATGACCCTAAAAACATAGCTATGTTTATTATACACCAAATAAACCATTTCTATTTCTATTATCAATCGCTGGTTAACTACTAAAAACTAATTTTCACTTTATTCTGCTAGAGTCGAAAGATAGGACGAGCGAAGCGAGCGTGTTAGGTTAATCGTGATCAAAAAGCAAAGAGAAGAGTCGTAGAATGTATTGGATCCCATAGATTTCGCGACTGTTCTCTTTCCGCATAAAGTCTACCTATACAGAGGGGTTGACGAACCTGATATTGTTTATGGCAAATTATAATGTCTGTTTTACTGCAAATTGCCTTTATTGGGTCCAATTTAACGATTCCACCGCATTTCCACCGCGAATAATGTGCCATAATAAGGAAGTAGGGCAGTTATAGATACCGGAGCAAGTAATATCTGAATGTTTAAAATTTTTGCAGCCATGCATAGAGAATGGAACAATAAATGCGTTGACAAATATTTTTTTTGAAATATCGTCGCTAATATTCTTACTCAACCTCATATCTGCAACAATCATTTGATGGAAATGTCGCTTTTCTTTCATTCGGAATACGGGTGTTTTTGTCATCAAATGAGTGTTGCAGATATATACGAGGTTGAGTAAGTATAGCGGCGGTAATTATGTTTGTTACTGTCATTATTGTCATTACTCATTAATTAGGTAACAATTAAAACCATAATGTTTTACTAAATTCTTTAAATTATCGTGGGTGCTCTTTTAAATTCTGTCATATGCTCAAATTACGGAAACTGAAACTGAACTATAACAACTATAGAAATGGTTTTCTTCCGCTGTAATTTAATTGACAGACCGCATAGCGAAATTTACCACCGCAAAGATGATAATATCTAATTATACTTTAGCTTTGGTATAGTCCGCAGCAGAATTTGCTAAACGAGCGAGGCGTTCAAAATTACCTTGACACGCTCTTATTCTCTTAACTATAAAGTCAAGATCATTTTGAACACCTGGCCCGCTTAGCAACTTCTGCTGCTCACTGTACACAAACGCGCATTCAAGGGAGTCCGAAATCAATTGCCATTTGCTATCCTTGAGTGACAATGTTGAACAATACACAAAAGTTTCATTGAACGCTTTCAAGTAAGAATTGCGGAACTCAAGGTTGGGTCAACATGAATGCAAAAAGTCCACATTTTTAAAAGTACTACCTCCTTTTTATTTCTTGCTTAGCCCATGGTCTAGTGACCTACATCTTTATAAGTGTACACTGTACAGTCAGCAGCAATAGTTGCTAAGTGGGCAAGGTGTTCAAAATGATCTTGGCGCGACTTTATATCTCGCGCGCGCATGATAGCCGGCCGGTGCCGAGCACAGCAGTGGGACATATATAGGCTGATGAATTATTTTATTATATTATAGAGTATTAAAGTTTTCAAAACTACTTCACAAAGACGAGAGTTACTCGTAATTTTGATCCTTAATTTCAGTGACGTAGAAAAAATACAATTCAAATGCCAGAAAAATTATGATTTTGACAGTTAAAACCATTGTCCTCAGATTCATCAAGTAGCAGCTAAAATGGCCGGCCATGAGGAGCAAGATGCGCCGTTTGTCCCCCTCCACCCCTAGCAGCCGCGCCATGGACAAGTATGAGCAGCTAGCAGTCGTGAGTACTATTCATCAAGTAGCAGCTAAAATGGCCGGCCATGAGCAGCATGCGCCGTTTGTCCCCCTCTACCCCTAGCAGCCGCGCCGTGGACAAGTATGAGCAGCTAGCAGTCGTGAGTACTATTCATCAAGTAGCAGCTAAAATGGCCGGCCATGAGCAGCATGCGCCGTTTGTCCCCCTCTGGCCCTAGCAGCCGCGCCGTGGACAAGTATGAGCAGCTAGCAGTCGTGAGTACTATTCATCAAGTAGCAGCTAAAATGGCCGGCCATGAGCAGCATGCGCCGTTTGTCCCCCTCTGGCCCTAGCAGCCGCGCCGTGGACAAGTATGAGCAGCTAGCAGTCGTGAGTACTATTCATCAAGTAGCGGCTAAAATGGCCGGCCATGAGCAGCATGCGCCGTTTGTCCCCCTCTACCCCTAGCAGCCGCGCCGTGGACAAGTATGAGCAGCTAGCAGTCGTGAGTACTATTCATCAAGTAGCAGCTAAAATGGCCGGTCATGAGCAGCATGCGCCGTTTGTCCCCCTCTGGCCCTAGCAGCCGCGCCGTGGACAAGTATGAGCAGCTAGCAGTCGTGAGTACTATTCATCAAGTAGCAGCTAAAATGGCCGGCCATGAGCAGCATGCGCCGTTTGTCCCCCTCTGGCCCTAGCAGCCGCGCCGTGGACAAGTATGAGCAGCTAGCAGTCGTGAGTACTATTTATCAAGTAGCAGCTAAAATGGCCGGCCATGAGCAGCATGCGCTGTTTGTCCCTCTCCAACCCTAGCAGCCGGGCCGCGGACAAGTATCAGCAGTGGTATATTTAAGTCTGTGTGTCGTGAGTACTCAAAAATATCATGACACATACCATAGACGTGTACAACCGCAAAAAAATATGATCACTTTATGAATAATTCATTTATAATTTAATTTTTTTTGTCGCGCGAGTGACAACTTGACAAGTGAGTCTAAACAGTAAAATTTCTCAATGTTAGTATGTCTCACAACAGTTTAAATTCGGTTTAGGTATAATGCAATTTTGCAGCTCGTTGTAGATATAAGAATACAACGATGTTTGCTATATGTAGGCACCTCACTCGGCACCTGTAGGTAAACATTTATATCTGCGATACAAAAACAGCTTAACTTACAGTTTAAAAGGATGAAATAAAATATTATCCTTTTTGAAGGATAGAGCGTTACCAACTGATATGTTTGAAGTCGGTGCCAAGCCAAGTGGTAACAATAAAAAATGGGATTTATAGCCATAAAGCTGATTATTTTTGACTGGTATTGTTACTACTTGGCTTGGCACCGACTTCAAACATATCAGTTGGTAACGCATAGACTTCAAAAAGGATAATATTTTTATTTCATCCTTTTTGAAGTTGGTTTTTTTTTTGTAAAAAGTTTTTATTTTTCCATTTTTAGTTTCAATCGGTGAGTGAAAAATCAATCATCCCCTATTTTCCTACCCTTAAGGTTGGATTTTTTTTCCAAATTTATATGGGACCAACTTCGGGATATACCCTTTCCAATAAAAAATAATTATCAAAATCGAACTACTCTGTAAAAAGTTATGCGTGGTCATACATAAAACTTGAGAACCTCCTCCGTTTTTTTCGTCGGTTAAAAATCATGTGTTCCCCAGGTCGGCGAAGGCTCGTACGGCGTGGTGCTAAAGTGCCGCCGCCGCGACACAGGGCAGCTCGTCGCCATCAAGAAGTTCCTGGAGACGGAAGACGACGCCGCCGTCCGCAAGATGGCGCTGCGCGAAATACGGATGCTCAAGGTATCACCAAAGTGAACTATATTGCACGGTAATAAGGGAAGTATGGCATGCACTTCAGTGTTACAACAACTGTGGCAACTCGTGGGGCAACTCGCCGCCCATCAAGAAGTTCCTCCTTAGAAATAAATGAGATCATTGAGATATCAAAGCGCACGTTCGAATTGGCCTCTTATTTATCAGTTTAATGCATAAGGTATCATCGATTGGGGTAAAATTCACAAAAAATCTGATGTCCATTACTGTTACACTAGAAATAGTAAGGTTACAAAATTACCCTTTCTTAAAAATGTTCCTACAGAATCAAACAAAAACAACACGTTAACTTTCTAGTTTCTACTACGATTTGCTCAGAATTGCCGAGTCATCGCGTTAGTCCCCATTAGGTTATTTAGTGTTATTACGTCAACCATAGACCTACATTTTCTAGGCCACTGAAACGAGCAAACTTAAAATCACATCAAACACTGAATTACCCCTTAAAGTTGTATATTGCCTACGGTTTTCGTTGCAAGATGATTTCGTCGTAAGACATTGATGTAATACAAAAGAACGTTCAAGGTTTTAGATTTTAGAAATGACTAAAGTTTTCCTGATGCTAATCTATTAATAGCCACTATTCACTAAGTACTACCAGTGACTCAGCAATACGTTTCAAATTACTGTATTCACTTTTATATTTGTTTAGTATACTTGTTTTTCTGTATCTAGATTATTTTTAACCGACGTCATCCCGTTTTATATGCTCTAGCAACTGATACACTTGAAGTCGGTGCAAAGCCAAATAGTTACAATACTGGTTCTTTCTTTCTCATCGAACTATACACTACACCAGGGTTGACATTCTGGTTGACGGCGTGTTGGCCCTTTTAAGATTTGGCTTGGCACCTACTTCAAACGTATCAGTTACTAGCGCATATAAAACGGGATGATAATTTTTTTATCCTTTTTGAAGTCGGTTTTACTTTTTTTTAAAGATTAATTGAAATTAACATCTTACAAGAAAATTTTAAATTGTAGTAAATTACTTGTTAAGAAGGTCCAGTCGCCATCAAATATATCGGAGCGGCCAAGGAGCTCTCAAATATCTGAACACGCCTTTATTGTCAAGGCGTTAGAGTGCGTGTTCAGATATTTTTGAGCACGATGGCCGCTCCAGATGGTGGCTGTACATACCTTTACCTTGTTTTCAAACATTGCACTTGTTAATTCCAGAAGCTTCGCCACGAGCACCTGGTGAACATGATCGAGGTGTTCCGTCGCAAGCGGCGGTTCTACCTCGTCTTCGAATACCTCGACCACACACTGCTGGATGAGCTGGAAGCAGCCCCTGGGGGCTTAGGAGAAGATACCGCTAAGAGGCACCTCTACCAGCTGTTGAAGGGAATCGACTTCTGCCATCAGAATTCTGTAAGTACTTACCTACTTTTACCTTATTTTGCTTTTATTGGAAAGATACCAATATACTTTCACTTGTGTTCTTAGTTATGCGCTTTGAGATGGGCCCTAGGTTTTATTTAGCGTTTTATTTTCTAGATTCTGGGTTGGAAATTAATAAGTAGGTTTCTACTCGGTGACAAGAAGAAAATAAATACTTTACTTATGAATTGTAATTTAATTGTGTAAAGCTGGTTCTGGCTGCGAGTGCTAACTTAGAGGTGTTTAGAGCCGTTAGAGCGTGGTTATCTAGGTGGAAATAACTTTTGGTCTTGCACATCTAAAATTTCACTTTCTTTTCGTGCTTCTAAGCTGGGAAATGTACAACTACCCTAAAATAAGACTTAAAACCTAGCAAGACCAGGGCAATTTTGGCGCTTTTGAATTTGTAACTTTCTTTTATTTCTATATGAGTCCAAAACTCGAATTTAATTTGTACTTGTACAAGTACACGGGGACTTACGAGGATAAAGAAAGAAAAATAGTAGTCACTTCCTTACAAATATTTATTCTTCTTACAGATCATCCACCGCGACGTGAAGCCAGAGAACGTCCTAGTGTCCAAAACAGGCATCGTCAAGCTGTGCGATTTGGGCTTCGCCAGGGCTCTAGCAGCGCCAGGGGAGCCCTATACGGAGTACGTGGCCACACGGTGGTATAGGGCGCCCGAGTTACTGGTAGCAGAGCACAGGTAGGTTATATTAGGCCCTCCATTGAGACATTATCCACACCATCATCATTATCGAATCGAAGGATCTCATCCAGTCCTTGGGATCTGGATCGGTGGTACTTGTTAGGTGACTTCTCTTGCTGAAGATTTTTTCTGCGTTAGAATAGAAGCCATTGCGGTAATCGGCCACCAACACCATGTATCCCGCCTGCTGGCACTTCAAGTGAGGTAGCTCTCTTAGCTATGCCAACAAACTTGTGTTTTATACTCCCCATTCATAAAAAAGTACCTAAACACAGAAGATTTCGGTCTTCAACCATGGTAAACCCGTGCAATTTGGGAGTCGCCAGGTGCCGGATGAGCCCTAAGTACGCAGTATGTAGCGACATGGTGGTATAGGGCTTCATTTTTATACTATACCTACTTATACGCACTAGAAGTAAGAGACTCCCGAGTAAGAGAAATTCTGGGCCCAGCAGTGGGATGAATGTAGACTACGGACGAACAGGTATTCGATTTTAACACTGTGCCATGTTGTCAGGTACGGCCCCGAAGTGGACATTTGGGCAATCGGCTGCATGTTCGCCGAAATGTTGACCGGCGACCCACTGTTCCCTGGCGATTCTGATATCGACCAGCTTGCCCTCATCATCAAGACTGTCGGTGAGCTTCTAGTTTAGGAACCTTCACACCGCTAGACCAGAAACTGACTCCAGTAAAATCTGCCCAAAGGGAAGTAAATTTATAATGCAAGCACCTGAATTACTTTTGTATGAAAGATTAAAAAAAAAGCTAAACAAAAAACATTTTAAAGAAGGAAATATGAAAGAAAACCACTTTGAAATTAGGACTACAAGATACGAGCTTGCCGCTTTACCAACATAGTTATATACGTAGTCTGTTGAGAAAGATCATCAAAAATAGCTCGGTAATATACTTATTTTTACCTTCATCATCTTCCTCGCGTTGTCCCGGCATTTTGCCACGGCTCATTGGAACCTGGGGTCCGCTTGGCAACTAATCCCGGGAATTGGCGTGGCCACTAGTTTTTTACGCCCAATACTTATTGTTACCTTATTATTTTTAAAACATTTCCAGGCAAGCTACCCCCGCGCCACCAGCAAGTTGTGGCTCGTCTGTCCGGCGGCGCGGCGCTGGCGGCCGGCAGTCGAGGCGCTCTGCCCGGGACTGGGCATGCCAAGGACTTGCTGGCGGCTTGTTTGAGGACGGAGCCCCGCGCGAGGCCTTCTGCCGGCGCGCTGCTTAGGCACAAGTGAGTCGTCTTGGTGAACTAGGTTCTCTGTCCGGGACGGAACAGGTCAAAAGGCCTTCTGTTTCGTCCGTCTCATAGATTTGGAGGAAAAAAATAAAATAGTTTTGGGGTTTATCGGGCATTGTGGACCCCCAGGGGGTCGGAGGGGGTTGAAATCTTGTGCAGAATATTATCCTCTTAAAAGGCATCGTTTGGTTATACATATTAGTTTCGAACCAAAAGCTCTGGGGGCAATTTTTCAAAGGCTATCCTGTTACACCCTTTACGTATACCTATACTCACTGTTTAGTTTTCCTTCTTAACATTATGATTTGTTTTATATTATTTCAGATACTTCACTCATGATGGCTTCGTGGATGTCTTCAACGCAGAACTGAGGAAAAAACTAGGCAAGGAACTACAGGTATTTTGTATAATATTACATCTGGTTACATACAATATCGCAAAGTAACGATAATAATGATTTATGTAACTTTAAATGTAGGTATTGTAGCGTTGATTTCAATAATCTAACTTGAAATTTATTGATTTAAACATCGTCGATTTGCACACATTATTATTTACTTTAATGGGACTTAATCGCGTATAGGTATACCTACCTACCTCTTCTTTCTCCGAGATCACGGGGACAATGCCGTCCTCGAAACGTCGAGGGTTAATTTTAAAGCTTAGGTAAGTATGCGAATAAATTTGAAATACATTGTCGACAGACACCTCCTCAGCAAAGCACGGCGCGCGTTGGGAAACCACGTCAACAATGGACGCTGAATATAATCCCTGTAAGTTAAATTTACCTGTTTATAACGTCAAACAATACTAAGAAAATAAGCCTTTAAAAGATTGCTTATCTGTATAATTCGAGTAATTCGAACGGTGACCGGGAGCTCTATGAGCTGGTTCAAACCCAGCTTCGGTCACCTGTTGGCACATCTCTTGTTAGCCAACAGTCTAGTGCTTGTGCTAATTATTGCGGACCCCAGGCTCCGAGGAGACAACAAAAGGCGATATATATTTTCATTTGGTAACTGCTTTTATTTTTACTCGACATCATCTTCCTCGCGTTGTCCCGGCATTTTGCCACGGCTCATGCAATGGGAGCCTGGGGTCCGTCCGCTTGGCAACTAATCCCAGTAATTGGCGTGGACACTAGTTTTTACGAAAGCGACTGCCATGTGACCTTCCAACCCAGAGGGTAAACTAGGCCCGTATTGGAGTTAGTCTGGTTTCCTCACGATGTTTTCCTTAACCGAAAAGCGACTGCAGGTAAATATTTTGATATTATATTTCGTACATAAATTCCAAAAACTCATTGGTACGAGCCGGGGTTTGAACCCGCGACCTCCGGATTGCAAGTATTTTTTTTTTCATTATTGGTAAATAAAAATCGTTGATTTTCTCATTTTAGGACCACAGCAGGTCTTGTACAGAGAGCGCGGCTGGTGAATCTTTGTTAGACTGCAATTACACTCCTGGTGAGTTTAAGCATCACTATAATTAGATTTACCTATATCATAGAGAAAAAAATACAATATTGACCGGGACATGGACCGTGATTACCTTTTATATTGTTTTCGAGCTCCCGATAATAAGAAAAGATGTCGTAACTGCGTCGAAATATCGGGAGCTCGAAAACAATACAAAAGATAATAACGGTTCATATCGATAAAAATCTAGTAGTCTAAGTTGAAGGCACGAGACCTCAGGCCCCTCCTCCTACTAGATGGTGTTCTCAAATTACGGCACCTATGCAATTAAAACTGCACGAGGCCATGCGCTTGGCGGGGAACAGAACCCTATGGAGGAACCTGGTCTTCAACAGACGGACATGTTGTCACGATCCTCAGTATTGAGGGACCGACTGAAGAAGAAGAAGAAAAATCTAGTGAAACTAACCGTGAATCATTTAAAACTGTTGACAATAATTGCCTCCTTGAAGCACTTTCAATGTACTTATACATCCTGTGTACAAGGAATACGTTTTCATACTTCAGTAAAAGAAATTAATAGCAGGTACGAGTAATCGTAAATCAACTTTGAACAAGCGGTACTTACCTTTAAAAAAACTCTCCTATCGTTGATCGCAGCTGGTCGAATGTATGCCTAAGGGCTCATTTAGACGGTGCGAGAACTCGCATGCGAGTTTCATTACATTGCGTCATTTGATCGGTCGGCTGAATTGATGTAAAACCTCATTGGTCCGCAAACTAAAATCGTACCTATACAAGTTCGCGCGCCGTCTAAATCAGCCCTAAGAATCAGCACTCAACTTATCTGTTTCAGTTTCAGAGGCTCAAATGGAGACATTGTCGGAGAAAAAGCCACCGCACCCCTCCGAGGCTTCTCACGTGGCCGCTGAGGTGATTATTGGATACCTATACCTATTAAAACAGGTCGATAAAAATGATATTGACGAGACTTACCTAATTGTTAAGAGAATAAGAACGCGTCAAGGTAATATTGAACACCTCGCCCGCTTAACAACTATTGCTGCTGACTATATTAATAAATAACGAAACTTTAATAGAAACTTATGAATTCTTTACCACAAAATTTCAAACACAAATATTGAGACCATGTCTCTGTTCTAGCGTTAAATTATATCGACTGATATTTCGATGGCTTGTGTTTTACAGGCGAAATTAAGACTCAGTAAGAAGACACCGCGCCCTAGGCGAAGCGCCGCTAGTACCTCAGTGGCCCCGATAGCTAGGCCTATTTTCAAGGGGCGTGCGCCCGCGCCGCTCGTTGCAAGGAATACAGGCGTTGCTTCCTTGGCAGAATGTCGTGTAGTGTATTATTTTATTTCTGTTTTGACAATCCTATTTTTTAAGTTTAACGTGAGGCGAGGAACCAGAACGTTTGGATTTTAAAAATGATTCTGATTTGATATTTCTTTTACATATCCTCGGCATTTAGCGTGTCTAGTTACATTAATTATTATTCAATATACTATATGATCGTCTATGAATGTACCACTAGCTGCTTCTTGCTTCTTATACAATATTTTCTTTCTAATACACAAGAAAGGATCGATATGTTTCGTAATTTATTATGACATAAGTAACTAAAAAAGTGTAACTTTAGCGGGGAAGTGAGTAGGTAACTTTAACTTCAGATGCGGCAATCCTTTGAAAATAGGCCTAACTGAAAAGACCACTAACAGATAATCAAACTAATTACTAAACTGGTAGGTAATGACAACACAACATGCTAACATCGTTTCCAGAAAGCTGCGCAGGCGTCGCGCAAAACGTATGCGACGGCAACACGAGCGCCGACTCGCTCGCTCGCCCCTGCCCTGAATGATGCTTTCCAAGTAAGTAATAATAAAATGTAGAATAGAATATAGGTAACGGAAATAATTTATGTGTAAGCTCAAATACAGAAGAGAAAATTATACAGAACAGAAAAAAACATAGGAAGGAAAAAGTGCCATGGAATAGTCTCATCTCAGCAATGGTGCTGGCGACTTCCAGCGCTGATCATCCGATAAGACCTGCCACATCAACTACTAGTTAACTATTAGGAATACACTGGGAGACATTGACTTTCATTTTTTTTCCGAGCCTATTTGTGTGTCCCACTGCCCGGTCAAAGGCTTCTCCCCTGGTTCTCCATGACTCCCGATTTAGCGCTTCTTCCGGCCAGTTAAGGAAGTCGTCAAAGTCGTCCCGCCATCTCTGCCTGGGCCTGCCCCGCCCACGCTTCTTCGTCGGCATCCACTTGGTGTCTATGTTAAATTGAATAATAACAGACACCAACTCTGACCAATTAACAATTTATTATTACATATTTTCCAGAGCTTCAACGTGCCCGTAAATTCATACCCACGGACGCCTTACATCAAGAAGTGAGTGAAATTTTAGTATGAAAAGTAAAATATTAATACTTAGACACATCAACTTAAAAGAAATGTAAGTACCTACCTATAAAGATAACAATCTACTTTTATAAATATAAACGCTTCAGTAAAAAAAAAATGTTCGTCCTAATAATTTTATCATGAATCATGACTGACGTGTTGACGACCGGTCTGGCCTATAGTTCGTTTTTTTTTAAGTTACGGTAAATATGTAACAATTTTATTATGAATCTAATACGATCTTTTATAGTCTTCTGCTTTCATAAGTAATAGTTATTTTTAAAAAGTGTTTTTCAATTATAAGACATGTCAAAATCGCTTACCTTCTTTCAAGTTCTTTCTAATGCTAAAAAAAAACGAACTATAGCCGGTAGTGACCATGCCTATGAAGCCGATTGTTCTGAGTTCGCTTACCGGTAAAAGCATTTTACTTATTTGTGAGATGAGCACAGACATTTGCTCCTGGGTCATGGGTGTTAACATAAACCATTGTAAATAGCTATAGCATTATTTACCGGTAATTTCATGAAGCAAACTTAGAATCTAAGTAGGTACTAATAAAGTGTATATTTGCGTGCAGGGTGAACCACAAGCTGGTGATGGATGAAGACCTGATGCGAGGGCGTGCGGCCGCTAAGAAGGCCTTCAAGAATCAGCCAGAGTTCTCCTTACCCTACGTTCCAGGAGGTACACTCAGTCATAGAGAAAAAAATACATAGATTGCTCACTCCATACATCAGTTTTATAGTACCAATAAGACTATTAGCATCTAGCATCGAGTAGCGGAACTATCAGTACTGCTACTTGACAATAGATGTATCACCGACCGGAAAGTCTTATGCTGTTGAGATAAGACTTTCCGGTCGGTGATACATCTATTGTCAAGTAGCAGTACTGATAGTTCCGCTACTCGATGCTAGATGTAGACACTGAAATTAATAGTCTAACTGATGTATGGAGTGAGCATTCTTGTCTTATTATATTTCTCTATGACTCAGTTAACTGACTATTTGCAAACTTTTTTCCAAGGTAAAGTTCAATAATGCTGTTTAATTCACAAAATTTATCGTGAAGAGTTCCGCGGACGCGATCGAACGTCGGCTGAAATGTTTTACCTCTAAGCCCAGCGGACACGATATCGCACACGCGATTTTATACAAAATGGAGGTATGATAAGTCTAAAACTTCTGCTGGCGTAGCATGGTTGCATTTTTATCGCTTGTCACCACGCCGGTCACGTTCTAACGAGTAAGTAAGTGCGAAAGTGATGGGCATTGTGACAAGCGATAAAAATTGTCTACAATGTCTATATATATATATATATATACAGACAAACATATGCTTGGGAATTGAGGGGTTAACTACCATCAGCCTGTCATCCACCACACTTAAGCATCTCTATGAGTCTACCACTGATACTAATCTATTACACTCTACCTTCATAACTTAACAAGTTTCTATTATCTAGTTAATTTAAGCATCTCTGTCTTTCAGCCAGCAATAGCCCAGTGAAGATAGCAAAGAAACATCTGCCAATTGGTGCCAACAAATCCTGCGAGAATTGGGAGGTAATTCATGTGTGTGTGATTTCGTCGTACTTTTCTTAGTGTAAGGCCTGAGTGGACGCTCGAGTTGGGCGTGCAGCGGGGCGGGGCATGCGGCGTGCATGTTAAACAAATGCAAGCGTATAGGAGCGGCCTTAGTACACGCTGCTCAAATCACTTGTGAGCCCGACGCCACGCTGCACGCCCCGCCGAACGCTCCGCTTCGAGCGTCCACTCAGGCCTTACAATTAGGGTTTGACCTAACTCATAGCCACCAAGCCATCCGGTTGCATCCTCATAAAGAGGATCATCTTGACAAAATCGTTCCTCCAATATGCCAGGTGGCACACGTCACCTGTCCAATTTCTTTGTCCAATGCGCTATAAGCTTTGCTTAGTGAAAGAGTGAGACGCAATGGACCAAGATATTGGACAGGTGTGGAATACCAACCTAATGGCTCCTCTACACGATGGGCCAGCTCCGGCCACTCCAAGGGACGCAGCCATGCGGTAGAATGAGATAGCAATATCACTTGCTCCCTCTAACGCATAAATGCGTCCCTTGGAGTAGCCGGCGCTGGCCCATCGTGTAGAGGAGCCATAACCCAGCAGATGTCTGGTTCTGGTTCCACTGCGTCATCTATTGAGCGTGTGTAAAGTTATTTTAAAGCTGGTATTTAATCGGCGCTTAAACCTTAGATGACGCTGAATATTAGTGATACTGCCAGTCTTCTTGTTCTTTCGTCCATGATTAGATACACCTTGTTTTAAAGAATTTTTAAGCTTTCTAAGAGACTTCGTTTGATCTCAGCGGAACGCGGATTTGGCATCCAGTGCGAGAACGCCCACCAACCTACCGTACATGTGACAACACGGCCACGGATTGCTCCGGGCCCTATTCTACTAACCACTTCGATACCACAACGCATATTTTAGAAGCAGATTTCGAAAATACCAATATTGCCAAATTACAAATGAAAAATATCTAAACAATAACTGTAGCTAGTTACGGCGTTATCCATAAACGTCGGCTAAGTTAATCAGCTGATGATCGTCATTTGTCCCTCTCATCTCATGGCATAACGACAGATAGGGACAGACGACGATCACCAACACCGTTTAGGGCCACCCCACATCTAGCGTCTTTCGAGCGTCGGCGTCTCGTCGGCGTCTACAACTCTATGGCCCTGCTCGACGCAACGTCGGAGCAAACTGCGCAGCGACGTCATTTTCCATAGCGCTGACCGACGCCGACGCTCGAAAGACGCCAGATGTGGGGTGGCCCTTAGACGGCGCGCGAACTCGTATACGATTTTAGTTACACTGCGGGCCATTGAGGTGACATCAATTCAGCCGACCGATCAAATGACGCAATGTAATGAAACTCGCATGCGAGTTCTCGCACCGTCTAAATGAGCCCTAAGACTATAACTTTTGCTCCTTAAATAAAATTAGGTATCTGGAGATATTGTAAAATGTGGTATAAAAATAGGAAATTAGATTTAGTGTTCATCCCAACATGAGGTTTTTCCGGCTTCTTGTATAATTTATCTTTCATTGTTCTGAATTTGTATTCAGTGTCTAAACAATAGTTCAGCCGTCGGTTATCTATACTGGTCTGTATTGTACTTGTTTTACTAGTTTTGTATTTCGTAGTATACATTAGTATGTTTATTTTAGACTTTAAAGATGCTTAATTTATTGTATATTAAAATAACTGTGAATGAAAGTTTTAGATCTATAGAAGACACTGCCAAAAAGTATTAAGAATATCGAATTTATCTGATATTTGGAAAAGTTTTGTAAAAAAAATGCACAACCAACTGTAGGATTTGAAAAATGGACTAATGTAATGGATTTTGACGTAAATGGATAAGTTTTTGTATTACAAGCTACCTACATCAAGGAAATAATGAAATAACATATTATTATCATTATATTACTACTATTTATCTATGTCTTATAGAGACCGAAAATTAATGGTCCGTAAAAGGGGTGTGTTTGTAAATAATGTATAGTGTTACATTTTAATACTTGCTTAATTAATAAACACTTACAAATAAAGGTTTTTTTTCTAAATGAAACGACAGAGTAATTGACATATTTTTTTAATCTAGTTGGCAGTTTACAGTACAATATCGTAGATCTATCGTCTATCTACAAACGACAATGGCATATAGATCATTTAAAAATATATAGATCTTAACTTGTAGAAGCCGAGAACTCCGTATCTAATTTGAATTTCACTTTGGCTTGTTAGAATCCGGGTTTCGCTTAGAGAAAGCAATTTAAATAATACTGAAGCAGATGTGGTTATTATCACAATAAATAACTATTACATTAAATCTAACGTTTGTTCATTAACGCGGGAAAGTGCTGGCACTGGCATCATCCAAAATGGCGCCGCGTGTGGAAGTGCGTGCGACAATTAAGTCAAAAAACAAACTTTTTTGTTTGAAAGTCATAGGGATAAAGTGCTTATTTATTAATTTTATTAGCACCAAAAGCACACATTTCATATTGCAATTTAAGGCCTCTCAACAATTAACATAAAGTAATATAATATATAAAACAATTCGTACAAGTAAATGCTAGGTTGATACCTATTGATACAATATTTATTCGAGACTAACTTCTTATTAGGACTTTTTATGGCTCTCTTCTAACGATTGTTACCAGAAGTTGAAAAGAAGTAGATAATACAGGGTGAAATTGCTCGTTGTTTATGGAGTTAGAAAAACATATTACTGATCACGACTTAAATGTCACCCTATATATCGTATCTAAAAAAAAAAAAATATTGACAGTGTTTTTTTCGAAAATTAAACAAATTAATAGGCTTTAGAATACAGAGGTCCTTTCTTCGCTACCTATAGGTATCACGTCCGTAAGAATACTTAGAATAAAGCGGTCAAATCTCAGAATAATACAGACATAACATAACTTACTTCTAAATATACATGACTCGTAGAAATGGTCCCAGTTTGATCTACAAATGTGACTCAATATTTGAGACGTCTTTCTAACAGCTTATTCCTTAACTTCTAAATTACATAGAACAGTAACACGAAGTTAGCGCTTTTGACAAACAAAGACATGTTACATTTATTGACAGCTGCCAGAAACCATCAGTGAAAACTCATTGAAAACTACTTTTCTAACGTAAACTGGCGTCACATCTAAAGCGAAAATGGTTTAGAGTTTAATTTCTTTTAATATTGCTGAGAATGTTAGAAAGCCAATTTCAAGTGTGTCGTGTCAAGCCGTGAAGTCGGTACCTACATTCAACCAAAGATTGGTTTTCTAGCTTTACCAGAACTATTGAAAGAGTACCGATTCGTAAGCGACGCTCTAGTTTAATACTTCTAATACTTCTGTCCTTCTGATATGCTTGCTTCTTCCTGTGAAACTACTCGAACATATACTACTGGGTTATTAAGGGCTCATAATTAATTGGAATGACTCAAGAACCTTTTTCAAATAAAGACTTATGAACATCGCGAAATGTAATGCGTACCCCAGTCCCGAAACATTTCGGCTACTTTGAGCTCGCAAAGTTTCATTCACTGGGATAGGTGATTTAATTTGCGAACTCATGTTTGGTACCATATGGAAGGTTGATCAGTATACCATTCTGACCCCGTAATCACCCAGTAGATATACGCCCTGTAGAACGACGTCATACGTCTTATTTGTGAATGGATTTTTTTGTTTTACGATGACAATTTTTTATGGCGTTCACAAAGATTCGTACATTTTGGGTGAGACAATCCTGGGGCCTAGCCTAGATGAGAATTGTTTTCAGAAAACGAAACGAAAGGCTATCTGTCTATCGTACTAATATAGAGTTTAACTGTTCATGGAACATATTCCCAAATTTCATGGATTTTTGTGAGGACAATAAAAAATATTGTCAAAAAAACAAAAAAAAACCTCCTTCCTAACCACAAGTACAGATGTAATGCATTGCAAACGTTCTCGTATTTATCATGCTACTTCAGTCAACGACAATACTTTTTTCACCTCAGCAGCTCGAACAAGGGTACTTTGCTACTTAAAAACAGTGAGCAAAATCGCATTTTGCTCACTGAGTGAGACAAAATGAGCAAAATGCATTTTGCTCACTGTTTTTAAGTAGCAAAGTACCCTTGTTCGAGCTGCTGAGGTGAAAACTTAATTGTTGGTATATCTTAAGAAAACATGAGTGAATAGAGGTAAGTGATGAAGAAGGAATATATTTTTCGGGTTCTCTAATATGTTCTCACTGCTGAGGTGAAAAGTTTTGTGAACTACACGAGATCAAAGTTATTTACATCTCGTGCGCTTTTGAGTCCCGTACTACGCTCAAGATTCTAATTCTTCTATTATAGAATCTTTCGCTTGCATAGGACTTAGGGTTGCCAGATGGTCGGGATTTGGCGGGATTCTCCCGATTTTTAGCATGTGTTCCCGATTCCCGACCAAGTGAAAATTGTCCCGAAAAACAGCTTCACGTTATAAAACGATAATTTCAAGTTCCGAACTGTCGTCGAGCGAGCGAGCGACTCGCGTCGAGCCGTAATGGACAGAGCCTTGGAGGATATAATCAAACGGAGACGCCATGTCTGTAATTTTCTGTACAAAACAGTCTGCCGATTTTTGCGGGGGAGGGGAACGTCAAATGTATGCGTAACGTAAAAATAGCCATGTCAGATAAACGTCAGTCCATACATTGTGTATGACCGTTGGCCGCCTATTTTCGACAGAGGGGAAAGCCTGTTAATGGCTACTCCGTTTAGTTGTATCCTCCAAGGACAGAGCAGCTGACGTAGTGCCAATAATGTAAAATATCGTTGTTTTTAATACAATTACTTTAATTTACAACCTACTGTTTACTTACATTAATACCTGTAAACGTTACCCTTTTTTTGCAAATAAATTATTGTTTGTTTGTTTGTTTGAATTTTTTTTCCCGGCCCGAGTCCCAAAATCCCAAAAAAAAATATTTTTTTTCCCGATAATAGCGCCTTTTGATCTGGCAACCCTAATAGGACTCAAAATAAGCACTCGAAGAAATATCAAACTTTGATCTCTTGTTGTTCAAATAACTATTGTACCGAGACTGTCTGAAATAGCAAGACACGTTCGTACGTTTCCGTGAAAATACGATGGAAAATAATTATGCACTACACCTGTATGGCGTCGATCCACTGTAATACGGTTGTGAGTTGTGTGGTGCAGTAAGGGACGCTAGAGCGTGTCCAAGATGGCGGGCGGCCGCTGGTGGGGGCACACGGTGGTGAGCAACTCACCACCGTTCTCGGTGATGGCCACCGTCTTGTGGTACGCTATGAGATCAGCTGGAACAGAGATGGGTATGGTAATTTTTTTAAACAGTTTTTTTTTTATACGAATAAGCGAGGAGTTGGTTGTTACAGAGAGACTAAAGTAAAATTCTTCCTAACACAACTCAAGTTGAACACATGACAATTAAATATTCTACATTTTTAGTCGTACTGGGTAGAAAACATTCACGTATGGAACATATAGATAATTCGTTCATGGTATAGGTACAAGTGTAAGGGCTGGTTATTGAAACAACGACATCTTGGAAGTCTTTTATTCATATATCGCTATCTCTTTCTAACCTAAGTGCCCGTGACCTTATTCTCAGGTGGTTTATATTCGCTGGAAACCTCCGTACCTATAAGTACCTAAGAGTTGATCGGTGTCGGCCAGTATGGTAAAATTCACCGCCGGATCGCTCGGTCACCGCCGCTTTCCGCATGATGATTAAGGTAAGCACAATCCGCACAATCAATATCTGTTTCATCTAAGTAACTTTCCTTCTAAAGGGGCTCATTTAGACGGTGCGAGAACTCACATGCGAGTTTCATTACATTGCGTCGTTTGATCGGTCGGCTGAATTGTTGTAACCTGAATGGTCCGTAATGTAACTAAAATGCATGCGAGTTCGCCCGCCGTCTAAATCAGCCCTCTCTCATTTCTCTCGCTCATCCTTATGCCGATATATATACAGTGTAGAATATGGGACTACCACGGGAATAACGGGAATAACATAGGAAAATATGTGTTATCAAAACTATCTGTATTAAAGGAATGAGTAACGAAAAACAAAGACAGATGTCAACAGAAACTAAACCATACAACACAACCAACCAACTTTTTGCAAAATCAGTGCGTACAACACATATAGACATACCTAAGGTATCGTGCGTGGCCTGGCTATCGCCCAGCAGCCGGTACCCCCGGGGCAGGCGCTCGAGCAGGTAGTGCTTCCTTATGCCGGTATATATATAGACATACAGACATACCTAAGGTATCGTGCGTGGCCTGGCTGTCGCCGAGCAGCCGGTACCCCCGGGGCAGGCGCTCGAGCAGGTAGTGCTCCCTTATGCCGGTATATATATAGACATACAGACATACCTAAGGTATCGTGCGTGGCCTGGCTGTCGCCGAGCAGCCGGTACCCCCGGGGCAGGCGCTCGAGCAGGTAGTGCTTCCTTATGCCGGTATATATATAGACATACAGACATACCTAAGGTATCGTGCGTGGCCTGGCTATCGCCGAGCAGCCGGTACCCCCGGGGCAGGCGCTCGAGCAGGTAGTGCTCCCTTATGCCGGTATATATATAGACATACAGACATACCTAAGGTATCGTGCGTGGCCTGGCTGTCGCCCAGCAGCCGGTACCCCCGGGGCAGGCGCTCGAGCAGGTAGTGCTTGCAGCGCGCGTGGGGCGCGCGGTACGACAGCGCGTAGCCCCACACGCGCTCCGACACGCGCACCAGGAACGCGCCCGGCAGGCAGCGCGACAGCAGCTGCTCAGCCTCCGTTCGGGTGATCAGACCTGGAACAATCCCGTCACCATCATCAACAAATAACTTTTGGCAACAATTTCATTTTTGGTACAAGCTTTTATCGCTGACTGTACTTTTCTTACGACAGACAACTACTCATCGAGGGAATTCTAAAAACCCCTAACACAATTAGGTTGCGTTGTTTCATCACAGAGTTCCTATAGCCACCTCCTGTCTCCATCATCAGATCAGCTCGATGGTACCATAATATTGCGTTGTCACCCGACTTACATGTGTATGCAAAATTTCAGCTCAATCGGAAACCGGGAAGTGGATCAAATTTAACTTGCAAGATTCCATTACAGACAGACAAAGGGACAGGTGAAAGTAAATAAAAGTTTGTAAAAAGGTACATATTTTGCAAGGGTGGGAAGTTTGGAACCCTTATATATAAATATCGATATTCCCTAATGTAAGTAAATGCTGCTGCGTATTCTTCAGATCCAGTAATCGTGTTCTGTGGAAGATCCCATAATGAGCATAGTTTTTAAGCCGGGAAAATCAGAGATTTAAGGTCAGTTGCACCAAACTGTTTGTCATCGTTAAAGAGTTCGCTAAATTTTATGCGCCGGCTGACGTTGATCAGTCTGTCGAGTGCGGGTGGTGCAACTGGCCCGTACGAAACGCTGCGGAATTCGCTGGCGTGTACCTGCGTGTAATGTGTTAAATTGTACGTTCCAAACCTTACAATTTTATTAGGTCACTTAACTAAAGGGTAACTAGTACTAGTAGTAGTCAGTAATATGTGTAGTACTAAAAACTAGTACTACACATATTACTGAGTTACATTTTTAAATAAAAGCCAGTTAAAATAAAAAAATAGAAGAGTTGGTACCATGGAACCAGTTGACGGGTTTGTTGTTGTCGTCGAGCCCCACGCCTCGGGGCAGCTCCCGGCTGCGGAACCACTCCACCACCGCTTCTCGACTCGGTGGCTTGCCAGCTGAAGAAAAAAATAGGAGTACTTAATGAAGAGAAAAATACAGCAAACGGATATACTTCCCGAGTCTACTGCTACAAATTAACCTCTAGGGTAGACTTGAGATCATTTTAAAGATTTATATGAGATCTGCCGCAATCTTTTGGTAAAATTTTGATAATACTAGGACTTTTGAGATAGTCGTTCTTCTTGGGCTATCTTAGGGTCGAGAGTATGTCTTCACTGAATTATTTTCTGACCCATCTTCTTACGGCATACAAAATACACAATGATATTGGATATCCTTTTGGGTCTTTCACGCATGCAGTTTCATAAAAAAAAATAACAAATTTTACATATAAGTAGTTGAGATGTTAAGAAATGAATAATATAAATGACGGCTGCTCTTCATTTATTTCCTTCATTTATATTATTCAAGTACCTTGGCTGGGGCAGGGCGGCGGCGGCGGCGCGGGCTCGGCGGAGCGGCGGTGCGCCTCGCGCGCCGCGCGCGCTATCTCCCGCATCGCGGCTTCCGCTTCCTTGGCTTTGCGCTCTGCAATAGTAAACTCGGTGTCAAGAGGGTGTTGATACGGAACTTTTTTATTGATAACACCAAAAATTCAGTTGCTCGAATGTCAATGAAGAATTAGATGGAAGAGATGCAAGGAATAAGATAAAAATATTCACATCATGATAACAACCTTAACGCATACTTAGTGAGGTACATGGACCTAAAGTCTATTTTTTATTCGGTAGACTGAAATGACAGTTAATAGTATGAAATGACATTTCATGTTCATACTATTAAATGTCATTTCAGTCTACCGAATAAAAAAATAGACTTTAGTACCGTCTACCATTGCATGGAGCGTACCCTCCTGAACTTGATTCCGTGCAATAGTTCATCAGCTCTCGCACCCATCACGTGCGTGCGTCGTTTCCATACAAGCACTCAATAACACAGCCAGTGAAGTTGTCTAAAGGTAAAGGTACGACATACCTTGCTCCCGCCAGGCTGCGTCATCCTGCGCATTAAGCGTAGCGTCTCGCATCGAGCGTGCTCTCCTGGCCTTGATCCCGCGAAGTAATTCACCAGCTCTCGCACCCACTACGTGCGTGCGTCGTTTCCATACAAACACTCACTAACACAGTCAGTGAAGCTGTTTACTGTTCATACCTTGCTCCCGCCAGGCTGCGTCATCCTGCGCATTAAGCGTAGCGTCTCGCATCGAGCGCGCTCTCCTGGCCTTGATCCCGCGAAGTAATTCACCAGCTCTCGCACCCGCCACGCGCCGCTCCCATGCGAGTACGCGTGAACTGACGCCATCAGTGGTGCTGTTTGGAGACAGGTCCTGAAAACAGCAAGTAAAATGGTATGACATGTACGCCAACTTACTGTTTCAATAGATGGTCGACATATCCAGAGAACAGAAAACAGAAACTGAACTGTTAAATAGCACAATAGGCACTATCCGAGTGTGATAGGATCAAGGGACGGTCAGCTACAGATGTGCAAGACTTTGCAAAAAGTTGGTAAACTTCTTGGGAGTTGCTCAAAAAAATTACTAGAAATAAAGGAAGCTTTCAACCTTGTTGCCAATACAAAACGGTGTAAAGGCTCCGAAATTTTTCGATGTGGAAAATATTGTCTTTTGTGAAACAGCGCCGAATCAAATATTGCAGGCTTTAAGGTTGCTAGAGGTCTTTCTTCTTTGCAAGAAGCGATAAAAATAAAATTTACTAACCTGTAACCCATCCCTCTTCCCCTCGATAAAGTTGAAATGGAGAGTATTCTTATTAAGGTCCAGCTTCATGTCGTCGCTGTAGTCCTTCTCTTTCCCCCCGGACTTCTCTTTCACCTCGGGCTCCAGCGCTGCGATCCGCTGCCGCAAATCGTCCACTGTGCAGTAGATATCCAAGGCGTCTTCTATAGACTCGACGTTTTTGGGGGATAGGTCGAATTTCTGAAATTGAAATGAAGAATCGTTACTCACTTGGTCAATAAGAAAGAAAACTTTAAAGACGTGATATGAAGCGTCAAGTTCCGAACCTTAAAGGAAACAAGTATCAGAGGTCACGATTGGTGTCATGATATGTTGCTTTTGAATGACCTACAACACAGCCACTATCTTGTAGTCTGCTAGAAATATAGACAGAATTAGGGCAAAAAATCTGATACCACCGCATAGTAATACCTACAATATTGGTGGCTGCTTTAAAGCAAGATAAGTAAGTGCCAGTTCTTCGCCATCTTGTTGGGTTGATTATAAAGAAACAAAATAATCTATTGGACGACTAATTGATATTTTAATTCCGCGCAAAATGTCTTCCATGCGTAGCTGGTGCGTCCTATCGCGCCTGCGCGTGTCTTCCATAATTTTCTCTATGGCAATAGTCATAAAATCCACTTTACCTGCTCCAAACTATCCAGAGGCCGGTAGTCTATGAGTTGTGTGAGTTCCTTCTCAACGGACTTGCGTAGCTGGTGCGCTTCCTGTCGCGCCTGCGCGAGTGCGCGCGCGCGGGTCTCTTCTTCCAGGATGCTCTCTATGGACTTGTCGTTGGCGTGCTCGCCCATCACCCAGACCTGAAGAAAGATTGTGCTTAGAAAACATACAGGGCCACTCCATTCGTTATTGTTTGCTTGATGAAATGAAAGATGAACTGATGAGAGCCATATTATAACGAAAGTACCTAATTAATACTAAAAATTAACGACAGAGAAGAATAACCAACCACCGGGAAAAATCCCCAAGATTTCACCCCGTAGTTAGGTATCGGTTAAAAGTATATACATTCATACATTTAAAAATACCCTGAGTCCAGTCCGGATAACACAATCAGCATTTCCGTTTGCGCATACGCAAGTATGACTGTCGAGTCACTGCGCAGTGCAATTTGAAATGATTGGGCGCTATTTGGTACACTTCAGTTTGTAAACAGTTTTGATGATGTAATTGCTATGTTTGGGAACTGTTTGCTACGACTGAACAGACTTTTTTAAGCATGATGCTCTATTCATCTTTACTCTACGTAATTTCATCATCATCAGTATCGAGTAAGAACGAGACGCCAATAAATTGGCGACTCCTGATTTTGATGATTTTGCTCGGCGCTCTCATAATGTTATCATTGAAAATTCTCATCTATATTGAACTAGGTATCTATATATACTTAGTACTATGTATATTCTTAATTCAGCTTAGGTTGGAATGATAAAATTATTAGGTAGCTGTAGGTCCGCCGTAAACATTAAATAATTGATCGAACACCAATAACTACATCGGTAGGTACCTACCTTTTCTATTTAGAATCATCAAGTCAAGGTAAGTACCTATTTAGGAAGACACTAATTAATAGTCTGAAATTGTCAGCGCTTCCACTCTGCTGAAGTATTATACTTTTTCCGGCTTCCCACTGATAAAACATGAATAGGACTTACGTTCACAACAAAATAAATGTTCAAGCATTGAGTAAACCTCAACGACATTGGGATAAAGAACCAGATGTTACTAAAGGCCGCTTGTGTTACGATGGAAGAAACAACTTTAAACCGATTGAAATAAGTGTTAATGGCTTTGATGACAATCATCAAGTAATGCCTGGCATTGCAAGATGTTTGGCATTCCATTAAATATGTTCTCTTATTTAGGTCAAATGCAAAGCGTTTGACATACCAACTAGACATTTACCATAATCCGTGTAGGTACTGGTTAAGTTTCCTATTTGCAAAGATAATCTGTATAAATTCGTCTTCCTAAGTACCTAGTTCCGCTAATGAAAGTAGATAAGTTATTCTTCGATGTAAATCAAGGCTTTAACGTTAACATTAGGTAGGTACGCTCATCATATTTCATCATAGTTTAATGTTTCTTATAATCTTATCCAGATCGCAAAATAGTTATCACATCTTTTATGACGTTATATTTTCATAACGTACACTTTCCCTGTGGGAACTTTGATATGATATAATGAGATATCATTGTTCTATTGTGCAATTATAATAGTGGATAATATAAGTAGTTGTATACCTAAACATTTAAAAAGCAAGCCAGATACTACAATCAAGAAAATGTTATGAAAGTTTCTAGTACCTACAGTTTAGCATGATCGACATGATCGTAGATAATTTCATAGAAGTTTGACGTTTAACATAACACTTGCACAGTCTGTGCTATCCAAAACTCTGCTAACTAAGCTTGGTCTAACCTAACTCTACCTAATGTCATAATGTAAACCTTGACGTTATCGGTTACGCATTGAGCAAATATTATCACGTAGGTATTCATTCCAGCAGTCTTAAGGCTTACTTACCCATGCTTCCCAGATTTTGACCTGTCTGACATTTCTCCTTCAGTCAGGTTCTGGACTTCCAGATCCTTCCTTGTAATATGGCTAACCCTTTAAGAACTTGCTTATTTCCATAACTATTATGCCAAAGCCTCATCATCAGCCTAAGCCTCTTGGCTAAGCCTCTTTGCTAAGTTATATTTGCTTACCCACGGTTCTCCATCTTCTCCGTGCAAGAATTTGACCTGCTTCTTCCCATTCTTCTTCGGCATGTCCGTCGTTTCTTCTTTGCAGAGCTTTTGGTCCCAGATCTGCCAACGACGCACCTGGAATTCGGTTTAAATTCTTTATTATACTACTTCAAAAGAGTTCATGAGTCCATTAAGAATTTAATTTTAATTATTCCTCCCATATTGGGATAACCTCCTCCAATTGAGAGGGGATTTAAATCTTCTGTAGGCAGTGGTGTAGGGTTGGCGCCGGTATAGTTTTATTTGAAGTTCCTAAGCGCATTGTATATGCCTACTTGAATAATAATTAATAAACTATCTTTATCTTATTTTCTTTCTTCTTAAGTACTTAAATACCTATTTGGTCCGGTTCGAAGGACCAACACCGTTCCCTTCACAGTGAATGAACTCACTGATTGACTAATTAAGTTATAAGTAGGTATGTTGTTTATATTATAAGGTACACACAGATATAAAGAAATGAGCGATCACATCTGATCTGGCGGAATAAAAATACCCTTAAAAACTTAGGTAGGTAGTTATTAGCTTGTAAATTACTTACTTACTGTGGTTGGTTATTAATTAGCTACCTAATAGCCATGACTAAAGTCGCCTACAGCTTTATTCATTGCACTTGTAACTATGTAACAAGTAGGTAAGTAACTGAAACTAACAGGCCTTTAAGAAAATATCATTCAGTTACCTATATACATACTTTGTTGCAAAATGAAGACATATAAATGTAATATTTTAACATTATTATACTCTTCAGACGACCTGTTACAACAATTGTCTATTGCAGCGGTCGGCAACCCGCGGCCCGTGAACCTGTCACTTGCGGCCCGCGAGCCTCCCTGGCTATTTTGTATGTAATATTGACAAACTACAATGTCTGATCAAGTCATAAATATTAACAAAGTGCGGCCCGCGTCAACTTCGTTAACTACTATGTGGCCCTTGGCTGCTAAAAGGTTGCCGACCGCTGGTCTATTATAAGTTCTTCGGTACCATTAGCTCGAGGTCAGATTTGTCACGACCCGCTATCGAATTTTAAAGCGTTTACCGATATATTTATAATTAATAGAGTCCATCTAAGCTAACTTTGCAGCGATTTGAACATACGAAATAATTCGAATTTCCCATTTTTCGCACTTGTACCTATCGTAGATCATTTTGTATTTACTTACCCATTACATTTACAAGAAACAAAAGATAAACGATGACTCAACTCATATTTACATTTAGAAAATGTTCAATAGTGTTCTGGTGAAATACAAGACATGTTATGAGACCACAAATTTTAACCCTATCATAACCTCATCAACATCATCGCGTGCCTTTACTACATATTAGAATATTAGTAAATAACATCAAATGGTCATAGCAATGTAAAGCAACATTAACCTTCTAACATCATTCAAGACAGCAAAAGAAAGAATGTAAGATGTATGCATTGAGATCTTTAGAAACGAATTTAATGGCTATTGCAAAGAAAAGGCAAGCGCTACGAGAATAGATTTACCATTTAGAAATAATAGAATAGAAATAATTTTATTCGTGAGCACAAACACAAAATAGAAACAGATGTAACAGATATAACAGAGATATAACAAGAGATGACAAGAGATATAACAGAGAATAAAAGGATAAAGTGCCACGAAATGGTCTCATCTCAGCATGTTGCTGGCGACTTCCAGCGCTGATCTTCCGATGATAATCTTCTGATACTTAATTGATGGGTACTATTAAGAATTAATACAAAGGCAAACCTCACAAAGGTGAGTATCGATGTTAGATCATTTTATAGATAACTTAGACCTTCGCATTTTACAAGCTTCAAATAGGAATGTAGCAAATTGATCTATTTTATTGTCCTTGCCATTCAATTAGTCATTAGTTTAAAATCAGACTGAGCACTGACCTTGCTGTGTCGAAAGTACAATTTCGTACAAAAAACGGAATCGAATTATGTAAGGAAATCTATTTCGGTTGACCCATAGATTGTCGATGTCCGCTAATTGTCACAACATCCGTTTGGCTTTTTCAATTCAAGGCTTGGTTGATCTAATAGATATCTAACACGATCTATCGTAAAAGTGACATTGGTTGCCCGAATTGCGCTGCAAAAGAGAACTACGAGTACATAGTTGAAATCTAAACTATAACGTATCTAGAATGGATCTAGTACGTGTCGTCTCTTGTGAATATCTTGAAGTTCGAATACGGCAGGATGGCTAATAATTATGCACTACATCTGTAAGTCTTTTGTAAGATTTTGTTTGGTAGTAGTAGCAATTAGAAGCATCGACTGAAGAGAGAAAAAGAGGGGTATTGTTAATGTTTTACGTTTGTGTGTGCACTTCTTGGGCAAGTCCTTTAGCCCCAAATAGCTTTACGCTTTTTGTCAACTCTGATTTGGTAATTCTAGCGATAGGATTAAGGCGGGATTCCACCCGGGAGGCATGTGTGCCTGTGTGGCACAAGCATTATTGTACAGAATATGCTCGTGCCGCACATTGCCGCACACTGGTGGAATCCCGCATTTACGCATCGCAGTTTCAATGTTACAACAGGGGTCCCTTTTGTTTCCCATATTATCATTAGTCATAAAACTGAAACCGTTAACTTTTCAGGATTTTCGTAAGGTTATCCTATAGATAGGTTAGGTTAGGTTTGTTTTATGGCAATCCTGAAAAGTGACGCGTATCTGAACCATATGAATTATGACTAACGAAAAAGCGGGCAAACAATACATTATGACTTCAAACTTTTTGGGAAACAATAGAGACCCGTATACAACATTGACTTAATTAATTTGAGACAGATTGAGATTAGAAATATTTCATCTCTTAGCTTCGAATTAAGTATTCTACTACTAATTTCTTATAGGAGCAGCCAGCAGTTCTGCTGCAAGGACGCAGAGGCTTTAGTACACGTACCTGTTCCTCCCGCATTTTGCAGAACAGCGTCTGTTTCTGGGCCTCGTCCAGCTCGGCCAGGATCTCCGGGTCCACCCACATGTCCAGGACCTACAGCACCAGGAACACGTACCTGCTCCTCCCGCATCTTGCAGAACAGCGTCTGTTTCTGGGCTTCCTCCAGCTCGGCTAGGATCTCCGGGTCCACCCACATGTCCAGGACCTACAGCACCAGGAACAAGTACCTGTTCCTCCCGCATCTTGCAGGACAGCGTCTGTTTCTGGGCTTCCTCCAGCTCGGCTACGATCTCCGGGTCCACCCACATGTCCAGGACCTACAGCACCAGGAACACGTACCTGTTCCTCCCGCATCTTGCAGAACAGCGTCTGTTTCTGGGCTTCCTCCAGCTCGGCTAGGATCTCCGGGTCCACCCACATGTCCAGGACCTACAGCACCAGGAACACGTACCTGTTCCTCCCGCATCTTGCAGAACAGCGTCTGTTTCTGGGCCTCATCCAGCTCGGCCAGGATCTCCGGGTCCACCCACATGTCCCGCAGGATCTGCTGCAGCATGGTGCCGGCCCTGGAACAAGGCAAAACAGGTTTATAAAAGGCAGTCATCATTGAAATAAAAAAGAAAACCTACAGGGCTCTGAAGCCACGCCCAAAACTTGATCAAATATTTGAAAAGACCCAAAATGTGAAAAGATAAGTAGGTATTAACATGTCATCCTTATGCAATTCTATCGAAATACCTGAAAAAGAAAAAGTTCTTGGGAAAGTCCTTTTTTGAAATTACTGGGACTATGAAGGACGTTTTTAGCAGAGTTATAATAAGTTATAAAACTTATTATTTCCATGTTGCTCTTAATCGTCATATACAGATATATTTAAACTTGTAGTTATAAATATTTTATAAATTCACCTTATGAAATAAATTACTTACAATTCAATAAAAACTAAATTACAACTACTTAACACAAATAGTCCCCCAGATCCGATCCCTGCGGAAGGGTGCCCTAATAAGTTATTAGTTATCAGGCTCAATAGAATAGAATAGAATAGAAATAATTTTATTCGTGAGCACAAACACAAAATAGAAACAGATGTAACAGATATAACAGAGATATAACAAGAGATAACAAGAGATATAACAGAGAATAAATGGAAAAAGTGCCACGAAATGGTGTCAATATTTCCTATAAGTACCTATTATCGTAATACAAACAGCAAAACTACTATCCATCGGTGGACCTTATGCCTTTTGTAATAAGGTTTACGAACTGCCAGTCAACAGTGTAACATGGTACTATATCGACATAACGAAGGAAATCAACATGTGTATGTATACTCTACTACTTTTACACACTCATTAACCTAATGCGTACAAATCAGGCAAGTTATATTTACTCCAGTCATAATTACAAATTTCCAGGAAATAAACCAGTGAAAGTAAATAATGGTCTTGGATAACCTATGGTCTATTAATAGTACTTCCTCGTATATGTGGCCTTTGCGTATCAATGCTTGTATTGTTGATTAATGTAGCTTTTAATGGAATATTACCGAGGAGTTTTCCTAGTGCCATAAAGAGTATAACTTGATATATACGAGTATTAAGTACACAATTACGCACAACTCGCACATGTACTAATAACTTATGTAGTGCGTAATATGCTTATGTATTAAAAGAGTTGTATGTGCAATGTAAAAGGTATATACGCATTTACGTTTACTAGATAATCTTTAATGTTAGAACAGGTATACAATTGTTTAAAATAGGTAGTTATCAATTCCTAATTCAATTTATTATTGGGAGCGACTTTGTCAGACTGATTTTATAAATAATTTACCTACAATCTGGGAGACCGAGGTATACTCGGAAAACATATAAAAAAAACGAAAATGCGCGTTTTCTGAGAGATAAGATCTAGCTAGATCGATTCTTCGCCCGCGAAAACCCCCATATATCAAATATCATCGAAATCGTTAGAGCCGTTTCCGAGATTCCCGAAATATATTAATAAATATAGAAGAATACCTAGCTCGTGAAAAGGTATAAGATATATAATACATATCTTAATATATAGCCACAGAGCCACGCTTGCATTCGCATTACGCCGATATGTCATGCACCTTGTCACAGTTGGTTAGTCACGCTCACATACAGGGCGATAATGGGAACTGCCTCAAAACGGAAAGAAAAGATATACTTAAGTATTATTTCGGTTTCAAACTTCATCTCTATCCGTGTAGGTAGCTACGTTATTGTATTCTCTGTTCAAAATTGAGTCTAATACACATAAGAGTCAAAAGCAATAAAAACTGTTGTATCGTTTTATGTCAATAATTTATAAATTTGTAAATAAAATATTTTTAAACAGACCCGAGAGACGTGATTGTGTAGTGTGTACTCGTAAGTAAAAACACCGGTGTGTAGGTATTAGAGTTACAACAAGATAAGTCTGCAACGATTTTGACAGCACACGCAGTGCAAGTGTTATTTATACCTCATAATTTCATAGAAGTTTGACGTTTAAAATGACACTTGCTATCAAAATCGTTGCAGACTTATCTTGGTCTAACTCTATCAACTTCTGATTCCTAATATTGAATTTCCAAATAACAGACTAAAGTTCTAAATGGACGACATTATTCTCATCTCACCCTGTATACATTCTCGCAGGATATTTACAATACATCAGAGGGCCTACCGCGAACCACGTTCGAAGTGTTACCTCCCTGTCACACTTACGTACGAATTTACAAGTGCGACAGAGAGGCAACTAGGGCTTCCAAATACCGGACTTCTCACAATACCGGTATTAATACCGAAACTGTCTTCATCAATACCGGGATCCCGGGATCCCGGTATTGGATATGAATCGCTTAAAAATATATAGTTTTATTAAAAAGGGGAATTAGAAAGGCTCACTGGAATACCAGATATGTCCTAAAAGCTATTACAACAATAAACAATCAATGTCGCCATCTGCAATAATTTTATTTCACACTCCAGGTTGGCAATAATTTTATCCAATTTGTTGACTTCACCTCGCCAGTCACATTTGTAGTCCAACTTAACCAACCAGACAACATTTTTTCAAATTTCCGTCAAAATTGGTTTGCCATTATTACAGTTATCCTTGCTCTTTCGTTTTATTTTTTGATAAAATTATAAGGACTAATTATGTTAATGTTAATGGCACTATTCATCACAATCATCAATTCATCACTCACATAACTTCAGGACTCATCCACCACCAACCACCAAATATTTATCTGACGCATTAGGCAACGATCTTGTTTCAATAATAAAATGCGGGCTAGAGACCAGTTAGAGTTAGACCAAGTAAAGTCTGCAACGATTTTGATAGCATACGCAGTACGCAGTGCAAGTGTTATTTGTACGTCATAATTTCATAGAAGTTTGACGTTTAATATAACACTTGCACTGCGCGTGCTATCAAAATCGTTGCAGACTTTTCTTGGTCAACTCTAGATGCGTCTGACGTTTAGTAAGCTTTTTGATACAGCCGAATATAATGGATTTCAAGGGTTTATACTGAGCATTTCCCTCATTTTTTAAAATACCGGGATCCCGGTATTGCCTTTAAAAATACCGGTATTGAAAAATGCGTTTAAAAAGACGGGATCCCGGGATCCCGAAATACCGGGATCCCGGTATTGGAAGCCCTAGAGGCAACACGTCGAACGTGGTTCGCGGTAGGCGCTCAGAAATCGCTAATGGTGTGTATTTATTTTATCTGTCTGTTTGTTCTTTTGTCGTGACTAAGTGCATTGGGTTGGTGCTATGAATGATATTTATAAACTCATGTTACAAGTATGCATTTTAAACTTCTATGAAATTATGACGATTGAAAAAACACTTGCACAGTCAGTGCTATCAAAATCGCTGCCGAGTTAGCTTGGTCTGACTCGACATCGTTCAACAATCCGGGCTCAAGTAGGCTCGTACCGAACTTACAAAGGAGTCGTGACTGTGGTTACGACACTTGCGACACAATCAAACCAGTTCTGTGGCGCAGTACATGCAGCCTGTGCAACACAGCCCTGGAGCATTCGAACTTTACTGATTGTATTATGATCTCGTACTTCGTACTTATAAAGTGGTGCTAGAATAGGTCGCTGGTGGGCTGCGAGGCCTGCGAGTGAAAAAAATTTGGTACCTAGACCAATTTATATAGGTACCGAAGTAAACAATAATGCCGCTCTTGGTGGAACCTCCTAATCCCGAGTTCCTTTTAAAAGGACAAAATAAGGTTCCAAATTAATAACTGCAAAAATTACTCAGGGTAGGAGGCTACAGTTCCTAATGTAACCGATTCTGGTTCTAAATATTTGAGAAAATGCTCAAGCCAATTTTCGTTTCGATGCACTGATAAAAAAATTATTGAAGAATGGCATTAGATATAAGGAAATTTCAATGTATTGCACTATACCATTTACTCAAAGCTGTCATATTCCGTTCCATAACCGTCAGAATTCGAGATAAAACTGTTTCTATCTCGTAACAACCTAAGCACAAAAGCTTCACAGACATCCATTACCTACCAAACAGACATGAATGTCCTCCATTTTAAGACGCATACGCCATTTTAAAGCTAGTCTGTGGGTGGCAATAGTTTAAAAGTGAAGGTGACTGAAATGTCGTGACTGAGATCTAGGCGGGTTCACTTCTAACACTTGCCTTGGATTAACATGGTTCGTATATCTTTTTGTACCTACGAGTCCTACAAACAATAGGCAAAGTGAATTCTTAGAAACAGGATTAAATTACGTATCAAATCGGCACGTATACGTGGAAATCATTTATATATAGAAACTTTCAGTGATATATCAAATTCAGAGCTTTTACCAACACTCCACACTAGTTTTACCCGTGAGCTATTTCATTCATTCATCACTCATCCCAGTCGCCTCTCTTTCAATTGCAAGACCTTACCAACATAGGCAACATACAAACGCCATTATCTACTAAGTACTAAACAATTTGTCAAACTCACGCCTAAACAAATGACTGCCGACCTTTCGCAAAACGAAGCGTCCATCATTAAACAAATGCATGACGTGACGTCATCCACTCCCGCGCTTTGCATTGTGCAAACAAGTGATATTCTGATTGCTTAGACGTTTATAATGGTGAACCAGAAATAGGAGCTGTTACCAACCTCGGTACTAGAGGATCGTCTATATCTATGTATCGTGAAAGCCGCGAATTTGGTTTGTCGAAGTTCCCGGTGGGGCACCATTTTCCCAATCCAGAGTCTTAAGTGTTCATATTCAATTAATGGTTTCTATTCACCACACTAGCAACACATGACAGTTTAAGATGGAGTCAAAATGGAAGTACCTACTCACGCTCCAAAAAGTCCAAAAAGACTCAAATAAGGACACGGTTGAAAGATTCCTATAGCCTTTAAAACGTGGTCTCATAAATCGGATTTTGTTGACCCAACTTGCCCAAGACCGAAGCGAGTGGAAGACTACCTGCCTATGTTTGATAAGCTCTACCCCAACGTTAGATGTAGAGAGACTCCTCAAATCTTCTTGTTTTTCTGTTCTGCAGGAAAACAAAAAGATTTGAGGAGAATAGTGTGGGAATGCCGCCGGGACAGTAACCTGCAGCTCCATCTTCAGGGAACTGGGCTGAATGAACGCGACACGTGATCGACCGGGCGTCCCTACACTACATCTACCCCAACGTTACGACGGGTAGCAAGAAGAAAGAAAAGCCCTGAAATGGGTGGTGTCTGAGGCGTCCGACGTCGACATGTCATTTTCTATAACGGCTGATCGGTGATCACGTGGTGCTTTCCATAGAAAACGATGCGCCGGAAGCTTTGGCCCGGCCCCGGCACGGTCTAGCGTGCGTCATCCTTAAAGCGGACCTCGACCTTTTGTCCGTCCCTCTTGATTGAACCTATACTTATGCTTCAGATCATACTTAATTGTTTTGCTTGAAACGTCCATTATGAATAGCAGCGCGGCGAAGAAAGCGTCCGACGCGCAGGCGCAGTCAAGGGCACCTCGCCATTCACTGTCAATCTCAAACGCCGATGCCGAGGCTATGAACTACTGTTTAAGGTTTGTTAGGATTTTATCGAGGAACTAAATACTTAGTATGGAGTTATTTAAATTTTAAACAGGGATTACAGGTTTCTAACTAGTCGGCAATATACCTACCAAGACTTGGATTATCAGTAGTCTATAGGCTGACATATATAAATATAAATATATATATATATATGTCGGCGCGTAGCACCTGTAAGCTTATAGTGGCTGGGGCCCGTGAAGGTGGCCCGCATTCCTGGTCAATTGTTTACATTAACAGCATTAGGCGTGATTGTCACAGAGTACGTCGTTGTTCCTTGAAGCGGGGCGGTTATTGTAAACACTGCCGAACGTAGCCGTGGGTCTGGTATTTGAATGAAATTTGATATTAGTTCTTTGTTCTGAGCTTAGCTATGAAATGCCGAGCGGGCATTAAGATTTGGGCCATGGTTGAGTTGGGACGCGTGCTGTCCCGTAAGCCCGTGACCGCGCCGTGCGATTTCGTGTGCGCTTTAAGTACCTACTTGTACCACTTGACCCACGGATTCGTTTCCGTTTCTTGATAACTTTGTGGTGTAAGCTTTGATTAACTTGGTGTGATTTCTTTGTGATTTGGAACTTAATTGTCATTGTGATTTAGTGACATTCGGCACCTATACGTAGTTACACTAATTACTAGTGTCAGTGAGTTTATTGCATTAACATTGTATTGGACTTGTGTGCGAGATATGCCCACTGTTTCCGCCCACCATGGAGCCGATGCCTGGTCCCCTGATGCCTTCATAGACCTACCGGCTCCGACATATATATATATCCAAAGACTTGTGCGTATCCTCAATCCGCGAAAAATATGGCCTGTTTTGTCGGAGGTAACCCAACATTCGGACGTTTATAGAATGGTAACTACTAACTACCTAACTATATGGATCTGCCAGACTAATCCAGGGGGAAATTGAACTAAAAATAAGTGAACTAACTCCATTTTTCTCTAACAATGATTTTACTTACTGAACTAGTGGTAAATATGAGACTTATGAACACTCATTAGTACCAGCCAGGATTTGCACCCACAAGCATACATTTGAAAGTCCTACGCTTTAACCATTGCAATAATAAGGTTAAAACCAGGGATCGGAACCGGTTTTTTGCAAAAACTTAGAAATAACCATATTTTTCGAATTATTTTATACTCAAAATGTAGGACTCAGTTGTGTTTTTGGTTACGACTTCGTAATATTAGATTGCCCAATTAGAAATGAAGTAATTAGCAAAGAACGAAAAAATACCGTTTCCGTTCCCATACAAAAAATACCGGTATCCGATCCCTGGTTAAAACACATTGTCAAAACTACACTTGACTAACCCGCATTAGTGTTTCATAACAATATGTCACCAGCTTATTACACTACAGTATAACTTGTTCATAGCTCCAATTCTTGCTAGCAATGAACGATGCATATCAGAAAGATGGCAGCGTTTGATTATGAAACCTGTTTACTTTGTCAACAATGCAAACATTATAGTGTCTTTTGATAACAGCCTTTTTAGGGTTCCGTAGCCAAATGGCAAAAAACGGAACCCTTATAGATTCGTCATGTCTGTCTGTCTGTCTGTCTGTCTGTCTGTCCGTCTGTCCGCCGTATGTCACAGTCACTTTTCTCCGAAACTATAAGAACTATACTGTTGAAACTTGGTAAGTAGATGTATTCTGTGAACCGCATTAAGATTTTCACACAAAAATAGAAAAAAAAACAATAAATTTTTGGGGTTCCCCATACTTAGAACTGAAACTCAAAAAATTTTTTTTCATCAGACCCATACGTGTGGGGTATCTATGGATAGGTCTTTAAAAATGATATTGAGGTTTCTAATATCATTTTTTTCTAAACTGAATAGTTTGCGCGAGAGACACTTCCAAAGTGGTAAAATGTGTGTGTGTCCCCCCCCCCCCCCTGTAACTTCTAAAATAACAGAATGATAAAACTAAAAAAAATATATGATGTACATACCATGTAAACTTCCACCGAAAATTGGTTTGAACGAGATCTAGTAAGTAGTTTTTTTTTAATACGTCATAAATCGCCTAAATACGGAACCCTTCATGGGCGAGTCCGACTCGCACTTGGCCGCTTTTATGTAATTACCATGTACTAATCCTACTTTCGTAATAATACCTTTTTTTAGCCCTGAGGCCTTTATAAAGGATTTAATACAAATCGAATTTTGAATTAAAATGGAATACAAGAAGGTTCCAAATTCAAAACTGAAATAGTGACAAGGGGGACTCAGCTAGGAGGTTAATTAGTACCATGACAACACTCTTCAACCTCACAGAAGACCACGGTCTTGCGAAACAGCACTTGACTAACTGCGACTACTTTGACATTAGTACCTAATAGAACACATTTATTCCTCAATCATTTATGTGCCATGCCAAAGCAGTGGCAAACAACATGCCTACCTATGGACGCCTGTGCAACTTTAAAGGGGCCACAATCGCGTTGCCCTGACCGTATCAAAATAATCAAATTGTTATAACAGAATCGGCGTTTTTAACTTCTCCAGACACGTCCCATAACATCCTTACTCTGAAATCTCGATTTCAACATTTTATTTATAACTCTTTACTATGCAGACCACGATCAGATCGAGTATCCGTTTACTGGATATTCAAACAGGCATAAGTCACGATATACTAAGTACCTTGTCGCTTTAAAATAACGTTGTACTATTAAAAAGAAACACATTAAGTTACATCGACATGGTACTTAATTCAATGCGATCTGATATGGTGATATTCGTAGTCACGCACGACTATGAAGCGTTTTTACATTTTACTCTAAAAATACCGTGTCTCGCTAAAAAATATTAAGTCCGTGTTTAAACTCATCTAAAGTGTGTCTAAAGTACATCACAAATATTAGGGTCAGCATCCAAAGCATAACCTACTAACACTAAAGTGTGCCAATTATCGCTTGGAGGCGCTAAAAACGCCACACAACGCAAAAATGTCGTATGCGTCATACAATCTTGTACAGTTTTGTTTTTTTTTTTTCACGGCGAAAAAGTCGGTCACACGGTCCTAAAGGTTGGCATACATTATCGGCCAGTAATCCGGCCGGTTCGCCGGATGCAAGTTATGTCGCATATGGGTTTAAATTGGATGATTATGGGCTGGATGTTGAAATGTCAGCGTATCGATTAGGACCCGCGATGCGAATCCAAAGATGTACGCTGAGTTATTATGTTTGGCGCCCTTGGGCGCCACTTATTTTAGTAGAATGATTGTTTTCTATACATTTAACATTTCTCTATTTATACTGCTCGTGAGACCGTTCTTTGAAAATAACAATGTGAATTTATCACCAGTTTAATCGGCCCTCCTCCAAAAATGTAAGTTACCAAAAAGAATTTAAGAAAAACAAATTATTGTGTACCCATTACCATAAAAATGTTCTTCATTAAGAACATTGGGCAGAATTCGGAAATCCTTTTAAAAATTTTGAGCAAGAAGTAAGTCTGCGCGTTACGTTATCTTATAAAACTATGATGCCTATCAAACTTAATGATATAAAAGTATAAATAAGCCCACAAAACAATAAAATCGTTCCGACAACCATCTTGGCGGACTTAAGGTCGCGCCTTTGTCCCGCAAACCCGCAATTTTAAAAACAAAGAAATGTCACAATGACAGATGTCAGATGGCTGACGCGGGAAACAAAACGTTCGAAAGTGGGTTACACAAACAAATTAGAGGTTACAGGTGTTACGAGGTTTGCGATGAATATTCTATTGTTTTGCGAATTTTACTTTCGAAGGATTCACTTACGTTTTTAACACGTCATTTGTAAGTCGGTTTCTTTTCTAAATATAGATTTTTGGAAAGTGTTTAAATTAGTTATAAGTACATTGTTTAGTTACGGTAATTTTAAGAGTGTACAGTCGACATCAAAAACATGGATATTTTTTCGAGATAAGTTAGGTATTACAATTTACAATAGAATAAGGTACTAGGTATAGGTAGATTAGGTAGGTACCTAGGTATACGGTGGTAAATCGGTCTCGTGATATGGAAATTCCCATACAAAGAGGCCTGATTTTTTTGTTTTTGAGTATTCCTAGTGTGCGTTCCGTACGTACCTACATAAAATACTCTTATAAAAAGATTGCCGGTCCCATATTGGGATTTGGGATACCCTCCTCCAATTTAGGAGGGATTTAAATCTTCTCGAGCAGTGCAGCTTTATTTGACGGTCATAAGCGCATTATAATATGCCTAAGTACTTGAAATATAAACTACATACATACAGGGTGACATTTGAGTCGTGATCAGTAATATGTTTTTCTAACTCCATAAACAACGAGCAATTTAATGCCCCTACTCTTACTAAAATCAGACAAGATTTTTTTTATTTTTTTGTTTACTTTTTGTCATTTATTTTACTTTTACAAGTGGCAATGTGGTATTTAAACAGCTTTGTAAGATATTTCAAATGAAAAATTAAGTAAATTTTATTTCTAACTGGGACAAATGACAAAATTGATGTCAATGACAGTTCCGATTCAAAAACGCGATTCAATTTACTAATTTAAATATCTTAATAAGCCGTTGTAATCTCCTAAATCCACTTATAAAAGTAAAATAAATGACAAAAAATAAAAAACATCTTGTCTGATTTTAGTAAGAGTAGGGGCATTAAATTGCTCGTTGTTTATGGAGTTAGAAAAACATATTACTGATCACGACTCAGATGTCATATATATATCCTTAAAACTTGTAAACTGTCTTCGTTTACGCGTTTAGAAACAAGATTAAGCGCCAAAAATCATTCAACTCTTTGAACAACTATTGTATTATGTATTAAAAATGTTTTTCCGGCAGATCATCAACACCACCGATGTGACCGATGTAGAGTGTATAATTATCATACATACAAGTATTTATAGCGGTCATTTTTTACTACCATCAAACAAAGGATCATGTTACCGGCCAGACACACATGTACTTCATGTAGGCATGTACTACTTGAGGCCCAAGATACACTTATAAGTTTTACTTACGTAAGTAGGGACACAGCTATACTACAGAATGAGAGATGAATATCGTTATCTCATTCTAACAAATAGCTTTGTCCCTACTTACGTAAGTAAAACTTACAAGTGTATTGTACCCTTTATTATTCTCGACGCGTGAAGTCGGCGCAAAAAACAAAACACGTGCGCTACATAAATATCACAAATGTCGGCTGTGACTATCGCAATATCGCATCTAACTTTATATCATACTAACAAAAAAGACTTTAACTTGAGTTGCATAGAGTTTAATTTTGCTAAGATCCGAGTTTATGATACTGTGTTATGTAAGTTATGTGTACAGTGTAGCTTGAGTCAATGAACTTTTGAAATTGTAAGTACATGTTCAATTTTGTTACTTGAAATCCTGATTATTCGGTAACATTGTCAGCGGGTGAACGATTTTCATAAACTTAAGTTTTTTGTGAAACCAGTCCAGTAATAAAATACCGTTATTGTTGTTATTACAGGCTTATGCAGCTTTCAAATATCTTATAAATACTTGAGCAGCAGCTTACTGAACAAAGAAAGAAAGTAAGAGCTATATAATTTTTAATTTCATTATACCACGACGAATTGAATTAAGAAATACCTATGGATGTTAAGTACGTGTATTAATCATATGTTTCTTCTATTTGTCTCTCATTCTCATTAAATTATGTAGGTAAGTATATAAAGATAAAGATAAAAGATAGTTTATTCAAGTAGGCATATTACAATGCGCTTAGGAACGTCAAATAAAGCTACACCGACTACAACGCCTACATCCCTACACCTCACCTCTGCCACGAGAAGGTTTAAATCCCCCCTCAATTAGAGGAGGAGGATTATTTATGCAAGTTTTTTCATTTTTCTTCATAGTAGTTTACCCATTTATTTTAATAATCTAGGTGTCAACCTCAGCACGATATAACTAATGACAGCTCAGCACACATGTAATTAAGGATGATGGCTAACCCCCGCAAGGCGACACCGATCCACTTTTAAACTAGGCCTAATTATAAACACACGTTATTTTGTTCTTCATGTAGTACCTAGGAGAAACAGACACGTCTGAAGGCAAGTAGCATAATAATTATGTAATTTTAAAATTGTGACGATGGGAAATCCGTGAAAAAACTTTAAATGGATGCGTCTATAATATATGTTATTATTAAGTACTTACTTACTCGTACTGTTAATGCATACGTAGACCTAACTAATCTTAGTAATTCATGCTGGAAGGTACTAGGCCTGTAGGCATATGCAACTTTAAAAATTGCGAGAATATATAACTTGTTGAAGAAAATACATATGCAAGGCATGTGTGTGATTATTTAACAGATATTTTTATGCAGCGTATTGATTAATGGCGTTATTCATAAACGTCTGCTAAGTTAATCAGCTAATGATCATATTTTGTCCCTCTCTATGCCATAAAGACAGATAGAGACAAACGACGATCATCAACTGAATAAGTTAGCAGCCGTTTATGAATAACGCCATAAGATAATTGCAATTGCTGAAGCCTCTTATGATCCTATTTTAAAACTAAACTTATTCGAAACTAAATCTAAATTCTTACCGACATAAAATAAATCGACGAAGTTGAAAAAAGGAAGCAAAGAACTCCTAACGATCAATCGTAACAGTATTGAGCCCACCCCATGTCCTTTAAATAGGACACAGACGTATTTATTAGCTTAGAGCCATGACAGAAATGGCAATATAGCATGTTATCGTTATTTTATTCGTGCTTTCAAGAAATATGCCCGTGGAATCTATAATCAAATTCTATCATTTTCAACGTACTAGGCACCATAAAGAATGGCCTCCTTATAAGGTTGAATTCCCGCCGTGCCGTACTATGGGAATCGTTGGTTCCCATTGCTTCTGTTGTAGAGAAAAACGGCGATTTTTATTCCTCACATGGTCTTAACGCCTTATTCGTATAGACACGTTGGCGCATGGCTGTTTTCCCATCTTCCCGAGCCACTGAACTGCTATAATGGTGATATCTGAATACGCGTACCTACTTATGTACTGAAAAGAATCTCTAAATTGGCATATTTGCGGTTTTCTGGCCGGAATTGTAAGCATTGTAATTGTAAGCCGTAAGTATTGTATAGGCAAAATTGCGTTCAAATCTGGCGAATGCATTACTAACGCATTAGGGAAATGATCGCTAACTGCTCGCTTGCATTTCAAATAGGTTCGCAAATGGCGCCCTAATCAGTATTAGTAGGCGTTCGCCAGATCTGGGTCTGGGGCCCATTGTAAGATTGTAAGTTGTAATACAAGCGCAAGGCCTCTGGACGCAATATTATGGGACCATGTAGGTAACCACACACGACGGGGTTAGGTTTCATTGCGTATAGGATTACAGTATATTTATGCAGTGCTTTCATGCTTCGTTTGATCCACGTTTTAATCATGCTTAGGTTTAAGACTATGAACATTTAAAGCGTCCTTACGGGGCAATGGAGTATCGTTTTAGAACTAACACATGTCTATAGACAGTCTATGCCGTTACGTTTTCACAGCTAATAAAAAAATGAAACTAATAAGAGAAAGTTTTTACTCTGGGTATGGTAATTAAACTACTTTCTCTTATTTACCCCCAGGGGTGAGGAAATGGCACCATAACAGAATCCCGAAGAGTACCCAGCTTTCTTGAGACAAAGGTAGCTACTCTAAAAATGGTAGACCCAGGTAGCTACTCTAAAAAGCATCCAAACAATATATATTATTATTATGCGAGTAAAGAATATTCATAGGTACTCTATAATCATTAGTCTTTTATAATGTAACAACAAAAAGCTAATTGAATATCTCTCACCACAGCTCTTTCCAACTTTTTCCCTCACAATGCTAGTTAAAAGACCGTATATCAAACATTGCTGTGCATAAAATACGAGTACCTAGCACAATAAAGAGTCATGGAGCGCACCATGCTCGGCATTAAACTGCAAGACCGAGTGAGGAATGTCGAAATCCGACGCCGCACCAAGGTGCGGGACGTGGGTGACGTCATTACCAAGCTTAAGTGGAGTTGGGCAGGACATGTTGCTAGGCAGAGTGATGGCAGGTGGACCAAAATGTTGACGGGTTGGTGGCCGCTTACGAATGAAAGAAGCGCCTGGCGTCCGTTGGCTCGTTGGGTGGATGACGTTCGAAGTATCGCGGGGCACTTTTGGATGAGCTTCTGGCTCACTTCTCACTCTGGAGCTCACTTCTGGAAACTTTAGAACAGCCCATTAGTCGGTTAGTAGGTACCTACAATAAAATTTGTCTTTAAACCACATGAGCGCTAACTGAAGTTCTGAAAGTAGTTATTTTTATATTTTTAGTTTGTATTTATATTTAAGTTTTTGCAATAAATGTTTTTTTTTCTTTTTTAAAATGGGTCCACTATTTTTTAACGAAACTAATCTGAAAAGTCTCATTCGCTTTAAGGTCACTTTTTCCACGGAATTAAAAAAAAAAATTGTATTATCATAAAGCAGGTTTCTGTTCTATGGTTAAATGATGCAAGTTAAGTTTTCACATAGCCGTGTTTTCAAGAAAAAAGGCGAAATCTATTAACTATCGGTCAATACAGCTTCCAAGTTTCTAGTGCCCTCTTTAGCTAGCTAGATTTCTAGGTCTAGAACAGAGACCAGAATAATAAAGACTGCAACGTTGGGAGAGTTATTAGAAACATCTGGAAATATTCACAAGAAAAAGGATATTTTTATTTTGAAAATGAAAGATTTGATTCCCCGTACAAAAAGGTAAGTTTCCTAAGTCTGCCTGTATCTAAATATGGGTGCGTATCATTCTAACTCCATAAACAACGAGCAATTTAATGCCCCTACTCTTACTAAAATCAGACAAGATTTTTTTTATTTTTTTGTTTACTTTTTGTCATTTATTTTACTTTTACAAGTGGCAATGTGGTATTTAAACAGCTTTGTAAGATATTTCAAATGAAAAATTAAGTAAATTTTATTTCTAACTGGGACAAATGACAAAATTGATGTCAATGACAGTTCCGATTCAAAAACGCGATTCAATTTACTAATTTAAATATCTTAATAAGCCGTTGTAATCTCCTAAATCCACTTATAAAAGTAAAATAAATGACAAAAAATAAAAAACATCTTGTCTGATTTTAGTAAGAGTAGGGGCATTAAATTGCTCGTTGTTTATGGAGTTAGAAAAACATATTACTGATCACGACTCAGATGTCATATATATATCCTTAAAACTTGTAAACTGTCTTCGTTTACGCGTTTAGAAACAAGATTAAGCGCCAAAAATCATTCAACTCTTTGAACAACTATTGTATTATGTATTAAAAATGTTTTTCCGGCAGATCATCAACACCACCGATGTGACCGATGTAGAGTGTATAATTATCATACATACAAGTATTTATAGCGGTCATTTTTTACTACCATCAAACAAAGGATCATGTTACCGGCCAGACACACATGTACTTCATGTAGGCATGTACTACTTGAGGCCCAAGATACACTTATAAGTTTTACTTACGTAAGTAGGGACACAGCTATACTACAGAATGAGAGATGAATATCGTTATCTCATTCTAACAAATAGCTTTGTCCCTACTTACGTAAGTAAAACTTACAAGTGTATTGTACCCTTTATTATTCTCGACGCGTGAAGTCGGCGCAAAAAACAAAACACGTGCGCTACATAAATATCACAAATGTCGGCTGTGACTATCGCAATATCGCATCTAACTTTATATCATACTAACAAAAAAGACTTTAACTTGAGTTGCATAGAGTTTAATTTTGCTAAGATCCGAGTTTATGATACTGTGTTATGTAAGTTATGTGTACAGTGTAGCTTGAGTCAATGAACTTTTGAAATTGTAAGTACATGTTCAATTTTGTTACTTGAAATCCTGATTATTCGGTAACATTGTCAGCGGGTGAACGATTTTCATAAACTTAAGTTTTTTGTGAAACCAGTCCAGTAATAAAATACCGTTATTGTTGTTATTACAGGCTTATGCAGCTTTCAAATATCTTATAAATACTTGAGCAGCAGCTTACTGAACAAAGAAAGAAAGTAAGAGCTATATAATTTTTAATTTCATTATACCACGACGAATTGAATTAAGAAATACCTATGGATGTTAAGTACGTGTATTAATCATATGTTTCTTCTATTTGTCTCTCATTCTCATTAAATTATGTAGGTAAGTATATAAAGATAAAGATAAAAGATAGTTTATTCAAGTAGGCATATTACAATGCGCTTAGGAACGTCAAATAAAGCTACACCGACTACAACGCCTACATCCCTACACCTCACCTCTGCCACGAGAAGGTTTAAATCCCCCCTCAATTAGAGGAGGAGGATTATTTATGCAAGTTTTTTCATTTTTCTTCATAGTAGTTTACCCATTTATTTTAATAATCTAGGTGTCAACCTCAGCACGATATAACTAATGACAGCTCAGCACACATGTAATTAAGGATGATGGCTAACCCCCGCAAGGCGACACCGATCCACTTTTAAACTAGGCCTAATTATAAACACACGTTATTTTGTTCTTCATGTAGTACCTAGGAGAAACAGACACGTCTGAAGGCAAGTAGCATAATAATTATGTAATTTTAAAATTGTGACGATGGGAAATCCGTGAAAAAACTTTAAATGGATGCGTCTATAATATATGTTATTATTAAGTACTTACTTACTCGTACTGTTAATGCATACGTAGACCTAACTAATCTTAGTAATTCATGCTGGAAGGTACTAGGCCTGTAGGCATATGCAACTTTAAAAATTGCGAGAATATATAACTTGTTGAAGAAAATACATATGCAAGGCATGTGTGTGATTATTTAACAGATATTTTTATGCAGCGTATTGATTAATGGCGTTATTCATAAACGTCTGCTAAGTTAATCAGCTAATGATCATATTTTGTCCCTCTCTATGCCATAAAGACAGATAGAGACAAACGACGATCATCAACTGAATAAGTTAGCAGCCGTTTATGAATAACGCCATAAGATAATTGCAATTGCTGAAGCCTCTTATGATCCTATTTTAAAACTAAACTTATTCGAAACTAAATCTAAATTCTTACCGACATAAAATAAATCGACGAAGTTGAAAAAAGGAAGCAAAGAACTCCTAACGATCAATCGTAACAGTATTGAGCCCACCCCATGTCCTTTAAATAGGACACAGACGTATTTATTAGCTTAGAGCCATGACAGAAATGGCAATATAGCATGTTATCGTTATTTTATTCGTGCTTTCAAGAAATATGCCCGTGGAATCTATAATCAAATTCTATCATTTTCAACGTACTAGGCACCATAAAGAATGGCCTCCTTATAAGGTTGAATTCCCGCCGTGCCGTACTATGGGAATCGTTGGTTCCCATTGCTTCTGTTGTAGAGAAAAACGGCGATTTTTATTCCTCACATGGTCTTAACGCCTTATTCGTATAGACACGTTGGCGCATGGCTGTTTTCCCATCTTCCCGAGCCACTGAACTGCTATAATGGTGATATCTGAATACGCGTACCTACTTATGTACTGAAAAGAATCTCTAAATTGGCATATTTGCGGTTTTCTGGCCGGAATTGTAAGCATTGTAATTGTAAGCCGTAAGTATTGTATAGGCAAAATTGCGTTCAAATCTGGCGAATGCATTACTAACGCATTAGGGAAATGATCGCTAACTGCTCGCTTGCATTTCAAATAGGTTCGCAAATGGCGCCCTAATCAGTATTAGTAGGCGTTCGCCAGATCTGGGTCTGGGGCCCATTGTAAGATTGTAAGTTGTAATACAAGCGCAAGGCCTCTGGACGCAATATTATGGGACCATGTAGGTAACCACACACGACGGGGTTAGGTTTCATTGCGTATAGGATTACAGTATATTTATGCAGTGCTTTCATGCTTCGTTTGATCCACGTTTTAATCATGCTTAGGTTTAAGACTATGAACATTTAAAGCGTCCTTACGGGGCAATGGAGTATCGTTTTAGAACTAACACATGTCTATAGACAGTCTATGCCGTTACGTTTTCACAGCTAATAAAAAAATGAAACTAATAAGAGAAAGTTTTTACTCTGGGTATGGTAATTAAACTACTTTCTCTTATTTACCCCCAGGGGTGAGGAAATGGCACCATAACAGAATCCCGAAGAGTACCCAGCTTTCTTGAGACAAAGGTAGCTACTCTAAAAATGGTAGACCCAGGTAGCTACTCTAAAAAGCATCCAAACAATATATATTATTATTATGCGAGTAAAGAATATTCATAGGTACTCTATAATCATTAGTCTTTTATAATGTAACAACAAAAAGCTAATTGAATATCTCTCACCACAGCTCTTTCCAACTTTTTCCCTCACAATGCTAGTTAAAAGACCGTATATCAAACATTGCTGTGCATAAAATACGAGTACCTAGCACAATAAAGAGTCATGGAGCGCACCATGCTCGGCATTAAACTGCAAGACCGAGTGAGGAATGTCGAAATCCGACGCCGCACCAAGGTGCGGGACGTGGGTGACGTCATTACCAAGCTTAAGTGGAGTTGGGCAGGACATGTTGCTAGGCAGAGTGATGGCAGGTGGACCAAAATGTTGACGGGTTGGTGGCCGCTTACGAATGAAAGAAGCGCCTGGCGTCCGTTGGCTCGTTGGGTGGATGACGTTCGAAGTATCGCGGGGCACTTTTGGATGAGACTAGCACAGGACCGGGACAAGTGGCGTACAAGAAGAGAGGCCTATGCTCAGCAGTGGGCGACCGAAGGCTAAAATGATGATGATGATGATATCAAACATAACAAAGGTAAACCTAGGTGGCACAAAAGAATCTCAACAAGTCTACACTGCTAGGCGTACAAATGTGTACCTAAGTTGCAAAAAGATTCCACTAAAGTATTATTTTAATTTGGAAATGGAAAATTCTGTGCTTCATACAAAAATTAGATGTATTGGGATTTTAGTCCTATGAAAATTGCGAAATCTGGAAACTTTAGAACAGCCCATTAGTCGGTTAGTAGGTACCTACAATAAAATTTGTCTTTAAACCACATGAGCGCTAACTGAAGTTCTGAAAGTAGTTATTTTTATATTTTTAGTTTGTATTTATATTTAAGTTTTTGCAATAAATGTTTTTTTTTCTTTTTTAAAATGGGTCCACTATTTTTTAACGAAACTAATCTGAAAAGTCTCATTCGCTTTAAGGTCACTTTTTCCACGGAATTAAAAAAAAAAATTGTATTATCATAAAGCAGGTTTCTGTTCTATGGTTAAATGATGCAAGTTAAGTTTTCACATAGCCGTGTTTTCAAGAAAAAGCGGCCAAGTGCGAGTCGGACTCGCCCATGAAGGGTTCCGTATTTAGGCGATTTATGACGTATAAAAAAAAAACTACTTACTAGATCTCGTTCAAACCAATTTTCGGTGGAAGTTTACATGGTAATGTACATCATATATTTTTTTTAGTTTTATCATTCTCTTATTTTAGAAGTTACAGGGGGGGGGACACACATTTTACCACTTTGGAAGTGTCTCTCGCGCAAACTATTCAGTTTAGAAAAAAATGATATTAGAAACCTCAATATCATTTTTGAAGACCTATCCATAGATACCCCACACGTATGGGTTTGATGAAAAAAAAAATTTTGAGTTTCAGTTCGAAGTATGGGGAACCCCAAAAATTTATTGTTTTTTTTCTATTTTTGTGTGAAAATCTTAATGCGGTTCACAGAATACATCTACTTACCAAGTTTCAACAGTATAGTTCTTATAGTTTCGGAGAAAAGTGGCTGTGACATACGGACGGACAGACAGACGGACAGACGGACAGACGGACAGACAGACAGACAGACATGACGAATCTATAAGGGTTCCGTTTTTTGCCATTTGGCTACGGAACCCTAAAAAGGCGAAATCTATTAACTATCGGTCAATACAGCTTCCAAGTTTCTAGTGCCCTCTTTAGCTAGCTAGATTTCTAGGTCTAGAACAGAGACCAGAATAATAAAGACTGCAACGTTGGGAGAGTTATTAGAAACATCTGGAAATATTCACAAGAAAAAGGATATTTTTATTTTGAAAATGAAAGATTTGATTCCCCGTACAAAAAGGTAAGTTTCCTAAGTCTGCCTGTATCTAAATATGGGTGCGTATCATAATGAATACGCACTTTTGGTATAATTTCAATTTACAAACGTTCAAAACGTATACTAATCTTATGTATAATGCACTAAATCTATATTTCCAATAAAGATAACATAAAAATAATATAACATACACTATACATACCGCTGTTTGGTATAAAATACAAATAAACTAATTACATTTAATATAACATTCATTATGCATATAAATTAAAATAATGAATAACATCTCATATAAATATCTGAACAAAACACCAGTAAAATTATTTGGATAGCTCAGCATTTCATAGGTCATCGAAACTAATTACTGTCAGAAAAGTAGGTTAGGTTAGGTCAGAACTGTGACTCCCCAGGAAAAGAAACTGCTACGAGAAAAGTAGGTTAGGTTAGATTAGAACCGTGACTCCTCAGAAAAAGAAACTGCTACCAGAAAAGTAGGTTAGGTTAGGTTTGAATTATGTGACCCCCTCAGACAAAGAAACTGCTACCAGAAAAGTAGGTTAGGTTAGGTTAGAACTGTGACCCCTCAGTGAAAGAAACTGCTACGAGAAAAGTAGGTTAGGTTAGAATTGTTACCCCACAGAAAAAGAAACTGCTACCATAAAATACCACAAAACTGTAAGGGCAAAACTCCGGCCTTGGGCCCCTCCGCTAACCAGCAGCCTTGAGCCGGACCTCTTAGGACGAATCCTTACTGGTCTGTTCCCTGAAAGAGGTGTATGGCATCCGCCAGCGATGGGTGGGAACGCTACCAGCACTGCGGTAGAGGAGGACATACCTCCTGTCACAGAGGGGGAACTCGGGGCAGCGGTGTTAAGGCTCCGGCTGAAAAACAGCGCCCCCGGACTTGACGGCGTGCCCGGACGTGTCGTGGTGCTCGCGCTTGGTGAGCTGGAGGAGAGAGTGAGGGCCCTTTTCCGCGCATGTCTCCAACAAGGTCGGTTACCGCGAAGCTGGAAGACCGGTAAGCTCGTCCTTCTTCAGAAGGACGGGCGCCCGGCTGAGTCGCCGTCGGCCTATCGCCCCATAGTCTTGCTTGACGAGATGGGCAAGCTCCTTGAGCGAGTGCTCGCGGCCCGTCTCGTCAGACACCTCGGGGAGGTAGGACCCGACTTGCACGAGTGCCAGTACGGCTTTCGGCGGGAAAGGTCGACCATTGATGCCATATCGCGGTTGAGGGTCCTCGCCGATGGGGCAGTCTCACGGGGTGGAGTGCTGTTGGCAGTGTCGCTAGACATAGCGAATGCCTTCAACACTTTGCCCTTTGAGACTGTCAAGGAGGCACTGAAGTACCACGGTGTGCCCCACTATCTCAGAATAGTAGTCGAGGACTACTTCAGAGACCGGGCCATCACATACCCGACTCAAGCTGGATGGGCAAGCAGGACGGTCACGTGCGGTGTCCCACAGGGGTCAGTCCTCGGACCACTCCTGTGGAACATCGGGTACGACTGGGTGCTTCGCGGTACCAACCTGCGGGGCGTCAACGTACTGTGTTACGCTGACGACACTCTCGTCACCGCAAAGGGGAGCACCCACAGGCAGGCCGTCCTGCTCGGCACAGCAGGGGTAGCTCACGTGGTGAGTCGCATTAGGGCCTTGGGACTCGAAGTGGCCCTCAACAAGTCCGAGGCTCTCTGTTTTCACGGGCCTCGAAACGCACCGCCTCCTGGGCTGGAAATAGTGGTCGGGGGAACCTCCATCGCCGTCGAGTCGACGATGCGGTACCTAGGCATTGTCCTCGACGGTCGGTGGAGCTTCACTGAGCACTTTGCGCGGAAGGCGCCAAAATTGCTGGCCGCAGCCGGAGCACTCGGGGGACTGCTCCCGAACACCGGGGGACCGGGCAGCACATGCCGCCGCCTTTATCAGGGTGTTGTGCGCTCCATGGCACTCTATGGGGCCCCAATATGGGCAGAATCCCTGAACGCTCGGAACGTGGCTCTGTTGCGCAGACCCCAACGGGTTATAGCCACAAGAGCGATACGAGCGTACAGGACGGTCTCCTTTGAGGCGGCGACGTTGCTGGCCGGCAGCCCACCATGGGACCTGGAGGCTGGGGTCCTGGCGGCGGTATACTGGCAAGTTGCGGAAGAGCGGGCGGCGGGAAATCGTCCACTTCCGGAGGAGATCAAGCTTTGGAGGGAGGAGGCCAAGGATGACCTTCTCCGGAGGTGGGATGAAAGGCTAGAAGCCCCGAGCGCAAGCCGCGAGGTGGTGGGCGCAGTACGCCCAGTCCTTAGGGACTGGTTGAAACGTGACTTCGGGCCAATGACGTACCACTTGACACAGGTACTTACTGGGCACGGTTGCTTTGGTAGGTACCTGTGGCGAGTGGCACGACGAGAGGACACAGCGGTGTGCAAGCACTGTGACAGAGGTGAGGAGGACACGGCGCATCACACCCGCGCCGTATGCCCTGCGTGGGATGAACCGAGATCGGAGATGGCTGCGGTTCTTGGAGCAGACCTATCGCTGCCGGCAATAGCCAGTGCGATGGTCCGCAACAGAGGCACATGGGAGGCGGTCGTCGCGTTCTGCGACGCTGTCATGTCCCTAAAGGAGGCGGCGGAGAGAGAGCGAGAGGACGATCCCCTCTCGCTCCCTATCCGCCGAAAAAGGACCGGGCGGAGGCGGGCCGCGTATGACCGCCGCTTGCCGCCCTAACGGACCTCGGGCAGGAGATCGGGGGGTCTCCTGCCTGACGAGAGTGTCCCGAGGCGGATAAGGCGCAAAAAGTGCACACCTAGGAGGGACAGTGGCAAAAGCCGCAATAGCCGAGCCCGTAAGGGCGACACGCACATGGCAGGGCCGAGGTAAGCGCCAAGCGTTCCCTTAGCCCTACCTCAGGCGGAGCGAGGGTACACCGAGGGGTTTTAGTGGGTAGGCCTCCCCCTAAGGGAGGAGAGTCCCACATAACTCCCGACCCCCCCCCCGGGGGCGGGAGTATGCGCAACGCATTTCCCCTCGTAAAAAAAAAAAAAAAAAAAAAAAAAAAAAAAAAAAAAAAAAAAAAAGGTTAGAACTGTGACCTCCCACAGAAAAAACTGCTACCAGAAAAGTAAGTTAGGTTAGGTTAGAACTGTGATCCCTCAGAGAAAGAAACTGTTGCCAGAAAAGTAGGTTAGGTTAGGTTAGAACTGTGACCCCCCCACAGAAAAAACTGCTACCAGAAATATAGGTTAGGTTAGGTTAGAACTGTTACCCCGCAGAAAAACACAAGGTTAGGTTTATTGCGTGGTATTTGTTTTGTATATTATATTATTTCAAAGTTATACCTTTTTATACTTATCATAAACGGTATTATATGTAAAGTTCATTATACATTATAAAATTATAGAATTCATTGTTATACGTATTGCACGTTATACTTATTGCACGTTATGCCATTCAAAATTATACTAATTGAATTTATATATTCTGAGCAATATATTATAGGTTTGTATACGTTCTATTACTTACCCTCTAAATATTATAGTTAAGTCTGTGCGGAAAGAGAAGAGTCGTGGAATGTATGGGGTCCAATACATTCTACGACTCTTCTCTTTCCTCACAGACTCTATGGTATGATATTTTGAGTTGACTCTCTAAGGGCCACTTGTACCGTTCACTAACCCGGGGTTAACCGGTTAAACCTGGAGTTACCATGGTTACCGGTACAATTTGACACTGAGTTACCGGTTAACCCCGGGTTAGTGGGATAGCGCAAGTGGCGCTTAGGGACCTGACTACGAGTATATATATATATATATATATATATATATATAGCGTCGCTATTATCTATGACAAGACAATGATGTGATGAGACAGACAACTTTGTCAGTCTTAACCATTTACCTGTCTCTAGTCTAGAATGTTGATGGACCAATCTGCAGTGTGCCAATATGTGCCAATACGGGCCAAATGGCCAATGTTGCGGCGAATGGCTATCATTAGAGAAAGCCGTAACTGTTCCTGGTACGCAGTAAAAGTGGATTGTTTGCTCCATTATAAATACGAGTAATAACGTATGGGATGTGTGCAGGTACGGTAGGTACCTACGTAGGTACAGTATCTATTTATACAGGATGGAACATTTCTAGAGGCTGAACTGAAAGGATTAGTGTTATCTACGTGATCTACAATCGAGTTATTATAATTGTAAAGCTGCAAGATTAAAAAGTAAAACAAAATCACTAAAATGAATTATTTTTATGTCATTGACAACCCTACCACTACAAAGTTTTTTACATTTTAAATTGACACATGATATTCGATTCTCGGATCTACTTGAAAGTCTTGAAACTATGATTGAAACATGCAGATTTTTGCACACACTAGTTATATCTCACAAACGGTTATAAATATGAACGAGATATAAGTGAAAAATAAAGTACGTATATAGCCTAAACAATTCCCCGTTTCCATAAAAGTCCTTCGTTCTATTCCAACCGATATACAAGTAAGTATAGGTTGATTCATAATAGAACACTAACTACACTACTTTTGAACTATGGGGTCCAAAAAATCATGAAAGCAAAGACTATAGCGAACATTGATCGGTTTTAAGGCGTTTTTGAGTTAGGTAATAGCAAAAAGTATTCCCTTATAAGTTAAAAGACGTACAAAGCGCTGCAAAGATCCTCCCTTTTGTTTAGGTAATGTAAAAGTATGTACATGATACTAATAACCCCCGTTAGGGTAGTAATTAGAACAGCATGGCCCAACATGTTCTTGTTCGGTTTTTTGCGTTATTAAAACTATTTTACAGGCTTTTATGTCCTATATACATACAATGTTTTCTACATTTTCCTCACTGTCTTATTGAACCAAGCCATAATCCAGTACACGTTAGTCCAATAAAACGCGAGCACTTCCTTCCGCGTGCATAATGTCGAAGTCGGAACTTGTTAGTTCCACTGGCATTGAAGCGATGTATGCCTATGACGAAGTATACTATGTATGTACTGCGTCATAGTTACTTGGATATTTAAGGGCATGTTACTTGTAGAGATAAGGTTTAAATGTTATATTACGCGACATATGGTAGATCCCGTACCATGAGCCACTGCTAGTGTCAAAACTGAGATATACGCTACATACGATGCGATGCTATATACGATAGCGTTTTTGTCAGTGCCAAATTGGTAGTAGCCACATAGCTCTTATAATGAAATATAACAATTAACAATTTTTCTACCAACACTTTTTAACAAAAAAAAGATCAGTCTTCCTTCACAAAACAGTTAAAATGTCATAATTTTATGGTTATGTAAGCAGTTCTATTTTAACATTCAAGTACTCCTTTTTTGTGAAGATAACTTTCAGGTAAGTAAGTATATTAATCTAAATTGCATAAAGACATATTCAGAAAATTGGTATGAGCTACGCGATAGGTATAAGTGTAAAAAACCATAATTAATGTCTGTATTTTTAACCGACTTCAATATTTTTCAACCGTTTTCATCTAGGCGTTGATTTCAGTACACGCAGAGTATTCAAATAACCATTACGCAACACAACCAACTACGCACCACAGCGCCGTAGATATTTAGCCTTAACGAATTGCGATTGAATTGATAAGCCCACCATATTGAACTGGTTATGTTGAACTATCGATGCACGATATTATGTGTGTATTATTATATTACTAGCGACCCGCCCCGGCTTCGCACGGATTAACAAATTATACGAAAACCTTCCTCTTGAATCACTCTATCTATTTAAAAAAATCGCATCAAAATCCGTTGCGTAATTTTAAAGATCTAAGCATACATACAGACAGTAAGCGGAAAGCGACTCTGTTTTATACTATGTAGTGATTAGGTAAGCTATTTGATTAAGACGTAGCCTATATGCCATTTGTTAAACGGCATAATACATTTCATGTGTGGCTACTACCAGTTTCGCATTTAAAGTTTGTCAAAGGACTGTCTCATTTCAAACATAGACAGAGAGAACCATAATATCTTTGCACACACACTTGCACTAACACCCAAAAGGGATGAGTATAGTTTTTTTGTTCTTACTTACTGACAATTTGGTTTGACCAACTATACATAAACTTTACCGTGAACGTAACTTACTTTCTATGCATCTCGCTCGTGCGTGCATATTAGTGCGAGCGAGATGTACAGAATAGTTATTTGTACAACAAGAGATCAAAGTTTGATATTTCTTCGAGTGCTTATTTTGAGTCCCGTGCAAGCGAAAGATTCTATACTAGAATCTAGAGCGTAGTAAGGGACTCAAAAGCACACGAGATGTAAATAACTTTGATCTCGTGTAGTTCACAAAACTTTTCACCTCAGTAGTGAGAACATATTAGAGAACCCGAAAAATGTATTCCTTCTTCATCACTTACCTCTATTCACTCATGTTTTCTTAAGATATACCAACAATTAAGTTTTCACCTCAGCAGCTCGAACAAGGGTACTATGATACTTAAAAACAGTGAGCAAAATCGCATTTTGCTCATTTCGTCTCACTCAGTGAGCAAAATGCGATTTTGCTCACTGTTTTTAAGTAGCAAAGTACCCTTGTTCGAGCTGCTGAGGTGAAAAGTAAATTACGTAGACGTTGGCGTATATGTCACTTTTGACACTGTCAGTGACTCATGGTACGAGTACTGGTAGGTCCTCAGCAACTAAGATGAGTGAGAAAGTGGTCATGGTGGTCCTTTGTACTTCTTACTTTTTTTTTCGTTATTTTTAATATGACTTTTTGTACAATAAAGAGTTTACTACTACCTACTACTACTACTAATTGTCTGAGACTGTATTTAATACAAATCAACTCTTAGTTAACTCTTTTCATGTAATCCTATTGTTATTGCAAGTCATTTACGCCATCAGCAGAACAATGACAAAACTAATTGTTAATAGAGTATAGAAGCATTACAAAGTGCCGTCCATTCTCTAATGAAATCTAACAAAACTTCGGAAACGTGAATAAACAAACACTATTATCTCAATTTCCGTGCTAGATACCCAGAAATCGGAATGACACTGAAACTGAAACCGTACCATGAGTCACTGACAGTGTCAAAACTGACATATACGCTAACGTCTACGTAATTTACCTACCTACTCGACTGAAAAGCTTTCGTCTCGCGATTGTATAAAATACTAATAACTTCCTGTCAAACCAATACCGAAACTAAACAATGTTAATGTTTCGCAAACCTTTGGTGGGGCAGGTGAAAATATTATTATTAAATTAGCAAGGTTTCATTTAGCAAAAACAATTGTTGTGCAAAGGTCAGTGACCGACGCGAATTTAATGCGATTCGTTCCCTAGGTACGGGTAATAGGTCAACAGTTTAATTGTTGACGTCTATATCTTTATTAAGTAATTTTTTTGAAGTGAAAACTTCATTAGCGGCGCTGTGCACTTTTTGTGATGGGGGAAATATAAACTCGCGAGAGGTGTCACGTGACCGTAAGACGTAAGACGGACACGTGACCTGATCGAAAAACTGTTACTTCAATGTCATTGAGTTTTTCTTTATTGATTTAAATGCCATCTAGTAAGTTTCGCTCTAACTGGTATTAATATAACTCGAGTACTAACAGTGATGTGCTTAGGGGTTTCAAGTAATGCGACTAAATAACGCTAGATGGCATTAACCCCAATTAGTGCTGCAGACATTTTGCAATATTGATTGAGTTTTCACTTCTGCCAGCACTCCCGGAGTGCAACCCGTTGTTTTTTCAATATTTTTATGTCGATATTGTAATTAAAATGATCTTCGTACTATGTAACATATTGGAGAAGTTATCTTTTAATAAATGACATATGTACTTACTTATTTGTTTTAGTGCCACTGCCACTTGCACGTTCCAGGTTTGACAGTTACCGATACAGTTTAACCCTGTTTAAACGATTAACTCCGAGTTAGTTGGTTAACCCTGAAACTTGCAAGTGGCCCTTAGTGCTAACTTATCATGTAAACTTGTAAAGTAGGTACATACTATAATTATGATAGTTTTTCTAATTTTAAAATAACACAGGGTAATACACAAAACAATTTATCAATGCCAAATGTGATTAAAATTACCACCAGTCATTAATTAATTTAGTTTTCATTGCCAATCATTCCGACAAACTATCGCTAAATGTCGTGGTCCTGTCAATGGTAAATGTCACGTCTACTTACCGATCGGACATGTTGACAGCTTTCTTGACTGTTTTTGCAAGTCATGTCACTCTCGCTGTCGCTACTAGTATTTCAAGTCACTATTTGACCAGTACGTACATAGTACCTGTACACACATAAAACATTTCTCTTTGCATTTAACGAGTATTAGTTGACAATAAATATAATGTTCGGCCGAAGCTTCGGTTTCGGCCAAAAAACAGCCGAACCTATCGGTCCCGCCGAAAATGTTAGGTGTTTTCAGCGCGGCTGAAATGAATAGAGATGAGAACTATGAGGTACCTACCTACTACCTAGCCACTGCGGCGGCGCACAAAAGAAACAATGCAGTTTGGGCGAAATAGTTATTTTCGATACAAGTGCGAAAAAGAGGAAATTCGAAACGAAGTGGCGATAAATTAAAACACGACCGAAGGGAGAGACCTATTCGCACGTGTATCGAACAACGTTTTACAGTACATTTGGCACTTTAAAGTTTCGACATACGCACGAAAAGTGCTATTTTACGCACTAGTGCGGAAAAGTAGCCCGGAGTAGTAGTGTACTGTAAAAATCATTTGAGTTCATACTATAACTGATATGATCATCACTGTTTAATGTGCCACACACCAAACATTTTTATTCCGAATAATTATACCAAAGTAAATTAATATTTAATTGATTATTTTTAAAATCAGATATTTACCAAAGAACAATAAATATTTGGGGACAATCTTACACAGATCGACCTAGCCACAAATTAGCCTAATAGGCGACGATATACATACTTATTTAAAGGTAAGTTTATTAATTAATTTAACACCGAATTATCCTACACATACAATATAACAATAACAGCATAGGTACCTACAGATCCACAGCGCAGGCTTCGTCATCATACAGAAAGCTCATCCACCTCAGGTTTCGTCAAAATAAAATGCATTTTTTCACATATGTCATCCGCAACACGCATCGTCAAATTATACAGGAAATTGGTCATTACAAAATACATAATAATAAGCCATAAACCTATATCCTAATCCGGTAAGTACCCGGCACAAATGTCCCCAAAATACCAGCGGCGTTCCCGCGCTGAATAGCCAACGATATACGCTGGACCAGGTACGAACCAGACCTAGGATCACAACCCCTATCCCGCAAGCGTTTTCCCAGGTCCCTCACAAAAACCTTCGCCTCGGAACACCAAGGACCAGCCGACTCAACAGCGAGAGGGACAAAATCGTAAACCGGCTTCAAGTTTGAGTACTTGGCATGTTTCTGTCTCGCGGCGTTCTCCGCAGCCCCCCCGGCCGCCCGTATTGTCTGTGCAAGATGCGATGCGGCAAAGGTGCTCACACATGTAGCATCCCACAACAGACTCCGACCTTTATAATAATAATAATAATATATTTTTTTTTATTCAAGCAACATGGCTCATAAGGCAGTGAAACATAAAAATTAAATTAAAATTACAATTAAAATTAAAATACAAATTAAACTACGAAATTGCTTAGACACTAGTGCATGCAATATAATAATAATAATAAATTCACTATGCAAGTTGATGCAACTTTGAGAGCCTTCCTAAGCGCGTGTATGGGGCGGTGGACCACAGTCCTTCGTCAACCAGGAGGCGGGAATGACCGCTCTGGTCCGCAGGATTTTATAAGGATTGAGCGAGGAATCTTTCAGGGTGACAGTCTGAGTCCCCTGTGGTTCTGCCTAGCTCTGAATCCCCTCAGCACCCTGCTGAAAGATTTGGGACTAGGTTGCCGGCTTCGGAGAGAGGGTGAAGTCATTTCTCACCTTCTGTACATGGATGACCTCAAATTATTTGCACCAAATAACCAAGACTTGTTGGACCTACTGAAAACTACCGAAGTCTTCAGTAGTGCCATCAACATGGAGTTTGGTGTCGATAAATGTGCGGTTATACATGTAGAGCGGGGGAGGGTTGTAAATTCAACAAATTTACAATTTAGCCCAAGGAACAAGAGTGAGACCGTCTGGCCTCTTCCCGTCCGTCCGACTAAGACCCTGCGGTTCTAACACGCACGGCAGGTTAGCCAATACCATCGCTCTGCGCACAATATCATTAATCGCATGATGTCGAGGAAACCTGCCAGCACACCGCGCACAACTCAATCCATGGTGCCCGTTTGCCTCCACCATCACCCCACAGACGCACACATGAGGCTCGCACACAGTACACCCGAGCCTTAAAGCAGCACCAATCCTTAGGGAATCGTTATCTAACAACGTCCCCAAGTGCGAAGACGGCAAGGCGTGCAGCCAGGCCCCAGACTCAGGTGCAACCACCGCTTTTAACCGAGCCAGCTCTACCCCCGCCGCGCCTCCCAGCAACCGCTCGTACATCTGACGGCATAAAACGTCATCCCAAGACCTCTGAGCCCCAAGGTCGTCCGGCCGCGCGCCGTCAGAACAGCGAACAGACCACTCATCCAAAGCAGCACCCAGAAAAGGCATGTGAACATCACCCTCACTGATGGATAAAATGCGCGCCACCAGACCCCGCGACGCGTGCGAGGAAGCAAGAAATGCTACAAGCCCCACGTCCTGCATGCGACGTACTCCCAAACCGCCATGTCGAATGGGAAGAGCAGCCTGACACCACTGAGATCCCTCAAACCTGACATTAAGGATGGACTCTAAACCGCCTTGGAGTACCTGATCGAACTGCAACACAACCTGCATATGCATCCACGTCGGCGCCGTTCTCAAAGTGTATGTCACGCGTGGAATCGACAAACAGTTACGCAACAACACCAGAGACACGTGCGCCGTCAAATGCTGCAAGTGTTTCACAGATTCCGAAAGCGCCACGGTCTTCTCCTGGACCACCTGACTAACCCCTTCCGGAAAAATTGGCGCCCCAAGAAGCGACAGCGATGACCTCTCCACCACCCTCAAGCCGGGCAAAGCCGCTTCAAAATCTGCTATTGACCCCCCCCTATCCGGGCCGCAAAGAAACAATTCGCACTTCTCCGCATTTATTTGTAAACCAACGGCCGACAAAGCCTCCACAAGCTTCCTCACATCATCCAACACAACATCCGGCGCTCCACCTAACGTTCCATCATCCAAATACCAGACGTTTAAAGGAGAGGCTAATGATCTTATAACACCCTGTACGGCCAGGCAAAAAAGAAGAGGCCCCAACGGGTCCCCCTGCTGAGCACCCACCCGTGACGCAATCGGATTAGTGCCATAGAAGAGATTACTCGGTGAGGAATAACATTGATGAAGGAAGGGATATAACGAAGGTACACGATCCTTAACCTCTCTCAAAATTACATCCCTCTCAACAGTATTGAAAGCGTTTCTAATATCCATTTTCAGAAGCACAGTAGAAACATTTTCCTGAGCCATAGCAAAAGATCGCACCGCATGAATGGCCGCCTCACACCCCAAAGGCGTACCAAAGCCAACCTGAAACGGCTGAAGATATTTCGCCATTTCTTCCTTGACTGCACGACAAGCAAGCTTTGAAACAAGGCGTCGCAACGTGTTCCCAACAGCAATAGGCCTAATCCCACCATCCCTCTTCGCTAGAGCACACAACGATGCCCCATACAGATATGGACAAGCTTGGGGATTAACCATACCACGCAAAAGGAAGTTGCAGAGCCTTGTAAGAGATTCTAATAGCTTCCTCCCATTGTCACCTGCTGACAAAGAAGTTAGCTCTTTTAAATGCTGAGGGCGCAAACCATCCAGCCCAGAAGCAGACCCATTATAAAAGGACCCCAAAGCGCCCACAACCTCCTCCTGCGTCACCGTCAGGAATGGACTAGACAGATCAGGGTCAGGGGGGAAATCCAACTGCCTCGAAGGTGATGGGTGCTTTCCGATCAAAGCCTCCAACGTGTCCGCATTAGCCGGCGCGAGGGTGGAATCAGAGAACAGAAGACGGACTGCCCCTCTCAAGTCCCCATCATGCACTTTCGCCTCAATAGTACGGTAAACCGAACTTGTCTTAAGACCAATTTCAGGTGGAAAGTACAGACAACAACTGTCAATATTCTCCTTAACCTTCGAAGTTAAAGACCCGTGATTAGCGCCCTCCGGAACCCTCAAAGCCGTGAAAGAAAAGGTGAGCAGCGCAAACCAATCTTTCAACTCATTATTGCTCAAACAATCTTGAATTATCCCACACAACTTTCCTGCCGCCAGATTCCTCGCCCCCTTCGGAACGTGCCGCAACACCCTAACATTCTTCTTCAGCTCGGCCAACTTTGCAATCTCAACATCGTTCCCCACTCCTAGCCCAAGCTCCTCACCAGCCCCAGGTGCCTGCACACCAATCACATCCCTATGCACACGACTAATATGTACATTTAGGCCCCTAGGTACAACGTATTGTTTTGCAGCGCCAGGACAATATGGACACGCCTGAAGATTGGGGTTGCTCATGTTTGCTCAGTAACACACATTGGAAAAAAAACCCACATAATACTGCATAAAGTAAAGAAATGTAAAAAAAAAACACAAAATGCAAAATTAGACGAAACGTCATGGAAAATAAAATAAAATAAAACCAAATGTCAGTAAAATCTGTACAAATTATTAAATAAGTCACGATACAATTCCTTAATAATAATCATGCAGAATTGTCAAATCATAAATACAGCACTAATAATGATTCCACCCAATTTAAACTAATTAATTTAAACACTCACAAAAGCAAAATTACGCTACAATTATACAAATTGTGTGGGGTCACGGACCTTGTCAACTTTTTAAAATTTACTTTCTTATACTTAAGCGCTAGGGATAAGACAAGGTCTTCTAACTATTCGTCTAAGGAGACGTGTCCAATTACTCCACTTTACTAACACTAATAGCGCAATGGCTCACCCCGGAGCGCGATGACGCGCCGTCGCAGATGGGCGCAGAGGCGCGCTTCGGAGCGTGATGGCGCGAGTCGAAGCGCAATGGCTCACCTCGGAGCGCGATGGCTCACTGTCGCAGATCGGCGCAGTGGCGCGCCTCGGAGCGTGATGGCGCGAGTCGGAGCGCAAAGGCTCACCCCGGAGCGCGATGGCGCGCTGTCGCAGATCGGCGCAGTGGCGCGCCTCGGAGCGTGATGGCGCGAGCCGGAGCGCAATAGGTCTGATATGATTCCAATATCATTCTAATATCGGTTTGATGTCAGGTGCATGTTCGAATTGGCGTGTTATGTCATTTTAAATTTAATTGACCCTTAAATATCAGATCTGTTATTGATTGATATGAACTTGAATACAATTATTGTTGGCGATGTTGACCATTAACCGCAAGCGTGACGCATGTAGCGATTAATAGCGATATGACTTGCGTTTAACTTTATCTCATAATTAACATACACGACTTAAAATCTGGAATTATACTGAAATATATAAATATCACTCTTTGCATTTGTAGGTAGGTTAGGTAAGTAAGTAAGTAAGTAAGTAAATCTTTATTGCAAACCATGGTATTACATAGATGTTACAAATTATGTTAAGTTGCACATGGACCCCGGTGGGGTGTAGCAATTTTTCTTATAACTAGCTTACACATAATTATACAAACTAAACTTAACTACTTTCATAATGAAAGCACTAGGTAGGTACTTTTAATTTGTGAATCTATACAAATAGAGGCTACTCTGTAAAAAAATTATTAATTGTCTTCCATAAACTCTTTAACAGTATAATAGGTTTTCTTTATCAAATGTGTCTTGAGTTTAGCTATGAATACGTTTTTGCTTTCTATGTTTTTCATATCGGAGGGTAATTTGTTGTAAATTTGAATGGCTTGGTAATATGGACCTTTTTTGTATATGTCTAGGACTGGTTCCGGAGGGACAATTTAATCTTTTCTACGTGCACTTTTGCTGAATTCAAACATATCGATATTGTTTCTGACGAAGGTAGCAATTTCCAGAATGTACAAAGAAGGTAGAGTCAATATGTTTAGGGTCAAAAAGTGCGGTTTGCAGGTGTCTAACTGTGGGATGTTTACTAATATTCTAATGCATTTCTTTTGGAGGATGAATAAATCATTAGAGTCTGTACTATTTCCCCATAACAATAAACCATAGCGAAGCCAGGCTTCAGCGTATGCGTGATAGACAGATAAAGCACATGCCATGTTTGTGTTGGATTTAAGTATACTCAAGGCGAAGAGGAAAGAAGATAATTTTGAGCTGATTTTAGCAACGTGTCTTTTCCAGTTGAGATGTGAGTCTAATGTCAATCCTAATAGATTAAATTCTGTCACTTCTTCTATGTTCAGGTCTAGTGAGAGGGTTGTCAAGTCTGTAGGTCGTTTTTGGTAAGGTCTAAATTGGATTATCTTGGTTTTGTTGGTGTTTAGTAGTAAGTTGTAAGTAGGTAAGTACCTAACAGTTCAATGATGTGTCAAAACGTCAATGCAAAGAAATATGAATGGAACAGCTGCTCACTTTATTAACATCCCTTCTTTATAATGCCAACAAAATCACGTTTGTTGTATGGGAATCCACAGACAGACGGGCAAACAGACGGACAGACGGGCAGTGGTCTTAGTAATATGGTCCCGTTTTTACCCTTAGGGTACGGAATCTGGCTTACATTTTCTTCATAAACCGTAAGTAATAAAAGTACTGGCTGAAAATTAGGCAAGCCAAGGAATCGAATCATCTTAAAAACTCAATATTACCCAAAACGAACATCAGCCTGTATATCCTTACATCTATACCTAACTTCTCTAATGGATACATACGAGTTGCACTAGGCAGTTGCATTTCACTTGATACGATCATTGAAACGGGATTTAAGCGTACATTTACACCATGTACGGTGATGTGAAACGCGGACAGGCAAATTAAAGTAAAAGCCGATCTTAAACCAGAGCAATTACAATTAAATGTGCACGTATTTAAAATGCCTGATTCGTAATTAAAATGACAAGTTTTTAAAAGCAATGTCGTATGAAATGAACTGTACATACGTTCGCATTTCATGCGTCTCAACCAAGACTGTGAAACCGAGACCTCTAGATTCTATATTTTGAAGTATTCTACGAAATTATTTGTTACCATCCTTGTCCCGTTCCCGAATAAATATAAGAGTTTTTCTGTCACAAAAGGAAAAACTGGTCAAAAATAGTTATTTGTACAACAAGTGATCAAAGTTTGATATTTCTTCGAGTGCTTATTTTGAGTCCCGTGCAAGCGAAAGATTCTATAATAGATTCACGAGCGTAGCGAGTGAATCTAATTTAGAATCTTGAGCGTAGTAAGGGACTCAAAAGCGCACGAGATGTAAATAACTTTGATCTCGTGTAGTACACAACATTTTTCACCTCAGCGCAGTGAGAACATACCTATTAGACAACTTGAAAAATGTAATCCTTGTTCATCACTTAATACCTGCACTCATGTTTTCTTAAGATATACAAACAATTAAGTTTAATTACCGCAATGGAACACAAAAACAAAACGTAATAATAAATTCCATTAAAATAATATAGAAATAACAAACTAACTAACACTTCAATCGACAATTAAAAAAAAAATTCTTTGTAAGATACGGTCCGAATTGCGGATACGTACTATTTGTCAACTATGGTAGAAATTCTTAAAAGTAAAATAATTAATTTTGCGTGATGATCTGTGTATTTTTTGAGTTCGTTATTTGAATTGTACAATAAAATACCTAAAATATAGTATTTTATCAGTTTTTATCAAATCTTAAACTTTATTTTTATTTATTAATTATTAAGAATTCATACTCGTACGTGGTTTGGAACGATGCGGTCTGAAGTTTTTCGGGGGTCTATTATAAAATAAACCGTGAATATACTGTTGAATGTTGTTTTAACTTTTTTTTGCCTGTTTCTTTTTGCTAACAGTGTGAAAGGGACAGAGATAATAGAACCCAAGTATTTCGAACTTTTATTAGACCCCGCATGTTGAAATGACATTTGACTATAAAGGTCACTTGAATGTCATTTTGTCTCACTCAGTGAGCAAAATCGCATTTTGCTCACTGTTTTTAAGAATCAAAGTACCCTTGTTCGAGCTGCTGAGGTGAAAAAAACATTGACTTAATTTCGTAAGACAGTTTTTATGCTTCTGAATTTAGACCTTCATTTTATTTCTATTAAAGTTAAAACTCAAATCGAATTTGTACTTGCACAAGTACGCGGGAACTTACGAGGTTATACCGATGAAAAAAACCTTAATACATAAATAAAATGCGTTCGTGGAATGTTCCTTTTACAGGTGACTGTAAATTAAACACAGTCGAGTAATTATTGTGAATCTGTCATCTGTGCTTACCATTACTAAGCAAAGATACACTTTCTATTTCCCAAGACGTACCAAACTGTCGACTACTATTAAACGCTCTTAGTCTGGCAAACAATTTTTGTCAGTAACAGTAGAATAAAAATCTATACTCATCTCTCTTTTTGGAGTTATAATACAAGCATAAGAAAAAGAGAATATGATTCTTCCTGTCTATGCTCCAAACAATCGACTCTTGTAAAACTTTATTTACCAATTCAAAATAGCGCTTATTAAGAGTGTAACCTCTTGATAAAACAAAATGTATTCATATCACTTTAGGTCCAGAATTATGTGTTTTACGTAATAAATACAAAATTAAACTGATTAAAAACTAAATTGCGGCTCAACTTTCGTTTTTCGCTCATTACCAAAATCATATCTTATACGTTCAGCTAACAATGTACATTAATTATAGTTTAAAAATAATTTTAATTAAATGTGATATAATATGTTGCATCGAAATTAGTAATTAGTGAATTTTGTGGATTCTTTTAATGCTCTCTTGGGTTTAATGCCGTTATTATAATTAATGCTTGTAATAATTAGACTAATGAGTAGGATTACCAACAAAATTAACGTATTGTCTGTCATTAAACTCATTAAGTAACTTACCTATATAATTTGCAAAATGACTACGCTGGCTATGTTCAGTTTCCATCATCATAATCAAATCGAAACTAGATCTTATCACAAAATTGCATTGTCACCTTTTTACATTAGTATACCTAATTTGAGCTCAATCGAAACTCAAGAAATGTTTCTAATTCAGCGTCTAGGAGTTTACCAACACAGAAAAAGATCTCCAATGCTGAACATACCGGAAATATTTTCCTTCTACATGCAACCCTTGTAAAATCCAATAATGTAGATATCAACCTACGTACTTAGTGCACTTAAAAGGCTTTGTTTTACTCGCACGTGGCGTGTCGAAACACTTCTTTGTCCGTCATATGCTGTAATGGATCTTCGTAACACTGGCACTGTGACTAATGTAGGTTCGGTATGTCAAGTCAACAAAGGAACACAAATATGAAATAAGTAAGCATACGAATTTTAAAGCTATACATTTGACAGTTCAAAGTGTTCAAACTTCCAGCTCCAGCATTGAAGCTTTCGTAAAAACTAGTGCCTATGCCAATTCTTGGGTTTAGTTTCCAAGCGGACCCCAATCTCCCATGGGCCGTGGCAATGCCGGGACAGCGCTTGAATGATAATGATAAATTTGTCAGTTGAAGTAAAAAGGCCGTTAGCGGTGTCATAAAACAGTTACCGCGCCGTTATGCGGCTACAATTTTTTGCACTGCTTAGATGTTGAAAAGTAAATTACGTTCTCGATAGCGTAATTATGTCAATTTTGACACTGTCAGTGACTCATGGTACGGGCTCAGTGCAATGAAGAGGAATGTATTATTATTTTTTGCTGTTGTTCTGTCCCGTCAGCCAAGAGACAATAGTAGGTAATATTATTAACTACAAAGAAACATAGACATAATAATGCAAAGAAACACAAAGTAAAGAAAGTACCTTTAAATATTACCTATTCATACATTTAATTATTGTTTGTTGTTCAAAAGAAAGCGGTAATGCAAGAATAAAAGAAGTTGATGACATAAGTAGAGCATTTTCTAGCAGCTGTTCTTCTCGAAAAGTCATCCGACGTCGGATATCGGATCGGACAATGTGAAACTCTTATTGTAATGGTTTCCCGAATTGATTTGATTGAACTAAATATGCGCTTCAGTTTCATAAAAACAGAGAACTACCTACAAATATAGTTGGTCAAGCAGTCAACACAAAACACATCTAGTCAGTACGAGGGGCGTTCAATAAAAAGTGAGAATGAGTATGTTATATACAACTTTTATTAAATATTATTTTATTTTTCGACATAGTCACCTTTTAGCATAATACACTTAGTATATCTTTTTTCTAAACTTAAAATTCCATTTCTAAAAAAGGTTTCATCTTGAGTACTTAAAAAATCCTGTACTGGAGCGACTACCGCGTCGTCGTCTTCAAATTTCTTGCCTCTCAGGTATTCCTTCAATCTCGGAAATAGGTAGAAATCACTAGGGGCGAGGTCTGGTGAATATCGAATCCAGCATCACGTATTGCAGCCATTGCAACGGCGGACTTGTGTGCCGGTGCATTGTCCTGATGGAACAACACAATTTTCGAGAGTTTACCTCGCCGTTTTTCACGGATCTCATTGCGCAATGTTGCTATTTGTTTGGCATATGAAGTGCCCGTAATAGTGGCTCCATGCTCGAGATACTCAATCATTACGACCCCTTTACCATCCCAAAAAACAGAGCCCATGACCTTACCGGCAGATGGGCCCACCTTGAATTTCTTCGGAGTTGGAGATGATGGCCTTTTCCATGTCATAGACTGCGGTTTCGTTTCAGGGTCGTAATGATGGAGCCATGTTTCGTCCATTGTTATAAATCGCGCCAAAAAAAGTTCCCTGTCTTGCTGTATCAGGTCCAAACCTTCTTGACAAATCTCGACTCTAGTTTGTTTTTGCGTGTCAGTAAGCATTCTGGGTACCCAACGCGCTGATACCTTTTTCATACCCAAGCGTTCATGTAAAATATTATGCACGCTCCCCGTTGAAATCTTTACATTTTCAGCAATAAAACGAACCGTGACACGACGATCCGCCAAAACTAAGTTTTCGACTTTTTTCACAATTTCTTCAGTTACTGCTGTAGTAGGGCGTCCGGAGCGGGGGTCATCCATGGTCGATGTTCTTCCACGTCTAAATTCGGCGCACCAACGTGCGACTGTCGAATACGGAGGAGCATTAGACCTTAAAGTGTCCCGTAAATCTAAATCGACTTGGTCCGTAGAAAAATTTTTCAAACACAAGTATTTGATAACGGCGCGCAGTTCAATTTTCTCCATTTTCGCTAACGTACTCAATAGCATCGCAAAGAAATCGCCGTATTTTTTTTTTTAACAAAAAACAGTTAGTTTTTTTTTTCATGGCGATCAGCTAGGTAGATTAGCTTTACCGGCCAGTATTTACTTTCCTAATATTTAAAGAGTTTACATCTCATTCTCATTATATATTGAACGCCCCTCGTACAACAAGGCGGCAAATTTGAAAAATCACGGGTTAGCAACACTACGTTTGAATTGTTCGAAAATTGCGTGTCATTTATATCTTGTCTGTGGAACTGTTATGTTTACATTTCATCGTTGTTCAATATACATTGCTGCTTTTTGTTCGTTTCCTAGGGATGCCATACTTTAGTTTGCTTTACATTGCTACTGACATATCCAGCTTGACAGACTATAACTGTAAACTAAAACGATAACGCTCCTATGTGACACTGTACCGTTTCCTCTGCTCTAGTTGCCGTACACAATGGCTTATCACCCGTTCCGAGCGTCGCCCGCCATTATTATACTAAAGGTGACGTTTGGATGGCGACTGTGGACGACGCGCAGCGTTACTGCTCCGTATTGACGCGGGTAAAGGATGAGTCACGCTAGACCGGGCTGAGGCGTCTGACATGTCATTTTCTATAACGGCTGATTGGTGATCACGTGGTGCTATCCATAGAAAACGATGCGCCGGAAGCTCCGGCCCGGCCCCGGCCCGATCTAGCCTAGCGTGAGTCATCCTTAATGCCATTGTCAATTTCCTTGATAAGTTGCGTTGAGTTCGTTGCGGTATTACTCAAATAAAATGTTCAATTCATCACCGATCTAGAATGTTAAGCGTAAGCGTCATTTTAGATCAGCGGTGGGCAACCTTTTAGCAGCCAAGGGCCACATAGTAGTTAACGAAGTTGACGCGGGCCGTACTTTGTTAATATTTATGACTTTATCAGACATTGTCGTTTGTCAATATATACAAAATAGCCAGGGAGGCTCGCGGGCCGCAAGTGACAGGTTCACGGGCCGCATGCGGCCCGCGGGCCGCGGGTTGCCGACCGCTATTTTAGATCATTGATAATCTATCAATTTATCGAGGAAATTGACAGTGACATTGCCCGTGTTAACACTTACGCCGCAGTTACAGCAGTTACGCCGCAAAACTAAGCACCGTTCAGGTTCAGACTACGCTAGCATTACTGCAGTAGAATTGCAGCGCGACAATTCTACCGACCGCAATGCTGCCGCAAATGTCAAAAATCTGAGCAGCAACATCGATGGTGTAGCTGCAGTCTGAACTGAAACGGCACCTTAAAACATGGCCGTTATTATTCTAAAAGATGCGCAACCAGGTCATGGAGTATTAATTGTGACTTGTTTTATTGTGCGAAATATAAATGAGATGTCAAGGAAGAATTATATGAGACATTTAGACATGATGAAACTATGCGAGCAAAGGAAGTTACATTCCAATTATGGTACTTGATTTGAAAGGAAAATGTAACTATTATTAATTACCTACTTGGATTTAAACTAGAACTCACCTTTGTCAGTCACCGGGCTATAACTGAACGAGGAAATTCATTAAAACCTGAAACAATATAAGGTTAATTAATCCGAAAATAATACCAACTCAACTGTGTCAACTGTGTGTTTAGTTATTTACGATACAAGTGAGGAAAACAGGAAATTCAAGGAATTACCTATTCGTGTGTCGTACAACGTTTTACAGTACATATGGCACTTTAAACTTTCGACATACGCACGGAAAGTGCTATATTTACCGCACTAGTTCGGGAAAGTAGCACCATATGTATTGTAAAATTTATATTTACACACGGTTAGATTATTATATGTATCTATAGTGCAGTGCACTTGCTGGATGACTAACTATAATATTATATAAGTATTTATAGTATGCACGCAGTAAGAATAGCAGCATTTATCACTTCTCGCATACAACTGAAAGTTACGAAACGCGAAATGTGAAAACGTTTTCCTTGTGCCTAATACATGAAAGGATTTGCAAATGGGCATATATTACTTAAAACCGCTACTAATTAGTCATTTGTACTGCGTTAGGCAATCCTATTATTTAGGAAACTCAGTCGTTGCGTAAATGCCTAAGATTGCTATTTGTACTTCCTGTAGTACTTACAGCAACACTCTTAACTGACCATCTGTGAACCTTATGTATTTGCAATAAGATTCACGATTTATCAATTGACAGGTACGGGCAATGTTACTGTTAGTCATGGTACGGACGTTTTGAGCATACTAAAAATGGTAAAAGCGCCGTTCACGTTTACAATGATATAATTTTAGAAGATTTTCCTTCCCTCGCCGTCCCATTTAGATAAGGTAAATATAAAAATAGCAACGTGAGAATTAAATTGTATAAATTGATTTAAGTTTTAGGATACTGATTCATGTGGTTGAAATTCTATTGTCGAAAATCGAATGAAAATAAATGCTGTTCCAATGGTTTAAATAATACAGATTAGTACTTAGTACCTACTATGGAAAGGACCATGGAACTTACTGCCGATAATTAAAAAGCCAAATTCAAGGTTCAATTTTAGACAGTGCACGGTAAAAAAACGGACAGATAAAGGTGTACTTCGAAACGTTAATAATGGCTTCTAGGGCCCTAACCAGAAAAGGTTAGAAGTAGAGAATACAATAATCAAAAGTAAGTGTAAAGGTGGGATTCCACCAGTGTGCGGCACAAGCATATTCAGTACAAAAATGCTGCCTTAACCCTCACAAAGATGGCCCCCATTATGTTACAGTTGATTCACCAAAGGCGGATGCCAGTGTTGCATCATAAAGGCCAAAAACATGACAAGATAAGAAATTACCCTCATAGTGTACACATCAATGGTTTTGTGCGGGTGTTCCGAATGTTAATGCCATCTCGGTTGCGTAAGTATGTCGTAACGTACCTATTTAGGATGTTATACATACAGAAAAACACAATTTTGAGATGCGTACATAGTCAGAAAACACTGTTGTACCTTTGACTCCCAAAAGTAATGGATGGACTCTTTGTTTCAGGCTGTGACTAGCAAAGTGCAAAAGAGAATTATCAAAAATTGCAAAATTCCCGTGAAAGAGTCTCGGTATTTTATTCTGCAGGTTTATTTCCAATCCTTAGTTTCGATTTCTATGCGAGCTATGACACTTAAAATAGACACCAATGAGTGATGTAAATGTTAAATGAAACAGTCGTCAACAGTTAGAAATTTTGAGTAATATCTTTAATCTTAAGGGGAGCTTGCATTAGAATTTTCCCATGAACGTTTCCAGAAACTTAAAAAAAAATGTAGCTTTCTGGCTATGTATTTTGACTAACATGCGTTACCGACGTAGGTTTGCTATTTTCAGCAATAGACAGGACGAGTAAGAAGCTAAATCTGTGTTTATTCTGATTGCATCAGATCGCTAAGGTCGATCAGAGACTTATTTTCGACCGTGACATTTAGTGCATCGTGTTTTCGGAAGTACAATACTTCCGTTTCAATTTCTTGTAAAATTTGCATTTTTTATCTCAAAAAACTAACTACACTCATAAATCTTAATTTGTATAACCTAGACCTTCTTTCTTTCTTTTAGATATGCCATTTTTGATTTAATTATACGTTTATTTTGTTTCAGTTAAAGTCCTTTATTCAATACGTAGAATATAAGTAATTTTCATGTGATTAATATATGATTGGTTATTTCCATTGACAAATACCTACTATATTATGTTAGCCCCAGACACCAAACATACCCCATATTGTCACTTCACATGCCATTATTATCATAGGGGTTTGTTTTGTCCCTAATCTTATTTTAGAACAACAGTACCTCGAAAGATGCGGGTGGCTCGTGTTTGGATAGAGTTAAAATATAGTATTTATTTTTACTACAATAATATACTTATCCTCAGAAGACTTGCTAATTTTTGCGCTATTGGATTTAAAACTTTCTTGTATATTTGTATAAGTAACATGAGAATTCAAACTCAAACAAAACTAATTTAATTTGTGACAGTTTCAGATTTTTTTTTTAAATTTAGCAGGTGGGTACAACTATCACTATGATTCGCCATAAAGCATGTACATAACTACAGAAGTAATATTGAAATGACATTAAATAATTTCGCTTTAAACATTTGCTTTCATATGCAGATCACGAATCTAGAGTTTAGATTCTAGACTTAAACAAAATAAATAAGGTTAGCCAGTTAAACTAGAAACCGCGATCATTGGTAAAATATCACCGTTTACTCACTAACGTTTATTCAGCACAACGGTAACAGACATTAAAATAACTGACGACGCACAAAGACAGTTACTAGTTACCCATTTTACAACTAAGCACGTTATACAGGGTGTTTCCTGTAACAGGAGCAATAAATTAAACTAAAGGCTGTACTCCTCAAACTGACCAACATTTGTTCAGCAACTTATAAAAATTATGAATCCTTTAGACTTCCTCTTTTTTTCATACAAAATAAAAATGTACGCTGACATCAGTGTGTTTGACGTTGCTTGTTATGCTTTAAACATAACAAAATTTACAATACATTGCGTCTTAGAATATACTTAAAAGTGTAATAAAAATCAAAACATGAGTTATTTTCATAAGTTGCTGAACAAATGTTGGTCAGTTTGAGGAGTACAGCCTACAGTTTAATTTATTGCTCCTGTTACAGGAAACACCCTGTATATATCCGTTATATCTCCTCCTAGTTTAGTCGGTAGCTACCCTACCCACAAAGCTCCTGAGATCCCGGGTTTGAATCCTGGTAAGGGCATTTGCTTATCTGTATGTTTATCACACATATTTTGTCCCTGAGTTATTATTGTTTCCCATGTAAGTATATCGTCTTGTACAAGTACAAACCACACAAGCTTTTTGACCTTTCGTATAATATTTATATATGTATAATTATTTTATACAGCAACAGCAAAAACAAGTAAAGAACACTATTCATATTTCAAAGACACGTGAGTTAGTTAGGTCTCAGACAGAAATAAAAAGCCAACGCCATCTAATGAGGTTTATATCTAAAATAGATTGAGGTGTGTTTTTATTTTTCTGCTTGCAGACTAGGACTACAAAAAGGCCACTCCGGGCACTGCGGTTGGAAACTTTGAAAAGATTGCGAAATTTCCACATTCGCAATCTGCACATAGGTAACTTCGGCGATACTCTGGTCCGTTGGAGACCCCAAAATTATTAAGTAACTAATACAAATACTTTTGTACGAGTAGGTAGTATATTTGTTGATAATACCAGTCTCAATATAGATGTCTCTAGCCATAATAGCCATTCTATAAACTTTAGTATGGATACCTCAGCTTCAAATGAACGTTTTCAAAGTTAACTTACACAACATAATGTAAAGAGCGAACATGGCCAAGTCACGACTACCTCACGTATTGTCAACGGTTGTTTGTATGAAGATAGTTCTTTGTAAAATACACCTTTAGGAATGTCCTTTATAAAGGACCGATGTTTGTAATTTTGTATAGTAACGAAATTTTGAGGAAATAAATTTCAATCGATGTTAGATGTTATTCGTGATTTCTAAAATACACAACACAAACAAGAAAACTAAATATGTACTTAGATGAGAGTTTAAAATCTGGATGAAATATTTTACCGGGTGCTGAGTGTGTGTGTGTGTGCTATGGAAAAGTACGAATATTAACACAGATGTGCGTGAAATGACAAAAATAATAATATTGATTTAAGCTATGGTTTCAATAAATTAATACAACTAGGATGTAATTCACTAGAACATTGAGAAGAGGATAGTTTGGAAAACCAAATTGCAATAAAAGGTAAATAGGTACAGATTACAGATAGGTAATGAATATAATGAATTGTCGAATCCTATAATAAAATGTATACAATTATTATCGTTATAATGCCACTCCAAAAGAACAATAGCGATGTTTATATACAACGTTATGATTATTTATTAATCCATAACCATTCAACCTAAAATGAAACGATGTCAATAGGTCACCTGTCTGGCAAAACAAAGACTTGTTGTTGTTATTATTTATACCTTTATCTATTTACACTTAATCTAATTGTGTCAAGAGATTAATGTATAATTGCACCTTATCTTATTATCTATGTTTTATTATCATAATCTTTTCTTAAACAATTTAGTGTAATTATTTAGATTTAGACTGACAACCATTTTCTAAAATTCCGTAACCGCGCGTCCTTCTTAAAGTACAAACGGGTGATATAACTATCAAGTTATATCAATACGATGTAACGTTCTAAAACTTCTAAAGTATTCAGGTTGCGTTCGAATCCAGAGACCGTTGGTTGGCTGATACATAAATGGAATTTAAATTTGCTATTAGAATTCAACGTCTTTGGCGCCAAAATTACTTCACGCAAATACATAGTTTGGCTAGCAAATGCTGAAGAATAAGTATACAGAGCAAAATATATGTATAGTTTTTAGGCCAATATAACACTGAAGAAAGAGATGAGCAACGTAGAGATAGTTGTATGAGTTGTATCTTGGTGATATACTCGTCAGTATATTTATTTAGTATTATAATCGATTTTAAAGAAAAGAAGATTATTGATTCAGCAGTATGTAATAATAATTGGATCATCGATATGATCAATACTAATGGACTTAGATTTTTTTAATGCGTACATTCTAGAGTAGCACAATCGGGTCTCTTTTTAGATAAAGTGTCGCGTTGGGATTTCTACTACCTTTACCATTTACCTATTCAATACGGAACTACGTTTCGCACGTATATCGCTAAAGTTTATAAAATGTGTAATAATTTACTATCGGTGTATCGCGCAAAAACACCTTTAGCAATAATTTGAATTAATTTAACTCCAACTCGTTTACAATTAGTCAAATGTTGCAAACCCGTGATTCACTGTTGTTGTGAAACTTAATTAGAGCCTAAACTTAGCTTAGGTATAATTGTCCTTGAACCCAAAACAGTGGAAAATTAACGAAAATGAAAGTAAATAAACATCTGCCTTTGTTTACACAACGATATTGTATCGTTGCCGCAGCGAGAACATATGTACTGCTGTTATGTACTCGAATACTAAAATGTTTAGTATTTAGTATAATTACTTAATTAGTGAGTACACTGAGTACCTACAGAATTTTACCTTATTTTAATTCATTATATTTTTCACTAAATAATATGTAGGATTTAATCGTTAAGTAAGTACCCATAGTAATTCTACAGCTCGCTTTAAGAAAAAAATTGAGGCTCATAGTAAGTATTGTGATATTTATATATTTTTCATTATTATATAATCGTAGTCAGTTATTTAATATAGATTACGAGTAACCAATAAACACGTAAATACATATAAAAAAACATTGCATGGCTCGGAGCCGCAAATAGTAAAAGTACTTATAAAGAATAAATTAATCAATATTGTGTTCAAATAATGCTGATAGGCTGATACTGAAGACGATATTTCATTTAGAGATGCCACGAATATTTGCCAACTATTCGGTATTCGGCCTATTCGGCCACTTTGCCGAATATTCGGTATTCGACCGGATGTTGCATACTATTCGGCCGAAAACCGATTATCTCTTACACCTACCTAAAAAGATAAATTACACAATAAAAATAATCGCAAACCACTAAATTTTATATTTAAAATATTTTTTTGGAAAGTTGTTAAATACCAAGATTGTTTTTTTGAGCATTTATTGGTTACTCATAATTAGATTTTTATCATGGGTTCGATTTTATTGGCTCTGACTGCATTCACTAGTTCTGACCGACAAAAATGAAATCTTAGCAAACGTTGTACCTTGTTGGCGAACAGTTACCATAATAAATGGACTCAAAATGTACAAATGTTATGCCGAATATTCGGCACTTCGGCCGAGAGAGGGGCCGAATATTCGGTATTCGGCCAAAACCACTATTCGGGGCAACTCTAATTTCATTGGCAAATTACCTACGAACGAACCAAAACACTTTCATTCATTATGTCCTACTGATAGGACGCTGGAGTTATAACCGGTTATTATAATTTTACAACCGGTTTAAAATTAGAATTGTATAAGTTTTTCATGTGCAGTTACAACTGACTGTACCATCTATTGTGCAGGTGATAATTTACTTTACTGAGTTATTTCTGATGAATATGATTGTTTTCATCCATTTAGGGCAGTGTGCATATGTAAACCCAACTTTGAAATTTGGAGTTAAATATTTTACTTATCTATGTGTTTTTACGAATAACTCAATGTCAACACATACACCCTTCCTTTCTCTCTTATCTCATCTTGTTTACTCTGATAGGCTATCTCGACCTTTATCAAATGTTCACTTTGTTTGTTCCTCGAATTTCGTATCGTATCAATGTATTAAGGAATTATGCGTCTTAAAATTTAAGACAAGTGGTTTCGACCATGGCATACTTGACGTGACTATAAAAGCATGTGCTGTTTGTAAATAGTAAATACGCAAAATATAACTGGATATTCCTTTTTTGTATTGTTTACTTATTATACCGCAGCTGCCGCAGTGCAATTAAAATACATAAAGATAATGTATGGTATGGTATAATGTATAATACTCGTAGTATTTCAAACACGTATTCACGAAGTCGTACAAGAAAAGGTACTGTTATTAGTCGAAAATACTTTCATATTGTTTGAAATAATAATAACATGTGGTATTCATTCCTCATCAAAACGCTGTACTAAATATTTTATTGTTTGATCAGCACTAATAATAGTAATTATTAAGTAAACAAACATCAACCTTGATTCAACCGAGGTGACCTAATACCTATGCTCTATTCAGCACTCACACATTCTTCAATATACAAACACACAAAGGTAGGTACAATACAGACAAAGATCCTCAGTTGCCTAAAGCCCTACCCTGGACCTTGAAACTCCGTTATCCATGAGTCACTCATCAGCACATAGTCGATTAGTTCACTGACCTATTCTAAACCTTATTTCAAAGAAATAAGGCCTAAAAATACGCAGTTAAGTTGCTGTTAGTAAATACAAAGAGGCCATTGGAGCCAATAGTTACATTCCATACATGTCGTTGGCGTTTTAAATGGATGTGTTATCGAAAGAGGTTTTCAATCTTGCTGAGTAAATTGAAAGTGTCAAGTTTACTCAAGTATGTACCTATGTGAAATGCACTTAGCTTCTGAAGTTCCGTAGGAAAGGTTTTTGAATGTATTTTGTAATATACATATTATCATTAGAAAATGTATGGCGTATCAGGTTTTCTTTACTTCACATTTGTGACTTGTTACTCAAAATTATATGTAACAACTTTCTATTTAGTAAACCCATAGTGTGTTGTTGCAACGTACCAAAGAAATTAAGCATGGTGCGCCAATTACTGACGTCAGTCATAAAATACAAGCGTCGAAAACCATCAAATTAGTCATACTGCCCATTGTACTATATAAAGTACGTTAGGTTTAGGAAAATACATTTTAAAATCATCGTTTAAACTATCGTAAATACTATTAACGTTTTTTTATATGTAAGTATAAAAAACGTTAATAGTATTATGAATCTTATAAAATGATTTAATTACTTCTGTATACATTACATTACATTATTATAAGTTAATTAAATATTATGAAATATGTATATGATATTCGAGTAATTTAATTTAGAATGGTGTGTTGTATAATTAAAATAGAGCTGACTTGCGTAAAAACACGAATACGAGTTCATTAGGATAACGACTCGTTAACTAATCTAATGTAGTAATTAGTAAAGTAAGTACTAGGGCATTAATTACGTAGGTATTATGGAATTAAAACCAGGACAACACTTTAAATTTAACTTCGTATGACCTAAATTGTTGTAAGACATATAATAAAATGGTTGGAAATAAAAAATGGAATCAAAATAAATAAATAACTATAACAAATACATAGAACTCTATTAAAATTTAAAATAATGAATGACAATAATATTTTTGTATAAATATGTACATATAATAAATGATTAATTTAATAAATAAGTTACTCAAAAACTGTTATGTTATATTATATAATAATTATAAAATGTGTAATACTAACTCATGTTGCTCTACATATTTCCTTGATTAACAATAGTAATTATTCCATTACTTACGGGACGAAACAGAAAAATAACCCCGTCCTGTATAGCTTTTCACAAACCACGAAAACACAACACGCAATCCACAAAATAAACTCAAAGTAACAAACTTTTTAATTTACAGCGGGAACTTTTTTAAATTCGGAACGCGCGCGCGTCTGTCCTCGAAGCGCGCTCTGGGCCGACTGGTGCGTTCAGAAACAAGAGAATGTGACTTTACAATCGGTATGTAGCCGGTGCCATTCTGCACTCATTGCACTTTATTTTCTCTTGATAGATAGGAATTTATTATGTCTTAAATTGTTTACGTATTTTACTACACGCACAGCGAATAAAATAAAAGAAATGCAATAAATTACATTCGCATATCTACCTAGCTATTTGAAGAAGAAAGTCTTATTAGCTTTTTATTTCACCACCAACGGTGTTGAAATTACCCAACGTTACTAAAGTTATCATTTTATTATTTCCATAAAAATAAAAATATTATCGTGTACCTAAATAAAAATAAAAAAACAATTAAATAATAAAGGGATGCTTTTTTTACCAGCTCAATACTGTAACTCCTGCCCTGAAATTTCAGCACTTTTACTGATTAATACAATAATAATTAAATGATAACCTTTGATGTGTAACTTATATTATAACTGTGAGAATTATGAATAAACTTTGAGAACATACCTATAAATATTTACGATAGTATAATTTACGAAGATGTATTTAATAATTCATAATTTTCAAATTGCAACTCAAACCAATAACTTTCAGAATACACCATCAAATTTCGCTCGGCGGCCTATCACGAACTGTTTATCACGACACGACACGCTGTGCGGCGCGGGCGCAGCCGGAAACACCGGCAAGGGTTTTGTTCTACACAAAGTACATAATGTATTACTTAATAGGTTGTAGTTTTAAGTGTGTAATATATTACTTAATCTTAAACGGTAGCAGTAAAAACTCAGCCGTCATGTCGAGCTATTCCTGCTTTTTAATTAGAACTTGGCAGTTTTAAAAGCTTAATCTGATTTAAAAAAAACCTTGTAGAAAATCTGAAAGAATTTTGTTCAAGAAGAGAGAGAAAAAGACAGTGAACCTTAAAATTATAGTATAATTTAAATATTATCTTAAAGACAATTTCTTTTCATACGTAATATTGTAATATTAAAAACTTCAAGTAATTTCATGTCACACTTTTTGTGTTCCACTTGGGCAAAGGTTTTTCTCCATTAAAATCACTTAACCTTATTTAACGACTACTAGAGTGTGCCGGCGGTATTAGATAAGCAGACAATGTTTACTTAACATTAGCTATGCACTTTCTCCATATAGCTCACGATATGTACTTGTGACGCCGACTCGTGATATGAACTTTGACACAATTGGCTCTATTTGCGGCTCATCTAAATCATATGTCGTGCATGCAATGTGTTAGCGTCCTATTTTATCTCTAATATCTGGGTGACCGAGCTTCGCTCGGAAAACATATAAAAACCCGTAAATGCGCGTTTTCTCAGAGATAAGACCTAGCTAGATCGATTTTTCGCCCCCGAAAACCCTCGTATAGCAAATTTCATCGAAATCGTTAGAGCCGTTTCCGAGATCCCCGAAATATATATATGTATATATAAATAAATAAATAAAAAAATAAACAAGAATTGCTCGTATTATAGATAGATAGATATTTATAGTTAGTACCAAGATAGGTGTCTAATATTATTAGATGAGTAAATATTATTATAACATGGAAAGTTTGCCAAAATTCATTTAATCAACATTAATTAAAAATTGGCAAAAGTAGAGTCTGTGCGGAAAGAGAAGAGTCGTGGAATGTATGGAGACCAATACATTCCACGACTCTTCTCTATCCGAACAGACTACCTACCACAACATAAAAATGATTGACTGGTGCAATCAAGTGAATTAGCCATACATACCAACATCACATGTCTTATTACGCACCCAGTCACCCACCCATACAAATACAGATTGAAACGGCTGATAGACGATATCATTAAATAAACACTTTCTCTACTTATGACCTATGACACACTATCACTGTGAGATACTCCGTAGTATTATGGCATAAGGCCCTAAAACAAGCGTCTTGAGTGCAAAACTTAACGTTTCCCTCTTAATTATTTTTACAGAAAACCGATCTAAAAATTCCTATAATCATTTAATTGTGTAGAGGTTACAAAAACCACAACGAATGTAAGACTAGTGTTATTGTATTATAATAAATTAATTACGTATCTAATTAATATGAAGACACTAAATAGAATACACTTTTTAGTATTTTTACCTCGATGACACTCTGTCTGCGTGCAATTTAATAACCTAGTGCATTAAATGACAGTTTGATGAATTTAAGGTCACACGTCATATTTAATAGGTTATCATTATCAGTGATGGATGACGCTGACAGTGTGGCCTCAAACCATAATAATATACGTTCACAGCGAAAACAAAAGTGTAATACTTTCATCGGCAAGCTCATTCCATAATCAACTTTATTATGTACATTATAAAGAACAAATTTGAAATGATATGTTGTTTTACTTATTCTTTTTTAGTTTCAAAACATATGATCGATGCGCAGGGGCAACGCTCGCGGTAACTTTCTGTAATAAGATTATTAAATATTCTATTATAAAGCAAAAAAAATATTATGTAACGTTACAGCGAGTAACGGTATCTTTTTTGTAAAGTCGCCAACACTTGTGGAGCAATGAATAGAGAGATTATATTTTGCGATGAAACCTACCTACCTAGTACCATAGATTCGGAAAAATTATACTACTATCAAATTAATATGAAATTACGTATTTCATAATTTAATTAATAATTATTCATATTATGACTTCCATTTATCAATATCATTAAAATTAAACTGATTTTTAAAGAACTCTAGTTTCAATGTCCTTTAAAAAGGACAACTGGCACTTTTTTTAAATGTATCTAACAAGACAAAATTACTGAAGTTTATTTTTATTTGGACTAATGTTAATTTTGTTGTCGATTTTTTTTCGACAGGTTTTAATAAAAACTCTGGGCGAAATAAACACGAAATCCTAATTTGGGACATACAAAACGTAGATAATTTTCCGGAGTTACAAAAAATTATGGATTTTTTGTAATTCTGTGGTAGATTTCTGAAATGAAATGAAATTGCTCTTATATTTTACAGAACAGAGAACTTACTATTTACCAAATTTATCGAAATCGAACGAAAATTAATGTTAAGAAAATAAAAATCGGCCATTAATATGTTTCAGTTGCATGTAATGTCGTAAACACCGTAAGTGCCGTGATTTATTAGTCCATTTCGACTAATTACCGTGGTCGTAATCTTAATGTCGTTGTTAAATACAGTAAGTGCATTCACTTTGAGTTTCAGCCATAACTCTCTTGTAACTCTTAGGCCGGTTACTAAACTTTAAATTGTTCGAGAGCATCACATTATATCCTACAGTATATTTGTGTTTGGAATATAATAGAACACTATTTTGTGAATGTATGTGTAAAGTAATCTCTAAAAAATATATTGAGATTTTTGGAAAAAAAAAAATTTTAAAAATTTAGTTTTTAAAAAGATGTAAACATCAAATTCTACAGTAGCGATTTTTTGTTCAAAAGGCATAACTAAATATTTTACACTGTAAGTAAAATATGCACCACTTTTTTAGTGGTGCATACGTCACGAGCAATAAAAATGTTTGAAATAAATAATTACAATACAACATTAATTAAACACTTGGTGATTTTCCACTATATTGTTACGCCAATTATTCTACTCAATCTAATAAAATAAAAAACCAGGGGATTTTATTTTTACTATTTTTTAAACAATTATAACGTATTTTACCCCACGCGCATTAATTCTACAGTATATTTTTTACACGACTGCCCCAAAAAAAGAGTGTATTGTTTTCAGGGTTCATGTTTGTATGTGGGTATGTAAGTTTCTTTGTTACACCGTAACAGCTAAGTGCCTGAACCGATTTAGGTGTTTGATATGTCATTGGAATCCTTACGTCATCCCGAGTAACATAGGCTATGTGACGTCATCACAAAACCAATATGGCGGATTATGCACTGCAAATTGTGCAACCGAAACAAAAATAAAACTTATAAACCTATCGAGTTGGGTATTAAAATAAAGGATTTTGAAAGACGATTCTAAAACTGTACACAAAATATGGTTTAAACTATTCATTTGGTAGGACAAGATTTTACAAAATGTAAGTATAACGCAAAGATAAATGAATTGTCTAAATCTATTGAATGGGATATTAGAAGAAAGGATTTTTTAAGGCGATCATACGAATATATATAAGTTATATGTTTAATTGTATCGTTGGAGAGAAAATACGAAATGTTCTACATCGCGCTAATGACATTTCTCTTTGCAGCTATATACGACAACGTCATACGTGGCGCTTACGTTATTTTCAATTGCGAAAGTGTCAAATACGAAAGCAACGGTTTGAACGATTGACTAGGTGAGCATTTCTCAAAAAAATTGTACATTTCGATCACATCTTAGATTTCTATAAAAATTGGTATGCTGGTAAAGTACATGAAGCTGAACAATTTCCACCATATTTCCCAAAATGTCCAAGAAAGTTTGTATGAAACATTCCTTTTTTGTTACCAAATGTGTAAGGAAATTGTTCAGCTTCACTTTACCAGCATACCAATTTTTATAGAATAAGAAGAATTAATCTAAGATGTGATCGAAATGTACAAATTATTTGAGAAATGCTCAGGTACTCTGAATTGATTTTAAGTTTGCACGACAAATTTTGCAAATCCCGGAGCACACGTGCTACCTACTGTTGTGAAACAATATTTTAGAGAAGCAAAGACTGGGAGCTTAAGACAGATGGGCTCTTCCTGCAACTTCCCCGAGTATATTAATAACGAAAGCCGAAGGCCGAACTCCGCATAGGGTCGACGCTCCGAAGCGTAAGGCAGGTGCGTGCTTCCTGTAAATTCCCCAAGTATCTTAATTGCGAAGGCCGAAGGCCGATCGAGCTCCGCGTAGGGCCGAAGGCCCGGAGCGTAAGAAAGGTGCACGCTTTCTGCAGCTTTTCCAATTTTCTTAATTGCGAAGGCCGAAGGCCGACCTTCGCGTAGGGCCGAAGGCCCAGAGCGTAAGAAAGGTGCACGCTTTCTGTAGCTTCCCCAAGAATCTCAATTGCGAAGGCCGAAGGCCGAGCTTCGCGTAGGGCCGAAGGCCCGGAGCTTAAGAAAGGTGCACGCTTTCTGCAGCTCGAAGTATCTTAATTGCGAAGGCCGAAGGCCGAGCTTCGCGTAGGGCCGAAGGCCCGGAGCGTATGAAAGGTGCACGCTTTCTGCAGCTTTTCCAAGTTTCTTAATTGCGAAGGCCGAAGGCCGACCTTCGCGTAGGGCCGAAGGCCCAGAGCGTGAGAAAGGTGCGCGCTTTCTGTAGCTTCCCCAAGATTCTTAATTGCAAAGGCCGAAGGCCGAGCTTCGCGTAGGGCCGAAGGCCCGGAACGTAAGATAGGTGCATGTTTTCTGCAGCTTCCCTAAGTATCTTAATTGCGAAGGCCGAAAGCCAACTAATGGGAAATAATTATGTAGTTGCAGAGATATTAAGCCATAGCACTTTTCAATACGTCTGGTTTTTGGGTCCGACCTATTTAGGTTTTTAAGCACGTTTTATGCTAACATATCAAATATCAACATGATGAAAGCTCCTTGAAGCAACTTAAGTTCCTTAAATCATATAAAAAATGTGATTGGTTTGTATGGTCACTAAAATGTATAAAATAAAATAAATTAATTAAAAATTAAAAAACACGACTGCAGTTTAAAACCGAACTGAAAAGCTAAAAATAATTTTTAGTTATGTTAGTTACTCAACTTAATGAATGTAAAATATAATATATAAGTGTCCTGTCAGGGTCGTAAACAGCAAACGGAAAAGCTTAGGCTCATTTAGGATCGTGATTGTACCTGTATATTTTATTTCGATGCAGTCGGGGACCTTGATATATTGAATTTCTCCCATTCACAGGTCCCCGACTGCATCGAAATAAAATATACAGGTACAGTCACGATCCTAAATGAGCCTAAGCTTTTCCGTTTGCTGTTTACGACCCTGACAGGACACTTATATATTATATTTTACATTCATTAAGTTGAGTAACTAACATAACTAAAAATTATTTTTAGCTTTTCAGTTCGGTTTTAAACTGCAGTCGTGTTTTTTAATTTTTAATTAATTTATTTTATTTAATACACCATACAGCCTGTAATTAATGTTATCACAACGTCAAAGAATCTCCTATTAATACAATGAGCTTTTGTCACAATTGTAAAAATGGCTATCGTTAAATTATTTAAATGATCGGCGCGGGGCGGGAGGGGAAGCGATGGCGATACCTCAAGGCCGCACGGCCGCAAAGCAACGGATTGGATAGGATGAAGGTATCTTAGGGCGGTTACAGAGTAGCGTTTTATACGAGCGTACGCGTACAGTCACCAGCAATTAAATGTCTGCTAGTGCACGAAAATACTAACGACCTTTTTTCCTACGTCCAGTTGACCTAAGTTTAAAATGTATAAATTGCGAAACTTGTAACGACATGTGTCCCACGTTTAGCTGACCTAAGTTTAAAAAGTCTACCGTACCGCGAAGAAATTCAAAGGTGTATGTGAAGTCCCCAATCCGCATTGGGCTAGCGTGGGGACTACCGTACGAAACTGATAATTTTATTTAACATCACGATTTTTGGTCGTTCATGAACTGTCAAAAGTGACGTTTCTTCAAATAAAAACGTCACTTTTGACACTTGCATGGATGGGATATGTCAGTGTCAAACAAGTGACTAAAGTGACGTTTTTTTTAGAAACGTCACTTGACACTTGTATGGATGGGATATGTCAGGGTCAAACAAGTGAGAAAGGTGACGTGTTTTTAAGAAACGTCACTCTTCACACTTGTGTGGATGGGATATGTCAGTGTCAAACAAGTGACAAAAGTGGCGTTTTTGAAGAAACGTCACTCTTGACACTTGTATGGATGGGATATGTCAGTGTCAAACAAGTGACAAAAGTGACGTTTTTTATGAAACGCCACTATTGACACTTGTATGGATGGGATATATCGGTGTCAAACAAGTGACAAAAGTGACTTTTTTTTAAAGTAACGTCACTTTTACATGTTGGATGGGATATGTCAGTGTCAAACAAGTGACAAAAGTGACTTTTTTTAAAGAAACGTCACTTTTGACATGTATGGATGGGCTATGTCAGTGTCAAACAAGTGACAAAAGTGACGTTTTTAAAGAAACGTCACTCTTGACACTTGTATGGATGGGATATGTCAGGGTCAAACAAGTGAGAAAAGTGACGTTTGTTTTTAAGAAACGTCACTTTTGACACTTGTATTGATGGGATATGTCGGTGTCAAACAAGTGACAAAAGTGACTTTTTTTTAAAGAAACGTCACTTTTGACATGTATGGATGGCATATGTCAGTGTCAAACAAGTGACAAAAGTGACTTTTTTATTTAAAGAAACGTCACTTTTGACATGTATGGATGGGCTATGTCAGTGTCAAACAAGTGACAAAAGTGACGTTTTTGAAGAAACGTCACTCTTGACACTTGTATGGATGGGATATGTCAGTGTCAAACAAGTGACAAAAGTGACGTTTTTTATGAAACGCCACTATTGACGCTTGTATGGATGGGATATGTCAGTGTCAAACAAGTGACTAAAGTGAAGTTTTTTTAAGATACGTCACTTTTGACACTTGTATGGATGGGCTATGTCAGTGTCAAAGAAGTGACAAAAGTGACGTTTTTTTTTTAAGAATCGTCACTTTTGACACTTGTTGACACTGATATATCCGATCCATATCGTTTCTATAACTAATATTTGACGTATCTCAACTGACCTAAGTTTAAAATGTATAAATTGTGAAATTTCTAACGACATGTGTCCCACGTTTAGCTGACCTAAGTTTAAAAAGTCTACTGTACCGCGAAGACATTCAAAGGTGTATGTGGAGTCCCCAATCCGCACTGGGCTAGCGTGGGAACTACCGTACGAAACTGATAATTTAATTTAATATCACGATTTTTGGTCGTTCATGAACTGTCAAAAGTGACGTTTCTTCAAACAAAAACGTCACTTTTGACACTTGTATGGATGGGATATGTCAGTGTCAAATAAGTAACTAAAGTGACGTTTCTTCAAAAACGTTACTTTTGACATGTATGGATGGGCTATGTCAGTGTCAAACAAGTGACAAAAGTGACGTTTTTGAAGAAACGTCACTCTCGACATTGACACTTGTATGGATGGGATATGTCAGGTCAGGGTCAAACAAGTGACAAAAGTGACGTTTTTGAAGAAACGTCACTTGACACTTGTATGGATGGGATATGTCAGGGTCAAACAAGTGAGAAAGGTGACGTTTTTTTAAAGAAACGTCACTTTTGACATGTATGGATGGCATATGTCAGTGTCAAACAAGTGACAAAAGTGACTTTTTTATTTAAAGAAACGTCACTTTTGACATGTATGGATGGGCTATGTCAGTGTCAAACAAGTGACAAAAGTGACGTTTTTGAAGAAACGTCACTCTTGACACTTGTATGGATGGGATATGTCAGTGTCAAACAAGTGACAAAAGTGACGTTTTTTATGAAACGCCACTATTGACGCTTGTATGGATGGGATATGTCAGTGTCAAACAAGTGACTAAAGTGAAGTTTTTTTAAGATACGTCACTTTTGACACTTGTATGGATGGGCTATGTCAGTGTCAAAGAAGTGACAAAAGTGACGTTTTTTTTTTAAGAATCGTCACTTTTGACACTTGTTGACACTGATATATCCGATCCATATCGTTTCTATAACTAATATTTGACGTATCTCAACTGACCTAAGTTTAAAATGTATAAATTGTGAAATTTCTAACGACATGTGTCCCACGTTTAGCTGACCTAAGTTTAAAAAGTCTACTGTACCGCGAAGACATTCAAAGGTGTATGTGGAGTCCCCAATCCGCACTGGGCTAGCGTGGGAACTACCGTACGAAACTGATAATTTAATTTAATATCACGATTTTTGGTCGTTCATGAACTGTCAAAAGTGACGTTTCTTCAAACAAAAACGTCACTTTTGACACTTGTATGGATGGGATATGTCAGTGTCAAATAAGTAACTAAAGTGACGTTTCTTCAAAAACGTTACTTTTGACATGTATGGATGGGCTATGTCAGTGTCAAACAAGTGACAAAAGTGACGTTTTTGAAGAAACGTCACTCTCGACATTGACACTTGTATGGATGGGATATGTCAGGTCAGGGTCAAACAAGTGACAAAAGTGACGTTTTTGAAGAAACGTCACTTGACACTTGTATGGATGGGATATGTCAGGGTCAAACAAGTGAGAAAGGTGACGTTTTTTTAAGAAACGTCACTTTTGACACTTGTATGGATGGGATATGTCGGTGTCAAACAAGTGACAAAATTGACGTTTTTTATGAAACGTCACTATTGACACTTGTATGGATGGGATATGTCAGGGTCAAACAAGTGAAAATGTGACGTTTTTTTAAGAAACGTCACTCTTGACACTTGTATGGATGGGATATGTCAGTGTCAAAAAAGTGACAAAAGTGACTTTTTTTTAAAGAAACGTCACTTTTGACATGTATGGATGGGCTATGTTAGTGTCAAACAAGTGACAAAAGTGACGTTTTTGAAGAAACGTCACTCTTGACACTTGTATGGATGGGATATGTCAGGGTCAAACAAGTGAAAATGTGACGTTTTTTTAAGAAACGTCACTCTTGACACTTGTATGGATGGGATATGTCAGGGTCAAACAAGTGAGAAAGCTGAATTTTTTTTAAGAAACGTCACTAATACACTTGTATGGATGGGATTGTCGGTGTCAAACAAGTGACAAAAGTGACGTTTTTTATGAAACGTCACTATTGACACTTGTATGGATGGGATATGTCAGTGTCAAACAAATGACAAAAGTGACGTTTTTGAAGAAACGTCACTTTTGACATGTATGGATTGGCTATGGCAGTGTCGAACAAGTGACAAAAGTGACGTTTTTGTAGGAACGTCACTCTTAGCACTTGTATGGATGGGATATGTCAGTGTCAAACAAGTGACAAAAGTGACGTTTTTGAAGAAACGTCACTTTTGACATGTATGGATGGGCTATGGCAGTGTCAAACAAGTGACAAAAGTGACGTTTTTGAAGGAACGTCACTCTTGACACTTGTATGTATGGATGGGATATGTCAGGGTCAAACAAGTGAGAAAGGTGACGTTTTTTTTATAAATATTGACTTTCAAAGTATTGTCATTAGGCTTTTTGAACGTAGCTATTTTGAGCGTAGCAATTTTAAAAGTATTGGTTAATTGTTATTTATTTTGATTTCTCGCAAAGCACTTGTTATTTTTCCAATATTTTTTTGATAACACGTGTTAAATAAACAGATAATTGTAGAAATATAACATTTTCGAGTGTAGGATGAATAAACATATTTTTTAAGCATAAAATAAAAAATAAAAAATCATAATAAATAGATCTCACGGTATCCGAGTGGTGCAAATTTCCATATCAATTGAGATTAATATTATGACCTAATCATCAAATTTTCGAATTGTGTAGGAATTTTTAAGTTACATTTATATCGATTATTTAAAAAAAAACTATAGATTGAGCTTACTGTACACAGCTCACAGGAAACTCTCGGGATTTCTTTGTTATTAATCATGAACTAACTTAAGACATATAATTGATACATTATCCCGACTGTATGACTTAGTCTGTATAGTGTTCTAGATATTGACCCTAGGGTCATTAATTTCATGAAGAGCTCAATTACGGTACTGGAGATAATCGTATCGTGGGCATCTGTAAACCCTAAATATTGATTAGAAAAAGCTTTCGAAACTGTACGAATTAATGCAAGCAAAATTTTTTCTTCCCCCGCCTATCTTGTAAGTCAAGTAAACCAGTGTAGTTTTCGGTAAAAAGTATACATTACAAAAACTAACGTTTTTTGAACATTTAACGCCACCATAATTGCATAGAAAACAGCAGAAGTTGCTAAACGGGCGAGGTGTTCAAAATTATCTTGACACGTCGCTCTTATTCTCTTAACCAATAAAGTCGCGTCAAGATCATTTTGAACACCTGGCCCGCTTAGCAACTTTTGCAGCTGACTGTACATAAAGCTACGCTATGCTAACAACAACGGAGGATGGCGACACAATATACGCATTCCTATAACCTATAAGTGACGCACGGTAAATAAGACTTCTAAGTAAGTGTAATCAGGCAGCAAAGAATCTGTAACAAGTGACTGTTTCCGTTGAAGCAATTAGCACTACACTCTGCTTGATAAACCTATTACGGCCTTAAATGCCTGAATTTATGGATGTTGACAAAAACGACACAGAGCAACTATTCAATTGGTCCTTGGCCCTTTGGCCTTTTCCCTTTTCTTGGCCACATATCTTACAAAATATCTACGTAATTTTTTTACTTATTTGTGTAATTTTTTTTAGCATAATAGGCTTGACTCACGATTATTTTTATTTGCCAAGAAAATGGGTGATTACCAAGGCTCGGAAAAACGCCCGTCATTTTGAAAACAAATCATAATTTAGGATCCATTTACGAGTCGAAAATGTTCGTTTACGGCAGCGGTCGGCAACCTGCGGCCTGTGTACCTGTCACTTGCGCCCCGCGAGCCTCCCTAGCTACTTTGTATGTAATATTGACAAACGATAATGTCCCGCGTCAACTTCGTTAACTACTATATGGCCCTTGGCTGCTAAAAGGTTGCCGACCGCTGGTTTACAGTATACGGATGTCTTTGGGGCATATTTTAATCGTCGGCATTGGTATAAAAAAGTCTGTGTTGTACGACTTGTACGGAATAGGGTAATGTTTTCAAAATGACGGGCGCTTTTCCGACCCTTGGTAAACCGAGTACCTACCTACTATTAAAAGTATTAAATCAATAACAAGTCAAGTGTGTGTATGACTCACAACTAGAAATGTACCTACTTCGTCACATCATCGGCGTGTGAGTGTGTATACATAGGTATACCCAAGTGGTGCGTGGCAGACCCTACGCCCATAAGGCCGCAATTAGATTATTATTTAAATGATCATATATAAATCTTGGGATCCTATTTGAAAGCAATCCAACAATTATGATCATGAACGCCTAATTTGTTAAAATTGTTGTTATTATAACATCTGTTAATGAAATATAAACAATTTTAACAAATTTGGCGTATACAATACAAATAGGATCCTATATACTTATGTATATATGATCATTAATTTATATGATAGTCTAATTGCGGCCTTAGTCACGTTGTAAAATCAGTTATTTTAAATGTCTAAGCTTGATGGGATGGCTTGATTGTGTGGAAGTAAACGGAACATGAAACAAAAATCTACATTACATTCAGCCTATTATTGTCGTTGTCCAACTATCCCTGCAAACATTATAATGCGAAAGTAGTAGTAGTAGTAGTAAAATACTTTATTGTACAAAAATAAACATAAAACATGAAAAAACACACATCGTACAAAGGCGAACTTATCCCTTTCAGGAATCTCTTCCAGTTAAACTTTGAGCAATTGAGGGAGAATTGGAAAGTAGGTAACTGTTTGTCTGTTAGGTACTTGTCACTTAAACCACTGAACCGATTAAGTTGAAAATTAGTAGGTACATACTTTTGAAGATATATAGGTAAACTACATAGTTTGAGCATGGGGAATTACATAGGATATTTTTATCACGGAAACCATCTTTCTATGCAGACGAAGTCACGTGCAGAATATAGATGAGAATAATAATAATAATAATAAACTTCTGGCTAAAATGGTTCCGATGCTCGCACTCGTGCTTGGCAGCACAATTTCAACAAGCCCTCGAGCTTGGTTCTCTCCCACCTTCCTTAACAACTGGTGTTACCTTCCTGCTCTATAAGTCCGGTAGTACCACGGAAGCGAAGAATTACAGACCCATCACGTGCTTACCTACACTCTATAAGCTCCTTACATCCATTTTGAGGACAAAAATCAACGCGCACATTGTCGCTAACAATATTTTGGCCCCCGCTCAAAATGGATGTAGGGTTGGGTCCCGTGGTACTATAGAGCTCCTCCTCATAGACATGACCATTTGCCAACAAATCCGGCGGAACAAGGAGGCCCTCTCAGCCGCTTGGATTGACTATAAGAAGGCCTATGATTCGGTGCCTCATTCATGGCTGGGGAGGGTCTTAGAGCTGTATAAAGTTGATGCAGCTTTGAGAGCCTTTCTAAGCGCGTGTATGAGGCAGTGGACCACAGTCCTTCGTCAACCAGGAAGCGGAGATGACCGCCCTGGCCCGCAGGATTTCATAAGGATTGAGCGAGGAATATTTCAGGGTGATAGTCTGAGTCCCCTATGGTTCTGCCTAGCTCTGAATCCCCTCAGCACCCTGCTGAAGGATTTGGGACTAGGTTGCCGGCTTCGGAGAGAGGGTGAAGTCATTTCTCACCTTCTGTACATGGATGACCTCAAATTATTTGCACCAAATAACCAAGACCTGAAGGAGCTACTGAAAACCACCGAAGTCTTCAGTAGTGCCATCAACATGGAGTTTGGTGTCGATAAATGTGCGGTTATGCATGTACAGCGGGGGAGGGTTGTAAATTCAACAAATTTACAACCTTCTGAGACAATGTCTTTCAGATCTATCTCTGAATCAGAAACCTATAAATACCTTGGTATGTCACAGTCGTTGGGTTTTGAGGACGAGGGTATTAGACGGTCGGTGAAGGAGCGCTTTTTCAGTCGGCTCACAAAAGTCCTTAACAGTCTTTTGTCAGGAGGCAACAAAGTGCGCGCCTTCAACGCCTGGGTAATGCCCCTACTCACATACTCCTTTGGCATACTAAGGTGGACTCAGACCGAGTTGGATGCCCTGGATCGGAGAGTCCGATCACTGCTCACCGCACATCGCATGCTACACCCACGCTCGTCAGTTATGAGATTGTACATTCCACGGAAATGTGGAGGCCGAGGCTTCCTAAACGCCAAGGATCTCCACAACCGCGAGGTGTACAATCTCAGGAATTATTTCCTTAACAACGAGTGTGGGATGCATCGTGATGTGGTGGCAGTAGACAGGAACCTCACGCCGCTCTCCTTGGCAAACGAGAACTGGCGCAAACCTGTGGTACTAAGTACTGCGGATCGCAAGGCGGCATGGGAGAGTAAGGTGCTACACGGGCGGTTCTACAAGGCCCTCACGGGACCCGATGTGGACCTGCTCGCGTCGGTGAACTGGTTACGATTCGGGGACCTCTTCGGAGAAACCGAGGGTTTTGCCTGTGCAATTGCGGACGAAGTAATGATGACGAACAACTATCGGAAATATATCCTGAAGGACGGTACGGTCGACATTTGTCGGGCATGCCGCCGTCCCGGAGAGTCACTCAGGCATATCATTTCCGGTTGTTCTCATCTTGCTAACGGCGAGTACTTGCACAGACATAATCTCGTAGCCAGGATTATTCACCAGCAGCTTGCTCTCCTATACGGCCTTGTGGACCGCGAAGTACCGTACTACAAGTATTCACCTGCGCCAGTTCTCGAGAATGGTCGTGCCACGCTCTATTGGGATCGATCTATCATCACTGACAGGACTATTGTAGCCAATAAGCCTGACATTGTGATAATAGATCGAGCGCAACGCCGGGCCGTGCTCGTTGACATCACCATCCCCCATGATGAGAATCTCGTGAAAGCCGAGAAGGACAAGTCCAGTAAGTACCTAGACTTGGCTCACGAGATAACCGCCATGTGGGATGTTGATTCGACGATCATTGTTCCGATAGTTGTTTCAGCGAACGGTCTAATAGCGAAGAGTCTCGACCAACATCTTGAGAGACTCTCGCTAGGTGGTTGGATCAAGGGCCAGATGCAGAAGGCGGTGATCTTGGACACGGCGCGGATAGTCCGCCGGTTCCTGTCTCTGCAGCCCTGACCACCGGTAGCTTGGGCCTTGCCCCGCTGCTGGCGGCACCCTAGGTTAGGTTTTTTATAATGTGTTTATATGTATTTTGTATTGTTTTTGTAAGTGTTTTTGTATTTTATTTTTATATCCATATTATAAAATAACCTAACCTAAGATCAGAAATAAATAAAGTGAATAATAATAAAAAAAAAACCCGCTGACACTGACAGACGTCCTTTTACATTTCTTTTCATAAATTATATTTTTACATGTGGTTTTTGCCCTAAAATACTGATAATTTACTCATGTGTGAATCGAGTTATTATTAAATCATGCGGACAATTGATATATTTCATTATAAACACTTCGACCATGGTATCGCACTTGCATAACTATCGTGTTGACAGTTGTCATACACCATCGGCAAAACTATATAAGAAATGATTACAAGGAGTCAAGCTAAAGCTAAAGCGGTAACAACAAGCGCACGCCCACCACCCCCGCCCGCCTCGTCCACTTCCTCGTCCGCATCGTCGTCAGGCGACGAGTTTGCAACGGCGCCTGACACAGACGGGTCCAGTGACGAGAGCGGGCCGCCGCCGCCGCCGCCACGACCACCTGCGCGACGAGGGCGGCCACCGCTGCCGGCACGCTTGGGGCCTGCGGGACATCCTGCCCCGCCCACGGCTCCCGCTGCCGGTGGTATAGTGCGACGCATGCGATGGACTCGAGAAATGAACGAGAATGTCATGCGCGCCTATTATGGGGCTACAGAGGGGGGAACACAGCTATCCGCCTATCGTTCAAGAATACTGCCTCTGTTTCAGGCTCTTGAACCCACCATCACCGTGTCGGAGCAGCGATTATCGGATCAGGTGCGCGTCATTCAGCGGCTAAAGCGGTTGGATGACTCGACACTTGACCGGCTTCGCCTGGAGGCTCTCTCTGCTTGCGCGGCCTCCACCTTGGCGCAGGACCCGCCCGCGACGTCGCCGGATCCGGTGCAGACACCCGACCAGGCACCGGGGGCACCGCGGGTGGATCTCAACGCCGACGAGGAGGAGATCGCGCAGAGTGTGAGTAGTACAGCCAATGAGCAATTGAGGAGGACTCTGGATGAGGCGATTACGCAGTATCGCTCCACGCCCAACACTAGGCCACGATTACCACGTTTGCCTATGAATAGACGCAATCTAGCGCTAATGGGAGCCCTAAACGCTTTACTAGAGCCATATCTGCGGACTAGTAAAGATTTAGATGATACGCACGCGATCATGTATTGCGGAGCCATCGCGGCGTGCCGTGTTGCACGAGTCAAGTTTCCGGACTCTGAACGTGCACCTAGGACCGACGGTGGTGCCCCCGCATGGCAAATACGGATCGAGCGACGTATCAGCTCTTTTAGGACTCTTATTGCAAAGCTGATCTGCTTTAGGGGGGGCAACAACCGCCCCCGAGTAATGCGCTTTGTGAATCAGGCGTTCGTGGGGACGGGTATTGAGCCCCGCGACTATATTGCCAATATCACGGAGCGCATCGACTTTCTTAAGCAGAAAGTCTATGCATGGGCAAACCGTATTCGCCGCTACAGAGAGCGTGTGGATCGATTCCAGCAGAATCGTCTTTTCCAGAGTGACCAAAGGAAGGTGTACCGAAAGTGGGAGGAAACCAACCTTCGTGAGTCCGACACGAGGCCGCCGGATCCTACTGTCATGACTGACTTCTGGCGTAGCATCTGGTCGGTGCCTGTTGGACACACCGAGGGGAGTTGGATGAATGTTGTCGAGCGTGAGTGCGAGTCCATCGAACCTATGGGGGTAGTCACTATCACCCCCGATGACGTAAGTTGTGCCATCCGCACGGCCCAGAACTGGAAAAGTCCTGGGCCGGATGGATTGCACAACTTCTGGCTAAAATGGTTCCGATGCTCGCACTCGTGCTTGGCAGCACAATTTCAACAAGCCCTCGAGCTTGGTTCTCTCCCACCTTCCTTAACAACTGGTGTTACCTTCCTGCTCTATAAGTCCGGTAGTACCACGGAAGCAAAGAATTACAGACCCATCACGTGCTTATCTACACTCTATAAGCTCCTTACATCCATTTTGAGGACAAAAATCAACGCGCACATTGTCGCTAACAATATTTTGGCCCCCGCTCAAAATGGATGTAGGGTTGGGTCCCGTGGTACTAAAGAGCTCCTCCTCATAGACATGACCATTTGCCAGCAAATACGGCGGAACAAGGAGGCCCTCTCAGCCGCTTGGATTGACTATAAGAAGGCCTATGATTCGGTGCCTCATTCATGGCTGGGGAGGGTCTTAGAGCTGTATAAAGTTGATGCAGCTTTGAGAGCCTTTCTAAGTGCGTGTATGAGGCAGTGGACCACAGTCCTTCGTCAACCAGGAGGCGGGGATGACCGCCCTGGCCCGCAGGATTTCATAAGGATTGAGCGAGGAATATTTCAGGGTGATAGTCTGAGTCCCCTATGGTTCTGCCTAGCTCTCAATCCCCTCAGCACCCTGCTGAAGGATTTGGGACTAGGTTGTCGGCTTCGGAGAGAGGGTGAAGTCATTTCTCACCTTCTGTACATGGATGACCTCAAATTATTTGCACCAAATAACCAAGACTTGAAGGAGCTACTGAAAACCACCGAAGTCTTCAGTAGTGCCATCAACATGGAGTTTGGTGTCGATAAATGTGCGGTTATGCATGTACAGCGGGGGAGGGTTGTAAATTCAACAAATTTACAACCTTCTGAGACAATGTCTTTCAGATCTATCTCTGAATCAGAAACCTATAAATACCTTGGTATGTCACAGTCGTTGGGTATTGAGGACGAGGGTATTAGACGGTCGGTGAAGGAGCGCTTTTTTAGTCGGCTCACAAAAGTCCTTAACAGTCTTTTGTCAGGAGGCAACAAAGTGCGCGCCTTCAACGCCTGGGTAATGCCCCTACTCACATACTCCTTTGGCATACTAAGGTGGACTCAGACCGAGCTGGACGCCCTGGATCGGAGGGTCCGATCATTGCTCACCGCACATCGTATGCTACACCCACGCTCGTCAGTCATGAGATTGTACATCCCACGGAAATGTGGAGGCCGAGGCTTCCTAAACGCCAAGGATCTCCACAACCGCGAGGTGTACAATCTCAGGAATTATTTCCTTAACAACGAGTGTGGGATGCATCGTGATGTGGTGGCAGTAGACAGGAACCTCACGCCGCTCTCCTTGGCAAACGAGAACTGGCGCAAACCTGTGGTACTAAGTACTGCGGATCGCAAGGCGGCATGGGAGAGTAAGGTGCTACACGGGCGGTTCTACAAGGCCCTCACGGGACCCGATGTGGACCTGCTCGCGTCGGTGAACTGGTTACGATTCGGGGACCTCTTCGGAGAAACCGAGGGTTTTGCCTGTGCAATTGCGGACGAAGTAATGATGACGAACAACTATCGGAAATATATCCTGAAGGACGGTACGGTCGACATTTGTCGGGCATGCCGCCGTCCCGGAGAGTCACTCAGGCATATCATTTCCGGTTGCTCTCATCTTGCTAACGGCGAGTACTTGCACAGACATAATCTCGTAGCCAGGATTATTCACCAGCAGCTTGCTCTTCTATACGGCCTTGTGGACCGCGAAGTACCGTACTACAAGTACTTACCTGCGCCTGTTCTCGAGAATGGTCGTGCCACGCTCTATTGGGATCGATCTATCATCACTGACAGGACTATTGTAGCCAATAAGCCTGACATTGTGATAATAGATCGAGCGCAACGCCGGGCCGTGCTCGTTGACATCACCATCCCCCATGATGAGAATCTCGTGAAAGCCGAGAAGGACAAGTCCAGTAAGTACCTAGACTTGGCTCACGAGATAACCGCCATGTGGGATGTTGATTCGACGATCATTGTCCCGATAGTTGTTTCAGCGAACGGTCTAATAGCGAAGAGTCTCGACCAACATCTTGAGAGACTCTCGCTAGGTGGTTGGATCAAGGGCCAGATGCAGAAGGCGGTGATCTTGGACACGGCGCGGATAGTCCGCCGGTTCCTCTCTCTGCGGCCCTGACCACCGGCAGCTTGGGCCTTGCCCCGCTGCTGGCGGCACCCTAGGTTAGGTTTTTTATAATGTGTTTATATGTATTTTTTATTGTTTTGTAAGTGTTTTTATATTTTACTTTTATATTCATATTATAAATCACCTAGCCTAGAGAGTTCAAGTAAATAAAGAGAATAATAATAAGTCCAGCAAGTACCTAGACTTGGCTCACGAGATAACCGCCATGTGGGATGTTGATTCGACGATCATTGTCCCGATAGTCGTTTCAGTGAACGGTCTAATAGCGAAGAGTCTCGACCAACATCTTGAGAGACTCTCGCTAGGTGGTTGGATCAAGGGTCAGATGCAGAAGGCGGTGATCTTGGACACGGCGCGGATAGTCCGCCGGTTCCTCTCTCTGCAGCCCTGACCACCGGCAGCTTGGGCCTTGCCCCGCTGCTGGCGGCACCCTAGGTTAGGTTTTTTATAATATGTTTATAAGTATTTTGTATTGTGTTTGTAAGTGTTTTTGTGTTTTATTTTTATATCCATATTATAAATTAACCTAACTTAAGATGATAAATAAATAAAGAGAATAATAATAATAACATTTATTTCAGACAGAGCCCATACAATTTTGTTAGTGAAACTTAAAACTAATTATTAATTTATTAACTAGCACAAAATTTAAAATTTAAAACAATAAATAAAAATATAAGTATACATTTTAAAACAATTTAAAACAATAAATAAAAATATAAGGTACATACCGTCAGCAGTGTTTGACAACATGCATGGACGTCCACCGGGCTAACATAGGGTTGTCCCAGCGGTTTGCAAACACGCTCAGAATGCGGTTGGGACTGTCGCGCAGACGGGCCATGAGCGAGGCACACCTTTTCCTCATGACGGCCGCAAAGCCGTCTGTCCTTGCTTCGGCAAACATGCCAGAGGCGCTACAGTGTCGCGGCAGCCCCATTAGCACCCGGAACGCGTTATTGTATTGGACGCGAAGGTCGCTGTACGCTCTTTGCGTATAATTGACCACATGAGTAGAACGATACACAGAAGGCTTTAAAGAGAGTGATCTTAACTTTTTCTGTGCATCGCGCAAACCTGCGGCCCAACATATTGCATCGAACGGCCAACGACCTTCGCTCCCGTTCAACGTCCAAGTTGTCTTTTAAGTCTTCGGTGACCCAGTGACCCAAATATTTAAATTGGCTAACTTGCTTTAAAGGCACACCTGTTAATGAAATTGCTGGTAGCGTGTAGGTTTTGGTACCTGCCTTAAAAACCATTATTTCACTTTTGGTAGCATTATATTTGAGTCCATGGGCCACCGCATAACTTTCACATATTGCCAGAAGGCGCTTGAGGGCCCCAATCGAAGGACTCAGCAGTACCATGTCATCAGCATAACTAATGTTATTGACACAAACACCGTCAATATGACATCCGACTTTGGTACTGCTGAGCTCCTCCATTAACCCGTTCATATACAGGTTAAAGAGCCGAGGTGAGGTTAACCCGCCCTGCCTCACCCCGCACTCCAACCCATACTCTTCCGACAGAGACCCTGCCCACCTGACACTATTCTTCTGATGGTTATACCAATAACTCATAAGAGATGTAATTTCACAAGGTAAGGTCGTCTCATTACTTATCTTGTCCCAGAGTACGTCGTAAGACACAAGGTCGAAAGCTTTCGACAAATCTAGGTAACATGCAAACACCGGTGTTCTGCCTTTAGTATAATATTGGACAGTCTGTTTGAGGCACAGGATAGCACTTTCCGTCGACAGCCCCGGCCTAAAACCAAACTGTGCATCATTAAGACGGAAGTGCTGCTCCAAGTGACCATCCAACACACTGTCCAATACCTTGGCTACAATAGTTGCCAACGATATTGGCCTGTAATTTGAAACCTCAGTAGCATCGCCGGTTTTATTTTTAATAACTGGGACAACAGTGGTGCGCATGAGGTCATCGGGTAGGTACGAGTGTTTCAGACATAGGGTATAAAATAATGCAAGAACCCTAGGCAAATGCGCACCAGCATGCTGCAGATGTTCAATGCTGAGGCCGTCGTGTCCCGGTGACTTACCTCTAACCATGTTTTTAATAACATCCGTTATTTGACTAGCCGTGATGATAAGGGTTTCCCCCGGTATACCGGCATCAACATTGAACACCCGCGTGGGAGGCCCTAACGGGGATTGTACTCTGAAATGTCGCCGAAAAAGGTTAGCAATATCTTTCGGGTCATGAGCTCCGGCGACGCTCACAGGAAGGCCAAACTTGTGGTTATGTTGATTCACAGCTTTCCAAAACTGTCCGAAGTTTTTATTTGAGTGGTGCTCAGCAATCATGTCACATTTTATTTGCTGTTCATTGTTTTGACACCACTTCAATTTTGCCTTGAAAACCTTTCGGGAATCGCGCATCTGTTCATAAATATGCCCAGATGACGGTTTTCCGTGCAGAACCCAATTTTGAAAAAACAGTCTAGCCTTACCGTGAGCCTCACGGACATGACGGTTCCAACCCGTTACCTGTCTCTTTCTAACGGACTTCTTAATACTACTAGATCTTTTTGCAGCATCAGTCAGAGTACAGATAATATCGGAGTACATTTTCTTTAATAGCTCCATATGATATTTGTTACCACATATTCCATTGCTACAGTTGCAAAATTCAGCCTGAAAGTCAACATTTTTTAGCTTTGTGTTACACAGATTCTCATATAATGATCAAATAGGTGTTTTCTTAAGTCTCTTATAATGTCAGCTGTGTATACCTACTCATGCATGGCTACATAATCATGACCTCGAACCGATTTGACTCCACGTATCACATGCTTCCAATGACATATCACGAGTGTGCAAGACTCAATTGAGACAAAGGTGACAAAACATGTTGTTTAGTTCTCGGATTTTATTGAAGTAGGAAGATGTTAAGGATGACTCACACTAAACCGAGCCGGGGCCGGGTCGGAGCTTCCGGCGCTTGTTTTCTATGGAAAGCACCACGTCCTCCGATCTGCCGTCATAGAAATGTACCTACATGTCAGACGCCTCGGTCCGGGCCCGCCCCGGTCTAGTGCGAGTCATCCTTTATGATGTTGACATGATGAGGCATCTTCCTCATACGCATATAGGACAGGTCAGGTAATTGAATCAATGAATGGAGTAGGTAGGGAATTGGTCGTATCGTATATTATTGCCTGCTCCTCCCTCGGCATGTAACTGGCGTGAAGTGACGCAGAATAGGACGGGGTGGCGCTCTCTTATGTCAGAAGCCAAGATCCTTTTTGGGTCACTGAGCCAGTGATGTATTATACATAACATAGTGTATTGAAAGTATATTCAGAGCTAGGAAAACATGCTACTACCTACCTATATACTTCGCAAATGGCAGTTTCAAATTGTTTTTTTTTTTTTGATGGAATAATTTTTGAAATTGAACTTGAACGAAAGAAAAAGGAATTGTCGGAATTCCACTTGTGATTGTAAACTTTTTCTCATACGATTCCACATTTTCTCACTTAGGTGAAACGTTATGATTTTTTTTAAAGAGAATACGCTATAGTGCTTACATTTTTTAAGTACCTATCTCATGATTTTGCTCTCAACATTAAGCACAGTGAAACTGCTATCGAAGAATGCTGTTTTTTTATAGAAATTGGTTTTCTCAAATGCCTTCAGGACGCTGGTTCGATTCTAGCCCTGGGTACCAGAGGCCTCAGTAACTTTTTCTTCTGTATATGATATCCAGTTTTAGTTTATCATCATTGCCACCCGGCCAAACAAGACATCCGCACCCGGCCACAATAATTTCGTCATATAAGTAAAGCTGTAGTATATCACGTTCCCACATTATGGCTCCTCTACACGATGGGCCAACGCCGGCCACTCCAAGGGGCGAATTTATGCGTTAGAGGGAGCAAGTGATATTGCTATCTCATTCTACCGCATGGCTGCGTCCCTTGGAGTGGCCGGCGTTGGCCCATCGTGTAGAGGAGCCATTATACCACGATCCCGACTATCGGTTCGTCCGGCCTGGGAACGAAATCATAAAATACCCGATAGTCGGGTTTTCGGTACTAAATGTGTTAAATTGCACAGAGAAAGATTCACAATCATAGGTCACAACTTATGATTGTGAATCTTTCTCTGTGCAATCTACAGCCGTCGTTCAATAATCATTCGATTGTCTTCGATAACAATGGACACACTAAAATGCAAGGTACATAACAACAATCAAACATTATCGATGCATAAATTATTGTGTGCATATCCGTCTGCTAAAGAAATTAAAAAAAAATTGAAAAAAACGGAATGGATGCAGAGATTCAAACTCGCGACCGTCTGGGGGTCCAGTTAATTAAAAGTATTGGTTGTTCAAGTGAGCCATGCTATCAAACGGTGAATCTTGTTCCCAACATCTAGTAACACAGAACACTCTAGCTAGTACAGTTAGCAGCAGAAGTTGCAAAGCGGGCGAGGTGTTCAAATTATCTTGACACGCTCTTATTCTCGAATAAAGTCGCGTCAAGATCATTTCGAACACCTCGCCTTAGCAACTTCTGCTGCTGACTGTACCTAAAAGAAAGAACACTTTTTAACTATATTATCGTTTTACTACCTTAATTGGTTCTAGAGATGCGATTTATTAGACAGGAAATACCTACAATACGTTTCCTACAAAAATGTAACTGTACGCACAACAATGTATCGATTCCGTACCAAGATTGCTCATAATTGTAGGAACTTTATCTCAACTCACTTCACTACTAAAACGCTGTAACTCAAATAATGCCCTTTTTGCGTGACAGAACAAGGTAGACGTTGAAAGGAATTCCTACAAAAACTGATGTAATTTAATTACAATTCATAATTGCATCGTTTGTATGGGCGTGTGGGCACAAAGTGCTTCCTAACGTTGGTATTGTATGCAGATATCCTGCTGCGATTTAAAAACTAGCTAATTTGAACCTTAATTAGCTAATCCCACAGCAAGATTTCGTGTAACACGTTGAAATCCTTTGATTTGATAAAGTAACTATTGCAAATGATATTAATAAACAGTAGGTTAGGTTAAACGCTTAATAAGCGTGAAATAAAACGCAAGAACATTAAAAAAACTTACCTAATATTGATGAAATCTCGATTTATCTTGCCATAATTTTTTCACAATTCTCGCCATTCATAAAGTACTCCTATTTAAAAAAAATCTTTCAGATGTTTCATATTATACATCGCTTATTCTTACTGATTCCAGGGCCAGTGTTAATACAAATCTGCCCATCCTTCTTTAACTAGCACCAACTTTCAGGTCTATATCAATTTTTAACAAGCAGATACGTCTGCGAGCGATATTCCAAATTTTTATATTAAAGGTAAGTAGGCGTCCGTAGCTCAATTGGTTAAGAGCAACACACGGGATGCGGGTTCAAGTCCTGCCGGAAGCGTAACTTTTTCCATTTTTTCCTTTATTAATATAAAATTTTTCAGGTCTATATTTTTATTTCCTGTTTTCCCTAACTCTTCCTATTTTATTCGCATAATATAAAACCATAATCAAAACCTTGCATTGTCAAAATCCGGGTCATCCGGAAGAACGGCAAAACCAAAAAATCAATGCAGACGCTATGAGCTTTATTGTGTTCACAGAGAGTGTAATATTGTTTGACCCCGTGGGATGTAAACGGATATTCTGTAACATAATGGTCGACCAATTAGAGTGGTGCATGGCTGACTGCGTGTGCAATTATAGGGTTACCAAAAATATCATAGTTCCATTATTTCGTATTTGGAGCCAGCCAGGAGTTTTTTTAAATATCCTCGATGCTAATACGATAGTGCGATTGGCCAATTTCTAGAATAGGGATGTTGACAATTTTTTGGAACTGGTTTTATTTTGTAGATAGACACGTAATAATTACAGAATAAAATATTAAAAAAAAATATTCATTAATTTTGAATAAAAAAACATGTACAATAAGTTTCGTGTTTAAATTTCGCGCCTAAATGCTCCAAACTGCTTAACTTAACACACTGCCGCATCGGACAGCGACCTTCTTTCTCGCTCTAACTTATAGCTGCGTCCTTAACGCACCACCTTACACACTATCGATTCGTGCGCCGCACCGCACCAAGATCGCGTTTCGGTACGATAATCTGTAGACACTTAGGCAGGTTTTATAACTTGTCTTTGGTGATTCCACTGTGATTACGTCACGCGCTCCGATTGGCGTTTGCAGTCACGTGATACTGGGCATTATTTTAAATACTTTTGATTATTTTTAATTAATTTATTACGCATATTTACACTTGCAAAATATGATTTTCCGCGTTCTAATATTCCCTGCTATGGTAAAAACATAACATGTTATATATTCGCGATTCATGTCAACATCCCTATTGTCTACCCATTCAGCCTGCTAAGTTAGTTTTTTTGTGAATCGCACGAACCTAACCGCTGCCCTCATTTTAAAACGACATTATGAAATAGGTAACATGAAAATTCACATCAGTCACATGAATGAAATATATGTCAATATATTTTATTTATATCGGTAGTTTTCGTTGCTAGAAATATAAGAAATTTAGAGCGAGTAGAAGTTTTACATTACAAGACAAAAGAGAAAAGTAGCTCTTTATAACCTTAACTTTGATAGTTAAAAGAAGAAAAAACTTTTATTTTTGCGTAGATAACTCAATATCGATTTCGTAATGTGTTAACATTTGTTTGACACTGACATGAAACGAATAATAACCCTTTATGAATAAATCGTCGGAATAGGCAACCCTGTAGAGTTGCAGATGATCGTGATGTGCGATTCATGACCACGTTACATCATGGTCGCTCCACATCCGACATTAGCGGGTCGCCAGTGCAGCGGGCGTTCAAATTACAAATTAATATCTGGGAGAATAAAAACTCAAAAATTCCCGTTTTCCCAGAGATAAGACCTAGCTAGATCGATTTTTCGCCCCCGAAAACTCCCATATAGACTCCCATTAGACGACCGGTCTGGCCTAGTATGTAGGGTAGTGAACTAGTGACCCTGCCTGTGAAGCCGCGGTCCTGGGTTCGAATCCCAGTAAGGGCATTTATTTGTGTGTTGAGCACTGATATCTGTTCCTGAGTCATGGTTGTTTTCTATGTATTTATTTGTATATTATATCTATCGTTGTCTGAGTACCCACAACACAAGCCTTCTTGAGCTTACCGTGGGGATTAGTCAATTTGTGTAAAAATGTCCATTACTGTTTATTACTGTTTATATAGCAAATTTCATCAAATCGTTAGAGCCCATATTTAATTACACAAACGGGTCTTCCGCGATATAATTTCATTGTTTTACCTTAAATTCCGAGGTTTCAGCTGAGTTGCACGGTGCATCAGCCGTGGCCACGGAAAGACTGACGTCCCAGCAAATGTGAACGGAGATGGTGAAAATTAGTTTTCCCATGGCTGTTATTCACGACCTGGTGTGGCGATAATTTTATGCGTGTTGGGGCAGAAATTGTATTTTCAGTTGAACCCATTAAGACGAAACAGGAGCTGAGATTTAAATATTTTAGGTAAATATACCCGTCTCGCTAACGGAAGCGGCTCCTAAAACTAGTGCGATAAGGACAAGGCGAAAAATCGTGCGTAAAAATCACAAAAATCGAGGTTTTGTACTCGACTGTTTCCTCCTCCAAAACTTAACCAATTGTAACCAAAATTGGGGGGGGGGGGGATTTGGAGATCTAAATGATTATGAAATTATCTGTGTCGGACCGTTTTGCTTTTTTGGCTAATTGATATCAGTTTTTAATAACATGCCTCCTATTGCGGCATAGTCAATTAGGCCATTTCGGCCATTTTTGAAGGGTTCTAGCGCCTTATAAAACAAAAATATAAAAAAAAGCAAAACGGTCCGACAGAGATATATTGACAATATTAATCCCATCAAAAACATTACATGTAAAAAGGTGCAAGTCTCGCAACGCTTTTACTACAAAAAAGTTTTGAGATGTAATGTGAAACCAAATCGGTTATTTTAATCAGTGCCAGAGGGTGTTAAAACCGTATCAATAAGATATCTTTAATTTGTAATACATACGTATAATGACTTGGCCATCGCACGGATGCATAATGACAAAAGGATCATCGTCACCTATAATTCTAATTGAACATAACGCTAGCGCTAATTGCAGCTTAAGCATTACACATTTACGAGTACGGTACGAGTAAAGCATTATGTGCGATTGCCAAGTCATTATATGTATTACAAATTAAAGATATCTTATTGATACGGTTTTAACACCCCCTGGCACTGATTAAAATAACCGACTTGGTTTCACATTACATCTCAAAACTTTTTTGTAGTAAAAGCGTTGCGAGACTTGCACCTTTTTACATGTAATGTTTTTGATGGGATCTCATCTCTTTTTGTAGGCAGTCCTTCTTTTCGGGTACTCATACCCATACTATGTATACACATATCATAACTAAACATATCTTCATTCAGACTCACATCGTACATCGTAGTGTACCTTTACTTTACCTACTATTTGTAGGAACTGCAACAGTAACTTTGTAATATCATATATTTATATGGGATTACAAACTTACTTATGAAGTTCTTAAATCTTTAAAACGTGACTGATATTGCAATATTTTTAGGTTTACCCTTTATGTGGCCATTAAACCCTAACTCTGTACCAAATTTTAGCTCTCTGAGTTTATGGGAAGTACTAATTCTATTCTGATGATCATGAGTGAATGAATGAGTGTCATAAATGAGAAACTTTGCTTTCGCTTAACTTCGGAACTAAATGACCTACAGACTTGAAATTTTGGATTTTAAGTATGTGATTATAGCTTACTGGATGACGAAAATTTCTGCGTTCTGGTCTTATCCAGAGGTTCTCAAATAGGGGCCTGAAAATGCGGCGAAATGGTTCCAGTAAAGGATGGTACGGCAGTGTTTGCTTCGCGCTCGACTTGGCGGGGGCACTGCCGTGCCCCCAGATCTGTGTTGAAAAAATCATTGCTCTAGCTTCAAAACCCACGGAAGAAACAGTCGAGTACGTTTGTATGGAGAAATGACCACTCCTGTTGGCTCTTAAAAACATGTTGCTGATTTCATGTGACTTACTTCACAACAAGTAGGTATTAGGCACAGCCCGCAATTAGGCAGGTTAGATCACAATCCACATCGTAATGATTAATGTTACCATCTGATGTAAAATCCATTGTAATTTGTAAGTGATAAGAAATACAATGTCATGGTAGTTACATCATGTGAACAAGCATGCGGTTGCTCCGATCAAATGATAGCTTACTTTCAGTTTTCACCCGATTACTGTAGATTATTTTACGTTAGTTTTAAAAGAATACTATGTTAATCAAATGTTAATTTAAGTCTAGGGTTGAAGATGAAGTCATAAGAATATCTAGTATAACCTTTCTAGAAAATTAGGCCTCATATTTATTTAGTTATATGTTAGTTTTAATTTAGTTTTTATTATTGTACTTATATCATTTATTTTTAAATTGAACTAAACTTCTCTCATGGGCTTCAAAGTTTGAAATTGAGATTATCGTTAGCAGACGTTTCTGCTAAGTAAATTAATCATTGTATGAAAGTTATTATTGATAAAAGCCATATTAATGATTAAAACCGGGAAAGGAAACTAGGAAGAACACAATAACCTGCTCAACCATATGCGGATACTTTAGTAGTACAGTCGGCGTCAAAAGTTACGGACACACACACACACATACCCTACATGCATAACTCTTATACCTTGTTGTTCTGCATATAGAGATTTACCTGCTTCTTATATGCTATTAGATAATGGATAATGGATGGAATGGATGGATAGATACTTTTGGTGCTGACTGTGCCTACTACTTAAGCAGGATATTTGTTAAACATACTTAATGCATATGGATATATTATGAATATACATGAATATACATCGTTTCTCTCCTTTATCAATATTTCAAGATCGTATAATCTTATCTGTCGTTGCAACTTCTATTGAGGACTGAGGTTCGTATTGGCATATCCGATAATATGATCAGTCGAAGTACTGATATAGTAGTTTATGCAACAGTGATATAATAAGGGTTCTTAAAATTCAAGGGTCGAAGTTACAAAACGAGACGTAGTCGAGTTTTGTAAAAAAAGACCCGAGAATTTTAAGAACCAATTATGAGCTGTTGCATACATTACTTTTTCTATGACAGCTGCAGCAAAAAAAAAAAAAAAAAAAATATTGAGTTATTATTTAAAAAAAAAAGAGTTATTATTGTAAATGAAAACATACCTCTTTCAATCAAGATGATCGGAACTTGTATCTTTAAAAAAAATAAAGCAGTTGTATTATACTCATAAGATGACTGCTAGCAGTCATCTTATGAGCCTATAGACAAAGCATTCAAATGACATTGCTTTAGATATCACTGTCAGTCATTTAATTGACACATTTAAGTGCTGGAGTAGAAAAAATATCTTAATGTAGTGTATTACTTTGCAATCTGTGTGCAAGATTTAATTAGTTGTGCTGGTCGAGGTCACTGGGGGCAAAAGAGCTGGCAGCTTCCTCGCTCAACGAATAAGCGTTGCAATTGAGCGAGGAAATGCAGCCAGTATCTTTGGCAGTATACCCCGAGCCCTCTTTAAATACATACATTTTTAGTTTTTTAAGTAGTAGTTCTAGTTTTGTAGGCGGTAGTTTTAGTTTTAGGTTACTTTTATTGTTAGTTTATACATATACTAATGTTGAAATCTCACTAAGATTTGGATAATTTAAACAAAATTGGCAAAGGGATAAGATACTTTGTAGTATAGCGTGCTAACCCAACCTTGGTACAGACCTTCCGATACAAGGATACACGCATGGGCGCGCTGCACGTCCACATACAATATGGATATTTGCTATGGTATTAACAGTGGAATTTCCGTATCTTTGCCCTTCATGACTTCAAACACATTCTCACTTACAATATAGACTTTGTGTAAAGGACATAAGATCGGAATTACCGTATCGTTGACTTTAGATTTATGCCCGATTGGCTTCAAAAGTCTCTGGTCACTTTAGCAAAAGTTTACAAGAAATAGGGCTTGTCAACATATGTGACGTCCCACGGATAAAGGTACCTTATGGCCATTGGCGCTTACGCTATTATTAACGCCGCTCCGCCGCCGCGCGCTATTATTAATGCGGCGCTATGCGTGTAAGTGCCATAAGGTACCTTTTGCCGTGGAATGTCACATATTATCTGACTGGGACGTCACCATAGCCTCCTAAAGCCCAGTCATGCAAATACAAAAACCCAATTTGCCACTGAAACTTGAACCTATAGTGCAGGGAAAAGAGTTGGTTTTTATTTGTTTGAAAATTTAACGAAACAAGAAATTCAACTCTGTTCCAATTGAATAAGGTTTAAATTTCACCGAACTGAAGAATAGGTACTATAGGTAGATCCTCGGGCTTTAGGAAGATAGTCTTTGGCTATGATCAAACCTCAGGAGGGGCAGAGTAAAGGTTACAGCGTAATCCATGGCAGTAATATAGGGGACAAGCTGCTGAATGTATTAAGTAACTTAAGTATGTATATATAGGTATGTTGTGAAAAAAGTTTGCCTGTGATAAACTAGAGAAAGACTCTAAACCTAATGATGGTTCGTTAAATTAAAGAGCTAGATGTATTCGTATTTCTATCAAAGAAAATGTCCTTTTGGTTGGTATGTCACTCACGTCTATTATGACGTGTATTAACAGTATTAAGCTTTAGGTAGGATGGTATTCCATCTGTCCAATATGCATTTCGTCTCACTCTCTCATTAAGCAATATGTGAGACGCTGGACCAAGATATTGGACAGACGGAATACCATCCATACACAACCCTAGAATGATAATTATACTATGACTGCTATGAATTAGGATGAAACTTACATCTGTCGAACATCAGTTTTGTTAGACACTGGAATTCCTGAATGAAGAAATAGAATCAATCTATACTGTCTGAGTATCTATCTGTGTGAAATAGAGCATGACGGAATCCCGACGGGTTCCTCATGATAGTTCCAGGTGGGTGCGCGCGCGCCGCTTGTCACTGTCAAGCGGGATCTCACTTTTTACGTCGATATAGTCAGCTGTCAATGTGGATTTTTTAGTGAAGCTGAGCGTTCTTTTCAATTCGTTATTTCGATAAAGTGTGTAAATGTAAAATGTGTCTTGGTAGCCTAAGAAACAATTCCGTTATGGACCAGTACACAGAAAAGACAGTTAATTTTATTTAGTTTTTATTTTGTGAGTTTTCATGTCCATAAAGAACATAAATAAAAAAGGTATAGGTACATTAAGTTATGTTATAGGTACTAGCGACCCGCCCCAGCTTTGCACGGGTTAACAAATTATACATAAACCTTCATCTTGAATCACTATATCTTTTTAAAAAATCCGTTGCGTAGTTTTAAAGATCTAAGCATACATAGGGACAGACAGACAGTGGGAAGCGACTTTGTTTTGTACTATGTAGTGAAGACATCAATATTACACAAATCGACCTAGTCCTCTAATAGGCAAGTTCGAAAGCTTAAGCTTTCTTGTATATGTGTAAATGATAGAAATTATATAGATACTTATAAAAAAATACTAACCTATTTCCCTTATTCATAAAATTTTACAAGCCTCAATTAGTTAATTTATGTTTTATCCCTTTCTTACAAGTACATAAGTCAAAATGTCAGATTAAGACCAACGATAATTAGATTAATTAGCTTATTGAATTCTAACGCGCTTACGAATAACGCCAATAGGAAATAAATTATAAATTATACATTCGCGTTTCGCTTTTACTCAGTCAATTACATAACCAAATGCCAGATATAGTTTGACATAATTTTCCTACGGTTATTCTGGTTCCATAGACTGGCCGCGAGTGCTTGTACATTAGTCGCGCCTGAACAAACATCTATGTTGCGGAACTCGGAACCTAGACCTTTATGTAACGGGTAGGTACTTGCACAGTTATGACTTAATATAAATTCAAAGTTTATACATATACCTATATATATATATATATATATATATATGTCGGAGCGAGACACCAGAAGGACGTATTGCAGTATTACAGTTCATAGCTTTAAACGCCTGTATAAAATCGATTAGCAATGTTTGGCTACATATTATTTGCTTGTAACGGAATCATAAAGTTGCGTAGAGAGTAACGCCACCATCTATTGGCGTATTGATGAACTAAGATGACAGGTAGAAGGCTTTGGAACGTCAAGAGGGGTATCTTGAGTGAACGTAGGCACGAGCAGGCATTTTTGTCGTTATGTTGGTAGACTGGTCAGGCAGGTTTACCAACTTGAATTGGAGGCGGGAGCGGTTGGCTCCGCCGCTGGAACTGGCTTCTTTCTTCTTGATCGGACCGCGCTAGAGATCGGACGTTAGCCAAGCTCGTGCCTAATTCGCTACGTTCCTGAAGGCTTATACCTGAAGGATTATTCTGAAAGTTTATAGATTCTCACTTTCTTTAACCGTTTATCTAAGTGTTTTATTCCAAGTGTTATTTTGATTTCTTATGTGCCATTAGAAGCTTACTTTTGTAAAATAAAGATTTGAACGGTTTCATGTGATCTTTTTATTTTGAATTTAACCAGTCAACATTCTAATAGCAATTAGTTCTTTTCATCATTTAGTACTGAAATATTAGTAGGCACTAGTATGGTTAATGAGTCCGAATATTTATTTCATGCGTTGGTAGCATACCTACTATTTTGGCTGTGAAGTAATACATCTAGGTACTACCCCCACGCGCCCACCGCCATCGGGACCATCCGTCCCCGACATCAGCAAGTGGGATAGATGCGGAGTTTCATGTATTGCTTACACAGCCACCTGGGAGCGTGGTGTATTTCTGGTGACCTACATTCCATAATCTGGACACGTGGTAAGGTAAGCTCACGTGTCTAACCTTCATTGAAAGGTGAGTGTAATTCATTGTTATTTGGTGAGAATTATTGTGAAATTGTGAATTATTATTGGGGCTATCGAACAGAGTGGTCGTGACGTGACGTCATCTCTGGGATCGTTATGTTTCTTTGTAATTAATTTTTGTAATCCATTTAAATCGAAGCGATCTTGAGTTATTTTGATTTTAAATCCATACTGTTAATTAAAACCAAGTATTAGCTATCACGACGTGATATTATTTTATCGTTCACATATGAATCTACCCTCAATAATTGATTTGAAAATACAATTAATTTTTAAAATCCATTTAAATCTAAGTTTGGTATGAAATCCATATTGTTAATTAAAATCCAATATTGGCTGTCGCGACGTGATATTATTTCATCGCTCACTTGTGAATCTACCCTCAATAATTGATTTGAAAATACAATTAATTTTTAAAATCCATTTAAATCTAAGTGATCTTAAGTTATTTTGATGTGAAATCCATATTGTTAATTAAAATCAAATATTGGCTGTCGCGACGTGATATTATTTCATCGCTCACTTGTGCATCTACCCTCAAAAAATATTTTTTTTCATGAAAATACAATGCACCGTTAGAAATTGATCCTGCTGATTTGCCAATGCAAGGATTATGTAATCTTTACCCTGTAACGTTTAGTAATTAATAAAATTGCGACAAATTATTGCTCGTAATGCCGTGATAGATCACAAATAGTGCATACTATGGAAACATGAGCTACGCATATGAAAATTAATGTTACAGTGTCCTGCAGCCAGAGCCGAGCGAACTTGCAGACATCATACCATTACGCCCGTGACACAGAAGCAGCTGTGCAGTATCTTCTGTGCTGGAGATTTGGAAATAAAAGGACAGGTTTCGTTCTAATTGTTTATTAGTGAATTTTATTTTGAGTGTAATGGCGAAGCATAACAGTCGAACGTAACTAATAAGCTGTCACTTTTCGTATTGGCCCATTTTACCGTGCTACTTATTTTTGGAACACGTGTTTGTGTGTTCATAGAATGAAATAAAACGCACTCATTGAAGTTTAAATTTTATTCTGAGATTTTTGAAGTCCCGTATACATTGGAAACATGTTTTTTGTGTCTGCCACCTTGCATTTCATAAACCTTTTGAGTTTAGCCTGCATACATGATAAACCTGATACCGTGTAAATGATGATTTCAGTGGCAGCCGGCTGTGTTGAGCCGCATCGTGTCTCTTGCAGTCTGCCGCAGCAACGGCAACGGCAAGCGGAAAGGATCAGCCTCCGTGCTTGGGTTGGACCTCACCACCACCACCTTTGACTTGGTCGCGTGCATCATACTTTATTAAGCTGGTGAGCAGTTCCCATTTCGTTGGGATTATTTTTAGATGTCTTACATCTGTTTAGAACTCTTGAGCGAGTTTCTGTTGTAAAAGCTAAAGTAAAAAGCGATTTTCAGTTATTTTGATCAGTAATGTTCAGTTTCAGTTGATCAGTTGACGCTGATAGTACTAATGGTTCTGAGTAACATGGTTTAAAGACCTGTTTTTATTTTCTTTTTTTTGGAATTCACTGTTAACATTGTTTTGCTTTCGACGGACTGAAAGCTTGTACTTTCGAAGGACTGAGAGTACGCCCGATGGACTGGGTACTACTGTTTTGCTTTCGATGGACTGAAGGCACGCCCGATGAACTGGGCAATACTGTTTTGCTTTCGATGGACTGAAAGTATGCCCGATGGACTGGGTATGGGTATTGTTTAGTGACCGCATCAGAAGTGCCGGAGCATGTAAGAGGTGCACGTGGTCTGCTTTTTATGTGCAGAATGCTCTTTGCGAGGAGTAGCACTTACGCGGCTGAGATGGTTACTTCTGACGAGGGTCTGGTATCTGCCGAAGGACTGGCAATGCACCGAAGGACTGGTGTTGTTTTGTTAAAAATGAATTCCCGTTTTGTACTGTGTTCATATGAGTAAAATTTGAACTATCAATTCAGAATGTTATTTATTTTAAGATGTCTTACAAAAATTTTGATCACATATGACCAATTTTTTTTTAATGCCAGATTACTTCCCCGTAAATTGATATTGATGACAATAGTAGTGATACTGTCGAGCAATGAATTAGAGCTGTTGTGATTTGTGTTTTGATGTTTGGGATTGTTCTGTTTTCACATAAATTTGAGAGTATCCGCCAGATGGAGGCGATGATTATTGGAGTGTATCCGTTAGATAGCGGCGATGATTGCCGACGAGTATTTTTATTTAGTCGTTGCTCGATGGACTATTTTTGACTAGAGAATTGAGGATTGTTAAAGTAATTTTGAACAATTATTTTTTCTGGTTTGATTGATAACAAAGTTTGATTTTAATAGTAATTTGAGTGAGACCCAATTTGTTGGTCAGGAATGACCGAGCGATGAGATACTGTGCTGTATGTTTTGTTTCAGTATCAAATGCATACACCCACACACGAGGACGTGTGTAACGCAGGACGGCCGTGTCGGAGCGAGACACCAGAAGGACGTATTGCAGTATTACAGTTCATAGCTTTAAACGCCTGTATAAAATCGATTAGCAATGTTTGGCTACATATTATTTGCTTGTAACGGAATCATAAAGTTGCGTAGAGAGTAACGCCACCATCTATTGGCGTATTGATGAACTAAGATGACAGGTAGAAGGCTTTGGAACGTCAAGAGGGGTATCTTGAGTGAACGTAGGCACGAGCAGGCATTTTTGTCGTTATGTTGGTAGACTGGTCAGGCAGGTTTACCAACTTGAATTGGAGGCGGGAGCGGTTGGCTCCGCCGCTGGAACTGGCTTCTTTCTTCTTGATCGGACCGCGCTAGAGATCGGACGTTAGCCAAGCTCGTGCCTAATTCGCTACGTTCCTGAAGGCTTATACCTGAAGGATTATTCTGAAAGTTTATAGATTCTCACTTTCTTTAACCGTTTATCTAAGTGTTTTATTCCAAGTGTTATTTTGATTTCTTATGTGCCATTAGAAGCTTACTTTTGTAAAATAAAGATTTGAACGGTTTCATGTGATCTTTTTATTTTGAATTTAACCAGTCAACATTCTAATAGCAATTAGTTCTTTTCATCATTTAGTACTGAAATATTAGTAGGCACTAGTATGGTTAATGAGTCCGAATATTTATTTCATGCGTTGGTAGCATACCTACTATTTTGGCTGTGAAGTAATACATCTAGGTACTACCCCCACGCGCCCACCGCCATCGGGACCATCCGTCCCCGACATATATATATATATATATTATATATATATATATATATCTTGTAACATTGGTAAACTGTAGAAAACGCTTTCTTTCTAATGTGATGGTAGACAAAAATCGTGAGATCAGAAAAAATCATTTTCGTCAAAATCAAAAGTGCAAAAAAAGACTAAAAATTCGGTCTAAATCCTTACCATACACATATGAGAGGTTAAATAATCTTAATATGTAACACACAGGTCAGCAAAACCGAGTAGAGAAAACAAAAGATTGAAAAGTCGAAAAATTTATGCGTCTCCACTATAAATAAACTACTTAGTAACAGTAGTAACCCGCTTCCTGACTGCCTTCCCTTCCCCAAGATATTTAAGATTTTTGAATGTAATTTATTTGAATGCACTTTACAAATAAGGTAGTATTCAGACACAGTCAATTAAACAGTCAGGTTATGTGACTATACTCTTCAAATGTTTTAGAGCTCCACCTACATAAGATTTTTGAAATTCCGTCATAGAGGAATTGAAAATGGGTTGGTTTTTTTTTTAATTTCCGTGGACACCGCTACAGATAGGTATGTACTTGTATAATATAGATGGTCAAGCAAATCTTGTCAGTAGAAATTCAAATTTTCTATGGAACGATATCCTTTCGCGCCTATATTTTTAAAATTTGCCGCCTTTTTCTGCTGATTTGTTTGACCATCTATATATTATTTTATAGGCAAAGTACTTGAGTCCCTACGCAGACTGAAGCCTTTATGGTAATGGAAAGCCTGTTTACATACAGTCAAAGTCCATACATGGTACTGCACAGGCCAGGGAAAATCACAAGTCACTTTCATACCGAGAAACTGCATATATTATTGTTTTTGTCCCAGGTGAGTGCACACACTATAAACCTATAAATAAGAAGAGAAACCTCAAAGGAAACTGCACTTGTCTGAATAGCCAACGGATCTTTGTACTATTGCAAAAATCACACAGATATATCCATTATTATCCATGTATCAAATAAAAAGCGGCCAAGTGCGAGTCGGACTCGCCCATGAAGGGTTCCGTATTTAGGCGATTTATGACGTATAAAAAAAAACTACTTACTAGATCTCGTTCAAACCAATTTTCGGTGGAAGTTTACATGGTAATGTACATCATATATTTTTTTTAGTTTTATCATGCTCTTATTTTAGAAGTTACAGGGGGGGGGGACACACATTTTACCACTTTGGAAGTGTCTCTCGCGCAAACTATTCAGTTTAGAAAAAAATAATATTAGAAACCTCAATATCATTTTTGAAGACCTATCCATAGATACCCCACACGTATGGGTTTGATGAAAAAAAATTTTTTGAGTTTCAGTTCGAAGTATGGGGAACCCCAAAAATTTATTGTTTTTTTCTATTTTTGTGTGAAAATCTTAATGCGGTTCACAGAATACATCTACTTACCAAGTTTCAACAGTATAGTTCTTATAGTTACGGAGAAAAGTGGCTGTGACATACGGACGGACAGACAGACGGACAGACGGACAGACGGACAGACAGACAGACAGACAGACAGACAGACAGACATGACGAATCTATAAGGGTTCCGTTTTTTGCCATTTGGCTACGGAACCCTAAAAATAGCCTGTTTTAATAACCAAGCCTGTAAACTCTACGATCATAAAAGCCAAAACCAATATAAGCGAGATCTCCAATTACCCTAACATATTACCTACGTAGGTATCTCGAGGTCTCCTTACACTAGTTGTAGGACTGGACTAGCCTGTGTAATACAACTGCAACAGTACAGTACTGGCTACACAGTAACCTAAAGAAATGCTTGTCGGACCGTTAGCGATCAAACGGAACTATAATCGGTACGTGGGAAACGAATGGATTTACATAGAACTGTACGGTTTAGATTCGAAGATTCCACAGTACCTTCCTTATAAAAGAGGATTATTTTTTCCATTTCATATTGTATTGTCATGTACATTAGATGTTACATTGTTTAAAGTCAGATCATGACACCCTGTTAGGGCACACAATAGTATTATTATTCTATTCTATTCTAGGCTAGTCTATAAGGTATTATAATAACATTAATAACATTTACTTATTAGTAATAAATTAAATTAAAAATAAATGACGTCAAAGCTTAAAACTAAGTCTAAGTAAACAGCGTCCACAATATATTGCCAAATGGTTATTTGTAATAATTTGTCAATTTATTATTAATAGCAATTATGAGAGGGAGGTGGATGGATTTACCGACAAAGACGATCTGTTGATTTTCTTGGTTTTTAGGGTTCCGTACCCAAAGGGTAAAAACGGGACCCTATTACTAAGACTCCGCTGTCCGTCGGTCCGTCGGTCCGTCCGTGCGTCCGTCCGTCCGTGATAGCTAGACAGTTGAAATTTTCACAGATGATGTATTTCTGTTGCCGCTATAACAACAAATACTAAAAACAGAATAAAATAAAAGTGGGGCTCCCATACAACAAACGTGATTTTTGACCGAAGTTAAGCAACGTCGGGCGGGGTCAGTACTTGGATGGGTGACCGTTTTTTGCTTGTTTTGCTTTATTTTTTGTTGATGGTGCGGAACCCTCCGTGCGCGAGTCCGACTCGCACTTGGCCGGTTTTATTTTATTTTACGTGTGTACAGTCGCCATCAGATATATCGGGGCGGCCGATTTGCTTACAAATATCTGAACACGCACCATAACGCCTCGACAATAAGACACCTTGGCCGCTCCGATATATATGATGGCGACAGTACATGCAATTTGAAAGAGTTCTCGAAACTAGTTTTATGGGTGCCGGTGGTCAAAATATCAAAATGACAAAATCTAAGTAGGTATTTAAGATTATGAAAATTATTTAACCACCTATTCAAAATTTCTTACAATTATCTCAAGTAAGTACATAATATCTGGGTGACCGAGCTTCGCTCGGAAAACATATAAAAACTCGAAAATGCGCGTTTTCCCAGAGATAAGGCCTAGCCATAGACTAGGAATCCTCTAGACTGAGTTTATAGCAATTATTTCATGAAACCGATGCTGCCAAAAATACGGGGGTGCGGGGGGACGAGGTGAGCGAATCCCGTGCCGTGATTGGTCCGTTCAAAGACACGGACCAATCACGGCACGGGATTGACTCGAAGATGGAGTAAAACTACCGTATGAGTGGCAGAGGGGGTAGCGTTACTATGCTCAGTCTAGAGGATGTCTTGTCTGTGGGCCTAGCTAGATCGATTTTTCGCCCCCGAAAACCCCCATATAGCAAATTTCATCGAAATCGTTAGAGCCGTTTCCGAGATCCCCGAAATATATATATAAATAAATAAATAAATATATAAATAAACAAGAATTGCTCGTTTAAAGGTATTATATAGATAAAAGCGTTTCCCAAGTTTCCCAACATAAATAATGTGAGTAAAAAAGAAAACTTGTCTTCTCTCGTGTACGTTATTGCTGCAAATATTGAAGTATGTATATCATAACCTTTACTTTCCCACATTCATTTAAGAACTATTGACTTATAGAGGAATGTACCTGCTATCCCACTTTTGATCCTGACATCATGTTTCACAATGCAAAACAAAACCCATAGAAACAACAAATCACCCAACCAAAACATCAAAGAGACGAGTTCTTTAAATAAAACTTTATATTTATAATCACAAATTATGTAAAGAGTAATAAATGAATGATGATTATAAATTTTGCTATTTACTTACACGAACAGCGATAGGGGGGAAGGAAATCAATAAATTGTATTAGGTATTAGATAACATCATTTTAATTACGATACAACTTTCGTTGAAGCTTGGCCAAATATAAACCTGTTATTTTTAGTGAACATTTACATAGATGATATGATAAGCTATATACGAGTATTACGTACATTACGTATAACTTACAACAGGTCAATGTAACTAGTCTAAAACTCGTATAATGTTAGAGTCTCTAAAGTGGTCCCGAAACAATGAAAAACCGGCCAAGTGCGAGTCGGACTCGCGCACGGAGGGTTCCGCACCATCAACAAAAAATAGAGCAAAACAAGCAAAAAAACGGTCACCCATCCAAGTACTGACCCCGCCCGACGTTGCTTAACTTCGGTCAAAAATCACGTTTGTTGTATGGGAGCCCCACTTAAACCTTTATTTTATTCTGTTTTTAGTATTTGTTGTTATAGCGGCAACAGAAATACATCATCTGTGAAAATTTCAACTGTCTAGCTATCACGGTTCGTGAGATACAGCCTGGTGATAGACGGACGGACGGACGGACAGCGGAGTCTTAGTAATAGGGTCCAGTTTTTACCCTTTGGCATGGACTAAACCTACTCTTTGGGTACGGAACCCTAAAAAGGGTACCTAAGTGAAACGTAAACGAGAGTCTATAGATTCACGAGTCTATAGATTCTCCTATAGAGACTCCAGCCTGCGGCTGTCGTGAAAGAGTGAATTTAAGACTCGGGTTTGCAATATTCTTACCCCAGGAGTTAACGCAATGTTTTTCATCCTACTTACAAAGAAAAGCGAAATAATTCTTATATACATTTCCGGTATCCGTCCGCCATATTGTAATTTATTACAGGTTAGGCATTAAAGGCTCATGGGTCTGTGCCAGCATATACCTACCTACTTACTATATATACTCCTTGGCCAGCATTCATCCACGATTGAAAATTGTGTAAAAATGTTTTAAAATAAGTTCAACAAATTTATACCTTGAGTTTAAACAAGTATTATTCAAATTGTCAGCGACAGATCTTAATTGTCAGTGTGGTGAATTAAGCACCAGGGGTCCAATAACTTTATGTGTCTGTTATTTCACGTCGTCTGGACTTATATGTGAGAGTGACACCTTCAAAGGCTTCAAAGCGGTTAACTTTCTTTGAAATTGAAAGCTTGAAACAAGTATCCACGAGTTAAGATTTTACTATTTATGACAGTAGGTAACGACATCTTGTGGCGACAGACATTGAAAGCTAGTGAAAATGGAAAACGAGAATTGGAAATGGTAATATCTTGTCTTGGCAAAAACAAAATGTAGTAAGATTTCAGATAAACAGCAAACTGCCCAACGTTTGACACCCTGTTTGCAGTTTAGATTAAAAAGCTTGAAAAGGCCAACCAAAAACTGGAGGAAAAGGCGTGGCGTGAAATAACCATTCAAACTACCATCTCCATTCTAAGATTACTTACCTACATTCTTTAGTCACAACCTCGGAGCCAACAGGAGCTAAGATTAAAATATTTTAGGTAAATATACCCGTCTCACTAACGGAAGCGGCTCCTAAAACTAGTGCGATAAGGACAAGGCGAAAAATCCTGCGTAAAAATATCAAAAATCGAGGTTTCGTACTCGACTGTTTCCTCCTCCAAAACTTAACCAATCGTAACCAAATTTGGAAATCTAAATGATTATGACATTATCTGTGTCGGACCGTTTTGATTTTTTGACTAATTGATATCAGTTTTGAATAGCACGCCTCTCATTGCGGCATAGTCAATTAAGCCATTTTGGCCATTTTTGAAGGGCCCTAGCGCCTTAAAAAACAAAAATATCAAAAAAAGCAAAACGGTCCGACACAGATATTGACAATATTAATCTGTGTTGAAAAAATCATTGCTCTAGCTTCAAAACCCACGGAGGAAACAGTCGAGTACGTTTGTATGGAGAAATTACCACTCCTGTTGGCTCTTATTCTCGGCAAGTAGACAGAAATGGTCGTGATAAAATTGTCACTTACTTACTGAATCGTTTCTGTCACACTACACATGAAAAGCATGATCGGATTGCATGCTCACTTAAATATTTATAAACAAGAAACAGTAGTAAAGAAGGCATGAAATAAGAAGCTCTTGCAAGTTGCAACAATGTACGGAATGTGTCAACAAAGCAACGAGTTTGACTGGTTTAAGTGGACGAAGGATTTGGTTACGTTAGGTACATATTTATAAAACACAATGAAACTCTATTAAGTAGTATCATATATGTATTTGGGTAGTTTCGAAGCAAAATATTGTGTCGGTTGTAGATAAAGGTACCTTTTTAGGTGAAAACCAGCGCCACGGATTGCCGCGGCATTATGCTGTACTGAGTGCTGAGGGGGTCCTATTTTAGCGTCCAATGTGTTTTTATGTCTGTATGTCTTCTTTTCTACATATGTATATGTAGTATGTTGTGGCGATAAATAAATGTATTTTCTTTCTTTATTAATATAGGTGCTTCTGCCGTAAAGATGCAGTTGAAATCAACCCAATCCGACAATGTAACAGGACCGGTCCCTTTTTCTTAAAAACTGATTGCATACTCGTACTAAGTATTATTGAGTACAATCCAATGTAATTTGTGAATTTATCTGTCAATCGGGGTCAATCGCGAATGTCAAACGAGAATTCTCGTTTCAGGATCACACAGGATTAAAGTTCTAATCCGCGAAAAGCTAGTGTAAACGACCATCTAATTTTGGTGTTGACTACCTACATCCAAACTGGTGATACGTTAACGTAAATTCTTCTAATCTAACCGGTTTCTATAACGATCATGTCTGCTCAACTGCCAAGCCTCGTAGTGGCATACTACGTATATTTACACACCCACAACGACATCCCAGTTGCTTAACTAACACAGGTGAGTCGAACGCGCATACGAACCATTATAAAGTCGCTACGCACTTCTATTTTTTTATTGAGTACCTAAAGCGCTTATTCGGCTTATTACATCTAGGTACAGTGGGCCAAGAAAGTGGTCTACCAGTTTTGACAAAAGTTTCTGCGAGATCTAACGATCTAACTGTCAGTTAACAAAGTGGCGATGGTAAATACGGCACTAAAACGCACACGAGCAGTTTTTATCGTTTTATCGTCCGCTGCCTGCAGCCACACCCACATTTTTGCGGATACCTAGCCGTTGACTGAAGACTCTTTGTCTCGCGTGTGGCCTCGCGTGTATGTGTACACGATCAACTCATTTGGCCGTGTTCGCACTAATATGGTTTTTATAAAGAAAGAGATGCACACTAATATTATTAGTAGATAAATAAAAATATATGTAATGTAAATTACCGGCCGGTATATCATGTGAGTGGGGTAAAAGAGTAGGGCAAAGAAGAACCATTATCTACATTGGTTTACAATAGTTGAAAAATAACTCCACTCTACTTCATTAGAATAAGTGGAAGGGGGCTGCGAAATCGACTTGGAAATAAGGAGATTCGGAACAGAACCAAGGTTGTCGACATAGCTCAGAAAGCCAGCCTTAAGTGGAGGTAGGGTGTTAAACATTGCTCGTAGAATCTTGGTTAGCGAGTACCTATTGGTGGTCCATGGTTCTTCAATAGAGGGATAGAGAGCATGCATGAACTGTAGGGGGCAGCACAAGAGCCCCCTGTTTATTGGCGCGAAATGTAAATGTCAAGCTTTAGTTTAAGATTTACGTCAAGAGATGGCAGAATCTACAACGCAGAAGGGGGATAATCTATAGTACATATTGCCCACGGTTTAGTGTGAAATGTCGAGTTTAATTTTTTGATATAGGCTACAAGATGGCAGACCCACCAATACGCACGGTCTCTATAGCGATTTCGGCCAGGAATACGCAGTGCAAGAAGAAAACGCCAATCGAGACTTAAATAATGTATGGAAATAGTCACGTGACTTTTCATAGCATCTGTCATCCCGATACATTACGATCGTCATCTTGGCTAGGCCCGAGTAGTTACAGGGATTCTTGTTTTATCTACATACTCGTACTTGTTAATGGCACCTAAATACAATACGAGGGTCAATGACCTGTGCAAGTTACCGAAACGGGTTTGAATTATCCGGACGCAAAAAACGTTTCGAATTACATTGCATGAGTAATGGACTGGTTAAAACGTTAAATTCCACGCTAACAACTAAGTAAGTAATAGTGCAAAGGAAAACGAAAAATTCCCACACTTCAGATGAGTAATTAACGATCTCAGACGATTTGAAAACTAAATAATGCTGTTAAATAACTTTTAATGATGATGGAATCAATAAAAATTTGGATTTTTTTTTCATTTCTCGTTACATAAGTCCTTGGGTAACCTAATTACCTACCTATCCCCTACAACAATCCCTCCCTACTACACCTAAACACGATAGAGCATGTTCGGAAAGAGAAGAGTTGTGGAATGTATTGGGTTGGGCCCCTTACTTTCCACGACTCTTCTCTTTCCGCGCAGACTGTAAAATACTTACACAAATTCAGCTCAGATATTCAGTGATGAGCACAAAGTCACATCAAGGAAGACGGATTATACCAAAAATGTTCAACACCAAAAAATCTCCACCACACACTAGCAGTTTAGGTTCGCGTTCGAAAAAAAAGTAAATTAAAAAAAACGCGTTCCGTTTGGCAAGGCGGACATTAATCGCGCATTTTCCCGCCGCTTCTAAATAACTTGCTGCACTTTCGTGTGCGAATCTTCTAATTACTCGGTAGAAAGTCATTGGCAACGTTTTTTCATCAAAACGCTTCCGAGCAGCGTTGATTTTTGTACGTTACTTTATATTTTAGTTGTTTAGTCTGTGCTAACAAGATGAAAGTTGAGTAACGAATTCCGTACATTCCGATGCAGGTTTGCTGAAAGTGTATATATTTCAGAACCGTAGATTTCGTGCCTAGATTTTTGTTCGCTAATTAGGTAATAACTTTTTGCTGTCATAGCCACGTTACAAGAGAGGAAAGTATCATAACTCTGCAAATTGCTTGACGTGCAACACTTACCTACTCGTCTTCGCGCTTTTCTCAAGGAAATCTGAGCTTGCATTCCGTACAATACTTAAAACATTTCGAGGCCAAATCCAACTGACAAGTAAGTAGGTACATTAAATGCGAATGATTGTAATAGTATCCTGTATGTTTGAATATTTATCGAATAACTAAGCAAAATACACATACACATGCATACATACACATACGTACATGCAATACACGCATGGGTATTGAGGGCAGTGGGTAGGACTTACCTACTTTTAATAATAGAATTGGAGGGGATAAAATGAGCCGGAATGCTTTAACCTCAAAACTTGCCAAGATAAATGAAATTTTGACTTGTCAAAATTAAAATTCAGAATCGAATGTAATGGGAGACCTTTTTATAAGTCTCTGGGCAGTTAAAGGATAAAGTATTAACTGCACATCGACCTGGTAACCCAGTTAATACCTACACCAATTTGTTATCTTTTGCAGCTCGCAGCTCGCTATAACCAATTTGTCATATATTGATGCCTCATTATTACAATATAATTGCTAGAATAAAAATGCGTATTATGTACTCTACACATAGTTCTAATTAAGTAGGTAAGTTTCATAACTCGGCCTTAGCAGTCGGGCCCGGGCCATCAAAACAGCGAGCGTTACTTTCACTGTGGAAACCTGTGTGCACTGAAATAATTCGTTTGCTTTCAGAATGCATTTCTGTAATTCACGAAGTAGAAACTGAACAGAGTAATAAAACCTAGGGTAGGTAGTTGTAAGAAGCCACGATGACAATATTTTGCAGAAAACGAAACGCTATGACTCTAATATCACTTTTCCAAGTGCGATAGAGTCGTTTCGTTTCTCCTCGAACGATTATCATCTTAGTCTGTCTTAGTTAAGTCCTGTATTACCATCAGTTTGTCACTGACATAAACGCCGTCGAGAACGTAATTTACTTTCTATACTTACATCCCGTTTGCACTAATATGCGAGTGCGAGCGAGATGTATAGAAAGTAAATTACGTTCTCGACGGCGTTTATGTCAGTGACAAACTGATGGTAACCGTACTAACACAAACGTTCGGGAAAACTAGCGTCATTTCTGTCGACAATACGAAAGTTAAAGATTTGGGTACCTGATGCGGGAGAAGACTGTAAGTAATAGGAATTTCATTTCCGCCAAAATAGGCTTTATTTCCTAATTTTGGCAACAATGTGCTAGACCCCACCGCCCGCCGCTCAGTGATGTCGGACATGTGCCAGAGGCCAAGGTAATTTTGGTCATTTTTCTAGCCATCCGGTCTTCGCCCTGTAATTTTTGTCGTGTATTGTGATAAAACTGTGGTTGTTTTTGTGATTCAGTTGATGTACAATTTTGTTTCAAACGTTTATCTTTAAATCAATCCAATCCAAAGTATCCAAACAGACCTAGACTGCTGTAGACCGATTTCCGATCTTCGCCCTTTCAGGTAAAGATCACATAGGTACCTATAGTTACAGCGGGTGTTGACCTTAGATTAGACTTAATGTTATTATGATCTCCAAGACGCGTGTTCATAGTTATAAGAACCATAATAAATCCAAAATAATGTCTATAAGTAGGTAGGTAGGTAGGTATCTATTCTGTTATCAATGTGCAGGGCAGTAGCATTTTATATGTATAGCATTAGGTAGGTATCACTTTAGGCCATGTTAAGCTATCTAAGGAATGCGATATTCCCTTTAGAGCGGGTTAGTTATTTATTACACTACAATACCTAGTAATACCTACTACAACCTAACTATTACGATCTACTTTCTAGATATACATATGTAGGGTAGGAAGAACCGGTACCTACCTATACTTGGTCAACCAGATCTTGACAGTATATAAAGGCGGCAAATTTGAAAAATGTAGGCGCGAAGGGATATCGACCCATAAAAAATTTGAATTTCGCGCCTTTTTTTACTGACAAGATTTGGTTGACCAGCTATAATATCTTTGCTATAAGTTTGCAACTTTTTTGTGTTCAGTACTTAAGTAGGTACCTATACCTAGCAATACATTATGTTGCAGCTAGCGAATAATGCTGCTGTTAAAATATGCTCTTAATTAATGCTTCGATTTTCACGGAATATTTCAGTTAACTCACTGAAATTTCACCAATGCCGTAAGTATTCGCTAATTATTTTTGAAGAGCAAGTTAAACCCCTAATTTTCTAATTAGAAAATTACTGCATAAAGTGTTCTCTAACTTTATAACTTACCTAACGACACTGCATCCGAATCTTAATCATTCAAAAACATGAAAAAAAACTTCACTAAATCCGTTATTTTTTTCGAATCGTTCAAAAGTAGAACGTGTTCGCGCGTTCTGAGCGGCGGCGGTCTGCCGACTGGCGACTGGCTTTATATTTATGAGCGCGTTTGGACGTGAAAGAGCAAAAAGTTTCACTATTGCGGTTTGTTTACAGCTGAGAGCATAAAACACAGTTTTACTTGTTTTGTGGCGGGCTGTTGAGAGCCATGTTTACTGCGGCACTTTGATGTCGTCGATAAACGAGCAAAATACGGCTTAGGCGGATTAGGAATTCATTACTAAATTGATAGTGCAAACAAAAAGAAAGATTGCTTTCGTATCTTTAGCTATTATAGTCTATCAAGCCATCCGTCAGTAGAAAAGAGCGACGAGCGACAAATTAAAAAAAAATTAGGAAATTTATAATTTGAATATCGCGCGTTTTTCTACTGACAAAGTTGTTTGACAGACTATAGTTGCTGTTTTATTAAGGACCGGAAAAATTACCTTTACTAAAAAAAAACCTACCTACCTTTACCTTTACTTTTTTAGTTATAATGATAGTTGTAGGTTCATAAACATGGGTACCTTCCTACTACCATACATTAATGTTTTGCAATAGGCACGTTGGTTCATAATAGCTTCCATATCCTTCCACAACCCAAACTGTCGGTTCAATATACTAGCGATCATAAAACATAAAATAACTCATAAATATCATAACATCAGTTGGTAGGTAGTAATAATTATAATGTTCACTACTGTACTATAAAAACCGGCCAAGTGCGAGTCGGACTCGCGCACCCAGGGTTCCGCACCATCAACAAAAAATAGAGCAAAACAAGCAAAAAAACGGTCACCCATCCAAGTACTGACCCCGCCCGACGTTGCTTAACTTCGGTCAAAAATCACGTTTGTTGTATGGGAGCCCCACTTAAATCTTTATTTTATTCTGTTTTTAGTATTTGTTGTTATAGCGGCAACAGAAATACATCATCTGTGAAAATTTCAACTGTCTAGCTATCACGGTTCGTGAGATACAGCCTGGTGACAGACGGACGGACGGACGGACGGACGGACGGACGGACGGACGGACGGACAGCGGAGTCTTAGTAATAGGGTCCCGTTTTTACCCTTTGGGTACGGAACCCTAAAAACCGGCCAAGTGCGAGTCGGACTCGCGCACGGAGGGTTCCGCACCATCAACAAAATAGAGCAAAAAAATCGTGTTTGTTGTATGGGAGCCCCCCTTAAATATTTATTTTATTTTATTTTTAGTATTTGTTGTTATAGCGGCAACAGAGATACATCATTTGTGAAAATTTCAACTGTCTAGCTATCGCGGTTCATGAGATACAGCCTGGTGACAGACGGACGGACGGACGGACGGACGGACGGACGGACGGACGGACAGCGAAGTCTTAGTAATAGGGTCCCGTTTTTTACCCTTTGGGTACGGAACCCTAATATACGGCCACGACCACGAGTCGGACACGAGCTAATAACAAAAATTTGACGCTACTAACGAAACTTTATGCATAGGTATCTACTGCACACAAACATAAAACTGAAACATTGAAAACTGAAGTTTCAGAGCTCCGGCAGTATGAAAGAGGCGACGACCTGTTTTATCTGGGTGTCTGCAAGGTGAATGCCAAGCTACAGAGGGGCAGACATCGGACACTACCTCACTCAATGGCCTTTGCCCAGATTGGCCCAGACAGAGCAGTTAAGCGTGGTGGGCTTCCGTGAGAGGCTGAAAGCTGCATGAGCTGTAAGAGGACCAAGATTGAACAATGAGTACACTTACGCATCAAACGTTTCACATTCACGGTACCTACCGATAAAACCATGGTCTAATAAAACATGGTCTTCTCTTCCCAGAGCGTCACTTGCCTACGTCACAATCACAATAACATTGCCACTTTATTTCAACATAACATGTTACATGGGTACATTATATCTATGGTTAATAAGTTAAAATATTTCTTTATAATTTTATATTTTTCATTGATTTGTATTTTATCTTAAATTTTACAATAAGACGTCATTTTTAATTATTCGTTAGCAATATCTTCCGATTCACGAAAGAAATTTCAGACGTTCGGGTAATTCTGTTTACACTACTGGCAACACAGGACAGCGCTGTCACATTTGACAATCCGCCATTTTGTCCCTGACCGTCATCCTTGTCGAACGCGTGATAATTGTTATTTCCTTCTCGCTCAGTGTCAGCAGTCGCAGTGTTTTCCAAACTTTTCACGTTGTAAGTTTGGTAATTAATGTTTTGTTACGAAAATGGTTGGCTGTTCTATTCGGAACTGTAAGAGTAGGGGTGAAAAGGGCAGTATAGATTTGTTTTATTTTACTATTTTTCTACATGAATAACTTAAAATTAATGCCGTTAAAATAATTTTCACCGTTGGTTAAAATTCTCCCACATTTTAAAGTTTGAGAACCTGTAAACAGCATGATGACGTAGGCAAGTGACAGTTAGGTCATTCGCGAATCTCGGAAGACAGTACCAGGCGGAGTATATTATTATACCATGGATAAAACCATCCCTTTTATTTCAAACCATCCACCAATCATATTCGCCCGTAGGTAGCGGCCGTAAATACTTACCGTACCTACTTATCTATTGCCCGATAAGCATCGAAAACCTCCTGGCCCCTATTTCACCACGGTGACAGGTGCGACAATTGTCGACATCACTGTTACTGACGTCACAGGCCTCCATAGACTACGGTAACCGCTTACCATCGGACGGGCGGTGTGCTTGTTTGCTACCAACATATTAATTAAAAAGTAACGGTATTCTGTTTCTGAATTCCAGTCGTATGACACGCATAAAACCCTAGATGATTTTATGCAATGCAAAGATATTGTTGGTCAAACCAATTTGTCAGTAAATAGGAACAAAAAAAACTATACTCATCCTTTTCTTTTGGGTGCTAGTACTAGTGTAAGACAAAGACAGTATGATTCTCTGTCTATGTTTGAAATGAGACAGTCCTTTGACAAACTATTAAGTTTAGTTATACTTGGTCAACCAAATCTTGTCAGTAAAAAAGGCGCGAAATTCAAATTTTCTATAGGACAATATCCCTTCGCGCCTACATTTTTCAAATTTGCCGCCTTTTTCTACTGACAAGATTTGGTTGATCATCTATACTTGGTCAACCAGATCTTGACAGTAGAAAAAGGCGGCAAATTTGAAAAATATAGGCGCGAAGGGATATCGTCCCATAGAAAATTTGAATTTCGCGCCTTTTTTTACTGACAAGATTTGGTTGACCAGCTATATATTTCTCGCCTTCAAAAAATGCGCCGAGCGAAATAATTGCACTTTCTGAACGAAAACAAAACGTCTCTGTCAAGTGTCAAAGTCACGTTTATATTTTGACGTTTTCCTTATCATTTTGCTCAAGGTCATAAAACTGATTGTTTTAAGTTTTGTATCATATTCTTGCGATTTATATAAACATCAATTATCTATAAATTGAGAACAGGAACTGATCATGAGCGCTTTGTCATTCATAAAGTCGACCAAGGGCAAAGTGATACTAGCGACCGTCGTTGCTCTGCACATTACAATTTACGTGGCAAAACCTTCGTTTTTCAAGAGCGAATCCGAAAAAAAAACAATAGCCGAACCGCCCAAGTACTTGCCGGGACAGTGAGTGGCCTTGGGGCTCCAACACAAAGCCTAAACGCGGAAATTTATCCGTAACAAATAGTCAATGTTTTGTAACAGATTGTCTGTAGTGAGTAGTCTAGTTCGGCACAGCGTCGTGATAACTACGAGAAACATGAGCACTGGCAGGCCCCTCGTATATGTGACGCGGGCGGATATGCCGCAAGGCGGGTTGGATCTGCTAAGAAAAGAGTAACCATTTTTTTTATTTATATATATTTTTATTCTTTAATTTGTTGCCCAATATTTCAATGCTTAGGCTGTTACAAAATTTGGTTATTTTTCGATATCATATAATATTAATGCTTTTAAGAACACACTTTAAAGTACTATGACTTTAATTAACATATTGATGTTAATTAAAGTCATAGTACCTTTAAAGTGTGTTCTTGGTTAACACATCGGTGTTAGGTTAGGTTAGATTAAGAAATACTGCTATTATTTTTACTTTATTTACAAGACAGCGTGTGTTGTTTTACACCAAAGGAATTTGATTTATCAACAATAAAACAAAACACAACCAGCATGTTTTCATTTTTTTGTTTTTTTTTTTACAAAAAATAACAGCCATTCACATGCTTAATGTAAATAATGCAGAAAGTACGTAAATAATAATAAGATTTAGCTTATATAGATCCTACTGCTGGACACAGGTCTCCTCTCATGCATGAGAGGGCTCGGACTATAGTCCCCATGCTGTTCCAATGCATGTTAGAATAATTCAGTAATTTAATGGAATTATGGAATTTATATAAAAGACACAAATGAATAAAAATTTCAATTCTAATCTGTTACAATAAAATTAAATAATAAATGTGACATAATGTGAAAAAAATTAGGACTATTAGATATGGGTTTATAAAAAAAATTGCATGCTTAATAAGTACCAAATAAGAATATTAAAAGATTGGAAATCTTGTAAATTTAAAATTTAAAATATGTATGACATTGCAATGCCCTGCCAAGGCCCATATGACTCTGAATGGACCTAGTTATTAAGATCTGTACCACACTGGTTGCAATAAATAAAAGACTAATTGACAATACTATTATTGAACTATTTCAGGTGTGATGTAAGAATTTGGGAGAAGCCTTCACAAGTCCCCCGCAATGAGCTCTTAAAAGGTGTTGTCGGTGCAAGCGGCATCTTCTGCGCCCTCACCGAGAAGATTGACAAGGAGCTGCTAGATGCAGCGGGGCCTCAGCTGAAGGTGGTGGCCACTATATCGGTGGGGCATGACCACATAAATCTGGCTGAATGCCGGAAAAGGAGCATCAGGATTGGGTATACTCCGGATGTGCTCACTGATGCCACAGCAGAATTAACTGTAAGTATCCATTGATTTTGGCCTTTGCCCGAAGGCACACAGAATCAGTTACCGTAGTAAATTAAGGAAAACTGTAGATATAATTAAAAAAAAAATGTATTCTGAAATAAGGCTACAAATAAATAAAAAATCCATTGATTTTATGCACTAATAAACAAAACAAGAAGAAATTAAGTGGTTTTATCCGTCTAAAAACAAAACGCATGCAAGAATAATAATTAGAACCCGAAGAAGAGAAGAGAACCATAATCAGGTCTAAGGATATTAGAAATAGACGGTTTAAATAGGCAACTGGGTGCCCCGGCTGGATTTTTAAGAATTTTATTTACGTAATGTGTTTAGCCTTACGTAGCCTGTCTCGCAAATAATAAAACATAATTTTCCAGCTTGCACTATTGTTGGCAACGTCACGCCGCATCCCCGAAGCCATCCACGAGGCCCGCACCGGCGGCTGGGCGGCCTCGGGCGCGTGGGCCCCCGTGTGGCTCACGGGCCCCGGCCTCGCCAACGCCACGGTTGGCATCGTGGGCTTCGGCCGCATCGGCCAGGCCGTCGCCCGCCGCGTCAAGGCCTTCGGCACCGCACAGATACTCTACACCAGCCGCGCTGACAACCCTCAAGCGAAAGAAACCGGCGCTCTAAGAGCAGATTTCGACGACATATTAAAGAAAAGCGACTTTGTTATATGCTGTACAGCTTTAGTCCCCGAAACTAAGGAAATGTTTAACAAGTCTGCTTTTGAGAAGATGAAACGGACTGCTGTTTTTGTAAACACAAGCCGAGGTGGTACTGTAGACCAGAATGCATTGATTGAAGCATTGCAGAACAACACTATCTGGGGAGCGGGGCTAGATGTGACTACACCAGAACCTCTCCCATTAGACAGTCCGTTGTTCAAACTGAAGAACTGTGTAGTGTTACCGCACATCGGCAGTGCTACTGTTGAGACGAGGAATGTAATGAGTGAGTTGACCGCGAGGAACATACTAGCAGCTTTAGCGGGTGGTGAGATGCCTGCTGAAATAAAGTAATACTTGTAAATTATTCATTGATTATAGTACAGTTTTACTGCTTTTTATTTAATTGCACAACATGCTTTTCCGTTTTTGCAAAAGAACATAATAATTACGCTCTCATATAAATATATGTACAGAATACAATAAAAATTGTTATTTTATTTTATTAGTTTTCATGCCCCAGCGCCCAACCATCATTGTACCAGAAAAAACACTGTATTTAATATACCTAACCTATGTCAGTGTTTCCTATCTGGATGAGTCTAGCAAAAACGTTGTATTGGTTTTTGGGCGTTTTGGTTTTGTTGGTTACTGTTTGTTATAGATTTATATATAATTGATGCTTTGTTTGATGAGGTAGCAAAATTTTAACACATTCTCTGTCCCAACTGTTAACTGTCAACCTTACGGCCTTTTAATAGAGGCTTGCAGAAATAAAGTGTTCCACCCATATGTGGGGCACGGGACAGTGAATGTGTTAATATTAAAATAAACTTCAAGATGGTAACACTGCTGAATTTTTCTCTTTTTACCCTCATTTTGAACATCAAGGTATTCAGTAATTTTATAACTAATTTAAATGATACAACACAATCAACATAAAAAAACATTTATTCCACTTAAACATAAATTAATCATTATGCTCATGTTGAGCCTCTGATTCCCGCCAATTATTTTGTACCGTCTCCACAATCATGCGCCACCATTTTGACTGCATGAAGTAATACACAGAACATATTATGATAAACAACCATGACAGGACTAAGAAGTAATCAGTCTCCTTCTCAACTACACTTGAAACAGGCCCCTGGAAGTCTTTAGATGTGACCAACAGGACTTGTGGATGTTGCCCTGTAATTGCATGAACAAATTTACTGAAAGAATGAATGTTATACTCAGTCCCGTTGAATTTTCCAACTGGTCGGCCATTATGGAACATTTTTAAAGTAGGAACACCAACAATACCATATTGGGCATTGATTCCATGATATCTCAATGCATCTAAAGCTACCATTTTCACATTAGGATATGATCGAGCTAATGCATTGAAATGTGGTGCGGCATGAGCACTAAATGGACAGGCTCTCGCATAGAATAGTACTAAAACGCAATCTGCTTCAATGTCGCGACTGGTTATATCAGGTTTGACTTGCAAAATCTTGGATAAACTGCTCCCATTTATAATTTCAACTATAGGCTCAATTTCTGGGTTTTGCTCATCATATGTTATGTCTTTGCACTTCACAAGCTTCCTCGTTTCGTTGGCTAGCTGTGTTTTGTTTTCTGCGGTCACATTAGCGGATGTAACATGGTTGTAAATGTTGATTAGCGTTTTGTCGACATCAGAAACCACGTTCGACAAAAGTGATTCGGATTCGTCGACATTCGGTACGTCTGGTTCAAATTCTTCGAAATCTGGATCTTTAGTTACCTCCGCCTCTTCTTCCACGTCAATTTGAGTTGAAAAAGCCACTAAACCTGTTAAATTTAACAAAAGTTAAGTTAGTTGGCTACCGAATCCTAGATTCGATAATTAGGAGTCACGCGTCGAAACACTTACCTAATATAATTAATACTGTAAAATACAGTGTTCTTTTTCTATAAAATAACATTGTTAATCAAGTATTTTTTCTAATGACTGTGGGAAAAATGTTAATCATGTATTGATGTTTACCTATTATTTGACTGACATTAATGTCTATGACTGACACTAATTAGTGACATTGACAACTAGCCTAAATGTCATGCAGCGTTTCGTTGTTACTCGGGGTGTGTATCACAATTGCAATAAAAAATATCTTAAAACAAAGTTAAGTTCATCGCAGTGAAATATAACAATTAAAGTCCGTCAACCAAATCTTGTCAGTAGTAAAAGGCGGCAAATTTGAAAAATCGCGGGTTAGCAACACTGTGTTCGAATAATTCCAAAATGCGTGTCATCTGTGTTTTATCTGTGGAATGTGGATCGTGAATGACAGCCGTCACCTTATTTGTTTTCATTTGGTTTTCAATCTGAATCGTTTCTGTTTCAAGAGATATTTCTGCTGTCACCATTAAATACCAATATATTAAATAAGAATAAGCAAAGCTAAGGGGCCTACAATGTACAATCATGCTCGTTGATTGTAAACATTACTAAAAATTGAGGTTATGACAAGTACATACTGGAAGAACTCTTTCGAACTTTTAAGATTATGTTCAGTTTTTTTGTTTTAGGGTTAAAAGGCATAAATAAAATTAAAACGTATGCCTAAATCTATCCAACAAGACCATAAATTGTGTCCTGGAAACCGTCCATAGGCCCACATGTCTAATATTTTCAGCAATCAGTTGTGACTATTTACAAAGATGCAATAGAATACTACAGAGTATTATGCTTGGTTGAAGTGACCCGGTAACATTGGTAACTTCATTATATTTTTTCAATTAATGACCTGAATTATAGTGTAAGTTAAAGTGACCCTTATCTTATTTACCTTTAAATTAAATAAACACCCAAATATCAGTTGTTTTATTTTTAATATGTAATCCTATTGTACAATATATACCAATCAAAAAAATTACACAGGTATGTCATATTCATCCAGAAGAGTACACTAATTTTCATTAACAAGTGGCATATTATATTGTAAATAACAAATATATGCACTATCTATCTGCATTTTGATATGATTTTAGTTTAGTAAACTTAGAAGACATAGATAGGGAACAAAGAGAATATAAGCACTACAATAGGGAGTTGTTTTTGATATCTTCAAATTTGTTCATCATTTTGATTAACATTGTTTTAACATCGCTTTTAAATTGTCCGTCCATGTTTCAAATTTGTTCAATAAACCGCGAGTGACAATTTGAATTAACGTACGCAGGGCGCGCTCAGCGGAAAAAAAAATCTTTTGGTTCGATGTACATTGCTGCTTTTCTTAGCGCAATACTGCTCTTTGAGTGTTGCCCTACTTTAGTTTGCTTTACATTGCTACTGACAAGATTTGGTTGACGGACTATAAATAAAAATAACTTTGTATCCTAAAAAAAGGAACAAAACTAAAATTGCCGTTCCAAATCAAACGAAGGGGTAGGTTATATAATAGGTATATTATTATGTCTTAGCGTAGCGGTCGTCCACTTTCCTGTTATATAATGCAAAACAAAAACTAAAACTAAACTATTCAATACACAACTTAGACCAAAAAGGACCAAAACACGTCCCATCATGTAACTATCTTATTTCAAACATAGAGAAAATCATACTATCTTTTTCTTGCACTAAGTTCTACCACCCAAAAGAAAAGGCTGAGCATAGTTTTATTTGTTCCTATTTACTGACAAATTGGTTTGACCAACTATAATACATAATATGATAATGATAAATAACAAACTTAAATCAATATAAACTTATATTTTGAGCCACTAGGATCGATTAGATGGTAGGGTAAAACTTTACCATATACTTATTATAATCCGTTAATCGTAGTAATTTCCGTAAGTAATTTCCGTAAGTATTTCCGTAAGTAAGCAGTTACGGAAGAAACTGCCCTGATGGGTCAGGGTCATTAAGGGTATCGACGCAAGGAGGAGGAAGAAGTTTAGACAGTTTCAACAGAACTGAATTATTTACGATTACAGTTTATTAGGATGCAATTCCATTGAATTAATAAAGTGTAATATTACAATATTTAAAAACTGCGCGAACTCCTAAACTTTCAAAAACAGTTTGTGTACGTCAAAAAGTTTAGGTAGGTACTCTTGACATTTTGCAATTGAGATTCGAGTTATTTGACTCATTTGTTTTAGTTAATCTGCCATGCGAGTGAATCAGTGTTATTTGTAAGATATGACGACGCAATCGGAGCTTTGTATTAGTAAATGCATTACGGCCTCGCGACCAGCGAAGCGACCAGCGAGCGCCAGGAGTCTTATTCTGAATGACTGTTGACAAGGTACATTGTACTTCCAAATGTCCTCACGCTTAGTTAACAACGCTAACGTAAACATAATGCGCGAATATCGACCATACATTTTTATGATACCTTGCTTCTACTAGATCGCAATGATTACTTTCACAATCACACAAACAGAAACAAATAATTTAACGGATTTTTGATTTTATGCTGAGTCTTAATGGATATTTACCTCCGCCCTACCCCACTTACTTACGAAGCTATCTACGTATGGAGGTATTCGTCCGTAGCGTTGCTATACTTTCGTGAATCATGCGCAGTCTTATCGGGAAAGATACCAGGTGGCCTAGCCAAGGTTACAATCGCTATCGCTTCGACAACGAAACGCTTTGTGTGTCTCTATCACTCTTCCATATTAGTGCGACAGGGACAGTTGCGTTTCGATCGCTACGGAGCGTTAGCGATTGGTACTTTGGCTACGCGGCCTGGCTCTTCAAAGTTGTAGGAGGCACTATTAGTCTTCGGGAAGCCAGTCTCCATCAGAATAACCCCTCGGGTCAAGCGCACTGCCAAACGAAAGCTTTAGTAGCCCATCGATACGTGAATATATTTTAAAATGCATGACGTGGCGATGAGATTCGCGTCGCCTCTAATTTTGGCTGACCTGGTATAGGCGTGTCTTCGAGATTCGTAAAGGGCTTTATAGACCTTGCAACACGTCGCATACGATTTCCGATGCATAGTGGCATTTGATCGATCAACGTTCCTGTGAGCTGTGCATGTGCGACCCTTTGGAAGTGGAAGTCAATAACTAAACGGTTTTCCTTTTTCCTGTATATGCCACGATTACACCATGATAATGGACAAATGATTTCGTCGAAGACTGGTTTGGAGAAGTTTTAAGACCAAATGGATGGCAAGCAAGCTCATATTAGTAGCACCTAGGGATGGTCTGACTCTAAAGTTATGTTCACAGCGCAGCGGCTCAAATGGATTAAATTATCTCAAACCATACGTAGTCACTATCCTCAACAATTGAAAATAAACGCAGATGAATTATTGAGCATTTCATAGTACACTACTACTTCCTTAAACCTTTTACTGAGGGATAGGGAAGAGAAGTAGAGGAAAACCCAAACGCAGTTAATTATGGATCGTGGGTTCCTAAGAAAATCGGAATGTCGTATAGTATTAAAAAGTCAAAGAGTCTAGCGTAAGGTTGAAGGAACTGGAAGGGACTCCACCGCCAAGAGGTAACTTTTATTTTATGTGGATGATGAGATTCTTAACAACTAGTGGTTCCGTGAGCTATAGATCTCGCGTAAACCCCCATATAGCTTTGCCATTTTGAGATTATGTAGAGCCAAGTAGAGTAGAACAGTCGGACAGACATACGAAATCATTTTTGAGGGATCACACATTATACTGGCAGGTCAGAGTCGTCACTCATGGTATAAGCGATGGGAACAACTTCCCAGCATTGGTACTCGGTTGGTAAACGCGCAGTGCCGCGGCGCGGCTAGTTGCCTCGCGACCGCCGCGCCCGCCTCCCGTCTGTGTTGCCAGTGTTGCCACAATGGCGTACTCGTGGGACAACAGGGTTACGTTTGTGGTTCGATTTCTATATGGTGAGTGTGATAAAAGTCGGTCGTAATTTTTTTTCTAAGTTCATGTTTCGGTGTCTTAAGAAGTGATGAAAGAAGTTTGGATTAGTTTTTGTTTTTATAATATTTTTAACTGTTTTAGTTTTAGCTTGTGTGTTCTAGTAAAACTAAACTAAACGGACTCTGTTTGGACTATAAAAAAATACATACTTAATGTTATTTATATAAGTAACTTTAAGTTTTCATACTGGCAACATACAACTTGCTGGGTTAAGTTATAACCGTATGCCGTTAAGTTTGAAACAATCGAGTGCGAGTAACAACGTTGATACTATAGTTAAGTATTGCAATGCGATGAGGTCTACTAGGTATCTTCAGTTACCTAAGTGTATGTTGATGGATACAGAGACAAATGAACTTTGAAAGCCTTTCAGACACTGACAAATCTTTGATCCTATCATCACACAAATTTCTTAATCCTTAATCAAGTACCGCTCAAAATTTAAATAAACCTAAGCGTTCTCCACACATATTATTGCACTATTTACTTACTTAAAATAGCTGTGGATGCTGCTATAATTGATAACCTAGTGCATTTTCATGCTCAGATATTGCAATGATACCTACTTATCGCGTACAGAGTACAGACCTGCTGGTGCAGAGATTTTTAGTGAATATGACCTATTTCTGAAACTAGTCGGTTTTCGCCAGCTAAGAGCTCCTTTATTTGGCCAAATACCTCCAAGAAGGAAGTTGCTTTCTTTCTGAAGTTGATCACACATTTAAAAGAGGCGATGACTGCCGAATCGCTGCAGCCCAGACCTTGATCCCAGACATCATGTCCAAATATTAGAATACATTGTTACTTGTATTCCCGGTACTCAAGTGCCATTGTGTTTGATTGATTATCGAATTAGATGGACCATTAAGGGAATAATTGGCAGTTGTGGCTTCGTACAATGTTTACTAGCTACACGTTTACTGCCAGGTCAGGTGACCCTGGTCGAGCGGCCAATTTTAATGTGATAGTTGACATAGTTCCTAATAGGTGTTGTGAATGTGAAGTGCTTGGAATACCTTTGAAGAATTTGGTAAAAAAACATTAGGAACAGCTAGGTAGACATGTCCAATAGTCTAGAGCTAAGTATTCTCTTCATAAAATCTTGGATCAGGTCTGGAAGTGATAGCAATATTAGATAGACCACTTTTTCCAGGAACAAAATCTTAATATACATCTATCCCACTAGATCAGGGTCCTCCAAACTCTTTGACCCAAAAACCACTGTCAAGCATCCGCTTCCGTTTCACGGACCGGATCGTATATATATTAAAGTAATTTTCCTCTTGTCGCTGGGATAATCCCGCCCACAGGCCATAGTGTGGTGACTCCTGATTCCTGCTCTAGATCAAAGCTACTAAGAGCAACAACCTTTTTTCAAGATAAAAGTGCATCTGAAAGCCCATAGTAATAGTCTGCACAACACATGTGGGATCTATGAACAAAGATGTCCCGGTGTCCTTGAACTGCCGGCGTATTTTTGTATTACAATACGATATATCTGTCGACGGGTGGTGGGAAATGTTACGAAAGTAGCTCACTCCAATAATATCTAGCTCTATATCTATCTATCGATGCCTGCGCGCATTGTAGTGCCAATGGACCGTAACATCGGAGTAGTAGAGGCAATTTTTGAATGAATATTTTGGGGACTTCGATAGTTGTTTTGATTAATTATGATATAGGATAATGGAAACAGGGTTTTCATATTTTTTATAATTTATTGAGTAGCAAACTATATGCAGATAGGTAGATACATTAACTTTATCACTGGTTCTAACCTCTTCCAAAGTTCACAACCAACCCAAAATAACTTGCAATTAAAACTAGATTAAACCCAGGCAGTTAAGATTTCACAAATTACGAGAAATATTATTTTAGAGAGTTATTTACACGAATAGGTAGGATCAGGAATCATCTGCGATAGACAGAATATACAGACTGACATAGTTTGCCAACACGTCTAGATTAGATTACAGTCAGCCAGACTGCTACTTGTTAGATTATTGAATTAATGGATGACGCATCTACAATGGAAAAGATGTTCATAAGAATACTTACAGTCTGAAAAAACTGTAATGGACTAATTTTAATTTTTACAAGCAGAAACGTCTGCGAACGATGCTATTAAGCTTAGAATAAATTTAAAAGTGAAAAAATTACTGTGTTGGGTGTGACTGGAACTCACGGCCTCTAGATCGACAGCGCTCTGCCATCTGAGCCACCAAGACCTCATCCATAGCTAGCAAATCATTCCACCATATGGGTTTTCCCACTTTTAAATTTATTCTAAGCTGTAGTGGGCTGTTGTAAACTTCATGGACGACGAAATTACTGCACCTATCCTTGGGGAATTCGACATCAAGCAACTTGCGTTAACTTAAGGGACCTTCAAGGAAGAGGGACTTATATCCAGTGAAATTCCTTAGCTACAGGAGCAAACATTTCCTCCTGAGGAATCACCATGAATACCTATGTATTACGATAAAGCGTCAGCCTCCAGCTGATCGGCCAATCCCAAAAGAAACTTAGGGCTTGTCTGGTTCCAGTTTCTAATCGATTACCTATTTTGTTCACCGAAATGCTGTTGTAATATCGGATGTAAAAAAATAAATAAAATAAAATAAATCGTTTATTCAGATGAAATAAACCCTAACATACATATTTTTTTCTTCTGCCAAACTGCAGGACAGTTTGTTATTCGGTAGGTACGGTACATCTGGTGCATGGTAGGTAAAGTTCTGAGAAACTGATTGGTTGAGCCAGGATCTTTGATTATTACAGTACCAGCTTGCACTTGGTTGCAACATATTTGCGTTAGTAGGTTACATATTTTTGTAGCTGCCTGTACCATATATAAAAAAAATTGGGCGCGATCAAATTCGTCTAGTTCCAATTACGTCCAGTCTGGGGCCTTAGCGGAGGGACCTACAATTTAAGATTGGTTGATGTTGATACATACATATTTAGAGACACATGTTAAATAATATTTACAGTTTACTCCAGTTGCCTAATTACATTTGCGTGCTCCACGTTAATTTTCAGGAAATTGCAATACTTACACTCAAATGTAAATATCGGTAAAGATAAGAGTAGAACAGCAATAAAATGAGTGGTAATAAATTCAGTTAATGCCTCTGAAATGTTAGTGGGAATTTTTATATCCGCCATGAACCTAATATCGGGCTAGCCTCGACTTCACGTGTTGAAATGCGATGTCGTTTGATGGTTTCATCAAATTTTATTGCGTTTTCATAGACATTATTTACATATAGGTATTTCTTATTAATGCCTAGACCTCATAGTACTTGAGAAATTGCTTATCTATAATCTTATACCTTTAAACGAGCAATTCTTGTTTATTTATTTATATTTACCTATATTTCGGGGATCTCGGAAACGGCTCTAACGATTTAGATGAAATTTGCATGGGGGTTTTCGGGGGCGATAAATCGATCTAGCTAGGTATCTTATCTCTGGGAAAATGCGCATTTTTGGGTTTTTATATGTTTCCCGAGCAAAGCTCTGTCTCCCAGATATTATTATATAAATAGATATTCAACATAGATTGGCATCACACAACACCCCGTTTAAGTAATTAGGTAATATACCGTTTAAGCACAACACAACCGTCTTCTTAGCGAATGTTTTATTAAGTAATTAAAAGGATGGGTAAGTAATTGAAAAGACACTTAATAAAGGTAAAAATGGTTCAATTTACTGTAACTCGTACCAACCAAGGATTAAAAACCTTTGTATCAACTTTAACAGAGTAGGTACAAACAGCAACACCCTTAACTGTCCATCGGTGGATCTTATGTCTTTTGTAATAATGGTTCACCGATAAACAGTTAAGACTATTACTACCGACCTACAATATTAAACAAAGCCACTTTGATTTTACGTTATAAATATGCCGTACGTTTATTGACTTCGCTATAATTCAAAAGCAATTTCGTAATTATTTTGTATTATATCATTAAACATTCTAGTTTTAGTCGCAGTAAGGATCGTCAAGATATTGAAGCAATTTCTGATAAAATATTCATATTACTTATTACGTCGTTTCGTCAGTGTCGTAAAATATATCGTTTCATGTTCAAACAAATTCATGTCAAATAGAGCTCAATAGAAATTATATCCACACAGATGCTCCAATTTAACTTACGTTTTAGTTAAGAATATCATTTATTTATTCACATTATCGTTCCTTATTCTTGTTGTATGTTGTGTATTGCTTCTTAATGCCCAAAATCAATGGAAACTCAATTTTGACTTGAGTTCTGCTAAGTTTCCTGGCCTTCAGGTTCATTTCATTTTTTCTTGACAATTTCGTCATCATCCATCCATCTATTTTTATACCATATATGGTACAAAAATAGATTCTTCTTCATCATAAGTAAGAGTAAATACATACATAAGTAAATAACTGTAATAAGCTAGGGATATATACTCGTAGGTATTGATGTGTCCGTCAATATAATATCTTGAAATCTGTAAATATAGCTATGGCACAAATTACGCACAGAGTTGTCTGTATTGCTGATAACAGCAGCTTTTAAGTATTTTGCAGTCAAACGGCTCAAACCCACAACACAAGCGAATTTGACCGTTTCCATCGTCGATTGGCATAAATCTCCACATATCGCAACTGCGCTCAATCTTCTGTGTCAATTATCATTTCGAAACGAAGGTTCCGTAGTCTTGGCATAGACTTACTATTAAATTAATACATCCATTGTCCACCCCGCCAAGTGGCAAGCGAGACCAATTTACGCACCGTTGCGACACTGATCGGTGCTGAGCCAAATTTAATTTAATTGTAATAAGCTGATAATTAATTTGAATTAGTTGGCGACGATTGCAATGTAGCCGATAGCACAAAGAGCATGCTAGTTACGATACTTACGATACGATCATTTTACTTAAAAATTGATGTCGTCAATCAGTAAATTTCAACACTGACCAAAATTACGACGGCAGGAGTTTTGCCGATTTCGTACTTCATAACCATAAATAACAAGAAATTATGTTTCAGCGTGCTTTTGGAAACCAGAGAGTATTTTTTCACGTCTATAAGATGTATAAAGAAATACCTAGGTACCAGAACATTACCATTAATTAATGTCTCTAAGTATTTTATTTACATGTAATAAAAAAATAAAGTTCAGATATTAATATTGGATTATAGTACATTACATACCTAGGGAGGTGAATTCGTAAATGCTCTAGATCGCAGGTGTTTGTGGCCCGAACCGAAGGTGAGGGCCAAAAATATGCAATCTGGGGCTTTACGAATGACCGCCCGTGGTTTGTCTAAAGTTTTACGTCTTGCCTTGGCCAGGAAGTGAGATTTTCTTCTCGCGTAGCGGGAAGAAAATCCCACTTACGGGCCTAGGGTGACGTAAAAGATATTTACATACGTATGTGCGTAATACGTTCGTATATTTACATACGTATGTGCGTAATACGTTCGTATATTTACATACGTATGTGCGTGACAATTTGTTAGCTAGCTATAATAAATCATAGATGAAAAAGTTAAGAATGTGTCCGACATACCGTTAAGTAACTACCTTGATAAAGTATTTACAGAGCTGTATTAGTCATCTGTAGTGTATTATGTATACACGCCGCGATATTCGAAAGATCGAATGCTATCTGCCATAGGTATTTGTTTACATTATTCGTCTGCTTTTTTGTCTCCTGTCGTAAAAAAAACTCCCTTTATTTACCTACATTTAGTTTGCACCAGCTTAATTGAAAAAATGGTTACCTATAATATAATTATGTATTATAGTATGATGTTAAAATGTTGAACATAACAGTAAAGCTTTTTACGCGGTTTGGTCATGTCACGAATTGTATAAAAAAGTTGATTAACGCTTCTTATAACTTCTAGGCTTGATTATATCTTCGCTATAAGTATGATGTTTCAGTCATATATCGCCACAACGTACAAGATGTCTTGTCGAACGTCGTATCGTATAAATCTTTCACCGAGTAGGTATTTATTCCGATCTGCTATGATTGTCTGATGGCAGCGCTTGGCAACATACTCGCTATTAAACATACCTATTATGTTGGAACTTCCTCTTCACATCTGAATTTATAGTTGTTTTAATCATGATTCTTGATAATAATTACCTTGTCCCAGTCCCTGCCCTTCAAAAATACAAACCTAAGCACAAGACAGGGGGCGGCAAAATCGACAAAAATTGGATGTTATTTAAATTTTTAGAAAAAATAGGGGAGTGGCAAAATTCTGATCGACCCTAATATGCAAAAAAAAAATTCTTTAGACCCAAATTTGCCGCCCCCTAAAATCTGCCGCCCAGGCTTCAGCCTACTCAGCCTAGTGGTAAATCCGCCACTGTGAGTCCGACTCCTCGCAGTAAATAAGAGAGCCTCAGAACGCACATTGCAATTACGTGTGATCTGTGTTTAAATAGGTACCGTTTTCGCGCAAAAATCTGATTTTCTAATGTCAAGAAGAGTAATTACTCTCATAATTTCTCTTTTAGAGCTCAACAAAGCTTATAAACCAATTTCCCTTCTTCCAGATATCGACAACAACGGCTACCTCGACGCGCACGACTTCCATTGCCTAGCCCTCCGCTCGTGCGTGCTAGAAGGCAAGGGCGACTGCTCAGCCACCCGGCTACAGAAGTACCAGCACATCATGCTCAGCCTGTGGGAGGAGATCGCGCAGCTGGCTGACTTCGACAAGGTTCCTGACTATGTCGGTTATCCCCTCCTTTACTCGTACGCCAAGCAGACAACGCCAGCCTTTTAGGTTAAGTTGGGGGTAAAATGCTTCGGGCTAGATCGGTCAGGCAGCAGAGATGTGTATAGCCTGTCCGTTTTTCTAATGTCCAGCACGCTATAGTAAATGTATGGAGAACTTGATCTTAGAAATGGGGCAGGCTATAACTGTTTTAAAAATATGATACAGTCGCCATCAAATATATTGGAACGGCCATGGTGCTCAAAAGTATGTGAACATGCTCTTTAGCGTCTTGATAATAGAGGCTATGCTCAGATATTTATGCACACATTGGACGCGCCAATATATTTGATGGCTGTTGTCATAAAATTATCAGAGGGCCCACACAAAACACACAAGTTCGAAAATTGCGGGCATCTTAATTTTGTCACTCTAATTACGTCTTAATTAGAGAAAAATGCCCGCAATTTGCTAACTTCAGTGTTCACAGTATGGAGTTCTATTTGCAACCTAGTTAGTTCAAAGCATTTCTCTCCTTGTCACACTCCACACACACGCTACTCTACTTTTCCTCTTCTTTCTTCGAGGTGCATGAACTAATTGAGTGTAGAACTTTTTATTTTCTTCTGCCATAGAATAAGTAGTTGTAACTAACTGGTATTGTTATATATCATATATATGTTATCGATAGTACCTACTGACTATTAACTCATCACTTAGGTAATAGAAAGAGAAAAGCAGGTCCACCCTAATACCCTCTTATTTGAGTTTTCAAAAACGCGAACGCACGTCACGCTATCAAATGAAATTTACACTACGGGTTCAGAGATGTCTAATTTTCTTTCTATCTTTGCACTAGCAATGTGTCCTTGGCTATATTTTACATATGTGTAGGTACGTCAGTAAATTTAGGCTAACCGGGTGACAGAATGCCTGCCACTTTTCTCTTTCTACCACGTCCGTAGGTCACCGCCATAGTAACAATGTAACACAACGCAATAGCTACTGCACAGCTTCCCCAATTACCGGGTGGATATTCAGCCTTTCTACCGGGTTTTATCGCTATTATTCTCATCAAAAATATTGTTTTAAGAGGTGATGCTTAGAGCTTTTTCTTTATAAAAGAAGATAGAATGGATAGTGAGTCTACTTTGGCCTTAGACGCCTAAGGTAGAGTCCGTCTAAGCAATCTCTACACCGACGTCACCGACTTGCTAACGACAAAGTGTGGTAGCGCAGTCACAATAAATAATAGTACATACTAGGTACAGAAGACTCACTCTCTAACAAAACGCGTCTGTTACGATCCGGAAAGATATGGCCGGTAGGTGGCGACAGCGCCACGCGCGGCTTATGGCTAGCCACCAAAATTAGTGTGAAATGTACTTTTAGCTACTTGTAGCAAAGCGACGAAATCGCGGAGTGAGCCACGCCTGGCGCAGTGATAAACGTCATATTTTCTGATGGCGCTTCCACATTTTGCCTAGTCTGTGCAAAGACTGCAAATAGTTAACTTAGACGGTATCTAGCGCTACTTCCTATTGTGTTAACGACGATATTGAGAATAATGACGCTAAAAAACGGTTAAAACGCTGGATCATTCGCCCGACCAGCACCCGCTCACCAACTACAATTTCAGGACGGCACCATCTCCGTCGACGAGTTCAAACAAGCCGTCAAGAACAGCTGCGTCGGCAAGCGGTACGAAGACTTCCCTCAGGCAATGAAGGCGTTCATCGAGTCCAACTTCAGAATGATTGACATCAATGATGATGGGGTCATGGGGGTGGAGGAGTACAGATATGACTGCGTGCAGCGGATGGTGGTGGAAGACATTAAGGTCATCGATGACGCTTTTGACACGTTATTAAATGTAAGTATTTTGGTGTGCCATGGTTCCTCTACACGATGGCCCAGCGCTGGACCAGCGAGATGGCCATGAGATGGTTGATGCGCTCTCTATACGCTGACTCATCTTAGTGGACCAGTATGATGGCCCATCGTGTAGATTAGCCATCAGATAATGTGTTATTGTCAGTTGTCAATAAGGCACTACTGGCATAAAAATGTAATTCGTTTTTTCTACTCGTCGACGGCAATGCTTGAATTAAAACTTCGTATACCAAAGTGAAATCGCATACTTTTTTCACTATGGGACCCCAACTCAACTATAATATTCATTTCGATACAGTTTAGTCAACTATTATATTCATTTCGATACGGTTTAGTCAACTATAATCCTCATTTCGATACAGTTTAGTCAACCATAATGAAATTGACCAATCAAAAGCTGTCTAAACCAGGGCCTCATGAGTTACGAGAAGGTGTCGTTGACCAACCGGCCGGGGGGCGCGGGCGCGGGGGCCGGGGCGCGTACGAGTATGAAGGTATCGCGGCTGCTCGCGCATGTTAGCTGTATACTTTTGGTTTTTTTACCTACATATATGATTCTTCTACTAGTTTTAAGTATTTTTTTTTGTTGACTCGTAGAAAAAGTATTGTATACAATAGTGATATAATCAAGCTTTTCAATCTCGTACCTTACATAGGCAACTCAGCAAGCTTCGTTGCCTAAACACGGTACTCGACTGAAAAGCTCTCCATTATATCACGATTGTATAAAATACTATTATTGAAAAGTTCTGTATCGACTTAACCGTTCAATATTATGAAAGTTTTCCCACATACTGAAATGTAATGGGGTTGGCAACTGTCTAGGTTTTTATAGGTGGCGCCAGCGTAGGTTTCCCCTGGTTCTAGTTTTGTTCTATAGGTAGCTTCCAGGCCATAAATTCCAAAACAACAGGAATTTGACTATACTAGTAGGATTTACAGGTAAAATATATATGTATATGCTAACTATTATGGAGACAGAACATTAAGAAAAAGGTTGCCGTATTTTTTAAATAGTCTGCCTGAAAATATCAGGCTCGAGCCCAATAAAATTAAATTTAAAAAAGCACTAATGCTGCACTTACTGAAAACACTTGGGTGACTATTGTATGCCTGTGCCTGCAAATGTCACTCAAGTGAAGTGAGTTATAGCTACGATGTTAGTTTTAATTTTTAATATGTTACGTTGATTATGTAAGTACTTACAACAGACACTCGCGCCTGCAGTCAAACTGTGCAAACAGTTTTGCAGGGAACTGTATTAGATTATAAGTTTATTTCATGTATTAATAATAACAAATAAATAATAAATAAATAAATGCTGTCGCCGGCCAACCCCATTGCTTTACAATAATTACGAAGGCTGGGCGTAACGATACGTCCTTACAATTTCCTTAAAATCGGACAAACAGGCGGATAATTACTTCACTAAAAGTATCATTATAGAAAACCAATATATCGTGTACAAATTATAGTATCCACGTTGAACATTCAAAATTAAAAAAAAATATATATAAAAATAGATACACAGTATTTAACCTTATTCCAATGACTTATGGTAAATTTTATATTGATTGTATACTTATTAATGATCGTAAATTCTGTAACAACAAAAACGAAGACTACACGTGTCATTATGTCTTTCTTGACAAATGATTGTCGAACGATAATTATACTATTTTACTTTGTGACACAGGTGATAGTATTCCCCTCTACTTTGTCAATTGGCCTCCGCGACACATTAATTTTTGATGGGTTTTCCGCTCACAAGCTATTTATAATTTTACACTGAAAAACCAGTAGCATAATATAGAGTGACGGTGTTGTCATAAGGATTATGAAGATTAAGAATGAGTTTTTCAGCGCTGCGCTTAATGTTTTTAACTAATAGTTTTCGAAATTAAAACTGCAGGATAACCGTACTTACGGCTGCTATTCGAATCGCGGTATACAAGTCAAAACCAATTTGGTAGATCTAAACATACTAAGCTTTAACGAAGATTGTAGAGTACTATTAAGGGCCCTCTTCGACTCGTCAGAATGACAAGTTGAGACATAGCCACGGAAAATAGATTTATTTCAACTACATTTTAAAACGAATTGCCATATACTCGCTTTAAATTTATTTTAATCTCTTTTAGACTACGTAACCTATAAAAGTAACTGAGTTGAGGTAAACCAGAACCTATCTTTTACAACACCTATCACAGCTTTGATCGGAGTAAATCTTCTAAATCTCTTTGATTCTAACCATCACCGTCCACGTAAATCTCGTACATCTGTTATTAATGTGTTTATGTTTAATATTAAATTAACGTGGGAATGTGTAGTTATTGCGGAATGTGACGAAAACACGTTAGTTTTCCTCGAATTCCTATATTACCTACTACTAAACTAACTGTCTCATATTAAAACCATCGAATATTGCGCACAAACAATCCTAAAGTTTTCTCTAGAAAGACCCACGGACGAAGCAAAGTTTTCATACCTATAGGTACGTTATATACTTTCAGTTACCTAGCTATACCTACTTCTAAAATTACTCAGTTTTCTTCTAAAATGAAGGCAGAAATAAGACTTACTTATTATATTAATAAGACTTAGGTACTTACTTCAGGATGGGATTCAAATTCAAAACCCGTCAACTCCTTTTTAGGGTTCCGTAGCCAAATGGCAAAAAACGGAACCCTTATAGATTCGTCATGTCTGTCTGTCTGTCTGTCCGTCTGTCCGTCCGTATGTCACAGCCACTTTTCTCCGAAACTATAAGAACTATACTGTTGAAACTTGGTAAGTAGATGTATTCTGTGAACCGCATTAAGATTTTCATACAAAAATAGAAAAAAAACAATAAATTTTTGGGGTTCCCCATACTTCGAACTGAAACTCAAAAAATTTTTTTTCATCAAACCCATACGTGTGGGGTATTTATGGATAGGTCTTCAAAAATGATATTGAGGTTTCTAATATCATTTTTTTTTAAACTGAATAGTTTGCGCGAGAGACACTTCCAAAGTGGTAAAATGTGTGTCCCCCCCCCCCCCTGTAAGATCTAAAATAAGAGAATGATAAAACTAAAAAAAATATATGATGTACATTACCATGTAAACTTCCACCGAAAATTGGTTTGAACGAGATCTAGTAAGTAGTTATTTTTTATACGTCATAAATCGCTTAAATACGGAACCCTTCATGGGCGAGTCCGACTCGCACTTGGCCGCTTTTTTGCTTGTTTTGCTCTATTTTTTGTTGATGGTGCGGAACCCTCCGTGCGCGAGTCCGACTCGCACTTGGCCGGTTTTTTTTATTGAAAGCAGTACGTAGAATACTGGTAAACAAAAACTAGGTACACTAATTGTTTCGTTCTTTACACTTGCTTGTGCTATCGGAATAACAGCCCAGGAATAGGGCGTTTGGCAAGTCTCGAAGTAGATTGATGTCAATGACGACGCACGGGCAATTAACAGTCGATCGGCAGGATTGATCACTCGTGTGGAACGCACATTTTGGTACGCAGAAGCTCAGACCAGCTTTAGACTGTCGTCCCTAATATGAAAAGCTGACAGTGTTCAATATCGAGATTAGCAGTCTATCGACAGGATTAAACAATCGTGTGGGACGCAAACTTTGGTATGTAGCTCAGACCAAGGCCTACCGCGAACCACGTACGACATGTTGCCTCCCTGTTACACTTACGTACGAATTTACATGTGCGATAGAGAGGCAACACGACAAACGTGATTCGCGGAGGCCCTCTGCTTTAGACTGTCGTCCCTAAAATGAAAAGCAAGACAGTATCTAATATCGAGCTAACGAGCGATTAACAGTCGATCGGTAGGATTGATCACTTGTATGGACCACACACTTTGGTATGTAGAAGTTTAGACCAGCTTTAGACTGCCGTCACTGATATATGAAAAGCTGACATTATGCAATGTCAGGCTGACGAGCGATCATCAGCCGATCGGCAGGATTGATCTTATCTTAGGGTAACTTAGAACATCTTTACGCGATGGCCACGACATTGCGCGACTGGCTTCGGCTAAGGCGACAACCATAGGTTGGAGCGAGACACAGCGATCGGACCTTTCCATTCCACCTATGGTTGTCGCCTTAGCCGAAGCCAGTCGCGCAACGTCGTAGCCAGCGCGACTGTCGTAGTCACTGAACTGAATAGTTTAATCCTACCCGCGTTTAACCTAAAATTTCTCGGAACGCGAAGATCACGTAGAATTATATAAAAGTGATATATTTAGTAGCAGGTGTACGAGTAGGTGTAGAATAACAAAAGAAGTTCAGAGTCGTATTTGCTCAAATAAGGTAACGTGAATTGCTTTCATAAGAAAAGAGGGTAAAAGTAATATAAGGACTCAAAGTTTCGTATTTTGAAAGCAAACAGGCCTAACCCCTCGTCACATCAGTTAATACGGTTTGTTTGTTTATTTTAACGAGTTGTATAACTTCAACGGTTTTAAGCAACCAAATTAAACGCTGAAAGTTGGAAAACGAGATGAAATTGTAGCTTAAGTATTCAAATTGTTGTTAAATAATCAACTTGCCCATGTACTCGTACAGTTAGCAGAGTTATTACCTACGAATATCCCCACCCACATCATACTTATTACAAAAGTCACATATTATTTGTAGTTATGTCACAGAATAAATAATAGTACTAGGTACAGTAGACTCACTCTCTAACAAAACGCGTATGTTACGATCAGCACAGATATGGCCGCTAGGTGGCGACAACGCCACGCGCGGCTTATGGTCAATAGCCACCAAAATTGGTGTGGAACGGATGTACTTTTAGCTACCTGTAGCAAAGCGACGAAATCGCGGAGTGAGCCACGCCTGGTTATCTCATGGTTGGTAAGATCTGTACTGAACAAACTCAGCTGCAAGGAAAATAACAATGCTGCTTTTCCACATAAATACTGCTATCCAGGAAACATAATTTGCAAACATTGCGTAGCAACTGGGAATACTCAAACTCAACAACCAACAACAGTATATATTTCTCGAATAAACATTATAAATTATCCAAGTGACGCTCATATTACGTAGCTTTTACGTTGATAGGGCAACAGAATGAAGAATTCTATTAAAACATACGTCCCGCCTACCGAGTTCCGAATAAAATGCAACAAAACACTCTCGTTGGCCGCCCGCCAGTTTTGTGCGATAGAATCAGCTTTCCTTAATTATGCGGTAATAGTTATCAATCTTCCTAACTGGTTTACCTGCTAAATAATAGACTAGTTAGTATTAGTTATCGTACATAGAGAACAATTAAAGCTCAAGATCCCAATAACTAATTTAGACTCATGGAGTTAGTTGGTTACACGTTTTAAACAGCCAACATCTACGCAAAACCCTGAATTTCTAGAAAAACTAGAATATTTTTCGACGACGTTACAGGACTTATAGGCGATCCGTTTACTAATAGTTATTTACGTATTAGGTAGCTTAAGTAGGTTATAGTATTTACAAACGTAAATACCAATACGTGATAGAAACATTAGAAACTGTCTTCAAAATCATTTACATTTCCTGCCAAAAGATGGTTTTGTGACGTTTTACATTTAATAAGTAGGTACCTACTTATACTTGTATTCAGCCAAAAACTTGTCTAGTAATTCCCGTGACCTTCACCTGGTCGTCAGCCCATCTTTTGAAGGCTTCCCACGTAGATACCACGTACTACCATTGAGTCATTTCCCGTGTGTCACTGATGACGTAAAAAAACATCTAATGGGATAAATTGAATTTTCTTAGTCCATATGTCCCATCCATCGACCAGAGAATGTCATACACATATGATGCCATATGACAAAAAAAGTCTTTGACGAAATACTGACTCAAAGGAATTTAATACTTGCCATGACAACGCTGTCCTTGCCTATTATCATTTCAACTGCTATTTTCTTTTACCTATAGTATAGGCATGACAAAAATTAAAAAGTTGTTTTATATAAATGATAATAATCAATGTACCGTTGAATCATTATGTAGGTACAAGATACCACCTTCAAAATACAATCTGTGACGCAAGCCCCTTGTAGGTGAGCGGATTCGAAGCTATTAAAGAATTTAGTAAAGTTTTTGTTGATCCATTCACAAAAACAAAATGAAGCAGCATCGCGTATAATTACTTAAGTATTTCGTCTCAACCCTATTTGTTTAAATAAATGACTTACCTCATCAATCTCATCATGTTGGACATACTTCGATGACTGATTAGTGAATGAGTTAAAATTCTGCTTTTGTATTTTCTGCTATTTTATTTCACTTACAAATCTCAATTTCCTTTCAGGATGACGACAGGAAGAAGGGCGGCCTCACCTTAGCCAGGTACCAGGAGTTGTTCGCGCAGTTCCTCGGAGACGAGAGGGAAGACTGCCAAGCGAAGCACCTCTTCGGCCCTCTAGAGGTGTAACCACCTTAGCCATAGACTAACAAGTTTAGCCCTTAGGGCTTTAACTGTGACTGCTACACCTACATCCAGTTGCACATTAGTAACCAGGTTTTTGTCACTTGACATCAACTTTGGCGATAATTTAAATATGTACTTAGATGGGCAAACCGGGCAATAAGGAATAAGAATTTTAGTTCGTCATAGTTCCGGGAATCCACAATTATTTCAGTACCTGGCCAGTTCGCTGGCAGACATGTTTCTATATTTACGAAATACGCAACGTCGTCGGTAAATGACGCCAAAAATACATCATCGCTGCGTCGATACAGTCACGTGGATTAGTAAACAAACTGATCATAAACAATTAGGGCACATAAAAAATTTGTTTATAATTTGTGGTATTTTTTTACAAAAAAAACAACACACGCACGAGATTATTTTCCAAAACTTTTTTAACTGATAAAATATAACTCTGTATATGTGAACTTAGTGAAACTCTTTATTGAGTTTTAATTCGTTTACAAATTGCAATGATTCCGAATGTGACGAAAAATGGTCACTAATTTATTTTGTGTTCGATTTTCTTTACATAGAGGAATCAAAAATAGTTGTGATTTTTTTTATCTATTCAAATCTGTCTGCTTTGACTTTATAATTCCTCGATGGCCAGTCACATCACATTATTCTTAGTATAATAAACTTTAGTGTGCGTTTTAGATTTTTTAAAGTTTTAAATATAACTCAGTTCTGATTATCCCGTCCCAACACATCACAATGTGATCTTATTTTAAGATATTTTTAATATAATTGTTGCAGTGAGATTTAACGTTAATTTTTGTAAGTTTGTTTTATTTTGTTCGTGAATTATGGAATGTTTGTACCCCTTGTTTTTACTGTTCCTATGGTATCATTATAATTATAAGAAACGAACGACCAACTTGTTTCTTGTTATATTTATTTATATTTATATACAATGGCAGTACCTACTTTAAGGGATACGTGGGAATGTACGGGCAATGTGAATGATATGCTCACTCATACAAATGAATCTAGTCACAAATATCAATACTTACTTAATATAATTTGTAAATACTTATTGTTCAAAATATTAATTGATGTTTAAAATTATAAAATAAAAATTGTCTAAAACCTCTATTTTACTCATTTATCTACACTAATCGACCTTAATAAACGTGTTATAGTATGAATTATCTGAGATGATTTTTTCGGGCTCGGGCCCTAGTCTATTAAACAAAAGGTATTGTTTCCTTTATGGAGTGTGTTAGTCGTCCTCGTCTAATACGTGACAGCGTGATAAAACGGTGTCCGTCACTTTCTGTCCCGCTGTGTTAAAAAGTGACAGTTATTTTATCACGTGGATAAAACTATCCATAATACGCCTGCTGACTTTCCCTATAACAGTAGGTGAGGTAAAATGTGGAATAATTACAAACAAAGATTTAGTTTGCCATTTATTTATAAACGCTAATACATAAAATTTATAAATTATAACGCAATGCATTATCATTATTTACACAATTCTGAAACTGTCCGTAAGCCAAAGTTTACAGTAATACAAACGTTACAATTTGCGTTATATTTGTTATGATACACTTGGTGCCTTAATCTAATTTTTTTTACATAGACTACATCTGAACCTCATATCTCACCAATTTCATTCTAAAAGCTACCTTACTGAGCACCAAATACCGTCCACAATCCAACACAATGTGAGGTGAGGTACGAGGTTAAGAATTAGGTTTCTACGTCACATGGGAAAATTTGGATATGAACGGTAACTATGACCAAAACTGTGTTACTTGTGTTTCGGCGGTTCCTTGGCAACCTGTCGAGCCTACTCCAGAGAAAACGACTCAACGAAACCACGCCGTTTTCAGTTTTATTCGGTTATTTAGATAAAGTTTATGTAGTGGTCATAATTAAACCCTCATGTCAAATTTTCCCAAAGAAATGGTCAGTTCAGTTTCGAAATAGTTATTTACATGAAATAGACATCGAAAAATAGATCTGGAGATGTTCTGTTTAATAGTTCTGAGAAGTTAACAACTAGGTTTTGGTTAAAATAATACTTTCTTAAACTATACATTGGTGAATAAAAAAACTATTACTTAAAACATTACTTCGACAAATAAATCAAAAATGACTATTTAAAAAAATGTTTGGCCCTTTAAAGAACGTCATTGGCCCCATTTTTGTAGGAAAGCCATTCATTGGAGAGGGGCCATAATTGGTATAATAAGTTGGCTTACTTTCGTTATACTAAAGGTACAGAACCAATTAAATTTTATACGAAGTAAGGCCTTAAGTACATATTTTAGATGGTTATTTTTGTAAACTATACATATAAATACCTACTTATCAATTTGAAGTCAGTTCTAAGATACTAGATTTGGATATGTTAGTATCCAAACTCACTGTAATAGTTGCCTAGGTATTTGGTTTTGAAGACTGGTAAACTTATTTACGAGGAGTATGTTTTCCGTAATACAACAAAAAAATATTCACATGCAAACTGGTGATTGTTGATTTATTTACCGCCCGTACTGTTTTAAAATATTTACTACAGAATCCATAATAACTGTATGGCCACAGGTATGGCATTTAAAGTAAAATTTATATGAAACTATGACGTTTTTAATATAATGAGTATAATGGCACTCTCATTCTGTTCTGTTCAAGTTAGCTTTGTTAGACAAACTTTACGAACACAAATATTCGCCATCGAAGTCATAAAAGAAATAATTGTAAAAGTAAAAAAATGCCTTTCTATGGATGTTTTAAACAGACTTTCGCTTCGTCAAGTGGTAAATGATTATAATAATATATGTCTCTAATCTCTATATAGCAAAGACAAACGACTATATACCATTTGCATTCATAGCTAACAGATATATATTGGTATAGAGCTAATTAAAAATTTAACACTATCTTAAGCCCAATTCAATTTTTACCCCATTTATAAGGATGCACAGCCGCCACGAATGTTCGATATACAAAAATCCTTAGCTAAATTTATTTATGTTAAATTGACATATCAAGGCACGGACATAGTGCAACGCAAATTATAAAAACTTAACATAATTGACCATCATTTTCTATTTTTTTTAATTAAAAAATTTACGTTTGTTGCTAGGCCATTCAATTACAAAAGTTTCCATTGTGTTACGGAAGTTACTCAGTTTTACAAGAATATTTTACGTTACACAATGGAATCAATTGTCTATAGATAAGGCCTTAAATTAGGTAATAAAATGTACTTTATAATTCAAAATACTGCTAAAATATAAAGTAAGTATAGATCATATTAATGAAAAAATAACTTACGTCCTTATATATCTATGCCTTATTTGTCAACTGTAATTATTAAATAATGCAAACCGCTTTTTTACGCATTGCATTGTCAAAATACATATAGGCTGTCTCCTGTAACAGGAGCAATAAATTAACTATAGGCTGTACTCCTCAAACTAACCAACATTTGTTCAGCTAGTTTTAGAAATAACTTATTTTTTGATTTTTATTACACTTTAAAGTTTATTCTTAGACGCAATGTAGGTATTGCAAATTTTGTTATGTTTAAAGCGTGAGAGGGAATGTCAAACACACTGATGTCCGCGTACATTGAAGGCAATATTTATTTTGTATGAAAAAGAGGAAGTCTAAAGCTAAAGGCTTCATAATTTTTAAAAGTTGTTTAACAAAAGTTTTATAGTTTGAGGAGAATAACATATATATGTTTTAATTATTTGCTCGTGTTACAGGCAACACCCTTTATAACTAAATATTTAGTACATGTAACACCTAATAGCAGTCTATTTATGTACCTACATCGATTTGACGTAATTAAGAAAATATAAAATTGAATACCATTCCGAATACGTCCCCTAATCTTCTCAACTTATGCAACCTATCATAAGAATCGAGACAAATTTTCATTGACGTGCCATCAATGAAAAGTCATAGAATGCTCTAAGTAATATAGTTTTGTTTTCAACATAACTGCCTCATCATCACACAAAGCCTGAGAATTATCGAGTATACAATCGCCATTATACATATCTATACTATAGGCTCAAAAACATCTGAACACGCATTATTAAGGCAAAGCCGTGTACAGATGACTATGAGTAATCTTATTCGCTTTGTATAATGGTCACTGTACAAAAGACATGACACAACATTTTGTGAATCAGCTCTTCTTTTGAGGGCATTCCAAAAAGAATAATTTTGTCGGGGACGTGATCTGCAAAGCTTTATCAGAATGGTTTATAAAATTAGCGTCACGTACTTACCCAACACTTATCTGGAATGCCCCGAAACCTAATTTCAGAATAGGCTCAGAATATATTACAAAAAAATTGGCCTGTTTCTACCTAAGAAGACAAACAATATGTTCAATATTATTGTACATGTGTTGATAAAGCTAAATAATCGCCTAACAATAGCTTTAATTAAGACTAGTTTATACACAACATTAGTTTACCAGTCGAGCCCAAATCAAATCATAAAAAACTACGTGATTTTAAATTAGTTATTATTGGAAAAAACACTGTTTTCCACAAAAAAAAAAGATTAAAATGTAATATTACATAAAAATTAAACATTATAGAATACTATTAATAATATCATAGGGATAATATCATATATTTTATGTCAATATTATCATTAAATCTACATTATGATACATTAGCCCATTTTATAGGATGTCAAATTTACAAGGAAATTACAAAGACGTATATATAAATACTAAATATTATTAAAGTATTCTGTCATACTAGGTACAACAAATTGGTCTTTAGAATTTTCTTGTTTTCCATTAAAATACTTACAAATTTGTCTAGTACATAAACTAAACATAATATTGGGAGTAAAGTGACGCAAGGGCGTATTACAACTGTCTAAATTTAAAAATGTGCAATCGTCTTTAAAAAATTTTAAAGCATCTTAAGAAATACATAGAAATCCGGAACTGAATTACTTAAGTTTTATTAGTTACATGCATGTCACTCAATAAAATTCGATCTGATTTTGAATGAATTTTCGTGTTGCATTATAATTTTTTTATTCCATTGCGTAACGAAGCTACATATTTAAAACATGTTTCACCAACTTTCGTTACACAATGGAACCAATTAAATTGTCAAACAATTAAAACCTTTGGCATTGATGCCAGTAGGTATATTTAAATAAAATCTATTAATTTTGCGTCACTTTACTACGAATTTTAATTAACTACTTACATCGTACTTTTAGCAACTCTGCACTTCCTCGCCAAAAGCGATGCGTTAGGTCAGCTGTGAATCCTGATATGTCCCTCTTTGCAATACTTTAGAGAATACATATAACCCACTGCATCTTGCAGATCTTGCTATCAATAACCAATTGTTAATCTTATGGTATTTTACCCAAAAAGATCTTCTGAACACATATTTGTCCTACTCTAGTGTAAAATTAGGTACCTAGATGACAGGTTAAATCTGCACATTTAAATCGTAGTTAGGGTAAAACCGCCTAACACGTACCTGGTAAAGTAAGTACCTATCGTACATTATACATCTCGTTGGTGGTTTTGCATAGTGCGGGTGCCGTGCAGTTTCGCCTCCACCCGTAGAGTCTTGAAGTTTTACATCAGGGGCCCGTTTCTCAAAAGCTTGTAATTTGTAATACAAGCGGATGTCACTTTTTGACAGCTTTTGTTAGAAAGGGACTTCAACTAGTATTACAAGTTACTAGCTTTTGAGAAACGGGCCCCTGGTACCTATGGGTCCGGATCAGCCATCCAAGCAGGTGCAGAGTTACCTCTCACAAACATCGTTAAATTATCTACATTTCATTACAGAGCGGGTTTAAACTGTAGATTATCTAGGTACATCTAATTGGTGAGCGTGTGTAGAATAGCTACATGTCATCAATGAGCGGGTGTAGAGAATCTACACCTCATTAGGTGTACCTGATGAGCATTTCTTTTAATTTTTGCCATTTTTATATATTGTGAGTTGTGACCTTTTTTGCCACTTTTGTGTTATTTCTACTCAGAATCACGAGCTCTTTCGATCCTAATGGGATATAAAAGTATCCCAGTTTTTTTCCATTGTGTTACCATTTCCCCATATACTTTGAATGGCAGTAACAAAAAGGAAAGTTAGAAAAATGAATGGAAATCTTAGAGGACACTTTTTTTTCTCTTAAAAGGATGAAAAGGGCTCGCGATCTTGACCTGAAATAACACAGTGGCAAAAAAGGTCACAATATATAAAAATAGCAAAAAATAAAAGAAACGCTCACCTAATGTATCTACAACTCATTAGGTGTAATGTGTCTACACTTCTACAGCTCATTGGGTGTGAGTATCTACATCTCATTGGGTGTCATTTGGGTGTAATGTGTCTACAGCTCATTGGGTGTAATTTATCTACAGCTCATTGGGTGTGAGTATCTACATCTCATTGGTGAGCGGGTTGACGGACCCGCTGGTGTGCGCGCGCGGCTCCTCGTCTAGACTGCCGTAGGTGCCGTAGCGCCGGGACACGCGCCAGCGGCCCCGCCGGTTTCGGGTTATGCCTATAAACACTCGCCGTTGTAATCACGCTGAATAGGTTTCAAAAATGTACATAGTTGACGACTTTCATTCGTCCGTGTAAATGCCTACCATACCAATACGATCTCGATATAGCAGTTATCTTTGAAATTAAGGATTTTATATTTTTTATTAATTGGTCCTTAAATAATCCAATTGTCTAATAAGTATTAGTAAGCAATTTAATGCAAACTAACAACATAAAGTCTTACTCCGTGTAGCAGCGCGTTTATGATTCCCATGGGATGGGTTAATCAACCCCCTTCGGTTAATACTTTAAAGATCTGGTATATCGAGATTTTCTAAGTAGTTATAGTAGGTAGGTGCCTCAATGATACAAATTTTTGCAGCTAGGCACATGATGATACTGCCATGTTTAGGTCGGAATGGCACTTGTCAGCTTTACTTAGATACAGTCAAGTTCATAAATATGTATACATTTCACTACGAAGCTAGAATCTGTGCGGAAAGAGAAGAGTCGTGGAATATATAAGGGAACCAATACATTCTACGATTTCTACGCCTCTTCTTTCCGCACAGACTCCATTTGATAGAATAAAATAGGTACCTACAGATATATATTTCAAATTGAATTAAACTATAATCTGATATAATTACTTTCATTACGTAAGTAAAACTTTCAAGTGTGAAGTGTGATAAATGATTACCATGACCATGATTACCTAATACTTACCAAAATTCAGCTATGGTATAAGTATACCCACCATACTTATCGACCGACTGACGGATCTAAATCTAAGTATACATAATTACGAGTATAAGCAGTTATATTATGAATCAGTACCATAAAATAAGCTTTTTGATGAGTATAAACAGTAGCGGAGTACCTACGTGACCAGCTATGATTAATAGAAAATATGTTGGGATGTAGAGGCAATATAAGTAAATGAGATCAGGTGTCAGAATCATATTTAAGAATTTGTTACGGTTTTGATCTTATTTTGATACGACCTTGAAGATCGCTCACGCTGATTGGTGCATGCGAAATGAACTAAAACTCGTGTGTGAGATGCGCGCCAATAGGGAGTATTACAGCAATGTTCTGCCGCAAGAGTGCAGCACTAGCACCCATCGTAAACCATAAAGTAACTTTGCCTTAAACTGTTTTTGACAAGTTTTCACAGACAATAAAATATGTCATTGATAAAAAGGCCGTTTGTTTACAAAGGGCCTATATACCGGGAATCGCCAAAATAAAAACTCAGCTAACTGCCTCTTTGTCGCTCGAATATGCAAGTGACAGAATGGATAACAATTTTTCGACTTTCTCGTTTGACCCTCAGATTGTGAGTAATTGTGGTAGTGGCGCCCCCTACTCAGAGTTTCGCGTAATATTCCCTATTACCAAGACGATCGTCAAAGACGTATCAAAACCAGTTCAAACCTTTATAGCAAATTGTTAAATTATAAGACCTGTGGGTAAGGTAATTGCAAAGACTATATTTCAAATACAAACACCCTTTTCAATAAAGTAAAATAATATATTTTTTCAATATATCTCAATCATGTACCTAAGTACTTAGGTACCTACTCATATTTAAAGTAGTGTTGGTTGGACCATAATATTCGTGTTCATCTGTTCATACCAATACTTAATTAAAACGCCTATTTATAAGAAACAATATTGAAATCTGAGGGATGTTTATTCTGTATTTGAACAGACAAAAAAAATTAGCTAAAATAAGCCTTTACATTTACCTTTTTGTACCCAGTTGCTTGTACCATCAGACCATCACGCTCCGCGATGTTTGAGCCATTTAGGGTCCTAACTAAATTTGGTGTTCAATACTTACGCTATGGAAAGTCCGATTTAGCTAGAACCCTAAATGGCATAACAAGTCACGGAGCGTGACTGACTGACTGTACGTCCATTTTAAATTAACCTCAATGATCTGCCATGACTCAACCTGAAATGTGAATATGAATCCCATTTCATATAAAGATCATGAATGGGTTGAACCAGATTTTTATTTCCCTTTATGCTAGAATAATGATACTATATTTTATCAGCATCATCAAGCACATTTTACTAGTAGCTTTACAGGTAAAGAACAGCTTTACTATGTACCTATAAGCAAGCTACACTCCGAGATTTTGAAAAAAAATCTGAAATTTTTCGATTATTCCACAATTTTTGTGCACTTTATAACAAATTTGAGATCAGTGCAATCAGACTTGTATTGCAAAAACGATACATAATACCTTGTAATAAAGTGCACAACTTGAGTTTTGCCCATTTACTGTGCCATTTGGGCAGATTTTTATTTTGTCGTCGAAATTTTTTTTCGTCAGATTTCGATAAAATTTGGTGGAAAAAGTTTTCTATTATTTACAATATAAGCGTTATTTTACGTAAGGAAATTCTAGAAAATTCTTCCAATGAGGTACGAAAAAGTATGCCTAACTATTTTCAAAACTCAACGAAAAATTGCATATTTTTTGGGACAAGTTGTGATTTCTTATTTATCCCGCCCGGAACGAGCTCTTTAAACCAGCCAAATTTTATCTAAATGTAACGGAAAAAAAATCGACAAAAAATTAAAATCGGCCCATTTTGTACTATTCGTGGTCTTTCCGTGTATGCGATCTACTGTGACCTTGCTTTATATATTTTATAACGATCTTACGTTGCTTGGCCCCGGACTCGAAATTAGAGGTTCCTTCAAGAAAAAATCTTTCATTAATATAATACTTATATTTTGGACCTTGTTCTCCAAACTTATGATATATGAGTGACATGGTTTTGGCATTTGATGTGGCAATCCCATGCAACCGCTATAGGAAAGTCTAAATCATGATTCCGATGCAGTAAATTTTACAGAAACTCTCGCTTGCTCGTTATGCGAGTCAATCTCTTGGTTTTATTATGACCCCATCAGATAGATTTTGACTCCGCCATAGTAACACTGATGTCACATGCAAGGTGCTAAAATAAAAAATGAAACAAAACAAAATAAGAAAAACATAATTTATTGCTATCACAATATAAACTGTGGGTCGGTACATCATATTACCACTACCTTTGGACATTGCGGAAAAAATCCCTCTAAATTAAGTACTAGTTTTAAGTAGGAGATTCCAGTGTTTGATGAAATTCTCTAAAACAGCAACATTTGCTATATTTCCTAATTATAATAGGAACTTAGAGGGCGCCAACTAGAATAAATCAAAAAAACAATCTCATATAAACTCAAAGTTGTGGATATAATACATTGTAAAGTGATGACTAATAATTAAGAATTTGTTCATAATTTCCACGAGGTTAGAGTCGAACCTGCAAAGAGATGCTCCACTTTAAATTAACGTTACTGAACGGAGCCCGACCACCTTAAGTTTGCAACCCATTTCGCCAACAAGACAAATATCTCTTGACACCGACTATTCATATTATACTTCATGTTTTTTAGCATTAAAAATAACTCCATTGAAGTTAGGATCCTAGCTAAATTGGTTGTTCCATACTAACGCTATGAAATCTAAATGGCGTAACAATCACGGAGCGTGACTGTAGGTACATATAAAGTAATCTTACAAACATAATGTACATAAAGACTTATTTTCTGTTTGTGTGCATTGCAACTAAAAAATTACTTCAGGTGTTTTGGAATGGAGCGTAAAAAGTTACCTCTTATAAATATTTGGATTTATTAAGTAAGTACCTAATGATTAATCCATGGTACTTGGCACCTTCATGGTGTACGACAAATTGTCAGTGTCAAATGACAATTGTCATGCAAGAGAAATATAGGCTTAGTTAGTTCTACTCTCATGTACCCTTTGTTAGTTACTTAGGAAAATAATTAAAATATAAATTAATACAATGTGCACAGCAATAAAGCTTAATTATAAATTTAAACGTGCAAAGAAATTGACAATAAATTAAAACCTAATATTATGAAAATGATGTCAACGGTCATCCGAGCGAACGTGTCCTAAAAACCGCATGTAAGACCTAATAGGTATTTTATTCGGGAAAAAATATATCCAAATGTATAACCTACTCGCGTATTTCTATAAAAAAAAAGACAAAGCGTTGGTTTCAAATCGATTATTAGTAATATTTCTTTTGTATCTTGATATTTTAGAAAATGTCCGCTTAGATAGTAATAACGATGACTCCTTCTCCTCCTAGCACATTATCATTTATCGCGCGCTTATCTCTTTTGCACTCCACAGTATCTATTAAGTTAGAAAAGGACAGACTGCACACGATAAACGCTTAAGTGTTATGGTAGAATGACTTAAGGATATTGCACTACAAAAATTGGTCCTAGTAATCGACATGGCCATTCTGAGTCCTAATCCAACTCTATTGTGACCTAGGTAGTTAAAAAATTCTAATCCTGTCGACACCAATGGCCAATCTACTAATATTAATTCCTTTATATATAGCTTATAAATTTTCACTTTTTAAAAGTGGGATACCTAAATCCAAAACTAAAAAAAATAATATATATATTTATTTCAGGAGTAAAGTTACTCGTATAAGATTAAGGAAACTACAATTTGGTAAACATTCATAGCAAAAAGATTCTAATTTATTTCATTATTAGTCCATTTCTCGCTTTCTTTGGCAGTTAGGACTTCCTAACATTTACCAATACCAATACTTTTGTATATAAATTAAAGCACCTAAATAACTATCTATAGCAAGTTATGTTTCATATACATATACTTTTTGCATAATGTTTGGGCAGCCATTTTGTAAATGCACGAATGCTAAAAATGGCTGTCTGATAAATATTTGTATTGTGAATAAATAAATGTCTAATCTAACTGCAGATATTCATAATGAATATCGAAGGAAAGTGCACGACACTATTAACATAAAGCAAAATAAATTAATCTCGTTTGCCAGCGAGAATCATGTCTCAAACACGACATAATAATTACAATAGTCGGAATATGTTTAATAAAAATTCTAAAAAGCTTGAAGCCTAACATATACTATCATGGGGTCACCTACGTGCTTCTATCTACATACAGCCTTGGCGATGTTTTTATAATCTCGATTTTGTTTTATATGATAAGAAAAATACTACAAAAAACAAAGAAAACTTAGCACAAAATATAGTTTTTCAATGAATAAAATATTTTCATTTCTTATTATTGCCAATAAAATTGATTAGGTAGGCATATAATTACGTTTTATAAAATAAAAAAGGAACTAGTTTGAGCGTGGTCAAGGCTGTATGTCCTTAGCACGCGATGAGTGACCGACCACCTTTATTAAATATTTATCGTCTACATAATTATTAATTATTCCGTTGTCCACTGCCCTATATCCACACAATCTTAAGTACCGTCCAATACGTTTAAGTACCGCAAAAGTGCAAAAAAATCAAGGCAGTGTCAAGCACGCACGCAACATCCAGTACATAAAAATAACTTAAATTCGAAAAACAAATAGGAATGATCGTCATCTATACACATCTAAAACGATCGGTACATGCATTACAATAAAAAAAATGTGTTTATTATACATAGTAAAAAAGGAGGCCCGTGAACCATTCTTTGGTTAAACACCGTACCCGCAAGGAGAATTCACAATTTTAGAAACCAAATTTCGAATTGAATTGTGAATACTACTTTACACATAAATGCTTCAGAATATAATGTTATTGGGAAGAAAACCGCTTTCCCAGGCGATATACCTAGTAGGAAATAAAATATTTCACGTATGAAATACTTTATTTTCTTGTTACATTAGGACCAGCTCCGATTGGATGGTAGAATCCATCGTTTCAAAGGCACTGATCCTATTATGTGGGTTTGTCTATGAGAAGCGTTACCAGGCACTGAATTAACACAAGTATGGCGGAAGCAAGATTGTTACAAAGCTTTGTTAGTTGGAAATAACTACGTTAATTCACTTTTTTATTTAACGTTATATTGCACGGACAATACTGTTCAATTCTCTTTACAAATCACTCTAGATTTTACCTTCTAATATCAACATAAATAAGCCAGCTTAGGTAAAAGCTAGCATTCCATCTTTCGCCTCTAAGTTTACAATAATTTCTATCCAAATACTTAGTTATTTCAGTGTCCACCACACTTGTAGCAAAAAGAAAAAATATTTATGAATTACGATCAAGTCCGTTTACAGAACAAAAGTTTAAACTTAGAATTTTTATAAATCTACAAAGTCAGCCCGCCATTTCGTGTTTAGAATACGTGTGCTAAACAAAATGGCCGCCAACTTAAACATTAATGACATTATTCATAAACGACTGTCAAGTCTTATAAGCCGTTGATAATCGTTTGTCTCTGTCATTTTGACATTTGTGTTTGTTAAAAAGGGTACAACATTTAACAGAGGTTTGCTAAGTTTTATAAATAAGGAGGTAAGACTTTATAAGGCAGAGGGAATTCTCACAGTGAATTTGAACTTCATTATAAAGTGATAGGGTTCAATTTCGCATAAATTCTGTCACTCTTATTCGTAACTTTTTGGCTTATCAAATGCCTTTTTAAAACTATAGAAATGTTTAATTCCCTAGATAGAAATGTTTATTTAATTTTATGCACGTTTCGAAACGAAATAAGGTGCACTATTGAATTCAAATGTCATATTATAAATTATAAATAGCCAGTTAAATGTTTAAAAATCACGTAAACGGACCTCAATCAAGGTTTTTTTTCTTTTTGCCGCTCAGAGCCGGGCTTACGCCAGAAGCGTATCAAAATTATAGAGTCTAGCGGTGGGTCCTCCCCCACTTACTCTCGTGAGCGACGTCTCGGCCACCGCCTCCTTGCCGCGCTGCATCTGGTTGGCTAGCTTCTGCTTGTTGACGGGGGACCCTGGAAATTACAGCCCGTTCAACCTGCCTGACTTTGTCAAGTTAAAGTTCTAGGATAGAAGTCAATCAAGTTTTTTTTTATATTATAAATGGTCTTACTCATGGCCACAGACTAGCCGAGGCGAAGACGTGGCCTACGATGGAGCGAGCCTGCCCAAAAGGTGCCTGTTCACCCTTGATTTGAAGGTTGCCGGGTTATATGAGCTCGGAAATATAGACGCCGGCAAGGAATTCCATTCCTTGGCAGTGCGCATAAGAAAAGAGGAAGCAAAGCGCTTCGTGCGAAGTTTTTGTACGTCACGGTTAATCTATGTGTAAGTTACATGAAAACGGACGGATTTGTTGTAGTTTGGACGACAGGTACTCAACAGACAGCTATTATTATTTGACAGTTGATAAACGAGCGGGGATTGAACCCGTGATCTTGCACCACATAACTGTACTGTGTAGGTACTACGCCACAATGTCAAATCAAAGACAACAATTGCCAGTAGAAATAATTTAACCTCCCAAGACCCAGAGTCATACTCGTATTTGCAGTTTTGAATTCGGAACCTTTTATTTCATTATAGTTTCAAATTTGATTCGATTGTGTCCTTGTTTTCGGAATTAGGGACTTAGGACGATAAGTTTTACGATTGAATTTAGTTTTCAAAAAAATCTGGATTCGCTTCTAGCTAATAGACTTCTGACTTTCTCTGGGCCTGTTTGTAATGTATTTATGGTTTAATAACTTACTGTATCTAATGCTATACTAGAACTAAAACATTATTCTCAACTAAACCTACATCTAACATCATATCGCAAAAAGTACATATATTAACGACATTTAAATAAATTATATACTTTACCTTTATAATGAATTAGTACACTAATGATGAGTTACACAAAAAATGCGCATGGTTAAAATAAAACGTCAAAAGTCGAAAAAAAATCGAGAATCAGACTGACATAAACATGTAAACTTCTAATTCAAACTATTCTTTGGCAACACTACTTCTAAAATGCGTAAAAAAAACTAAAGTTCTACTAAGTTTGCTTAAATAACAGAATCCAGTGAAACATACATTTATCTCGACGTTTTGGGATATTTGTGTCTCACGCCGCCCATGGTATCGAAGGGATCCTTCGATTTAATTGATAATAAAAAAAAACGTGAAAAATAAGTTTAATTCGGTAGGAAAGTAAGACTGTCCAAAGTAACTTTCTTGATTAACCTTAGAACATAGACTAGGAATCCTCTAGACTGAGTTTAGAGCAAATATTTCATGAAACCGATGCTGCCAAAAATACGGGGGTGCGGGGGGACGAGGTGAGCGAATCCCGTGCCGTGATTGGTCCGTTCAAAGACACGGACCAATCACGGCACGGGATTGACTCGAAGATGGAGTAAAACTACCGTATAAGTGGCAGAGGGGGTAGCGATACTATGCTCAGTCTAGAGTCTTGTCTGTCCCTTAGAATAAATTTAATACCATCGATCGCAGACGTTTCTGCTTGTTAAAAATTAATAACTTTCTTGATTATTTAGAAGTTCACCAGTTTATTGCCAGCCTATAAAATATCATACACGAATCAGAGAACAAGGTCCAATATACAAGCAAGAAAAAATGTGCAAAATCATAGCATGAACGCATGCAAGGCGACTCTTCAAGATAAAAATTGGCCAAAAAAAGTGTAAAAATAAGTGAAGCCAATCCATTTGTGTCTCGATTTAAAATTAAATAAATGTGCTTTGGAATAAACTATTTTTTTATACTACCCCACAACATAAACGTAATGAAACGCCCAATCATATTTAAGAAAAATCGAAAACGAAACACAACACAAAAGAATACTTGTTAAACAGATCATAAAGACGTCTTAAAATATATCGGAAGCATTTGAATATTAGGATACTAAATGGCTGTTTGTTAAAAGCGAAAAACGTTAATGTAATATACTATACAGTCATTGTTCGGGTACATGAATTTATAACTAAAGTGGACAGTACATAAAAAGCCTGCTTTAGAATAATCAAACTAAACAATTGGAAGTATTTTCATTGTGGAATTAACCACTAATTTTGGTAATATTTTGACCTGACAATATGTCCATATAGTTACTTGTGTGACCAAGACCAGTCGTGGCTCACTCCGCGATTTCGTCGCTTTGCTACAGGTAGCTAAAAGTACATCCGTTTCGCCCCAATTTTGGGGAAAGCCATAAGCCGCGCGTGGCGCTGTCGCCACCTAGCGGCCATATCTGTGCTGATCGTAACAGACGCGTTTTGTTAGAGAGTGAGTCTTCTGTACTTAGTACTATTATTTATTCTGTGCCAAGACACAGTTTTTAGATTAGATGCTCTCTTTCGGACCTCTTTGACCTATGACGCCGGTAATGATGTTTAATGCTGGCTGATTTGTTATCATAAAAATAACTGTCCGCTTCAAGTATATGTTCTTGTTCAGAAAATAACATTTTACCCGAACAATGACCTAAACGTGTATAGACTAGGTGTTATATTTATGTGTATTGTACTCACCTATATAGCTGAGCATGACGGGCAGAAATATGAGTCCGTGCGCCGCGCCGAACAGAACGATGCCCAGGTACATACGGAAGTAGAACACCTGAGGAAAGGATATACTGTATTGTAATAACAACTTTTTGAACTTTTTTCTGTGAGCTGGGAGTTGTTTTCTTATGTAATGTAATGTATATTATGCTTGTGTGCTTTAGATTCCGAAATACGGTATTCTACTATGGGGTTACACAGTAGTAAGTAGTAAAGTAGATAATTTAATTAGTTCTTAGAGTAGAAGGTACTTTCTATCAGAATTGCTATTGGAATTTCAGATGAAAACATCCTTATTGCACTTTGATCATAAGGTCATTTTTGGGTGGAAAGCCACATTTACCGAGTTACACGCGAACAAGGTGATGGACATGCTGGATATGCTGGATTACCTGGAATATCTGACTGTTGGCGGTGGCCAGCACGATGATGCCGCCGAACTTGGTGAGCGTGATGCCGCTGAGCACGGAGGAGCCCATGCGCGTGAGCGCGGCGCTGGCGCGCGCCACGCGCGACGCGCCCGGCGACACGCTGAAGCTGTGCACCAGGTGCGAGCAGAACTCCACGCTATACCCACCGCCATCAGCTGAGATATTACCTGGAATATCTGACTGTTGGCGGTGGCCAGCACGATGATGCCGCCGAACTTGGTGAGCGTGATGCCGCTGAGCACGGAGGAGCCCATGCGCGTGAGCGCGGCGCTGGCGCGCGCCACGCGCGACGCGCCCGGCGACACGCTGAAGCTGTGCACCAGGTGCGAGCAGAACTCCACGCTATACCCACCGCCATCAGCTGAGAGATTACCTGGAATATCTGACTGTTGGCGGTGGCCAGCACGATGATGCCGCCGAACTTGGTGAGCGTGATGCCGCTGAGCACGGAGGAGCCCATGCGCGTGAGCGCGGCGCTGGCGCGCGCCACGCGCGACGCGCCCGGCGACACGCTGAAGCTGTGCACCAGGTGCGAGCAGAACTCCACGCTATACCCACCGCCATCAGCTGAGAGATTACCTGGAATATCTGACTGTTGGCGGTGGCCAGCACGATGATGCCGCCGAACTTGGTGAGCGTGATGCCGCTGAGCACGGAGGAGCCCATGCGCGTGAGCGCGGCGCTGGCGCGCGCCACGCGCGACGCGCCCGGCGACACGCTGAAGCTGTGCACCAGGTGCGAGCAGAACTCCACGCTATACCCACCGCCATCAGCTGAGAGATTACCTGGAATATCTGACTGTTGGCGGTGGCCAGCACGATGATGCCGCCGAACTTGGTGAGCGTGATGCCGCTGAGCACGGAGGAGCCCATGCGCGTGAGCGCGGCGCTGGCGCGCGCCACGCGCGACGCGCCCGGCGACACGCTGAAGCTGTGCACCAGGTGCGAGCAGAACTCCACGCTATACCCACCGCCATCAGCTGAGAGATTACCTGGAATATCTGACTGTTGGCGGTGGCCAGCACGATGATGCCGCCGAACTTGGTGAGCGTGATGCCGCTGAGCACGGAGGAGCCCATGCGCGTGAGCGCGGCGCTGGCGCGCGCCACGCGCGACGCGCCCGGCGACACGCTGAAGCTGTGCACCAGGTGCGAGCAGAACTCCACGCTATACCCACCGCCATCAGCTGAGAGATTACCTGGAATATCTGACTGTTGGCGGTGGCCAGCACGATGATGCCGCCGAACTTGGTGAGCGTGATGCCGCTGAGCACGGAGGAGCCCATGCGCGTGAGCGCGGCGCTGGCGCGCGCCACGCGCGACGCGCCCGGCGACACGCTGAAGCTGTGCACCAGGTGCGAGCAGAACTCCACGCTATACCCACCGCCATCAGCTGAGAGATTACCTGGAATATCTGACTGTTGGCGGTGGCCAGCACGATGATGCCGCCGAACTTGGTGAGCGTGATGCCGCTGAGCACGGAGGAGCCCATGCGCGTGAGCGCGGCGCTGGCGCGCGCCACGCGCGACGCGCCCGGCGACACGCTGAAGCTGTGCACCAGGTGCGAGCAGAACTCCACGCTATACCCACCGCCATCAGCTGAGAGATTACCTGGAATATCTGACTGTTGGCGGTGGCCAGCACGATGATGCCGCCGAACTTGGTGAGCGTGATGCCGCTGAGCACGGAGGAGCCCATGCGCGTGAGCGCGGCGCTGGCGCGCGCCACGCGCGACGCGCCCGGCGACACGCTGAAGCTGTGCACCAGGTGCGAGCAGAACTCCACGCTATACCCACCGCCATCAGCTGAGAGATTACCTGGAATATCTGACTGTTGGCGGTGGCCAGCACGATGATGCCGCCGAACTTGGTGAGCGTGATGCCGCTGAGCACGGAGGAGCCCATGCGCGTGAGCGCGGCGCTGGCGCGCGCCACGCGCGACGCGCCCGGCGACACGCTGAAGCTGTGCACCAGGTGCGAGCAGAACTCCACCGCTATACCCACCGCCATCACCTGCGGAACACGAACGTAGCAGTTATATTATCACTTCAGATAGGTTATACCCAGCTAGGCGTTCCTAAATTATACTAATGGGGCATTTCATATGAAGCGGACAGGAAAAAAAAGTGAGGTATACATACATATAGCAGCTGTTTAGCTTATAATTCTTATTGTAAAATAATAAAAATTATGAAATAAACTGGTTAGAATTGTTGACTTTCTTATTTCATTATGTTATGATTAGAATTTACCAGCAGTCTTACTGAATACATGTTCTTATAAGTAAAACAGCTGCTATATGTATGTATACCAGTACGGTACGTCGCACTCAGGGCGACATGTATGTACATTTATTGACCTATTGACTTAACCAATGGAGATCCCATTCTGCAACTTCTAGTGTATTTTGTACATACTTAGAGCTATATTTTGAGATAAAAATAAATAAAAAAAGTTTTCGAAAAATGGTTTCGAAAAGTTTACTTCCGGTTTTAACCATTATTTTTTATTTATTATTCAAAATTGATTTCTTCGCTAAAAAGATCATTAAAAATTCTATACAAAACGCTTGGTTTTATAATAAGTTATATATTTTAATTATTCGATATCCGAGTTTAAAAAAATCGGAATTTCAATTACGGTAATTTTTGAAAAGCTCATAATTTTTAAAATAAACGTCATATATAAAAAATATTTGGCGTCCGGTTTTATACCTACTAGAAGAAGAACTAAACCAAATATAAACAAATTCGGGAACCTCACTTTTTTTTCCTGTCCGCTTCATATGACATACATACATACATACATACATATAATCACGCCTATTTCCCGGAGGGGTAGGCAGAGACCACGGATATGAAATGCCCCAAATTGGACATTTGCTCTTTAGTCGCGCCGAGGTAAGTTATAACTGCGAATGGCTAACAAGCTCCCGCATGCCAAAAGAGACAAGCTTATGTTCAAACGTCAATTTACAAAATTGACGCTTTTATCGCCGACTACACATTACTGAGATTGAACACAGAAACAGAACGATTTTTTTTTAATTTACTGCTTTCATAAAAGTGTAATGAATATGCATGATGTATAGATGAAAGTGACTTACCAAATTGACTAGTGACACTGCATTCAAACTAATACCCCACCAGTACATAAGGCCACCTATATTGACTACGATCATTGTGATCGTTATTACTACCACCTGAAACAAAAAACACAACATTCAGGATTTACGGACCGCATCGCCTAGCAAGTGTGATGAAATAGTATTACACATCTAGTAGGCAGTAAAGCAAGAAATTTGTTCATATTTAATGGCCGAGGTTCAGTCAGCAGCAATAGTTGCTAAGCGGGCGAGGTGTTCAAAATGATCTTGACGCGACTTTATTGTTAAGAGAATAAGAGCACGTCAAGGTAATTTTGAACACCTCGCCCGCTTAGCAACTTCTGCTGCTGACTGTATGTATACTATTTTTCTGCTCAACGGAGCTGGTAAGTGGCAATTTCGGTTAGAGTAGCGGGCCGAAAGTGGACGATTTCATATAACTCATCCAGTCAAAGCTAATGACTTTAAAAAATGCATTTTGTATATTGCTTGCAAACGTCTGTCAAATATCTGGTTACAACAACATAAAAAATAACAAATTTAATGATTACGAAAGTCCTATGGCGTTATACATAAACGGCTGCTAACTTAATCAGTTGATGATCCTCGTTTGTCCCTATTTGTCGTTATGCCATAGAGAGGGACAAACGACGATCATCAGCTGATTCACTTAGTAGACGTTTATGATTAAGGCGGTTAATGAATAACTGAATTGGTAATCCGGTACTAAAGAATACAGGTTAACTAAATATAAAATTTGTTACATCAAGTCCTATTTCCACTACAATCAGGCGTGGCTCACTCCGCGATTTCGTCGCTTTGTTACAGGTAGCTAAAAGTACATCCGTTCGGCCCCAATTTTGGGGAAAGCCATAAGCGGCGCGTGGCGCTGTCGCCACCTAGCGGCCATATCTGTGCTGATCGTAACAGACGCGTTTTGTTAGAGAGTGAGTCTTCTGTACTTAGTACTATTATTTATTCTGTGCTACAATCTATTAACAATAAACAATCAGTACTCACCAAAGCCGAGAACAGGTCGAATCCCATCAAAATGAACGTGACAATAAATATAGACAGCACGCTAATGCCCATACTCTTCAACGTATCCGGCCACATCGTCAAATACTGCTCGTAGAACACGTAGAACACGGAATACGGAAACACATTCACCGTCGTGTCCTTCCCTTGTTCTTTTAGTCTAGAATTAATTGTGTATGTAAGGTTGGCAGCTACGTTCCTAGCCGCTTTTAGGGCCGAGTAGTAGTCTGAGCTCGTTTTTAGGACTGTGTGGTAGGTCTGGTAGTATGTAGCGCCTACTTCGCTAGATTCTGTCTTGTTTATGATTGTTGTTTTGTAGTTAACCGCTTGGGCGTAAGCCGCGTGACCGGCTTTAGGGCAGTCGCTGTCAGGGTTGTCGCGGAGGAAGAAAGAGACATAGCGGTCGAAGTCGGTAGGGCTGGGGCGTTGCTCTGGTGGTACTAGCGGTATATTGCACGGTTCGCAGTTGCCCGTCTCTGAAATTAAATATTACATTCGCGTTAGATTACCTATCCTCCTAAGGCCCAGCCATAGAAGAAAAAAAAATATGACAGTGAAATTCGAATTTATTCATGTAGGAAATATAGTTGATTTTGTTCCAAATTAACATGTTTAAAATTTCATCGAAAGGACCGTGAGCCTTAAGGAGGATTAAGTATGTAAATAACCCTAGTTTGTAAACATTTGATTTACTACTTTAACACAAACAGAATAAAGTCGAATTTAGACACGAATCTCGACACGTTTGTAGTCACTACATAGTATAAAACAATGTCGCTTCCCGCTGTCTGTCTGTCCCTATATACGCATACGCTTAGATCTTTAAAACTACGCAACGGATTTCATCCGGTTTTTAGGGTTCCGTAGCCAAATGGCAAAAAACGGAACCCTTATAGATTCGTCATGTCTGTCTGTCCGTCTGTCTGTCCGTCCGTATGTCACAGCCACTTTTCTCCGAAACTATAAGAACTATACTGTTGAAACTTGGTAAGTAGATGTATTCTGTGAACCGCATTAAGATTTTCACACAAAAATAGAAAAAAAACAACAAATTTTTGGGGTTCCCCATACTTCGAACTGAAACTCAAAATTTTTTTTTTTTTATCAAACCCATACGTGTGGGGTATCTATGGATAGGTCTTCAAAAATGATATTGAGGTTTCTAATATCATTTTTTTCTAAACTGAATAGTTTGCGCGAGAGACACTTCCAAAGTGGTAAAATGTGTGTCCCCCCCCCCCCAACTTCTAAAATAAGAGAATGATAAAACTAAAAAAAATATATGATGTACATTACCATGTAAACTTCCACCGAAAATTGGTTTGAACGAGATCTAGCAAGTAGTTTTTTTTTAATACGTTATAAATCGCCTAAATACGGAACCCTTCATGGGCGAGTCCGACTCGCACTTGGCCGCTTTTTTTTATAGATAGTGATTCAAGAGGAAGGTTTATGTATAATTTGTTAACCCGTGCGCAACCGGGGCGGGTCGCTAGTTATCAATAAAACGTAGAGAATGGAATTTATGATATAATTATACCAAGCCAAGTTGGCAGCGATTTTGATAGCCCAGACTGTGAAAAAATTATTTAAACGTCGTAACTTCATATAACACTTGTGCAGTCTGGCCTATGAAATTCGCTGCCAACTTAGGTCTTATTAGTGTTCCGTATAAAACTTTGTTCACGGAACACTAATGGGATCACTCTGGTCTTGCAAATCGGTTAAATGTGTTTTTCTCAGAGACCGTTTGACGTAGATTGATAAAATTTGGAACAGTTATAGCAATTACCACCACTAACATTATTGATAAGTCAAAACCGCTTATTTATTATCTAAGGCCCAGCCATACAAACGAAACATCCAATATTTGCCACTGAAACTTGAACCTATTTAGGTAGTTAGGTATTTGGGCTACGATTTTGTAGGAAATAGAGTTGAATTTGCGTTGTTTGAAAATTGAACGAAGCAAAGCAAAAGCGACTCTGTTCCAATTGAACATGGTTTAAATGATGATAAATTTCAAAATGTATATATTTTCAATGTAAAGTTTAGTAGTTTCAAACGACTGACCTTGAAGTGTATTAATGGGCTTTAATTAGATAGTTATTAGTTAACTCTAAGTGCACTTTTAGTTTGTTATTATTGTAACTTCAATTTCATTTCAACTTTGAAATCTATTTAGTTTAGTACTACTTATATAAGTTATATGGTTAATATATATTCTATTTAAGGAAACTGTAGGTCTATAAGTCTGATAACCCTTCATTGTAATAATGTATTACTATAAGAGACTGTTTGTTTCTAAATAAAGAAAATTAAATTAAAAAATTAAATTACATCGAACTGAATAGGTAGGTACTATAGGTAGGACCTTGGGCCTTAGGAGGTTAGAGAATAAATGCTCGTATACTCACGTATGGCGACGTCGTGCGGACAGAAGCTGCCGTTGTTGTATCTGAAGCAGCACTTGTCGCCGCCCGACCAGTCAAACAAGTCGTCGAGCCACGAGTTGGCCGGCTGGCCGACGTAAGTCTCGTTATGTGTGCGGTACGCTGCAATAAATGCTCGTATACTCACGTATGGCGACGTCGTGCGGACAGAAGCTGCCGTTGTTGTATCTGAAGCAGCACTTGTCGCCGCCCGACCAGTCAAACAAGTCGTCGAGCCACGAGTTGGCCGGCTGGCCGACGTAAGTCTCGTTATGTGTGCGGTACGCTGCAATAAATGCTCGTATACTCACGTATGGCGACGTCGTGCGGACAGAAGCTGCCGTTGTTGTATCTGAAGCAGCACTTGTCGCCGCCCGACCAGTCAAACAAGTCGTCGAGCCACGAGTTGGCCGGCTGGCCGACGTAAGTCTCGTTATGTGTGCGGTACGCTGCAATAAATGCTCGTATACTCACGTATGGCGACGTCGTGCGGACAGAAGCTGCCGTTGTTGTATCTGAAGCAGCACTTGTCGCCGCCCGACCAGTCAAACAAGTCGTCGAGCCACGAGTTGGCCGGCTGGCCGACGTAAGTCTCGTTATGTGTGCGGTACGCTGCAATAAATGCTCGTATACTCACGTATGGCGACGTCGTGCGGACAGAAGCTGCCGTTGTTGTATCTGAAGCAGCACTTGTCGCCGCCCGACCAGTCAAACAAGTCGTCGAGCCACGAGTTGGCCGGCTGGCCGACGTAAGTCTCGTTATGTGTGCGGTACGCTGCAATAAATGCTCGTATACTCACGTATGGCGACGTCGTGCGGACAGAAGCTGCCGTTGTTGTATCTGAAGCAGCACTTGTCGCCGCCCGACCAGTCAAACAAGTCGTCGAGCCACGAGTTGGCCGGCTGGCCGACGTAAGTCTCGTTATGTGTGCGGTACGCTGCAATAAATGCTCGTATACTCACGTATGGCGACGTCGTGCGGACAGAAGCTGCCGTTGTTGTATCTGAAGCAGCACTTGTCGCCGCCCGACCAGTCAAACAAGTCGTCGAGCCACGAGTTGGCCGGCTGGCCGACGTAAGTCTCGTTATGTGTGCGGTACGCTGCAATAAATGCTCGTATACTCACGTATGGCGACGTCGTGCGGACAGAAGCTGCCGTTGTTGTATCTGAAGCAGCACTTGTCGCCGCCCGACCAGTCAAACAAGTCGTCGAGCCACGAGTTGGCCGGCTGGCCGACGTAAGTCTCGTTATGTGTGCGGTACGCTGCAATAAATGCTCGTATACTCACGTATGGCGACGTCGTGCGGACAGAAGCTGCCGTTGTTGTATCTGAAGCAGCACTTGTCGCCGCCCGACCAGTCAAACAAGTCGTCGAGCCACGAGTTGGCCGGCTGGCCGACGTAAGTCTCGTTATGTGTGCGGTACGCTGCAATAAATGCTCGTATACTCACGTATGGCGACGTCGTGCGGACAGAAGCTGCCGTTGTTGTATCTGAAGCAGCACTTGTCGCCGCTCGACCAGTCAAACAAGTCGTCGAGCCACGAGTTGGCCGGCTGGCCGACGTAAGTCTCGTTTTGTGTGCGGTACGCTGCAATACAAACAACTCGTCAAGTATTACGCAAGACTCTGCGTAGGGGGCGCCACTAGCACAGAGGGCCTACCGCGAAACACGAAAATGGAAAGTTCGTTATCTGCCTCTGTATCACTCTTGCGCATAGATAGGATCCTAATAGATGTGGTATACGCGTGCGTCCGTGAGGGACAAAACATACGCAATGCGACACTATGATTGGTCGAATTTATTTGTTGCCCACCATAACCCATACTAATTTATGGTGGGGAATAAAAAAAATGTGAGACTGTGACAAGGACAAACAATAATAGCGCTTTCGCTGCTACTCCTACTGAAAGATACATAAGACTATCCCGTTCGGTCATTAAAAAAATTCTAGATTCATGCTCTTGCGTATTCGAGCGATACAGAGGAAGATAACGAAATATGTGCTAGTGCTGCACTCTAGCGCAGAACATTGCAGTAACTACCAGAGGTGCAATAAATAGATAGCTGTTGGAAATATTTCATACTAACCTGAATATATCTGCATAGAAACACTGTCATCGTTACAGAACCTAGTGCCGCATATCATGTTCTGTACATCCTTGTCGGAATAATCTATGCCGTTGGTCCCTTCAGTGACCACGAAGTATACTGGTGGCCCGATGTTGAGATATTTATTGAGGTGTTGGAAGTATTTCGTTTGGAAACTGTCGTGAGGCATGGATAGTTCCTGGTCGAGACCAATTTCTATGTGAGGTGCGACCTGGGGAAGAAGATAGAATATGATAATGACGGATATGTTCTTTTCACCTCAGCAGCTCGAACAAGGGTACTTTGCTACTTAAAAACAGTGAGCAAAATCGCATTTTGCTCACTGAGTGAGACAAAATGAGCAAAATGCGATTTTGCTCACTGTTTTTAAGTAGCAAAGTACCCTTGTTCGAGCTGCTGAGGTGAAAATTTAATTGTTGGTATATCTTAAGAAAACATGAGTAAATAGAGGTAAGTGATGAAGAAGGAATAAATTTTTCGGGTTCTCTAATATGTTCTCACTGCTGAGGTGAAAAATGTTGTGTACTACACGAGATCAAAGTTATTTACATCTCGTGCGCTTTTGAGTCCCTTACTACGCTCAAGATTCTAAATTAGATTCACTCGCTACGCTCGTGAATCTATTATAGAATCTTTCCCTTGCACGGGACTCAAAATAAGCACTCGAAGAAATATCAAACTTTGATCTCTTGTTGTACAAATAACTATTTATGCTATATGGATGAAGAAACAAGGAAGAATCGTCAATAGAATGAGTCTAAGCTAACTTCTGCACCACTTTGAAGTACCGTAAAATGGGGTGAGTAGGGTCAAAACTGAAATTCAAACCTCGATAACATTTTATTTTTACATATGAAAACTGAATGGTGTATATAATAAGTGTTCCGGACGTTTGTATTTTATTTTGGATAGTTCCATTACATAACTTTGACGATAAAGAGAAAAACCCACCTCACCCCGTAGTGCCTCGTATTTGGGGTGAGAGGGGTTTTCATACAAAGGTGATTTTGGAAGATTGTTGATCCGATTTTTTTTTATTATGCGTATTACTATAGTTCCATTTTAAATTGGAATACATTATTTTTGTAGCAGTAGCCTTAAAATCCCTTCTCACCCCCCTTTCAAACCTTCTCTCCCCATTCATAACCCACCTCTCCCCGCGAAACCTACTCACCCCGTTTTACGGTAATAGGGTATTTGACATTTTTTTATGAATGGTATCGGTCGATCAGGGGCCGATTGCATAACAACTTGTAACTAATAATATTAACGGAAGTATCTTTTCCGTTCCTTTGATTAGAAAGAGACTTTCGCTAATATTATTAGTTACAAGTTGTTATGCAATCGGCCCCAGGTTTGTTTTGAGGATCAACGTATGGACCCATTGTCTTAAAGCAATACAAAAGTCACAAATGATGGTCAAATTCTGGCACCCGCACTTTACTCACGAAACGCTTCTAACAAAATGGCAATACATCGTGACGTCATCATGTAACGTTAGAAGCCCTTTCGATGTATGGAAAACAAGAAAATTGCGATTTTGTCGGTGAAATATTGCGTTTATGTATATTGTTGAAGCCACACATGATCATGACCGAGGCTCGGACCTCTCGCTTCATGATGAAAGGCACGTAGACATGTTTGAACAAGTTGTACAGAAGTCCGTCGTATGCGTCTGGCATGTCCACCTTGTATATTAATTTTATATACTCACAGCTACAGACGAACAGAGCCAAGCGAAGAATATAATCATGACCGAGGCTCGGACCTCTCGCTTCATGATGAAAGGCACGTAGACATGTTTGAACAAGTTGTACAGAAGTCTGTCGTATGCGTCTGGCATGTCCACCTTGTATATTCATTTTATATACTCACAGCTACAGACGAACAGAGCCACGCGAAGAATATAATCATGACCGAGGCTCGGACCTCTCGCTTCATGATGAAAGGCACGTAGACGTGTTTGAACAAGTTGTACAGAAGTCCGTCGTATGCGTCTGGCATGTCCACCTTGCTGCCTTGCACGCAGCAGAACACGTCGTATCTGAAACAGAAAGAGGTTAATTAAACAATATAAACTTAAAAAAATATACAAACTTATTTTGGAACCTATCTGATGGTATACAAAAACTGCATTGTTATCACAATAATAGAACATAAATTTTAATACAACGAAGATGGCAAACTATCACGTGTCCCACTTGATGGTAAGCGGTCACCGGAGCCTATGGAAGCCTGTCCCCCACGGATGTTACTTACATGCGCGTTGTCGACCCTTTAAAAGCCTGTAACTTTGTGGAAGAACTCCATACCACAGAATAAATAATAGTAATAGGTAGTCTGTTCGGAAAGAGAAGGTTCACTCTCTAACAAAACGCGTCTATTACGACAGATATGACCGCAAGGTGGCGCAAGCGCGAGCAGGCGTCCGTTCCGTAGCAGTGTTCTGCAACTACTACTGCTAGACACCAAAAATGGTGTGGACCGCATGTACATGTAGCGACGCGACGAAATCGCGGAGTGAGCCACGCCTGCCCATACTGTAGTCGCTCGAGAAAACCAAGGCCCTTCTCTCACGAGACTATTCAAAAGCTACGCGACTGAGATACAAACCATGATCGCCTAATGGTATGCTACTCGTTTCCGCACACGGTGCTACGCAAATTAGACTATTTTGTATCATTTGCGGAACAACATTCGTACGACAATGTCTAGTGACTCCAGCGATGAAGACAATCTTCTTCTGTATTCTCAATTCTTTATTCGTCCAATTAATGTGTATACATTTAATTGAAATAAAAATATAATTCCTGACCTGACAAATTGTTTTTTTTTTCCAATCTCAAGCCACGCCTTTTTTGACACATCTTTTCTTACATAATCAGGCAGCTTATAATTATATAAACATGATTATTTTTCACCTCTTGAACGAAATTTATATTAAAAACTTGTTCCGCCGCCATCTTGTCGACTCGAGTCGCGTGCGACCAGTAAGGCAGTAGCGTGCGACTGATATCAAACGCGTCGTCGACGCGTCTCGTCGTGTGCGAAACGTAGGAAATAAATATGGCGGGTACTCACAAGCGACGCGTAGGATACGCGTACCAAACACAAATCGCTTGAGAGTAGCCTCGTGAGAGAAGGGCCCAAGGTGTTGAAGTGCACCGACCTGTTGTCGTTCTGTCTCCTGGTGTCGATGGCCATGAGGGCCACGAAGCAGGTGACCTGCAGCAGGAAGTCGACCAGCAGCGCCACGGCGGCGTACAGCGCAAACGCGCGCACGGCCGGCATGTCGCTCAGCGCTCCCAGGAAGAAGCACACCGATTCTGAGATGGATGTCAGGAACATTGAGGGGCCGACTTGTCCCAGTCTGCAGGGAAAAAAGTGTAATTAATTGTGACGTTATCTCTGAAAAGGGACCTCATTGTCGATGGCGCTTACGCCATTATTAACGATGCTCCGATATAAATACAATGCCGCGCGAAGCTGTGCGGCGTAAGCGCCATCGACAATAAGGTCCCTTTTCATAGATAATGCCCCAATTACACAAAGGAAAATCTTACACACGTCCAACAACCATTAAGCAAAGTTGTACTGTCGCTTGTCGAAAGCTTTCAGTCGAATGCCATGTTTAGACCACAGTTTGCTAAGTGGCCTAATTAAGGTACAAGATTGAAAAGCTTGATTATATTATATCACTATTGTATACAATATTGTCTATGATTTAACTGAAATAATACAACCTCAGGGAAGTCTCTCAGTAAATAAAAGGATAGAACAATGATACTGATGATGATATCTTAAGTCTACCATAAAGTTCAAGGTCGTTCAAATGGGGTTGGCAGCTGTCAAAGGTTTGCATAGATGGCGCCATCATAGCTTGCCCTTGCAGTCTCGTCCTGTCTCCTCGGCTCGCGCTGAGCAGTTTGCACCAGTATGAATATATTATCCACTCCGACAGCCAGTACGAGGAACGGTATGACTCGACTTCGATCCCGGTGCCACACGATTTTAGTTTCTATATACCCACAACAAGGTTTAGAATCTACTTACGTCCTCCCAATATGTTGAGCCGCGGTCTCATCCTGTCTCCTCGGCTCGCGCTGAGCAGTTTGCACCAGGATGAATATATTGTCCACGCCGACAGCCAGTACGAGGAACGGTATGACTCGACTTCGATCCCGATGCCACACGATTTTAGTCTCTATATACCTACAACAAGATTAAGAATCTACTTACGTCCTCCCAATATGTTGAGCCGCGGTCTCATCCTGTCTCCTCGGCTCGCGCTGAGCAGTTTCCACCAGTATGAATATATTATCCACTCCGACAGCAGGTACGAGGAACGGTATGACTCGACTTCGATCCCGGTGCCACACGATTTTAGTCTCTATATACCTACAACAAGGTTTAGAATCTACTTACGTCCTCCCAATATGTTGAGCTGCAGTCTCGTCCTGTCTCCTCGGCTCGCGCTGAGCCGTTTGCACCAGTATGAATATATTGTCCACTCCAACGGATAGTAGGAGGAACGGTATGACTCGACTTCGATCCCGGTGCCACACGATTTTAGTTTCTATATACCTACAACAAGGTTTAGAATCTACTTACGTCCTCCCAATATGTTGAGCCGCGGTCTCATCCTGTCTCCTCGGCTCGCGCTGAGCAGTTTGCACCAGGATGAATATATTATCCACTCCAACAGCAGGTACGAGGAACGGTATGACTCGGCTTCGATCCCGGTGCCACACGATTTTAGTCTCTATATACCTACAACAAGGTTTAGAATCTACTTACGTCCTCCCAATATGTTGAGCTGCAGTCTCGTCCTGTCTCCTCGGCTCGTGCTGAGCAGTTTGCACCAGGATGAATATATTGTCCACTCCGACAGCAGGTACGAGGAACGGTATGACTCGACTTCGATCCCGTTGCCACACGATTTTAGACTCTACATACCTACAACAAGGTTTAGAATCTACTTACGTCCTCCCAATATGTTGAGCCGCGGTCTCATCCTGTCTCCTCGGCTCGCGCTGAGCAGTTTGCACCAGGATGAATATATTGTTCACTCCGACAGCAGGTACGAGGAACGGTATGACTCGACTTCGATCCCGGTGCCACACGATTTTAGTCTCTATATACCTACAACAAGGTTTAGAATCTACTTACGTCCTCCCAATATGTTGAGCCGCAGTCTCATCCTGTCTCCTCGGCTCGCGCTGAGCAGTTTGCACCAGGATGAATATATTGTCCACTTCAACGGATAGTAGGAGGAACGGTATGACTCGACTTCGATCCCGTTGCCACACGATTTTAGTCTCTATATACCTACAAGGTTTAGAATCTACTTACGTCCTCCCAATATGTTGAGCCGCAGTCTCATCCTGTCTCCTCGGCTCGCGCTGAGCTGTTTGCACCAGGATGAATATATTATCCACTCCAACAGCCAGTACGAGGAACGGTATTACTTCTACGATAATGAGTGTGGCTGCCACACCGATGTAACCGAAAAGACCGATGGAACACACCACGGATACCAGGACTATGAGGACGCCTGTGGAAAAAAAGTGTATTTATTATTTGGCTTTGAGATGTTCACAGTACTTAATAATGGTTGGTAATTATTTGCCCTAAAACGGCCAAGACACATATTTTGACTAAGGTGTAGTTTGTGAAGTTAAAACTTGTGGAGCTAGGGCGGGCGTGTAGAGTTAGACGCTTGAGCCATATTATGGTCTCGTTTTGGCAACATTTTACATGAAAATGTTATTGGTGGGATCTAACATTTTTAAAAGAACTCACCTCCAAGTCCAAGAGTGACTTTGCTGTCAATCAGCAACCTCGCACACGTAGTGAAGCGTCCGAGCGAGATAGCAATATACGCGAACATGATAAAGTAAGACACCAGTATGGTGGACACGTCCGATTGTGATTCCTTGTATAGTTCGTCTTCTATCGTTCCTATTTCCAGTCTATATAAGCCAGCATTGTGTGCATAATCATTAATAAAATATTTACAAAATCTTACCTCCAAGTCCAAGAGTGACTTTGCTGTCAATCAGCAACCTCGCACACGTGGTGAAGCGTCCGAGCGAGATAGCAATATACGCGAACATGATAAAGTAAGACACCAGTATGGTGGACACGTCCGATTGTGATTCCTTGTATAGTTCGTCTTCTATCGAACGCTCGGAGGTGTAAGCGATGTCCATGTATGCTGGCATCTCGTTTTTGGTGTAGTGGGTCATGAACGTGATGAAGTCTTTCTCCCATTCGAGCGCTGGGCCCAACTGAAAAGAAAAAAGAATTAAAAATATCCTAAAATATCCATATGTTCATATTTCGTAAGAACTAGAGAACTGAGAATAAGAAACCATTTATTCCAACACAAAAAGCATATATACAGGTTACAAAACATAAAAAAAAAATTGTGCGGCAAAAGGAACGGGCTCAGCATACGCTGCGTCAGTCATTTCATTACAAATTGCCTGCGCAGCGCTGATTTTCAATCCGTCCCCTTCACTGAACCACATTGACATTTATGCGGGTTAAAGGAAATTTTCCAAACAAAAAACAACCACAAAGATACTGAACTGAAGGCATGCCATGTAATATTGCATTGGCAACAGCATCAAATATAAACAGCAGAGTAGAAAACATAATATTTCTCTTTTTATCAAGTAATGTCGCTGATTGTCTAAAGCTTTGGTTTCCTCCGATAGCGGTGCCGTCATATAGCGGCCGTCTCCATACAAATACTACGACATCCATATTTAGCCGTATTATTTAGTATGGAGACGGCCGCTATATGACGGCACCGCTATCCTAGGAAAACCGATCTTAAGGAAGGAACTCGCCCGTCGTAATGCGGGGCCTCTGTGGATAGACATACCTTGTAGTGGCATTTATTAACGACTTACCTTGGCTTTGTCGTGTTTGTTGTTGACCAGGAAGGTCAGAATGAGGGCTGTGGCCTCATTGAAGCGAGACTGCGAGGTGAGCTGTTCCTTTGTAGCCAGGAACCCGCCTAGAGCGACCGCCGGTAACACAGGGCCGTTGTACGTCGAGAGGCAGTCAGGGTCGTATGCGTTTCTGTATGTATGTGGGTAGACGACATACCTTGGCCCTGTCGTGTTTGTTGTTGACCAGGAAGGTCAGAATGAGGGCAGTGGCCTCATTGAAGCGAGACTGCGAGGTGAGCTGTTCCTTTGTAGCCAGGAACCCGCCTAGAGCGACCGCCGGTAACACAGGGCCGTTGTACGTCGAGAGGCAGTCAGGGTCGTATGCGTTTCTGTATGTATGTGGGTAGACGACATACCTTGGCCTTGTCGTGTTTGTTGTTGACCAGGAAGGTCAGAATGAGGGCTGTGGCCTCATTGAAACGGGATTTCGAGGTGAGCTGCTCCCTTGTAGCTAGGAAACCGCCTAGAGCGACCGCCGGTAACACAGGGCCGTTGTACGTCGAGAGGCAGTCAGGGTCGTATGCGTTTCTGTATGTATGTGGGTAGACGACATACCTTGGCCTTGTCGTGTTTGTTGTTGACCAGGAAGGTCAGAATGAGGGCTGTGGCCTCATTGAAGCGAGACTGCGAGGTTAGCTGTTCCCCGGGAGCTAGGAAACCGCCTAGAGCGACCGCCGGTAACACAGGGCCGTTGTACGTCGAGAGGCAGTCAGGGTCGTATGCGTTTCTGTAACAACAGTGTGTTTTAAGTATTCCGTCTGCTATATCGTCAAATTAGAACCAATCTATTTTACAGTACAGCACCATATGTGGTGCTCTCAGATCATAGAAGTAAGGAGATTTATAACGAAGCATAATTTCAACGAGACTCGGTGTCTCCGACTGTGCCCCACCACATCATTGAGGGCGTGGCCAGACAACCAACTCACGCGCTGTGATTGGCCGAACCGCGCGGGGTAAAGGACAAGAGCGGCGACGCTAGAGAGTAGGACAAGTCGATAAATTTACAACAGCTATCGATATTTTGTATTATGTTCTAAACATTATTGTTTTGGCATTAAAATATTTTAAGTAATAATTGCCATTGACTTAATTTATATACCTTTAAACATTTGACCTTATTTGCGAGCTAAGATTTTTAAGGTACGATTAAGGTAAGTACCTACCTATAATATTATTCGGTCCATAAAGTTCTGTCACAAAGGTTTCGACTGATAGAATGTAATACAAAGCTTTTAATAAAAAAATAGCAATAATTCGAAAGCTTGTTATATGTTTATCAAAACGTACCTACCTAACATAATTTGTACTTATAAAATTTAGTAACGATTTTATTTACTGTTTGTTTATATTGTTTACTTTGGGATTGTCGTTAGACGCGAGCAGTCGCCTGGATTGTGAAAAATTAAACTCCACAAAAAGGAGTAAAAATCAGTGTTAAATTAATAAAATAGTTACAATTTTATTTTTTAATGAACCTAATTTATTATAGCATATTTCGTCACCCGAATCCGAATATTAGGTACATAGAGCTATGAAGAACTGCGAAAGAAAATATGTTAAATTATATTGTAAGTTAGGTATGCACCATTATATAAGCTTTAAAATCATATACGAATAATAATAAACACTCTATACCTATATTTTTTTTATTAGTAAAAATCTTTGTGATAGAACTTATGGACCGACTAAGTATTTAATATACTATTATTTAAACTTATTTTTTCTACTCCAGCACTTAAATGTGTCAATTAAATGACTGACAGTGATATCTAAAGCAATGTCATTTGAATGATTTGTCTATAGGCTCATAAGATGACTGCTAGCAGTCATCTTATGAGTATAATACAACTGCTTTATTTTTTTTAAAGATACAAGTTCCGATCATCTTGATTGAAAGAGGTATGTTTTCATTTACAATAATAACTCTTTTTTTTTTAAATAATAACTCAATTTTTTTTAAATAATAACTCTTTTTTTTAATAATTTTTTTTTTTATTTTTTTTTTGCTGCAGCTGTCATAGAAAAAGTAATGTATGCAACAGCTCATAATTGGTTCTTAAAATTCTCGGGTCTTTTTTTACAAAACTCGACTACGTCTCGTTTTGTAACTTCGACCCTTGAATTTTGAGAACCCTTATTATATCACTGTTGCATAAACTACTATATATTCACTCGTCATATAAATGAGGAGGGGTAAAAAGTGTGTCAAGGATAATATATTTGACAAGCATGAACATATTTGATCATACCTAGTGCAGTTATTTAAATCGTTGCTAAGAACCTAACTTTAATACCTATACTTATAGGTATAAACTACAATGTAATAAATAATATTTAAAACAGTTTTTTCTTTAACGTACCTACCTACTGCATTTTTATCAAAAATTTATAGGTATACTAATAAAAGGTAAAATAATAGTAAAATTTTAATTGAAAAATAATTACATCCATACACACTACATCCAGATATTTTTATCGATAACGCTTAAACCTCAATTATGTACGAGCGCCACTCTAGTTCCTTGCGGAAAGAAGGGAACCGGTCGTACAAGAAACAATAATGCCGTTGTGGATATCGTTAGCGGCATAATGCATTGCGCCGTTGCCTAGCACACTACAAATAGTTTTCCATGCTAAGCCGTCAATGTAGAATGCATATTCAAATTGCCACGCGTTTGTTTGGCAAAATGGTCCGACTCAGTAAAATCATATGTCACTGGATTTATTTGTTAAAATGTGTTGTTTTATTGACTAATACGTAAAAAAAATGTACTCACATGTGGTATGTAACTCCATGATCCCTAAGCACTCCTATTTCTACACGAAACAACGCTACAAACCGGCATTTTACGTAAATTGACGAGCACATTTTTTAACCGCCTTCAAAAAAAAAGGAGGTTCTCAGTTTGACCCGTATGTATGTATGTATGTATGTATGTATGTATGTATGTATGTATGTATGTATGTATGTATATTTGTTCGCGATTATCTCGCGTTTGGCTGAACCGATTTTGATGCGGTTTTCAGAAAAGTGTTTCTTACATTCTGGAGAAGGTTTTAGTATACATAGATCTGAGCTGATGCTGAACCCTGGCTGTAGCTAGTGGAACTCAGGTTTGGTGCAACATAGGCTCACGCTGTTTTGGTCATCCGACACGCCTTGATGAGCACTTGGGAGAGCAGTACTCAAGATAGAGCTGATGCTGAACCCTGGATGTACCTAGTGGAACTCGAGAATCTCGAGATGTACCTAGTGGAACTCAGGTTTGGTGCAACATAGGCCCACGCTGTTTTGGTCATCCGTCTCATCTTGATGAGCACTTGGGAGAGCAGTGCCCAAGATAGAGCTGATGCTGAACCCTGGCTGTACCTAGTGGAACTCAGGTTTGGTGCAACATAGGCCAACGCTATTTTGGCCATCCGTCACATCTTGATGAGCACTTGGGAGAGCAGTACCCAAGATAGAGCTGATGCACCAAACCACCCTGGCTGGCAGGGTTCACCCTGGCTGTACCTAGTGGAACTCAAGTTTGGTGCAACATAGGCCCACGCTATTTTGGTCATCCGTCACATCTTGATGAGCACTTGGGAGAGCAGTACCCAAGATAGAGCTGATGCTGAACCCGGCTGTACCTAGTGTAACTCAGGTTTGGTGCAACATAGGCCCACGCTATTTTAGTCATCCATCACATCATGATCAGCACTTGGGAGAGCAGTACCCAAGATAGAGCTGATGCTGAACCCTGGCTGTACCTAGTGGAACTCAAGTTTGGTGCAACATAGGCCCACGCTATTTTGGTCATCCGTCACATCTTGATGAGCACTTGGGAGAGCAGTACCCAAGATAGAGCTGATGCTGAACCCTTGCTGTACCTAGTGGAACTTAGGTTTGGTGCAACATAGGCACACTTTGTTTTGGTTAACCGACTTGTCGTCGTGTGCCTATGTTGCGGAGTTCCACTAGGTGGGTCGATGAACTTTTTTCTAACTGCCTTTAAAAAAAGGACGTTCTCAGTTTGACCCGTATGTATGTACGTATGTATGTTCTTCGTGATTATCTCGCGTTTGGCTGAACCGATTTTGATGCGGTTTTCAGAAAAGTGTTTGTTACATTCTGGAGAAGGTTTTAGTGTACAGTTCATGGATGGTTTGAAAAACCAATTGGACCCGGTAGGTGGCCATGCTATCGGTATACCTACCAACAAATTTATGTTGCTAAAACCGATTTAGATAAAATAGTGGGAGTGGGAGTCGGACTCGGACTGGGACTGGGAATGGGAGTGGAAGTGGGAGCAATATACATACAAATCGTTTAGCACCAAAACGTCATATTATGTTGTGTCGCGATTATCATCGAGTTAGGCCATCACCAACATTAGTAGACTAAATGGAGAGCCTAACAAACTAGTATTTTAGTCCAAAACCTAAAATAAATAAAGTATCTACCTATCACTAAAAAGTAAAAAATAAAATAAAATTAATAAAAAATAATTAAAAAATTAAAAATAAACAAAAATAAAACCAAAATAAAATAACTTAATATAATATCTTTTTTTAAAAAAGGGAACCGCCTTCAAAAAACCAACTGAAAAGTACAAAATAATTTTTATATGGCACCCCTTTACGTGTCCAGTCCCTATCCCAAGGCGTAAAGCAATTTTTTGCCAAAAAGTAATTAATACGTAATAATAAGAAAATTAATAATCATCCTGGTAATTACTTAGTTTTTGAAGGCGGTGCCAAACCAACAAAAACAGTCTTTATTACCAATCAGAAAAACAATACGAGTACGTAGTACCTACAAGAACTAAATTAATGGGTAAACTAAGTATGTCTTTATAATGCAAGTAAGTACAGCGTTCTTCGTTGTCTAAAATATCGGTTCTCAAAAATGTTGGTTTGGCACCGACTTCAAAAACTAAGTAATTATCCGGATGATTATTAATTTTCTTATTATTACGTATTAATTACTTTTTGGCAAAAAATTGCTTTACGCCTTGGGATAGGGACTGGACACGTAAAGGGGTGCCATATAAAAATTATTTTGTACTTTTCAGTTGGTTTTTTGAAGGCGGTTCCCTTTTTTAAAAAAAGATATTATATTAAGTTATTTTATTTTGGTTTTATTTTCTACGACAGCTAAATTGCGACTGTCTTACCGGTCTTACGGCGGACCATGTTGCGGCGACACGCGCCACGCCTCCGTCAGATATCTAGTACCTTCTATGATCTGAGGTGGTGCTAATTTAAAGCACTAGTGGATAATTAGCACATTACGTAACTATGCCAAAAACATAAAAGGTCATATGTACTGTAAAACGTTGTACGATACTTGTGCTTTCCTCCCTCCCTCCCTTCGGTCGTGTTTTAATTTATCGCCACTCGTTTCTAATTTCCTATTTTGCGCACTTGTACCGTAATGTACCTACTATTACAGCACACTCTTAACAGCGTTTTCAGAATTGCATATAATATGAAAAATTTCGGTCGATGCCAAAATACAGTGTGTAAATCCAATACGGGCGAAAATTTAAACGGTGGTTAGCACAGGACCTAAGAAGTATATTGAGATAGATTTTACTTAGAAATACAATGAATTTTTTAACCATACAAAATAATTCGGCCCGCAATGTAATACACTACACAAGTTACGGGATACGAGCTTTTTAAAGTAACTGTGAACGCTTGTTGGCAGTTACAATAAAAAGCTCGTATCTCGTAATGTCATGTCATCTTATGTTTCTTAATGTTTGCAGTACATTGCTGCTCGGTACATCGGAAAAAAAATAATTACGGGGTCATAATTAAGTGTAACTTAAAAAAACTTCTTAATTACTGATTAGACGTGTAAATTCTATATCTGGTTTAGTTTATTGCCCGTATTGGACTTACACACTGTATACATCATTTTCGGAATCGGAATTGCGCCCCGAAAACCTCGAAATCGAGTACCATGTCGATTTTCAACAAATTAAATCTATTTTCAGTGTTTCAACTTACTGCGTGCACTTCAAGATCTTTCCCAAGTAGGCGTTGTCCTCAGTGTCAAAGTTGTCCTCTGGATCGTTCTGGAACCACCCCCACACGCTCTGGATGGCGCACTTGTCCACGGTCACGGTGGGGTTGATCGCGGACGCGAGCGGCGCGAAGCACACGTTCTCGAGGCGAGATGTGTTGCCGAGGTCTGTAACAGGTTTCATTGATACGTTTTGGAAAAAAAAGCCTTGGATATAAGATTTCATCGTCAACTTTACCTATCTTCAATCCCTTTGAATGTCAAAACTCTCTAAATGACAGGGCTTGCAAGTAATTATCAACCGACAGAATCGAGGACAGATCTGGGGCCGATTGCATAGCAACTCGTAACTATTTATATCAGCGAAAGTCTCTTTCTAACCAAAGGAATTGGAAAGAGACTTCCACTAATATTATTAGTTACAAGTTGCTATTCAATCGGCCCCTGATAGTAATCAATTTTCTCACTTAGGTAATGTATTGTGCTTTATTTAATGCGTTTAAATACCACCTAATAATCAACCTAAAAGTTCGCGGTCATAAATTGCATTGTAGAGTCAATGGAATGTATGGGGTCCAATACATTTCACGACTCTTCTCTTTCCGCACAGACTTTAACAGTATATTCACCAATTAATTTTTGCCTCTTTTTTGCCTGGCCATAACACAAAGGGAAAATACGAAAAAAACCGGCCAAGTGCGAGTCGGACTCGCGCACGGAGGATTCCGCACCATCAACAAAAAATAGAGCAAAAAAATCGTGTTTGTTGTATGGGAGCCCCCCTTAAATATTTATTTTATTTTATTTTTAGTATTTGTTGTTATAGCGGCAACAGAGATACATCATTTGTGAAAATTTCAACAGCCTGGTGACAGACGGACGGACGGACGGACAGCGAAGTCTTAGTAATAGGGTCCCGTTTTTTACCCTTTGGGTACGGAACCCTAAAAACAACATGGCGGTACATGAAACTCACCCATAATCCTCTTCTGCAACGCAAACACCTCCAGCATGAAGGTGGAATTGAACACCGCGCCAAATGTCGTGGTCTCGTTAAATTCATCCGTGTATTCTATCTTCGGGAGGCCTTTGGCGCTGGGAGCGAAAACAAAAATATATAGTGCGTCAAGCAAATCTTGTCAGTAGCAATGTACTGCAAATTAAAGTAGGGTAACACCATGTAACACTCAAAGAGCAGAATTGCGCTAACATAAGCAGCAATGTACATCGAACCAAAACGTGTTTATTTTTCCGCCCTTCATACGTCAGTTCGAGTGAATTATCATAACCTCAAATTTTAGTAATGTTTACCGTCAACGAGCATGATTGTACATTGTAGGCACCTTAGCTTTGCTTGAGGTCATGCATAATCTTGGTATTTAATGGTGACAGCAGAAATTTCTCTTGAAATAGAAACGATTCAGAATGTAAACAATAAGATGATGGCTGTCATTCACGATCCACATTCCCCAGATAACACACAGATGACACGCGATTTTGGAATTATTCGAACACAGTGTTGCTAACCCGCGATTTTTCAAATTTGCCGCCTTTTACTACTGACAAGATTTGGTTGATCCAGTATAGTTAAGCTATGTATATCACAGTGGTACTAAAATAAAAGTTCGGCATTTATAGACGGGTCTATCGCGAAATTTATTTTATTCGCGGCTAATTGATGTCCCAGCAAAATGTCAAAACAGACATCACACACATTTGACATTTTGCTGGGATATCAGTTAGCCGCGACCACGACCAGTGAAACCTGTGTCAAAACGTCGGTAAATAAAGGTAATAAAATAAATTTTGCGATAGGATAGACCCCGTCTATAAATGTGAGATACTGTGTTCAAAACGCGGATGTTTTAAATATTATAACATTTCGGCTCCGTAAATCTGGTAGTTATAAGGTTCTCGTGACAAAAAACATTTTCAACTGTCACACTCGGGGCAAGATAACGGCTGTTTGGTAAGGATCTTGACTGAATTTTTCAGTCAGATTTATAAGTGAGCGGAATTACTAAGAATAGGTAGATAAATTATATGTAAATACCTGATGATAACCATCTCAGTGCGGTAGAACGGCTCGAAGTGTGAGTCGAAGTATTCTCTCTCGATACGAGAGCGGGATGTGGGCGAGGCCCAGAGCTCGACGGGGTTGGTTGTCACTTGCATGTAGTGAATGCCGTGGCCGAGACCCACGACCACGCAGAGACCTTGAGGAAATCATTTGTTTATGTATATGAAGACAGATATACACAAATGAAGAGAGGCTTTTTACATGTGCTAGCCCGGCTGTAGGGTTTAAAAAAACGCATTAAATAATTGATTGACTTTAACAACTATTACTGTTGAAATTCATTTGTAAAGGTACATGTTTTTTTTTTTAGTTTAGTTCCAAATTCGGTGAGCCGTTCGGTAAAAGTCGTAAGGGTTGCTGGGTCGCAACAGATTTCAAATATACACAATACTCAAGAAGGAATTAAATCTCTTGTAGACTAATTAAAGTAACAGTACTGGTATGTTGATTTATGTCGCAATTTATTTTAAGAACGTATGACAAAAGTTTATTAATTCTCATTCTTTCTTGTCCTAAAAACCCTAAGCTTTTGCAAAAAGACATATTTTATGCCATCCATTTGGATGAATACATCGCCAATACTAGTACAGCTGGCGTCGGTGTATAAACTTACCCGCAAACAGCACGATCCAAGGTTTAGAGGCCATATGGTAGCCCCACCACTGGAAGAAGTCCTCCAATTTGGTTTCCGTGTCCGCCCCCAGCCTCTCGAAGAAGGTGGCTTCTTGTAGACCATCAGGTTGGTCGATGGAGCGAGGGTTGGTGGCCATCTCTTGCTCATTGTCTGAAGCCACACCTACGCATTGTGGAAAAGTTATTTTGGCTTAGGGCCAGTTGCACCAACCACGTTTGACAGACTGATCAAAGTCAACCGGCGCGCCCCGGCGCTTTACTATGAAAATTTCCATACATAAAAATTTTGCGAATTCAACGGTACGAACAGTTTGGTGCAACCGACCCTAAGGCCCAGTTGCAACGATCACAGTTGACGGACTGGTCAACTTCAATCAACAGTGAACTACCTTTTTTTGTGAGGCACGGTTTGGTGCAACCGATCCTAAGTATTGTAGCTTTATAGCTTCGTATGTTTATATTATAACTATTTTATTCTAGTACCTATTCAATAATTAATGGGTAAAGTTGTTCGTGTATTTAAAATTATTGTTTTTGTGCAGCTTGAACTATACGAACAAATCAACATGATTGCTCCAAGAACAGGAATTTCAAGTTTTTTTCTCGTAATAGAGCTAGTGCATATTGTTATGGATAAAAATAAGAGCCATGCTATTAGTATTTGTCCAAAATAAACATTTGGATAGCGTTGACCAGCGATAGTTATGTATTCATATAAATATATTTTTTATTCAATCATGCATTGACGTGGGTTAGACTTTCAGTTTGTTTAATCACATACAGATTAACTTATCATCTGCTTTGTTTTTCTTTTTTTTTAATTACTGAAACAATTGACAGCAAACTGAACGTCAAACCAATGTCATACTCCACAACCAAAGTAGTTCGATGATATTTCCCCCTTCTTTCCTTTATGAATATAAAATGTTACTAAGTAGAAAATGATAATATAAAATAAATTTTCCCATAAAAATAAAGACTGACGACTTTCGACTTAAAAATAATTTTACAGTCAATAAATTGTAGTACCTAATCGATAAGGTCCTAGGTTACCTTAAACTCCTTGAGACCAATATATGTAAATTTACCAGCCAAAAAACGACCTCGAAATTTTTATTGCCGTTGCTTACCTTTACTAACTTTATCCCTTATCAAAAAAGAATAGGGTCATTGTGGGCAAGATATTCGCTAGGTGCACGACTGGTGCTGCCCTCATTTTGTGGGTTTTTCTACGTTAAATCTTATGGAATAAAATTAGTTCCAACGGCTGCCGCTAGCATTAATGTGCGACATTCCACAACAAGCTTACACACATACAAGTAATACACACTCCTGTTTCTTTCCTAATTCCTATTCTTATGTTTAATATAATTATAAATTTTATTGACATGATATGATATGACTCCCGCGATACAGGTCATGCCTAGTGCGGGGTTCACTGTAACGTGCCTGTTAAACTTTTATTGTCAATAAAAATATTGTTATATTGTTATTATTGTGTATTTGTGACAATCGGCGCCACTTCTCCCTCTACCGACTTCGCATCTTGACAATACCTACTACTCATAGACTAGGAATGCTCTAGACTGAGTTTAGAGCAATTATTTCATAAAACCGATGCTGCCAAAAATACGGGGGTGCGGGGGACGAGGTGAGCGAATCCCGTGCCGTGATTGGTCCGTTCAAAGACACGGACCAATCACGGCACGGGATTGACTCGAAGATGGAGTAAAACTACCGTACAAGTGGCAGAGGGGGTAGCGTTACTATGCTCAGTCTAGAGGATTCCTAGTCTATGCCTACTATTATTTGAGTTTCGACGTAAAAAGAAGGAGGAAATATATGTAGTGTGTTTGTGTGTGTGTGTTATACGTACTAGATCTGTGGCTGTGTAGTGGGCTGGTCTCCGGGCCGCCACCGCGCCGCTCGCCGCGCCACCCGTCTGCCCCACAAGCACCGAGTTAGCACATGCCACCATACCACTTATTGACTAGTGCATAACCACAGTGTAAAAACTAACAATGAACCGACGTCTTTGATGTTTGCATAAATGCCGACAGCGGACAAGAACCCAGTAGGTTGTCACAGACTTTTACACAACTACCCAAAAATTACAAACATTTCAAATAAGACACGCTAGCCCTGTAAGTAGTACCGAGCTACTAACAATGGCGATGTATGCAGCTCGGGTGCGTGCGACTCATCAATAATTTTCAATTAATAAGAAAATAACGGTCCCTATTTAAAAAGTCCTCACCTATGGAATGCACTAGTTAATAACTGTTAAATTGCTTTGCAGATTCCCACACCGTTTCATGACAAAAGAAACGTTATGGATATAAATACATAATATGATTACTCATCTTGCAAACAATTTTGAATCTTAGCGTGTTGGCGTAAGCTTCAAAATGTGTGCACGATAAAACCTTCACCCTACGAAACATAACACAAGGTTTCATGCAAATAGAATGACGGAAGCGGTGACAAAATAAACCTTGTGCGCAGTTAAATTGATATTACACTGCATAATTCAACAAAAATGTATAAAGGGTGTAAACGCATATGTTTGTATCGCCTCTATTTCTAGTTTTAATTCTATTTTTATAGGAATAAAGATATTAAAGAGTTAAATATTTGTGTTATGATTAGAACATAATTATTATGCAGTGTATAGAACGAACGTGTATTTGTCTTCAGCAAATTAAATCATACATTTATCATATATGTATTTATCACATATCATTCAATTATAGAAAGACATGATACTATTCGTGAAGGTGCAGAGCAAAAGGGTAAAACTTGTCCATAGGGCGCATTTTTTCTTAACCTCGTGCCACCATACAAAATTATAGCCAAGGAAGTTAGAATCTTGTTGTATTTTCAATAAAGTTGAATTTCATTTGTTCGAAAATTTTACGAGACAAGTGAAATGCTACCCACTTTGTTTTTAATTACGGTTGACATTCCATCGAAACTGAGTGTACATCCTAATGTACATTGGGCGGCACGAGGCTAAGAATCCGATCTAAAATCGTCCATATGACAATCAACATAGTGTATATATTACTCTGCACCAACACGTTTAAGGCAAGGTAGACCCAGGTTAATTCGTGATGAAGCAATCGGGATGGGTATACATTACCTTAATAAATAGTAGGTATAGATTTAGTGTTAATAACTTAAAGAATTTATCCGTCACCACGTAACTACATATTTAAATATCTAGGTATAACCTTACTTTGTCATATTTGGTGTTGTAATGAAAAGCGAACTTTATGTCTTATAGAATAAGATTTATTATGAATGTGCAATTGTAAAATGTTCAGCTAAGCGCGCGTGTCAAAACTCGTGTTTAAAACTGCATAAAAAACCAGTCACGTTCGATATTGAGCTTTGTTTGTTTGTGATTAAAGTCTATTTTAGAGTGATGAATTATCTTATCTCTGTGTATGATTACTGATTAGTCATGTTATTGTTTAGAAATGATTTAACTTCGTCTAAATTGAAATGATATTGAAAGTATTTTATACTGTGTCAGTATAACAAAACCAATAATTGGACTATATGTATGTGGATATCAGTGTCAAAGGGCGGGTGCCCTTACCAGGTGGTAACGTTCAGCAGGTACTAATAAAACTACAACCAATGATAAAAGACCTTTAGAGCTACCGATTGGACTGGATTGTTGGTCTTTTGAGTCTAAATTTGAATAACTCTATTCGTTTTTGAGACTGCATTTAAAAAACTTTCAAGTTTTTAACTCCGCGCAAATCTAAAGTACTCGAGTATCCGAATAAAGACTCAATAATTTTATAGGATTTAATATAAAATGAATTCGAGTTGCAACATAATTACAAACTGTGTGATGTGTGCAATAAAGAGTATTGTATTTATAAGTCTGAAAAACTGAGCCAAGTCTTAAAAATACAAAATCGATTATTTATCCGAAACATACATAGGCGTCAAATCGGTAGCTTTCGAGGTTTATCACTGGGCCCCGTTTCTCAAAAGCTTGTAACTTGTAATACAAGCGGATGTCACTTTTGACAGCTTTTGTTAGAAAGGGACTTCCACTTGTAAATATTACAAGTTATAATCTTTTGAGAAACGGGCCACTGTGCACTGGTCTTCGTTTGATCCACGACGATATGTATACCATCATAGCATCCATTTTTACGAACTCACCAACAGTATTCTCCTGCTGATTGCAACAATAGACTCCGCTGAGGAACAGCGACGTGAAAATGACGAACACGATAGCCATAATCACGGCGTAGCCGTCAGCGCCGTGGATACTGAAGGGCTTGGGCGGCGCGGGGGTCGGGCGCGGCGCGGGGCACGCGTCGTCGCAGTCTAGGCAGGAACATCCCGGGGTATCCTGTAGTGTTTTTGTAAATTAGACTTTATGTAAGAGCGGTAAGGCTCAATTTCGAATAACGAGTTGTCCAGGCGTTCGGTGGCGCGAGACATGCGGCATCGCACTGTTTCTATGGCAGTGATTGTTAGTTGTTAATTAAACACTAACGTTAGAGTGATAAGGTTTAATTTTGAAAAACCAAAGACACTAAAAAATCTTAGTCGTCTCGACACTTTCACAAATGGAGCGAGTTGTAAGTAGCCATATGATTTAATTTTTAAGTGATGCGTGATCTGAGGCTTCTGGTCGCAATGACCTTTCCGCCAAAATGCCGCCAATAGGCTACATGACTAATTTTCATTTATGGTATCAATCGATCGGGTTTGTTTTTAGGATCAAATGTCTATATGGGACCCAATTGCATTAAAGTAACACAAAAGTCAGAAATTGTAGTCAAAGGCAGACAGTCGCACTTCACTCGCGAAACGCTCTATACAAAACGGCCAGGGGCCGTGACGTCATCGCCCATCTTGTAGTATGGACAAAACAAGAAAATTGCGTTTTTGTCGGTGAAATATTGCGTTTATGTATATAGTTGCTATACAATATTTTTTTGGATGAAATGTAAGGAATCGAATGGTACCCTTACTTTTATCGTTTTTGGAAGTTAAAAAAAATTAAATTTTGAAACTTCAGGTCTTGTATTTTTGTAATTTTTCAATATTTTATTTTAATATCCACATTATTGTGATAAACTGCTCGTTTGCTATCTATTTTACTAGATTTTGTTATAAAATTCAACATGTGGCATCATCCCTATTCTGGTTGATGTCACCGCTTCTTCCATAATGGCGCCCCTCTGTGCCCTAGGACCGCCCCTGATGACACTCGTCTCCGCACATTTCGAACGCATCATCTCAAAAGATTTTGTTTAGAAGCAACAAAAATGAATTGTCTTACTCGACACAGCGGGGAAGTGTCCGGATTGAATAACTTGTAATCATCGTTGGGCACAGGCTAAAGTTAGTTAACTAACAGGGATGTTGCGAACATCCGCATCCGCATCCGCAACCGCGGAACTTCCGCATTATTTTCAACATCCGCATCTGCATCCGCATCCGCATAAAATCGATGCGGAGCTTATGCGGATGCGGATGTCGAACAAGTCGGTACAGGAACGTCTTAGCGGCGGCGTAAGTGCTAGGTAATTTCGTCATTACCTATAACGAAATCGTCTATATCCAGAAAAGTCGGCGAAGTTACTGTTTATTAAATATAACGCACCTATATTCTTGCTCAAATACTAAACGTTTCGTTTTTTTTAATAAAAAAAAATACTAAAAATGTAATATTTGACGTTTTCTAAGTACCCACAAGTACCTAATCTTGACATCCGCATCCGCATCCGCATCCGCGGATGTGAGCCTTTAAATATCCGCATCCGCATCCGCATCCGCGGATGTCAAAAAATCTGCATCCGCAACATCCCTGTTAACTAAACCTCAAACAACCCTTCGCTGTGTTTTGGTTTTGTGGGTATCGTCTTGGGTTGTCCCATTCGTTTTTCGTCAAGTTCTTAAATTAGTCCTATTCTGCTTTCGTCACCCATTCTACATTCGTCACAATCGTCGGTGGCTTTAAATGTAGAATGCGTGACGAAAGCAGAATAGGACTAATTTAAGAACTTGACGAAAAACAAATGGGACGACCTAAGACGATACCGTTTTGTGTGACCATGCTATAAAACTGTCTTACCTTAGTTAGGCCGACACTGCAGGGAAGGGTGGGCGGATTGAACAAGGTGTAGTTATTATTGGGCACAGACTCGATGTAGTTTATCTGGAAGGGCACAAACGGGCCCTTGGTGCCCATGAACTCGAACCAGCGCTGCGCCGTGCAACGCTGAGCGCCGTACTTCAGGCACAGAAAGTCCATTGCTAATTTGTTCGCTGACGGCATTTGGACCTGGAAAGGAGGTTTTGTGTTATAGAATAGAATAGAATAGAGAGCGTTTATTCGTGACAAAAAATAAAAGAGAACAACAAGTAACATAAAACAACATAATAGTCACGAAATGGTCCCGACTCAGCATGGTGCTAGCCTGGCTAGGCTAGCGCTGGTCTTCCGTCGGGGCCATGATCTTTTACAGCACGAAGTTATAAAAAAAGCACACATTATAAAAAAGAAAAATTTAAAGACACCATTATTATAACATTAACAAAACACAACAAATTTTAGATTACAAAATTGAGATAAGCTTTCATCACCGTCTGTTCAGTCAATGGATTTGATTTCTGTGACTTCGTAACTTTGTCACAGTGACAATCGATGTGTAAAGCAACAAGTACCTTTAGTACGTTTGGCACTCTTGAGGTAAACGTGTCACTATCGTATTGATTGAATCAAAATATTGTACGCCTTTGCCTTTGCAAGAAAAAATACGTAACTTTAGATTAGTAACTTGTATTTCCACCACCAGGGACGCCGAAGATCGGGCAAAGTGGACACGAAGGAGTCTGAAGGCGGACCCCGGGTCCTCGCGCCCCGCGCGGGTGCACAGCTGGGATTGACGCCAGGATGATGATGATGATGAGATTAGTAACTTGTATTTACCTGTTTGCACGAGTTATATGTGGCCTCCTTGTATGTAGCTGACAGGTAGTAGTCCAACTCCACAACGTTGAGCGCAGTGCCTGATGACAAATACAACCAAATTAATGTATTATACAGTGTCACATCAATATTGTATAGAATTTCACGTCAATCGGTACATAACAAGGTCAAAACTTGAAAACAGAACCACTTTTTAGGATACTGAATGCTAAATGCGTCTTTTAAGCAGTGGCGGATTTGCCCTAAGGCCGAGTAGACCCGGGCCTAGAGCGGCCAGATATTTGGGGCGGCAGTATATGAAGGGGGCTGAGAAAGGGGCGGCTAGTGCTTACTGCAGGGCCTGGGGCCTAGGGCGGCAAAGACTGTAAATCCGCCACTGCTTTTAAGACTTAAGGGTCGATAACACCGCTGCTTAAAAATGGTGACGGTACGGAATCGCAGTGACGTGCCGTAAGCGTACCGTTTTTATCGCATGATCTACACACCGCTGCTCAAAACATGCTGACGGTGCGAAATCGCAGTGCGGAATTGTGAGTCGACTTTCTTGATCCACGAGTTCCACGACTACTCTTCTACTTTACTCTTCTTCTTGATTTTGTCGGCGGATTACCAATATCTTAGTATCAACTTACCAGTGTTGGTGGGGCGACAAGTCGCTCTGCCGCGGCGAGCACGTGATGGCGCAGAAGTATTTCAAGAAGTTGTTGAAACACGTGGGACAACTCGACATTAACTGCTAGCCAGTCTACCGGTGTAGTTATCAATCAGTTTGTATCAACTTACCATTCTTGGTGGGGGCGACGGTCTTAGCGACCATGAAGTCGCTCTGCTGCGGCGAGCACGTGATGGCGCAGATGTGTTTCAAGAAGTTGTTGAAACACGTGGGACATCTCGACACCAACTGCTCGGCTGTTTTGATCTTGTTGGAGAAGTCCTTCAGCTGATCATTGTTGCAGCAGACGTTGCCGCCGAGGTATTCGGGGCAGTATTTCTCCAGGACCCACTGGAAAGAAAAAAAGAAAAGTTAATTAAATTATATACCGAAAGATGTCATATACTATTCAAAAAGTGGCGTAGCGTAGCCTGGTAGTGGCTCGAGACCGGATTTAAACCGACGTCTTCAGCTTTCGCGACTAACGCCATAATCTCTAGGTCACAGCGGTATCCGTCGCTATTGATTGAACTAAAAGTATTATCAATCAAGATAAACCCAATTCTATTGACATAATTGTTTTATGACTCGGAAGCCAGGCATATTTTTAAAAGTAACATTTCCCTTATTAACATTTAAAATGCATATACTTTAGAAAGTTCACAAATCGCTCAATGTTAACTTTATGTCACAAAATCCTTTTTGTAGAGACTACGCGAGTGTTATCTTATCTGTACTCGTTATCGGCCAAAGACAATAAAATTGCATTCCTAACAGATTGCACAATCGACAACGCAAAGTCGATATTCATTCATTCATTTTTTCAGGATATTAACGCACGTTTTTATTACTGTGATAATGAAGATAATTTGTGTAAATCCCGCATGATTTATATATTTATAGTTAAATGATTCCTTTTTCGCGTAAAACCCTTTTGAGTCATTCCAATGCAAAATCACATCTAGGCGCAATACAGGAAATCTTCAATTTCAACAGGGTCCTAAATAGCTACATTTCATTATCCTTTTCTCTGCATTTAAGCTATTTTAACTATTAACCCCCATATATATCGATATATTTGTTCACCTTGTATACTGTGTCAGCAACTTACTACTTTCATTCACTTTGTTGTCCGACCGGTAGCCTAAACCACGTTATGTTATCACTCATATCACAATGTTTTGCCTCGTCTGTTCGTCTACAATAACAAACAAGTACGTTTTTGTTTTACATATGAGGTTATCTCCTACCTCCTACCGGATATTTCATAGTTTCGATAAATAACTTTTGATCTGTTTTATTTATATTTCGATCAGGTTTAATAAATGTTTACTTATTGACTAGGTATTTCAACCATACTAAAAGCAATTGGTTTTGGATTGACCCTGTGTCAGATCTAATATGAAGGTACTACATAACTCGGTATATATTACCTATATATATACTCGTAAATATTCATGGTCTACGATGAGTCATTGTTAACCCCGAGACCTATTCATGCTTAACTTGGTTGTCCGTCTCATTTAACATTATCTTAATAAATAAAGACAAAGCGGTTACTGACTCACGTCTACAGTTTTAGAGCAACTTAACTAATAGGTATATATGTATTGCGTATGCTAGCTTGCTCATACGAATAGATAACTAATGATTGCACAAGAAATAAATGTAAAGTGTAAGTGTGTGTGTGCCTACCAGGGATGTTGCGGATGCAGATTTTTTGACATCCGCGGATGCGGATGCGGATGCGGATATTTAAAGGCTCACATCCGCGGATGCGGATGCGGATGCGGATGTCAAGATTAGGTACTTGTGGGTACTTAGAAAACGTCAAATATTACATTTTTAGTATTTTTTTTTATTAAAAAAAACGAAACGTTTAGTATTTGAGCAAGAATATAGGTGCGTTATATTTAATAAACAGTAACTTCGCCGACTTTTCTGGATATAGACGATTTCGTTATAGGTAATGACGAAATTACCTAGCACTTACGCCGCCGCTAAGACGTTCCTGTACCGACTTGTTCGACATCCGCATCCGCATAAGCTCCGCATCGATTTTATGCGGATGCGGATGCAGATGCGGATGTTGAAAATAATGCGGAAGTTCCGCGGTTGCGGATGCGGATGCGGATGTTCGCAACATCCCTGGTGCCTACTAACATTAGTTGTAAGATTAAAATGTGTCACTAACGAAATTGATCCTCTGTTGGTCTTGAATACATTTAATTTAATTTTAATTTAATTTAAATTCGGTTGGAGCAGAGTCGCTTTTTCTAGAAATACGAAATATGGATCCTTTATTGTTTATCCTCTCCTTGCGTTATCCCGGCTTTTGCCACGGCTCATGGGAGCCTGGGGTCAGCTTGGCAATGACAACTAATCCCAAGAATTGGCGTAGGCACTAGTCTTTACGAAAGCGACTGCCATCTCACCTTTCAATCCAGAGGGTAAACTAGGCCTTTTTGGGATCCTCACGATTTTTTCCTTCACCGAAAAGCAACTGGCAAATATCAAATGATATTGATATAAAGTCGCCAGTCACAGTGTAATTTTTTGGAACATTTCAGGGGAAAATAAAATTAAGCTTTATCAACTCCACCAAGGCCTCTGATCACTAATCGTTTGTTTTGAATGATATTTGAAAGAGATCATATCATAATGGTACAAATCATAATCGACTGTATCATTAAATTCATAACATAAAATACCTAACAATAATTTAACCTGAAATTTTGGTCGGTTACATGTTTTATATTAAAATATTTTATTTATGTACTCACTAGAGTCATAAGTTTATACAATAAAAGTCAGTACAAAAATAAAAATACATACAAACGACAATAACAACTTAAGACTAGCTCAAGCCTAAGCCTGCTTTATATTTAATTAAAACATTAAAAAATATTTCAATAAATATCAATATCAATATTTGTATATTCACAGCCAACAAAATATGAGAAATGTCCGAAATTTTTCAAGTGGAAATTTGGGAATTTTGGAACATTACCGGCACATCAGTAGTTTTAACTGCCCATTAATGGACCTTACGTCTCTGCAATATGGTTTATAATCGACAGTCAACGACGACGATGATACATTTGAACGATATGCGAAGTCGTATAAATGCAAATGCTGTGTACAGTCAGCAGCAGAAGTTGCTATGCGCGCCAGGTGTTCAGAATGATCTTGACGCGACTTTATTGTTAATAGTAGTTTATGCAACAGTGATATAATAAGGGTTCTTAAAATTCAAGGGTCGAAGTTACAAAACGAGACGTAGTCGAGTTTTGTAAAAAAAGACCCGAGAATTTTAAGAACCAATTATGAGCTGTTGCATACATTACTTTTTCTATGACAGCTGCAGCAAAAAAAAAGAGTTATTATTAAAAAAAAAGAGTTATTATTTAAAAAAAATTGAGTTATTATTTAAAAAAAAAAGAGTTATTATTGTAAATGAAAACATACCTCTTTCAATCAAGATGATCGGAACTTGTATCTTTAAAAAAAATAAAGCAGTTGTATTATACTCATAAGATGACTGCTAGCAGTCATCTTATGAGCCTATAGACAAATCATTCAAATGACATTGCTTTAGATATCACTGTCAGTCATTTAATTGACACATTTAAGTGCTGGAGTAGAAAAAAGAATAAGAGCGTGTCAAGATAATTTTGAACACCTCGCCCGCTTAGCAACTTCTGTTGCTGACTGCACCTGTACCTATACGTTTAAATAGATTAGCTATGCATGGCTAATGTAATATCTATACCAGTAACCTGTAGAGCTAGAGGCCAAGGCTATCATGTGTCTAGAGGCAAAGATATTCTACGAGGTAATAAGGAAACCCTCTTCTGTTGTATACTAAATCAACCTTCTATGCCACTCAGATGTACTTATCATATGATGTCATGAATGGTCGTTAATCCTGGTTAATTCTAAGGCATGGAAGAAAAGTGGACACTGAAAAGGAAATTCGGTTACGAGTACCCAACCATCTAATTGGTGAAGATGGAAATGTTGTCGCGTAGCGCGATGGTGGAAAGAAGCGGCACGGATTATAGTACGTTTGATGTCAATTTAAAGTTATTTATATGTCTGATATATTTACGGAATAATCGCATGAAAACACTATGGTGTGCGTATTCGCGTCCAATGTGAAGACTGCTTTAATGTAGTTCTCAGAAATAATAAAGAAATCATTGATTTAAGAAACACTTATGACCAAATGCAACTTACTCTGGTATCGGCTGACCATTGGTGGTATCAGAGAATGGATGAATGCAGCTACTTTCACCAGCCACTTGTACAGATGAATTAGAGATAGAAAAATGTATAAGAATCTTAAACATACGACGTATAAATGTTTGTTTATGAATATTCAAAACCTGAATTATTGATGTCAGGGTTTTTACTCATTATATGTATAATAAATATGTATAAATAAAACATATATTACTTAAGTACATAAGTGATCTCATGACACAGTAAGTGATACTTTTTCCATACGCTCAAAGACAATGACATCACTATTTATTTACGTAGTTCGTACAAAGGTATAAACACATAATTATGCACTTAACATGACTTAACTAACCGCTTGTGTTGTTACGTTAATAGTCATCCGTTAAGGAATCCTTGCTCAAAATACTATGTAAGGTATGAAATGGCATTAAAAAACTTACAACCCATATTAAGTCTTATATAATATGCACATACGTCCTATAATCCTTTCGGCTTGTGTAGGTAATTATAGTTTCTAAACAATTATATAAGAAGTAAGTTATCCGTTACGACTCAGCGAATCCCTTAGGAGCTAGAGCAAGTATACAAAGTGTGACATAACAATTGGAAACCTCAGACATAAAGATTCCGTCACACAGGCGCATTTTCCGGGCGAGGCGTGGGCATATAAAACGCTCACGCCCCGCCCGGAAAATACGCCTGTGTGACGGAACCTTAAGGACAAATCTATAAATTGAGTTTTTTTTTTCGGTAAAAAATAAACGCCGGCTTTCTGGAAAATTTCCGGCCTCTGCAAAGTATAAAATACTGTTACATATGATTCACTAGTATTTAGTAGAATTACGGATGTATCAAGGGCGGTGCGTAGATATGATAATCATGATACTATGATGCTGTGATCAAGTTCTTTGGACTTCCTGATTTGCAATCACTCGGGTGTAACTAATGTAAACACTTATTGTAAATAGCACGTGACAAACGATGGGTAAAGATACTAATGATCTAAATTAGATATGTATTTTGTTTTAATTTTTGTCAAGCAGAAACGTCTGCGAACGATGCTATTAAGCTTAGCATAAAATTAAAAGTGGAAAAATTACTGTCCTGGGTGAGACTTGAACTCCCAACTCCTCCAACACCAACTCCTTGAACTCTTGATCCAGAGAGGCCGTGAGTTCAAGTCTCACCCAAGACTAAGCTTAATTATTTTGTTTTGTTTTTAGATGCTAAAATAACATTAACAAGTACTTGTGAGAAATAAGAGGTACTAATGAGACTAAAATATAATAATATGTCATACACCAACTGCTTAATTTTTCTTTGCACTTATTAAGGCTGTATGTCTGATAACTTGATAACATTGCTGACAACAACAACACTAGAGTCACACGAATCGCACAAACCAAGCCGCCGTCATACAATCGAAAGTTACGCTCTCATTTTAACACATTCGGTGCCGAAAATCCGACTATCGGGTATTTTATGATTTCGTTCCCAGGCCGGACGACCCGATAGTCGGGATCATGGTCCTACAGCTTTATATGAAGAATTGTTTGTGGCCTGGCGCGGGTGTCTTGATTGGCTTGGTGACAATGAATGTGTTAAAATGACATTCTGGGAATAACATGAAATGAAAGAAGAGCCAAAGGAGAAATGTCATCGAAATATGCACTATGGACATACCTACAATTAATTAATCATGGCATTTGACATAGAGAAAAAAATACATAGATTGCTCACTCCATACATCAGTTTTGGTACCAAAAAGACTATTAATTTCAGTGTCTACATCTAGCATCAAGTAGCGGAACTATCAGTACTTCTACATCTATTGTCAAGTAGTACTAATAGTTCCGCTACTCGATGCTAGACGTAGACGCTGAAATTAATAGTTTTTTTGGTACCAAAACTGATGTATGGAGTGAGCACTCTTGTCTTAGTATATTTCGCTATGCATTTGATTAACCATAAAAGTCCTGACGTCTCGTCTAGTTTGCCAATGAACCTCACACACAACAGGTAAACCGTGACCAGAGACAACATTGAAACCAGACGACATATTATTATGTCACGGGCACCGGAGAAACGATTCGTCCATTTTTAGTAGTTTATGCAACAGTGATATAATAAGGGTTCTTAAAATTCAAGGGTCGAAGTTACAAAACGAGACGTAGTCGAGTTTTGTAAAAAAAGACCCGAGAATTTTAAGAACCAATTATGAGCTGTGGCATACATTACTTTTTCTATGACAGCTGCAGCAAAAAAAAAAAAAAAAAAAAAAAAAAAAAAAAAAAAAAAAAAAAAAAAAAATTAAAAAAAAAGAGTTATTATTAAAAAAAAAGAGTTATTATTAAAAAAAAAGAGTTATTATTAAAAAAAAAGAGTTATTATTAAAAAAAAGTTATTATTTAAAAAAAATTGAGTTATTATTTAAAAAAAAAAAGAGTTATTATTGTAAATGAAAACATACCTCTTTCAATCAAGATGATCGGAACTTGTATCTTTAAAAAAAATAAAGCAGTTGTATTATACTCATAAGATGACTGCTGCTAGCAGTCATCTTATGAGCCTATAGACAAATCATTCAAATGACATTGCTTTAGATATCACTGTCAGTCATTTAATTGACACATTTAAGTGCTGGAGTAGAAAAACATATAAATAATATCGTTATCTGATTTACAAAATTTTAATACTTGTTTGCTGAGTGTCATTAGTGTCATTATAATATTTGATGTTGTCAAGCTGCGCGCAGTACAGATGCGTCATTTTTAGGGTTCCGTATCCGTACCCAAAGGGTAAAAATAATACCTATTACTAAAGGGGCCCACTGATTACCAGTCCGCCGGCAGATATCGGCCTGTCAGTTGTTCGGAACTGTCAATTTTTTGTTCTAACTGACAGGCCGATATCGTCCGGCGGACTGTTAATCAGTGGGCCCCTTCAGACTCCTCTGTCCGTCCGTCTACGTCTGTCTGTCCGTCCGTCTGTCTGTCTGTCTGTCACCAGGCTATATCTCATGAACCGTGCGTGATAGCTAGACAGTTGAAATTTTCACAGATGATGTATAGTTTGTAGCTTTCTAATAGACCCCGAAGGCTAATCCTATTGTCTATTGTTCAGTAAAACCGCACGTGCTACTTACCTGCAAAAAAGGGTCCTAATTATTCTATTTGGCACCTGAGCGCGGGCTAGTCCAACGCTCAAAAAACCAGTGTAGGTGCGCTCTCCGATAACGCGCCTTTGTTACGCATCTCGATGACACATTTTAGACTGGTTCTGTAGCGTTCGACTCGCCGGCACTCAGTAACCGAAGTACCGATTTTTTATGCAGGTGGTTGTGGCACGTGGCACGAGCGGTTTTTCTTAACAATAGACAATAGGATTAGCCTTCGGGGTCTATTAGAAAGCTACAAACTATATTTCTGATGATGCCGCAATATAATATATAACAAAAAATACTAATAACAAAATATAATAAATATTTAAGTCCCATACAACAAACGTGATTTTTTTGCCGCTTTTTGCGTAAGGGTACGGAACCCTTCGTGCGCGAGTCCAATTCGCACTTGTCCGGTTTTTTTGAGCTCTAGTAAGACTTCGATAGTTATTCTAGTTCGTAGTTATCGCCACCTAGAACGACCTCATAACTTCAAGTTCCCCACAACGCACTTCGCACATAAATAGCCATTAGAACTTACTGAACAAAACTACTAAATTCTCAGAATGTTTGTTTTGCTTAAAATAGGTACACACGGATATCGGATCTTGGCACGTTTTATCCAAATCAAATAAGCTCTGCAGGCGTATGACGGATAACGTTATCGCGTCACTTTTTAATACCGCGCGCGATTGAAAGAGACGGGTATTGTCATTGTCATGTTGTCACGTAGACAAGAGCGACCGTGCTGACGTATCTAAGCCATAGGATTAAATGTGCCTTTCGGAGGGAAAAGGTACCGTCTGTCCACCGTACAAGCTTGAGCAAAGAGTAAGGTGCCGCACTTATTTTCTCTGACAAAGTCACAAATACAGTTTCCATAATACCAACCCAGTAAATAGTCAAGTAATCAAAGCCCTTCATTGATTAATTACGTACTTGAAACTTTAATCTTTTTGTCAGTACGTTTGGACTATGGAATCTATTTTCACCATAGTGCGAAAACTCCAACAACATGGCAAAACTGTTATAAACAGCATTCTATTCGGCCGACGTAACCATAATAATTGATGTTAAAGATCCTAACAACGAAGGTCGAGTAAAGAGCAGATTTATTTACAAACATACCTGCCCAATGTAGGGCTTATCTCGTCGCAATACGGTTCATAAATGATCAATTGAGTGTGCTATTGGTCAGTACCACCAAATGATTAATGCTAACCCTTATTACAAGCACGTAAGGTGCAGGAATGGTTAGTCGAGTGTATTAAATGGTCAGTATCACGGCGATTCGCAAACCGTTTAGACAATTAGCGTGAGGTCGGAACTTGAGGCGGCGTGGCAGTGTTGGCATGTGATGTGAGGTTGAAGCAATTTAATAGTACTTATTGGGGAATTGAAGAGAACAATTGATTAAATGTAGAGGCAGACAGCAGGCGGTCTTATCGCTAAAGAGCGATCTCTTCCAGACAACCTTTGGGTAGCGGAAAACAGAGAAATAATCGAAAAAGTAGAAGAATCTATTGTTAATGTACAGTTTTAATTAAGCGTAATGTACTGTTGCCATAGGGCAAAATATAAGAATATTTACTTCTGACGGTCTCAATAAAAATCATCGGAAGATCAGCGTTGTAAGTCGCCAGCATCAAGCTCAGATTCAGACAATTTCGTGGCACTTTCTCTTTCCTATGCTTTTTCTGTTTTGTATAATTTTCTCTTCGATGTTTGTGCTATTACGAATAAATTATTTCCATAAATTTATCAGCACCATGCTAAGTTGGGGACCAGTTTGAAATTTCTATACTTCATTATATAAAAATATTTCATTTTAATGACTTTGTTTTACTATTTAATCCAGCTTAACGATTAAGTATAACAACTCGATTGTACAATTGTCAAGCTGTTAGAGTGCGTGTTCAGATATTTTGAGCACCTCGGCCGCTCCGATACATCTGATGGCGACTGTATATACCTAAAACCTCTCAGTAGCTTCAGTTTGCAGTAGGAAATAACCAGTTTATTTGTAAACAAAATCCGCTGACCTTTTTCCCCAACCTTCACTTAACCCCGTATCTTTTATGCCTTTAATTGCACGTAATATGAAAGCCTGAGCTCCATAACTACGTAGGTAGAGAGAGAGAGAGAGAGAGAGAGAGAGAGCTCCAAACTACGTAGAAACAGAAGCATAGTACCCGTACTTGTAAACAAGATGGGTGAATATTAAAATTAGCACGTTCATCAAATTCCAGCTTTGATAGAATGGCGTTATGGTTCAGTTTGGCTTGGATGTTTTGATGTTGGCAGACCGCCGGGGCATTTGTGTGGCGAATTCAACATCACCATATACTAAATACATCAGGACGTGACTTGTGACATGTTAGGTCATGGTCCAGCGAACCTGTGCTAAATACTGACATAGGTAAAATGAAAAATATGGTGTAGGAGCGTTTTACCGACTCTTAACTTCCTGCCACCGTAGCACAGTCGCATTTTTATCAGTTATCACGTTCTACTTCTAACAAGTATGTAAGTGCGAAAGTGACAAGCATAGTCACAGGCGATAAAAATGGAACCATGCTGACACTCCTGGACTTTGTCTACCACGCCGAACATTGCCTGGCTAGGGCTCATTTAGACGGCGCGGCGCGCGAACTCGCATGCGATTTTAGTTACATTGCGGACTGTTGGTTACGTCCAATTCAACCGACCGATCAAAACCCGTAATGTAAATGATCCGATAAATAACCCGTAATCATAACATGCGAGTTCTCACACCGTCTAAATGAGGGCCGTTTTAGACGATGCGAGTTTCATTACATTGCGGTATTTGACCGGGCGGCTGAATTGGATGCCTCAATAGTCCGCAATGTAAGTAACTATCATGTGCTAGGCCTACTGATCTATACAATACATATACAATGTATATAATTCCTAATATTGGACATGTTTCTCCTAGGTACGAGTAATATGTTTAAGCTAGGCAATTTTGTGGAAATTTCCGGTAGGACCCAGTGTGTTACTGAAGACCTTTATTCTAATCGAGTTTTTTTTAATCTTATATAAGTATAGTTATTTTTTGAATTTTTTGAATGAGTTTTAACTGAACCATGCGTGACATTATGAATATTTATCAGAACCACAAAGACTCTGAGTCAGTGATGGAACTTCAATTGGTTTTTTAATGTCTTTGTTTATTAAGAAAATGAATATTTTATGGTATGACACCATATTTCGTAATGTTTGACAAAAATTACACCAAAACAGCCGGATTTCACAAATTCCTCATAATTTTTTGTAGGGCTACATCGGTCGCAAACCACCGTATAGCCTGCCTAATGGTAATAAGTGGTCACCGTAGCCATTGTAGCCAATCTATGTTTTGTAACAGGGGTGACTACAAAAACTAGTAGGTACTTATTACTCTTGAAAAACCCCCAGTTATGCTTTGAATAATCTATAAATGGAGTAACACCTGCCGCATTATATATTCGGTTCGAGCATTCTTAATTTGTTAGACGATTTGCCAGACGTTCATGTTCAGAGGGCGATGAACTTGAATGTAACAAAGGTGATGAGGATTATAGGTTTATTTCCCGCGGTTTGAAATTGAAATCTCTCGAACGTGGAGTTAGGAAGGTAAAGGTATATAAGGTTCGAATATATAAATTAAATAGAACAGATTCTAAGCAATTCTGGAAGGCAGCGAGCTAAAGTCCTAAATAATATAGGCTAGAACTACCTTATATACTTAAATCTCTTGAAACTTTATCACTATATAGATACTAGATTTATAACTGCACTGAAAATTCGCACCGAGATATAAATAACCAAACCTGATGTCGACTTGTGCATAAAATGTGGAGTTAGTTCTGTTAGTTACACTTAATCGTTAGTTAACAGCAATTAAAGAGTCGGTATTCAGTATAATAGTGTATAATTGTAGTATGGTAATATTGGTAATTAATATATATGCCCAGTATTCAGGTAAGGGAATCAAGGCGGACAGGAGAAATCTGTTAGGGCCTATGCACACCGCGTTTTCGAGCGTTTTAGGAATTTATATAGTTGGTCAAATCAATTTGTCAGTAAATAAGAACCAAAAAACTATACTCATCGTTTTCTTTTGGGTGCTAGTACTAGTGTAAGACAAAGATAGTATGATTCTGTCTGTCTATGTTTGAAATGAGACAGTCCTTTGACAAACTATGTGTAGTTTGCGACGTTTGCGTATCCATCATAAAGGCCGTTATCAACATTTTAAAATCTTCTATTTGCTCTCTCTATTGCTCTTGCAATTTATTTATTATATTAACATAAACAAAGCAGAGATTTCGATCGACTTACACGAAATTTCGATCTTTAAAGATCGTCATAGACTCTAGGTGATCTAGGGTTGTCTTGTCAATGCCTCTGCCTTCTGAGCATAAAAGAACAAAAGAATTTGCTGCGCAAACGTCCAGCTAGTTTATCGCATAGCAACAGCTGTAAAGGGGCCCACTGATTAACAGTCCGCCGGACGGTATCGGCCTGCCAGTTGTTCGGAACTGTCAACTTTTTGTTCTAACTGACAGGCCGATACCGTCCGGCGGACTGTTAATCAGTGGGTCTCTTAATGGAATGCCCCGTATATCCTAAAAGCCGGCCGATCGTTTGTGATAGCCTCCGGCCTCCTGGTTACAGCTTGTCCGTATATTTGACCTTTGAGAGCTCGTTCAGATAGGAACGTTATGTCCTAAGTTTAAATAACATTGACGAGTTGATGACTGTTTAAACGGCTTATTTTTGACGCGATAACTTTAGTTGAAGTATACATTGTTGTTTAATGGGGTGATAAGGTTGTGATTTTGGTAATTGAATGAATCTTTACTTTGTGTCAAGCGGAATAGTCAATGCTTATATTGTATGAATGTCGATATTGATATATCATAGTTCTTCGTAATGAATTTGAGCAAGTATTATAGTAGTTACTTCTTTGTGGCTTTGACATGTCGAGGAAAGGGAATCACAAGCACAACACCATAATTTCGATAACAAGACACGGAAGACCGCCGTTAAAATCATCTTCATAACTATTTAGGCGACAACGGTCTCACTCACTTGAATTTTTAGCCGCTATTGGCGACATGTACCGGGCCCTTCAGGGGTCCTTCCTCAGGCTCGAGTGAGCGGCGGCTGCCCTTCGTGCACTGAGTCTCATCTTCATCAGTAAATTTTCGTCAGAAATTACCAAACATCTTATTTGCAGGTCCATTCAAAATGCATGAATGATGAATTGATGACGTTGGCATGTTTTATTACAAAGTTCCTATGATCATCTTCTTCGATCTCCGAAACCATTCTAATTAGCTAATCATATTGGGTCAAATTGGTAGCTTTTAAAATCGTCTTACATTAGCCTTCATCTATCCATATCAACACGACACCCCGTATAATCGCTCCAACCTCACAACGCTCCAATAATGAAACAAGGCCTAGTTCAATGCAGTCTAAACTAGGACTCTGTGACGTCACGAGCACGTGCTAAATATAGCCACTAAGTACGGGTGACCCAGTTCACTTGGTTACCCTTGGTGGAAAACACAATGCTTATTCCAGCTTGGATCTATGCCAGGACCTTGAAGGGTGGAATTCGAATATGCCTGATTTTCTGAAAACATGCATTTGATTATTGTGAAACAGATTTTCATTTTGTTGTTTTTTATCACGGAGGCGTTGTCCTAACTTATTACTAATTAGTAATAATAAATAAACGTAAGTTCTTGCCATCAGATTAATCTGCATAAATGTGAAATGTAAAGGCATAAATTTACTGGCATCATACTGGTATAGACGTTATTTGATTACATCCTTATCCTTATTTACAACTGACTAATCAGTAGGTTTTATCCAAAATAAATTCGTCACAATGGTTTTACATAACGCATGATTATATATCGTGTTATTGTCGCTTCCCGCTGTCTGTCTGTCCCTATGTGTGCTTAGATCTTTAAAACTACGCAACGGATGTTGATGCGGTTTATTTTAATACCTAGATAGAGTGATTCAAGAGGAAGGTTTATGTACCTATAATTTGTTAACCTGTTGGCGGGTCGCTAGTATAATATATATTTAATACGCGTTAACATCACAGTTTCCATCGACATCACATGGTTGAAGTTATATGCCAAGCCTGTCAAATTAGTATGTCATGTTATGCTTAATTGTTTATTGTTTATTGTTTATTTATTTATTGACTAACTTACATTTACAGTTAAACCAGACATGTAAGTTATTAAACATAACAAATTATTTAATTACTTAGTACTATACTATAATATACATGACTAATAAATTTAATACAAAATTATGAGGGTATAGTCGTGGGTGTGGAGATTGACTCCAAATACCGAGTTGCAGTGGCTAGGAGTCTCGGTTCCTTCTGTGAGAATATGTCTGTCTGGGGGTCGAAGAGAAGAATATTATTTATGTGGTTCAGTGCTACATACAGAGGGCTAGTGATTAAAGTTACTGTGTTGGTGTTGGGAATTATAAAAAGAAGTGTGGGGCGAGGTCGAAGAGTAGTTCTCACAAATGGCGTAGGTACTTTAAAAGTGACATATTGCAGTAACCACGGATTTGTGATTGATCCACGTATTAATCTAAGGAAGTATTTTATGACTGCAAGTTGTCTCCGTACCTCAAGACTTTGATGACCGACCATTCCTAACACAAACTGCGTAGGATACATATAGGGATAGTACCCATACTGTTTCCAGTACAAGTATCTTACGAATGATTTCTGAACCTTTTCAATCAGAAGTACGTATTTCTTTTCGTGTGGGCACCAGACAATATAGTTACTTTCCAACAGGCTACGTACAAATGCATTATATAATAGAGTAATGACGTGGTGGTTATGAAAGTATTTGGATTGACGTACTACGAAACCAAGAGCTTTTCGCGATTTTTTACAAATTTGCACTAAATTTTTATTAAAAGTTATTTCAGCGTCAAAGCATGTACCCAGGTCACGAATAGAGTTTACCTTTTGTAGGATTTGGCCGTTTAATGTGTAGGATCTAGCAATGGTCTGAGAGGTTCTTGAATATGTCATTACTGCACATTTACTTGAGTTAAGGTGTAAACTATTAATAGCACCCCATCGATATACGTTATCAATATCCGTTTGAAGCTTACTTACATCAGATGGATTTTGTATGGACATAGCGAGCTTGACATCATCAGCAAACATTAATATCATCGAATGTTTTATATATTCTGGAAGGTCGTTTATTGTTATTAAAAATAGTAAAGGTCCAAGACTGCTACCTTGACCAATGCCTGAAGTGACGGAGTACGTTTCTGATTTAGCTGTATTGTACATAACATATTGCTCGCGTCCAGATAGATAATTGGCAAAGAATGTTAATAATGGCTCAGTAAACCCAGACCTGGCCATTTTCTGCAATAAAACATCACAGTCTATCCTATCAAAGGCCTTTCGGAAGTCTAAATATATTACATCCACTTGCTTTTTTTCGTCTAACTGATGGGTAGTGTATGTTACAAGGTTAAGAAGATTGGATGTGGTTGATCTATTTTGTAAAAATCCATGTTGTGAGTCAGTAAACCACCTCCGTAACTGCTGATATATTTTTTTGTATAGAACAGTTTCAAACACTTTGCCGAACACAGAAAGGACTGCTACCGGTCTGTAGTTATCGAAATCAGATTTAGAGCCATTTTTGTGAATTGGAAGGACTTTTGATATTTTCCAGAGCAAGGGATAAGTATTGGTTTTGATGGACAGATTAAAAATATATGCCAAAGGCTTTATAAAAGCTTCGCAACAATCGCGCACTACATATTGTGGTATAAAGTCTGGGCCCTGAGTATTCTTAGGAGCTAGTCGTTTTATGGCTAGACGTATATCATTGTCGTCAATGTGGTCTATTGATATGAGTTGATGGGAGGTATCCCAGTGTTGAATGGCTGTCTGAACATCTAATGCAGGAAGATCAGGTAGGAATACACTACTGAAATAATTCGAAAACTCTTTTGCTACTTGATCTGAAGTCATGTCTCCAAATATGGCTTGTTCATTGTTTTTTCTATGTTGTTTCACGTAAGACCAAAATGACGTAACGTCTCGTTTAATGTTTAATTGTATGCGTCTATTGTATATTTCAAAGTCTCGTTCTGAATGTATTTTTGCTTGACGTCTATAGTACGTAAAAAAGCCATAATCTAATTGATCGTTACTCAATTTATACCGCTTATGGTATTGATTTTTTATTTTATTTAACTTAATAGTTTCTGGTGTGAACCATACTGGATATCGGGCCTTAGGTATTTTATGTATTTTAAATGGCACAGAAGAAGCGATATTTTGATTAAGTAAGTTGTAGAAAGTGGAAACTGCATCATTAACTTCATTATTAGAATAGGTATCATTCCAGCAAGTGTTAGCTATTTGGGCGTACAAAAGATGGAAATTGGCTTTGGTGAAATTTCTTTGGGGTGTTGAGGCTTCAGTGGTGAATTGTGGTAGAGTAGTGATTGAGGTTTGTTTGGTGCTAATCTGTAACGTTATTTCTAATGGAACATGGTGAACTTCCTTGGAAACAATACCCTCACAAGTGGATACCGATGCTCCAGCCACAGCATCATTAACTAATACTAAATCTAACATTCTACCGAGATCATTGAACACTGTATTTTTTTGCTGTAGATTGCATTCTGCTATAAACATTTCAAATTCATTATTTACCGTTGTACTTGTGGAATGTAAGTTAAAATCTCCTAAGATAATTACTGGTAAATTCGAGTTATTAATTAATCTTCTTATACAATCAAAAATTGAGTAGTATCTAACATCTGTCACTTTAGGCGCTAAATAAACAACACAGCAAATAAATCGTATGCGACCTCTAGTGACTATCGCACACACTATCTCGTCATCTTTACTCGGCTTACAATCGAGCCGCGAGACGGAATAGGGTGCTCGCGCCGCAAGCAGCACGCCGCCGCCCCGCCCCCCGGCTCGGTCGCAGCGCAGTACACTATATGTCGATGGGAACACCTCGGAGTCGAAAACGCTATCATCTAGACGAGTTTCAGTAAGTGCTATTAGACTACCCCCATTTATTGTTTCTAGTATATTTCTTATTTCAGTTCGCCTGGATTTTAATCCCCTTACATTTTGATACAAAATTTGGCCAACTGATTTTGTGTTATAGCTCATAAGTATTTTTTTACTTGCTTTATTATGCTTATGCTTACCCCTCAAAATTACATTACGTCCGAAAAAACGTCTTATTGTTATTACAATCTTGTGGCAAGTGAGAGCTATTAATGCACTCAGAAGCGATAGCTGGTTGGTTGCGAGTATTACATATGAAATCTTTCAGGCTAACGAATACACTCTTAATACCATATTTTGTAATCTTGCCCGAGTAGTCAGAGAACATATCATTAGTTAGGTCCCGGTTTGTGTCGAAGATATATGCATAACTATTAGTTTGCATGTCCATTGTCAATAGGTTGTTAAACATTTCTACTTTATAATTATATATGGGAGCTCCGCAAATATAAGTAGGAACACATAATATTTTATTTGTGTGTGTTATTTTTTGCAGTTTCTCTCTTATATAATTTACCAGGTCAATACCGTTATCATATTTGTTTATGTCACTCTCACCCAAAAAAATAATACAATAATAATTTTGAGTAAAATTCTCCAGATTGCTGTCTAATGTAGCAAAAAGTTCTTCTAGTCCTCCATCTGGCGCGGCGTGATGGAAGTAGTCTACGCTCTGTTCGAATGAGTTCTCTATGGCTTGCAGTGTTCCCAATTTTTTATGGTTGCTCAAAATACATAATTTTATCTTATTCTCATTAGATTCCGTGGTAATATTACAGCCGCATGCTTCATTCGTCTTGGTTATAGTTATATTAGTTTCCGAGTTTGCCGTAGATATCGCTGATGGCGCATTATTTTTGGTGGGTAATGGATGCTTGGTTTTCTTTTGTTTTACTGTCTTTATTTGACTATTCGTTTCCGATCCTGTTGATTTTTTGTCACTCGTCTGAGAAGTGGAGTCTTTAGTTTGAGACGGTTCTGGGCAGGTGAGAAGCCTCTGATCACGTACACAGGGCGATGCAGTAATAGAAGATGGTAAGAGTTTGTTTTCAGTGGCATTTAATTTTTGTTTCAGAAGATAGAGCTCGGAGTTTATCTCATTTTTGTTGGTTTCCAGATTTGCGATGCGCTTGGTTATATTTTGTATTTCGGCTGTGTTTCCCACATATGCCAGCAGTTTATCCAAATCTCCTTTAAGGTCTTCGTATTTTGAACTTAGGTCGTTAAGTGACGTTTTTAGACTTTGAAAATTTGATGACATTTCCTGTATGTTCAATTCTTGGGCCAGTAATCTCGTCATGGTTTCTTTCTTGAATGCCATTAAGTCCAATAGTTGGTGGTCAGCGGTGCCATTTCCGACCATACGAGCTGGGGATGGTATTAAGCTATCGTTTGATGAAAGCGTTGATAGGTTTCTTCTTCGCAATGTCATATTCGCTTCATCTTCGATCTCTAGATCTATGACAGTATCATCTTGCAATGGATCCGTAACTTTATCACTGGGGTGCCAGTGCGATATTGGACTGGCGGGGGTATCATTATTAATATTTTTAGGCATTTTAGCTTTACATTCTGGACAAACCCAGTTAGCTCTATGCTCTGGGGTCATGATGTTGTCAAAACGACGATCGCTAACATTGGCACATTCTAAATCGTAGGTTTTGGAGCATTTGGAACATATAAGGTAACGTCTCCCCGGAATCGGTTGAAAACATCCTTCACATGATCGGGTCATCTTGCAATTCTTGCATAAATATTACGCAAAAGCCAAAGGAATGTTGCACTAGCGATAAAATTTACCAAACTTCGCGGCGATTCCTGGAAATCCCTCGCGGTCACTAAGCAGCTAGCTTCTACCGTTCTACGTATACTAAAGGGCGTAAGTGCGGCGGATTTTGAATACACTTACGCGTTTCACTGAGTCGGTCCGGGTTTTTTGTGTTTAGTACTTTATTGCAACTTATATTTTTAATTACACTTACTTATATTTAATCACTATGTTATTAGGGATATTTTGGTATATGTTTCGAGTCAGAAATCACATTTTAAACCAGTAAAACTAATTATTATTTACGGAGCGTTTAAAAACGCTGTTGATGCGCGGGCAGCGTATCTTTGCGTCGTAGCGTATCTTAATGTGCATTATATGTAAGCATCTTTGCAGCGTATCTTAATGTGCATTATATGTAAAATCAGATCCTATTGAATCCGAATAACGTCACTACACTCTTATGTGAATGTTCCCGAAACTGAATGATTGAAAAACTTGCATCTGTTTTGCATATGTAATATTGAGTTTTTTTATTTGTAAATAAAATGCAATCGAATAGAAGGTCAAAATTTAAGTAACAAGTTATTTTTTTAGTTAGAATCGGATCAAGCTAACTTAGACATCATGACAAAATGTGCCAATATCATCAACTCATCATTAATGTCATGACTCTAAACGACAACCATCCAACACTACACGGTAGGTGTGTACCCGGTACCCGCCAACGTTAATATTCTCAAGGCATCTGTTCCATTTACCTCTACTTTCCGTAAAACAGGTCCCCAAACATGATCACCTTCGCCGCTGAACTTGGAACTACAAACTGTATATGCCCAGACGGCTTTAACGACCTATGACGTGGCAAAAGAGGAAAGATAAAAGATAACCCAGATGGTACGATAAATATGTATGTTTTTATTATTTTTATTATCCAGCTTGTATAATACCAAACATCCACAACGCAGGCTTCGTCAGGTGGCCACAAATGCAAATCAGCAACATGCTTCGTCCAAAACGATTATTATATACGATAAATTAAAATATATGCACATTGAAATACCAATTCGTACTAAATATAAAGCTAATTTAGACGGTGCGAGATATCGCATGCGACTTTCGTTGCCGTATTTCATCGATCGGTGGAAATTGTGCTTGAATTAAGGTAGAAACCTCAGTAGTCGGCAATGTAACTAAATTCTCATGTGAATTCTCGTATCGTCTACCTATATGACCTTTAAGAATTTAATAAAAACAGACTTGCAGAACATAAAGGTTACATGGACTAAGAAAAGAAAAAATTTAGTTGTGTTGTCTCAAATACTAAAAGCTGCCAGAAATTAGAGAAATCCGGTAGATACTCCACCGACAAGAGATAAGTTGATGATGATAAGGGCTAAAGTCTTTAATATCAACTTCAGACGATTTTTGAAGTCGGTTAAAAATATGAAAGAAGTCTGGCAATGTAAGTTGTTTACATCTAGATCTAGACAAAGGCTCCTCCCACCTAGTCAAATTGCCTCGTGACTAACTGTTATTAGGTTATTGTAGGACTTCCAGCAAATCGATTTCATCAAACAGTTAAAGGGAAATACTTGGTTGTAAGTGTTGAAAGTGTTGAAACTATGTAGGTAGACCACCTGAGATCAACCACTGAGTGATTAGGATTATTTAGAGTCACAATAAATAGTTGTCTCTTCTACTTTTCATGTAAACTGAGGATACTAACAGCGTCTTTTAGTAGACTTAACTTTTCGGTTTGGGCTGGTGGAGTGAAAAAATTCCACCTCATACTAACTCGACTATATATCCGCGGCTCCCTTAAGCATAGGGAGAGATATCACGCATTTCCCCGCTAGCAGAGGCCGCTCCTTATCTTCAGACTGTGTCTTAGTATGAAACCTCTCTCTAAGGTCTTAAATGTAAACTTACCTTGGTCTCTTCCTGTATAGGTTTAGCCGTGCCATTGTAAGCGCAGTTGTACGGCGTGTCACACACGCCGTACCATGTGCAGTGACCTTCGGCGGACGTCAAGGGTACCTGGAAGGACGAATACATTTAGAATGCGGATTTTTGGGATGTTTGAGATCACGGAGGTTGCTTGAAAGTGAAACTTGTTCCGGAGGATTAAGGTTGAATTTATTACGACACGGTGTCTACTTAACAGTGAATTTCTTTCTTGGGAATTTCAAGTTTAATTAAGAAATAAAGGCTGGGACTGTTCAGGGAGTGAAAGAATTTGTATCACAAAGGTTGGACTTAATAGTAAGTACCTAGTAGCAGGAATAGGTAGACCTATATTTTAGATTTTTACGATTGTTTGGGGACAGGTTCAGTAGGTGAATGCGTCGAAGAAAAGGCTTGACTATGAATACCTATCAATCCTGTCTAAAGAGTCCTATTTTATCCCTCTACCATCTTTCATCCAAGCTTAATTTAATTTAGGCTTCAGCCAAAGTTAAATTAGGTAATTCACAGAAATCTACGTTGTTTCTGAACAGTTACGCATTTAGTTGCGTCAGCCGGTCTAAATCAGTAGTAAACTCAAAGAGGGTTGGGGTTAAGCCAAGTAAGCTAAAATAAACCTATTTACAAATATGTACAGAGCTGCTTTTAGCTTTCGCCGGCTTGGGCGTTTCGATTGAGCAACCCAGAATTTACCTTTATTGACCTAAACTTATAGAACGGTCTAAACTACTCTTTAGTCTGAACTCCATGAGGTTAGGAGGCACGATGCTCTCTCTCTCTTCTCTTCTACTGATTTTAATTAATAGGAGCGATTTTCCTCCAGTGTGTTAGACTCGACCCAAAAACTAATATAAATAGACAATTGCTAACCATGAGCAGACCTAATCTCGTTGCAATAAGGTTGACAGTTGGTGAGTTAACTGTGTCAACAAAAGGTACGGTATTGCCAAAAAATAATTCCATACGTGCTATGATTTAATTCTACATGGACAAATTATTTTAGGAAATCCATCTAGAATTTCAAAGGCATTATGTATAAATACATAAACATTTGCATTAAAATAAACAAATCCAAACTTAATGCGCATACAAAATTTTAGAAAACCAAAATCGAACACTGACGTCAAACCAAATGCGATTTTGAACCGGACATACATAACATATATTATTGTAGAATAGAAAAGTTAATAAGCTTTTATATTTAGATGTATTTCATGTCGTGTCTATTTTAAAGTAACATTTTGCATTTCCATGTATGTATAAGGTTATGCCGAGCTGCACCGCATACATTCTTACATTAAATTTTTCCAAAATACAACACGACAAAAAAAATCACAGACACATTAACTCTCCAACAACATAAAAATGTAAACCATAACGGGGCCCAATGATTATCAGTCCGCCGGACGACATCAGCCTATCAGTTAGAACAAAGTTGACAGTTCCGAACAACTGACAGGCCGATATCAGGCCGACAGGCAGGGCAGTGGGCCCCTTTACAAAATGTTAAATCTGAAGCATGTGAGCCGGGCTCCTGGTATACAATTGAGAATCTATATGAAATGCGGGCGATATTAGTTAGTCAAACGGGCGCAAATAGGCCACAATACGGGACCGTTATGTCCCAATATTAAATAGATGAGGGTCGGGACTCGGGACAAACAAACAGATGTGTGAATCCGGGAAAATACGGTTAAGGAATTCCCTAACCGTAACCTAGATTAAATTTCAGATTTGTAACAATAGATTGATTGTTAGTCTATTATTAAATTGTACAACGGGACACGGGACTTAATCGCGTATTTAAGTTTTAAGATTTACCTCCAACGTTTCGAGGACGGCGTTGCCCACGGGGCAATGTGTCGACAGAGTAACATCCCTATGTAGTGCGCAAAACGTTCAAGCTGACAAACAAGACCAAGTGCGGGTAGTTCGAATACCTCGCGCGGCTAGTAGATGTAGATGTCAACTTTAGCCAGTTTTCTCCGAGACCACGGGGACAACGCCGTCCTCGAAACGTCGGATGTCAATATTTAATAATGTGTAAAAATCGTGAAAGTTCAAATCGGTGATTGTTGGTCTGTTATATACTGGCTGATTTAAGGGTCTTGATCCCGAATGCCAACAATGTGTTAAGATGGTTATACTAAACAAATTTCCCCATGGGACAAAACACAATTAATCAATCAAATCAAAATTAATCGGTCACCAATATTAATGTCAACAATTATTGGGTATTTTAATCTATTAGTACCTAGCGTAGGTATTTTTAATATCGATTATGGTCAGTTGGTCATTCACCCCAAATTCCAATATCAGGTTATTCCAATATTTATACCGACATCAATGTTTATGTTTATATACCTAGGTACATCAGGGTTACTGACTTTCGAGGCGTGATAATATATGTGTCGACACAACAAAGGCATCTAGCAATAGCAATATTAATAATCCCCCAAAATTCCGATGTACAGTCACCACACAGGATTGTTACGCCATTTAGGGTCCTAGCTAAATCTGGTTTTTCCATACTTACGTTATGGAATGTCAAATTTAGCTAGAACCCTAAATGGCGTAACAATCACAGAGCGTGACTGTACGTAAAGTAAATATCAACATTTTAGGTAATTTATTCCGTTCTAAGTTCTAATCTAAAATTGAGATAAGTTACAATTTTGCGTGAAATTAAGCAATATTAATAAGCATTGACACATATTCTCTAACATTACATGACCAGACACAGGATAAACCATTTCAAACCACGCCTCCAAAAACATTATCCTCATTCCAGCCTAACATGAACATTTAGACTTATTTATTCTATGTTAACACAATGGTATCGTCTTGGGTCGTGCCATTCGTTTTTCGTCAAGTTCTTAAATTAGTCCTATTCTGCTTTCGTCACTCATTCTACATTGAAAGCCACTGACGATTGTGACGAATATAGAATGGGTGACGAAAGCAGAATAGGACTAATTTAAGAACTTGACGAAAAACGAATGGGACGACCCAAGACGATACCAATTGGTTTCCTTCGTATTTTTACGGAAATGTACGAACGCGTCTTGCTATTTCAGTCAGTCTCGGTACAAAAAGTATTGAGGTTGATTGAAGTAGCATGAAAAATACTAACGTTTCGGAGAAAATGCGAACGAAAACAATTAATGTTCAAATTATTATCATTATTATTTCTCTTAGCCTATTTGTGTGTCCCACTGCTTAATAAAGGCCTCTTTATTAATTTATTAAAATAAAATAAAAGTTGCAACTAAATACAATAACAATGCTTCAAACAAACAATCTTTATCTTTATCTCTTTAGAGTATTCATGAGATACCCTTTTAAACGGTTTTTAGGGTTCCGTAGCCAAATGGCAAAAAACGGAACCCTTATAGATTCGTCATGTCTGTCTGTCTGTCTGTCTGTCCGTCTGTCTGTCCGTCTGTCTGTCCGTCTGTCTGTCCGTCCGTATGTCACAGCCACTTTTCTCCGAAACTATAAGAACTATACTGTTGAAACTTGGTAAGTAGATGTATTCTGTGAACCGCATTAAGATTTTCACACAAAAATAGAAAAAAAAACAATAAATTTTTGGGGTTCCCCATACTTCGAACTGAAAGTCAAAAATTTTTTTTTCATCTAACCCATACGTGTGGGGTATCTATGGATAGGTCTTCAAAAATGATATTGAGGTTTCTAATATCATTTTTTTCTAAACTGAATAGTTTGCTCGAGAGACACTTCCAAAGTGGTAAAATGTGTGCCCCCCCCCCCCCCCCCCGTAACTTCTAAAATAACAGAATGATAAAACTAAAAAAAATATATGATGTACATTACCATGTAAACTTCCACCGAAAATTGGTTTGAACGAGATCTAGTAAGTAGTTTTTTTTTTATACGTCATAAATCGCCTAAAAACCCTTCATGGGCGAGTCCGACTCGCACTTGGCCGCTTTTTTTTAATCTTTTATCAGCCCTCAAAAGAACCTCTCATTTCATCAACTTTGCGGTAAAAAAGTAAATTTCCTGTTAAAAATAACATTAAACGTTCATCTTTCACCCTCAGTTCGTCGACCGCTTTGTTCTAGATTCAGTCTACTACCCTTTGCTATTCAATAACTTGTCCTTACTATGGAAAGGACTACTGAAAGGTTCTTTCAAAGGATTTCATTACGCATTCAGTTCCTTCACCTCGGTTATTGATGATTGAATGAATAGTCTGCAAGTTTTCTGAATGGCTGTGAACTGTTAGTTTCTAATGGAAGTTCAAAGGACTACATCAGGAATCTATTCATAACTAAAGTTAGCTTGCGAGAACTATGGGTTGTATTAGTGTTTCTGAGCAATCAATTTAGGTGCAGTCAAGTCTAAAAATATGGTTGCATTATATTTTTACACTTACTCAAAAATATGTCCCATAGTTCTTAATTCGCTGACATAAGAGCTATGGGACATATATTTGAGTAAGATAAGTGCACACATATTTTTACAGTTGACTGTACTGTAATAGTCGAATTAATTTTTGTTGTTTTAAGCATAAACACATCAACCTTAAAGACGAGGTCATAGTCACGTTCTTTCGTTTCTCTAGCTGTCCATAAACCAAAAGATGCCTAATAGAGTCTGCATGTGCGGAAAGAGAAGAGTCGTGGAATGTATGGGGCCCAATACATTCCACGACTCTTCTCTTTCCAAACAGACTCTAGACAAATGCAAATTTGATTTGTCAGATTAAAAATACAATGGAATGTGAAGCCTTTTTATAGGTTTATGAGCAGTTAAAGGATATGTGGATATTGTGGATATAATATATATCACTTAACGCAATAAATTGGCATTGCTCCATTAAAGATGAAGATTACTTGAAAACACTTGAAGTTTGATAAAATTCTAGTGGATACTAGTGGACAACTGATTATCCGAAAATGATAATGAAAATCTAATCAATTTCACAAACAGGTGTGAAGGGATAACGTAATGTAAGTACGTAAAGTGTCATTCTATGGAACTTGCTAACTATGTAAACAAAAGTCACTAGTAAATTCATCATGGCAATGACAATTTCAATATGGCCGTTTTTTTACATAGTTAGCAAGTTCCATAGAATTACACTTAATGTGTTAATATGTTTATATTAGGGTTCTAATAAATTACTCTAGTTGTTGTCGATAAAGTCAATTATTTTACACACCCGACTGCGGGATACAATACCTAACCTAAACTTATGAGGTAAGGTTTACTCATACCTAACATAATCGAAGCAAGGCGGAGAAGAAAAGGCCAATACATATACTGTACAGTGGCCATCAGATATATCGGAGCGGCTAAGGCGCTCACAAATATCTGAACACGCCTCTATTGTCAAGGCGTTAGAGTGCGTGTTCAGATATTGTCAACACCTTAGCCGCTCCGATATATCTGATGGCGACTGTACATAGATGTCTTGTCTTATCAAAGGTTTCAACTTGCACTGCATATGGTATATTAGAAAATGAAGGACCTACTTTGTGCTTCGTAAAAAACAAATACCAAATATATTTCTTGGTACGATCTACAGTCTACACTGTATCCATCTATGTATACGTAAAATAACGATTTCATTTTTACGTTTTATTCGTCGCTCATGAGTCTCATGACAAAACGAACTCCTATTGTTTCCCAAAAGTCGAAGACAAATCATAATTGCCCGAATAGAATGTAAAACTTTACGCGTCTCGATTCGGTGAATAATTAAACTGGCGACATTGACCGAAGCCTCGTGGTGCCACGGATCGATACAAGCTCGTGGTTCTGGATATTACTATAGGCCTGATGACAGTAACAAAGAATCATGGAAATAATGGTTTCAAAGCAACATATATGTTAATATGGTTCTAAAAAACCGGCCAAGTGCGAGTCGGACTCGCGCACGGAGGGTTACGCATCATCAACAAAAAATAGAGCAAAACAATAAAAAAAACAAGCAAAAAAACGGTCACCCATCCAAGTACTGACCCCGCCCAACGTTGCTTAACTTCGGTCAGGAATCACGTTTGTTGTATGGGAGCCCCACTTAAATCTTTATTTTATTCTGTTTTTAGTATTTGTTGTTATAGCGGCAACAGAAATACATCATCTGTGAAAATTTCAACTGTCTAGCTATCACGGTTCGTGAGATACAGCCTGGTGACAGACGGACGGACAGCGGAGTCTTAGTAATAGGGTCCCGTTTTTACCCTTTGGGTACGGAACCCTAAAAACGGCCCAATCTCAGTATAAACATTAGGATTATTAATATATTCAATAAAATAAAAGTGCAAAATTCTCCAATCAGCCATTTTGACTGAAACGCCAATCAGCAGCGAGCAGAGGAGTGACGTCATCGATCCATGACATATTTCTTAGAGCAGCATAGACAACCTCATTGACCGTAATCCATACATCCTCACCAAAGAGTTTAGAGGTTTAAAAAAATATTATTTCGCCACTAAACATTTATTACGTCCAAAAAATATTATTACACGATGTAAAGTAAATATTTATTTGTTATTCAATAAATAAAATGCTAAATAATACGATATTTCACCAAAAACTTTTTTAATTATTTAGCTGAATGGAACTATCATTGCCATGTTGGCTGTCGTAACCAGAAAAAATAAAAAATTAAAAAGTAAAAACGGCGCTCGGTGATTTTCACTCAGAATTTGCATGTATCTAAATAATTCATCTTAAATTGCAACCGTGTGAGAGTTTTTGTATAAAATGAGTTATTGTGATTAATGTTTGTAATGTATTTATCATCCCTAATCGTAATATATGGTGCTGAATTAACAATATCATTCGGATTCAAGAGAAAATTCGTCACTGTAAGTATGTAAACAATGTCTATCACCCTTCCACCAACTAATTAATGACGTCACAAATGGCTTGCAGGGCGTTTTCGCGCGAGGTTTAAACTAGCTATAAAAAATGCAATTATTTATGTTAAATCTTATGAGTATAGCTGAAATATTGTGTTCTTCGGAACCAATACAAGTGTATTGACAATAATAAAAGGGATTTCAAAATTTGTCATCAGGCCTATTACTGCCCCATTCATTTGTGACCGACGACGGTTATTTTGGATGACAAGAATTTACAGCACTCTACTTAATCTGCATATAAGCAGTGGGGCGATAGCGACACTCCTCGGCTCAGCATTGCTTCGAGCAATTATTAGGGTTGACACAACTTGACGTCCCTTTGGTACACGACCACAGATCAGATCAGATAATGACTTGAATTTTGACAATCCTAAATAGCCGAAAGGGATAGTGCCATACATTAGAAAGAGACAGCATGATTCGTCCCTGAATCGCTGTCAAACTTCGGTTTTGTAGGAAGTGTCCTTTCTGTAGGTTAGTAGGTGTACTATTATTTATTCTGTGATATAGGTAGCCACGTAGCTAGTAGGTAATGCTAATGACCTTTTATCATTTGGATGACGACTGCCGTGGGCGTTGTCACTGTCAGTTCCTTGATAAATTACGATGATGTCTTTGCCGCATTGCCCGCGTTGCTACCGCCATTAGAACGTTCAATCCGTTCCTGATTGTATCAAGGGGACAGTAAAAACGCCCGCGTTAAAGCTGCAACAGTAATGATGTTGCAGTCGCCCGTAACTAGTAACAAGTAACTACGTAGCTAGTAACAAGAGTCATCAACTGAAATCGTAGTTAAATTGACTTTGACCGAAGGCACCGAAGCCCTGTGCTACAGGCATAGATCGATACGTGTGGAAAAACATCATTGCCCCGTTCATTATTTGACCGAAGAAGTCGGGCCTTTGCGTGACCGGACTTTAGAAAACCAATTTAAATAGATACGCGTATTACATTCTTAGGTAAAGAAAGTTAGTGAAACTTTTACAATTCAGCGGTTTTAGTGACGATAAATATGTTTACTTCTCGCTGTTCTATTCATCAGTCTTTCTCTTGAAGCGGTTAGGGTTGGGAGGTTTAAATTAAAGTCCCAAACGCTTTATAACAAATACATTTATTTTTAAAAAATAACCCGAGCGGTGGTCGTGGTAGTGGTCCGTTAAATTTTTTAATTAGCCTGTCTGATATCACTGACGTAGGTGGGTACTCCCCTGACGTGGCAAGGTGGTCGTGCGAGCCCTGTGTTCGGACGCCGGGACGTCTCGGGAAGCGCCGAGGTCAGCTGGTGCGTGAAGCCTCTGGAGGGCCTCCTACTCTGCGGTCGGATCGGCAGGTCCCCCCTGCCGCCGTAGTTTTTAAGCCGTCTAATTGCACCCCAAACGGGGTGCGGGACGGGTAGTAATTAACTAGTATTGAAATCATTTGCTTATAGCAAATTTTACAGATTTAGCTACACTTGGCTAGCATTGCCGATTTAAAAAATATTATTTAGACTTGCGCCGGCGCGTGAGAGGACACGGCACACGGCCGTGAACGCGACCGGCAGCGTCTATCCCTAAAGACGATCGAGCGCAGAGTCGGGCGCGGAGTGATGGCCGGTGGTATAAGAAGGGTAAAACTGCTGACATCGCCGTTCGGCGGAAAGTACAGTCGCGCACAGAAATGTTATGTTAATTTCTTAATTTCACATTATTTTAAATAATACTTTTGATTTAGATGCCTATAGTAACGTGCATCGTTACACTCTAACATAATTTTATTCATAATGTGGTCCAACGTGCGTGTTGTTTCTTGTTTATCATTAATCAATAAAACCATAACTGCTCGCCGGATTCGTATGACATATTTGTCACGCAGATAGTAACCTGGAACCAGATCAGATTTAACCATTTTGAACTGATTTTGATATGACCTTGAAGATCGCTTACGGTTCGCGTACGATTGGTTCATGCGAAATGAAATGATTCATGCGTAAGATGCGCGCCAATCGCCAAGACGATCGTCAAGGTCGTTTCAAAACCAATTCAAACCCATAACAAATTGTTAAATCTGAATCATGCTCCGGAATACAAATAAAGGGTAATTTCATCCCGAAAATCAGAGTAAAATCAGGGGATGAACTTTGGGACAGGCGTTTAACGAATCTTAATTGCTCAAACGATGTCTCTGGCCGAGGCTAGTAAACATACTCGTATAATTATTACACTGGATATACAGATACTTACAGAATGGCATACTTAAAGTAATTATATATTGGTATCAGGTCCGTAAACCGCAACTACGTTAGTATGTTACGTGACGTGAATAAGACCGGACGGGATGAATCATGTCAATCATCATGTTTCCTGTTTTTATTAACTTTATAAGTCTGTAAACATAAATCATTTTATGATTGAACAATGTGTGTATTTTAGTCACAAAGATTCTAAATAGCTAGTTTATAAACCTTAAGGAAATAGTTGTTGTTGTTCAGACAATAGTAATATCTTGGACAACGAAGAGCACATAAATATGGGTTCAACCTTATTTAGAGCGTAATATATAAAATATAGCTTCAGCAGCAGAAGTCGCTAAGCGGGCGAGGTGTTCAAAATTACCTTGACGCGCTCTTATTCTCTTAACAATAAAGTCGCGTTAAGATCATTTAGAACACCTCACCCGCCCTCTTAGCAACTATTGCTGCCAACTGTACTATAGTTCCAATTTTTAAGATTTCCAATTATGGCAGGAAGATCTTTAACACATTCATTGCCACCCAGCCAAACAAGACATCCGCGCCAGGCCACAAAAACTTTGTCATATAAAGCTGTAGTACCACGATCCCGACTATCGGGTCGTCCGGCCTGGGAACGAAATCAGAAAATACCCGATAGATAGTCGGGTTTTCGTTAAACATCGGAAACCTTAAAAAATTTAAACTATACCATACCGCTCCAAAAAAAATCCAGACTAACGTACTCTTCTTACGCACGCGTATGCGTAAGTTTGCCCACGAGGTTGATAAGTGACTAAGCTACTGGAATAAGGTGAGTCACCGAGTTTAGTAGCGAGTTCAATAACTGTACCGTATTTGTTTGTCTCCGCGGAGAACGTCAACAGTGACCCACTTCTGCTGTTTGGATGCATTCTATTAAGAAGTTATTTCCCAAGTTGAAAATCGAGCCATCGCGGTTCGATTACCAATTTTAGCGGTCAGGCGAATCTTTAAGGCTTTGTCACACAGGCACGTTTTCCGTGGGGGGCGTGAGCGTGGCGCGCCGCTTTTACATATAAAACGCTCACGCCCCGCCCGGAAAACGCGCCTGTGTGACGGAACCTTTAAACTTCTTAGCGCCACTTGCACCATCCCACTAACCAGGGGTTAACCGGTGTCAATTTGTACTGGTAACCATGGTAACTACAGGTTTAACCGGTTAATCCCGGGATTCCCGGGTTAGTGAATAAGTGAATGGTGCAAGTGGTCCTTAGCATCATTATTTAAGTACTACCACCATTATTACCACAAATGACAGAAGCTGTTATTCACGTGATAATACAAATGTCACTTTTTAACACTGCAAGACTGAAAGAGACAGACACTATCATTATCAGCTGTTACGTAGATAAATGATCCCATCATATACGTACGTACTGATCAGCAGTAGAACTATAGTTACACGATTGATTGATGTGCATAATGTCATAACAATGCTCTATTGTCATAGCTTCCGAAGAATTTGCACAGATTATTTTGAGAAGTTTGCAAGTAGACGGGTTTAACTACCTAATATCTGGAAGACCGAGCTTTGCTCGGAAAACATATAAAAACTCAAAAATGCACGTTTTCCTAGAGATAAAACCTAGCTAGATCGATTTTTCGCCCCCGAAAACCCCTATATAGCAAATTTTATCTAAATCGTTAGAGCCGTTTCTGAGATCCCCGAAATAAATATAAATAAAGAAATATACGAGAATTGCTCGTTTAAAGTATAAGATTAACCGCACTAAAAATATCGCTACAATGATGCGATTTAAATAACATGGCAAGTTTACGAGTCTGCTAATTAAAGGATGTTAAACAATAGACCGTTGTATCTAATTGCCATTTGTTCGCCAATGTCAAGGCAATGATGATGCCAAGTTAAGATATTTATTATGGAAAAAAATATCAATAGTCACTAAATAATCTAAGATCTTAGTAAGTTATTGAAATTGATTAGAACTGTAATTATACAATCTTTGGCATAGGTATTATATTTCTTTTCGATGAATTTTTAGCTTCTCTTGACAAAGTATTTTACAAAAGTTAATTAAGCAATGAAGATATATTATTCATGTTTACATAATAATTATGTATTTGTACATACATCACATGTCAAAATTTACATCGTAAAATTGTTGTACGTATGGAAATAACTGACAGCTAAAATATTTACATATTTCAATTTATTTTTACTATTTCTATATTTGTTTCACTGTGCGTCATATTTACTCATTTATTTAAATATACATACCAGTAATACCAGTATAGGAGAACCCATAAAATAGTGACTGTCAAGCATGTAGCTTTGTACAGTCAGCAGCAGAAGGTGCTAAGCGGGCGAGGTGTTCAAAATTACCTTGACACGCTCTTATTCTCTTAACAATAAAGTCGCGTCAAGATCATTTTGAACACCTGGCCCGCTTAGCAACTTCTGGTGCTGACTGTATGGACCCGGCTATGTCCTTAAACTACGTCTAAAAGAGAGGTATGGACACTGTGAGTATCATCTCGCTTTGTGTGGTAGGGCACAGCACAGCGGATGTTATTCCAGATCTAGAGCAGAGCCCAACTGGGGAAGTACCTCCACCTTACAGAAAACCGCAGCCAAATAACACTAGACCCTACTCTTGTGTTGTGTTCCTGCTGGTGAGTAATAAGGTTGCCAGAGCTCAACGAGGGTGGGTGAGGGTAAAAAGTTGCAGGCGTCCATAGGCTACGGTGACTGCTTACCATCAGGCGGCCCGTATGCTTGTTTGCCACCGATGTGGTATAAAAAAAAAGACTATGGTATTTGTTAAATACTTTGCACAACAAAAGTGTAGGTACACATTTATGACTCACTCTTGTGGCATTTGTAAGATTATGTCAGATATTTTTAAGCGCTTTGTTGATTGTTGTGCAACATTTTATTGCAGTTGACTGACATACGCGTTAGGGGGCGTCCATTAATCACGTAGTACGAAGTACAACTAGCCAAAAACATATGACATGATCAATGGACGCCCCCTTGCTACTAAATCATTATAATCATAGTAATTATCAAATAAATCGCCATTGTTCTCCAAGAAAGTACTAACTAAACACAACACGCATGATAATAAAATAATATATAGAAATTGATCCATATAATGATTATCATTTATCAGTAATCATTTTAACATTTTATTGCTCCCATTTCGTAGTCTAGACTAGACAAAGTTATCAAGCCTATAGGTCCAACACGCGACTAATATCTGAACCCGAGCTCCAAACAAAATTACGCTTTAACAACACATGCTAGGGTACAAATTCCAACGTCTGTACATCACTGCAGTTATTTCATTGGCAATGACAAAGGCAAATTGGACTTTAATTTAATTGTTATTAAGTTCAATTTCATTGTTAAGGGTCAGGAGGGAGGGATTCAATGAGAGTTTTCCGGTTGACAGTGTGAGTCATCATATCCTTGGAAACAAAACAATATACATATGTGACGTTATCTATGAAAAGGGACCTTATTGGCGATGGCGGTTACGCCATTATTAACGATGCTCCGATGTAAATACAATACCGCGCGACGCTGTGCGGCGTAAGCGCCATCGACAATAAGGTCCCCTTTCATAGATAATGCCCCATATAGGCATGAGCTCCGCTGCTTAAAATTTAACATCCATACTATTATTTTTTCCTGGAATAGGTATGTATAGGTAAAACCCGACTTAAAAAACTAACAAAATGCGAGGTTATCATTATCATCAAGTAAAACTGGTAGCTACCTACCAGTGAAGAACTCAAAATGCATTCGTAGATGTTGTAGCGATGTATCCAGGGATTTCAGGGCCGCGACCTTCCGACCCGCCAGCCTTGACCGGCGTCGGGGCGTTTTGTCTGATGATAGTCTGATAGGTACGTATTTATTTATTTGTATAAGTTTTGATTCAGGCAACAAGGTAGCTCAATCATATCTTTTAACACTACGTCCTTATATCTTGATATACATTTTATAGTATTAAAACTAACCAGTTATAGGCGACTGTATGGGATTATTGTAGGTATACTGTACCACTGTATCTATTGCTTAATTTTATTCACAGAGCTTATGTCATTTCCAGACATAGTTTCAATCATTTGGAAAAGCCTGTAAGTAATAAAATTAAGGTTTGCAAACCGATTATTGACTGAGAAACCTAAAACAGTTTCCTTTACGACTGGTACTAAATCACGAGTTATGACATCACCATGTTTACCCCGGTGTATTTAAAGCCGCGCCGCGAAATGATGACGGTCAACGTATTTGCAACGATACGCATCATAACAACGCAGGAAGCGAATAAATCATACGCATTATTAATACGGGTTCGGTAATAAAGGCTTCGTCACACATGCGCGTTTTCCGGGCGGGGCGTGAGCCGCGTGAGCGAGGCGCGCCGCTTTTACATATAAAACGTTCACGCCCTGCCCGGAAAACGCGCCTGTCTGACGGAACCTTAAGGGATCCGTTTGGCAAGCTATAGAACCTTCTTCTTTTGGCAGTCGGTTTAAAAAGTTGCCAATATTTCCGGGCGATAAAAATGAATCGATTGACATCAAATTAAACAAAAACCGCTCAGTAGTTTGGACTTTTGGAGGTTTGGAAACTACGGTTGAAGTGGCACACACGACCAAAAGATAGGCACACCGTTACAACAAATGCTTTTGACTTTTGTTACATCCACATTGACCACATTACAAGAGAAGACATAACTTTAAGACCTTATAATGTCGACATAAGATTCACAAACGGACAGTAATCGGCGATATTTTATAGACTGCTAAATTCAAAATCTTTTTGAGATTTCGGATAAAAACAATATCAAGAACCCAAGAACTTGCCTGAACGCCATTTCCTAAAACATTTGAACCATATTATTATATTTATATTGCTCGCATATGATAGACTAAAGGGGCCCACTGATTAACAGTGGGCCCCTTTACGCTGCTACATGTAACATTTTAGTAACGTATTTCTCAATTCGCCTTGATTCCATAAAGGAAAACCAAAATAATTTATATTCCGGTCATGAGCCCTCAATGACGTATCGTGCCAACCTTGGTGCAAATGCAACTGTTTATAACTATTATAAGCATACCTTTATAATACATACACGACGTATAGTATACGTTTCCGTGTTGACTCTAGAAATCTGTAAGTATTGTGTGATCGCTATTAGTTTTTTGCTATAAACATTGGCATGTTTTGCGTCATAACCTGTGGCTAGTTGTTAATAGTAATTATTTTCTATTGGTTAGTCATATGCAGACATAGGAATCTGCGGGGCAAATTGTGAATTAAGACTATGTTTGGCACTTATGGTACTAATTACAACAAAATTTAGGCTGTTTGAGTAATATAAGTGCCAAACATAGTCTTAATTCTCAATTTGCCCCGCGGATTCCTATGTCTGCATATGACTAACCAATAGAAAATATAATTATTACTATTAACAACTAGCCACAGGTTGTGACACAAAACATGCCATTGTTTGTAGCAAGAAACTAATAGCCATCACACCTTTACTTAGAGATTTCTAGAGTCAACACGGAAACGTATACTATACGTCGTATAGGTTATCATAAAAGTATGCTTATAATAGTTAATAGTTATAAACAGTTGCATTTGCACCAAGGTTAGCACGATACGTCATATGTCTGGTCATATGTATAAGTGCCAGTGACAGAATATACTTATGCGGTATCGGTGGCAAACAAGCATACGGTGGTAATATAGTAAGTTGTTACCGTAGCATGTAGACACCTGCAACTCCAGAGGTGTTACGTGCGACGGTAAAAATGATTTCGTATGTCAGTATGTCCGGATGTTCTCCTCTACAATTCTCAACCGATTCTCGTGAAATTTTCTAAGCAGGTTAGATGCTTAAATACATTTTTTTGTTATTCAATTATTGGATTTATTTTCAACATGGGAGTGCCATACATTAATAAATAGGTTTTAAGCAATTCTCGCGTATATAAATTAAATTAAAATTAAATTTATTTAAGACCAACAAAGGATCAATTTCGTTAGTGACACATTTTAATCTTACAACTAATGTTAGTAGGTACACACACACAAACTTATATAGTTTCACCATCAACGACTTAGAAACACAACAACAATAAACTAGAACTTTCTAAAACTGTTTAGCGACAATTATAAGCAAACGTCTGCTTGAGATAAATTAATCTTAATTGTCCGTTTGATTGTTAGTCATTGGGAATGATTGACGTACATGCAACTCCATACTGGCAAGTTCAAAATGATTATATAAGGTTATGGGCCCATATAAGACAATCAGCATTGATTAGTGATGAAACAGTTTCTTGTTGACCAACAAACCATTATAAGTATGAACTCTGCTTCCGCATAATTGCTATGTATTTAGATATCAGATTATATTGGCCATAAAATGCTTTAAAAGTTGAAATAGGCAGTTGTCAATATAGTAGCTTCTTTGTTTAACCACACATGTGATTGATCATTCAGATGAGTATTTGTCTTGATTGTGAATTGAGTCAATGATTACATATGGTGATGTGAACAGATTTTATCCTACTGACAATGAGTAGAGCGTAATGTTTTACAGTATTATTATGAAGTATACTACCTCTGACCGCGGCTCGGCCCAAGAGGGATTCTCTCTGATTTGTCATTTCAACAGAATTTGGATTGATGAAAAAAATGCTATATCCATCCCTGGGACTTCAGAATAATTTAGTCACAAAAATATGTAATGTTACCTAAATATTACTACCAAGTTTCATGTCATTTGAAAATGAGAGTGTAACTTCAATGTGAGCCGTTTTTCTGCAGCCGATTAATGTAAATCTTAATCACAAATCATAAAATCAGTTATTTCTACAAGTGCCCCTCTGACCAGAACATGTTTTGCCTAACAATGTTATCAGTTCCATACAAGCCTTATGGCTGTACGCATCACTTGCTTATCACAAAACATAAGTAATTTGCTAAGACTGTAGATAACAGTGCTGTTATGTTTTTATTTGCAGTATAAAAGCTATTATTATGTTGCCTAATAAATAAAATCAGACATTTTTAAGGTTTTAGACTCAATTCTTCTATTTTATTTTATCCGCCATCGCCAACAAACTGTTTCGCAGTTTGGCAAAGTTTTGTAATAGTTGTGTTTTTTTTGTTTATTTAATTAGCAATAAATTAAAAAAAACCTTTCTTAATGCTGTTAGGTGCCTTGAGCCCTTCTTGAGCCACATGTTTCCAGTTATTGCTACCTACTTGTTACTTCCTATGAGGAATAATATTCTGAATAACATAGTCATGACTTTGTTTCAATTAATATCATGACTCGGCGACATTCAAAACAAATAGTAATTATAAATATACTAAATCAAATCCATTAAGTACCTAAATAAAACTTTCATATCATTAGATAGGAGAAAGATAAACTAATTTAGTCCAAACACTCAAATCATTTGATGTAATCACAAAACAAATGTGTTCACATGAAACATATTTTCACAGATTACTATGTATATCAGTGATAATTTTCCATTTGTCATTCACTTTCTTAAAGTACAAAGAAATAAAGTGAAGACAAAGGATTTTGATTTTCCTGCAACTCGACATTCAATAGGGCAATTAAAATTGTGATAAATATGCAAGATGTTTACTTACTATTAACACCTTAAGGCCTACTGTCCACGGAAGCGTAGCTGCATAGACACGTATTCGTCATTGTATGCTTGGTGTACGCTTGCTTGCAGCCTACATACAAAACCAAGCAAGCAAGCGTACACCAAGCGTACAATGACGAATACACGTCTATGCAGCTACGCTTCCGTGGACACTCGTCTTAAGGCCCACTTGCACCATTCTACTACCCCGGGTTAACCGGTTAAAACCTGGAGTTACCATGGTTGCCAGTACAATTTGATACTGGGTTAGCAGTTTAACCGCTTAACCCCGGGTTAGTGGGATGGTGCAAGTGGGCATAAGTGTGGCAATTAGGTTAACTCATAGTGATCCTTGTACAGTCACCTGAAATATTATGTTACTCAACAAAGGCTACAAAAATATCTGACAATCTTATTTGTAGAGCCATAAGAGTGTGTTACATATTTTTGTGACTTTCGAAGAGTAACATACTATTGCTGGTGACTGTACAGGATGACCTGTGTGGCACTGAATATCTTAATAAACTTAAACCAGTCAATTTTCATGTCTTTCTAACAGTCACAATACTTAGAGTACTTATTAGAGACAGACCAACAAATGCCAACCTTCTGAATTGAATCGATTTAGGACATAGTAGGATATTTTTTTACAAAGTTTTTATTATTCTACTTTGTTATGCAATCTTTATGGTATTGCAAAACACAATAACAAAATTATTTTTCGCAAAACATGTCTGTGACAATAATGGGATCATAGGTGGAGAAAGTATTGTTTTATAAATATACTTTTTTTTGTCAAGTGATTAATTCAAGCATTTTTGGAAAAGCAGAAACCAAAATGTGTGAGTGGATGAAAAAATTATAAAACAGGAACTACAGTAACTTATGGAATGAAAAATATAAGCAATTACGCCAGTAAAGAAAGTATAGGTATATCAAAAACTATTTCCGTCATTGTACTTTTGTTTACTTAAGTACATGAATGTGATTTATCATATTTCAAGTTTAAAACTTTCCTAATAACTAATGCTAATCAATTAGTCACGTGCCCGATATTATAACTACGATTAGGAAAATGTCTACTCGTTTCGCGAATGTAGAATTGTTTTGCAAACAAAGATGTAGGTAGGTTTGTACGTAGTAAATCACGGCCACAATCTACCTGAGATTACAAGCAATTAACGTCCAATTTTCCTTAAGAATAGCTTTCCAGCAAGATATTCAGTGCGGAAAAACATTATTATAATGAAACCATCATAACTACTTACGTATTGCGCTAGTTGTGCCAGAAGCAGAAATCCCAAGGAGGCACGCAGAAAACGGTGCAAACATTTAGCACTGTAATCAGCCATTGCTTATAACCGTCACTGTTGTCCGTTTATCACCAGATTTGTCATATCATAATTAGTCACCAAAATAACGTTTTATCTATAAATTACGCGGGTTGCGTAGTTTCCTTCCTATTCCATTGAATTTTATTGAGTGACTGATTTCGATTCGCTCGGATGACAGGCAACACGCAAATCAAAATGGATGGATTTATTGTTGCCATTTGAAAATGTAAAAACATCTAAAACCTTATAAACCCACAAGAATTAACGTTTAAATACAAGCTTTGTTTCATAATTAAGCCTACTATTCCTCGGACAATTGAAATGTTTGTTTATTCTGAGTCTAAAACTAGATTTTTGTTAATTTATGTGTAAGGATTTTCTACCATAATTTTTTACTAGCAACCGCAACCATGTATTGTCAAATGGCTATCGTTCAGAAGATAGACAATACATATGATTATGTTACATTCATATAAATTGCAAGAAAATCTTTTTATTTGTTTAATACTGAATTGAAGCTTCAATAATAGCTATCATGAAAAACATTAAATATTTAATATAATAATAATATAAGATATGTAGATTCTATCATTTTCAACCAACATATTGATTGACAGATTTATACATTCATTATGTATTACAGTTTAGGAACGGTCCTTCCCTTCCCTTCATGCGGTTAAATGGTCAAATACTTATTTATGTCATTATTATTAAAATAAAATAGGTAAACTGTGTGGTTTCGAAAATTCACAGTGACTGCCGTTTCGAAAACCAACCGCTAATTGCTTAGTTCTAATCGACTTAAGAACTCACCGGTTATGGGGTGACCGCATCCGTATTAAAGTAATGGAAAGACAGAGGCAAAGATGTGTTTACGTTACAGCGCGCCAAAAGAAGAAGCTTCTTGAGCTAATACGGAAGAATCCAGAGTTATTATCCACCAATATTCGGCAAGGGATTTCATACAAGGAATGTCAGAAAACATGGCAGAACATAGCAACTGAATGTAATTCCATAGCTGGCGCCAAGAAGACCTGGAGACAGTGGAGAAAAGTACCTATTACTTTTGAATTATCTTCTTTAAAGCAAAATACACACCTATAGCTTATTTGTATTATCGATTTTCAGACTTGGCAAGATCTTCGGTCAAAGACAAAAAAGCGGAATTTGGACGCTTACAAACAGTTACCTGCAACAACCAACAATTACTTGACACCTGAACAGGAAGCCCTAGGAATAAAAAATTCTCCTACAAAGAGTGAGAGCCCGCTGCGAGAGGAGACCCCGGAATTTATCCCATTAGATCAAGACATATTACCGGACCATAGCTTTAATAACGATATGGAATACACAGGATCAATTAGTGAGCCCGAATCTCCTCCGGAAACAAAAGTTTTCACCTCAGAACGGAGAAAAGTTAAAGTCAAGAACAATAAATACAAAAGTTCAAAGCATTCTAATTGCTACTTCAACTGTGATGCCTTAACCAACATGGAGGAGCGGAAGCTGCAGGTGAAAGAGGACTATCTTAAATTCAAAAAGGATTATTTGAAGCAAAAATTAAAATTAATCAAGGAGCAGACGGAGGCCTTGAAGAGCATAGCCAGAGAACTTTCTAAGTGATCATTAGTGATAATTTATTGTAAATCATAAGTTTTTTTTTTGTACAATGCCGAGTATCCAAAAAATTATAATAAATCATTAAAAAATCAAAATAATCAAGTTCCTCATGTTTATTTATATTTATATTTATTGTGAAAACCAACAGCGATACAGAGTTTTTTATTTCCTTATGCTAATTTATACAATAGTATGGCCAATTACAGGTTTTCCTGTGTAACTTGAAATTGTATACAGAACATCGAACGGACTTATATCTAGTTAGTAATATAAGTTATTCAAGGAAGTTAGGTACATTGAGTGCAGATATATATATAATATATGTTGGGAACATGATGTGATTGGTGAGAATTGGAATAAGAAGTAAGAATAAGTTGTGTAATGTTACAGAGACCATAGCAAATACTGAAATTTCGCGATCTGCTTCTCTTATTGCAATGGCTGTTTTCACTATAGGCCAGTATATGTCCTTAGGTCAGATGGTTTTCAATATTTGCCGGAATCGGCTTTTATCCAAAGAGTAGTATAATATATAGGATAGTAGTTATTTACCTACGGATCGGTGTTCGGAAACCCTTGAGTTATTGCTTATAAATGTTAATTGAACATGGCGCATATAACAGGTGCAAGTAAATTGCGGGTTACACTACCGCTGTCACTGGCCCTAGAATAAACGATACATATAAATGCCTTAAGGCAATAAGTCCGCTTTTTGTATTTTTTTTTTCTTACTGTTCCATTAAGTTAATAAATGTGCAATTACAAACTTTATTCAATAAAGTATTCACAGGATTCACAGTCTATTGCATTCTCTATAAACATAATGTGCTGTCATTACACTTTGACGTCGGACGTCGATGACGTTTTTATTGTCATTGTCTCATTCAGCATTTTATTTTTTTCCCCAGATTTTTCTACGTATTTTTGATAATGGTGTAAGGCTTATTTATTTGGTTTGTGAGCAATGCAAGAATAATGTACCTAATAATATCAACGTAACATCAAGTTTCAATTTTATACGCCTAAAGAAGAAAAATGTCTAACAAGAAATACAGTAACTTTGTCAGGCCTACTTCGCCAACCGAAGAACTAATATCCAAAAAGAAGTTCCATATCAACACATCGATAAGTGGAGAAGAAGCGAGGAGAATATATTTAGAAGAAGTAAATAAAGCGAATAATACTCAGCCGACATCAAGTAAAGACAATCCTATATCAAATACAAAGAGACGTGCATCTAAACGTAAATGTGGTGATCCAATTTCAAACAAAGACTTGTTTATAGCTGTACAAAATAATGATATTGATACTACTAAAGAAGCTTTGGACTTATCTCCAGATAAAATAAATATCATTGATGATTACGGTTGGAGCTTACTCATGATAGCTTGTCAGGCCAACTCCATAGATACTGTGAAAGAGCTATTAAAAAGAGGTATTGACACTACAGTTCGAGATAAAGCTGGTAACTCGGCCCAGAGTCTTGTTATTCAGAATAAAAACCTAATATTAGCTGATATACTGATAAGTTATAAGCGTAAAAAAGAGGAAATGAAAATTAAAGTTGAATCACAAACCAAAGTGAAACTAAAGGTATTTCATTGTTCCGTCTGCAACCAAGCTTATCCTAATGAGCAAGAGCACTTGTCATCTACAATACATAATATTATTGCCAGCAAAGGAAAGAAAATACCAACAAATTATGCCATTCCACAAACTAATAGAGGATACCAAATTATGCTGAAGACCGGTTGGGATAGAGATTCCGGACTAGGTCCCGAGGGAGCAGGAAAGAAATATCCCATTAGGACTGTACAAAAAAAGGACAGGAAAGGTCTAGGAAATGTGAAAAAAGAAGAGCCAAAGGAAGATACAGTCAAACATAAAACAAGGAAGTCATTGGTTAGAGATTATGAGAGTAATAAAAAGATGGAAATCAATTTCAGAAGAGAGTTTTACTAAAATTGTCATGATAAATAAATATTTGCAAATATTCACATGTTGTTTGTTGTATTTTTTTAAAGTTTTGTTTTAAGTAGTTTGTGCATTTACTGAGACTATAATAGACAAGAAAGATATTAACAATAAACAAAAATTTGTTAATTAACCTCAAGAGATATAATCTGTCTGTGTATAATAAGGAATTAAGGATCCTGACTAAATTTTTAGTCATCTTTTTGTAGGTAATTTTTCGCGTTTTTTTTCTGCTCTACACAGCAAAACTGAGGTTTTTAATTCAAGATTTTTGACCTCCACACACATGAAAGGTTAATATATTGATAAGTGTCTTTATCTGCACAATTGAGATCTCTAAATTATCTGTGGTCCAAAGTATAAGGAGTTAAAGATACACAATATCTTGGTAAATATATATAATACAAGGCACTTATACCTTATCTCTGTCATATATGTTATATTCTATTGTCTGAAATAACATTATATAAACACTAAAGAAAACAACTACATACTTACATTAAAAATATATCACTATATTTGTGGCTTAGGTTGACACCCTTATAATGCTAAGCAGTTTCATTCCTCAAGTACTAAGGTTATATACTTTAGTATACAATAGAATCCTAGCACTGAGGGTATTATTTATCAAAACTGATAAGCTTTATAAGGGAGACAAATGAGATTGAACACAACTATGTATTAGATTGTGTAACAAAAAATCCACTACATCTGTGACAATTTTTTTACTGGATTCTGCAGTACTTATAGTAGATGGACACATTTCAAAAGTTTTGTTTTACGATAAAAAAAATGTAAAGTAACATTACATGTAGAATGGTTTAAAACCAGGGTAAACAAATATCAGAAATTATGCTTTTTTATTGTAAATTTTTAGATTGATTGTATATAATTTAGATTGATTGAGTGGCTACTGAAAAATCGAGACAAAGGATTCGAGAGATTTTTTCTTCACTGATCAAATCTGATTAGCAAAGTTCAGTTAGACAAAACTTAATGCAGACTCAGATTACATTAAAGTATTCAAACTCATACATTTTTCAGATTTTATTAGACAATGAACTTGTAAACAAATCAAGTAATTATATACATTTTCTTTTAAATTACTTCTTATAACATTACATTAGGCAGTGATGTAAACAACTTGTAATAAAAAATAAACATGATCTCTTACAACTACTATTTACCTGCCAAATAAAGCTTAATTATTTTGGCATCAACTGCAAGTAGCACTGTCATCATGAGTCAAGCCAAAAAATATATCTGATTAACATCTTTCTATAGATAGTTAGATTGCATTTAAAACTTAGAGGAATCTTACACTAGTATACTGTACAACTTCAACTTCAAAAGAAAGTAGGCTTAATAATAAGCACTTTTGACAAATAATTCTTGTTGATCTAGTTCCTTATAAAACTATCAAAGGTTTGGTGCAACCCAATCCAAGAAGTTGATAGCTAGCTCAAAGCCTACAAAGCATGCTGCGTTTGCCGGGAACGCTCGAAGCATGACGGGAGTTACACCTTTGTACAGGGCTGTCGGGCCTTCTCGTTCCATGAGCTGCTTGAACACATCTCGCATACCGTTAGGATATGTTCCCTCTGGTGCCGTCTGCAGCCTACTCTTCAACACATCAGCTGGCATGCCTACAAGCCAGTTAGCTATCCCAGCGCAACCACCAGCAACTACAGTGGCCAGCATTTTCAGTTTAGAGCTCGCATCGGCCGGCACCAACACTTCTTTCACCCATTCATAGGTCATGAAGTACATACCACTGGCTGGCACATCTCTTAAAATAGTTGCTACACTGCCCTTGTAGATGCTCCTCATGCCGCCCTCCCGGTATAACTGTCTGGCGCAGTCAACCATGCCAGCGTACTTCTGCGGCGCGTTGCCACCCTGCTGGATCTGCAGCAGGCACTTGATCCGCTCGCCGGGCGCCATAATTGACGTCGTGAAGATCCCGGAGAAGGCGCCCGCAGCGAACAGCTCTGGCTTAGAAAGCACCTGGTCGTCAGAACGAGCTATTAGCCTCTTACCGAGCCCGAATCCGAAGAAACTGATCGCAAAAATGGGCGCAACCCCGGTCAAGGGCGCTGACATGCCCTTGTACAAACCACGAAAACCTTCCTTGTTGATAGTCTTCTTGAAGCAGTCGAAAGTACCGCTGTACAAAGGCGCTTCGCCTGGCTTCGGCAGTGCCATAGTTTGCAGTCTTACTTTCACTGTATCCATGGGATGACCAGCTAACACTGTGCATACACCACCGAATCCACCACTTAAAAAGTATTTAATCGGGCTGCTTTTTTCAGACATTTTTAGATTTGTATCGTTTTGTTCGAAGGGAGAGTAGGAACTACAAGTCTACGTTGGTTCAGGGTCAACAGCTATAAAGCTGTTCTTGTCCTGATTGTCTCAATTTCCTACTCGATTACAGTTTAAAATCTAGTTGATTGAAATGTCAAAGTCCAAGTCCGCTTTCGTCTTTCGTGTAAAGCTTTCCAATTTACGTATGAAATGTTCTAAATTGTTAGAAAACTATGGTCATAGTCGATACTTTCTACTAAAATGGAACGTTTTGCTATTTAAGACAGCGTTTTTACTGTTTTAAGATACATTACTTAAAAAAATTATTTAATGAAGAAGCGTTTTTCTATGTTACTCAAATAATGGAGACATCTGGTATTTGACACTTTTGACAGTGACAATGACAGCGTCAAGAAATCAAATCAGTTGATAAAAATCTGTGCGCGGTTTTGCTGTCTTTCTTTTTGTATTTAGAAGTTAAAAGAGAACTACTTTTCCTAAACACTGTAGAAAGTTTATAATCAAGCTGAGCTAGCCATGTGATATGGCTTGCACAAAGGAGGAAATAGAAAGAAAGCGCCTCGCTGCATTACAAAAGCGGCAAAACAAGACACAGGATCAAAACAAATTCATCGTGTCTTCCGCATCTCCAATCAGCACATCGTCACCTCGGACCCCTTTAAGGCAATCTTGGGCTGGTCCCGTACGAAATTCTAGTAACTTTGGTAATGGAATTAGGAGTTTCCATCCTTATGCAAAGCCTGAAAGCAGCGGGTCAGAAAGCAGTGTGCCGGTCACTAAAGTTGTGAGTGGTACTGTGTACCTCATTTCGGAAGAGAGGTTCGAGGTTAATCCGTCGGAATTCTGCCCTCCTCTCATAAATGTCTTCAAAACTATACCTTCTAAGAGCTATGGTAAGATTTTTTTAACACGACTTACGATTTTAATTAGTTAATACAAATCTAAAAGAAAAAGTAATACAATTAAATTGACCACCAAATTGCAGCTACAGCCCAATATCAGCATTAGTGCATTCCGACAAGGTTCACGATGATGCACTGGGTACGATAGGCGTGGCGTTCAAAGGGTTAAACATATATTGTCTAATTTTATTCTAGATCCCTCATCCAAACTATGGAATTTTTCTATAAATGACTACCAAGAGTTGATGTCCAAGGTGGCTCCCCTAGCCCCCCACATAGTGCTTGGAGCCCTGCCGCAGTTTGTGCTGAAGATCCTACGGACTCAGATCACAGACCCAAGGACTCTGGACTTGTCTCCCATTGAGTCTACACTTAGGAATAAGCTGATGCCGTTCCAAGAAGATGGAGTTAGGTAATTGTTTGTAACTAGTATTATTGTGGAACTCAATTCAATGACGAACTTTTCTATAGTTTAATTACTAAACTACATAACACTAACATACACTAGAACTACAACAATGTGAATTCATTCATTAACAAAAATTAACAGTCACACTGAAACTTTAATTTCTAGATTTGGCATAGCACATCGTGGCCGCTGCATGATAGCTGACGACATGGGCCTCGGGAAGACCTTCCAAGCCCTGGCTATAGCCAGCTATTACAAACACAACTTCCCCTTGCTCATCGTTACTACTTCTTCTATGAGGTAAGCCATTTGGCATAGACAATGAACTAGAATTACTATAGCCTTGTGCCGCCCACCATATAAAATTAGAGCCAAGGAAGTTTGAATCTTGTTGTATTTTCAATTGGGCATAGAACACACAGTTGGGAAGTCATTTGTTTCCACATTTTTTAATAATTTCAGAGAAACTTGGCAGAGCAAGATCCATGAGCTCCTGCCAACTATCCCGATGATGAATATCGTCACACTGAGCAGCAACAAGGATGCTCAGCTAGTTGCTGACAGACAGGTATTTAAAGTAGTCACACTATTTAAATTATAAAGTTCAATATATGTCATATACTACCAGCTATAGAGACCAAACCAGCGTTTAGCATAAGTTGAGGTTACGCGGCTAACACCCTTTCTCTCCCTGAGTTAAAATGCATTAAATTTAATCTCTGCTTAATTTTCAGACGCAAATAGTGATAGTAAGCTACAAGATGGTGACAATCCACAAGGATCTACTCAGAGACAAGAAGTTCGGCGTCGTTATTATAGTAAGTTCAGGTACTTACCTACTAGCTAATTAAAAGGCATTTGTTTTTATAGTAAAATGAAATTGAATGGTTTATAAGGCTGCGTTTCGACCAGAGCGTTAAGACTGCGTTAAGAATGCGTTGCGAGGGATGTGTTTTTAAGAACCAATATAATCATTGCGCGCTGATGGAGGAAAACAAATGAAGTGATTCTATTGGTTGTTAACAAACACATCCCTCCCACATCTCTGGTCGAAACGCAGCCTTAGTCTTGGTGGAAAATGGACAAGAGAAGCTGAGCTAAAAATAACATTTAATTAAAACACGTGCAATAATATATAGTATTTTGACTTGTATAGTGTTACTGTTATTAATTTATTATATTTATGTCAATGTCCCTTGTCTTTGTGTAACATGTTCTTATATTTTTTATTTTTAGGACGAATCTCATCAAGTGAAGACCCCAAACGCCAAATGCACGCTAGCGCTCAAAAATATCTCAAAATTGAGTGCTAGAATGATTTTATTGAGTGGCACACCGGCTCTGAGCCGACCTATTGAACTTTACACTCAGCTTGAGCTTATTGAGCCTAAGCTCTTCAACTCCTATAATGAATATGGTAAGTATTTACATATTATTATGTATACGCGTTAGCGCTCAATAATCTCGTTGAGTGTTAGAATGGTCCTATTGAGCGGTACACCGGCTCTGAGTCGGCCTATTGAACTTACACTCAGCTCGAGTTTATTGAGCCTAAGCTCTTGAACTCTTATAATGAATATGGTAAATAGTTAATTATTCAAGCTAGCGCTCAAGTTGAGTGTGACAATGGTACTTTTGAGTGGCACACCGGCTCTGAATGGACCCATTGAGTTTTACACACTCAACTTAATTTTATTGAGCCTTAGCTCTAACTCTTATAATGAACTAGCGACCCGCCCCGGCGTCGCACGGGTTACACAAAACCTTAACAAATTATACATAAACCTTCCTCAAGAATCACTCTATTGATAGGTGAAAACCGCATGAAAATCCTTTCAGTAGTTTTCGAGTTTATCGCAAACATACAAACAGACAGACGTGGCGGGGGACATTGATGTTTTATAAGGTGTAGGACAATCATACAATACGATACCGATATAAATATGACATTGATGCATCATCAATCCCATATATGCTATGCATCAATGTCGTATTACTGTTATAAGTTACCTACTCTATGGTTTACGGTTTGTGTTGGGGTGGTATTCCACATGTCCACTTTCTTTGTCCAATGTGTATTGCGTCTCACATTTTACTTAATGAGAGAGTGAGACTGCAATTGCAAATTGGATAATAGGTAGAATACCAACCCTTATAGTTCGTTTTTTTAGCATTAGAAAAAATTTAAACAACCTTGATGTGTCTTTTAATTGAAAAACATGTTTTAAAAATAAGTCACGGCAAATATGTAACAATTATGAATCTAATACGATCATTTATATTCTTCTGCTTTCATAAATATAAGTTACTGGTTTTTAAAAAGCGTTTTTCAATTAAAAGACATGTCAAGATAGCTTACCTTCTTTCTAATGCTAAAAAAAACGAACTATAGTGTTGCCTCTGGCTGCAGATCATTACAGTATTATTTATTTTATTTTTTATTTATAGCCTTATTTCAGAATACATTTTTTTTTATATCTACAGTTTTCCTTAATTTACTACGGTAACTGATTCTGTGTGCCTCATTACAGTATTACTCTCTATTGAATGATCAAGTAATGAGAAACTGTTCTTTGTGTAGGTAAAAGGTACTGCGCTGCCAAGCAAACCAATTTCGGGTGGGACATGACCGGGCAATCAAACTTGGCTGAACTGCAAGTTATACTACAGAAGCGGTTCCTCATCAGGCGCACCAAGGAGGAGGTCCTTACTGAACTGGAACAGAAGACCAGGTAAATATATATTATAGGACATTTTTACACAGATTGACTGAGTCCCACAGTAAGCTCAAGAAGGCTTGTGTTGTGGGTACGTACTAGCGATGGGTAGGACATCAATTTAAAATGAGTTTGTATGAGTACCTCATTTTCTAAAATGAGGTGTTACAATGTCTTACTGCAAATGAGGTGAGGTACTAGCATATTTTCAGCGTCGACTATTCCATTAATTCCAACGGCGACAAAAATATTTAATGTATATACATATTTATGTATTCATCACTTCCTCTAAAAATAAATAAATAGTAACATTTAATTGGAGTGCAATTCTGGAGGTTAAGAATAGAACTTTTAGGAGAAAGATAATTTTAGAATCAAGTAAAATGAATAGAGGAGTGAAGTAAGACATTTTTGCGGTACGAAGTATTGCGACAAATTAACAAAATGAGTGGTACAAATGAGGTGCCTCACGAGTGAGCAACTCAACACTAGTACGTACTCAGACAACGATATCACTACATAGTATAAAACAAAGTCGCTTCCCGCTGTCTGTCTGTCTCTATTTATTTATTTATTTATTTAGAGGTTTAATTCAGGCAACAAGGCCCATATTACAAATACCTTACAGACTAACATACATATATATTTTATAAACTTAAAACTAAACACTAGTTATTTAGTAAAAAACTAAACACTAGGCGACAAAACGGCGTGGCTCCGTTGAATCGTCTCCTCCTATGTATGCATAGATTTTTAAAACTACTCTAACGGCTCTAACGATGACATTTGATATCTGGGGGTTTTTGGGGACGAAAAATCGATCTAGCTAGGTCTTAATAGCTCTAGGAAAACGCGCATTTTTGAGTTTTTTTTTAATATGTATTCCAAGCAAAGCTCGGTCTCCCAGATATCGAATCTAATACCTTTAAACGAGCAATTCTTGTATATTTATTTATTTATATTTATATATATTTCGCGGATCTCGGAAACGGCTCTGTAACGATTTCGATGAAATTTGGTATATGGGGGTTTTCGGGGGCGAAAAATCGATCTAGCTAGGTCTTAGCTCTAGCAAAACGCGCATTTTTGAGTTTTTTTTTATATGTATTCCAAGCAAAGCTCGGTCTCCCAGATATTATTATTTTATGTACTTACGTACTGCATTCTATTATAGTGACGATTATTTGTGAAGTTTGTGAGTCGTGTAAATGAACCATCTGTTTCCAGAGAATCAGTGCTCCTAGACGAGACGCTCCTAGAATTCAGCAAGGAAGATAAGACGGGTCTCACCCAGATGGCTGAATCCTACCGCTCGTGCAAAGCTTCGGAACGGCATACTGCGCTGTTGAATTTCTTTAGCGAATCGGCCCGTGTCAAGATACCAGCCATATGGTGAGTATTGTCACTAGAGTTAGTCAAGTCAGTAAAGAAGACAAGGTCTCACCCAGATGGCAGAATCCTACCGCTCGTGCGTGGTTTCGGAACGGTATACTGCGCTGTTGAATTTCTTTAGCGAATCGGCCCGTGTCAAGATACCAGCTATATGGTGAGTATTGTCACTAGAGTTAGTCAAGTCAGTAAAGAAGACAAGGTCTCACCCAGATGGCTGAATCCTACCGCTCGTGCGTGGTTTCGGAACGGCATACTGCGCTGTTGAATTTCTTTAGCGAATCGGCCCGTGTCAAGATACCCGCCATATGATGAGTATTATCTTTAGGCACAGACAAGACATCCTCTAGACTGAGCATAGTAACGCTACCCCCTCTGCCACTTATACGGTAGTTTTACTCCATCTTCGAGTCAATCCCGTGCCGTGATTGGTCCGTGTCTTTGAACGGACCAATCACGGCACGGGATTCGCTCACCTCGTCCCCCCGCACCCCCGTATTTTTGGCAGCATCGGTTTCATGAAATAATTGCTCTAAACTCAGTCTAGAGGATTCCTAGTCTATGTCTTTAGGTTAACCAATGCACTCTTAAGGGGCCTACAGATTACCAGTCCGCCGGACGATATCGGCCTGGCAGTTGTTCAGAACTGTCACCTTTTGCGTTTAACTGACAGGCCTATATCGTCCGGCGGACTGGTAATCTGTGGGCCCCTATACTTCTAGTGATACCGACTCGCTTTAGGTAAGTAATCGTTTAGAGTGATATTATTAGAAGTTTTCGTTTAAGCTTGGGCAATAATGCTTTCGTATATCTGTCCGGTCGTTGTCTTGTTCTCTACAGGAGCCTATTGCATAACATTTTACAACTCATAATACAAGCGGACGCCTCTTTTCATTCCATTTTATTATTAGACTTCCGCTTGTATTATTAGTTGTAAAATGTTATGCAATAGGCCCCTGGTCGTATTTTTAGGGTTCCGTACCCAAAGGGTAAAAACGGGACCCTATTACTAAGACTCCGCTGTGCGTCCGTCCGTCCGTCCGTCCGTCCGTCCGTCCGTCCGTCCGTCCGTCCGTCCGTCCGTCTGTCACCAGGCTGTATCTCACGAACCGTGATAGCTAGACAGTTGAAATTTTCACAGATGATGTATTTCTGTTGCCGCTATAACAACAAATACTAAAAACAGAATAAAATAAAGATTTAAGTGGGGCTCCCATACAACAAACGTGATTTTTGACCGAAGTTAAGCAACGTCGGGCGGGGTCAGTACTTGGATGGGTGACCGTTTTTTTGCTTGTTTGTTTTTGCTTGTTTTGCTCTATTTTTTGTTGATAGTGCGGAACCCTCCGTGCGCGAGTCGGACTCGCACTTGGCCGGTTTTTTTGATATTTTTGTTTTTTAAGGCGCTAGAGCCCTTAAAAATTGCCAAAATGGCCGAATTGACTATGCCGCAATGAGAGGCGTGCTATTCAAAACTGATATCAATTAGTCAAAAAAGCAAAACGGTCCGACACAGATAATGTCATAATCATTTAGATTTCCAAATTTGGTTACGATTGGTTAAGTTTTGGAGGAGGAAACAGTCGAGTACGAAACCTCGATTTTTGAGATTTTTACGCAGGGTTTTTCGCCTTGTCCTTATCGCACTAGTTTTAGGAGCCGCTTCCGTTAGCGAGACGGGTATATTTACCTAAAATATTCAAATCTTAGCTCCTGTTGGCTCTTAAGCTTAGGAAACGAGGTGAGGCCTTTGCCCAGCAGTGGGACACTAAATTAGGTTCACAAAAAAAAGTCTAGTTTTTTTTAAGTGCCTTAAGAGCCATACAATTATTCAGTTCAAGCTATGTAAAACCGCTCAGACACTGGGTACTTAAATTTTAACTTGGATACGGAATGATACACTTCCGTTCGCTTTATTTTTTGTCAATTTTTGTGCTGTGTTCCATCATAACTAGTTCAATCTTGTTTATTTGTTATTTTTGTTATTTTTCCCAGTAAATACATCCGCCAACTGCTAAGTTCGTCCACGGACAAGTTCCTGGTGTTCGGCCACCACCGCGCCGTGGTCGACGCGATATGCTCCACGCTGGACGAAGAGCAGGTCCATTACATCTGCATCACCGGCTCCACTCCGACTAACGCCAGGGCCGTAAGTACCTAATACAGTAAAACCCGCTTAATACGATCACGTTTAATACGATTTCCCGCATAATACGCCATTTCACGCCGGTCCCTGCAGCTTTGGGCCTGTATTCATACAAATTTTCACGGTTAATACGACTCGCGTCCCGCTTAATACGGCATCTAAAATGTATATATTACTTATCCGTCCCGTTACGCACCATCTGCACGTTTGTTTTTTGACATAAACGGCTTATTATGTAATTCGTTGTATTTAGTATTGTTATGCAATACGCCGTTAGCCAACATTTCAATGTGTTTATTACCTACCTTAGGTTTTTTGTTTTATCTAATATCTTTTGTCGGGTCCTTATCGGGGTGAGAATTTTATGTCAGTTGCTTGACCATTATGGACCACGGAGTGCAAGCTATCGCTCACAGATTTATCTGCAGGCAGTTACTGCACGACTTTCTAGTTGAGCCTGTCGTTAGGGTTCCTAGATTATTTCACTGCGTGTGAACTTATACCTTACCTACACTAAGATTTAATTCGCTCATTATAACCGTTATTATATATTTTTTTTGTTTACGTTTAATACGATTTCCCGTTTAAGACGCTTTTTTTGCTAGGTCCCCTCAGAATCGTCTTAAGCGGGTTCTACTGTACCTATTTTACGGTGTTTTAAGGGTCGATGCAATATTATGATATGTACCATCGAGCTGATCTGATGATGGAGACAGCAGGTGGCCATAGGAACGCTGTGATAAAACAATGAAACCTAATAGGGTATTTGACTACTCGTAAAAATAGATAGATAGATAATATCGCCGGGTGAAAAGTAAAAGTCACTAACTAACATCATTGAAATTATTGGACAATAAACCGTGTTACAAGTGTAATAAAGTGCATTGTTACTTTAATTTTTTGATAGTACTTAGTGACTTTTACTTGTCACCCGACGATATATGGAAATAATACAAAAATACAGGACCTGAAAGTTTCAAAATTTGTGTTATTTTAACTTCCAAAAAGGGAAAAAGTAAGGATACCATTCGATTCCTTACATTTTATCCAAAAAAAGATTGTAAAGCAAAGCAACTATATACATAAACGCAATATTTCACCGACAAAAATGCAATTTTATTGTTAATAGTCCATATTTCAAGATGGGCTCTCAGTGACCTTGACGTCACGTTCACTTATCGTTTTGTTAGGAGCGTTTCGCGAGTGAAGTACGACTGTCGGACTTTGACTATCATTTTTGACTTTTGTCATAGAGAAATATAGTAAGACAAGAGTGCTCACTCCATACATCAGTTCAGACTATTAATTTCAGTGTCTACATCTAGCATCGAGTAGCGGAACTATCAGTACTGCTACTTGACAATAGATGTAGCACCGACCGGAAAGTCTTATCTCAACAGCATAAGACTTTCCGGTCGGTGCTACATCTATTGTCAAGTAGCAGTACTGATAGTTCCGCTAATAGTCTTTTTGGTACTAAAACTGATGTATGGAGTGAGCACTCTATGTATTTTTTTCTCTATGCTTTTGTGTTACTTTAATGCAATGGGTCCCATATAGACATTTGATCCTAAAAACAAATCTGTTGGATTGATACCATCAATGAAAATTTGTCATCTATTAGCCTGTTCGCCGTCGCGATTTCAGGAGGTTATACTGGTCGAATTTAAACTGTTGTGAGACATGCTAACATTGAATAATTTTACGGTTTAGAAAGGAGACCTAGGCTCTCCGAAACATGTCGCGCGAGTGACTTAAAACAAGTGAGTCTAAATGCAATATTATGATATGTACCATCGAGCTGATCTGATGATGGAGACAGCAGGTGGCCATAGGAACGCTGTGATAAAACAATGAAACCTAATAGGGTATTTGACTACTCGTAAAAATAGATAGATAGATAATATCGCCGGGTGAAAAGTAAAAGTCACTAACTAACATCATTGAAATTATTGGACAATAAACCGTGTTACAAGTGTAATAAAGTGCATTGTTACTTTAATTTTTTGATAGTACTTAGTGACTTTTACTTGTCACCCGACGATATATGGAAATAATACAAAAATACAGGACCTGAAAGTTTCAAAATTTGTGTTATTTTAACTTCCAAAAAGGGAAAAAGTAAGGATACCATTCGATTCCTTACATTTTATCCAAAAAAAGATTGTAAAGCAAAGCAACTATATACATAAACGCAATATTTCACCGACAAAAATGCAATTTTATTGTTAATAGTCCATATTTCAAGATGGGCTCTCAGTGACCTTGACGTCACGTTCACTTATCGTTTTGTTAGGAGCGTTTCGCGAGTGAAGTACGACTGTCGGACTTTGACTATCATTTTTGACTTTTGTCATAGAGAAATATAGTAAGACAAGAGTGCTCACTCCATACATCAGTTCAGACTATTAATTTCAGTGTCTACATCTAGCATCGAGTAGCGGAACTATCAGTACTGCTACTTGACAATAGATGTAGCACCGACCGGAAAGTCTTATCTCAACAGCATAAGACTTTCCGGTCGGTGCTACATCTATTGTCAAGTAGCAGTACTGATAGTTCCGCTAATAGTCTTTTTGGTACTAAAACTGATGTATGGAGTGAGCACTCTATGTATTTTTTTCTCTATGCTTTTGTGTTACTTTAATGCAATGGGTCCCATATAGACATTTGATCCTAAAAACAAATCTGTTGGATTGATACCATCAATGAAAATTTGTCATCTATTAGCCTGTTCGCCGTCGCGATTTCAGGAGGTTATACTGGTCGAATTTAAACTGTTGTGAGACATGCTAACATTGAATAATTTTACGGTTTAGAAAGGAGACCTAGGCTCTCCGAAACATGTCGCGCGAGTGACTTAAAACAAGTGAGTCTAAATGCAATATTATGATATGTACCATCGAGCTGATCTGATGATGGAGACAGCAGGTGGCCATAGGAACGCTGTGATAAAACAATGAAACCTAATAGGGTATTTGACTACTCGTAAAAATAGATAGATAGATAATATCGCCGGGTGAAAAGTAAAAGTCACTAACTAACATCATTGAAATTATTGGACAATAAACCGTGTTACAAGTGTAATAAAGTGCATTGTTACTTTAATTTTTTGATAGTACTTAGTGACTTTTACTTGTCACCCGACGATATATGGAAATAATACAAAAATACAGGACCTGAAAGTTTCAAAATTTGTGTTATTTTAACTTCCAAAAAGGGAAAAAGTAAGGATACCATTCGATTCCTTACATTTTATCCAAAAAAAGATTGTAAAGCAAAGCAACTATATACATAAACGCAATATTTCACCGACAAAAATGCAATTTTATTGTTAATAGTCCATATTTCAAGATGGGCTCTCAGTGACCTTGACGTCACGTTCACTTATCGTTTTGTTAGGAGCGTTTCGCGAGTGAAGTACGACTGTCGGACTTTGACTATCATTTTTGACTTTTGTCATAGAGAAATATAGTAAGACAAGAGTGCTCACTCCATACATCAGTTCAGACTATTAATTTCAGTGTCTACATCTAGCATCGAGTAGCGGAACTATCAGTACTGCTACTTGACAATAGATGTAGCACCGACCGGAAAGTCTTATCTCAACAGCATAAGACTTTCCGGTCGGTGCTACATCTATTGTCAAGTAGCAGTACTGATAGTTCCGCTAATAGTCTTTTTGGTACTAAAACTGATGTATGGAGTGAGCACTCTATGTATTTTTTTCTCTATGCTTTTGTGTTACTTTAATGCAATGGGTCCCATATAGACATTTGATCCTAAAAACAAATCTGTTGGATTGATACCATCAATGAAAATTTGTCATCTATTAGCCTGTTCGCCGTCGCGATTTCAGGAGGTTATACTGGTCGAATTTAAACTGTTGTGAGACATGCTAACATTGAATAATTTTACGGTTTAGAAAGGAGACCTAGGCTCTCCGAAACATGTCGCGCGAGTGACTTAAAACAAGTGAGTCTAAACCGTAAAATTATTCAATGGTTATACTGGTATTATTATTTGTTTTGACATAAACCCAATTTTAATGTTATTGTAAAATCAATACCCAATGGTTTTGTGCTTCACCAGGATTTAGTAGACAAGTTCCAGTACGTGGAGTCCTGTCGGTGCGGCGTGCTGTCCATCACGGCGGCCAACAGCGGGCTCACACTCACGGCCGCCAAGCTGGTGCTGTTTGCCGAGCTGCACTGGAACCCTGGCGTATGTGTCCAATGTTGTCCAAGTATAGAGTACCACAGGATTTAGTGGACAAGTCCCAGTACGTGGAGTCCTGTCGGTGTGGCGTGCTGGCCATCACGGCGGCCAACAGCGGGCTCACACTCACGGCCGCCAAGCTGGTGCTGTTTGCCGAGCTGCACTGGAACCCTGGCGTATGTGTCCAATGTTGTCCAAGTATAGAGTACCACAGGATTTAGTGGACAAGTCCCAGTACGTGGAGTCCTGTCGGTGTGGCGTGCTGGCCATCACGGCGGCCAACAGCGGGCTCACACTCACGGCCGCCAAGCTGGTGCTGTTTGCCGAGCTGCACTGGAACCCTGGCGTATGTGTCCAATGTTGTCCAAGTATACAGGGTGGCGCATTCAGATCGGTCAGTATGGGAAAATCTGAAACTATAAGACATACGACGATCTCTTCTTAGGAACCATGTCATCGATTTTAGTAACAAGAAAAACTGCATTCATACATTTAAAAAAAATGTGTACTCAGCTCGGGAATCGAACCCGGACGTTTTGAAGAAAAAAATCTAAAATTATTTCTATTTAGATATCGATTGTGTAGTAGTGATGGGTGGGACATCAATTTAAAATGAGTTTGTATGAGTACCTCATTTTCTAAAATGAAGTACTACAATGTCTTACTTCAAATGAGGTGAGGTACTACAATTTTTTTTGCATCGACCGTTCCTCCGGCTTCAAAAAACTCCAACGGCAACAAAAATTATTTAATGTATAGACATATTTATGAAAGACATATTTAAAATGTATGAAAGCCTGCAGCGCTTACGCTTGTTGTCTTTCGTGTGTCATTTTCGGCGCGGCGACATTGAAGTTGGGCGTGTGTCTGTCTCACTCCCTCTTTGGATAAATATAATTCATTGTTTCATTTTGAAAGGATTTTTGAGGGAATGTCCCAGTCAGTGACGCGTGAGGCGGTGAGCGAAACTTCAACGAGTTTCTCGGTGGACCTTTTGTCTTTGCAATAAGGTTTGTAGTTCGGCAGTTAACAGACTCATTTGAGACTCAAATGAAGGTTTGGAAGGTTTTTTCAAATGAAGTGTTTGAATGATTTGTGTGGTAAGACCTGTTGTGATGCGTGCGAGTAAATGAGTAAAATGAATAGAGGAGTGAAGTAAGACATTTTTGCGGTGTGAAGTACTGCGACGATTTAACAAAATGAGTGGTACAAAAGAGGTGCCTCACGAGTGAGCAACTCAACACTATTGTGTAGGTCTTAAGAAGTAAATGTTACTATGAAACATGATGTCTGAAATGAATAAAATGCATTGTTTTCATATCCTTTAATTTACTTTAGTATGTTTTCGAAATGGCCACCATTTTTTTCAATACATTTTACATAAAAAAAAATTAAATGTATGAATGCAGTTTTTCTTGTTACTAAAATCGATGACATGGTTCCTAAGAAGAGATCGTCGTATGTCTTATAGTTTCAGATTTTCCCATACTGACCGATCTAAATGCGCCACCCTGTAGAGTACCACAGGATTTAGTGGACAAGTCCCAGTACGTCGAGTCATGTCCATCACGGCGGCCAACAGCGGCAACAACCCTGGCGTATGTATCCAATTTTGCAGAAGTATAGAGTACCAGTGGAGGCAGTAGACTGTAGAGCTACCCATTCTTTGAATTGTCAGTCGCTGCGGCAATAACTCACATACTTGCATATCGGCACAGAATAAATAATAGTACTAGGTACAGAAGACTCACTCTCTAACAAAACGCGTGTGTTACGATCAGCACAGATATGGCCGCTAGGTGGCGGCAGCGCCACGTGCGGCTTATGGCTAGCCACCAAAATTGGTGTGGAACGGATGTACTTTTAGCTACCTGTAGCAAAGCGACGAAATCGCGGAGTGAGACACGCCTGGCCCAGCATACAAAATTATAGCCAAGGCAGTTTGAATTTTGTTGTATCTTCAATTAGGTTGAATTTCATTTGATCGAAAATTTTACGAGACAAATGAAATGCTACCTACTTTGTTTTCAATTAAGGTTGACATTCCATCGAAACTAAGTGTACATCCTAATGTATATTGGGCGGCACGAGGTTACAGTTCAAACACGATCCCTAATTTCACTGTTACTAGGGATTTTTTTTCCTTGATCTACCTATATAAATAATAGATTCTTTACCTATATCGGATGGAACAGAACGAAGGGCTTTTAAGCACACGGGGAATTGTTTATTACTTAATTTTTCACTTATTAATCACGTTAATATTTCTACCCGTTTTTAAGACAGAGTTTGTTAAACAACCGTGCAAAAATCTGTATGTTTCAACCCTAGGAAGTAGACTCTATGAATGACATGACATACTGTGTCAATTTTAAATGTAAATAACTTTGTAGGGTTGTCACTGATACAAAAGTATTTCATTTTTATGATTATATTTTACAATTTCATCCAGCTTTACGATTATAATAACTCGATTGTAGATGACTTAGATAACAATATCCTTTCAGCTCAGTCTCTAGAAATGTTCCACCCTGTATATGTCTATACATAACGAGGTTTTTGTCTGGTATCCTATGATACCAGACAAAAACCTCATATGATTTCTCTTATAGATCCTGACGCAAGCGGAGTCGCGCGCGCATCGCATAGGGCAGCAGGGCGGCGTGTGCGCGCGGTATCTGTTGGCCAGAGGGACCTGCGACGACTATATGTGGCCCATGCTACAAGGAAAACTCAATGTAAGCACATTTTTCAATAATAGAGATCTCTTTTTAGCGATAAGACCGCCTCTTGTTTAATCTCTTCTTTTCTGTTTTATTTGTATTGTTTTCTGTAATGAGGTGTGCAGTGAAGAGTACATATTTGTATTGTATTGTATTTTTTTACCCGATTGCTCAAGAAGGATTTCTCAAACGTACGCATGTATTATGTATACACATCGGTAACTCGTTGCATTTAGGTAGCACTTAAAGGCTTTTGTTAGAAAGGGACTTCCACTTGTATTACAAGTTACAAGCTTTTGATAAACAGGGCAGTGGTCTGGTTTAGGTGATCTTTCATTATTTTTGTTTGTGTTATGTGCACCATGTTATTATAAAGACTAATATCTGGGAGACCGAGCTTTGCTCGGAAGACATATAAAAACTCAAAAATGCGCATTTTCCCAGAGATAAGACCTAGCTAGATCGATTTTTCGCCCCCAAAAACCCCCATATAGCAAATTTCATCGAAATCGTTAGAGCCGTTTCCGAGATCCCCGAAATATATATATAAATAAATAAATAAACAAGAATTGCTCGTTTAAAGGTATTAAATAGATAGATAGATACAAGAATTGCTCGTTTAAAGGTATTAGATAGAATTTTTTTATTAACTTCTATATTTCACTAACAGGTACTGAACGACGTTGGTCTAAGCGGGGACTCGTTTGAAGGCACCACCACCAAACACCAAGTAAGTACCTAATTTACGGTACCCTTTACGGGACCCTATTACTAAGACTCCTCTGTCCGTCTGTCTATCTGTTACCGTGACAGTTGAAATTATCACAGATGATATATTTCTGTTGCCGCTATAATAACAAATACTAAGAAGTACGGAACCCTCGGTGGGCGAGTCCGACTCGCACTTGTCCGGTTTTTTTATACCATGATACTATTAAAGTGACTTTATTTACTTTTTAAGCCATGGATGTTACTAATTAAACTTTGTTCTAAAATTATTTAGATTGCTCTGACCCTGTCTTTATTGACCGGAAGAGACTTGTCTAATCGACTTGCGTCCAATCAAAGAATATTCTTTTCAGGAAAGCAAAACCAACATAACCCAGTACTTAAGCCCAAAATGTCCGAAGAACCCAAACGACTACATCCCAGGCACCAACATAAGGAAGGACTCCCAATATACACAAACCAATCAAAATAACAACAGTTCATTTAACACATTAGGCGTTATTGACGCACATAACCCACAGACCAATAAAAATAATAACAGTTCGTGTACCATATTAGGTGATATTGGACAAAGTTGTAGTACCACATTAGGCGATTTTAACGAGTCAAAGTATCCACAGACGAATAAAAATAACAACAGTTCATTTACCACATTAGGTGATATTGGACAAAGTTGTAGTACCACATTAGGCGATTATAACGAGTCAAAGAACCCACAGACTAATAAAAATAACAACAGTTCATTTACCACATTAGGTGATATGAGACAAAGTTTTGGTACCACATTAGGTGATTTTGACGAGCCTTTTGATACTAGTGTTAATGACGCTGATATGACTAAGTCGTTTCTAGATGATGATGAAGGCGATGAATTGTTAGCTGCGTTGGATTTATGATACTAGATTTAGACCACTACATAGTATAAAACAAAGTCGCTTCCCGCTGTCTGTCTGTCCCTATCAGGGATGTTGCGAATATCCGCAACCGCGGAACTTCCGCATTATTTTCAACATCCGCATCCGCATAAAATCGATGCGGATTTAATGCGGATGCGGATGTGGAACAGGTCGGTACAGGAACGTCTTAGCATGCTAGACTGCTAGGTAATTTAGTCATTAACCAAAAAAACCTATTAGAAATGAGCAGTCAAGCGTGAGTGGGACTTAATGTACGGAACCCTTGGAACGCGAGTCCGACTCGCACTTGGCTGGTTTTTTGAAATAAAAATTCCTAAAATGTAATATTTGACGTTTTTTATGGTACTATCTTGACATCCGCATCCGCGGATGTGAGCCTTTAAAAATCCGCATCCGCATCGGCGGATGTCAAAAAATCGGCATCCGCAACATCCCTGGTCCCTATGTATGCTTAGATCTTTAAAACTACGCAACGGATTTTGATGCGGTTTTTTTAATAGATAGAGTGATTCGAGAGGAAGGTTTATGTATAATTTGTTAATCCGTGCGAAGCCATGCAGGGCGGATCGCTAGTGTTTTTATAATTATTTTTTGGATCAAAAATAACTCTGCAGGAACACAGAATAGATAATCAGTACGTACCTACAGAATTTTTACTGTCTTACAAAACCAAAATTGAAAGAGAATCACATTATCCCTCTTTAACACATGAGTCGCATGACACGGTCTCTTTCTCGCTCATTAGACTGTATTAAAATGCCTTATATAGTTTTCAAAGGACTGTCTCATTTCAAACATAGATAGAGATAATCATACTATCTTTGTCTTACACTAGTACTAGCACCCAAAACAAAAGGATGAGTATAGTTTTCCTGGTTCTTACTGACTGACAAATTGGTTTGACCAACTATACCTTAATGACAGTTCGCCGGTCGAAGTATTTTACAGATGGCACTGGCATAGGTTTACCTGTCAATCCCTAGAATTGTCAAACTCTTTTTTTTATATATTATGGCCTGGATGCCTTAAGCCAAATCTCAGAACAAAACTAGAGACAGGGGAAACCTATGCTGGCGCCATCTATGCAAACCTTTGGCAGTTGACAGTTTGATCGTTCTACTTATGACCTGTTTTCTCAGTTGCAATTTTTTGATTTATGATCTTTTGAGCCGGATAAAATCTTTGTAAAGACAATAAGACTGAATACAATATTTATCGGATAAATATCAATTATCCAAGCGTGATTGTGAAGTTTTCCTCCAAATCGATGTTTCTCTATATGATGTCTTGATTAAACAGATATTTTTTGTATTTTTTTTCTACAACTGATTTAATATTTTGTACTTGATAATTATAATACAAACATCATCTTTAAATAACAAATGAGTTATTGTTATTCTTGAGTTGAATGAAGCAGAGGGTCTACCCCGAACACCGATGTTCGCAAAATGCGGGCATCTTTCTCTTCTACTGCAACTAAGGCGTAATTAGAATGACAAAGAAAGATGCCCGCAATTTCCGAATTTCAGTGTTCGCGGTAAGGCATCTGAGTCAATAGCTATTTATAATTTGGATTCTCTTTACATTCTACACCTACACGTAAGTACATACAGTCAAGGTTTAAGATTATCGAAACGCCTAATTTAGCGTAAAATTACTAAATGCAGCCAGCAACAAAACTTAATAGCTAAGCGGGCAAGGTATTCAAAATGATGTGTATAAAGGTGTATTTAATTAGTACATTACGATACAAGTGTGGTACGTTGGTCATTTGTCATATCACACGAGGCGATATTGTGCGCGCGAGCTGTAGGGCTGAGATGGCCGACTCTTTATCATTTGTCACCATGGCTGTCACGTTCACCAGGAATTGTTGTTTTTACAACATACTTGCGAGAGAAAAAATCAAAACTTACATAATATTTTTGGTGCATTAGTCGCATCGATATCTTAGACCTGGACTTGACTGAATACTTAGGTTATACAATTGTAAATATTCTAGAATAAAGTATTTACTGAACTACATAGTTGTTTATTTATCTTTCTAATAATAGAAGTAAGCCTCCATAAATATTATTACTTGAACCTACTGTTTCAAAACAAGAATGAGAAAACAAGATAATGTACTAGGCTTGTTCGGACTGCGTTAGTAATATAGTCGAGTAGCGAGTATTTTAGTTACTAAAATCGATCAACTGACCAATAAACTTTCGCAATACAGACGAACCAGTTACAAGAGTTGTGATATTTATGCAAATGTGGTAATTGTTGATGTTACGTACAGTCAGCAGCAGAAGTTGCTAAGCGGGCTAGGTGTGTAAAATGATCTTGACGCGACTTTATTGTTAAGAGAATAAGAGCGTGTCAAGGTAATTTTAAACACCTCGCCCGCTTAGCAACTTCTGCTGCTGACTGTACCTATATATTGTGTTGATCTTGAGGAAAATCGCAAATTTATTATAACATGTTTATTTATAACAATATATAAAACTACGCTCTTATACAATTACGTATCAGACATAACAATACGATGGTCGATGACATACTAACTAACTCATTGGGACCTTAAATATATTCGTTCTTTGGAAGCTTTATTTAGCAGGGACCATTGTGAGCCACGCTCACTCCGGGGCTCCTTTTACTCGAGCATCCCAGCACACAATGGTTAGGGTACGTTTTCCCATCAGACCCGCACACAGGCATATAATTCCTGAAGCACACACAGCTTTTCTTAGGTGACTCTTTTGAATCCTCCGCTACTCTAACCGTTAAGTCCTCGCAGGGACCGTCGTCTTTTTTATCCAAAGGCTTGTTCTGCGCCGCACATTTCAACAGACACGTGTTGCTGTAAGTGACGCCGTCGGTTCCACAGACGGGCTCAAAGTTCCTAGTGCAAGTGCAAGTGGGGAGTTTAGCTACTTGTTCGGATAAGGCTTTAGTTTCGCAAGGGCCGTCGTGTTGCTTAGTCAAGAGTGGGTTTCGAGCTCTTTCGCAGCCGAGAGCGCATTTGTTAGGGTAGGTTGTGCCGTCGATGCCGCAGACTGGTTTGTACTCGTATGTGCAGAAGCAGGTGGGTTCTGCTTGGCAGGGGCCCCCGTGGGCGAGCTTGAGGTCCTGTTTGGTCTGGGCGCTGCAGTCGAGCATGCAGCTGTTGGGGTAGGTTTCGCCGTCTGTGCCGCAGACCGGCGTATAGTCGCGTGCGCACACGCAGGGCGGGAGAGCTGCGGTGCTGCTTATGTAGGATGCGATGAGGAGGATGGCTGACAAATAGAAATAGAAAGTTAGTTGCTGTTTATATTTCGAGTTCGTTTAAATGGACATTTTCCGTACCTATGTAACAAATATTTTTTTCTAGAAGATGCCGCCACACGTGCTTGTAGGGTGAAAACAATAATAAGGGCCCGGGCACACTTAGCGTCTTTCGAGCGTCGGCGTCTATATAGTCAGCGTTATGGAAAATGGCGTTGCGCCGACGTTGTGTCGAGCAGCAGCCATAGAGTCGGGTGAGAATACGTTTCTGCCATACGCCACTTTCACTGGTTTACAAGAGGGCGAAAAGAAGCAAAAACATTTTTTTTTTCGAAAAGTTTTACAGTTACGAAATATTGAACTTAATATCATTTAGGCAAATATGTTTACTATGTCTAGTACCATACAAATATTGTGAATATAGGGGTAATCATGAAATAAAAGCATTTTTATGATTGCCATATCCGTTTTTGATGAGTAAATGTTAAACGTAAACTGTTATGATATAACACAAAAGTTTTGGATATGTCACACTTTTGAGATAATTTTCTGTTAACACAGTGTAGTTCTCCTATAGTAAAATGCGGATATGGCACAACATTTTCGTAAAATATATTTTTTCAAAAACCGATTAGTGTCAATTATAGCATATTTTTTGTTATTTTAGTAATCATTAAAAAACGATTTTGCTCAGAAATGGATACACAAACGTATTCTCAGCCGGCGATAGAGTTGGCTAGACGCCGACGCTCGAAAGACGCTAAGTGTGGCCCGGGCCCTAATGTAGGGTATAATGTTATGTAGGTATTTATTCCCAGAATAAAGTTATCGGTTTCCGAAGACGACGTAGTAAAAGGACATTATAGGTAATTAAAGTGAGCGACAGGTACTTCAGTCGGGTTGTTATTGCAGCAATTAAGTTCATTACACGATAAGGATTCAGATTTTCCCGCCCAGTAACGGCAAATAATGGTGCTAAGACAACGCAAGGATAATCGTCAGGATATTCCGATTTTGTTAAAATATTGACAGACTGTAAGAATCATTATGATATTGGTATCCTTGAATGCTATTTTCGATACCTACATTGCGGATTGTTCTGCAAGTGCAGGTTCAGCTCGATTAAATCAATGCCGTATTGTATCGGAAATCGCATGCGATTGATGGCTGCAAGGCCGATATAACCCAAAGAACCCCTTAGTGCTTATATTCTGGCAAACTCACTTCGTCAGTAGAAAAAGGAACATTTTTCTCCTTTTTCTTGTGACGGAAACGGCCAGACAAAATCGGATTATCTAGGGCGTTGGGGTTTTTTTTTACTTATTATAAAGTTTTAGGTGGGGTGGGGTGACTATCAAAATTTTTTACACTGGTAATAACGATACAGTAAAAATCAGGCAATTTTATTGTTTTATTTGTGTATTTCAAGATGGACTTCGTAAAATGGTCGTCGTAGTGTGGATGTCGTAAATTTCTCCATAATTTAGCAATACACGGATACGGAGTATAGGTAATTAGGTTAGGTACGCGCAAAAAACAAGTACCTACTTAGTAGCTACGTACTTAATGCATTAATGAAATTCTGCTATCGGTAGAAGTTACCCTTGACATTTCTGTTGATGTCTGATTTGTAAGATAAATTTTTCTACATATTGTTATTGTACCCCATTTTTTTAAGCTACGTGCATACTACACATTTTAAAACTCTTATGTATTAAAATGTATGTATATTTTCTAAATTATGTGCTTTGCGTCAGATTTTAATGCAGCCAAAATCAATCAAAACAAGATATGTATAATATTTATAATACTTAACAAAACAAAGTTTTAAAAGTCTATGTATCTACTACGTTTAAAATTGCAACGAATTATCGCAAAATTATAAAGACAGTAGTTTAAATAAAATACTTACCAAACTTATACATCTTGTTGTCGTTATATTATAAATCAGATTCCACTCAATCGAACTATGATCGCACTGTGACAGTCAGCCTCCGAATGATGCCCGCCGCTCAACGCCGTCCATATATATTTAGTAAGGTATCACAAGAAGTTTCGCGCGTGGTTCCCCGCGCGGTGCGTCATCGTCAACATGACATTCTGTGAAGTTGTTTTTGACCTAAAGCTCTGAAATGTCTGGGAAACACTGTTGTACTGTTTACATCACGTTTTCACTGTTACTTTTTAACGTAAAAGCTGTTACATCATTTTGTGACGTCGCGTGACGCGAGAACGCATGCCATATGACATGTTTGTTTAACTAAGCGCTTTCTAGGCTGTGTATCTACGTCTTCAAAGCACTTCACCTAGCCTAGGCACACCAATATACCAAGAGTCCGCCTAAGCTAACTCAGAACCGACTTGGGAGCGACTGGTCAAATGTCATTTCTTCATAGGAATCGGACGTTTACGGGGCTAGAATGCTGAGGGGCTACCGAGAAAACCGAATTTCGCAAATTGCGCGCATTTTTCTCTGTCACTCTAATAACGCCTTCATTGGAGTAAAAGAGAAAGATCCCCGCAATTTGCGAAATTCGGTTTTCGCGGTAAGCCCTCAGATCGTGCTGGACAGATCTCTCGCTTAGACGTTTTTGCTGCTGACTGTACATAAAGTGGTACTACACATGGATAGTTGTAACGGACCACGAGGCCAAGTTATTTTAGCGAATAAACAAATATACAGTTATCTAATTAAGGGATCACTATTTTAAGAATATTTGTTTTCGTTAGAGATCTGTGAGTGCTGAAAAATTTGTAAAAACTCTCCGATTCATATACTATGATTCATATACAGGGTGTTACCTGTAACACGAGCAAATAATTAAAACATATTATACTCCTCAAACTATAAAACTTTTGTTAAACAACTTTTAAAAATTATGAATCCTTTAGACTTTCTCTTTTTCATACAAAATAAATATTGCCTTCAATGTACGCTGACATCAGTGTGTTTGACGATGCTTTTCACGCTTTAAACATAACAAAATTTGCAGTACATTGCGTCTTAGAATAAACTTTAAAGTGTAATAAAAATTTAAACAAGTTATTTTTAAAAGTTGCTGAACAAATGTTGGTCGTTTGAGGACTACAGCCTACAGTTTAATTTATTGCTCCTGTTACAGGATACACCCTGTATGATAGACTATATCAGATTTTGGGCTAAGGTACCAGTCAGCAATTCTCTGCCACTGCCACCCCACACATTAGTACACATGACATTAGGTTTCGGTTGTCGAATTAGGCCCCAGTTTACAGGCGTTTATAAAACGGCCCCGACGTGATCTGAGGACCTACCGCGAACCACGTTCAACGTGTTGCCTCTCTGTCGCACTTGTAAATTCGTACGTAAGTGTGACATGGAGGTAACGTGTCGAACGTAGTTCGCGGTAGGCCCTCTGTTTGCTTAGGTATTCATATGAAAAAAATGTTATTTCTTGCGATTTTCCTTTAAGTAACCGAACGTGACGTAACTGATGATATATTTTGAGTTCACTGGAAAGGCCTGAAACGGCGATCAACAGTTGCACCGCAAGCGTAGGTATTAGGTCAAAGTTAACGTCTTACATGACTTGTTATTTATGTAGAATTACACTGTACAGGCGTCACCGATAATTGCACGCAATTTATTTATTTTATTTTTATTTTATTTTATTTTTTCCACACTTACATCTTTACAGGTAAACCTAAGACAATAGTGTGACAATATATTTAATGTTGATATTGTGAATTCAGTCAATGAGCATGAGAATATGTCAATATTTTCCGCTATTATATTGAGGGTCCGAATAGCGCGCGTCAGTGGCGCCAGACCTAGCAGGTTGGAGCGCCCGCGCGACTCGGCCAGCAGTCGCGGCCGACGCCTGCGCCCCACATACCTGTCCGGCACATAGACACCCACATAACTTAATACCTGACTGTTGTACAATTTGCCCCTGAGTAGCTTAAAAATATATGTTACCAGGCACAGTTCCCTGCGCACCCGCAGCTCGTTGTACCCCACCATACCAAGCACAAATAAGGTTGGATACATTAAGGGGTAGAACGGGTATACACCATGTTTCCGCCAGTAAACAAAACGAACAAACTTGTTCTGGATCCGCTCCACTATCAAGTTATATTTCGCGTCATGGGGAGCCCAGATCACTGCATTGCATTCAAGCCTACTGCGGACTAATGCATTATATAAGGCGATAATAGCGCCAATATCTGTAAAACCATGCGACCGCCGAAGCACAAACCCCAGCATTCTATAGGCTTTCTTACAGATATTGACGATATGATCCCTAAACCTCAGATCAGCAGTAAATTTAACTCCCAGGTCTTTAACTTCTATCACTCTATTTAAAGTCTCAGAGTTAATGTGGTAGTCATGTACAATGGGGTCACGCGCTCGAGTGAAAGTAATAGTCACGCACTTGGACGTATTAAAATACAACTTATTAGCTTTACTCCATGAAACCACCCTATCTATGTCACTCTGTAATTTAGCACAATCCGAAGTATTTTTAATGGGTAAATATATCTTTAGATCATCAGCAAAAAGCAGGCAAGCCGCATTTTTGATAACCTGAGGCAAGTCATTGACCATTACTATGAATTCCAACGGACCAAGGTTACTTCCTTGACTTACGCCAGATCTCACAGAATAAGACTCAGACCTGAATCCCGCGTACTCAACATACTGTCTTCTGTCGGTCATGTAACTCGCAAAAAAATTTAGTAAATGAGGGGTAAAGCCGACGCCAGCTAATTTTTACACGACTGCCCCAAAAAAAGAGTGTATTGTTTTCAGGGTTCATGTTTGTATGTGGGTATGTAAGTTTCTTTGTTACACCGTAACAGCTAAGTGCCTGAACCGATTTAGGTGTTTGATATGTCATTGGAATCCTTACGTCATCCCGAGTAACATAGGCTATGTGACGTCATCACAAAACCAATATGGCGGATTATGCACTGCAAATTGTGCAACCGAAACAAAAATAAAACTTATAAACCTATCGAGTTGGGTATTAAAATAAAGGATTTTGAAAGACGATTCTAAAACTGTACACAAAATATGGTTTAAACTATTCATTTGGTAGGACAAGATTTTACAAAATGTAAGTATAACGCAAAGATAAATGAATTGTCTAAATCTATTGAATGGGATATTAGAAGAAAGGATTTTTTAAGGCGATCATACGAATATATATAAGTTATATGTTTAATTGTATCGTTGGAGAGAAAATACGAAATGTTCTACATCGCGCTAATGACATTTCTCTTTGCAGCTATATACGACAACGTCATACGTGGCGCTTACGTTATTTTCAATTGCGAAAGTGTCAAATACGAAAGCAACGGTTTGAACGATTGACTAGGTGAGCATTTCTCAAAAAAATTGTACATTTCGATCACATCTTAGATTTCTATAAAAATTGGTATGCTGGTAAAGTACATGAAGCTGAACAATTTCCACCATATTTCCCAAAATGTCCAAGAAAGTTTGTATGAAACATTCCTTTTTTGTTACCAAATGTGTAAGGAAATTGTTCAGCTTCACTTTACCAGCATACCAATTTTTATAGAATAAGAAGAATTAATCTAAGATGTGATCGAAATGTACAAATTATTTGAGAAATGCTCAGGTACTCTGAATTGATTTTAAGTTTGCACGACAAATTTTGCAAATCCCGGAGCACACGTGCTACCTACTGTTGTGAAACAATATTTTAGAGAAGCAAAGACTGGGAGCTTAAGACAGATGGGCTCTTCCTGCAACTTCCCCGAGTATATTAATAACGAAAGCCGAAGGCCGAACTCCGCATAGGGTCGACGCTCCGAAGCGTAAGGCAGGTGCGTGCTTCCTGTAAATTCCCCAAGTATCTTAATTGCGAAGGCCGAAGGCCGATCGAGCTCCGCGTAGGGCCGAAGGCCCGGAGCGTAAGAAAGGTGCACGCTTTTTGCAGTTTCCCCAAGTTTCTTAATTGTAAATACCGAAGGCCGAGCTTCGCGTAGGGCCGAAGGCCCGGAGCGTAAGAGAGACGCACGCTTTCTGCAGCTCGAAGTATCTTAATTGCGAAGGCCGAAGGCCGAGCTTCGCGTAGGGCCGAAGGCCCGGAGCGTAAGAAAGGTGCACGCTTTCTGCAGCTTTTCCAATTTTCTTAATTGCGAAGGCCGAAGGCCGACCTTCGCGTAGGGCCGAAGGCCCAGAGCGTAAGAAAGGTGCACGCTTTCTGTAGCTTCCCCAAGAATCTCAATTGCGAAGGCCGAAGGCCGAGCTTCGCGTAGGGCCGAAGGCCCGGAGCTTAAGAAAGGTGCACGCTTTCTGCAGCTCGAAGTATCTTAATTGCGAAGGCCGAAGGCCGAGCTTCGCGTAGGGCCGAAGGCCCGGAGCGTATGAAAGGTGCACGCTTTCTGCAGCTTTTCCAAGTTTCTTAATTGCGAAGGCCGAAGGCCGACCTTCGCGTAGGGCCGAAGGCCCAGAGCGTGAGAAAGGTGCGCGCTTTCTGTAGCTTCCCCAAGATTCTTAATTGCAAAGGCCGAAGGCCGAGCTTCGCGTAGGGCCGAAGGCCCGGAACGTAAGATAGGTGCATGTTTTCTGCAGCTTCCCTAAGTATCTTAATTGCGAAGGCCGAAAGCCAACTAATGGGAAATAATTATGTAGTTGCAGCGATATTAAGCCATAGCACTTTTCAATACGTCTGGTTTTTGGGTCCGACCTATTTAGGTTTTTAAGCACGTTTTATGCTAACATATCAAATATCAACATGATGAAAGCTCCTTGAAGCAACTTAAGTTCCTTAAATCATATAAAAAATGTGATTGGTTTGTATGGTCACTAAAATGTATAAAATAAAATAAATTAATTAAAAATTAAAAAACACGACTGCAGTTTAAAACCGAACTGAAAAGCTAAAAATAATTTTTAGTTATGTTAGTTACTCAACTTAATGAATGTAAAATATAATATATAAGTGTCCTGTCAGGGTCGTAAACAGCAAACGGAAAAGCTTAGGCTCATTTAGGATCGTGATTGTACCTGTATATTTTATTTCGATGCAGTCGGGGACCTTGATATATTGAATTTCTCCCATTCACAGGTCCCCGACTGCATCGAAATAAAATATACAGGTACAGTCACGATCCTAAATGAGCCTAAGCTTTTCCGTTTGCTGTTTACGGCCCTGACAGGACACTTATATATTATATTTTACATTCATTAAGTTGAGTAACTAACATAACTAAAAATTATTTTTAGCTATTCAGTTCGGTTTTAAACTGCAGTCGTGTTTTTTAATTTTTAATTAATTTATTTTTTCTGTGTTATTAGTTTGTATTAGATTTGTAATTATTTCCTCGTGAAACTTTAGTTCACCTGGCAGCAAATATTGTTAAGCTCCCATTCCTCCAAACTTTCAAGATTCCACATTTGTACCTAAATCTTTCGTGAACTAGGGGTTGCACTTAATTTAACAAGTAACAAATAGTTAAATACATGAGGTAACAACACATTTATCATGCTGACTGTAATAGTACAGTCAGCATGATAAATATGTGCTATAAATATATGCTAGAATCTAGCATATACTTAGCTAGATAGATAATTTTTTTATTGCAAAACATTACATCGTATATAAGTGTTGGCCCCTAAAGGTGACGGATGAAAAGAGATTGCATGTAGCGGAGATGAGAATGTTAAGGTGGATGTGTGGCGTGACAAGAATGGATAGGATAAGGAATGAGTATATAAGAGGAAGCCTGAAAGTTGCACCCATAACAGAAAAAGTAAGGGCAAACCGCCTAGCCTGGTACGGACATGTGATGCGGAGGGATGAAAGTCATGTGACGAGAAAGGTATTACGAATGAATGTGGAGGGAAGTACAAGGAGAGGAAAACCGAGGAAAAGGTGGATGGACTGTGTGAGAGATGATATGAAACGAACGCAAGTGAATGATGAGATGACGGGTGACAGAGAGGTATGGAAGAGGAAGACATGCTGCGCCGACCCCAAGTAAATGGGACAAGGGCAAGAGAATGATGATATCGTGACCAAAAGTGACCAAAAGAAAATTGAACTTATGATAAGAATAAAACTAAAACTTATGTCTAGAAGTACTATGCTAATGGTAGCATTAAGTCCTAGTCAACATAATTGTACGCGCACAGCGTAAACTGTTCACACAATTTATAAAAATTGTGCTCGGATTTTTAAACAATTTTAGACAATTGTATAAGAATACGTAAATTGTGACAAAGATGATGGTTGAATTTTAAAATTGCTATAGAGCGGTTTCGCACTACGTCCGATCCGAATCCGATCCCAATCCGTGAAAATATGGTCCGAAGTAGCCTTAGAACTATTTCTATGGTAATTTACGCACTCCGTCATCCGATTTCGGAAAGAAATCAGACGGATCTAATGCATAAATTACCATAGAAATAGTTCTACGGCTACTTCGGACCATATTTTCACGGATTCGGATCGGACGTAGTGCGAAACCGCTCTTAAACTGAAATAATGGCACAGAATTATTTAGGTAGGTACATGAGTATCTGTTCATAGCTTGTTCACCATTCTAATATAAGACCGTATTGTACCTATGAAAACAATAAATTACTGAATGACGTCACTTTCGAAGTAACCAGGAATCACAGCATCGCATCGGTAAACAGTCATGTTGTGCCAGTTCTGAGCTAACAGACTGTAGTATGTACAAACGAAACAGACAACATGAGTGTTGGTACAAACAGAGTTGTCCATTATTTAGTACATATAGGTACCTAGGCCTTAAAAACCGTGTAAGTATTAAGTTCACTACATTTTTGCAAATAAATATATCTTTATCTTTTAAGACCAGTTGGGTAGTAGATGAAACAATTGAACAATCATAATTTAAGTATCTGGGGGCTTATCCAAGATGATACAATCGTACTTCGATAAACGTCAAGCGAAAAGAAAAGTGTATCGGGATGACAGATGCTACGAAAAGTGACGTGACTATTGTTAAGAACCATATTGTTCTTGGCTAGGCCCCCTGGGTTTTAATAAAAACAAAGATAATAATGATCTATGGTCCAGTGGGTATAAGTTTTGTACTCGACCATAGAGAAATATAGTAAGACAAGAGTGCTCACTCCATACATCAGTTAAGACTATTAATTTCAGTGTCTACATCTAGCATCGAGTAGCGGAACTATCAGTACTGCTGCTTGACAATAGATGTAGCAGTACTGATAGTTCCGCTACTCGATGCTGATAGTTCCGCTACTCGATGCTAGATGCTATTAGTCTTTTTGGTACTAAAACTGATGTATGGAGTGAGCACTCTATGTATTTTTTTTCTCTATGACTCGACACAAATAAAGAAACTCAAGTGACTACATATATCTACGCCTGTATCTGCCCTGTACTGTGTCACTGCAATAAGCAGACAAGTATTTGTACCTACTTGACATAAGTACGTCACAGTGTGACTTATTTAGTTAGGTAGGTATTGCCTTATTTTTTTCCTCATTTGTACTAATATAAGTGTGATCTCCTATATCGCATAGTTGTTACGGATATCAAGTACTAGATACGCCTACGCTACGGCCTACCGCTAATATCGAAAATCATGCATATACATACATATATTTGAGCGACAGAGAGGCAGATTAGATAAAGTTTTTCGATTTTGGCCCTCAGTTCAAAGTACCTAGAGACCCTATAGTTAGACCCAGCTAAGCTGGCAGCGACTTTGATAGCCCATGCAGACAGACTAGACAGTAGGTAATTTCATAGAAGTTTGACATTTAAAATAACGCAACTCTAACTAACTCTACCTTCCGTTCAACTCTTTTTGTTGTAAAGCTTCTTTAAAAGCTAATGCGAATTACGCAATAATCGTGACAACCGCACCTTTATCAGTTCGATATAAGGATGTCGGTTAATACTGGACGGGGCTAGACAGTAGGCACTAATTATTTTCCTTATTTACAGAGATCTGAAGTAGGCAGCTGCATCATTGTTTACCTACTCAGTCTTACAGATCTTGCATTATAAAGCCTGACCAGGAATATATGATCTTGATCGCGCGCCATGTTGCGGAATTTCGCTGGAACTATTTTTTTCATACTATATTAGGTACTGAACTGCTGTCACCCTATACCTACATGAGAATAACAGCGCCCTCTTGACAATGATCATATATTACTGCATATGCCATCGGAAAGCTTCCATTGCAAAATTTCCACTCGGAGGAATTTCGGAAACTACTGAATCTTCTCACATTTTTGTAAAGGAATCGAAATTCTCCATTTACGAAATGAAAGTTTCCTTTCTTTCCTGTTAAATTTTCCTGGAATTTCTGAGAACTATTCCAACTTTTTGATAACACTCCGCAACTTGCACATCTGTAATTGAAAGAAAGGTTGGCCATGTTTCCATATTTGGCCCTCACGGCCTAAAACATAAAAAAGTGTGAAAACCCATTATTCAATTCCGACACGCAGACACGACGATTAACATCACGATGCGACACGACACGACCTCACCGGAACCGGCCACTTATTTTAATTGTCGGTGAAAAGGGACATTTATCGCGTATTTTACCTGTTGCTGTAGTTTTTTTTCTTTACGTAAATATTTATAAAACAAGTCTACCTTCAAGAATGACTCATGATTCCAACGTAATGCAAATATTCCTTTTTCGTGTGCCCTTCCTGGGATTCTTCAACTGACGTTCAAGTTAACCTTACGGTTGTTTTATTTCTGGCACTTTCTTAGCTTTATATACTATACTTTTCATAAACATGCAAGGAAATATCGTCAACTTTTGGATAAATTGTGTTTTTCCCGTTTTGCAAAGTAGCAGATCTATTAATTACTGGATCCAAATAAGGTGTGATATATGTGCCTCTACCCTAACAAATGCCGTTATTTCCAAAAAAAAGTACCAAATCCAAATAAGTACTAACTTTTATTCCGAGTTATCAGACTAGGTACTCTGTGAGCTTATAGACCACTCCACACTCCACCATTTCCATGGATTGACAATGTTTATCACTCCTGCTCAAAAACAAGCAACAACGGTTGCACTCCGGGAGTGCCGATAGAAGTGAAAACTCACTTCACTATGTTACCGACGCCCGGTAACACGATACATACGTTTAGCGGAGGTATTCTATTTATTTATTATATATTATTATCATTCTCAAATAAGATCACACTTTTTCATTAACATGTTTATTTACATACTGCCATGACAACGTCAAATTATTTGAACATAGGTAAAGAGTCTTGAAAAGGAGTCCGCAACATAAATGTAACACAAATAACATTGAGTTTTTCTTTATTGATTTAAATGCCATTTAAATTATGACTGGCCACCTTACGGGGCTTACTGTCACGTGATCGCCTTACGCCCCTTACGGTCACGTGATCGCCTTACGCTGAATAAAAAAAATAAACTATTGAAATTAACCTGTATCCTGTGGGCTATAATCGCGAAAATCGAAGTTCGCGATTTGCACGCATTTTTCTCTGTCACACTAATTAATTACGTCTTAATAAGAGTAAAAGAGGAAGATCCCCTTAATTTGCGAATTTCGGTTTGCGCGATAGGCCCCCGGAGGTGGGGTAGAGCAACGGGGAAACAACTTAATTCACTGAATTTACCTGTAATATAGGAACTCTACATTTAAATACTTACAGTAACTGTAATCTAAAAAAATACAGCAAGTCTGGTAACTTTAACCATTATCTCACCTGTTATATCTGCATTATTCCAGTAAAACCGGTCCTCGCTAACCACTACAGCAAGCACACAGTTTGTTATTTTATTTTACAGCAAATATAAGTTGTATAAATATTTGTTTTTAAAGGATAAGTAGGTACCTACTCATTGGTTAGTTTAGGTCGCTCAAGATACTATGAAGTACATGTAGTTTCATTTAACATGCTCGTGTTAAGTGTTAACTAGCACCTAGCATAGACTATACTTATTAGTCAACATTAATTGTACCTGATAGAACAAGGCCAGGCGTGGCTCACTCCGCGATTTCGTCGCTTTGCTACAGGTAGCTAAAAGTACATCCGTTCCACACCAATTTTGGTGGCTTGCCAAAAGCCGCGCGTGGCGCTGTCGCCACCTAGCGGCCATATCTGTGCTGATCGTAACAGACGCGTTTTGTTAGAGAGTGAGTCTTCTGTACCTCGTAGGTACTATTATTTATTCTGTGACAAGGCGCCAAAAGCTTCTACCATACTTATTATTACACACACTAATTAGAGACAATAATTATTATTAACCTATTAGAAAATTACTGAACTTTTGAAACATCTTACCCGCTGCTATTGATTCTGCCACTTGCGTTGAATATAGCTAGGATAGGTGCGTATAGTATACGTAGTACCTACATAATAGGTATAAAACTATTCCCATCGGAGTGCCTAAAGACAATGGGTTCGATTCTTAGAGTTAAATACTTATGATTTTTTAAACGAAGAATAGGCACGTGTATCCAATTATTATTCTGCAAGGCTATGGTAATATTGTAAGACGGTACAAGTATACTTTGTTAAATCAATCAGTATCGTTTCCGAGATTCATAAAAGCGAATACGTATAGGTACGTATGTACGTACGTATATACTACTCGATCTCGAAGGTCAACTTTTAGTTCAACAACCAAGCATGACAAACCTACTTCCTCGTTCCTAACCTAACCCATCACCCGTCATCAACACAGGTTATTTCCCGGTTTCCTCACCAGTACCTATACCTCCATGGGTACTCCCCTACCTACTATAGGTCTACTACGTTATCTCAGGCTATTAAATAGTATAGGTACCTAAAGGATTTGAGGGGTGTATCTTCTACGAGATTCAAGACTAAAACTAGGTAGTTTATAATTATACCATGCTATAATATAAATCTGCTCCATGCAGCCAAGCCTTCAACCAGTCCGTAGCTTGCCATAATAAGTTCTTACCTACTGCCTCAGTTAAACGGTAGACCTATAGTAGTTATGCTTACATACTAAGCGCATCCAGGCGCGATGGTTATGCCACAAAAACAATAGTTAATGTATGCGAATCGTAACGGAAGAGCCGTCGATTCGACACAGAACATTGCTGTTTTATCAATTAATACGACGTATTCGTACCATTGTAAAGAAACCGATTAAAGTTAAGGTGTATAAAGGTAGTGCAAGTTTGAGGAAGGCCACTTGGTTATTCAGAAATGAAGTTAATATTGGGTAAGTAAAAATTTAAGTCAGTGTTTGAAGTCTTGCTTGCAATTGAGTGCGCTTTTAAATCTTGTATAAAAATTATGAAATGTTTCATTCCGAACAAGCTCGTGAGGTTCCTAAATAAATTATCAATGTAATATGGAACCGATAGCCAAATTGTGCGTAGTGAAAATGTACACATCTGATCAGCCAAATCAGGCTATTTTCCGCATTTTCGGGGTTGGCTCCATCCCCATAGTCAAAGTTGCACAATGGGCATTTTTAGAGCCAAAGCACCCCCCTCTTTTGTTTTGTCTAGATACAATCTAATTCTATCCATCCTTAAGAGAAAAAAAATGTTTCCAATTTTCGGGTCCATTTAGATTCGTTTTCAATGCAACCTTTTGTATTACAGACTTATCATTTGAAAACTAAAAAATTTGGCAAAGGTCGTAAGGAGTTATAAGAAGTTAACCAAGTATTTTCTGAACATCTTCCCTTTACACTCACATGCAATGTTTTGTTTGGTTCCACAGTGTTCTCGCTTCTCACGGTGTTGGTATCAGCATTCGAAGACATCCCTCCCCCCTCCACCCCCTCCTGCCCCTGCGCCAGGATCTACATGCCCCTCTGCGCCTCCAACGGAGTGACGTACAACAATAAGTGCGAGTTTGAGTGCGCGCAGCGGAATTTGGCAAATACGGGGGTGCAAATTGGAGTGATAAGGCATGGACGATGCGAAGAGCCGAGTGGTTATTATGATGCTTAGTCCCTGTTTAAATAGGTAGGTGGTCTTTAGTAACAATTAACGCATCAGGTGAGGTTTTGGTGTGACAGCACGGACGATTTGTAATCATTTTAACCGTCATCTGAAACCTTTTATGGAAAATACTTGCCTAGAATCGAGGCTAGAAATACAATTAACTGGACCGCGTGTAAAATAAGCTTGAAAGTTAACTCCGACGTTTCTCAGACGTCGATAATGTCTTCATGGTCCTGGAGAAAAACTGGCAAAAATTGAACACGATGATGTTCTTTTAGAGCTGCTCTAACATTAGTAGAAGTTGACTTTCACTGTAAGTATCTAGGTGCATTAGTCAGCCCCATGGACCCCATGGTCCCATCTGGCTTTACTTGCCTTAGGCCTCGGACTGGACACAAGCGCCACCGGTCGCATTCGTCAAGTTCGCGACCTTATGGTGTGTCCTGTGTCTAGATTTGCCGAAAGTACATGTCTGCGATAAGCCCGCTAACTGCTCGCGAGTATACATATGTAGGTATTAATGTTATAGTATAGGTCCTTTTTTTATTTATTTATTTTTTATTTTTTTAAGAGGGGAAATGCTTTACGCATACCACCCGGCGCGGGGACGGGCCGGGATGGTTATGTGGGACTCCCTGTTGTGGGCTAATGAGACCCCAGGTTTACCCACTAAAACCCCTCTGTTGCCGCCTCGCTGCTATAAGGCGAGGTCCCAGGAACGCCGAAGTACTCTTCCGCAACAATATATATAGTATAGGTCCTAGTGCAGCATGGGTGCTATTACACCTAACCCTTAATTAGGCAAAAATTACGGAAGGTCGTGAGTTCAAACCTCCTCGGCGCTCAATAGTATCACTGCTTCTGGTTAAGAAAAAAATACAAAAATAGGGTCAAAGATTTTGTCCAGTAGGTATTTTGGACAGTGCCAAATTAAGGGAAACCTAATCTTTTTACCAACTCATTCATTTTCCAGTACTCCTCTGCCTGTCATTAAAGACGTGCCTTGGCCAATCGGGCGAATGGACGGGATTCGCCGAGAACGAATGCTTATGCACCACGCAGTACGACCCCGTCTGCGGCTCGAACATGCGCCGATACTACAACATATGCACGTACGAGTGCGGGCTCGAGTACATAAGGCGGCACGGGCTGCCGATGATCGAGAAGATTGATTGCAAATGGCTGCCGCCACCCTCTTCCATACATTAGTTGGGTCATCCATCAAGTTTCTCTTTAAGTTTGACGCAATAAGGACTGTTCATCAAAGTCGTGTGTCCTATCGTTGTTTAATTCAATTGCCATTTTGAATAGATATTATAAAGGTCTTTTATTTTACTTTTCCATTGCCCTATTTTATCCACTATAGTATTTTCAAACAACATGGGTATGGTAATACAAGTTTGCATGATATTGACCTTGAAACGTCAAGGTTATAGGTTTTAACCGTATCGAGATGACATGTGTCACCGTACCCATGTTGTTTGAAAGATACTACAATATTAGCATTTGTGAATTGAATACCTGGTTATTTGACATTTACATCTAGGCAAATAAACTTGTTGTATGTAGAGTATATATTTTAGGGAGAGAAAATTATTGTTTGTAATCTAAAAGTATAATTTAAAGTGAAAACATAGAAAACATGATTTGTATAAAAATAAATAATATTTCAATTTTGTCCATGCCATTATGGAATATTAAATTAATACATTTCATCATACCTACACTATTTGCTGCAGCAATTATGTTAAAGTACTTAGGTATATAATCCATATCCATAACCACAGATCACTTGTATGGTTAGTGGTAAAGTTTATTACTTAGTTTAAGTTAGTATAATAGCAACTATTCACAACATGTGAGTAAATCTTTTCATTTGTGTTTTTTATAGTGATGGGAAATTGCAGAGAATATTTCCGATCGAGAGAATATTCTCGGAAAGATTACGGTAATATTACCAAAAATGGCAATTTACTTAATAACTTTGTTTTTATATATGGGAATCGAATTTTTCGTAATAACGAAAGATGTACATATTCCAAAGTACTTTATCCTCGCGCCAAGAGCCATTACTTTAAACATGATTAAAACGTAAATTTCCATAAGTTACCGTAAATTACCGTAAGTTCTCTTAAATGGCATAGAAATTTCCTAGGGAATTTATGTTAAGTGTCTGAAACCTTTACAGTTACTGATGAAAATAAAAGATTTACGCATTATTATTACCCACATTACATGTTATTACACTGCACCACATTATGCATTATGCATTTTCGGCCAGGCGGCGTGTATTCCCGATTGAGTTTATTCAATGCTATTACCCAAAGAGGATGTTCGAGCATTGAGAGCGGCGAACCAGACACATATATCGCACGTGCAATAGCAGTGTCTATTTCTTCTTTTTCTGCGTGTTCATTTTCAATATGTAAGGCCACTGACTCAGGCTCTGCTTCAATTCGGTTTGCTGGTTTAAACAATGTTTTTACGTTGTCTGGGGCTTTTTTGCATGTTAATATGTGATTTTTCATCCTTGTAGCATTCACTGAACGGTATTTTAAATCACAAAATTTGCACTCGTGGACATCTTTTCCTAGTTCTTCTTTTTTTCGGAAATATTGATGAATAACTGACTTTGGTTTCATGGTGAACCATTCGGTTACAAACTGACTCAAATCACAATATCGCGATTACTAATTTACTATTTGCTAAGATGTTTTTGCCACGGTGGTTAAAAAAGAACTGAAGTAACATTAAGTTTAACCCTTTTGTTTTATCCTTATCTATCCCTAGCGTGGGATTTTTGACTAGGTACCTGCGCATACCTGACGCCCGAGCGCTTGACCCGTGCCATGCATGACTCAAAATATTTAGGTACATAATACTATTATTACTTTTATGAAACTAGACTAGAACAAACACCTTTTTAATTCTCTTATAATTCTATATTATGTAGTAAATACCCAGTTTTATTTTAATTTGCATGGTGAATTGGTCGGTAATTTACGAGAATTTATGGTAATTTATTCGGAATCTTTTATTTAGTTCAGTAATGATATTTTCTTGGTGTGTTATAACTTTAGAAGTCATTTATATAATAATATGTACTTTGACCATCAAAAAACATAAATTTCCATATCTTTCCCATCACGAGAATATTACGGAAATATTCTCGGTAAATTACGTTACCGAAAGTTTCCCATAACGGAAACTTTCCGGTCGCCCATCACTAGTTTTTTAATACCCTACCTACCCTACTCTACCTTCAACCTCAATACATGTATTTTTAAACATACTAATAGTCCACATTATAATCTACATCATGATTAGTAACACAAAACATGAGTGTTGTATTTTATAGTAAACAAAGTTTTTGTTGCTGGCCATTCATTAGTCTTTAACACATTCAGTGCCGAAAACCCGACTAGGCCAGACAACCCAATAGGTGGGATCGTGGTACTACAGCTTTATATGACGAAATTTTTGTGGCCGCATGGATGTCTTGTTTGTGAATGTGTTAACTATCTATAATATTCTTTACTTAGTATCCAAAAAAATAAATTAAATACTATTTTGACCTGAAAACACTGTACTATATTCCAGATGGTTCTGAATCTGACATGTCTTCCTAATGACACTAATTTCCTATTTTTTTTTTGGTAAATTTTGTCTCTAGGGCAGTAAATTATAATTTAGAATTCATTAGCTCCTCCAGCTGAAACTTCTTCCTAGAAAAGCCACCTTTAAACTCATCTTCAGGCAATAAACAGTTAAGAAACATGTGTGTTATGGCTCCGGTGATGCCCCATATCTTGTGCCGCCCGTACAGGAACATAGGCAGCTGCATGTCCTTCCACATCCAATGAGCATGGTTGTTCGTATCGCAAAACGCCTGCATAGACACTAAAAAAATCTCTTCTACTTCATCTGGGTTTTCATGCAATTTATTTATATCGAAATTCCTTATCTCACCTACTATTGGATTAATAGCTAAGTTCTTATTCCGACCTTGAACTCGAGGCATTGAGCCCCAAATGTCCACACTGTCGCGAGGAACACCGATCTCTTCCTCAGTCTCTCTTAAAGCTGTATCAATATTAGTCTCGTTCGGGTCCGCCTTGCCTCCCGGGAAGGACACTTGCCCGCTGTGATTTTTTAAGTTTGAGGATCGAAGCGTGTACAGTAGGCATACCTGGCCCTCGTGCACGCATAAGGGCACCAGCACCGACGCACTTTCACTGGCTTTTTCGTCATTAACGACTAGCGAAGGCAGTTCTTTTAACTTCGATACACAACGTTGGCGAGTCGCGGCTGATAATAAGCTTTGAGGTGATAAAGACATGATTAGCGACTTAAGCATTACTTGTGCAACACATAATATTGTTATTATGAAGTCATATTTGGCAGTCCAAAGTCTAAAAAAATACAATATTGAGCAGTTTCTAATACTATCAGGAAAATGGATTGCAATGCAAACAACTGTCAATGTCACTAATGTCAAAATATTCGCTCAAAGCGATTTAAGTTTTCCAATCTGACGCTGGAAACAATATTTTTTTGCAAAAAAAAAAACGCAGTTTGGAGTGAGTAGTCAGCTGATATCTGTCAAACAGACGTTTGTTTATTATCTGTTATCACTTCAGACTTCAAGTTCATTGATATCATAATCCATTCCGATTTCAGTGTACAAAATTATAGTGCCCTTCAAACCCTAACTTAATAAGTGGACAAAAGTGAATCAATACTTCATAACTTACAAACCATGTCTGGTAAGGCGGCTTTTGCTATACAGACTTTATTTTCGACAGCATCTCGCGACAGATGTATGGCGAATATGATGAAATTTCCTGTTCCTCGAAGACGGGGCAAAGAGCCTACTGCGTCAGCGGCCGTTCTCATTCCTGTCTGCGACGTTGAGAACACTCCGTCATTGTTGTTTACTTTGCGGGCGGACAACCTAAGGAGCCATAGCGGACAAATTTCGTTTCCTGGTGGAAAAAAGGATAATAACGAGACGCCGATACAAACCGCGCTTCGTGAGACTGAAGAAGAAATAGGCTTGTCACGGACAAAGATAGAACTGTGGGGACAGGGACCCCCCGTGCCGGGGCGCAATAACAAAATCATGATAACCCCTGTGGTCGGGACCATAAAGCACTTAGAAGAAAAAGATCTGGACATCAACAAGGATGAGGTTGCCGAGATCTTTACATTATCAGTAGAATCCTTGTGTGATAAAAACAATCAATTCTACACTCAGTTCAGTAATGGCTTCATATTGCCGGTGTTTAGGGTGGATCAATACAGAATATGGGGAGTGACTGCCTTCCTCACCCATATGTTCCTTAGCTCTTTATTTACTGAAGACGTATATAAAAATGAGTGGATGAAACAGAAAGTTGTGTTAAAGCAAATCTAAGTTTTCTAGGAGAAAGATTAAATTAATCAAATACTTGCATATATTGAAATATTTATTAAAGTATGAAAGCTACTACATAAGTATCACATGGCATTGCAATAATTATTTGTATAAATTACAATTTTATTATAAAACTGAGCAAGGCACAAGAAGCATTGAAGATTATCACAATAAATTGGAATTGATAAAAATTATGTCAAGCATTTACAAAAGAAATAAGGGAACAGAAAAGGTTATAAAATAAAATGAAACGCAAATGAAAAAAATAATATTTATCCAGATTTATTCCTTAACACTTAAATTATAATCTAGAATTAATATTTTATACATTGTCCAGACATGGTGATGGTCTCTCGCCCTAGTGTGAGTGTGTACTATGTTTTTATGTATTTTATTATCAACATATACTTTTTCTACAGACCGTTTTTATTAAAACTATTATAACAATTTGATTTGAAGAATATTTTGTTGTAAATTGAATGTCTTATTAAATTATACAGTTGTTATCATATTGACCATATTATTTCAAATTATGAGAATAAAATTGCAAATTAAAACAACTACCTTCCCAAAGGTAACATTGATTGCAGGCAAGAGTATTCACATATTTTTTTATACATAATAAATTAAAATTTGTAAAGAGTAACCAGGCAAAATAAACAGGCAGAGGTATTGAAACGAAATGTCTAACCTAACACTACACTACTAGTCCAAAAAAGAACCGACAAAATACTGTAAACCAATCTTATATAAATAATGAATATAATACAAAAAATATGTAAGAATGCTTATTCGTTGTGTTTGAACACTGTATGAACGCTATAAACTAGATAGTTGGGTATAAATGTGGGAGGAAATCCCGTACCAGCCAATGACTCGCTCCCACACTTATATTATCCGAAAAACATCGATTTTAATGGATCGGCACCTCTGCCGATTAATTTACCAATCATGTTTGATACAAAATACTGGGCGTTCCCAACAAGTTAAACCAAGTACTAATGGCCACAATTGCTTAACATCGAACCGATCAACTAGAGAAGCTGGCTCCTCATAAGCCGCGTAACAACCCAAACGGCAACACATGTCCAAAACTAAGTTTTGATTGCACCATCATCATAAAAATTCACATACTCAATTATTACCAACATAGCAACACTAAAAATTAAAAATGCTCTAATTCCAAATTTGTATAAAAATATATTAAGTTTCTGTCGGTGGAGCTCGAGGCTCCTTGTACACGCGTACATACGGGGGAGGCTACGTACCGTGCTGGCAGTCTACGTTACACAAGTACGGTATGACGAGCATGTATCGTCTCTCAGATAAATATAAAATTGTAACCTTTATTTGGTATTTAAAGTCTATTTTTTTATTCCGTAGACTGAAATGACAGTTAATTGTATGAACATGAAATGTCATTTCATACTATTAACTGTCATTTCAGTCTACCGAATAAAAAAATAGACTTTAAGTACATTTAAAAAACAAAATTCTCGAGAGACGGATTTACTAACCGGGTCACTCACGTTTTTAAAGTCGAGCCATTTTCGAGTTAAACCCGTGAGTGACCCATCATCACAATCCTTGCCTTATCCCATCATTCCCATCCCATTTACTTGGGGGTTGCCACTCTTCATCCTTGCCTTATTCCTTAAAACGTGAGTGACCCGCTTGAATAATTGAATATATTTATTACGTAAAGACATGTTTTTGAGATGTAGAGTACCTAGCTAATACCTACGTGGCAACTGTTGACAGATGAAAAGGAGACATGTTTTTTTACATTTGTGTTGTTGTTGTAATGTTGATGTCATACCGTACACGTGAACTGTTGGCTGGGTGTGTGCTACCGGCCAGCGTTCCTTACTATTTACTAATAACGGTGGAGTGGTGGGACTTGTGGCGCGCTACTACTCGTGGTGGGAAGAGTTCACGTCCACGGGGATGGACGTCGTGAATGTGGGCGTCTCGAGTTCTTCGTGTTTCTTCATTTTCAGCGCCTGGAGGGAAATTCTATTTGTATATAGCTCATATTTCTTATGTGTTAATCAGGGTCATAGAGAAAAAAATACATAGAGTGCTCACTCCATACATCAGTTTTAGTACCAAAAAGACTATTAGCATCGAGTAGCGGAACTATCAGTACTGCTACTTGACAATAGATGTAGCCACCGACCGGAAAGTCTTATGCTGTTGAGATAAGACTTTCCGGTCGGTGCTACATCTATTGTCAAGTAGCAGTACTGATAGTTCCGCTACTCGATGCTAGATGTAGACACTGAAATTAATAGTCTCAACTGATGTATGGAGTGAGCACTCTATGTATTTTTTTCTCTATGTCAGGGTGTAGGTTACTATACTAATACGGGTACTATTCTTACAATCAATGGAAACTAGCAGATACTTGGGCTTAACTATCCAGATAAAGTGATCGAGAAAAGGATGGTAAGGCCGCCTCTTTGTTTTGCTCGACTCGGCAGATTGAATTGAAATAAAATAACTGTTTCTGTCTCTCATGCTATCAGCGGCGGCGTTGTATCAGTAACAACCTCTGATAATTTGCTTTTAAATAAAATATGATATGTGAAACAAAAATATCTATATCTAATATTTAATTTCAATAAACACGGCTTACACATAGATTAATATTTATAAAAATATTACTTTGTCGATAACAAGAAATATCTTCACGATAAATAGATAATCGGATATATACAATAGGTATATGGCATATCATATAATCTACTATAGATTTTATCTCTTGTGGAAATATTTACTAGTATGTTCCAAATTATAATTAAATTACCAAATGTTATTTATGTTATCAGACATAACCGTAAAGTAAATAAACCACATAAACCCAAATAATTAGAATGTTAATATATTAATAGTTTGTGTAATCCTAATCAAATGATTTGATGATATGATTAAATCCAATAAGGCAATTAATAATGAGCAAACAACTCTGATGGAAAGCAAAAGGCAATACAGTCACTACAGATATTGAGATGATTTTTATTATGTATTTATTTTAATTGGCCACTGAAAATGTGTTTAATTCGTAAGTGAGTAATTTACCTAACACTGTAAAAACTTGTTCAATAAGAGATCATGTTTTTTGTAAAGCCTTTATATTTTTTTATATAAATTTAGAATAATAATCACTCGAGTCATAGACCCTAAAATCCACGCAAAAATAAGGGGAGGATTATTTCTAGACACAATATTCTGAATATATTCCGTAACCATAGATTCCGATTTTTAATTTCGGGCAGTGCGGGGAGCGCCTAAAGGCCATAACAGACATCTAAATTCAGTCAGATTGTACATGGTCATTGGTCAAGGAAATCTGCCAGAAACGATATTCTGGTTAATTAATGTCAGAATTCAGATGTGTCTACGATAGAAGGCCCTAAGGGGCCTCCGGTTGCAACATTTTATTTTCATGTATCTGTAAAGGCCGTCTAAGCTAACTCTGCACCGACATTCATTGAACAAAGTGTTGAAATGTCATAATAAACGTCACATCTTCAAAGAAATTTGACATTTATATTCACACTTTCACACTCTGTTTTTGCAAAGGCCGTGTAGAGAGCATGGTCTAACTGGATTTTTTTTAATGTGAGGTGTGTGAGATGGCAATGGCTGACAACACACAAGCTCACCACGTGGGGGTCGCCCCGCGGCCGACTGCGCGGCAGCGTGGGAGACAGCAGACCTTTAGTTGCTTGCTGCGACAACACGGATATTGTAAGCGGAGGAACCCTTCTTTTGTAGAATCCCGTGGATAATGTTTCATTTCGCATGATTATCATATAACAAAAAAGATGCTAACGTAGCATGTAATAAAAAAAAATGAATCCTGCGAAATGAAACATTCTTCTAAGAAATGGGAGAACACCAAGCGGAGAGTTCAAAATGACCTGATGACATACTATTGACCTGACATAATATTGATGTATTCGGACAAAAAAAATCAGATGATTGGTACACCCTCTGTGACCTCTGTCACCCAGCGAATAAGGCGTATTTCCACTGGGATAAATAAAACCCAATACATAAATAAATATATAAGCGAAGAATAGTAAATAAAAAACCTGTAGGCTACTTTGTAGAAAAAACTCTTGTGAGACTCGAACAAATTGAAATATCTGACGAGTCACTCACGGAATTAAGTCATAATAATGAACCTAAATGACGTGAGTGACCCGTGAGTCTTTAGGCTACTTTTATGGCAGAAATTCCCATTTTCTAAAGCACAGATTAGTATGATTGAAAATCGACAGGATTTGATTATCCAACATAATCTATCTGCCTTAGTAAATTTACTATTACCACCATTCTATATTGAGTAAGACCCATAACGCACACATAATATGACCAGGAGGGGTATTGAGGGCGCGATTATCGATTTGATAACTACAGGATAAAGCTTCCCATCTCTTTCAATAGCGTATTAGAAAGTGACGCATGATCTACGTTGTTATCGTGTCGTATACGCAGTGACCGTCGACCGTATGTCAGGGTGTATTCCCATTTGTCCCCGCCGGGCACAGATGGGAAGGAGAGTTCAACATAGAAACTGTCTAGATCGAAATTATGTAACAAAGCATTACGGCCCAAAGAATCTGGAACTTCCTGGACTCAACGGGCATTAGTAGTGAACGTTAAAGCGGCGTCAATAGATCACTACTTGGTCGAAGTGGCATTCAAAGGCCCAAAACACCCCAATAATAAATTATGTATGTTAAAATAGATAGGACGAAACCGATGCGATCATATATGGGAAGGCATTCCCATCTGTCCCCAGCAGGAACAAAATAATAATACACGCATGTCAGCATACACCATGTTCGGGACTGCTTCTTGAAACTTTCAGATGTCGCTCATTATTAACCTCACAACAGGTGACCAAAGTGGTTCTGCTGCCAATATACTCAGGAAGTAAGGAGTGGTTCTGCTGCCAATATACTCAGGAAGTAAGGAGTGGTTCTGCTGCCAATATACTCAGGAAGTAAGGAGTGGTTCTGCTGCCAATATACTCAGGAAGTAAGGAGTGGTTCTGCTGCCAATATACTCAGGAAGTAAGGAGTGGTTCTGCTGCCAATATAGTCAGGAAGTAAGGTTACCTGCTGGAGCTTGTAGTGGTTGATGATGTCCTGGTCGGCGGGGCAGCTCTGCGTGAACGCGTCCAGCTGGTACATGTGGTACATGTAGCGCCACAGCGATACCAGGCTCGTCTGTAATAGGTAGTTAGTTGTTCATGAAATTCTGTTGTGAACGTGAAATGTTCAAAAAATTTTTGGAGCTAAGAATTCTGTAACTGACTTTCTAAAGGGACATCTTGTTTGAAATAAAACAGGATATCTCTTTAGAAAATCGCGTTCTTTGCAATTGGTTTGTTAAAAAAACGACATGCAAACTTCTATCTTATAAAAAAAATATATAAGGATTTTAAGGGCATTAGCATACATTTCAAGTAGACATAAGGATTCCAGAGTCCAGACCTTTGATCTATAGTCGTACATTACCTACGTTAAATACCCGTATATACCTAAAATTTTGGTAAAACCTAGCAACCCTAAGCAGAAATAAAGGTTGTTTTAAGCTGGTTGGTGAAACATGTGAGATTCACTGACCGGGATCTCGAAGTCCACGAAGTACTTGCCGGCGACGCGGATGTGCTGCAGGCGCGGCATCAGCTCGCAGTCGAAACAGCACATCGTGTCGCCCGTCAGGAACCTGCAAAAAACGTTGTTAACGTAAAACTAACCGACGATCATAAAAAAACGAAATACTTGATTGCTAACCCATTGTGAAACCTTTTCACATTAACTACGTCATTTTCACTATTGCATTGATTTAAAAAGTAAAATTATTATGACATAACCGTTCTAAGGCGGGTCACAAATGAATTTGTTTGATTGTACTATTCGACGAGCGAAGACTGATATGGTATGGTAATATGTTATATGATTTCCATCTGCGTTAAAATATGTATTCTTATTGATTCCTGGCAATGACAGAAGGGAATTATTCCTTCCCGGTCGTCACGGATCATAAACTAGCATTAAAGTTTACACAATTTCTCGCATACCAAACATAAATAGACACTTAGACAGCAACAGCTCGGTTGCAAAGGTGCAAGGAAACATACAGTAATAAAATGGCATGTAAAAGAAAAGTTGTTCTGCAGCGGAATATGAAATTTAAATCACCATTTTAAAACAAGTCATATTAAATAACAGAGTCACTCAAGTTTAATGCTAAATGCATCTCGACATGGTTCAATAAAACATGTACTTCGCTTCATAATATTAACTTTAGTAATAGGAACTATGTATATTCACCGGGTCACACACGTTTCAAATCAAACGTATTTCGCTAAACCGTGAGTGACTCGATCATTTTTATTTCCCGAACGCACATCAAATTTACCCCGGCATTTATCAACAAAAACGTGAGTGACCCGCATTGATACATTTAAAAGAAATCACTTTCGGTACCTATTCAATTTATAAACAATAATAAGAGGGAATATGCGACTTGCCTCGTGCCCCGGCGTTCCAACAGCGCGTCGATGCGCGCGAGGTGCGCGCGCAGCGACGCCGACTTCTGTTCGTCTTTGCGCACCAGCACCAGCTTCAGCTTCGAATACAGGTTCTCGATAAGTGAGGCCACTTCTTTGTCCTGGAATCACAACATTTGCGAAATCAGTCTTAGTTCCTCTATGGGACAATGTCGACGCCATTAAAAGAGAATTGGCTGGGAGATTTATAATGACAATTTTACAATCCGAGAGCAGGTCAAAGAGAGAAAAGAAAAGGGTGTGTGGCCTCGTAGTTACCAGTACGAATAGGTTGTGACCGCCGGGCATGGACTTCATGCCACATCATGTAGCCTCTATCTTCTCGTTATCGAGGATGGCGAGGCCGATGTTTGAGGATGGGGGTGTGGCCTCGTAGTTACCTGTACGAATAGGTTGTGACCGCCGGGCACGGACTTCATGATGTGGCGCTCGATCTTCTCGTTCTCGAGGATGGCGAGGCCGTTGTCGATGAGAATGGGCGGGTGTGTGGCCTCGAAGTTCGTGCGGAAGTCGGGCGGCGGCTTCTGCATGTCCACTGTCGTCACCTGGAACACCGGGATTCCGAGATTAATGTAAGGGCAATCTTAGGACGCCATGACCTCAGACATTTGACGCATCCTTTTACCTTATGCCTTAAACATTGTTTTTTCTTCTTCAGAAAGCTTAGCCTTTAGAAGAGTTCTGCCTTGCCCATTGACTGGCAACACAGAAGCTACGAAATATTGATAGATGAAAGCAGAGTTGTTAGAAAAAAAATGTACAGTATTTTTATGTTTCTTTAGCTTTTCTTCAGTCATAATTCGTCCACAGATATACGTGGTGCGATGATCATGGCCTTAACGGCACCTTGGCTCGTAACAAGTCTGGCGTATACTAAATATATGTTTATACCTTTAAGCTGATGGTCTTAAGCTCTGCGAGTAGGTACAGGTCCATGAAGTACTCCTGGCAGAACAGACACGCGCCCTTCCGCCGCCCGTCTATTGTCGATGCCTACAAATAACAAGAACAGTGTTAAGATTTACAATAATGGTTAACAGCTAGTTATATGCCTATGGTTCTGCTTAAAAATAGTTATTGAATTGAGGAAACCATTGATACAATGCTCCAAGCGATTCCGCTCTAAAGTCTCCGTCAGTTGAAATTGTGAACAATGTAAACAAACCTTGCATTTAAAACGCCTTTGATTTCCATTTTCCCTTATCAAATAACTGCTAAATCCGTGTGGTAATCAATCAATACTTACCGACAACTGTGTCCTGTACGGATATGATGGTCGTTCTTGTCTACGTGACAGCGTGATAAAACGGTGTCCGTCACTTTCTTTCCCACGGTGTTAAACAGTGACAGTTATTTTATCACGTGGATAAAGATGGATAAAGCTATCCATAATAGGCTGGCTGAACAATAAAACAATGAACAAGTTATAGAATATGGATATTTCATTGAATGGTTTGTTTACATTGTTAGCAATTTCAATTGACGGCAACTTTACGGCGAATTTGATCGGAGCGTTTATAGAGGTCCATAGTCAACTAGAAACCCTTATTTTTCTTAACCGTGAAGTTAGAGTCGCGAAGTTTTTGGGGCACGGTAATCGACTAAGCACCTCAGGGAACCGTGTCGCAAAATACGACGGCACTCCAGTTTATTTGAGATCTGAAGTACTTGGTAATATTTACTCGTAGCACTCATAAATTTAAATTTTTAATCAAAAGTCCACTTTGTACATAAATTACAAATTCGCTAAGCTCTAAAAGAGGTCGAGCGCGTAACAAATTCCGCAAATTATAAAATTCGTTTGCAAAACTCATTAGCAATGTTAATTAAAAGTTAGCAAAACTGTACATCATTTTAAGAATAAGAATCGCAGAATCCGTTTAACGCTCTGTCACACGGAATTTACGGCATAACTGGTTTATTATTTTCCTCATTGTGTTCTATGGTGTGGAAAATTGTGTTTAGAAGAATGGTTTGGCGTAAACGTAACGTCTACGGTTGCTTTCTACCTGCGTGTTGGTCGCAGTCGGCACGAATCGTCATACATATACCCATCAAAATCCAGAACCAACATGGTCGCGTGCGTTACGATTTTAGAGATTTTCGTCAAAGGTTAAACGTTTTGTAAGTGGAATAAGTTCCTAAGTTTTTCGAAGGACATATAGTATTTAAGAAAGCTACTTTATTTTTTAGATTTTTAAGAGGTTAGCCAAAACAGGTTATTATTAACATCAGCCAACATACGGTGGACAACAAACGGCTGCGTCGTAGATGCATAAACGTTTTGCGTCTTTCTAACTCAAGTCTCCATTATGCGTTAGACGTTATGCTGCCTATAGGAACATCAAAATCTGTCACATTATGGTCTGATTTCCTTGAGATATACAATAAATTAAGGCATAAGAAAATGTTGAAGTTGAAGTACACAAATCAGCTTTCTTATTTATTGTAGTCTAAATTTACCGGTTAGGTAGCCACTTGTGGATGTAATTTAGATGATAACGGTTAATAGGATGGCGGTTAGCGACAATTCTAAGAAAGAAAGGAAAAATCCACACCTACTGTTATTGTTATTAGAGCAAGCTATTAACGAGGTAATAATTTAAATTCTGGTAATAGCTCACCAAGGTTCGTTCGTAAATAACAAAATATAAATTAACATAGGAGCTTCCTTGTTACGCAAGACAGACGATCCAAAGCTACAAGAAGTGTAACTTAGCCGTCTCGTCTGGTGACTCAGTCCCACAGGCGATCGAGCTCAACATAAAAGTAATTCCAGAAGACACACTATATCACAACGCCATCTGAATGACCGTCATGTCACCAGCAGCAGCATGCAGACAAGGTGAAAATATCCATGAATATTCATGAGCTATTGTAGTCGTCATCGTGTCGGATCGAGTGTACCTATTTGCTATTTGTACAACTCTTGTTAGCAAGGACGTGTGATTGTGTATGCTATCGTCATGTTTCAAAACATGGTCCTGCGTCTGATCTGAGTTAGAAGCTGCAATAACGTGTCTTGTTATTGCTTTATGATACTTGCAATTTATTTTATCTTCGTATGAATTGTCTTCATAATTTCATTCCGATTCATCAAAGACTGAATTACCAAGTCCATATTACACTCTAATAGGATGCTTACCTTCTTATGGACTTGCGAAGGCTATACGGGAGGGGTTGAATATTTTAAGGACCAATTATTGAATGTCACCTCAGATACTCTCAGTACCTGCCTAACTTTAGAATTACGGTATTTTTTAACCTTTATCTATGAGCTCTTGCCAAATCTAAGTTTGAAAGCTTACAACAAATACTAAGTCTAAATCTATTCAAGCTAACCTTCCACGTTTACCACACCAGTCATTGTTTGGCGTGCAGCCTAATGGCTTGCACCATCCGAAGTAAAATTTTAAATTTCGAACACTCCCAAACTATTGTTGCACTCGGCCCAAATGTTGCAACGCGCGCACATAAAGCTCTTTGTTAAACGGTCATGACTCATTGCACCAACGGGGTCACAGAGCTTTCCACGTCTATCTATTACGACTTTCTACAATACACGATAGTTAACAGCTGGAATGATGTATTGAGACAGTCGTGTTATTAAAATTATGATCGGTTTTACGCTCGAAAGACGGACGATTTTTGTAGAGTTACTGCGTGAACACGCTGGACGTTTAATGATTAATTGTAATTTTTTCTATCTGTTTGCAATCAGGCAAAACGATTTACAACTAGACACAAACAATTATATTGCTTTCAATACTGCTAATTGTAATTTGGCTCGTAATTTACTCCAGTTCAGTGACATTACCACATCAGCTCATCGTCAGTCTTCAATAAATACTTAATAAAATAAGATTGGACAGGAATATCATTGGCTACGACACCGTTAATAATAAAACAAAGACGATAACAGATATTTAAAGCTATTAAGCGTCTGTACCACCTCAGTCCACCGCCCAGCATAATCATGTAGTGCTAGCTACCTTCACGCTCCAGGCAAATAAAAATTTCCATTAGATAAGTAATGGTTTTCCGATCCACCGGCCGTTCCGGCCGGCACACACGCTGCAAGACGAATGACATGTCCGGTCGCCGTGACATCCTATTGATATACGGCTGTTATATTAATACTATTTGCATGTATGGGGGCCATGGGACCGTTACAATGTGATGAGGTAATAATTGTTTTGGATTTGAGGAAGAAGATTCATCATCTGGCAAAGTTTGTCGAGGATTCATGTAAAGTTGGTTAGGTTTTAGTTGGAGCGGCAGGCTCCATTCCTCCTGTTCCTGTTTTTTTTCCGCAAATCTGTAGATTGGTTGGTCTGGCCAATTCTAAAATTCAGGTTCTGTTCTACGTCACTAAGATTTATTCCTAAAACATCCTTGGCTTGCGTGATATTCCAGCCCGAATTGATGGAACTAGCATGTGATGTGAACTCAAGTGGTCGTTAGGGAGGGTCCAATTTAGAATAGGATCTCATAAGTTTGGAAGTAGAGCATAGGAACTTTCTGATTACTGAAAAAATACAGCTTTAGAACGTCGACATGACCATCTCATCGTCCTTATACCCGGGGGTATTACCTTTACCGTTTATGTTACCGCTCGCTTTTGGCTCAGGGTCTTCCCTATTTCTTTGGAAGCATTAGCATCCTTTAGTTCTATTTCATATTACAATGTATAATTTACTTGTATTTATAAGTATCATTCAAAGTGTCACCAGTGAGAACATCGGGTGGAATAGAAACCCAATGCAGTGGTGCGTGTCGCCAACACAGTCTTAGGTCGTGTAAGCTGACCCACTTCCGACTCACTGTTTGTTGGTCATTTCTGGTCTAGAACTCTTTGTATAGGTAAATTATCTGGAGATCAGATGGGTATTTTAAAAGAGATATGAGGTGTAGGTCAGGCAGGGTCTTATACTTTTTTGGGTTGCTAAAGAAGATTTAAATCTAAAAACAGTCCTCAAAATAAATTACCCGTTACACATCTCAATTAATTCTTCATAATCTCAACTCGCATTGACTTAATTTTTTCGTTAATTAAACAAAAATAGATTTTTTTTGAATATCTTTTTCTACATATACAAATGGTTGTAGAGAAACGAACTCCACATTTAACGAACCAATTACCATTAAAAGGCGCCGACGTCAATACGGACTGGAAGCGCAACAGACTCCTTTATTAACAACCTGCCTTAAAGCCATTTGCTTTGCTCAAAGAAGTTTGTTTACGTTTTCATTAATTCAAAACAGGTTTAAAACGTAAGGCAGTAGGCAGTACAGTATCTGTTGATGATATGATAAATAAAAGTGTTATTGTATTATAAATAAAAGTATAAGCGCTAGGCATCAATTAAGAGTAATATGAATAAAACATTAGACTGCTCATAAAGTTATGATATTAAACATACATAATAGCGACCTAGTCGAGCTTAAACAAGGCTGTTGTGTAATAGCCATAGTAGTCAATTTGTAATCATCTTTACTTTTATGGTCACGTCACACTTACTATTTTATTAAATGTTTAGGTACCCAAAACACTTGACAAAGTGACATTTTAATAGTTAACTATTGGCAATCTGCTGACTATATACATACTTCATTCAATACATAAAAATCAATAACATTCCAAGTCAGTAATCAAGACCAGCCAAAGTATAAAATCATCCGATACACTAGCACACAGGAAGTCTGTGTGTTATTTATCTCATATACATATAATGATATACTATTACGTGGCATATGCGTTTATCTCCCTTTATTATGATGCACCTTTATTAAATTTAATGCAATAATACTGTAGTAAAGTTCAGTAATAGTTCAGTAATGGCTTAAGTGTATAATATGCTGATTATGCATTAAGATGCATATTCAGCATATTATACACTTAAGCCATATTTTTCAAGAAGGAAGGTAACGCATGTTAAATTTCGACTTAAATCGTTAAACTATGATGTAAATTAATCATTATTAAAAAAATATATAATGTTAAATAAAACATATAAAAACTCAAAAATGCGCGATTGCCCAGAGACAAGAACTAGCTAGGTCGATTTTACGCCCTCGAAAACCCCCATATAGTAAATTGTTAAAGACCTTCAAACTTTTAACCCAATATCATAAAATCCATGGCTTAGAGCATTAGGTACTTATAGTAGTTTACGTATAATATTGCGGTGCGATTATCGACTTCAAGTTGCAGGCAAAAGCCACACGAACCACAAACCCACCGAGACCATTCAGATGTGTCTCGAAACAGCTGAGAAAAAACTACCGACCAGTAATAGTGCGCGCGCGCAACGGACCGCGTCCGCGTAATGAAGACAGGCTGAAAACAAATAAATTGCGATGCCAACTTGGGCATTTCGCTTCAGCACGATAAGTCAAGTGCATTACAGCGCCAACCAGGCGTGGCAAACAAACATCGGAGTCAAACACCTCCCGAACATACTGGCACTTTCGGTGTCGCGAAATCGAAAGTGCATCTCCTGTGCGCGATTTTTGCCAAGATGGCGTTTTGTGTCCGTCACGCGGTGCGCGTTGCAATTTGTCAATCGTTCCGCTGGAATTGGACGCGATTGAAATACGCCAATTAGCAGTAGTGAGCAATTAATCTTCATTTTAAATTGCGGGGAGGAATGGGGTTAAAAACTAACTAGAAACAGTAGAAACACGAAACAAGACTTCTGTAACAAAAAAACACTGCAGTGAAGGTTGAAAACCAACGCTGAAACCACGCCGCAAAGGCAAAGTTTCCAGCACATAGCTGAAACTGTCATGTAGTCACGTTTTATGCTTATAGGTAAACTATACGAGTATTATCAAGGTTAAGTTTAGGTAACGTATGTGTGTAAAGCCTAATGTCATTTGTTTTGTTTGTTCTTCTAGTTTTGTTGTCTGTTTGTTGCCAGAGCTTCGTAAGAAGCGCAGAGTTGTCAGAGAGTCCCCCTTGGGCTGTCACTCAGCGCACCTTCTCTTGCAAACTATACTATTAGGCCTGTTCTAGTTGTTCACCACAAGAGAACTCACTTAAAAAACAAATAAGCTCCTTCCCGGTGAACCCATATAAATAGATATGTACCTAAAGCGTCCAGAGAATTTAAATTGAGGTGTTCGCATATAGAATGGTTAATCGTCCTGTCGTCGTGTCGTGGCCCGTATATTTACTGAGGATTATCTTTCGTTAAGACATAATGACAACGCGGCATTATTTGTCCGCTAACTGAGCTTATTAAGAACTGCTTGAAAATGTGCATTCGGTAAAAAGATTACCATAACATCCATGACCAGATTTTATCGTGTACAGTCTTTACTAGGTAATTTGTTCGTGATGTTCACCCCATACTACATGAGACCTCACTAGCTGCTTAAGGGTACATAAGCTTCCCCGCGAATGTATAATATATATATATCCTTGTCCGGCAATCATCCGCAAACACTGTAGTGCAGTGACCCGCAGTGAAATGCAACCCGGCGGACCGGCCTTCCAGCGACCGTGAAAGTGTGTCCCCTCTCTAATTACACCACCCGTCATTCCCAAGCGACCAGATTCGCAAACCAGTAGAATAGTGCTCTTTATTTACTATAGTTGTTCTGCTACTAAAGGTGTCTGATACGCTGGTTTTCCTTAAACGGTTGATTGGTCAGAGTTAGGAATAGTGGCAGTCTCGCCTTACAAGGCCCGTTTCTATGAAAAGTGATGAAAAGCGAAACGCCGGCGAAGCGGAAAGGAAACTAACAGGTTCTAGGTTAGGTTTTTGTAGGAAGCTAAAAATACATGGTCTTCCGTGGTGCGTTGACAGCAGACAGGTCTAAACAGACGCCGCATGTTTACTGCCATGGCGTGTTAATGCTAATCTCTGATCTGGGGGCCTAGCCAAAAGGACAATCGTACATGGACAAACGAGAAACGAATAGAAAAAATGTATTGTGTTCACAACAATTGAATTCACAAACATAACCAACTAACAAAACGCGCTGCTATCTACTTAGAGATTAATCGTTTTTCACGAGACAATAGTCTAAAAATAAATGAGAACGTTAATGAGATTACTTGATATTTCGATCGAGAGAAATTCACATTCTGAGTTTGGTACCGCATTCATATGATTCTGAATCTTTAAATAAACATTGTCTAGGCAGTTATTTCTAATGGCATATGAATGCATCGTTTGAAAAGCCGACAGCGCTAATCGAGAATGCAATGGTCGAGATTATTTTGCAAATGTGCATACTATGACGGTCACGATTTAATTATACCGGCTGATTTTAGTTCAATGAAAAATCTTGAATGCTAATGTTCCAACTTCCAAGAAAAAGTTAATTGAATTCGGCCATTTTAGATGCACATTATTGGCTGCTTCACATATATTTTACTTCTGCTTTACGATATCAACAAGAAAAGAGAATGGATTATTTCCAAGAAGGCAACAGCATCCATCCATGTTCACTTGTTCACCCCTAGAGCAAAATTTTTCTACAGGTCGTAAACAGAGACGGAACTTCAATAAGAGACCCCCCACACCAACGTCTTTTGAGCGTCTGTGTCTAATCCGCTCTATGGAAAGTGTTGTCGCTGCGCAGTTGCTCCAAAGTTGCACAGCAGCCTGAGTTGACTAAACGTCGACGCTTGCAAGACGCCAGTGTGGGGTCTCTTCAACCCGACGCTCTCCCGTACAATATTTTAGTTGTCAGAAAACAACTCGAGCCCAAGATAGTCGAGATGAATCATATTAATGCTCATCTTGCAGATGAGCCAGGCGTGGCTCACTCCGCGATTTCGTCGCGTCGCTACAAGTACTTATAAGTACATGCGGCCCACACCAATTTTGGTGTCTAGCCATAGTAGTTGCCACGCTCCGCTACGGAACGGACGCCTCCTCGCCTAGCACTAGCAGTCATATTTGTCGTAATAAACGCGTTTTGTTAGAGGGTGAATCTTCTAGGTTTATTATTAATTCTGTGATTGAGCTAATCTCTGATCCTCGTAAGGCATGGATTCGGATTCGTCCAAAAAGGCAAGTAACGAGGGCAACACGTCCGTTCCGGAAACTAGAGGGCGCGGCCGCGTAGTTGCACAATCTGCCATCCGGTGCACTCCACGCAAACAATGCGTTGTGCGCATAATGAGATGTAGAACGTTGGATAAGTCTACAATTGTGTGTTATTATTATAACACAAGTAGGTACAGTCAAATAATTTAATTTCCGACCCATTTTGTACCTTTTCATATTGATTGTAACTGTGACAAGGTGGTGACAAGGTACGAAATGGGTCGGAAATTAAATTCTTTGACTGAACGAAGTTTAAAGGCTTCGTCACAGAGGCGCGTTTTCCGGGCGCGGCGTGAGCGGGGCGCGCCGATTTTACATATAAAATGCTCACGCCCCGCTCACGCCGCGCCCGGAAAACGCGCCTGTGTGACGAAGCCTTAAAGGAATCTTAAATGCGTGTCACAACCAACCGTGTCCGTACCTCAAAAGGAAAAAAAACGGAATCCTTATAGGATCACTCGTGCGTCTGTCTGTCCGACTATCCCCCCCCTTTTTCTCCGAAACTACTGGGTCTAAATTTTTGAAATAAAATCACTAAATAGTTCTTTACCTATAGATGACAGGAAAACCGATTAGAAATGTGCAGTCAAGCGTGAGTCGGACTTAATGTACGGAACCCTTGGAACTCGAGTCCGACTCGTACTTGGCCGGTTTTTTTTATATATGAGTACTCATCCCATTACTTGCGAACCTCTTTCTTTTATGTTTAATTGCTTATCGACATATTGTAAAAAATCCCGAAAAATTCATCAGCAAACAAGGATCGAATGTTTCACTGACATAAGGCAAATACATCACTGACCAAGACAAGAAAAATAAGAGTAAGATCGTCATCTCGCTATTCGCATAGCGATACCGTGTTTAACTATGTGCATACCAGGCAGCGCGGAATCTCTGTTAAGAGCCAAGCTGATTCCCAGAAGGAATCTTTAATAGCTTTATAGAGGAACCTATCGCCGCAGAAGTATGGCCGTATCGATGTTTTAACGTTGTCCCTGCCTTTTAAGGGGCTGTTGAGTTCCTAGACGTAATGATACTGGACTGGGGACTGAATCTAGAGTTCGCAATGCGATTGGTAATGAACTTTTTTTATGTTTTTTGTCGATTCAAGCGTCTGTTATTTCATACAAACTTGCATTGTCATCCGACTTTTAAGCTTAGGAAATTAGTAAAATTAATCCTCTCATCATTTGTATTTGTTTTACCTAAACCGCCGGACCGGGAAACGTAAAGTCTATTTTTTTATTCGGTAGACTGAAATGACAGTTAATAGTATGAACATGAAATGTCATTTCGTACTATTAACTGTCATTTCAGTCTACCGAATAAAAAAATAGACTTTAGGTCGAACGCCAGTCGCCAACGAAATTTCGTAATGTCTTCGGATCATCATCTACAGGACACCATCGTGCAGGAAGGTGACCAAATCCGTAAAGAGTCATTGCGTTAATTTTAATAAACGGCAAAAGTTTGATCTGTCAGTGTCAAAAGTGACGTTTATTCAAACAAAATTTAATAAAATTAGAATCGGGCCGAATGTGTCTCTTCTACAACATCTCTAAAAGAAAGTAATTTCATTTGATCTCAGTTCTATTATCAGTTGAGTTTTATTCGACATAAAATGTCAATTACAAATGAAATGCAAACGGCAATCAATGCCGAAATGGGGATCGTAACATGAGGTTACTAAACACATCATATTATAGAGCTTATCATGTGAGTCGTGTACCTGCGGGCTCAGCACGGTTCCATTTTTATCGACTATCATTATGCCCGTCACTTTCGCACTTACATACTTGTTAGAACGTGACAGGCATGGTGATAAACGATAAAAATGCGACCGTGTTACTAGGGCTGACCAGCTATCATGGTCGCATTTTTATCACCTGTCATTCACTTTCGCACTTACATATTTGTTAGAACGTGACAGCCATGTTGACAAATGATAAAGAGTCAGCCATCTTAGCCCTACTGTACATACTCGTGTGATGTTATCATTATCAACACTCATATCATAAAGTCTTTCATTATGTAACAGTCACATAAACTACTAAAGTACATGTCAAAATTGTAGATATCATCTGTCGTCGCCCTTAAACTTAAATTGGATAATAGTGCTGCACTATCAACGAACAATTATCGTTTCATCGAAAGGCGTACCCTATTAATTGCTTATTAATAATCAGTCTGAACTGAACTGATAATTATTAAGACCCCTACGTCCTTCTATTTATAAAGTTCTATCTACACCTGCCTAGTATTATGTTTTGTTACGATTAAAATATGATAAGAAATGTCTGCTCTGCTTAGAGAAGATCACGTCTATAAATTGTTACTGACGAAATTATATGATGTGATATCAAGGAACAGGCCCCGTGCTATAGGCGGAGCACAGGAGCTGTCAGATTTTTGGCGCGAGGCGTAAATGTGTCGTTTATGCTTCCGATGTAGCCGAGAAGATGGCAGAATCTAATATGCACAAGGAAACATACCGACGAGAACGGTAGATGGCAGCACTTGCTTTGGCAATGTGCATGTGCACATATGTTTCCGATTCAGGCCACAAGGTGGCAGACCCTCCAACGCGCACGGTCCCTATAGCGCCGTGCAAGGAATTTAAGTATCTTTGTGAGTCGGTTTAAGGACAGAGTTGTCCGGTTTTGGCACCCACCAAAAATACCATTAGCGATTAAATGGTCAATATCAATACCAGTATTACATCCGGAATTCCGGTATTGAAGCCTTTCAATACCGGAAGGCAAATATCGGTATTCAGAAAAGGCCGATAGATTTGATGCCCCAGCACGTTCCCATGCATTAGCTTGCTTGCTTTTATGCTTGATTTTATCTCTACTTAAAAAACCGGACAAGTGCGAGTCGGACTCGCCCACCGTGGGTTCCGTACTTTTTAGTATTTGTTGTTATAGTGGCAAGTGTGGCAACCACAGAACAAATTAGAATGGCGATGCAAGCAGGGTACGTGTCGCCGCCGGTTTTGAGCAAACGCTCGCATGCTACTCGCCCGCGCTGACCGAAAAACGAAGTAAACATGCCTTTTGCGCCACAATTACCTTCAGATTAAGAAGCCAGACATCAAATCTGTCTAAAGGAGGCATATCCATTCACCACGCACACAAGTTTTTACTACCGTTGCGCGAGAGTTAGTAAATGTGGAGAGGAACGAGCGGCGCCACCGGTTCCGATACTAACTGCGCGCGATCGCGATAGCCATTCTAACCTCTTTAATATGTTCTGTGATGGCAACAGAAATACATCATCTGTGAAAATTTCAACTGTCTAGCTATCACGGTATATACAGCCTGGTGACAGACAGACGGACAGATAGACGGACAGACAGACAGACGGACGGACAGCGATGTCTTAGTAATAGGGTCCCGTTTATACCCTTTGGGTACGGAACCCTAAAAATGGCTGTAGGTAAGAATTGAGTGTAAGTTTAGCATTAAATCATCGTGATGTTGCCGATGACGTATCAAATAAATCGTGATCTCAGCTCCATGTGGATATAGTCATGCATTAGCGATGACAATGACATCATGGCCATGTCTTATTACGCTCTCCGTTACCTTCGACTAAGGTTTTTTAATATGAATATTGTCTCACGGTAATGAGTAAGTAATATTACGTTGTATTTCTGGTAAAAAATTGAGATTTTAATTCCTGGTGCTTAGGGTTTGCACGACGGATCTGAAATGTATGGGAAGATCCGCGGATCCGGATCCAGATCCGGATAATTTCATACATTTCGGATCCGGATTGCAAATCCTACTGGTGCTAATTTAATCAATGCTTTAAGTAGGTATCTAAATATTACAAATTAAAAAATCGTGCTAAGAAAATCAGATAGACACTTATGTACATCGTGAAAATTTTATTAAAGTAAAGTTTACACACTTTCTCTTCAAACCTATATGTACTCCACATGTTAAGCGAGTTTATTTTCCAATCCTTACAAGAGTTACAAGACTTTTAGAGTATTGTTAGAAATAATTTCTTAAACCAACTAAGAGCTTTTAAATATTTAGTGTGAGAATTTAGGAATATTGAAAACAACCTCAACCTCAGTTTTGAATGATTTACGGTTAGTTTAACTAGACTTATATCGACCGGGATATGAACCCACCCGCTATCTTCAGTTGCCCGTGAACAAGAAGCATGTGGGAGCTCGAAAAGAATACAAAAGGTAATCACGGTTCATATCCTGGACACGTAGCACGGTCGCATTTTTATCGTTTATCACCATGCCTGTCACGTTCTAACAAGTATGTAAGTGCGAAAGTGACGGGCATAGTGATAGTCGATAAAAATGGAACCGTGCTGAGCCCGCTGGTCGATATAAGTCTAGTGAAAACAACCTCTCCTACTTGAACTTTTTAAATCTTTAGATGTTTCTACGCTCAAATAAAAGTAGGTAATAAACAAACTGTAGAATTCTTCCCTCAATAACAATCTCTGTAGTGTTTCGGTTTAGAAAGGGCAGCCGCGTGACCTCACGTACCATAACGGCCAGCTGATCCAACGGAACTCGAGATTGTCTGCAGTGCCGCGGCAACCCGTCCTATTGTTGTACCTATTTGTTGAGTTTTGCATTCACACCGTTTTTACGGATGATGGGATTATCCAATGCGCTACTTAGGAAAGACACTTGACGACTGGCAAGTGTTAAATATAATAGACTCAATAGACGATGCTGTGCACTATTTTTATGAACGAATTCAAGCAGGTATTAACCAATTCGTTCCCTTAAACCGTAACACGGGCCCGCGAAAATTCCCAAAATGGTATAGTTCACCTTTGATAAAAATTATTAAAGAAAAAATGAGAGCTCATAAGCGTTGGAAAAAATATGGAAACTTAATAGACTATGACGAATTTTCATTACTAAGGTCAAGACAACGACAAGTACAAAAATCTTGTTTTAATAATTACCTACAAACAACAGAAAACAATTTGAAAACTAATCCTAAAAACTTCTGGTCATACATTAAAACTATTCGCGGTGGTTCTAACTATCCTCAAATGTTAACCTACAACAACAGAAGGTATTGTGATGGTATCAGTATATGCGAAGCATTTAGTAATTTTTTTAACTCCGTATTTATTGAAGGCTCAATTCCCGATGACCATACAATCGAACCTGACTTTGTAGACAATGGTAATACTTCGATTTCAACGTTACATGTATCTAAAACTACTGTTGAATGGTCACTAAGCAAACTGGTTACCGATAAAGGTCCCGGCCCTGACGGGATACCACCGATATTCTGGAAAAACTGCGCGAAATCACTTGCATTACCTATCACCATACTATTTAATCGTTCTCTTACTCTAGGAACATTTCCCCTAGCATGGAAAAAGGCTAACATTGTCCCCATACACAAAAAGGGGTCTCGTACAAACATAGAAAATTATAGGGGCATCTCTGTGTTAAACACTGTTGGTAAAGTATTCGAAAAAATTGTATATAACGCTATTTACTCATGTATCATTGCAGGTATATCCGACAAACAGCATGGGTTCTTGAGGAAACGTTCTACAATATCAAATCTGGCTTTGTTCTCTAATTACGTTCTTAGCAACATGGATAGAGGTGGTCAGGTTGACGTGATCTACACTGATTTTGAAAAGGCTTTCGATCGTGTGGACCACGTCATCCTACTAGAAAAGTTATTTAAATTGGGGATACGCGGAGACCTTTTACGTTGGGTAAAATCGTACCTTTCTAAAAGGGCACAGGCTGTAGTTCTTGGAGGGTATCGGTCAAACTTTTGTGAAGTCCCTAGCGGAGTCCCACAAGGCTCACATTTGGGACCGTTATTTTACTGCGCATACTTATACGACATAACAGACTCTCTAACCCACGCTAAACACTTACTTTATGCCGATGACAAAAAGATATATTATAGGATCAGGAACATTGATGACTGTACGGCCCTTCAAGCTGATCTAAATCAACTACACGAATATTATACTAAAAATAAAATAACTGTTAATGTCAAAAAATGTCAAAGTGTCAGTTATACTCGCAAAAAACAACCTTTGAATTTTTCTTATAACTTTAATGGGATCACAATTAGCAAAGTTGAAGTGGTTCGAGACTTAGGTGTTCTGTTTGATAGTAAATTGACATTCTCCGATCATATAGATTATATTAGTAATAAGGGCTATAAAAATCTTGGATTCATATTAAGATCCTGTAAGGTATTTAAAAACACAGAAGTTCTTAAACTACTTTACATTGCATACGTACGCAGTACTCTCGAATATGCCTCTCCAATTTGGTCCCCGCACTATATTACATACAACCATCAACTTGAACGTACCCAAAAAAAATTCGTCAACCACCTTAACTATCGACTTCGTAGACCTCCTACGTCCTATGAGGATGCCTGTCGCAGACACAATCTGCTGCCTTTGGAGGACAGGCGCAAGGTCACGGACATGTGTTTGTTATATGATATTCTCAACGGCCGTTTAGACAGTCCCGAATTGGTTGCTCTGGTAACGTTTAATACTCCGCTTCGTCGCACTCGTCATACTCCGATGTTGCACGTGCCAAGACATGGTACAAATTATGCCAAGAATAATGTACTCACACGGATTGTTCGTATATATAACTCCGTATTTGCTAACATAGACATCTTTAGATTTTCAAAAGGGTCTTTTAAGACACGAATTATAAATAGTGTTAAAAGTAAGCAGCACGGCTCCTCTAAAACATAAATACCTACTATAACTATTAATATTATAACATTGTTACTTCTTATCCCAATTCTCACCAATCACATCATGTTCCCAACATATATTATATATATATCTGCACTCAATGTACCTAACTTCCTTGAATAACTTATATTACTAACTAGATATAAGTCCGTTCGATGTTCTGGATACAATTTCAAGTTACACAGGAAAACCTGTAATTGGCCATACTATTGTATAAATTAGCATAAGGAAATAAAAAACTCTGTATCGCTGTTGGTTTTCACAATAAATATAAAATATAAATAAAAAATTAACTGGTTTATTATTTTTTTATCGTCAAAATAAAATGTCGTCAAAATGGAACAGGTAACTCCTCTTTTGGACCTCTTATTAGGTACAAAATCATTAATTTCCAACCAGTTTTTCTTTGTACTCGTCACCAGATACCCGTAACAACGCATCTTGAAAACAATTGCACTACAAAAACTTATCCAATGATAATGAGGTTTCATAATAAGTCAACTGAATAAGTCGGCGTTTAAACAATACAATAAACACTTTATTAGGTCATATTAAGAGCTATTATCGAATGATAGGTTAATGAAGTTTTAAAGGGGGGTTATGATACGCAGTTTAATTGAAGCATACAAGCAGCTGGCGTTAAGTTTAACACTATTATAATGGCCAGTATGAATTCGATGTAAGGACCGATATGCAGTTAGGCACCATAAAGATGACTTGCCTTAGATGGCGTACTGCATAATTATTGACAATTATCGTCAAGCACTAGTTGCTTTTAGAATTTCATTATATCTACGAGCGGCTGTTTTCATTTGCGGGGTCTGGTCGTGTAATCATTTCGTCATTATAAGATGTATTGGGTTTCAAACCAGTATCTTAGATGAACTAGTTATGGTAAGGAAATTGATACTACGTAAAGTTGACTGAAATAATATCTTAAGCGAGAAAATGCGCGCGCGCAATAAATGTAACACTCTTGTATATGAAACGTAAATTATTTATCTTAGAAATAAAACTGTACAGTGTACAGTCCAATGCTCACATACAGGCCATGCAATTCGAATGTACACTGATATCAGAATGACATCTAACGGATGCCATTCAGTTATCGTGCATTTCGCTCGTACTTGCCCGTACACGTATTGCCGTCGAGACACACGATAATTAAATAACATGATTTAAATATCATTCTAATATCAATGTACGTTCGAATTGGCCTGATAGACTCGATTTATAAGATGCTCGGTTTCTAATGCGCGCAAACAGGTTTATGCAACACAACCTTAGTAAATAAATGTCAATTTAAGTTATTTATTGAACCGTGACTGGGGACTTAGATGGTTAGTGGCTATCCGGCTAAAGAAGTGCGCGATTGATGATTGTTGTTAAATATTATTATCACTAGAGGAGTGAGTCAACTTTTTAAGGTATGATAAATTACCGTAATTACCTATAAATAAACTGATAGGGAGGCGGAACATTAGTCATATACTTTTTTAAGAAACCAGTTAATTATTAGCGACAAATATTATTGTTTTAAAATATCCTATGACATACGCTTTTATGCCAAAAAATTAGATCGCTATATTCAGAAAAGAAAAAGTATTATATCCAATACTTAAATATTTCTAGCACTTCTGTAAGTACATAAAATGCAGTGATACAACTCTCTAAGAGAAATTAATAAATTGCAACGTATTCCGAGAATATAAGAGCAATTTGTCGCCGCCGGGATAATTGCAACAATCATTGTTGTACTTATCTGTCTAACATGACAAAAGGTCGCATGTAATACATACGACATAGAGACATACACCGTTTTATAATAGAAATCTTGATGGTGCGCTCACGTTGCATGCCATCAGTGATCGATTCCCTAATATAAATGTAAAGGGCGTCGTTACCAATGTTAAATGGAGTCGTTTAAATAATTAGGTGATAGTGTTTGAAGAATGGTTTTATGCACGAGATCACCATCGTTTATGAAGATAAATTAGTCGGGTGAACTCGGGTATGTGAATACTGTGAATGGCTATGGCTGCCTGGTTATGTTTGCGACACCGCATTAATTATTGCTTAATGCATGGCATTCTAGTTTTTCACTCCTCCTTTTAAGGTTTGTTGAGAAGATAGTATATCGTATATGCCTGACTAAATATAGAAATGCATACTTTTCTCACACCTTACTCTATCTATACGTGAGCCAATTTCATAATACTTAAATTACAGCTAAGAAATTCAAATAAACATACTTTTCTGATAGAAGATAGAAATTGCTACACTAGGTTCTGCTCACTGCAACCAGTGAGCAGTGTCACGTAGGGCCCGTGGCCGTCAGATCAGGAAGTTTGGACACCCTTGAACTAATGTCCATGTCTATATATACCAATTCTGTAATGGGTGACAGACAGCAAATTATTTATTGTCAGTTATCGACGTGATAAAGCAAACGTTACTGTTTAACACCCGGCGATCAAAAGAGATATTATCATGCTGTCACGTAGACAAGTGTGACTAATGTGACTATCATACCCGCACTGGTTGTAATTAGGGTTGTCATATGTCAGGATTTCCCGACATATATACATATCAGGATTATCGTTATTTGTCAGAGTTGCGCGGGGACTTGCATTGCGAGAGTGTCAGAGTTTTTAGAAACCTAAACTAACCACTAGAAGCTACCTAAAAGTTTGAAGTTGTACGAGCAGCTACAGTATGATAATACTATTACTTATTCTTTGGCTACAGCAGATGGTGGCCTACAAGCCGCAGGCAGATTTTGAAAGCTTCGAGGTACGGAGGCTTAATTAAAGAGACCCACGGCCCGATTCGAACTTTAAGATAAGTCAAATATTAGGTCTAGATACGATATGAATTAGATATGTCAGTGTCAAAGGTGACATTTCTGCAATCATAATGAAACGAAAATGTCAGGATTTTTAGGCTGATGTCAGGAACTTTAAGATAAGTCAAATATTAGGTCTAGATACGATATGTATTAGATATGTCAGTGTCAAAGGTGACGTTTCTGCAATCATAATGAAACGAAAATGTCAGGATTTTTAGGCTGATGTCAGGATATTCATTTTTTTTTATAATGGCAACCCTAAATGTAATTATGTACATAAATTGTTTGTAAGCTTCTTCGTTCAGTAAGGTATTATAGACAAAGAAGGCCATTTCGCCATGAAGGTCTAGTGCCATCAAGCACTTACTTTTAATAGCTTGAAGGTTAGTACGACATTAGTGTTCTAATATTTTTACTTTGGCTGGCTTTAATGTTAATGCTCATATTAAGTACTTAACGTTGTAGTTAAATAACATTATTATAGTTTAATGGTGTATTTAATGTCTGAAGCATATTTATGTTAGTCTGCTCATAATGAAAGGCTAGACTTAGTATAAAGGTGTAAAATAGGAAGGTACTGGGTGCATCATGCGGTTTCTAGTTTAATCATCAACGTCATCGTCATTATACCATCCGAAAGACGTCCAATGCTTGACATAGGTTTACTTTTATTAATTGATAATTGAAATTAATTCTAATTTTACCATTTAATGGGGTCATTAGATTCATGGCAAATTGGATGGCTTTGAAATACTTACACACATTGGAAGACGAACACAAGGAGTTTCAGGGCCTACCGCGAAAATCGAAATTTGGTTCAGAGGAAATGGGATGTCCACTTTTCCATACAAACGTAGTCCCCATTTTCCTCCTTGGGTTAATACCCAATAATGTTAATACATTACAGAAAACACCTTTATGGAATGTGATGTATATAAGAATATTACCCAAAGCTATTATGTTATACTATGTACCTTGGTTTAATTTTTTCGACATTCTACATTGATCACTTACTCTCCATGACATACATATTCTTAACTTACTCCCTTTACAAGTTCTCTAGGCAGAGATGGGCATTCGCCATTTTTACCTGTAACAAACAAAACCAATCAGCTCCATCATCCTCTTGCACACTTTGGACAGTCAGCAACACTTTGAAACGCTAACGAGAAAAAAAACATTTAACGAACTCAAATTAGGTGGTTGATAAACAATAAAATATAATAGAATACATTTATTTACGTCTCATCATGACTTCACTGGTTACAATAAGTGGTTGGCCACTTCAATCAATCAATAAAATCATTCACCCCCTCAACTGTTTCTCTTTATTTCATGAAATACAAAAATAGAAACGTGACAGAGTGGCTGATGACCACTCAAGACACCGAAAAGAATTTCGACCCAGTTGCGAAACAATATTCTAACAAAAACTTTTTATTTTCATTGTTTATTAAGGTAATACGCACTTCGGCTGTTGACTGTACCGAGCCCTGCGATAATTTGCGGGCATGACTAATTTGCTAACACTACTTTCTACTCGGTCGAGCGGCACAATTGCCCAATTTGATGATTTTACTTTCCCCGATTTGTGAGTTTCAGTTCTTCTAGTAAATGAAATGAATATACAGTCACCTGCAATAATAGGGTATTTGACTACTAGTCAAATTAGTTTCTTTTTTCGAACTGTCAAAACGATTTTGCTACTATGGAATTTATATGAAACACTAGCATGTGACGTCGCAATCAAATAACCTGCTCTTTATTGTTTTAAACGGGTTTTAAAATAAAAATTGAGTCCAAAAATAACTGCTGTCTTCGTTTCTCTATTAAGACGAAACAGGAGCTGAGATTTAAATATTTTAGGTAAATATACCCGTCTCGCTAACGGAAGCGGCTCCTAAAGCTAGTGCGATAAGGACAAGGCGAAAAATCCTGCGTAAAAATCTCAAAAATCGAGGTTTCGTACTCGACTGTTTCCTCCTCCAAAACTTAACCAATCGTAACCAAATTTGGAAATCTAAATGATTATGAAATTATCTGTGTCGGACCGTTTTGCTTTTTCGGCTAATTGATATCAGTTTTGACTTTTGAATACCACGCCTCTCATTGCGGCATAGTCAATTAGGCCATTTTGGCCATTTTTGAAGGGCCTTAAAAAAGAAAAATATCAAAAAAAGCAAAACGGTCCGACACAGATATTGACAATATTAATCTGTGTTGAAAAAATCATTGCTCTAGCTTCAAAACCCACGGAGGAAACAGTCGAGTACGTTTGTATGGAGAAATGACCACTCCTGTTGTCTCTTAATCTTCTAGTGCTTTATTTCATGTATAGTGTAATAGTTATTTTCGATACAAGTGCGAAAAAGAGGAAATTCGAAACGAGTGACGATAAATTAAAACACGACCGAAGGGAGTGTTTTAAATCGACACGAGTTGCGAATTACCTATTCGCACGTGTATCGAACAACGTTTTACAGTACATATAGCAGTTTAAAGTTTCGACATCGCACGAAAAGTGCTATTTTACGCACTAGTGCGGAAAAGTAGCCCCATATGTACTGTAAAATAATTTATTTTAAATACAGTCAAATTCCCTATATGTTACTCTTCGAATGCCGCAAAAATATGTGACACGCTCTTATGGCTCTACAAATAAGATCGTGTCAGATATTTTTGCGGTCTTCGTTGTGCAACATATTATTGCAGGTGACTGTACAGTTTATTGTAAACTAAAATAAAAAAAAAAAACCATAGGAAGATAAACATCAATGTCGAACTGTCGGTACGAAGGGTGATAAAAAGCTCCAAGGATAACTTGTAAATAACATAAACTGAAGAAGAGAATGCTTTTTGGCATTGAGTCCGCCTTTTGTGCGATAAGTTTTTCTTTAGTGCAATAAAGATTTAAAAAACTAAACGTCAAAATAATGTCTTAGCTTTCCTGAAATTAATTGTAATCCGAGTTATGCGAGCAAAACCAAGATTATATATGTAGTTGGTCAAACCAAAAAAAAACCTATACTCATCCTTTTCGTTTGGGTGCTAGTACTAGTGTAAGACAAAGACAGTATGATTCTCTCTGTCTATGTTTGAAATTAGACAGTTCTTAACTATAAGTCCGTTATCAACCGATTAGGGAATAACGGCCATGGTCACGAACTTAATTAGAAATTAATGATTTCATAAAAAACACAATAACCTGGTTGATTAATAGCAATAATGGGGTAAATGCATCATTACAAGCCCTTGCATTAATTAAAAACCCTTTACAAAGTTAAAAGAGAGATCAAATTACACTTTTTCTGATACAAGTAATTAAATTCTGGTAATCTATATGGTTGATCTTTAGCATGCAATGTCGATAAAATAGAACTCACAAATACTACACTTATTAAAGAACGTTAAATGTTCGTTAACTCATTCAATTGGTAACCGTATTCTCACGCAATCAATTCTAAATTTTACAAGGGGACACGGTTGCTGTTTAACTCCTTGTGCTAATATTGATATCAGGGATGTCACTTTTTGACAGCTTTTGTTAGAAAGGGACTTCCACTTGTATTTATAAGGCGGTTTAAATTTGGAACATGTAAACTTGATACTTAAGCAACTAGTACGAGTACATGTAGAAACTCGCAATAAATACTAATCAATTTAGGAAAAAAAAAACACAACCAGATGAAATCCGTTAAGTTTTGACGATGTAAAATTCGCGCTTTATATGCGCCCGCGGCCTCGACCGAGCGTCCGCGACGCGGGCGGTGACGTCACCAACCGACAACCGCTCGAAGACGGTTTAAATTGTTTAAATTTGGAACATGTACGTTTGCAAATTAAACCGTTATGGCTCCTCTACACGATGGGCCAACGCCGGCCACTCCAAGGGACGTATTTATGCGTTAGAGGGAGCAAGTGATATTGCTATCTCATTCTACCGCATCGCTGGTCCCTTGGAGTGGCCGGCGTTGGCCCATCGTGTAGAGGAGCCATTACGAATTTCCTTGGGTGTGGTGTGGCCATGAGTCTGCTGCGGTATATCAGATACATGAAAAGGACCGTCGTCATATACGAATTACGAATCCTTGGAAATATGACCATTTGGACTGAAACTATGAAGCTAGACGAGAACTCTAGCTAGCTTCTACAGGACTATGAATGAACCTTCCTATATTATGTTATAATTAAGAATGTATTGTACCTTTTAATTTTATACACATACTTACCCATAAGTAATGTATTAATTATAAAATGTTGCAGAATGTTGTTGAATGTATCTATTATTATTGAAGCAAATCTACCAAAAATCAGTCCAATCGGACGAGCACGCCTGCAGTAGGTATTAATCATATGAATTATGATAATTCACATGATTAACGCAATATTTCGTAAATAATTGTGTAATCTGCATTAATATGTTTACAAATAAATATCGGCCTTGACATAATGCAATTACGAGAGATTTAAGACTGTCCATACCATATGAAGGTTACGAGAAATTAATAGGGTGAAAGAAAAGCTCCGATTAAATCGTAAACTACCCGTCCCTCTCTTATTAACACATGCAGTTAGAAATAGACGGGTAGTGTGCTAAGCCGGCTGATTCACTTCACTAGTTATATAATTGTTAGCAACGCCATCTAAAGTCGCTCGTGTAATCATGTTCACAAGTTTAACACTTGGCCTCTCGGCGGAGTGCTAATTGAGACAGCCTTGATGACCTGTACCATTCTAGAATGCTATTACTTAATCGCATACATGATCCGCGTTCTTGGATGGAGGAATGGCATAGTTTAGAAATGATGCGAAGGATACTGCATAATGTTAATAACACGACATTCATAGTAAACGTCCATGTACGAGTAATTTATTGCTCTGATGGTGAGATTGAGCCAGCAGTGTCGAGCACAGCGACATTTACCTTACGTTACCTGCACACAGCTTTCAAAATCATAAGCACATAATAGCAGTAGCCTGCAGTCAAATATGTATGTATGTATAACGACCGGTTTCCTTGTAAAAACAAACTTGGCCGTACGACCAATTTGGGCGATCAACGCAATTGCAGAACAGGGCACTGACCGAAATTTACTGTGATAAGGACTCATCTTACTGCAAGCATAAGAGCGAGATACGACTTGGTTTATACAAAAAACTGGGTATTAGTCAATATATATTATGGCCAGGCATTGATTCATCTCATCTCAACGTAAGTATGATGGTAAATGATTTTTAGGGTGTTGTCCGGAATTTTATCAGGATATTCCATTTTTTTATATGAGAAGTATGAGAACCCTGCCTGGGTTAGACACGTCCAAGTCACGTAAAATGGCTACAGGAAGTCCTCAGCTCACATTTCACATGCGTTTACATATTATATCGTCACGTTATCCATAAACCTTAGTTTAGTAATTAAGACAAGGTTCACCTCACGCCTGATGTGTCAGAGGCGAAACCTCAATCTTCCCCAATTACGCGATGGGCAAACCGGAACGGAACTAATCTAAAAGTGCTCAACTGTCTCAAACTAGGATAACTAGTAACAATCAATTTCGGCGGACGCCCCGCCCAATCAGATAAGGCTTTGTATAACCAAGAATTGAGACAAAGGACAGAACAATAGTACCCAAATTAATGGAGCGCTCAGAGAAATCTGTATCTGCAGCGAATGCAGACCGGACCACAAATGTCGAAGCAATTTGCGGTCACGTCGGCTCGTCTGTTTTGACAGCCGGTAATGAGCTGGGAAAAACAAGCGGAACAGAAGAAACTGTACATCAACTTAATGCTCTCTGGAAATGGCTTTATTTCTGTAATAAAATTTACTTTTTAGCTAACCTTGATAACAGAAAAATGATCGGGAAACTTCTACAATCCGTCAACGGCCGGTTTTTTGTCGTTTATATTATTTTTCTACTCCAGCACTTAAATGTGTCAATTAAATGACTGACAGTGATATCTAAAGCAATGTCATTTGAATGCTTTGTCTATAGGCTCATAAGATGACTGCTAGCAGTCATCTTATGAGTATAATACAACTGCTTTATTTTTTTAAAGATACAAGTTCCGATCATCTTGATTGAAAGAGGTATGTTTTCATTTACAATAATAACTCTTTTTTTTTTTAATAATAACTCATTTTTTTTTAAATAATAATTTTTTTTTAATAATAACTCTTTTTTTTTAATAATAACTTTTTTTTTTTTTTTTTTGCTGCAGCTGTCATAGAAAAAGTAATGTATGCAACAGCTCATAATTGGTTCTTAAAATTCTCGGGTCTTTTTTTACAAAACTCGACTACGTCTCGTTTTGTAACTTCGACCCTTGAATTTTAAGAACCCTTATTATATCACTGTTGCATAAACTACTATTGTGAACAATGAAGAATATTGTATTTAAAAAATTATATATTAAAAAGTAAAGCAAAACCCTTAACTGACCGCGTTAGTAAACCTTTCGCAATGACATAAAGTTATGGTCCATTAAGTCAGTTCCTGTTAGTACCGGTAGGTGCCTGGCTAGGTAGGCACAGTTGTTTCTGATGCTGGAGCAAAATCTCCTAGACTGACTTGTCTACTTACCGTCAGTGGGACTTCACACTTGCTACTATTGTCGTAACTCACTTTTCTACTTAACTACTTATCGTTAGACATGTCATAGTGATGATCCCCTGCCATTATAGTTGTTTGAGCAACAATAATACCATTAAGTGGTAACTCAATATCGTCCGCATGAGAAGCACTCAATCATGTAAGTAATGTCTCCATCGTTGCGAGCTTATTGTCTGGCTCGGTCGTTCACAGGGTCACAGCGTGCGTTCGTTTTTGTCGAGCTTACTTCACTGCTTTGCTTGTGCAACATCTACTGTCTATGGCATTCTATTAACCAGATCAGAGTAAAGGCTTCATTCAAGTGTTGTAAGAGTTGTGAACTTTGGACAATACCATAAGTTGACATTGACGGCGCGTCTTCTAGCAGCAACACAAGCAGTACGAGCACTCTTCCCAGATATATTGACGCGCAAATCGGCAAAAGCCGATAGGAAAAAGGTTTATGCCTGCGCAATAAAAACGAAAAAGCCGTCGACGCGTCGGCAGGCGCCGGCCGATGCTAGCCGAGCCGAACGACGACGTTAATCGGGGAAGAAATTTAAAAAAATCCTAACTGTCAAAGTAGTTTTTTTCGGCCCCAGAGCGTTCGGATTACAGCGATCACGGGATTAGCGAAGCTCTACTTTAAACAATGCCCAAAAGGAGCTTAAACAAAACCTACTACATACATACTATTAACTATACTTATGGTGTTCATAGGGTACTTTCCCAGTTGGGCTGCTGCAAACTTGATTGAAATGACATTCTGCTTTTCAATTTGCAATGCGTCATTATCATATATATTGGTACCAGTGTTGGCCGAACGTTAATCCCAATTACCATTAAAAATTAACCATTGAAAAGGTTAATTCGAATTAACCATTAACCATTGAAGGAAAATTAATTGTCAATTCGCATTAACATCAATTTGCATTAATATTAATTTATTTCGAACCATTAAAAATTAAAAAGAATTAATGGTTAATGCTTCACAAACCATTAAAAATTAAATCAATTTTTAATGACAATTAAAAATATTATTGATAATTATCAATTAACAAAAATATATCGTAATTTTATAAAGGCGCCCGTAATTTTTATCTAGCTAGTGGACCTCAGGTTTGGTGCAACATAGAAACACGCCGTTTGGTCATCCGACTCGTCTTGATGAGCACTTGGGAGACCAGTACCCAAGATAGAGCTGATGCTGAACCCTGGGTGTACCTAGTGGAATTCAGGTTTGGTGCAACATACACACACGCCGTTTAGGCTATTCGACTTGTCACAATGAGCACTTGGGAGAGCAGTACCCAAGATGGAGCTGATGCTGAACCCTGGCTGTACCTAGTGGAACTCAGGTTTGGTGCAACATAGACACACGCCGTTTAGGCTATTCGACTCGTCACAATGAGCACTTGGGAGAGCAGTACCCAAGATGGAGCTGATGCTGAACCTTGGCTGTACCTAGTGGAACTCAGGTTTGGTGCAACATAGACAAACGCCGTTTTGGTCATCCGACTCGTCTTGGTGAGCACTTGGGAGAGCAGTGCCCAAGATAGAGCTCATGCTGAACCCTGGCAGTACCTAATGGAACTCAGGTTTGGTGCAACATAGACAAACGCCGTTTTGGTCATCCGACTCGTCTTGATGAGCACTTGGAGAGCAGTACCCAAGGTAGAGCTGATGCTGAACCCTGGCAGTACCTAATGGAACTCAGGTTTGGTGCAACATAGACAAACGCCGTTTTAGTCATCCGACTCGACTTGGTGAGCACTTAGGAGAGCAGTTCCCAAGATAGAGCTGATGCTGAACCCTGGCTGTACCTAGTGGAACTCAGGTTTGGTGCAACATAGACACACGCCGTTTAGGCTATTCGACTCGTCACAATGAGCACTTGGGAGAGCAGTACCCAAGATGGAGCTGATGCTGAACCTTGGCTGTACCTAGTGGAACTCAGGTTTGGTGCAACATAGACAAACGCCGTTTTGGTCATCCGACTCGTCTTGGTGAGCACTTGGGAGAGCAGTACCCAAGATAGAGCTGATGCTGAACCCTGGCAGTACCTAATGGAACTCAGGTTTGGTGCAACATAGACAAACGCCGTTTTGGTCATCCGACTCGTCTTGATGAGAACTTGGAGAGCAGTACCTAAGATAGAGCTAATGCTGAACCCTGGCAGTACCTAGTGGAACTCAGGTTTGGTGCAACATAGACACACGCCGTTTTGGTCATCCGACTCGTCTTGATGAGCACTTGGGAGAGCAGTACCCAAGATAGAGCTGATGCTGAACCCTGGCAGTACCTAATGGAACTCAGGTTTGGTGCAACATAGACAAACGCCGTTTTGGTCATCCGACTCGTCTTGATGAGCACTTGGGGGAGCAGTACCCATGTTAGAGCTGATGCTGAACCCTGGCTGTACTTAGTGGAACTCAGGTTTGGTGCAACATAGACACACGCCGTTTTGGTCATCCGACTCGTCTTGATGAGCACTTGGGAGAGCAGTACCCAAGATAGAGCTGATGCTGAACCCCGGCTGTACCTAGTGGAACTCAGGTTTGGTGCAACATAGACACCCGCCGTTTTGGTCATCCGACTTGTCTTGATGAGCACTTGGGAGAACAGTACCCAAGATAGAGCTGATGCTGAACCCTGGCAGTACCTAATGGAACACAGGTTCGGTGCAACATAGACAAACGCCGTTTTGGTCATCCGACTTGTCTTGATGAGCACTTGGGAGACCAGTACCCAAGATAGAGCTGATGCTGAACCCTGGCTGTACCTAGTGGAACTCAGGTTTGGTGCAACATAGACACATGCCGTTTTGGTCATCCGACTCGTCTTGATGAGCACTTGGGAGAGCAGTACCCAAGATTGAGCTGATGCTGAACCCTGGCTATACCAAGTGGAACTCAGGTTTGGTGCAACATAGACACATGCCGTTTTAGTCATCCGACCCGTCTTGATGAGCACTTAGGAGAGCAGTACCCAAGGTAGAGCTGATGCTGAACCCTGGCTGTACTTAGTGGAACTCAGGTTTGGTGCAACATAGACAAACGCCGTTTTGGTCATCCGACTCGTCTTGATGAGCACTTGGGAGAGCAGTACCCAAGATAGAGCTAATGCTGAACCCTGGCTGTACCTAGTGGAACTCAGGTTTGGTGCAACATAGACACACGCCGTTTTGGTCATCCGACTCGTCTTGATGAGCACTTGGGAGACCGTACCCAAGATAGAGCTGATGCTGAACCCTGGCTATACCTAGTGGAACTCAGGTTTGGTGCAACATAGAAACACGCCGTTTTGGTCATCCGACTCGTCTTGATGAGCACTTGGGAGAGCAGTACCCAAGATTGAGCTGATGCTGAACCCTGGCTATACCTAGTGGAACTCAGGTTTGGTGCAACATAGACACATGCCGTTTTAGTCATCCGACCCGTCTTGATGAGCACTTAGGAGAGCAGTACCCAAGATAGAGCTGATGCTGAACCCTGGCTGTACTTAGTGGAACTCAGGTTTGGTGCAACATAGACAAACGCCGTTTTGGTCATCCGACTCGTCTTGATGAGCACTTGGGAGAGCAGTACCCAAGATAGAGCTAATGCTGAACCCTGGCTGTACCTAGTGGAACTCAGGTTTGGTGCAACATAGACACACGCCGTTTTGGTCATCCGACTCGTCTTGATGAGCACTTGGGAGACCGTACCCAAGATAGAGCTGATGCTGAACCCTGGCTATACCTAGTGGAACTCAGGTTTGGTGCAACATAGACACATGCCGTTTTAGTCATCCGACTCGTCTTGATGAGCACTTGGGAGAGCAGTACCCAAGATAGAGCTGATGCTGAACCCTGGCTGTACCTAGTGGAACTCAGGTTTGGTGCAACATAGACACACGTCGTTTTGGTCATCCGACTTGTCTTGATGAGCACTTGGGAGAGCAGTACCCAAGATAGAGCTGATGCTGAACCTTGGCAGTACCTAATGGACCTCAGGTTTGGTGCAACATAGACAAACGCCGTTTTGGTCATCCGACTCGTCTTGATGAGCACTTGGGAGAGCAGTACCCAAGATAGAGCTGATGCTGAACCCTGGCTATACCTAGTGGAACTCAGGTTTGGTGCAACATAGGCCCACGCTATTTAGGTCATCCGTCACATCTTGAACCTGCGGGTACTGCCAGGGTTCAGCATCAGCTCTATCTTGGGTACTGCTCTCCCAAGTGCTCGTCAAGATGTGACGGATGACCAAAACGGCGTTTGTCTATGTTGCACCAAACCTGAGTTCCACTAGGTACTGCCAGGGTTCAGCATCAGCTCTATCTTGGGTACTGCTCTCCCAAGTGCTCATCAAGACGAGTCGGATGACCAAAACGGCGTTTGTTTATGTTGCACCAGACCCGAGTTCCATTAGGTACTGCCAGGGTTTAGCATCAGCTCTATCTTGGGCACTGCTCCTATTGGCCTATAACTTTGGAGGTCGTCTTTATTCCCTTTACCTTTATAGATAGGCACTACTTTTACATTTTTCAAAATACTTGGATATGTTCCAGTTTTTATTAAATAATTAAATATAAAAACTAATTGTGATAATATTATCGGTATGCTTATCTTTAGTAATTTTATAGAAATGTCATATATGTCACACGTATTCTTACACGCTACTCCTTTGGTGACTATGTTATACAATTCTGCCTCTGAGAACAATTCAAACCTTAAAGACACATAGCTAGGGCTGGTTGACTGACATAAAAGTAGGTATGCAGCATTCGGATCAACGGTGGGGGCGCGCACCGTATCAGCTGCACTTAGAAAAAACTTGTTAATATCATTAGCCAGTTGGTCGCTCGAGTTATATAATGCACCGGCGTCATCTCGCAACGTACTTAAGTTTTGTTCGTGTTTAGATGACTTCCTACCAGTGTGTCCATTAACAATTTGCCATAGTGTTTTCTGTGGATTAGAAGAACATTTTAACAAGTTCACATTGTACGACTTCTCTGCACTTGATAAGGATGTTTCAAGTTTCAATGACTGTTGTAAAATAATGGGACAGAAAAGCTGTTTGTCGAGTGCATTATTGCAATTATTAAGTAGTTGTGTGAGTAACTGTTTATGTACTAGGATTTCATCCGTTACCCAAGGACAAATCCGCTTAGTGCTTACATTCGTTTGCTTTTTGTATGGAAAACAAGTCGTGCTAGCGTTATTTAAAATGTTTATTATTGATGTTAAATGTGATATGGGGTTATGTTTGTATTTGTGAATAATGTGTGGCCAGTCCACTGACTCAACCGTGCTCTTAAAGATATCAAGTTTGTGTTTTGGAAAACTCCGTGAGATAGTGCGACTATCTGGAGCCGAGTGTACATTAATAGTTATGTTTTGTGCATAATGATCAGACACGTGCGTGGGTATAATAGTTGTTTCAATTTCGTGATATTGTGTTAAGTTATTTGTGTAAACGTGGTCAAGACATGTCGCCGACGAGCCTACTAGACGAGTTGGGTGAGTGATTAGTTGTGTAAAAGAATAGGAACTAATTAAGTCCATTAGGGCTCGTCTTTGCTGAGAATCAACCAGGTAGTCTATATTAAAGTCGCCCGTAACAATTACCAATTTGTCTTCATTGACTAGTTTTTGTAGTACATTTTCGAACGAATTTAGAAATACTTGGTAACTACTTAAGTTTGAGTGGTATATACATATAACAATAACATTTATATGAGTCATTTCAATACAAGATATTTCACAATTATGTTCTAATGATAAATTACAAATGTCATTTCGATCTTTAAACGGTATGTTTTGTTTAATACAGGTACTGCCAGGGTTTAGCATCAGCTCTATCTTGGGTACTGCTCTCCCAAGTGCTCATCAAGACGAGTCGGATGACCAAAACGGCGTTTGTCTATGTTGCACCAAACCTGAGTTCCATTAGGTACTGCCAGGGTTCAGCATCAGCTCTATCTTGGGTACTGCTCTCCCAAGTGCTCATCAAGACGAGTGGGATGACTAAAACGGCGTTTGTCTATGTTGCACCAAACCTGAATTCTACTAGGTACTGCCAGGGTTCAGCATCAGCTCTATCTTGGGTACTGCTCTCCCAAGTGCTCATCAAGACGAGTCGGATGACCAAAACGGCGTTTGTCTATGTTGCACCAGACCTGAGTTCCATTAGGTACTGCCAGGGTTTAGCATCAGCTCTATCTTGGGCACTGCTCTCCCAAGTGCTCATCAAGACGAGTCGGATGACCAAAACGGCGTTTGTCTATGTTGCACCAAACCTGAGTTCCATTAGGTACTGCCAGGGTTCAGCATCAACTCAATCTTGGGTACTGCTCTTCCAAGTGCTCATCAAGACGAGTCGGATGACCAAAACGGCGTGTGTCTATGTTGCACCAAACCTGAGTTCCACTAGGTACTGCCAGGGTTCAGCATCAGCTCTATCTTGGGTACTGCTCTCCCAAGTGCTCATCAAGACGAGTCGGATGACCAAAACGGCGTGTGTCTATGTTGCACCAAACCTGAGTTCCACTAGGTACTGCCAGGGTTCAGCATCAGCTCTATCTTGGGTACTGCTCTCCCAAGTGCTCATCAAGACGAGTCGGATTACCAAAACGGCGTTTGTCTATGTTGCACCAGACCTGAGTTCCATTAGGTACTGCCAGGGTTTAGCATCAGCTCTATCTTGGGCACTGCTCTCCCAAGTGCTCATCAAGACGAGTCGGATGACCAAAACGGCGTTTGTCTATGTTGCACCAAACCTGAGTTCCATTAGGTACTGCCAGGGTTCAGCATCAGCTCAATCTTGGGTACTGCTCTCCCAAGTGCTCATCAAGACGAGTCGGATGACCAAAACGGCGTGTGTCTATGTTGCACCAAACCTGAGTTCCACTAGGTACTGCCAGGGTTCAGCATCAGCTCTATCTTGGGTACTGCTCTCCCAAGTGCTCATCAAGACGAGTCGGATGACCAAAACGGCGTGTGTCTATGTTGCACCAAACCTGAGTTCCACTAGGTACTGCCAGGGTTCAGCATCAGCTCTATCTTGGGTACTGCTCTCCCAAGTGCTCATCAAGACGAGTCGGATGACCGAAACGGCGTTTGTCTATGTTGCACCAAACCTGAGTTCCACTAGGTAGTGCCAGGGTTCAGCATCAGCTCTATCTTGGGTACTGCTCTCCCAAGTGCTCATCAAGACGAGTCGGATGACCAAACCGGCGTTTGTCTATGTTGCACCAAACCTGAGTTCCATTAGGTACTGCCAGGGTTTAGCATCAGCTCTATCTTGGGTACTGCTCTCCCAAGTGCTCATCAAGACGAGTCGGATGACCAAAACGGCGTTTGTCTATGTTGCACCAAACCTGAGTTCCATTAGGTACTGCCAGGGTTCAGCATCAGCTCTATCTTGGGTACTGCTCTCCCAAGTGCTCATCAAGACGAGTCGGATGACTAAAACGGCGTTTGTCTATGTTGCACCAAACCTGAGTTCCACTAGGTACTGCCAGGGTTCAGCATCAGCTCTATCTTGGGTACTGCTCTCCCAAGTGCTCATCAAGACGAGTCGGATGACCAAAACGGCGTTTGTCTATGTTGCACCAGACCTGAGTTCCATTAGGTACTGCCAGGGTTTAGCATCAGCTCTATCTTGGGCACTGTTCTCCCAAGTTCTCATCAAGACGAGTCGGATGACCAAAACGGCGTTTGTCTATGTTGCACCAAACCTGAGTTCCATTAGGTACTGCCAGGGTTCAGCATCAGCTCAATCTTGGGTAATGCTCTCCCAAGTGCTCATCAAGACGAGTCGGATGACCAAAACGGCGTGTGTCTATGTTGCACCAAACCTGAGTTCCACTAGGTACTGCCAGGGTTCAGCATCAGCTCTATCTTGGGTACTGCTCTCCCAAGTGCTCATCAAGACGAGTCGGATGACCAAAACGGCGTTTGTCTATGTTGCACCAAACCTGAGTTCCATTAGGTACTGCCAGGGTTCAGCATCAGCTCTATCTTTGGTACTGCTCTCCCAAGTGCTCATCAAGACGAGTCGGATGACCAAACCGGCGTTTGTCTATGTTGCACCAAACCTGAGTTCCATTAGGTACTGCCAGGGTTCAGCATCAGCTCTATCTTGGATACTGCTCTCCCAAGTGCTCATCAAGACAAGTCGGATGACCAAAACGGCGTTTGTCTATGTTGCACCAAACCTGAGGTCCATTAGGTACTGCCAGGGTTCAGCATCAGCTCTATCTTGGGTACTGCTCTCCCAAGTGCTCATCAAGACGAGTCGGATGACCAAAACGGCGTTTGTCTATGTTGCACCAAACCTGAGTTCCTAATGGAACTCCTACCTGGAAGTACCTAATGGTACTGCCAGGGTTCAGCATCAGCTCTATCTTGGGTACTGCTCTCCCAAGTGCTCATCAAGACGAGTCGGATGACTAAAACGGCGTTTGTCTATGTTGCACCAAACCTGAGTTCCATTAGGTACTGCCAGGGTTCAGCATCAGCTCTATCTTGGGTACTGCTCTCCCAAGTGCTCGTCAAGACGAGTCGGATGACCAAAACGGCGTGTGTCTATGTTGCACCAAACCTGAGTTCCACTAGGTACAGCCAAGGTTCAGCATCAGCTCCATCTTGGGTACTGCTCTCCCAAGTGCTCATTGTGACGAGTCGAATAGCCTAAACGGCGTGTGTCTATGTTGCACCAAACCTGAGTTCCAGTAGGTACCTACTGCCAGGTTTCAGGGTCATTTTGTTGTCTCATTTTAAAATATCACGACCTGATAATTCACTGAAGCTTGTATTCATATGCTTATTTTTAATTTTAATACCTAGCTCCAAGTTTCTAAACAATAGTAACATTAATTATTAGTTTATGAAAAAATTGATTTAATTGCATTAAACGTTAATTTAGATTGACAATCAATGTAATTAAACGTCTCAAAATTCAATTCTAATTAACTTAATTTAAATTGATGCGTAATGCAATTGACTAATTGCGGATTTAATGGTTAATGGAAATGATTAATTGTTAATTAGAATTACACATTACGGCCAACACTGATTGGTACATTATACATACATAATACCTTAGAGTGCATGTCTACAAAAGGAAGTATATAGTTTCGCTATCTTACACAAGTGCTATCGATATGCGATAATGCCGATAATGAAGATAGCCGGGCTTATCGTTCTTAGAAATTATTATGTTGCCAATTCTCCAACAATTTAACGCAAGTGCATCCATATTTTAAATAAGGGGAATTACATTTCGCTCGATTTAATGAGCATAGCCTCGTTGCGTTTGTGAATTCCGACATGTAAGGTGCATTAGGGTAACTTCGACAGCGGGTTAATTTTTAAAGTGGCTAATATATATTAAATTAAAAGCAGTTTCTACTGTAGCAACAGGAAGCAAGTTGCCGGAGTAAGCATTGCAGTAGGTAGTGTTACTAGGGCTTCCAATACCGGGATCCTGGTATTTCGGGATCCCAGGATCCCGTCTTTTTAAACGCATTTTTCAATACCGGTATTTTTAAAGGTAATACCGGGATCCCGGTATTTAAAAAAATGAGGGAAATGCGCAGTATAAACCCTTTAAATCCATTATATTCGGCTGTATCAAAAAGCTTACTAAACGTCAGACGTATCTAGAGTTAGACCAAGAAAAGTCTGCAACGATTTTGATAGCACGCGCAGTGCAAGTGTTATATTAAACGTCAAACTTCTATGAAATTATGACGTACAAATAACACTTGCACTGCGTACTGCGTATGCTATCAAAATCGTTGCAGACTTTACTTGGTCTAACTCTAACTGGTCTCTAGCCCGCATTTTATTATTGAAACAAGATCGTTGCCTAATGCGTCAGATAAATATTTGGTGGTTGGTGGTGGATGAATCCTGAAGTTATGTGTGATGAATATGATGATAGTGACATTAACATTAACATAATTAGTCCTTATAATTTTATCAAAAAATAAAACGAAAGAGCAAGGATAACTGTAATAATGGCAAACCAATTTTGACGGAAATTTGAAAAAATGTTGTCTGGTTGGTTAAGTTGGACTACAAATGTGACTGGTGAGGTGAAGTCAACAAATTGGATAAAATTATTGCCAACCTGGTGTGAAATAAAATTATTGCAGATGGCGGCATTGATTGTTTATTGTTGTAATAGCTTTTAGGACATATCTGATATTCCAGTGAGCCTTTCTAATTCCCCTTTTTAATAAAACTATATATTTTTAAGCGATTCATATCCAATACCGGGATCCCGGGATCCCGGTATTGATGAAGACAGTTTCGGTATTAATACCGGTATTGTGAGAAGTCCGGTATTTGGAAGCCCTAAGTGTTACCAAGTATAAAATGCTTCTGGTTTTATATGTCGATATTTGAAATGTATCGATCGACAAAAATGTTTCTGAAGGCCAATATAAAAAAAAAACATACAAAGTGCAAAGGGGCCCACTGATTAACAGTCCTCCGGACGGTATCGGCCTGTCAGTTGTTCGGAACTGTAAACTTTTTGTTATAACTGACAGTCCGGCGCGGTGACATTAACATTAACATAATTAGTTCTTATAATTTTATCAAAATATAAAACGAAAGAGCAAGGATAACTGTAATAATGGCAAACCAATTTTGACGGAAATTTAAAAAAATGTTGTCTGGTTGGTTAAGTTGGACTACAAATGTGACTGGTGAGGTGAAGTCAACAAATTGGATAAAATTATTGCCAACCTGGTGTGAAATAAAATTATTGCAGATGGCGGCATTGATTGTTTATTGTTGTAATAGCTTTTACGAGTAGGACATATCTGATATTCCAGTGAGCCTTTCTAATTCCCCTTTTTAATAAAACTCTATATTTTTAAGCGATTTATATCCAATACCGGGATCCCGGGATCCCGGTATTTATGAAGACAGTTTCGGTATTAATACCGGTATTGTGAGAAGTCCGGTATTTGGAAGCCCTAAGTGTTACCAAGTATAAAATGCTTCTGGTTTTATATGTCGATATTTGAAATGTATCGATCGACAAAAATTTTTCTGAAGGCTAATATAAAAAAAAAACATACAAAGTGCAAAGGGGCCCACTGATTAACAGTCCTCCGGACGGTATTGGCCTGTCAGTTGTTCGGAACTGTAAACTTTTTGTTATAACTGACAGTCCGGCGCGGCGGACTGATAATCAGTGGGCCCCTTAAAAGCTAATAGGTACTTAAAACATTTTCCAAACTCCCAACAACTTCCCATGAAGTAACACATTTCCCTGCAGAGTATGCAAACAGACGTTATCTAATCGGACAAGCTGCTTATCTCGCGGAGGTTCAAATATGGCGAAACATTGTGGTGCAACCTTCACGCCGGCAAACAATCGATTCCAAAACATATCACCAGAGTTATTAATATACAAAATAAATATTGCCTTCCATGTACGCTGACATCAGTGTGTTTGACGTTGCTTGTCACGCTTTAAACATAACAAAATTTGCAATACATTGCGTCTTAGAGAATAAACCTTAAAGTGTAATAAAAATCAAAACATGAGTTATTTTCAAAAGTTGCTGAACAAATGTTGGTCAGATTGAGGAGTATAGCCTACAGTTTAATTTATTGCTCCTGTTACAGGAAACAACCTGTATACAGCGCAGCTAGAAAGACATGCACTCAACTTTTTTTGTATAAAAGACAAATATAAACTTAGGCTAAAGGTTTTAATTATTTACTTGTGTAATAATTGAACCATAATTTACTTTTCTGTACATGGGTTCGTTTGTCTGTCATTTTCATTTGTCTACTCTCAATTGCTCAAAGGTTGACTGGAAGAGATCCCTTATAGGGATAAGTTCGCCTTTGTACATTGTATACTTTCTTTCTACAATAAAGTGTTTACGTACATACATACATACATACATAAGCGTGACAGCGTGACAGAGTGGTCAGAAACAAGACATCGAAAAGAATGTTGACCCGGCTATCGGACTACTTCATTTACTAGACTCTGACTCTGATATAACTGTTATCGCCGGGAATGTAGTTTAAGACTTTAAGGCGGTGGTTCCTAACCTGAGGGTAATTACCCCCTTGGGAGTAAAACTGGTATTTTACGGGGGTAAATAAGCTAACCTAATATAACAATACAACAAACGTACATGTTTTATTTTTTATTACCATTGGCAGGAGGGGTAAAATCAGGTTCCCTAGTTAGTCATAGGGGTGACCGGACTGAAAAGGTTAGGAACCACTGCTTTAAGGGCTCATTTAAACGATGCGAGAACTCGCATGCGAGTTGCATTACATTGCGGGTTTGACCGGTCGTTTGAATTGGACGTAACCAACAGTCCGCAATGTAACTAAAATCGCATGCGAGTTCGCGCGCCGTCTAAATCAGCCTTATGGCGATGTAATGCTATAATCGATACGACAGGACAGGAAGCCAAATGCTCTACAGACAGTGATGTCACCTAATGTCACCCGACTTCCACGTTGCAAATACTAACACACATTCATGCAACTTTACAAGCCTCAATTAGACCATTTATGTTTTATACCTTTCTAACAAATACATAAAGTGTCATTCTATGGAACTTGCTAACTATGTAAACAAAAGTCACTAGTAAATTCATATTTTTTGACAGTTTCAATATGGCGGTTTGTTTACATAGTTAGCAAGTTATACAGAATGACACTTTAGGTAAGTCAATGACGGATAAAGACAAAGTCACAAAGATTAATAGCCAATTGAGGCTTGTAGCGCGTTTATGAATAACGCAGGTATACTGTGAAAATATACATACATTCTAAGATGGGTCAGGAAATTCGTGACATCAGTCAAACAGATCCTTAATAGGTTACCTGAAACAAATTTAGAAATAATTAAATATTTTGCCGTTATATATAAACATTTCCTTTTATTCGATGATAGTAACAGAGTGTTCATCGCTGGATTCGCTGGGTATCTTAATATGTATTTACCAGAGGTCGGCGGGGGTGAGCTATTTACCTTATAATTTGACATGTCTTACGTCATATAATCATATTATAAGGAAAATAGCTCACCCCCGCCGACCTCTGGTGTTTACTGTAAGGTCAGTGTGGCTAATTCCGTCATAGGGCCTATTCCGTCCACGGGCGTATATTTCTTTGATTTTCAATCGTAGGAAAAAGCCATCTGCTTTTGATTACTGATGGCTTTTTTCTTTACTGTACTTATTATAACACACATTCTTGTTAATTCTATCACATTTAGCGCCAACGTTTGTGGTACAGTCGCCATCGTATATATCGGAGCGGCCAACGCTCACAAATATCTGAACACCCCTCTATTGTCAAGGCGTTATAGTCGTGTTCCGATATTTTTGAGCACCTCGGCCGCTCCGATATATCTGATGGCGACTGTACAATAACTAAACAGCAAAACAGCCAACGTTCGAGCAGCGCGAATCCGGTTCTGGGATGAGTCACGGCCGACCTCACGACGACCTCTACTTCAGCGGTCCTGCGCGGATTTGAGACCAACTTATTATATCACGCTTGTTATTACATTACTACATGTGTTTACCTACAGATAGATAGATAGGTAGTCCATTTATTTTCCTCCTACAGTTAATAAATAATCCATACTAGTATTATAAACGCGAAAGTGTGTCTGTCTGTCTGTCTGTTACTTCTTCTCGATTTGTTGAAATTCGGTATAGAGATAGTTGATGAAGGACTATATGACCGATTTCATCAACCATCATTATCATCATCCACGCAGACGAAGTCGCGGGCATAAGCTAGTAATAAATAAATATAATATAGTTAGATCAAGCTAAGTTGGCAGCGATTTTGATAGCACAGACTGTGCAAGTGCTATTTTAAACGTCAAACTTCTAATAATTATGACGTTCGTCTTACTATCAAAATCACAGCCAACTTAACTTGGTCTAACTCTAGGCCGATTCTTACACAGACCCAGTACCACAGTAACCTCAATAAGGCTTAGACATAAATAATATAAATACATAGGGATGTTTTGTTTTGTTCAGACAGGGACTCATAGGAACAAATATCCGTGCTCATCACACAAATAAATGACGTTACCAGGATTTGGACCCGGGACCATCAGCTAAGCAGCAATGTCACTACCATACCGACTAGGCCAGACAGGTCGTCTGTCGAAGAATGTGTTCATATTATGGTCTCAGGAGCACACCGTTACAATCTTTCGGACTCACGCTGTATAATTGATCCATTACATTCCGAAAACCGTTTCAAGTGATGCGTGATCAGAATAATCAGTTTAGAAACATAATCGCCACACTCGGTTACATGGGAAACAGTTCTCAGTACTGACAGCAACTTCTTTGACCATCTGTAGACCTTATTCCTTTATAATAAGGTGTACGAAAAGCCAGTCAGGTGTCTGGACAATGGCAATGGAGTTACAAATAATTGGAACGCGACACGTTATGTGGCAATGTCGTATTTGCTTTTGTTTTACTGTGTCATCCAAAAGGGGCTCACTGATTACCAGTTCGCCGGACGATATCAGCCTTCTGTCAGTTAAACGCAAAAGGTGACAGTTCCGACTTCCGAACAACTGACAGGCTGATATCGTCCGGCAGACTGGTAATCTGTGGGCCCCTTAAGAATAAAAGCTTAGAAGAGTTTAGACCAACATCTAGAGAGACTCAGCTAGGTGGCTGGGTCAGATACAGCAGAAGGCGGTAATCTTGGAGCCGGTGCGTATAGTACGTCGGTTCCTCTGTGCGACCCTGACCACCGGCAGTTTGTGTTTTTTGTAATGTGTTTATATGTATTTTGTGTTGTTTTTGTATGTACCTGCCTTCATATTCATATTATGATTGACCTAGCTTAGCTTAAGCCCTACGACAATGAAAGTGATAATATGCTTAGAAACCTACGTCTCAACCGTTTCTGATGTTATCAAAACACCAAATAAGTAAACGCATTACATTAGGTATAATAATTTTTGAACAATCGCCGTTACAAATTCAACTCTCTTAGTTATGGTACAGAGTTCAAGATCGAGCGGGAAATGAAGAGTACCTGTACCTATTTCTAAAATTTGTCCAGAAGTAGATTGAGTAGTTAGACGAAACCAGCTGACATAATAATTATTGAATCAAGTGAACACTGCTGATGATCTAATCTGCCGGCTTGTTGCTGTACAGTTTCATAAACATACTAAACATTCGCTTTTCAATCAAAAGGACTTACTACTAGAGAACAAATTAAATTGTTTTATAAACGCAGTTTTACGAAAATGCCCGGAAAAAGATATGTATTTTAAATTATACGCGATATAATCCATTTAAATGAAAGAAATGTGTAATCGTTTTGACGTTTCATAAAAAGTAGCTGATTTGACTTGATAGTCGGACCGTGCTAACTTAGTAATGAATGCACCTGCATTAAGTTTATGTCAGTGGCACATCTGTTGAAAAAACGAGTGATTATCGTGCCCGTTTATAGGTTTATCGGCTAATTATCATACTATACAATTACCGCTCAATTCACATCCGATATCTGTGGTAGTGATCTTGAAATTACTTCAAACGGAGCGGCGATTATTCATGATTATTACTGTATGAAGGCAAGTGGAATGTTAATAGAATAGAATATTTTTTTATTCGTAAACACACAGACAATAGACATAATTACATAAAAAGAACATAGTGAAAATAAAGTGTCACGAAATGGACCCATCTCAGCATGATGCTGGTGACTTTCAGCGCTGATCTTCCGATGAGACCATCAAGTGAGAAAGGTATGAACGGAAGGTAACAGACAAAAAGAAAGAAAGTGTAGTGTACAACTTATAGATAGGCAGAAGAAGATTGAAGGGGTATTGGGCGGGGCGATAGCACGCAAGACGTGTACCTACAGTGAGAAAGGTACACGGAAGAGGAGGGTCTATCTAGAGTATTAAATGAGTAATCAACGATTGGTACCGATAAGAGTTGCCGGCCGACCAGCTGTACTAATCAAAGTTGTTACGAATAACGAATAGAGTCTTCTTCAACCGTTTAGAGGCCATTGGTACAACAGGAATATTATTATAATTATTTAGAGACTATACTGGATTTGTTATATTTTTTTAGGGAGAGGGCGACGAAAATAGATCAGTTGCGAATAACGACTTAATTCATCACTCATCATCATCATCATTTGTTATATCGGGAGCTCGAAAACAATACCAAAGGTAATCACGGTTCATATCCCGGTCGATATAAGTCTAGTGAAACTAACCGTGAATCATTCAAAACTGTTATTGACTTAATTTGGTTTGATGTCCTTGTCGATTTTGTGTACAGTACCTCCAGGTGGCCGTAATCCTTGGATTACGCGTTCACTGGGATTACCCCACAAATGAATGGAAATGACGTCATCGACAAATGAGGTGTGGATTCGAAACGGACATGTACTAACGAAACTTTAATAGGTCGACTAGTCTTTCTCCTGGTCGCCATATCTATCAGTCCTATCAGATTATACAAACATATGCAAATTGGGTAATTCGTTGTGATAAAAGAATGTTTCTTCATCTATTAACTCAACACTAGTCAACACAACAGTTTTGAGTAAAATAATCTAGTTGTTAGGCATGTAAAACACGATCTTTTCTTAAAAACTACGTGGTTCTAGATGTAGTATTGTCATTGAGCTAAGAAAATTGTTTTAAAACGTGCTTTCAGTCGGTAATAGAGCACCATTGAGTAAGTAACTTGCTCATCAAACTAACATACATATATTTAAAACAAAGGGACCGAATACATTGTCGTATAAGCCTGTTCCAATTTCAACTTTATAACTAACACAATAAGGATTAAAGCGGGATTGATTCTTTAAACGATTTCCTTTTGTTTCGAACGTTACGTTAAATTCGAATGTGGAATTATAACGGCCGCATGGCAGCTGCTAATGCCGGCAGGCATGCCATATGCGGTCTCTTCATTCACGAAGCAATTTTCCTCGACTGTAGGCTTAGTTCTAGTTTAACTTGATCCTGGGATCCTTAAGGAATGGAGAAAGACTGGTTTACTAGAGCTATTTCGAAAGGGTTGTTGTGAACATTTTCGTTGTATGTATCTACCAGTCTATCGGCAAAGGTTTTGTAATTTACTTATTAAAGTACCCCTTGAGGCTATTTTCTATTGCGGTCTAGCCTAGACTTCAGGACTTTGGACAGGCGTTCTATAGATGAAAGAATTGACGTTTGCATAATTATGTAACGTCTTCGAAAGGTCGCTGTGAAATTTAAAAGTCAACTGCTTAAATCCTGTGCACGTTGGCCGACCGGTGGGACTCACCGTGGCTGAAGCACTGGGTGCAGCTACATGCCCCAGTGTGTCAGAATTTGTTTTAAGATTATGTTTGTACTAACCCTAGCTTTAAGAATTAGTATTTATGTTACTAACACATTATGGACTTTTGTTCGAAATAAATGATTTCAATTTCAATTTTCAATTTCAAAATACTGATAAAAGTTATTCGAAAATAAGTTTATTTAAAAACTAACCAGCTGCCGTCACGTACATTAGATATAGAGCCAATTTGGAGACTATAATTAGGCTTTGCGATTAATACCTACATATACTTATGTGTTTGTTTAGCTTACTTTATTACACTTCCAAGTTTTCCATTTCTTAAATAGTGATAATATGAAATGTCAAGGTTTCGTTTACTTAATACTTACTTGGTAATAGTAAGTCAATAATGTCTCACATTGAAATAAGAATGCCTCACTTATTTGGTCAGTTAATGTTGAATGCCTTCTAAGGTTGATATGTCAGCGATATTTGTCTAAAGAAGGTCACTTTATGACGTTTGACATTTCGACCTGTCATTTCAATCTCTAACTAAGATATATTACGGTGTTACAACAGTCCTCAAAGAGAATCGTGCAATAGGTCTAGGCCAAGACTACGGTCGTCATCGTGAACACTAATCTTAGCACCGTATACTATTATTACTATTACTTATTCTGTGGCACCTTTTGTGGCAACATATGTTACAAGATCATTTTTTCTTTTAGTTTTTGTACCTTCTTCCTGTATTTTATTTCGTAGATCATTATTTTTGCTCTATTAGGCGTAAGCTCGCTAATACGCCAACGCCATGCACTCACGATTTTTTTAACTTTGCTAAGAAAAGGTTACTTAGTGAATTCCGAATACAAATGGATTGTAACGTACCTATCTTCATACAATTCGGATTTAGGATCCAGATACCAAATTATAAACCGATGATATTTAAATGTATCAATGTAGAATGTAAAGATATCTTGTAAGATGCGCACGCCCTTGTAAGTATGATAAAACGGTTTAATGCAATAAATAACGTTGAAATGAAACCCCGCCGCTCCTATAAAACGTGTACACATGTTCCGTCATCACATTTAAGGGCCCGGCCACATGTCAGCGGTGCGGCGCCGCCGCCGCCGCGCGGCGCGGCACCGCAGAAATCTGCGGCGACGCCCGCCGCAACGCAAAATTTTGCGGTGCCGCGCTGCGGCGCCGCAAAGCGGTGCGCGGCGCCGCGCGCGGTGCCGCAAAGCGGTGCGTTTCGCCGCGCGCGGTGCCGCAAAGCGGTGAGTTTCGCCGCGCGCGGTGCCGCCAAGCGGCGTGCGGCGCCGCGTGCGATGCCACGCTGCATAGTAAATGGTGTTAAAGGTATGAAAATCGGTACGATTGATCTTTAGGACATTTGAAACAATTTGACCAGAAGCACCAACAAAAAAAAAACGAGAGGAGTTATGACGTCATCTTTTTTTTTGTATGAAATTTAAAAAAAATTGTTTAGAAACCTATCGTGTGTAGTATTAAACGAAAGGGCTTTCTGAGCCGATTCCAAAAATATATCACATCATTACATTTGAGTCATTTTTTATAAATTATAATAACATTATTTTTCAAAACATACCAAATTTGGGTTTCTCCAGATACAATACCGTTAAAATTTTTATCTACACACATGTCATTAGTGCTCTATAATGCGTTCAGAAACCGTAGAAAATAACCAGCTTTATTATGACCAATTTTACTATGAGAACTTTCTTATCTGTGGTAATAGGAAAATTTGTACTGTAATGTTATAAGTAGTTATAACGTTACAAATTTTTAGTATCGTTATGAGTTTAAATTTGGAACAGCAGTCAAAACTTAAGTGGGAGTACTCTATTCTAGTATCCATAGATATTAAAACAGTTATCGATATGAAACGTCAGTTTACTAGTTTAGTATGTTTTTTAATATTAACCGCACGATATTTGATCTCGAGTGACATGAGAATAGGAACTTTATTCTTTTGTCTAGGAATTAAAAAAAACTATGGATGCGTGACATGCGTGAAAAAAGTTTTCATTCACCGTCATTTGGCGTACAGTTTATCTTTTAATTAGTTTTAAGTATGTGTTTAGATAAATTAGTGTATGTAACGTACATAATTAGGCATTAAAACTCGTGTGATCCTATTAAGAAACTCACTAACGTTCGTCTTTTAAACCCACACTCGTATTTTGATGCCTCTCATTATATAGCAGTTACATAAACTACTATTTTTGTTAAATATACCTCAAATTATACCTAATATCCTCATATCTAATTCTAATAAAGCAATTTTGAAAATATTTACATTTAGTATATTTGTTTTAATTTTTTCTACTCCGTAATAAAGGTATTTATTTGTCATTTAAAAGTCGTACACACACCTTTAAACCCCTATGTTATAGTTGTCAAGACAAGTCTTTAGTCTATTCCCCAAAAAAGTATTTGTGCATACACGCAGTATCTTTTTGGTACGTTTACGATACTTCGTGTAATCACCACTTAAAAAATATTGTATGAAATACATTGTTGCCAACCTAATTTTAATTGTCATCTCTGACAGATGAGTACTAAGTGCATTGCTGCCAATTTGACGACCGGTCTGGCCTAGTGGGTAGTGACCCTGCCTGCTAAGCCGATGGTCCTGGGTTCGAATCCCGGTAAGGGCATTTATTTGTGTGATGAACACTAATATTTGTTCCGGAGTCATGGATGTTTTCTATGTATATAAGTATGTATTTATCTATATATGTATGTATATCGTCGCCTAGTACCCATAGTACAAGCTTTGCTTAGTTTGGGGCTAGGTTGATCTGTGTAAGATGTCCCCCAATATTTATTTATTTATTTATTATTTACTTATAATTTACAAAATTGGCAGCAATGCACTTAGTAAAAGGTGAGTTTTTTCAGTTAATTCTTACATAGATAATTTTTACTACGACTTATAGATTCCGAGATATAAGCGACTTTCTGGAAAAACCGTTATACTTATATTAATTTTATGCTTTCTATTTAAATATATAATTGAGAGATTCATAGATCACACTTTGTAAAATTGAGAATAAAAAAAAAACATATTTCATGTAATTATTTTCTAAATTGCTTTCTTAGGGTTAGATATGAGGATATTAGGTATAAATTTGAGGTATATTTTACAAAAAAATATTGAACGGTATTGTATCTGGAGAAGCCCAAACTTGGTATGTTTTGAAAATTATTTTTATTATAATTAAAAAAAATGACTGAAATGTAATGATATGATATTTTTGGAATCGGCTCAGAAAGTCCTTTCGTTTAATACCACACATGATAGGTTTCAAAACAGTTTTTTCAAATTCCCTACAAAAAAAGATAACTCATCTCGCTTTTTTATTTAATGGTGCTTCGGGTCAAATTGTTTCAAATGTCCTAAAGATCAATCGTACCGATTTTCATACCTTTAACATCATTTGCAGCATTTTACTGAATTTCTCGGTGTACTGCCGCGCTATTAAGAGGCCTTATTCCTTAGAGCGTTCACCGATTTCACGAAATAACACTCGATAGATGGCGTTGGCGCTCGGTACGCGAGCGCCGGCAAAGTTAAGCGCGTTTCAACGCAGGCGAGAATAATATTGATACTTTTCAATTTAATTGCAAAGTAACATTATTTTTAGCGTTATATGGCACTCTTTATTTTATTTTATAAGCATGGTAGTAGTCAATAGAGTGTATGTGTTGGGATAATATATAACCAGAGGCGAGTAAATAATAACAATATTTACCTCTGGCATGGAATTATTGTGACAATCACTCTTCTTATGAATAAGGTGTATTCGGGTATTTCCGAATGAACAAATAGTGGCGGATAATTCCGAAAGCTGACTCTTACTACAACGGAATATGAGTGATTTTACAATTATTTTCGGAATTACCCGAATAAACCTTACTACTAATATTCGTCATTGTAGTAGTGTTGTATTTTCAAACTTCTTTAGCGGCGCTGTGCACTTTTTGAGGTGGGGAAAAAATGTTAAACTCGCGACAGATCACGTGACCGTAAGACGGACACGTGACCTGATCAAAAAACTGTTACAATGTTATTGAGTTTTTCTTTATTGGTTTAAATGCCATCTAGTGAGTTTCCCTCTAACCGGTATTAATATAACTCGAGTACCAACAGTGATGTGCTTAGGGGTTTCAAGTAATGCGACGAAATAACGCTAGATGGCATTAACATCAATTATACATAGTGCTGCAGACATTTTGCACTAGTCATTGAGTTTTCACTTCTGCCGGCACTCCCGGAGTGCAACCCGTTGTTTTTTTTTACAAACCATGACAAACCATGAGTTTTGTTTACATTTTTGCTGCCCACAAATTGTCGTCTTTTTGTACTATTTCTGTTTTTAGGGGAAAGTCGGGGCCCGTCCATACTGCAAATAAACATGTTTCTTTATTTGTGATATGCAACTGGCCCTATCTGTTAAAACCAGTCATTGTTTTTATTTAAAACCATGATACCGTTGACTACATTCCACATTTTTTTTTGTTTGATGGCCTCGTCGGGGTCAATACCGAAATCCGATTATTTATATTATGCCATCTTCGCTCCACTCCATTAAGATACCCTGGACAGAGGGCCTACCGCGAACCACGTTCGACGTGTTACCTCCCTGTCACACTTACGTACGAATTTACAAGTGCGACAGAGAGGCAACACGTCGAACGTGGTTCGCGGTAGGCGCTCAGGCCTATGGAACTCTCCGCGCGAGCACGGATTTATACCTACGAATCTCTTCCCGTTCACGGTAGAAAATCAAGCTAGTTGGTCGCCGGCGCTCGAATATGCCAAAATGTATGCGAAATAAATGTCTTCTTCACGAACAAATAACACATGTTGTAGTGTGGAATTGTGGATGGATGCAGAAACAAAAAAAAAAACTAATAAAAAAATCCGTGTTTGCTCTACCAATTAATAGGAAAAGTAACTATTAGACGTTCTCAATATAAGTACTTATACCAATTTTTTTTACGATAGTCGCAAGCTACGTAGTACGCCGTTTTATAAACCGCGTAGTGTTTACGCGGTTTATAAAACGGCGTAAACACTACGGTTACTGTAGGGAGATATGACCTTTTAAAATATTTCGCAGTCACTCATCATAATAAATAATAAAATAAGGAAAAACCCTAACTTAAGACAAAAGATAAATAAAGAGAATAATAAAATAAATTTATAAGTAATTAATAATGATAAAAGGAATATTATAATTATTAATTACTTATTGCAACTTATCTTGGTCATAGTTATTTTACAATTAATAAAACTTATATTTGTACCTTAGGTAAGTAGGTAGGTATCTTTCATACAATCTATAGTTTAGGTAAGTAGGTAGGTACTTATTTGTAAAATAATTTCTAAGCGTCGGCAACCCTAGCTTTGTGCCGGTGCGCGCGGTGCGGGGAGCGGTGCGTTGAAGGTCATTCCATTGTATTTTTGTGTAGGTATTAAAACGGTAGGCATTTGAGTTTTCTTTGAGAGATAAGTATCTGTTCGTAAGAACTATAATATAGCCCTGTGCCCTGGACCTCATCTAGATCGATGGTACTCGTCAGGGCAAAGCTATTGAGCCCAAACACGATATAGTTATGATGAGTAGATAAGGAGTTCTGGTGACCAACTCCTGACTCCATTATGAGAACCTGGACCTCATCTAGATAGATGGTGCTCGTCAAGGCAAATCGAATGCGCCCAAACACGATGGAGTTATGATAAGTAGATTAGGAGTTCTGGTGACCAACTCCTGACTCCATCATGAGACCCTGGACCTCATCTAGATAGATGGTGCTCGTCAGGACAAATCTAATAATCCTAAATACGATGGAGTTATGATGAGTAGATTAGGAGTTCTGGTGACCGACTCCTGACTCCATCATGAGACCCTGGACCTCCTCAAGATATATAGTGCTCGTCAGGGCAAATCTAATGAGCCCAAACACGATGGAGTGATAATATGTAGATTAGGAGTTCTGGTGACCAACTCCTGACTCCATCATGAGAACCTGGACATTATCCAGGTCGTCCGGGTATAATAATAATGCAAAACCTAACCAGTATTCAAGTAACACTGAAAACCTATCACCTAGCGAGAGTCTGTTGTTGAAATTAAATATGGTGTAAAAAATGTACTTATTTGTATCAAGATTTTCTAGTCGCTGTATACAGCACTTCTCGGAACTCTCTGGCTGTTTACGAACGCACCATAGTCACCGAACGCCTGACGATCGAGCACAGGTCCGTCCCCTAAGCCGCCTCGGCGGAGAATGAGCGCGCGGCGTCGGTGCAGCGTGATTTATACGTGTTTTAAAATAATATAAATTTACGGCAAGGTAGGTCCTATAGTTATGATTATTTTTTTATGGGTTAACGTATAGTTATAGTTTGCTATAATATTATTTTTAGGGCAAAATAATAGTACAATTTGCGATAAAAAAATATAATGTAACCCTGTTTTCACCCAAAAAATGAAGAAAGTTCGGAAGGTTAAATATCCATTTTTTTTAATGAATCTTTGATTTTCAATAGTCTTAGCCGCTCGTAAAAGATATGGTGAATTGAATTGTAATCATTTATGTATCAAATGATTCTTGTTTACTGCAAAATTGAGAACCGAAACGACAGTTCTCACTGCAAATTTTGAAAAAGCCTCCCAAGAAAACTCATTTATTTTAGGTTTAAAAAGAGAAAATGTCAACTTGAACGGTCTTACTTGCTAGTTTAAGAAATGATTATTTAAGTACGTTATCAGTTTTTGAATGAATACTAATAGTTACGTCGTAATCTTGAATGAAAAAGGTAACAGATTGCAAAAAACGCTCGCTTGTAGGACTAAGGACTCTTAAGAAGGCGCAGAAATAAAAAAATAATTGAAAAGAAAATTTTGGGTGAACCCATATCTTCGTATAATGAATGAAGATGCAAATCATTTCAAAAGAAAATACCGGCGCGGCACCGCAGAAATCTGCGGCGCCGCACGCCGCTCGGCGGCACCGCGTGCGGCGAAACTCACCGCTTTGCGGCACCGCCGCGCGGCGCCGCGCACCGCTTTGCGGCGCCGCGGCGCGGCACCGCAAAATTTTGCGTTGCGGCGGGCGTCGCCGCAGAGCGGTTTGCGGTGCCGCAGATTTCTGCGGTGCCGCGCCGCGCGGCGGCGGCGGTGCCGCAGATTTCTGCGGTGCCGCGCCGCGCGGCGGCGGCGGCGCCGCACCGCTGACATGTGGCCGGGCCCTAACTGCAACGTAGCTCTTATTGCGGGGACATAGGGTGTATCATTGGTCAGTTGAGCGTTGATGTTGGTTCACCTGCCTTTTATAAGGCTGTACACGAGTTGAAATGTTTTGTGGGTGCTTTTTGGCGTTTTTTAGGCTCGCTTTTTATTTGAGTTCTAATAAGACTTGTGACTAGTCGTGCACATCCATCTACGAGTAGCATGGTTAATCTATTTTTTTTTGTTTTATAGTAAAGCATAGAATAAGTAATATTATACTAAAGATTACGCACAGATGAACACAATGATACCAAAAGGAAAATGAAATTCGTACAATTCCAAGAAAACACAAAGGTGAAATTAAAAAAGTGATGAAATATGTAGTTTGTAGATAATCGTTATCTTGGTTATTTGACTGATTTTTGTAAGCATTTTGTATTTTATTTATAATACCTATTGTGCTCAATACTGACAACGATTTTCTTCAGAACCGTATATTATAATTTTCGCACATCCAAACAAATGCTTACGTTAAATTACTGATAACGAAAGAATGCGACAAATATTTTGATAAAAATTCATTGCCAATTGATAATTCACTAACGATAAAACTTGCACAGCGTTTAAAAAAAAACTAATGGGTGTTGCCGTTTCGAAAAAAGAAGGCACGTGCTCGGTTTCCCTCAACCACGAGTCTACGACCGCCACCTGTCTTAAAAAAAAGTAAAAAACATCTTTAAGCAAAGCTGTCATTATAGAAAACTATTTATCGCAAAGAACGCGTATTAGCAAGACTGATAATAATGCCTCAACTTATGTGATGTTCAGAGAAAAATGGGATGTATATTATTAATAACTCAATAAGGATGTTTTCTAATGTCAGTGGCGCAATGTTTAATAAAGCGGTACCTTTTGGTCGGCACATATAATAGTGGCTTAGCGTAAATAAATGGTTGTCATTATTTGCAAGAATCAACTCCAGCGCCTTTAAAAACACTAGATGTAAAGAAAAATAAGTGTGAAATAATTATTAGCCGGACTTCACTTGGCACCTTTGAGGCAGTTTAACATTCATGGAAATAGAAATAACATTTGAAATAATGTATTTAATAACACCTGTACGTGAGTATAGTTTACTATACCTATGACGTGTTTACAACTGTCTGTGTTTAGTTTCAACGATCTTAAGTGCCTGATAAATGATAATATAGTCAGAGTGTTTGTACTTCAGGGTAATTAGCTAAAATTACGGCACAATTATTACACTTTTTCCTTTGGTACTATTTGGGACATGTACGTTATAGACAGAAGTTATTTTTCATCTACTTTTCATCCCTCCCCACCCTCTTCCGTCTGCGTCAACCCCGCGGCGATTCACCCCCCGATTTTATTTTGTTGTCGATTATGTTTTCGTCGAGTCGATTAAATTTGGTGGATATGACGTAAACTAACCGCGCTGTTATCATATCTTATACAATTTGGGTTATAATTTATACAAAGGAACCGATGGATAACACCAGTAGATATTGTATAAAAACGCCCTTTGCAAAGATTACTTTGACATTTAAACTATTTAAAATAAAGAACTGCCACGTACATTAAATTTAATTATTAAATATAATTAAAATAGCTAAAGAAAAATTGCGCTAATTCTAGCCTAGGAATGTTTACTTACTTGAATCTATTGTTCAATAAAAAACACTTTGTGTCAGACCTTATATAGTGTTTTACGTAAATTATAGAACATTACAAGGTATTTATTACAGTAAAGAACTGCCAGGTAGATTGCATGTTCCGTACTTTGCACATTTAAATTAATTAATGGATATTATAAAAAAGTTAAAGAGAAATTACGTTAATTTTACGCTAGGAATAATTCCTTGAATTCATCGAAGTTCAATAAAAACACATTGTATTAGGCCTTATATAGTGTTTTCCGTAAATTACAGAACAATACAAGGTATTTACTAAGCTAAGCGACGTGGGGAATCCTGAATTAGCCAGTCAATTAAAAGGCTAATTAAGTTGACTCCTGTGACAGTTTACATTCTCCCATGCCCGCCATCTTTATCGTGGCATTTTATGTATTTTCGCTTTTTTTCTTCATATTAAGTAACGTGAAAGAAACGTAATTTTATATTGCAATTCTGTCAACATTACAGATACGGTCAGCTATTGCGAAGCCTACGCTTACTAATGAAAACATTTCAGTAATACTTTGCTGTTCGATACAAAAACGACTTTGCTTGCACATAATATAAACCTAAGTAGTGTTATGTAATGTTTGTGGAATGAAAATAACAAGATCTTTTTTGTATACGCTTCTACTGTTAACCATTCGTTAAAATCTGGATTTCAGCAACCGATTGCAGTAATATACATAAATGGCGGTTCCTATTTATACCAATTCGGTTCCGTGATCGGTTCGATTTCGAAACGCTGTCGAATCCGAGCCAATCCGACTCGTCTCGATCGTCCGAGAATCGATTAGACATTCTTGAAATAATCGAGTTTCCCTCTCGTTTCGATTAATGGGTAGTTTTAGAAATAGATAAAGGTCAGTGGACTTTGTTAACAAGTCAGTTTTTATTTAGGGTCAAGTAGTTTGAAGTGATGAGACTGCGAGTTGTGCCGATATATTTAAACATGTTGTTTCCACCGTATGGTTTGATTCGGACCAAATTTGTATCTTTGGCTAAGCTTGTATTTAGGTACTGTGTGAATAGCCAAGTGAATTTTAATTTAGCAAAATTGGCCGGTCTGTAATCAAAACTTAATCTAACACAAAGCAGAACACTTGTTAAATGATTCAAAGATACGTGGTTTGTTAACGTTACAGAAACTGATCATGTGCCAAACATATGTTACTATAGCCAACATGAGTAAATAGGAGATGATATCACTTGGCAACGACACGGGAAGCGGAAGACATTTTGAATCGCGGGAACACCACCCAAACGAAAACGATTGTGTGTGATTGGGAACTTGACACATTATGGAAACAGAGGGCCTACCGCGAACCACGTTCGACGTGTTACCTCCTTGTCACACTTACGTACGAATTTACAAGTGCGACGGAGAGGCAACACGTCTAACGTGGTTCGCGGTAGACCCTCAGATACTTATGGTAAACTAAGAGAATACCCTGAATACCCTTACTCAGCTTTACGCGTATTTCGTATTTTACATGTACGTAATACAAGAAAGTTTAAAAGAAATGAACTATTAGAAACTACGGCGTTCCTCGTTTAAGTGGACATGTTGATCTCAGTCAGCCATCAAAATCCCGGTAGCTTTACAATAATTTGAAACACCGTTAACCTTTACGAATTAATAAGTAATAAACATCAATAGCAATAAACCACCAATTTCATTATTTTTTATATTCAAAACATGCATTCAATCGTTTTTAAAGCCAGTAATAAATGAAGCTTTCTTATCCAAAGCGTATACTTATTTACTGGTAATTCATTCGGTAGTGTTTCCATGTTGACGTAACAACCGGTTGGAATCGTGGCAGCCGAAAATAATTCTGTTATTTGTCCCACAAATCGTGTGAACGAAGGTTACGTTCATATTGACGCCTAAGCAGGTTATCAGTTTAAAGATAATCGTGTAGCTTGTGTTGTATCATTGATAAGTTAACTAAAATTCAATTAAATACTGATATCGCATAAAGGTTTTAATTACAACATTAACCTGGGCTTCCATTCAAATTCAAATTTACTTAATTTATAAGAGCGTCTCTCGCTGATACATTTTTGTGCACACGGAAGACAATTTGTCCAAATGATACAGGTAAAAGATGAACCAAAGGTAAAATGAAATGCAATGAGAAAATAATAACGAAAAGGAAGACAATGCAAACCAATTCTAATAATTTTATAACAATTGACAACTAAATCCAGATTAAAAGTTAATAACTGTGTTTGACGTTGACGATTGCAATTTGGAAAGAGATACGCAATATCTTAGTAAGGCTAAAATTACAGCCTGTGGAACAATGCAGACAATAACTAGCAGGCTCAGTTCTGATCACTGTAATCTGCATTTACTTGCAACAATGGCATGGGACTGCATAGACGTCATACCAGAGCCTTGAATTATCAATCTTTCTACGATTGCTACACTGGCAAATGCTTGAACTAGTCAGTGCCTTGATCATGCACAGATAATGCATAGAAATTGTACTATATTGTAATTGCACTGTTGAATTGTATTGTATAACTACATCTTATAAAACTTAGTCCCCCGTCGCGTGTGTATATTTGTATTATGTTCGCGATAAACTTAAAAACTATTGAACGGATTTTCAAGCGGTTATCAACTTATCACCTATCAACAGAGTGATTCTTGAGGAAGGTTTTAGGAGTTAGGTATGTAATTTGTGAAGGTTTACCCGTGCTAGTTACACTATAATACTCGAACATGATCTTCAGGAAAAAGCTCATAGTTAGAAATATTGCAATGGAATGGAATTAAGTTTGGAGCTTCTCTGCAAGATCGAATTAGAAATGAGATCTGCATGAGAACCAAAGCCGTCAACATAGCTCCAAGTCTATTAGCGACATGACAAGATCTAAAAACGAATAAATACCACCGTTTAAGAAGATATCAACCCGCGATTCTAAGCGCAATTTTATAATTGGCTGCCGTCACGATAGCCCAAATCGCGTAAGTGATCGCAATTACAAAAACATTTACAAAATACACGGTAATTGGCTTGCGGAGGAAAAAATGTAACGTTCACGATGAAATGTTTACGAGCGGTTGAAGGTGAGTTACGTCCATCGACGCGTGTGTATGGGCGATACGTAACTGGTGTAGGCGGTGGTGTAATGAAGTACGTCATTATGTAGAAAACGAATTGATCGGCACACTCGTGTGCGGATGAGGTTGCTTGCTTGTGTGTTAAGGCGTTGGTCTCCGGTTGGCACTGTAAGCGCACAGCTAGGGTTTGCAATCCGGATCCGAAATGTATGAAATTATCCGGATCTGGATCCGGATCCGCGGATCTTCCCATACATTTCAGATCCGTCGTGCAAACCCTACGCACAGCATTACATGAAGACAGAAATTTCTACAGAATGCATTGGTCTGGCTGACGTATAGCGTATACAGCATACGAAGTCAACCGGACACCAAAGCCTAAGTCTTAGGTTAGTTAAAGTTCTCTTTCTAACAGATGGAATCGAAAAGAGACTTCCGCTCGTATTAGGTATAACAATTTTCCGGTCAATTTACACTGGCTGACTTGCGTATACACCTTAATTTTTTTTAGATAGAATAAGAATAAGTAAATAGAGAGAAGAACTTAGGTAAGTAATAAATAAATTATGATCACAAACCTAAAACCAATTTTGTTGTTACAGAACTTACAAACCAACCTGTTAGTCGGTGTAATGGAGACACACTTCGCAATATTTTGTTACCACTTACCAATTTTTGTGTAAGTAGTAACAATTTTTTTTATTAATGTTATACAAACATTTCTTTCACAGCAACGCGCATGATGCTACCATGCGCACATTGCGGACACACGGCCTCGCGATCGCGACATGACGAGATGACATAGCTGAGACAAAATGAGTTTAAATTGTTTAACGCACTTGCCTCAGTAGCAATCAATTTTGATCGCGAATTACACGTATTGTGAACTTGCATGTTCTTTTGATAAACAAACAATTATCGCTGCGCCAGCTGCTCTAGTTACTGGATGCAATTAAGCAGTTTTTTATTTATAGTTTATAGTGCAAGGGCAAAAAGTGGACTGGAAATAAAAAGTTGACCTATTTTTATTGCATAGCTAGGTATTCTAGTTATCGTTTTTTCTAAGTAGTTCGTCTTAATATTTCTAAAGTATCATCCAAGTAGGTTTTTAAATGATGTAGTTTTCTAGTTAATTTATTTTTGTACAGGACAATCTGATCAAATCAAAAACATTCAGTAGACGTGAAAAAAATCCCTATCTAACTTTTTGAGCCGTCTGTTTTTCTTTAAACTTTAAAGTAAAATAACGTACCTAAGTCTATTTTATTCTAAGCACACTTCTAAGTGCTTTAAAACACACAAGCAGCCTACACGTATGTTGCGACACTTGCGACACGCGTTCGCACGACACGTCCAGTGAAGTGTCCTTCTCGAGTGCTCGACTATTTGCTATGTCTCAGTGTCATTACTGTACATTCGCCATTAGATATATCGGAGCGGCCAAGGTGCTCAAAAATATATGAACACGCAGTCTAATGCTTTGATAGAGGCGTGTTCAGCTATTTGTGAGCACCCTTGGCCGCGCCGATATATCTGAGGGCGACTGTACCATCGTCCGCGCTGTTAAATGTCCTTTTGTACACCATATTGCAAAGATGTAAGTCCACTAGTAATCAGTTAAGAGTTTTGAAGGAAGCATTATTGTAGTAACCGATAAACCGTTAAAAATTCAGTCTTTAAATACTCTTGAGTACTCTCCGTTCGTTTGCAATTCATAAGAGAGATGAAGTGTATGTTAAAACAGTCTCTGATGCCAATGTAATGTCTAGTTTGGTATGAGTCAGGTTTAGTCATAGACTTCCTCATATAGACCGCAGATTATCAAGTTTCTGAAAAATTTGCCGTCACGTCACCGCACATGGGCCCCCTTGCCCATCTTGTACTTGTAAATCATTACCGCGAGCACCAGTAGCACCACTCTAGATTGCAAGTATTGCAACATAAACTAAAACATTCCATGATTACTTACCCCTAATATTTATAATCGTCTAGCCCCGAGAGGCCTATAAAAAGGCCATTTATTTCATTATATTTTGAAGATTTTGAATCAAATTTGCAATTAACACGCGTATAAGGTTCCGTTTCTCAAAAGCTTGTAACTTGTAATACAAGCGGATGTCACTTTTTGACAGTTTTTGTTAGAAAGGGACTTCCACTTGTATTACAAGTTACAAGCTTTTGAGAAACGGGCCCCCGGGGCCTATTGCATAATATTTTACAACTCATAATACAAGCTAATAAAAGGGAATGAAAAGAGGCGTCCGCTTGTATTGAGTTGTAAATAGTATGCAATAGGCCCCTGGTCGTAAAAGTTGACGCAATTGAAATAAACAGCTTGCGCTCTATATATTTATAAATTAGTGTTGTGATGACCTCCAGTCATCTTATGGTGCCTGCATTACGGTCACATCTCAAAATGTATGATTTTTGAGATAATAATATTTAAAAATAATAATGAATAGTATCCGGGGCGTTTTTTTGGTTGTTGTCCCCAGCACTTTTTTTTCAACTTTGGGATTGTTTATGTTATTTCTACTCAGAATCACGAGCTCTTTCTATCCTAATAGGAGAGAAAAAGTGTCCTAAGGTTTTTATTTCCATTACGTCACCATTTTTCATAGACTTTGTATGGCGGTCGCGCAATGGAAAGATCGAAAAATGTATGGAAATTTTGGGACACTTTTTTTCTCCTATTAGGATAGACAGAGCTCGTGATTCTCAGTAGAAATAACATAAAAAATCCCAAATTTGAAAAAAAAGTGTAGGGACAACAAAAAAAAACCCATCCTTCAAAGTCTTTTGTAGCCACGTGGCCGCATATACATATAACGATATGCTCCGTCTACTAGACAAGTGATCAGTAGGATTGGCGCAAAAAGCCTGCGCGTGGGCAGACGAGTCGTGACAAAGGCTTTTGAGGCAGTTTTTGTTGCGGTACAACTACTGAGAAAATATTAATAGACACGGATTATCAATATTTTCAAGGTTAGAATCAACGAAGCGAAACTTGACTGCGAAATAAAACTGATTAATTTGATGGTTGGAGTTTTGAGATGGCAACTTCATGAAAAACTAGCTTTTATTTGTGACTTCGTTCGCATAGAACTAGTAATGGCACTATGCCACTTCCATAGTAAATCCACACATTTAAAGGGATGATTTCTGTAATAAAATAAAAACTATCATATGTCCTTTCCCGGGACTCCATAATACAATATACCACTGTCTGTACGTATACCTACCTAGGATTTAAACTAGTCCACTGCCCACCGGAAAAATGATAAAGCTAATCATGAATGGTCCAAAGCAATCAATTTCGATCATGATCGTGTCCATAAACACAGCATCGGCTTACTGTAAAGAGTAAAACTAAAAGCTAACGACCAGTTAGCGTGTCCATTGAGGAGAGAACAACGTATGATTGAAATTGAATATTTTAAAGCATTTAATTATCGGTTGTCAGTCACAGGCGGATTTCTCCGTCCGACAATCGTGAATGTGGAATTCGCTGTGAAACCAGGACAAATGGATATTAAGATTAAGGAACTGGAAGTTTGATTGGTTCTGAATATATGAGACGAGAAAGGTATTTAATAATGAATGTAAGAGGAAAGGCAAACCAAGGAAAAGGAAGTAATTATAGGTATGGAAGTAAAAAGCATGCTCCAAATCATTGATATAGAATAAAGAACTAGATACACAATCAGCCGCAAAAAATGGCCCCACAAAAGTAACGTTAAAACAAATCACGCGTTACTTTTTCGTTTAGTCTTGTTTGAAACGCTCAAATGTGAAGTTGTCAACAATTACGAAATGTGCCGTTAAAATATGTAAAAATAACAATGATAAAACAAGGAAAAAAGATGGAATGTATTTCTTTCGGTTAGTTCTTTGGATAGCATTATATAATTTATGTAATCTGGTGGTAATTTTATGGTTTTGAATAAATTAATTTGTTAGTACCAAAGAAGGGATGTCAAGGAACAAAAATCTAATGAGTCGATGTGAGGTCAATATTTTTTTTATATTTTTATATGGAATTCGTAAGGAATAATATTATGTTTAAATTCAAGATTTCCAAGAAAACCTATGCGACGTGTAAAGTGGACTGCTATTTAATTACTTATAGCAAGAGATAGGGGTGATGCAGTTTTAAACAAGGCAAAACGGCACTTGTGTGTTCGGCGCATTTCCCTGTTTCCGACATATACAACACCAATAAGGGCTACTAACTGTAAATGCTAAACCTATCTGAACACAGTGACAACCACAGAATTTTTTTTATAAAGTATGGACATTATAAAAAAACCAATCAGTACCTAAATGTCCCCGTGCACCCGTGCGATGAGTAAATGTAGATCTAAAATACACAGTTATTTTATTTAATAAGTTGAATTTATTTCAAGGAAATTAGTATTTAAAGACGTAGGTATACTTACTTATTAAAAATTAAATTTGTTTGAATTTGAACCACGAATTAATTTTATTTGAGCTCCCGAAATTTGTTTGAATTTGAACCACGAATTAATTTTATTTGAGCTCCCGATTAAATTAAATTTGTTTTATTTATTACTTCAATTGGTTTTTCTGTACAGTAATACATATTAAAGTGTACCAAAGTGACTCCATTCGTTCATTATCATAGAATTAGAATAGACAAGAACAACTGTCAATCTTCAAAAGTGCGACCAAAAATGAAATGCAAGTGTGTGCGTAAATTGTCTATGTGAGTTCAAAAATAGTGATGTCATGTTACAACATATTAATAATCTGTCGGTGTTTGGTTGCTTTATCGACAACTTTTTCAAATGTGTTATTTTAAACGTATTATCCAGCGTATTTCGCTAGCGGTGCAAAGAGGAAACGCCAGCAGCGTACTAGGTACATTTAGCCGGGTACCTATGGCCTAATAGCATATAATTATATACCTACCCTTAATTTTTATATTTACCTAGTTATAAGTTTGTAAATTTCTTTGTTTGTTTGTAAATTACCGTTTTTAGGGTCCCGTACCTCAAAAGGAAAAAACGGAACCCTAATAGGATCACTCGTGCGTCTGTCTATCTGTCTGTCCGTCCGTCTATCACAGCCTATTTTCTCCGAAACTACTGGACCAATTAAGTTGAAATTTGCACACATATGTAAGTTTATGACCCAAAGATGGACGTGTAACGTAAACAAATGAATTTTAAATATGGAGGCCATTTTTGGGAGGTAAATGAGAAAATTAAAAAATAAAGTTTTTTCAAACTATATCGTGTTACATATCAGATGAAAGAGCTCATTGTAAGAATCTCAAATATATATTTTTTATAATTTTAGGATTAATAGTTTCGCAGTTATTCAAGAAAATAGGCAAGTAATGACCATCCCTCCCCCCCCTTATCTTCGAAACTACTGGGTCTAAAATTTTGAAAAAAAATACACAAAATAGTTCTTTACCTATAGATGACAGGAAAATCTATCAGAAATGTGGTCAAGCGTGAGTCGGACTTAATGTACGGAACCCTTGAAACGCGAGTCCGACTCGCACGTGGCCGGTTTTTTTTTTCAAACGTTAAAATTTACGACATTATGACGTATAAATAACACTTGAACTCCGTGTGCTATCAAAATCGTTACAGACTTATCTTAGTCTAACTCTTACTGTGTTGGAAAGTGAAGTTTAAATTTACTGCTAAACATGTGCACCTTCAAAAAGGTATAACAATCGTTATTATTTGAAGTCGGTTATAAAGGTTAATATCTTAATGATGTCTTGTGAAGAAATTATTACATAGCAATTAATATACCGACAAGTTATCGATACTGTCATCTGAACATTTTGTCAAGCCCTAGCGTAAAGTAACAGTTTATGTTTTTACACAAAATATCTTAAATTATTGAGTAATATGATAAAATATTAGCACACAAAGAAAGAAAAACTTATAATTAACTGTATAAACCGGCTTCTTACACTTTTTATGCTGTTAATTTGACAAAATATCGTCAAGAAAATTTCGCTCGGAATATCATAATTCCTCTGAAATGAGTATTTGCTAGGTTTATTTGGCCCCGTGACACTGAAATCCGGTACACTACAAGACACTATCTTCATTGTATTACTTAATCAAATAGTTTTCATCCGAATTTGTGTATATTTTTCACATTGAAAATTACGGTGATACGCTCTTGGCCGTCCGCGGCCGTTGTCAAACTCCAAAATGGTCACGTTTTCTCATTTGTAGTCTGACTCTTTCGCACTCATGCGATGTTCATATACGCGAGGGCTTCCCTTTCGCACACTTCAGCTGTCTGTCAAGCGCGAGCGACAATTACAAGTCTGTGTTTATTATTCTCGTTTGACGTTGTTTGACATAAATACGTTACGTTTAGTGCCATCGGACTAATTTTTTTAACAGTGTAGGTACTTATGTTTGCAAATTTGACACTTAATGCTTACGACATTAAGCTCTTTTCTGTACGAAATATTTATCTTGACTCAAAATTTACGTAAGAGTTTTTATCATCAATGCAAATGGTGCGAATACGTCATTGGGATCCACATTTGTTGACGTTTTTGTTCTGCTTTGTGTGTCTATTTCTTTTATATGAAGTCAGTGCTCCAAATGAATGATAATAAACCTGGCGGCGTAGCACGGTGGCGTTTTTATCGCCATGCCTGTCACGTTCTAACAAGTATGTAAGTGCGAAAGGGACGCGCATAGTGATATGCGATAAAAATGGAACCGTGCTGCGCCCGCAGGTTCTGAATATGTTCAGATATTGTGCTACTTAATTCAAAAAAGTTTTGGAAGTCTGTCCGAAGAAATTTGTGTATCAGCAGAGCAATTAAAAGTAAACATAATCTTTTGACTAAAGACGTTCCTGAAGTATCGTTAATAAATGACTTCATTTTCCTGCTAAGGAAAGGAGGGGCGCAGTTTGGTCAGCAGCAGAAGTTGGTAACCGGGCGAGGTAGTCAAAATTACCTTCACACGCTCTTATTCTCTTAACAATAAAGTCGCTTCAAGATCATTTTGAACACCTGGCCCGCTTAGCAACTTATGCTGCTGACTGGACACCATATATTAAATTTAAAGTATTGATTTTAAGCAGGTCCCTTTTCACAAAGTTTCACTGTAATTAGTTCTACGAGTCAGGCGATTTGTAAATGACACCCGATAAGATAAGGTTGGTGTGGGTTGGATAAGCAGGTGAATATTGAAATCACGAATATTGTACACTAGAGCGTTAAACGCGATATGAAAGTAATGACTATTGCAAAAACATCAAATTTTGATGCTAGAAAAATGTTCATGCTCGTAATGCTGCCTCTAATTAAACTCTTGTCTGTGTACACGTACAGTCAGCAGCAGAAGTAGCTAAGCGGGCAAGGTGTTCTATACATTACCTTGACACGCTCTTATTCTCCTAACAATAAAGTCGCGTCGAGATCATTTTGAACACCTGGCCCCGCTTAGCAACTTCTGCTGCTGACTGTATAATAAGGATCCTGACTGAATTTTTAGTCACAATTTTTTGTTTTTTTTTTCTAGAGAACGATTTTTTCTGCTCAATACAACAAGGACAGGACAAAATGGAAACCACTGGTGACAGAAGTCACCAAAAGACGCGACCTTGTGCAATGAAAACAACTATGTATGTAGTTATGTACCTACTTAAGATCTTGGATGGATTAGCGGGTGTTTCTAGGAATTTGATAATGTAGCTTTGTCCAGAGGCCAACGTCATGTCATGATGTGTAATTTTCACTCAAGTGTTCATAGATCTTCCCTTGTGTATATTTCGTTAATTGTAATTTTTCGTGATCATATTTTTTCCTCGACCATGCAGACGCATATCTCTTACGGTGTACAATAATTAGCAAGTAAATCGTGAAAACGAAAGCATTTGACATTTTCAAATCAATCGATAGGCATCTAGAAACCCGTTCCCCACGACTGAGCAGAACAGATCTTCTTAGCATAATCATAATTAACAATGGACATATTGGACATGCTAATGGGTCTGCCCTAGCACGAGGCGTCGCGTGCAGCGTCACTTTCCAACGACGGTTTCTGTTTCGCGCGCGTGCTAGAGAGCGCATTCCCGCCCCACCGGGGGAGGGAGGCGGCAAGGAAGATTGGAGGTTATTCCTAGTGGAGGAAGATTGATATTCCTATGATAAATAAGCACGATTTGTGAAGGAAAATTCTGGAATAGTCAGAAAGTGATGGTTCATGAAGGAACTGGTATTCCTAGTGCAGGACGGTTGATCTGCCTGTGATAAAATAAGGCGTAGTTAAGGGTGATGAGAGGTTTGTGAAGGAAAGTTCTGGAATAGTGCTTTCCTTTCCGACTTATTGAAGTGGTGGTTCAAGAAGAAACTGGAGAGTATGCCTAGTGCAGGACGATTGATATTCCTGTGATAAATAAAGCGTAGTTAAAGATGATGAGAGCATGAGTATGGATACTCGTATTTTTGAAAAAGTTTTTAGTAAATGGTGATGAAGGATTTATAAAACAGCTGAAATGTTCCTATTGCAATAGGTACCTATGATTTTGATATTCCTATGGGATATTCTTGAATAGGCTAGTTCCTAAGTGATTCATGAAGGGACTGGAAAATTACTAGTGTGGGACGATTGATATCATTTTTAAATATCATCATAAACAAATGACTGCATCGATTGCGTATTTGCGTATCACATGACTAAAATGACTTTCATTTGTCTGTTCCGCGTTACATTCAGACATAGAAGCAGATTATTTCCCTCATAGATCAACCGCGTTCCAGAGGCGTATCGTCGCAATTTGCAGAATGCCAATTAAAATTATATAATTCAGCGCAGCACACGATTGACGACCAAAACAACGTTTAACGGCCGCGAAGCATGAAACACTGAAGACGGGCTGGTAGATTTATCGTCTTGGAAAATCTATCAGGCATTACTGCACCTGTAGGTACAACTCTAATCTGATGTAAAGTCAGTAGTAGATGGGTGAATTGGCTTGTCTCTCGTTGTCATAGTTACGGTCTCCTGGGTCACTCTTTAAAACTTGATTATAAGGCATTAAAATTCACTTAGTACATTTTTATCGGTACTTACACGCCCTTTCTATAAAGGGCCATCACCCAAGCGTGTTAGTAGAACATGGCGTACAAGATCTTCTAACAAAATGGCAGAATAACAAAAAGTTTATCAACCCAGTTTATCTCTCTCTCTCCGGACAGTGATGGCCAAAGTGGTCAAATATATCGTTACACACATTTTTTACTACAGAAATAAGAATGAGATAGTGTGGTCGGAGTCTAGACGCGTTTAAACATATTACTTATTTAGTACATATGTGTTTTAAAAAGGTTTTCAATGTTATAAGGAGCGAAGCAGTCGGCCAAACAGCCAAAAATAAATGACCATCGACGTGTGTAGTGCTTAATTCCCATCGATCACAGAAAGATCACAGACAATCATTCTGAAACTAACCACTATAGGTCTATCCTCTATACTATACAGATAGAGGTCTTCTTACGCTGGTGCTACACCCAGCACTTGGCAGCTCTCAGGACCACACGAAAACCATCGACACTTAATTGGCAATACGTAAGCCTTATTGTAAAGGCATAAAGTCTACTTATAATCAGTGTTCTGTTACAGTAGACGCAAACCAAACTGACGACCGGGGTAAAACTTCTCATTCACAATCGCGTAGTCGTAGGAAGGGTGAGAGAGATAGTGATATGACCCCGGTCGTCAGTTTGGTTTGCGTCTACTATAGTACACAGCCAGGAATGCTCAGGTGCTGCAGGTGCTCAGGAAGGGCTAATTGGACCCTAATTAGGACCCTCGGCTGACAAATCGCAAGTCCTGGGTGAGTAATGGCACGCTTTACTGGACAGTTTAGTAATGACATTTTAGGACGATAATGCGGGATAAGTGAGAAATTTGTAGCTTATTGCTATTAGATAAGTATATAAAAAACCGGCCAAGTGCGAGTCGGACTCGCGCACGGAGTGTTCCGCACCATCAACAAAAAATAGAGCAAAAAAATCGTGTTTGTTGTATGGGAGCTCCCCTTAAATATTTATTTTATTTTATTTTTAGTATTTGTTGTTATAGCGGCAACAGAGATACATCATTTGTGAAAATTTCAACTGTCTAGCTATCGCGGTTCATGAGATACAGCCTGTACGGATATGATGGTCGTTCTTGTCTACGTGACAGCGTGATAAAACGGTGTCCGTCACTTTCTTTCCCACGGTGTTAAACAGTGACAGTTTTTTTATCACGTGGATAAAGATGGATAAAGCTATCCATAATAGGCTGGCTGGTGACAGACGGACGGACGGACGGACGAACGGACGGACAGCGAAGTCTTAGTAATAGGGTCCCGTTTTTTACCCTTTGGGTACGGAACCCTAAAAACTGGACAAGTGCCCACCGAGGGTTCCGTACGTTTTATTATTTGTTGTTATAGCAGCAACAGAAATACATTAATATCACGGTTCATGAGATACAGCCCGGTGACAGACAGACGGACAGTGGAACAAACCCTAAAAACGAATCTTTTGACACATTGACAGACTATTTATCAAAATTGACTTAATTATAACACAACACACGTAAACTGTAATTCATGAGCCCATAAATAAATCATTAAGCAGACATCAAAAAGACAAGCAAAATAATTACACCGTGTTGACAGTGTCAAGAGCATGAATTATGAACGGCCGCGCGAATCATGCAACAGCTGATAAAAAATACACAAGCTACAAACTTCATTAATGAGATGTCGGTACATATGCTAAAGGCCATATTACCGCTAATACTTCAAATATGTCTGGTAGACAGATATGCAACGGGGTGGTCATGTATAGTGACCTTTTGCCAGTTTTTAAAGCATTTTTAAGAGTTTTTCAGGGTTCCGTACCTCAAAAGGAAAAAACGGAACCCTTATAGGATCACTTGTGCGTCTGTCTGTCCATCTGTCACAGCCTATTTTCTCCGAAACTACTGAACCAATTAAGTTGAAATTTGGTACACATATGTAAATTAGTGACCCAAAGACGGACATGTAACATAAACAAATACATTTTAAACATGGGGGCCACTTTTGGGGGGTGAATGAAAAAGTTAAAAAATGTTATAGGTACAGGGTGGTCCAAACGTTGACGTCCAAAAATTTTTTTTAGATTCCTCACGTCGTGGGCTATCAGAATATACCCCATGTATGTTAGCCGATTTTTCGTAGTTTTCGAGTTATGATTTTTTAAACTTTTAACTTTTGTTATGAAATTCCGGGGTTCCCATACAGAGTGGCTAAAAAATAACTGCATTCCCGTTGCCAGGGAGGTTAGGATTATACTAAGCAACTTTTACTATGGGACCAACCCCGAAATCGCGATTTTTTTTTCAGGTAAATTTTTTTTTCGCGATTTGGGTGGAACTCGAAAACTACAAAAAATCGGCTAACATACATGGGGTTATATTCTGATAGCCCACGACGTGAGGAATCTAAAAAAAATTTTTGGATGTCAAGGTTTGGACCACCATACCTATCAAATGAAAGAGCTCATATTGGGAATTTCAAATATTTTTTTTTATAATTTTAAAATAAATAGGTTAGAAGTTATTTAAGAAAATAGCCAAAAAAATTACATTCCAGTGCAGTCAAGCGTGAGTCTAACTTAATGTACGGAACCCTTGGAATGCTTGGTTTTTTTTTCAACCGTCTACAGACTTACAGAGCATAATGCTTTTGACAGCTGGAACTAAAAGCAATGAAATTGACAAGTGTACTGTTTGTGTCGGAATTCACCCGCAGACGGATTTGGCCGCATTGACCTTACTTTTGAAACAAAATGATTAGATTTTCGATGTGATAAATTAAAATTAGGTATCTTAAACGATAATCATTCCATTTAAATCCGGTTGTGTCACTATTAGTTGTAACACTTTATTATACTTCAGTGATAATGATAAAATAAGTATAATTGTGATAATAATACCTATCCATTAATTGTAATCGTTGTTAAAGGTGCAGCCGATAAGTAGGGTAAGTGTGCTTATCACTGAAGAATAATATCTGATATTTATGATTATGCTTTTGTAAGTTACTTTACATGTACTCAATAAATAGTTTAAGCTGTATAGTTGCCATATAAATAATTGAAATAAAAAAATAGATGGGATCTATATAGCACTCAACCAATAATGGCATAAGGTAAAAAAGTGCATATACATATAAGGCTGTGACTATACTTATTCACCTAAAACAGGACACCATTGACATAATCCTTTTGCCAAGTACCTAGAAGTAGTATGCAGTTTTCAGCCAAAAGGGTACTTATTGTAGGTTGTCAATAAGACGCTACTACCATAAAGCTTCATTTTGAAATCAACCTTATCAACAACCAACAATGTGGTACCTTTTAGTTGAAAATGTCACATATGTTCTTTTTGCCAATAACAAATAATCTATGATGAAATTTTTAATGACTGCAAAGCAAATGCTTAAAAGTTCTACTTCAAACTTTTTTGAATTTTGAACCTACTATTTACCCTAATAAAGTTACAATTTCAATGCGTTTCTGCAGTATGAATGGTGTTCCATCTAAATATAAAACATTTCTTTTACTCAAGGATGACAAGAAACAATGTCTATGTCTCCCTCAAAAGTGCATCTGGCATTCTCTACAAATAACAGAAACTATTAATTACCTTCAGCCAGTTGTTAACACTCACCATATTTATATTATAATCATTAACAATACCAATTACTATGGTAATTGAGAAAATATTGCATAACGGCATTAGCATACAAGGAAGGCCGCATGACTTGAATATAAATTCAATTGGTTATGACCCTTTATGGCAGTTGATTCATGGATAGCTCTTTAATTTATTAGGAACATGTCCTGTGGCTATATTATGGACACTTAGTTTATTGTAGGGAGTTGTAAATTTACAAATGTGGCCTGTGGCTATATTATGGACACTTAGCTTATTGTAGGGAGTTGTAAATTTATAAATGTGGCCTGTGGCTATATTATGGACAATTAGTTTATTGTAGGGAGTTGTAAACTTATAAATGTGGCCTGTGGCTATATTACGGACACTTAGTTTATTGTAGGGAGTTGTAAATTTATAAATGTGGCCTGTGGCTATATTATGGACACTTAGTTTATTGTAGGGAGTTGTAAATTTATAAATGTGGCCTGTGGCTATATTACGGACACTTAGTTTATTGTAGGGAGTTGTAAATTTATAAATGTGGCCTGTGGCTATACTACGGACACTTAGTTTATTGTAGGGAGTTGTAAATTTATAAATGTGGTCTGTGGCTATATTATGGACACTTAGTTTATTGTAGGGAGTTGTAAATTTATAAATGTGGCCTGTGGCTATATTATGGACACTTAGTTTATTGTAGGGAGTTGTAAATTTATAAATGTGGCCTGTGGCTATATTACGGACACTTAGTTTATTGTAGGGAGTTGTAAATTTATAAATGTGGTTGCCCGCAACTTTTATTGATGGTAATTTGTTTGTATGTTGCTGATGTTTTAGGTTTATGTTAAAACTTTACTGCTTATTACATTTCATATGGTACACCATTTCTTACTTCTGCAGGGTGGTTGGTTAGCCATGTCATGCGATTTCAATATTTCTCTAAGATCTACGTTGTAGGCTGAGCCTAGTGTGGGGATCATTGTATTGCATCTCTTGGAATGTTAATTTCTTGAAATAAATATTAGGATTTAGTGCAGCAGCAACAGTTCAGTAGTAGGTATAGGTACTTAAGTAGGCAAGGAGCACCAAATGATTATATCCAATCCAAAAAAAATGGTATGATGGGAATAAAAACAAACAAGAGGCAGGTGGTACAAATGTGAGCAAGAAATTGGACAAGTACAACTGTGTATTGTTGAAGTATCTAGATTATTACAACATAAAAATTTATGTTTAATATTAAACTGTTCGTACTTTTAATTTTTCTTGCACCTATTACTGCTTGCTCTCTGTTTGGCCCGAGGGTTAACTGGTAGAGAATGCCTTCTGGCATTAAGTTCGCCTTTTGTACATTTTTTGACTGTGCAATAAAGTTTAAATAAATAAATAATTCTATGAAATGAACTGCCTACTTAGAGTCAGACCAAGAAAAGTCTGCAGCGGATTTGATAGCTCACGCAGTGCAAGTGTTAGTTTAAACATCAAACTTCTATGAAATTGTGACTTATAAACAACACTTGCACTGCGTGGGCTATCAAATTCGCTGCAGACTTTTTTAGGTCTGACTCTATTAACTTTTAAGATATGAATAAGACTGAATCATATTGTGAAGTTACATATGTAATAATATGTATGTAAAACTTGTAAGAATAACATTTAAGCTCACATGTTCAGTTATAAAACAATGTTCTAAGTAGGTACTTATACTATGACATTGGTTATAAATTTATACTTTTATCCTTCTCTATTGAGGACAGGAAAATAGTATGAGTCATGATGACCCATTGGTCACAACCATTGGTTAGTCATTACTAAACATAGCCACATATTGACATAAGCATAGTTTTATATCTAAAACCAGCCAGTTAGGTATGTAAATAATGGATTAACTTCCGAGAATACTGCATGATTAATGTTACAATCAAAGATTACGGCAAAATCACAACAAGTGCATCAAAGCTCGCCAGATGGCCGGGAAACAAAACAAAGTCGCGTTGACCTACATTGCGCGCATTATAAGTGCACTAAGTGCAATAATAATATACTTTCATGCACAAGAGCCGCGGGCGCTGCACCGTACACGACTCACGAGCGCTCCTACGCCGACAAACAGACACACACAGCCTTGCGACACCATGGTAACCGACTAATCCCACTTAAGATGTTTTATGTTTCTCACGTTTGCCAACTCTTCGCGTTCGTAAGCGCGTGCCGCGTTTACGCCGACCCGGTAATCTTAACATAACACGTGCATAGTTAATACCTTTATGATCAGCTCGATCTCCGGAACGTCGCCGTTCGCTGTTCCATTCTCTGCGATTTCATCCGACATCATGAACTTAAGAAACACTTCGGTTTTAGAGAATGTACGCTTTAACACACTTTTTTACACGACCGTCACCGTATCAAAACACCGATTGACTGACTCACTTCACTTCGTTCATGTTCGTTCGGCAAATTTTTGACGATGTGCGGCTAACTTCACGTGACAATTTTTTTTCTTACGAATATATAATATTGATAGTTATATCATATTGATGATATAATTTTGATTCTAGTATTGATACGGAGCTTAATTTAAATAACTACAATTTATTATTATGTTCATTGTTCAGATTATGACCGTCATTCAATGTTACCCACGAAAAAATATGAATATTATTATTCACAGGCTTTTTGACGTATGACGTCATCGATGTCATTGTCAAGTGTCAAATCGTTTGTGGAGCTTAGCTTGTTTATTTGTGGGAATTGAGGGGTTATTTTAAAGATTTCTACAAATTACAATTTACTTTACGAGATAAAGAATCAAAAATGAGTGAAACAGAATCAGCGGGACCTTCTGCATCAGGCAAGGAAATGACATTCGCGGAGAAACAAGCAGAACGAATGAAGAGACTGCGCACTCTGCACTCCGCCAGAAATGAGGCTAGAACACAAAATCACCAGGAAGTCGTGGCTGAAGAGACTAGAAACAAGCTGCCCCCGAACTATGAGGCGAAGCGACGCCAGGCGGAGTGGCTCGTCGACGACCAGAAGAAACGAGGCGAAGCGGAGTCAGAAGGCAAAGATTACGACAGAGTGAAATTGCTGAATATCTCCGCAGTCGAAGCGGAGCGTTTAGAGCGTAAAAAGAAAAAGAAAAATCCAGACCAAGGGTTCTCTACTTACGAGCAAGCGACAGTGAGGCAGTACAACAGATTAGTTAAAAACATGCCAACAGCAGATATGGAGCAATACGAGAAACAGAAACAAAAATACGGCGATGCGTTCTACGGCGGGCCTAACGTGATCATTCACGGCATGCACCAGGACCGGAAGGAAGCTGTTGACAAGATGGTGGACGACTTGGAAGGCCAGATCGCCAAGCGCGCGAAATATTCACGCAGACGTATCCATAATGACGATGCAGACATTGATTACATCAACGAGAGGAACGCCAAGTTCAATAAGAAGCTTGAGAGGTTCTACGGAGAGCACACGGCTGAGATTAAACAGAATTTGGAGCGTGGTACTGCCATTTAAGTTAGTTGCATAAGGTTTGTAAATAGTTAATAAATGTATTGTATCTAAAGTTTTATTTCTCCTTATTTAACACATTCATTGCCACCTAGCCAAACAAGACATCCACGCCAGGTCACAAAAAATTCGTCATATAAAGCTGTAGTACCACGATCCCGACTATCGGGTCGTCCGGCCTGGAAACGGATTCATAAAATACCCGATAGTCGGGTTTTCGGCACTGAATGCGTTTGCTGTTGGTTGCAAGGTACAAGGATCTACACTAAGGAGTTTGCGCATAGATATACCTAAGACTGTCAAACATATACCACTTGTTTTGCCCTGTGATTGGAAAACCTAAAATTGTTCCCTTTGTCTCATACTATTATTTTATTCTAGGCCTTTGTTTTGTGTATGTGTGACAATGAAAACAAATAAATTAAACAAATTTCAGTAACAAGTTTATTCTGATAAATGTGCAGATTAAATTACAATAGTAAGTACATAATATAAAATACATACAAGTTTATAATCTATGAACTAAAAGCTTCTGTACAGTGACAATGTATGTAAATTATTCCACAGGTGATTACTAGTTTTCTAAGCTTTTTATTACACTATCATTAATTAATACCCCAAAGATAGAGATAAGATAAGATACATTACTTACCTAAATATATTTTTGATTACTTTTTTAAATACATTATTATTGACCTTTTGACCGCCACAGTCAGCAGTGGGCGTCATTGGAAAGCCAAGCCAAGGATGCCAACGACGGTTACAGCCGACAGCTCTGCCAAAGCAATAGGGACTTACGCGGGACTCCGTTAAGTTCAATTTCGCTTAAACAATCGCCTCGCGTCCGGGAAACAGCATATTCTTTCGCCGTCTGGCGTTCAAAAGGTTAAAGTCAACCTTTTTGGTCGCCAAAATTTACAGTATACTTAAAATGGACTTTAACACATTAATATTGCTTTGTGTTACATAATATAGTCGTGACTTTCAACATTTAAAAAACTGAAATCTAATAACCTATGGAATATTTACATCAAAATCACTGAACCCATGTAATACTAGCAGTAGACGTGGAGTATTACAAAATAAACTTAACACAATACTTTTAAAGTCGAAATAAAACATTTTGTCCCTTTCGCACTTACACAGTTCGGTAGAAAGAGACTAAATATACGAATGTTCTACATCGGCTATAAAGGAATCGTGCTAGCTGAGCGCAAAATAACTATGCGTTAATTATAATACAAGGTTATAAAGCGTTTTAAAATTTACACTATTTCTCGGGCCCTATGTATTGGAGTAAGAGTAGGGCGATTGCTATAGTTATTGGCCACTCCTAACAAATCCGGGAGAAACCAGCTAACTGAAGCCTTATAAGGGCTCATTTAGACGGTGCGAGAACTCGCATACGAGTTTCATTACATTGCGTCATTTGATCTGTCGGCTGAATTGCTGTAACCTCCATTGGTGCGCAATGTAACTAAAATCGTATACGAGTTCGCGCGCCTTCTAAATGAGCTCTAAGTGTAAGGCCTGAGTGGACGCTCGGAGCGGAGCGTTCGGCGGGGCGTGCAGCGTGGCGTCGGGCTCCCAAGTGATTTGAGCAGCGTGCACTAAGGCCGCTCCTATACGTTTGCATTTGTTTGACATGCACGCCGCACACCCCGCCCCGCTGCACGCCCAACTCGAGCGTCCACTCAGGCCTTACACTAAGAGTGGCCAATAACTATATATAGCAGTCATCCTACCCTGCCTCTTCCTAAGCCCATGTCATCCTTGTCTGTTTACACTACCCTTTCCGAGAAATAGTGTAATTTAAAACGCGTTTAATCGCGCGTATATCCTTTATTATGTGCTCGACAGATGGTTTTTCTACATTTAATTTTCTACCTTATCGTCATAATTATAAAGATAATATTACATGCATCGTACGATTTCGGCAGTGTGTTTTAAATATGGGCTTTAATTACGAGTAATTTATGTGCTAAGGCAGAAAATCGACTGGAATAAAACTAACTGTTAAGCACAAAATAAATTTGAAATACCATAATACAAGGAGGCTACCGCGACGATCGAAATTCGAAGAACGTCTGCCACCATCTTTATGAATATTACGAGAATGGAGTGATAGTGATGAAAATTTCGAGGTTCGAGGTAGCCCCCCTTACTGCTTTGCCGAGACAGGTTATAAAGACACTTTTCAAAATGTTACGTCCTTACGTCCTCCTTGTTATGTTATATCCTTCGCCTAAAATAGGTATCGAAAAGTAAGATGGATATTATAGTGAACCAGCATCATTGCGGTTGCGGCAAGTTTCATTGAATATATATCGTCCCTACTTAGAATAAATTGCGAAACAATAATTTTGTGAGTTTCGGAAAAGTTGTGTCCAGAATTCTATAACTGGCTCTTTTGAAAACCATCGGCGACTAAAGTGGAGGTAGGTCAATACCTATTGCGATCAATAAGATTGTAATACGTTCGCCCGGTAGTTATATGAGTAATCAGAAAGAAATACTTTAAAACAAGTTAATTATAGCACAATTTTCATGATCATTCTTTATACAACCAAAAAGATTATTTTTTTAGAAGAAAGTTTATCAGTATTAAAAATTTTTTAAAACACCTCAAGTACTTACCTACATAATATGAATAAATTTTATAGTAAAGAAATTCGGAGAATCGACTAGAAATCACAGTGATTTGTTCAAAGACAATCATATTTTTTGTTAAATTTAAACTTAGGAGTACCCAAAGTGATGTGGCGCAGAATTGGGCTAAGTGGCATTCTCTTGTTTCAGAGGAGTTCATTTTTAGGTCACTAAGCTAGTGAAGTAAGTAAAGTACCTAATAAGTAAATCTTTTAATAAAATTTTAAGTATATAAGTACTTCTTCTTTCACTTAAATATTGCTTCATGAAATTTAGAGTTCCTGTTTTATTTATTACCACAATGAAAGAAGAACCGTTAAAATATCGAGCTTGTAGAATGTAGTTCTTGATCCTTAACTACGAAGAAGGCTGTGGTGTTACCTCTAAATTGAATAATATCCGGTAAATAGAAATGTACCTGCCTAAAATATGTTTGTAGTGAATTACAAAAGGACAGACATAATTGATACTATTTGATAGGTAATTTAAAGAATCATTCATATTTGAAAAATATCCTAATCAACAATCAGTTTTATCTAAAAACTTTAAACTTTTCTGCTCGGTAAATTAATACCTACCTACCTATGTAGGTACCTCAGTGAGGTACCTACGTGGATTTATGACTTCAATATTTTGCGGTCAATCACTAAGCCACCCACCATAAACCGTGTCTATCAGTCAGGCTGGTCTAACTAGAAAAAGTTGGCAAACATTTTTTATTAACAAATATGTGCCGTGTCAAGAAAGTCGTCTAATCATAATCAATAGACGGTAAAATACTGGTTTCACGTAAGGCGTTTGATGAAGTATCGTAGCTTACGTAGAGCACAATGAACCAGTTCATCCGTACCTTATTACAAATATCTTTAAGTCTATAATCGTCTGGCAGTGTCAGCCAGGTCTTGTCGTAAATAATTCCCTATTCACCTTAAGTGCAGCAGATAACGAAAATAACAACAGTTATTCGCATTTGGTAACGGCACTCATTGAGAATAGGAAAATACAACGATATTACAAAATTTGGAATGTGAACTCAAAACTGTAGATGTAAATAATAATATATCAGACTTTGTAATAACTAACCAAATGCGAATATCACAGATCCGTTTCGACTTATGTATATACACACAAAGACGCACTTAAGTAACCATTTGTAGCCATATTGTAGTTCAATAAAGCCCCCTCAACACTCGTGCCCGAATCGCGGCGCGAAGCCGCGATTTGAGCACGAGCGTGGAGGGGGCTTAAGGTTTACTAATGGCCATTGTGTGTCTACTTTGGTACTACTGCACTTAAGAGAATTCATGTCTGGAGCGTCGTTCATAACACCCACGAACGAACAATTTCTGAAATTTAAACAGTCAAATTTCAATTAAATGCCAATTTGTTAGTGACGGTGCTGCGGTCTGTTCCATTCTTGATTAAAACCAACAGATATAAAGGTTTTGTGAAATTACACTTATTAAATAAGGTTAAGTTTTAACCTTAAGAACGCCACTGTCTTCTATATGTACAGTCACGCCCCTTGATTGTTACGCCATTTAGGGTTCTAGCTAAATTGGACATTCCATAGCGTAAGTATGGAGAAGCCAATTTAGCTAGGACCCTAATTGGCGTAATAATCCCGTGTGGTGACTGTACATGACACTGAAGGTGACCGTAGGAATTTTGATCGCTACGATTTTAGTGTGGACTTCACACTCAATAACCGGTATTTTTAATACCTATTTTTATCGAGGTAAGTCGAACAATACCTTCTGCTGTACGCGGGAAATAAATATTAAAAAGAGTCAAATTTCTAACAGCCTAACTATTCAGTGGCGTTCCAAGGCTTTAAACATGAACCAACAAACAAGTTTCTAGCGACATCTACAATGTTATTGTTATGATAACTAAACAAGGCTACAACCAAAATACAATAGGCAACGCACGAAATTATTTAGAAATCTACGTCATACAACTTAAGACACCAGGCTTATGATCCACTTCATATGCACCATATATTACCTATGTATTTATTAATTCAATTACAATGACTACGAAAATGACAAATAATGTATGAAAATGTATATAATTATTATGATAAGTAATGGATATGTTTCATATAAATTGATCAGCCTTAATGAGGAACAGAGCACAGTAATATCACTGTCGCGTCTCAACAAGTCCTTATTAGTTAAGCTGATTTAAGTACAGTCCGCAAGGCATTCCGGTTTTCAAGATTGTCCAACTAATATGTACCTAAGCTAAGTGTACTACAATAAGCAATGTTAACATGAGCTTGAACTATGTGCATGTATACAGTTATAGTTAAGGTCAAATGGCGTAAAAAAGAACCATCGTATTAAAAGGCGGAATCGTCATTTATCGATACTTCACATCACTACCGTAACTGGGAATGCCACATCACTGATGGCGTCATCCGACGTACTCCATTTTGTAGATCAGTTTTGCGCGTGAACGGCGTCGCGTATTGTATATTATTAGGACCTTTAAACTCTCATATTTGTGATTCCCTAATAAATATTGGTTTAAATGGTGCTCTGGTGTTTTTTCTCTTTCACCATGGAATTCATATTGTTCTTATTACCGTGAGCAAGATAGTTTCTCTTACCCCACCGGACCTTTTTTAATTTTAGCTGACATATTCGTGGTTTACAACTTAGCTAATGTAGATTAGTTTTAGCTAATGTGTATGTACTTACTTCGGCGTCCTGGCACCAGGCGGACTGTGATCCCCTCGTGAGCTCGAACTGCAGGAGAGTACACGATTAATCATAATTTAAACTGATTAAATACCTTTAACCGCCACAGCCAACCAGAGCCGACAAAGGTTACAGTATAAAATGAACCTTAATACATTCTAATAAAGTTTACTATTACCTGTTATATTAAATAGTCGTGGCGGTCAAAAGGTTAAAAAAATACGAAAACAGCAAAACATACCACTGACAACACTCGTTAAAGGGTGTTAAGAGCAAAACAAAATCATGACTTACCTGAGGAATTCTTTTCTTTTGTTTTATTTAATACCACCTAATCCACCTATGTACCTACTTAATAATATTGATTTATTAATGATTCGGTCAAATTGTGTTTTTTGAAAATCAAATTATAGCCAGCATTCAATGAATGTAGTATGATACCTTTGGGTATGGTGCTTTACGCACACTAGTGTCCAAGTTTATTAGTTTATTCCTAACTCTAATACTTTTCTCAAAAATTAAAAAAAACCGTTAACCGGGACATATTTTATGCTAAAAGGGGGGGTTGCGTCAGGGGGAGGGGATGGGACACTAGTGTGCGTAAAGCACCATACCCAAAGCTATCATACTACGTTCATTGAATGCTGGCTATAATTTGTTTGTCTTCCCCATACATTTAACACAATTTGACCGAATTATAAGTAGTTATGATTTACATATAATTCTTGAATAAAGAAAGACAAGCATCTTTTTAAACATAAACTGTTCGAGTTAATTGTCTTGTGTTCTTGTGTGTTTGCGTATAAAGGCTTCGTCACACAGGCGCGTTTTCCGGGCGGGGCGTGAGCGTTTTATATGTAAAAGCGGCGCGCCCCGCTCACGCGCCGCCCGAAAAACGCGCCTGTGTGACGAAGCCTTTATGCTTGCAAAAAAATACTTGTAAGTTGTAATACTTCCTACCACTATTCTGCTTATTTTTATAAATCATTTTCCTTTAAGACGTTTAAAACATTCAGTAGTTCGGTTCGGAATAATTAAAAATATTTACAATCATGCCCTAATTTTATTAGCCAAAGGTGTCTTAAAAATAACTCATTTCAAAAGTAATCATTTATTCTCAATATACATAAATTCATTGATCACATAATTAAATTTACACCAGACTAAACAAGACAATAATTAATATATGTATATAACACATTTGAACCTACTAAATAATAACAAATCAACAATCTAGCCTACAATATTTTATGCTTATTTTTAATTGTGTAAAAAATATTGCATATTAGAAAAGCTAATACATTAACATACCACACTTTTCTTAAATTATTGTGATATTAAGTGTCCATGATTAATACTAGAGCAAACTGCCAATCTCTATGAAATCTCGAATTATAAATATTTATTTGTAAAAGTTCAATAAAAGTGCTGATACACACTAAATGGTGTTGGTATATAGATATTATTGTAAACATTGAACAAGATTGCAATGAAGTTAAAAAGTACCTTTTTTCACAGACAAGACTGACAACTTTATGTTTATTATATGTCTTCAACGTAATTATATCACGTCTATAGCTATAGCAATGATAGGGTTGATAAGTTATCGTAAATAATTCCTACGGACCTACGCACTTTATCTATCACCGTCTTAGTGGCCTAATTGTGATTCAAGTAGCTTTTGTGTTATGTGATATTGATATACGATAAACGAGCAATTCTTGTATATTAATTATTATATATATATATTTAATATATATATATTTCGAGGATCTCGGAAACGGCTCTAACGATTTCGATGAAATTTTGTATATGGGGGTTTTCGGGGGCGAAAAATCGATCTAGCTAGCGAAATAGATCCCTGGGAAAACGCGCATTTTTGAGTTTTTATAGGTTTTCCGAGCTTAGCTCGGTCTCCCAGATATTGTGATATTGATATACGATAGGGCTTTTTCGAGTAGTCATACTGATTCACGGTATTATTGAACGACTTTTACGTTAACCCCAAAATTACTATGGAAGTTGGTTTTACATAGAAAACTTCTATATTTTATCGACCGAAATGAATTACACAGCAATTTGAAGTCTGATCCCATAGTGAGTCGTTCTGTATGGCCTACATATTGAGCTTGCAAAGTATGACGTCAACTTTAAAAAATATGAAGTTATCTTATATGTTGTTTCGTCCAAGGCGATAAAACGCTTACAAGTCAAGTTCCTTGAATTGATATCAGTGGAGTTATATTAACGATATGTTAAAAATCTAAGCTAAAATCTAGACTAGTAAGGCAAAGTTGCATATATTTTATTTACTAAATATTATCTGATGTCTGATAAAAAAATCATGACTGTGATTTACTTTAAGTTACAACATAGTAATAAATAAAGCATTATAATGTCACCATTAACCTGTATGCCAATAGATGTCACCTATAGAAGCATTTCTATAACAAATATAATGCGTTAGGTACGTAAAATCTCAAAACTATGCAATATTCTATATAAATACATCGATGATCACCGTGACGATTATAAAGGTAGTACTTTTAACAAATTGAAACCCTAATTTTTATTTTATTTCAACGTCATACCTACTGTTCTGCATCCGAATCACTATAATACGTGACAACCCGATATTGCACAATCAATTCTCCGATTTATTGTCTTTATTTTAATTATTTACTTTTTTTGTCACGTATAGGCGACGATAAGGCATTGTGGCGATAAACGATAAACCTCACCCTTACGACATAAAACCCTACTTCTATCACAGTTAAATATAATAATGGATATAATTTAGACATTTAATAAAAACTATTATGAATGCCAGGAGCCAGGACGGTCAGCTACATTTCGTCAGGTGACAAGCAAAACTCACTAATTACCACCACAAGTTCATAGCCATAGTGAACCATATCAGTACGAAAAGAAGGTTGATTTTTGTTTAAATATTTTATAGTAGTTAGTGACTTTTGCTTGTCACCTGACGATTTTAATTAATTATTAAAAAGTAATAAATAATTAAAATCTTAGTAGCAAAATGGAAAAATCGTAGCTACGTTAGTCCATCTTCAAAATCTTATTTAGGAGCGCTCAAAAAAGAATCCACAGAATCATAAGGAATTTGGAAAATATTCAAATGTTACTTTTACTGGCTTAGTAATAAACATATCCTTAAAAAGGTTAAGAACGAATTTCGTACTTACATAATGCGCACCATCAAATGTTATTTTTTACTATTTTTTGCCTTTACACGTTTTCTAACGTGTTTTATGTAGAATTAACTAGTTTTGCAATAAAGATTTTTATGCGTTAACCACTCCATTTAGATAAAGTTGCGTTACCTACTTTTAAGTTTTAAATTTGTGCAAACTGAGCTATATTAATTTGAGCAATACTAACTCTTCTGACAAATAAATAGTTTAGGAGACTTTTTGGCAAGGCGCAGATAGTCTAAGTGAGATCTCGTGATGTCACAGTGACAAAGTTAAGAAGTGATGTCTCAGTCAACTTATACACGAAAACAATAAATATATCGTCGATACCAAACTAACAATTCTAATAATATTTGTATAATTTCATATAATAACCATAATATACATTTAAGCGACCCTAACAAATTAAGAAATGTTTTTACCTAATAGACAACATCCGTTTTCAATAATAAGCAGTAAGGCCTCGCTATTCGCGTTACCTGTGTATTTAATTTAGAATTTTAATTATGCCTCTATAAATTTGTTTTCTTATTTTCAATAACACCGCACAAAGAGATCTAAATTTTTTAAGATGATATTTTAATCTTCAGATAAGCTGCTGTCTCATAATCCTGAATGAATCGATATCACGGGGGTTTCGAACGCCAATTTCTTTGGACACATCTTTGACGTATTCATTTCGATTTGATTGCATTTCTGGTTGTTTGGCAGTAGTCAGGAACTCTACCAGACAAGTCAGACAACCAAAAATATCATCAAAAATTCGAAACACTTAATAAAAATGTGTGTAAAATTTTTCGGTATGAAACAAAAGCCTACCCAGTGATCAAAAAGTCAGTCTTATTCTTACTTTATTTCAAAGGCCACTAGATTATCATTTATCACTATGAATTAAGTTAAATACCCCAATATTCAATCTTCGTAACAACACTAATAAACAATTCTTCCAATACTTTTACCATCACAAGGAAAAGGAGTAATCCTTTTCATCTCTTCAGCTGCTAAAACTGTCTATAAACTTTAGCAATATATACACATAAAATAGGAATTAAATGTTAATCCAGTCAAAACATTAATCATGCAAAAAGTCCACTCGTCGTAAAGTTCACTTCACTGTAACAACACAAACTGGGAAAGAAAATACCAACTCACTTATAGTCACTGTATCAAGTTCTTTAGTTGGTATCTTCAATGTTAATGCAGGTCACGAGCACATGCTAGTTATATAGTCTATAAACACTTGAAAAATTCTCAAGAAAACAACACATTTGGCTTAAAGGACTCCGGGACACAATTGTTTTTTTTTTAACAGCGCAAATTGTCCATAGCGTCAGTTAAGTTTTGCTGTCTGTTCCTAGTTTTGTCACGGAAGGATCCGAAGCCGGAGTCGAGTGTGTGCGCGGGCGACGTACCTATGACGATGCGCGGCATGTCGCACTCCTCGCACTTGTCGAGCAGCGGGTGGTTGAGGAACGTGCACATGTGGCACTTCCAGGAGGCCGGAGACCGCTGCCCTGTGTAGATGTTGTTGTAGAAGTTGTCGGACTCTTCTTGCTCTGAAATGTGCAACCGTCAGCTTTAGTTCTATTACATGATTGTACAGTCGCCATCAAATATATCGGAGCGGCCAAGGTGTTCACAATATCTGAACACGCACTCTAACGCCCTGACAATAGAGGCGTGTTCAGATATTTGTGAGCACCTCGGCCGTTCCGATATATCTGACGGCGACTGTACGATAGTTATAAATGCCAATAACTTTCATTTTGACGCAGATACAGGTTTTTACGAAGGTGACTGCCATCCTAGATGTCTTACTGGGGTTGATCCGGTTTCCTAACAAAGTTTTTGACAAGAAGCAACTGGTATAATATCATATTATGTTTCATATAGTTTTAAGATACTTATTGGTACTAAGGGATCAAACACACTACCTCAATTTTGGAATCCTCAAGGTAGACACGCCTAAACACATTCCCAAGAGGCGTGCCTTCCTAGTAATGTTAGATGATCGCACTGTGCCCTCAAGCGTTGAATATCATCTCTCAACTGCTGTCGTTGCGCCGGTGATGGTAAAGGTGCCGATAGCACGCGAGTTTCTCGAGTCAACTGCAAAGGTCAAGCACTGTATAGCCTTACCTAAACTCGGCGCAGACAACTCTACACGCTTGGTTAGATGATCACACTGTGCCTTCAAGCGTCGAACATCATCTCTCAACTGCTGTCGTTGCGCCGGTGATGGTAATGGTGCCGATAGCACGCGAGTTTCTCGAGTCAACTGCAAAGGTCAAGCACTGTATAGCCTTACCTAAACTCGGCGCAGACAACTCTACACGCTTGGTTAGATGATCACACTGTGCCTTCAAGCGTCGAACATCATCTCTCAACTGCTGTCGTTGCACCGGTGATGGTAATGGTGCCGATAGCACGCGAGTTTCTCGAGTCAACTGCAAAGGTCAAGCACTGTATAGCCTTACCTAAACTCGGCGCAGACAACTCTACACGCTTGGTTAGATGATCGCACTGTGCCCTCAAGCGTTGAACATCATCTCTCAACTGCTGTCGTTGCGCCGGTGATGGTAAAGGTGCCGATAGTACGCGAGCTTCTCGAGTCAACTGCGCGAGGCGGGTGCGCTCCTGCGCTAGCGCCCGCGCGAGGCGTCCGAGGCGTTCTTTCTGACGCTCGATGAGGGAACGGTCTGGAACTGTTTAGGACAATTTTAAGGTGTGAATTATCTGTTCTGGCCAGCAAATCTGGGACTTAACTCTTTCTAATAAAGTGTACTATTGCGTATTATAGAAAAAATAGTTGTGGCAGTCAAAAGGTTAAGGTACCTAGGTAACAAAGTTTGGTTATTTGTATGCTGTAGTTTAGTGTTTAATTAAACCATCGCCTAATTCGCCTATGTCCATAAAGCTAATAATGTAATTATAATAAATGGATATATATGTAATGATTACACATTACTCACACTATTAAATTATGTTTGAGTAACTCTCTGACTAAACCGGGATGACATTTTCTAACAGTTCTATATATAAAGGTTTTATCACTCTTTCGTGCTAAAATCATTAAAATAGAGTAATGTGCTTTTTAGAAAGAGATGTAAACACTAAGAAATATTTGTGCTCAGAATTTGGTAGACGGTCGCCATTACACTTACACTCACGTGAGAGTTCTTTACTACTACTTGCATTATAATAGAAGATATCTATATTATCTATCGAATTATAATAACTAATTTGAATAATCAACATGCATGTAATGAAGAAACAGCAACAAGAAAAGGTCACCCGTTACTTATTGCAGTGTTTTTCAAAGTCAAGGGGGTCGCGAAGTTCAGCTTTGAAAGTGGAAATCAATTTCATTTTTTAAACTTAAAATAATCCAATCAGGACTTTAAAATTTAAACTTTAAATGTTAATGTACATATTAATAAAACAAATCATTATTAGATAGGTAAACTGTATTTTAAAAGTAAAGGTTTAACTGTATTCAGTGTGAAGAATGAGCTTGTTTCATTTTGACTAATTTGTCAAACCGCGGTTCCTGCCGCGACACGCAGACGATTAAATCATTTTCCAAATTCAATCTATTCCTTTTTTTGGTTTTGATATCGACCATTGATGAAAACGTCAGCTCGCATAAATATGAAGTAGCAAATGGGATCAAAACTTTAAGGGCTTCTTTTGCTAGATGGGGATATTCAGCCAAAACGCATATGTAACCGAGTGAATGATAGAAAGGTGCGCTCCAAACACTGGTCTGTGGTTCCAAATTTGTTATAGGTATAGTTTGTAGCTTTCTAGTAGAGCCCGAAGGCTTATCCTATTGTCTATTGTTCAGTAAAACCGCACGTGCTACTTATTTGCAAAAAAGGGTCCTAATTATTCTATTTGGCACCTGAGCGCGGGCTAGTCCAACGCTCAAAAAACCAGTGTAGGTGCGCTCTCCGATAACGCGCCTTTGTTACGCATCTCGATGACACATTTTAGACTGGTTCTGTAGCGTTCGACTCGCCGGCACTCAGTAACCGAAGTACCGATTTTTTATGCAGGTGGTTGTGGCACGTGGCACGAGCGGTTTTACTTAACAATAGACAATAGGATTAGCCTTCGGGCTCTATTAGAAAGCTACAAACTATATACTAGATAGAAAAACGTAGACGCGGGGTTTAGGGGTCGCGAAAAAATTTTTGTGGTCATAAAGGGCCGTGACACCATAAAGTTTGAAAAACACTGACTTATTGTATTATGTAAACGTAGTCAACAACCCACTCATTTTTTATGCATATTCAATGAGACAAGACAAACCTAAAGGCAACGTATAAGATAGAAAGGGCGTAAGATCAGTAAGATATCAATATTTATGAGTAAAACCAAGAGTACAATAATTGATCTTCTCATGTACAGTCTGTTCCCTAACATAAGTATCCACTTTTCTATACAATTAGTAAGTAGTGCAAATAATACAAATCACTACATAGTATAAAACAAAGTTGCTTCCCGCTGTCTGTCTGTCTGTCCATTCCATATGTATGCTTAAATCTTTAAAACTACGCAACGGATTTTGATGCGGTTTTTCTTTTTTTTAATAGAGTGATTCAAGAGGAAGGTTTGTGTATAATTTGTTAACCCGTGCAAATCCGGGGCGGGTCGCTAGTACTCTTTATTGCACACCTCAATAAAAGAAAACAATACAAAAAGAAAACAGAAACACAAGCAGAGGTAAATAACAGGCCTTATCGCTAAAAAGCAAAACAATATATGGAATTTGAAAAAGAAAACAATAGAATATATCAGGGGTCACCATTTAGTTTCTTCAGGTCAACATTGTCCTATTAATTAAAGGTAGTTTTGCGGGTGATTGACATTTATTTTAAGACTGTCATGTTTCAACAACAGTACAGCGTGAAATAGAACATAGTTGTGTTAAAAAATAATAAACAGAATTTTGACATTTCAATTTTTTATTCGCGGGCTCGCCGTTTCGCGCCATTTACGAAAACTATTGACCTTGTATTCTGTATTCAACGATAGTACTGCGAAAATATTGATATTTGGGGAATAATTTAATATTATGTTACTTTTTGTGCATACATTTTCGAAATTGGGACATAAAGTATTGATGGAAATTTCCATCATTATTAGGGTGTTGCTTATTTCGTCGAAATTGAAATTTTCTATGTCTCACTAGTTGTTTATTAATCTGTCAGCTCCCAGCAGCTCATATTTGAGCCAGAACGCTTATGGGTGACGTCATATAAGCAAAAAATAAAATAGGTTGGTGGTCCGGATGCAGACCGCGGTCCGTGATTTGGTGACCCCTGGATTAGATATTATCATTCTCCTTTTTCTAAGGATTGTGACATCCTTCTGTTGAAGACCAGTTCCCTCTGTAGGCTTCTTTTTAAGCTTTATGCCATTTTAGAATTGATTACTTCTTAAATTTCATAATATTAAAGGTCATAGGTAGGTAGGGAAGGAGGGAGGTTTGACTTTTTCATGATATGGCCTACCAATAATTTCATGAAATGACTTCCACATCATGAAATGGTAAATTCTAAGATCTGACCACCAGGGATCGGAACCGGTTTTTTGCAAAAACTTAGAAATAACCAAATTTTTCGAATTATTTTATACTCGAAATGTAGGACTCAGTTGTGTTTTTAGGTTACGACTTCGTATTATTAGATTGCTCAATTAGAAATGAAGTAATTAGCAAAGAACGAAAAAATACCGTTTCCGTTCCCATACAAAAAATACCGGTATCCGATCCCTGCTGACCACAACATCATATATCGTAAATAGTTAATTCAGTCATCTTTTACAAATAGTACTCACCATGGGAAGATTCTGGCGGTGCGGGCGCGGCACGCGTCGGCCTCGGCTCCAGGCGCTCCTGCGCGGCTGCTGCCGCGGGCGGGGGAGGCGCCCGACGCCGCGGAGGCGCCCTCGCTGTACTAGGGCTCACCGTCACCAACACATGCCCTTCAAAATCATCCTCCCTATCTCTCACCGGACTAGCCATGTTCGATGTTGGCGTACAAACCGTCAAATTAACCGATGTTATAGGTCTCGGACTATGAAAATCTTCTAACCATGGATCGTAGCCATAATCCATATGACAGTTAACATTAACTGAAACATTGACAGGAAAACGATCCTGTCTCTCGGAGTACCCTCTTTCAGGTCTGTACGTCCCAGGAGTTGGTTCTTTAGGGGGTTCTTGTTTCGGAGGGGCTGGTGAGACAGATCTACACGGCTCACTCTCTGCGTGGGGCTTAAATGCAATATCTGGATTTGGTTTGATAAAATTGAGTGTGTTTGGCCGTTTTGGTTTCTCTTGTACTGGTTCTTTTGGTGATGGTAGATCAGTTTCCCGAGTCTCCTCCTTTGCTTTAGGCTTTTCTTTGTTGATTGTAACCTTTGGTTCCTCTACTTTCGGTTCCTCTTTATTAATAGTTTTCTTGCCTTTCCCTTTCTCTAATTTCTCATGTAAATTGCATCTTACTTTGTTACTTTTAAGTATCCTATAGTTTGTGATCTCCGGCTCTGGTGGGTTAGACTGAGGTGTACTAACTTGTTCTTTAGGTGTTTCGTTCGTCAACTCCAAGTCACTCGGTGATTCAGCACTATACTTTGCGTAACAGTTGTCAATGTTTATGACCGTGACTGGAGAGGAATTGTTGACATTTTCCTCTTTGATAAAGGCTTTGGGTTCAACAACATTTTGATTAGCATCAGTGTTTACCTTATTGTTTTCATTCTCATCTGTAATGCATGTGCTTAATACAGCTGTTTGAGGCGCTTGGCAAGTGACAGCATTAATGGCAGTTAGTTTAGGAGCCTCATGCTTAAATATAGGCTGGTTCCGGCACTTGGCCGGGGTGCTGAGCTTGTGCTCGTGGTGGCGCGCGGCAGCGGACGACGACGCGTGGTACGCGTGCGTTAGGGAGGCCTTGACTTCGCTGTGCAGTTGCGTCTCACAGGCTTGCTTGTCGTGGCAGTACAGCTCGATGGTGCTAGACACAACATGGTCGGGTACGCTCGGGAACTTCTGCTTGAGCTCGTGGAACAATTGCATAAGCGATATGTTAGTGCAAGCACAGGGGGAGAGGCTGGCGGCGCTCTCGGTCGGGGCAGACATCGCCGCCCATCCTCGCGGAGCTTCACGCCGCGAATTGTGCCCTGCCCAGGACACCGGAGAGCGCGCGCGAGCCGCCGCGCATCCGGACGACACTTATTTACACACCAAACAGCGTATTTTCGAGTACGTGACGTCACAATTACTGAAACCACTTTTGCACCAGTTACGTATGCTTTCTCGCACTTTCGCGGCCGCCAATAATCATGACTCGTTAATATCTACGTTACACATGTGACGAAAACGAACTGGTAGCGATACAAGGTTGATTTTTTTACATCTTTTGTTATCATTATGGCAAAGTTATTTTTCTACAAAGAATTGCAACATACTGCGTCATGTTCAGCTTAGTATTACTTCATTTATACGCACGGTTAATAAATGTAATGCTTTATAAAGTAACACATTAGCACTCCAAAAAAGTACAAAGGCAGTAAGTAATTATTGTACCCAAAAATAAACTACGAAAGTCGCAGACATGTCAATCGGTTTCTGCCATTTTCATTTTTGGCAATAGACTAAAAAAAATATTCTATTTTGCATTATTTTTTCTCAGAAAACAGATTCTAGGTTTCTTTTTCAATAATTAACGAAAATAATTAAGGACATTATTATTTTATTATTAATTGGAAGTCTTAATACAATGATTTTATAGACTTTGTTGTTATACTTGGTCAAGCAGATCTTGTCAGTAGAAAAAGGCGGCAAATTTGAAAAATGTAGTCGCGAAAGGATATCGTCCCATAGAAAATTTGAATTTCGCGCCTTTTTTTACTGACAAGATTTGCTTGACCAGCTATACATTAATATCATTACGAAACTTACGAAATTGTTCCCGAAGGCAAAAAACTTGAATTTGAAAAAGAATAGAAAAAGATGTCAAAAGTCACTTGTCTATGAAAATATCAGTCGGTTTCAGTTAATTTTATTAACGCCTAATAAAACAACTTTTGTAAATGCTTATTAACCTTTAAAATTTATTAAAAACCAGTATAATATAAATGTTTTACTAATCAAATAGTATTGAAATCTAGCTAACATATTTATCTATATAATGTAACGCTTAGAGGATACAACTAAACGGAGTAGCCATTAACAGGCTTTCCCCTCTGTCGAAAATAGGCGGCCAACGGTCATACACAATGTATGGACTGACGTTTATCTGACATGGCTATTTTTACGTTACGCATACATTTGACGTTCCCCTCCCCCGCAAAAATCGGCAGACTGTTTTGTACAGAAAATTACAGACATGGCGTCTCCGTTTGATTATATCCTCCAAGATGTAACGTAATCTTAGTTTGATTTCAGATTCTTTATCAATGTCTTGAACAACATTCAATCAAATGTCACTAATGTCAGCTGTCAACCAACAATCTCAACGCGATACGAGACGATTTTGTTTTTATTCCATATTAAAATTAATCGTTAACGCCCATAATGGTTGATGATTTGCGTAAATATTTGAACCATCTATTAGAAAAGTATGTTCACAGTTCAAGTTGCACATAAAGTGAGCGGAAAGCATGTTAACAGTTTTAACTTTGTTTATTCACATTACAGAGTAAATGGCTTACACAGCATAATAATAACGGACAGAGATGGAGTACCTTTGGTGCGAGCGGTGACTGAAAGGGCGCCGCAGCTTGCTCTAAGGCCTAATTTCATATCAACGTTCGGTATGGCAACTGATCAGGCCAGCAAACTTGGCTTAGGCAGGAACAAGACTATCATATCAATGTATTCCAGTTATCAGGTAAGATACTAAGAAAGTAAGGTAATTTGCTTTTTACATTTCTAGATTATCTTGATGGATTTTGGCCTCTACCTTACCTAAGATGTTTTCCGTACTAAGCATGCAGTCAGTAAAATGCTATGTACTAACGTCATGTCTAACATGTCCTGCCTTGTTGTGCTTTGCTTGTGTTTATAAATACAGTGAAATCTCGATAATCCGGCACCTTGATGGTCCGGTATACCCAGTAATCCGGCACTGAAATTGGAGTACAACAGTAGAATTTTCTTTGAATTTAGTATTTTAATAAAAAAATTTTCTACAACATGCTTAAAACACATCAAAGTAATATGCAGATTTGCTCTAACTTCCAGTAATCCGGCACTCTTGTGGTCAGCATTAGTCTCAATAATCCGCGAGATTGTTGTGAGATTTGTGTTAAAATTTCCAGGTGATACAAATGAACAAGCTGCCTCTAGTGATAACTTTCATCGGCAGCGACAACTGCAACACCGGCCACATTCTATCTTTAGAGAGTCAGATAGAACCATTCCTAAAAGACCTGGCTGCTGTCGTCCAGGATGCACCTTGAGAATAACTAAACGAGTAAACACCTAAACCAAGTCAGCAAGCTAATTCTACACAGACTTTGCAGTGACAGAGTGTGGCATTTCCACTAGGGAGTGCTGCCGTTACTGGTTTTCTATACAAATACAGTACCGGAACCCGGAATTCCTAGTTCTTGGCATACAAACTCAGTACCCGGAGCATTCCCTAATTTCCACCAAATAGACAAGTGAAAGCAGTCCCATTTTTTGTCATTTTAATGTTAGTGCAGTATTAGTTTAGGCAGACTTGCATGGTAAAATCTGTGGTAGTCCTAGAATCAATTAGTCTCAAAAAATTGCATATTTAAAACATCATTTTAACTATTCAATACGTTTAAAATACCAGTTATTTTTGAGACTGATGATTTTTATGATGTAATACTCTACGTCTATATGTTTGTAAATACTTGACTCTAAGATATTGTATTCTAAAAACTAAAATGTCTATCTGTAATTTAATGCTTATTTTTTACTCTGTGCCAAGTTGTGGCCAATATATGATTTTTAATAATAAAAAACTTATTGTGTGTTAAGAAAACAATGGTTATGTAATAAACAATTTCATTTATTCAATGACAAGGTAACACCTTCAACTTTAAAGTAATTTAACATTATTAGAAATAAAATTATTTGTCTATTTAACATTTTGTACAGCAATTTTATCAAGAAATAAATAATATTTCGTATTTAATTTTTTTTTTCTAAATACCTACTAAATTCGGCATTGATAAAAATATCACTCGTCACTGACGTTGACAAGATTGCTGTCATTCAATTGTCTCAAAATGACTTAGGACTATTATAGCTATGAATTCTCATAATATATTGTCATATTTGTCTGTATATTCATACAGACAAATATTTCGATAAATTTTAAAATTTCGATTCCCATACAAAAGTATGAAAAGTTTCCGAGATTTTTCTATGTAGAAATTTCGCAATTTGGGCACATCAATAACCACTGTCCCGCGATCGCTCACTACCGCACTCAAGAAAGCACAGGCGTGAGCAGGGGATTCCCGGTCAGTGCGTTGACGGCGTTGCGCGCCGCCAGGGTCGCCATGTCGTTGCGCGTACGCACAGTGGCGCTGCCGATGTGGGGAAGTACGACTGGAACCAAAAAATTGGGTTGTTTCCAATATCCACATAAATACAATTATTTTACTGAAATACAAATAAAAAAAAACCCAGCAGGTCTGTGCTGGCAATTATTATACAGTCTGACAAAAAAGAGTAGGAATTAAAAAGTGGCAACACTGTAGTGTCGTCCCGTTTTTTTTAGATTGATTTGAAAGGGACAATACTACAGTATTGCCACTTTTTAATTTCTACTCTTTTTTCCCAGACTATAAAATCGATATAAACTCATTGTAAAGGTACAAGTTAGAACCCGGCGACGTGAGGCGACCGAGCCGAGCCGAGCGACGTCTTTTTGGCTCTTATTGCGTGGACATAAAGCTTTTTTTCTATTGACTTGCCCTGTGTGAATAATCTTGGCAATGACAATGCGTACATATTCCTTACTTGACGTTTAGAATTGAAATTAAATGAAAAATCGTTTATTGGTCACAATTTCTGTGTTACAAATAAAGAAAGGGTCCCACTCCTAGTATATCAATACTTGTGACAGAATTTTCACTTGTCATGAAAACTTAGCAGGGTGCTCGGAGTCTAAAAATTAAGCCGTATCCAGACGAGCTGGGAAAAATCGACCGATTTGATCAGGAAAATAATTGGCGCCAATCTCATCTAGCGTCCACACGTACACACCTGCTGATTTGATTGGTGAATCAAATTGGCGTTTGCGTCCGCACGGCCTGATTAGATCGGACAATTTCATCAGATTCAGACTCCACTATAAAAAACTTGTCACTTACAAAGGTTGGACAGGGACAGCAGTTTATGATCCTTGGGAAGCGGCTCGGGGGTGGTCACATCTAGTCCGGCGGCGTAGATATCTTTGTTCTTCAACGAGTCATATAGGGCGTCTTGGTCTACGAGATCTGGCGAAACCGAACAGATGAAAAAAATTAGTAGGTGCCTACTGATGTACCAGAGATTTGTTTATTAAATTGCTGTCAGAGAGAGAGAGAGAGAGAGGTGTGTTTAAGGTGGCGTTTAAGGTCGGCAACGCGCATGTAACACGTCTGGAGTTGCAGGCGTCCATAGGCTACGATGGAGCGCAGTATGCTAGGATGGAGCGCAGTATGCTAGGTTACAAGCTGAAGGACCGCATCAGGAGCAGCGACATAAGGTCTAAAACAAAAATCATCGACGCACTAGAAATGACTGCGAAACTTAAATGGAAATGGGCCGGACACGTCGCAAGACTAAACGACAACCGATGGAGTCAACGTGTTGTGCACTGGTTCACCAGACGAGCAGAGGGCAAACGGAAACACGGACATCCTTTTTGCCGCTGGAAAGATGACATCGTGTCAGTGGCCGGAAACCACTGGACCCGCTTGGCCCAAAACAGGAACGACTGGCATGAGATGGAGGAGGCCTTCGTCCAAAAATGGATGATTCCCGCGTAATACCTAAACCAATTGTTACCACCTAATTTTTTTTTTAGTATTTTAATTTTGTTTTATTTAGTTTTTAAAAATACGTTAATAAGTAAAAAAAAACTATGTACCTACCTACTTTCCAGGGAAATAAAGGCTATTTTTATTTTATTTATAGGCTACGGTGACTGCTTAACATCAGGCGGCCCGTATGCTTGTTTGCCACCGATGTGGTATAAAAAAAAATGTGTGATGGGCTCAGAGAAGACGTTTTAGTCAAACTTGGAGCGTTCTAAGGAAATCGTCCATAAATATTGGCTTTATTTTTGCTTTGCTAATTTTTTTGGCCAGTCAGTCAACAATTTGAACAATAGTACCTACATTACGATAAAAGTGCGAAAAGTACGAAATTAGCAACGAGTGAGTGAGTGAGATTTAAATCAACACGAGTTGCGAATTAACTTTTCGCACGTGTATAGTACAACGTTTTACAGTACATATGGCCCTTAAAATTTTCGACATACGCACGTATAGTGCTAGTTACCGCACTAGAGCCACAGAATAAGTAATAGTATTATCATACAGAACGGACACGCACCGCCCCGCCCCGACTCGGATTACCTCGCCCCTCGACAGCAGTTAGCCGAGTTTTAGCCGCGCGCTCAGTTCGGTTAGCGACGCGATGACGGACGAACGTTCAAAATGCCGGGGCGCGGGCGGCTCGTCGTGTCACTTCGGCCGGCCTTGGCAAGCTTCGGCTTAGCCACTGACAATCCAACCTCTAGACTGAGCTTAGGCCAATTCTTTCATGAAACCGATGCTGCCAAAAATACGGGGGTGCGGGGGGACGAGGTGAGCGAATCCCGTGCCGTGATTGGTCCGTTCAAAGACACGGACCAATCACGGCACGGGATTGACTCGAAGATGGAGTAACGCTACCGTATGTGTGGCAGAGGGGGTAGCGCGACTATGCTATGTCTAGAGGTTTGATTGTCTGTGGGCTTAGCCTTCCCCGAGTTCCCCGCGCCGCGCGCCGCACGAGAGTCAGCCCTAAGCGGCTTACTCACACAATGACGCGTGTACAGACGTGCCGTTCACACATATAAACGCCAATGATTTTCGATGTATGGCGTGTCCGCCTTGTGCTAGAGCGGTAAATCAGCTAAATGTATAGTTTGTAGCTTTCTAATAGACCCCGAAGGCTAATCCTATTGTCTATTGTTGAGAAAAACCGCTCGTGCCACGTGCCACAACCACCTGCATAAAAAATCGGTACTTCGGTTACTGAGTGCCGGCGAGTCGAACGCTACAGAACCAGTCTAAAATGTGTCATCGAGATGCGTAACAAAGGCGCGTTATCGGAGAGCGCACCTACACTGGTTTTATGAGCGTTGGACTAGCCCGCGCTCAGGTGCCAAATAGAATAATTAGGACCCTTTTTTGCAGGTAAGTAGCACGTGCGGTTTTAGTGAACAATAGACAATAGGATTAGCCTTCGGGGTCTATTAGAAAGCTACAAACTATACTGTAACAGTCTTAGTTGTTTCGCAATATAATTACCACCCCTGCCAACGTTGATAAGTATGGCGTTCCTCTTCATCTTCCCCAGCAGTTCCTTGTTCACCATCAGTTTGGTCTCATTGGTCAAGGGCACCGCGAGGATCACGAAATCGCTTTGAGCTAGGAGCTCATCCTTGGATACAAAGTGGGCGCCGAGTGCCTTCGCTGAAATATTTTGTGAGTTTTTAGTAATAATCAAAGGGATTTAATAAACCAGGTAGTTATTTTTGAAGTATTAAGCGGAGTGTATTAACAAACAAGGCAAGGGTCCTTGAAAACGGCGGTCCAGTAGTGTGGTTATAATTTCGACAGAGTTATAGGTATTCTTTCTACTCGAGAATCAGGTACTCACTCAGATAACGCGTTCCATTCCATTTAAGTGTGTGCGCTACACTTAAATGGAATTTATAAACGATAACTAATGTATTTATCGCTGAAGTGCCAAAATTAAAAAAATATCTGTAATAACTCCGCGCCGTCGATTGTACAAAAACGGTTGCTGATTGATCAAGGAGACCTATTGTACCTAAACATTAGTCTGTTCGGAAAGAGAAGAGTTGTGGAATGTATTGGGCCCCATACATTCCACGACTCTTCTCTTTCCGCACAGACTCTAACATGGTGTCACAAAACTCACCAATGAAAACATTTCAATTACCTTGTGGCTTCTCCCTGTGTCCAGTGTAAAGGAACTTCTCAACCTCGAACCCGGCCAGTCTCTTCACGATGGCCTGTCCGATGCCTCCGAGGCCGAACACACCGACCGTGCTGCCGCGGATCTCCTGGCCCAACACTTTCTGGAAACCTATCTCCCATTGTCCACTGCAAAGAGAAATTATTGATGAATAACAGGGATGTTGCGAACATCCGCATTCGCAACCGCGGAACTTCCGCATTATTTTCAACATCCGCATAAAATCGATGCGGAGCTTATGCGGATGCGGATGTCGAACAAGTCGGTACAGGAACGTCTTAGCGGCGGCGTAAGTGCTAGGTAATTTCGTCATTACCTATAACGAAATCGTCTAGATCCAGAAAAGTCGGCGAAGTTACTGTTTATTAAATATAACACACCTATATTCTTGCTCAAATACTAAAAGTTTAGTTTTTTTTAAATAAAAAAATACTAAAAATGTAAAATTTGACGTTTTCTAAGTAGGACCTAATCTTGACATCCGCATCCGCGGATGTGAGCCTTCAAATATCCGCATCCGCATCCGCGGATGTCAAAAAATCTGCATCCGCAACATCCCTGTGAATAAACAAAACTTACCTATGATCTTTTGTAGTGAGTATTGTATCTTAAAGATAAATGGATTAACCTTATCTGGTTATGATAATGACGAAACGAGAACGAAATATCCGCCCGCTTCAATGTTTAGAAGAAAATCGAACGGACAGTACCTACATTTTATAATGAAATAGTGCAGAAATACTCGAACGACACATTCGTTATGGGGATTTTTTGTCAAATAAGTTTGTGTAAACCAGATGACGGGAGACACACGTACCAACCTGGAAGCTTCGTATCCGGAGGAATAAGATACGCCATCGATGAAGAATACAACTTTAGATCGATAACTGTATCCTTAAAGGGTCGTGGACATCTCTACCTAGAAGATTTAACGAAGAAGAGAAGAAGACGCATGTATACATACACCAACGACGAAATTTACGTTCATTTAGACGAAGTTTTATACACTTTCGAATCGGACTCTCATCCAGTAGGACAATTCAATACTCAGTTCAGTTTTCAACTCCCTCATAATATTCCGGCATCAATAGACTACTATAAGGAAACGGTGAAGTACCTTGTGAAATGCTATGTCAAGTATGTTGTATCTATTAAATTTGAGATGCTGAATGTTTTCAGACCGGACAAGCAGTACGAAAAAGAGATACACGTGATTTCCGTTCAGACACCACGTCTTACCATGGAGCCTTTAGTTTACGGTGGCCAGAAAAGCTTACTCCAAATCAACCCTCTATGCCTAGGTAAAAAATACATTGTCAAACTAAAGGCCCTTATGATGACTTCGGTTCTCAGAGCCGGCGAGTGTGTGAAAGTGGAATATGAGATCACCAACAATACGAATAAAACAATCAAAGGTATTCAAGTGAAAATATCAGAACTTGACCAGTTCACTTCTATGGGAGGCAGCGTTTTTAAAAATTATACCAATGTAGAGGGTGCTCGATATAGTTATGAGACTATACCAGGTGGTGAAATAGTGAAATTCACTGCCGAAATCACAATTCCTGAACATTTTGCTTCGATCGAGCATTGTAAATTTTTATCCCGAGATTATGCTGTAATTACTGTTGTCAGATTACCGGGCTTATATATAGATATGCCTCTAGAAATACCATTTCAAGTAATAAAAACTCTATCGAGCAGCGATGAGGACAGCTATTGCGTTTCTAGCTGGGATGATCCACCGACCTACTGGGAAGTGATGGCCGAGGACATCAATGATTCGTCGAAAAGAAAAGGATCGAAAGTGGATGCAATACTCTAGAAAAAGAAAAGGGAATTACAAAAAAAAACTAGTCCATGCACAGTCCATGCCAATTACGCCGTCTAAACCTAGTGATTGAAGAAAATTTATAGGTCAAACTAAATTCACTAGGAATTAAGCACGCAAGTAGCTATGTGTTAATACCGATTACTTGGCCAAGTATTCATTCATTTAGTCAACCGAACGCAGCCTATATAAAATTGTTATCATGAACGCGCTGTCTGTTAACTGTCAAAGCTAAGTGCATTTCATAAATAGCATTTTAGACTCTATTTCCAAGTACATAGGGTTTAATTAAATTAGATTATTAGTGTAAATAAACTATGCATCATGCATGCATTGAATTCTTAATTTTGTTTGGTTTTTCCTAAATAACATAAGGGAAACAACGCCCACAATTCCAAACAAAAGATGACACATTCCAATAGTTGAGCTAGTTTATTCATAAAAGTTAGTATTTACTATCATGTGTTCTATTAGAAACATTACAACTGAGATAACACTATCAGATAAAACAAATAAAAAAAGGGAACCGCCTTCAAAAAACCAACCCACTGAAAAGCACAAAATAATTTCTATATGGCACTCCTCTACGTGTCCAGTCCCTATCCCGTCAAAAGCAAATTTCTGCCAAAAAGTAATTCATACCTAATAATAAGAAAATTAATAATCATCCGGGTAATTACTTAGTTTTTGAAGTCGGTGCCAAACCAAAATTTTTGAGAACCGATATTTTAGACAACGAAGAACGAACGCTTCACTTACTTGCATTATAAAGACATAGTTGGTTTACTCATTAATTTAGTTCTTGTAGGTACTACAACGTACTCGTATTTTTTTTCTGATTGGTAGTAAAGAATGTTTTTGTTGGTTTGGCACCGCCTTCAAAAACTAAGTAATTACCCGGATGATTATTAATTTTCTTATTATTAGGTATTAATTACTTTTTGGCAGAAATTTGCTTTTGACGGGATAGGGACTGGACACGTAGAGGAGTGCCATATAGAAATTATTTTGTGCTTTTCAGTGGGTTGGTTTTTTGAAGGCGGTTCCCTTTTTTTAAAAAAGATATTATAAAGATATTATATTAAGTTATTTTATTTTGGGTTTATTTTTAATTTTTTAATTCTTTCTTTTATTTATTTTATTTTATTTTTTACTTTTTAGTGATAGGTAGGTACTTCATTTATTTTAGGTTTTGGGCTAAAATACTAGTTTTTTAGGCTCTCCATTTAGTTTTGGGCTAGTAACTACCTACTAATGTTGGGGATGGCCTAACTCGATGATAACTGCGTCACAACATAATATGACGTTTCGGTGCTAAACGATTTGTATGTATATTGCTCCCACTCCCACTATTTTATCTAAATCGGTTTCAGCAACTTAAATTTGTTGGTAGGTATACCGATAGCATGGCCACCTACCGGGTCCAATTGGTTTTTCAAACCATCCACAACTTTTTCCAGAATGTGTAACAAACACTTTTCTGAAAACCGCATCAAAATCGGTTCAGCCAAACGCGAGATAATCACGAACACACATACATACATACATACATACATACGGGTCAAACTGAGAACGTCCTTTTTTTAAAGGCAGTTAGAAAAAAGTTCATCGACCCACCTAGCGGAACTCTGCAACATAGGCACACGACGACAAGTCGGATAACCAAAACAAAGTGTGTATGTTGCACCAAACCTGAGTTCCACTAGGTACAGCAAGGGTTCAGCATCAGCTCTATATTGGGTACTGCTCTCCCAAGTGCTCATCAAGATGTGACGGATGAACAAAATAGCGTGGGCCTATGTTGCACCAAACCTGAGTTCCACTAGGTACAGCCAGGGTTCAGCATCACCTCTATCTTGGGTACTGCTCTCCCAAGTGCTAATCAAGATGTAACGGATGACCAAAATAGCGTGGGCCTATGTTGCACCAAACCTGAGTTCCACTAGGTACATCCTGAGTTCCATTAGGTACAGCAAGGGTTCAGCATCAGCTCTATCTTGGGTACTGCTCTCCCAAGTGCTCATCAAGATGTGACGGATGGCCAAAATAGCGTGGGCCTATGGTGCACCAAACCTGAGTTCCACTAGGTATACATCCTGAGTTTCACTAGGTACATCCAGGGTTCAGCATCAGCTCTATCTTGGGTACTGCTCTCCCAAGTGCTCATCAAGGCGTGTTGGATGACCAAAACAGCGTGAGCCTATGTTGCACCAAACCTGAGTTCCACTAGGTACATCCAGGGTTCAGCATCAGCTCTATCTTGGGTACTGCTCTCCCAAGTGCTCATCAAGATGTGACGGATGACCAAAACAGCGTGAGCCTATGTTGCACCAAACCTGAGTTCCACTAGGTACAGCCAGGGTTCAGCATCAGCTCTATCTTGGGTACTGCTCTCCCAAGTGCTCATAAAGATGTGACGGATGACCAAAACAGCGTGAGCCTATGTTGCACCAAACCTGAGTTCCACTAGGTACAGCCAGGGTTCAGCATCAGCTCAGATCTATGTATACTAAAACCTTCTCCAGAATGTAAGAAACACTTTTTTGAAAACCGCATCAAAATCGGTTCAGCCAAACGCGAGATAATCGCGAACAAATATACATACATACATACATACATACATACGGGTCAAACTGAGAACCTCCTTTTTTTTTGAAGTCGGTTAACAAATGCATTAACATTAATGATCACAAATATTTGAAAGAGGACGTATTTGTTGTGAAATTGTGATCAAAACATCACCATCATGGGATTGTACTGCGAAATCAACTTATGTAAGCCAGTGGATGGGGTGTACACGCCAGGAAGCACAGTTTCAGGCAAGATCAAGTATTGTTTGGACAAAGAAACTGTTTTTAGTAAGATAATAGTGTCTCTGAAAGGGCATGGATGGCTAGTACTCGACGATGACTTCCAGAAGTCAAATAATCAACTATGTACATACAGGAATTCGGAAAACTATGTGGATGTAGAAAACATCATTTATGAGAATGCAAAAGGAGAACCATTGCCAGCAGGGAGTTATGAGACTGAATTTAACTATCAACTACCACAAAACATACCAGGTTCACTAAAATACATGAACAAGAGCCCTCAATACACAGTTTGGTGCAATATAAAATACTATGTCCGCATCAAATTGGAAAAGCGGCCAAGTGCGAGTCGGACTCGCCCATGAAGGGTTCCGTATTTAGGCGATTTATGACCTATAAAAAAAAAACTACTTACTAGATCTCGTTCAAACCAATTTTCGGTGGAAGTTTACATGGTAATGTACATCATATATTTTTTTTAGGTTTATCATTCTCTTATTTTAGAAGTTACAGGGGGGGGGACACACATTTTACCACTTTGGAAGTGTCTCTCGCGCAAACTATTCAGTTTAGAAAAAAATGATATTAGAAACCTCAATATCATTTTTAAAGACCTATCCATAGATACCCCACACGTATGGGTTTGATGAAAAAAAAATTTTTGAGTTTCAGTTCGAAGTATGGGGAACCCCAAAAATTTATTGTTTTTTTTCTATTTTTGTGTGAAAATCTTAATGCGGTTCACAGAATACATCTACTTACCAAGCTTCAACAGTATAGTTCTTATAGTTTCGGAGAAAAGTGGCTGTGACATACGGACGGACAGACAGACGGACAGACGGACAGACGGACAGACAGACAGACATGACGAATCTATAAGGGTTCCGTTTTTTGCCATTTGGCTACGGAACCCTAAAAATCAGAGTTATTGAGCTTTAACAAGCATTACAAGAAGAAAGTAACTGTTGTTTCCGGAGTGACTCCAAGATTGCCAACCGAACCAACCGTTTACGGAGAACAGACTAGTTTGTTTCAATTAACCTCTTTATTTTCAAGCAAGAAGAGCATTATGAACCTTAAAGCTACTATGGCTAACTCCGTAGTGAAATCCGGTGACAGTGTTAATTGTTGAAGACGTAAAAGAAACTGATATTAAATATGGTGCCGTGCAGAGTGGTGAAACCAAAACATTCTCGGATGAAATTACCATTCCAGCGGGCCTTGCATCAATAGATCACTCAGAGATTATAGCCAGAGATTATGCCGTAGCTATCACCGCTGTTATATCGATGCCACACCGTAACTTAGTGCTGGAGATACCTGTACAAGTGATTGATAGACTTGACAGTTCTTTGGAAGCTAGTGGGTCCGCACCACCTTCTTATTGGGAGGCTATGAGTGAAGAAAAAAAGGAACCACTAGGAAGGGATGACAGTTCTGATGAAGAGAAGGAAAAATCTTGAATGTGTTAGGCTTGCCAAAGTTAAATCTAATTTTATGCCATCTTATTACCTAATTTGTTTTTGCAGCTAACAGTTGTACGTTGGTATTTTTGCTATCCATTATGGTACAATTTTTAGCAGGTAGTTTTATAAAATATAGGTACATAATGGTACAAAATTCAAATAAATCCAACAACTAAGTTATTATAGAGTCATATAAGTTTAGAAGTTAATTAAATGTTATGTTGCCTTGCTGAAAGTATTACAATAATGAGATATCGGTTTATAGAAATTATCCAAAATACTTTTTGGTACATACATTATTATTGTTTTGCACATAAATTTAAGGATAATTTTGCAAAAATATAAGTATACATGCAAAGGTATTTTTTTTACTTGTAAGTTAACATGACTTAAACCAAAAATAATAAATAACCATTTCAGATTTTTGGTTGTTTTATTGACATACGGCTACAACAAATATAACAGCAACATTACCTGTGAACTTGCTCCAAATTCTCCGTAAAGCGCCTGCCTGCGCCTAGCATCAACGCAATAGCGACCTCGGCGACCGCAGGACTGAGCACGTCTGGTGTGTTTGATAACTTGATGCCGCGCGCCTTGAGCTCGTCTACATTGCAGTGGTTGTAGCCGGCAGATGCAGTTGCCACCACTTTGAGAGAAGGACCTGGAACGGTAAAGGCTGGTAATCATTTATCTTAGATGAAGCCAAGAGCGTCGCCGGGGGGTGGCAGTTCTATTAAAATTTGTAACTAAATGTATTTAATCCATCAGCTAGAAACGTCCATGGATGGAGCTATTAGCGATGGTATTTTTTTTTAAATACAGGTTCACAGCTGGTAAAATTAATTGTGGGTAGCACTTTAAAACTCTAATGAAGGTGTATCCAGAGCAAAAAAGCGGCCAAGTGCGAGTCGGACTCGCCCATGAAGGGTTACGTATTTAGGCGATTTATGACGTATTAAAAAAAACTACTTACTAGATCTCGTTCAAACCAATTTTCGGTGGAATTTTGCATGGTAATGTACATCATATATTTTTTTTAGTTTTATTATTCTCTTATTTTGGAAATTACAGGGGGGGGGGGGGTTTTGAGTTTTTGACTAAGTATGGGGAACCTCCAAAATTTATTGTTTTTTTTTTCAATTTTTGTGTGAAAATCTTAATGCGGTTCACAGAATACATCTACTTACCAAGTTTCAACAGTATATAGTTCTTATAGTTTCGGAGAAAAGTGGCTGTGACATACGGACGGACGGACAGACAGACAGACAAGACAGACATGACGAATCTATAAGGGTTCCGTTTTTTGCCATTTGGCTACGGAACCCTAAAAAGAGAATTTTTAATTCATACGAAACAAAAAAATATTTTCTTTTTTCCAAATCAGATTCTCCAAATGGGTAAAATCCGTAACAGGCTACGGTGCGCTGCGCTGCGGTAGTCTGTTATGGCGAGAAAGAGATATCTTTTTCTCGCTCTCACATATGGGTGCGGCGCACCGAGGTCGCGGTGCGGTACGATAATGTGTTACGGCTTTAACCCTTTAACCGCCAGAGTGTGATATATAAGACATTACATATCCAGCTCATTTCGCCACAGTCTGATAAATAAGACAAAGATCTGATTTGGTTTTTACAGCACATTTATAACTCCCGTAACTATGACAACCTTACTCTGTGTGGTACAATTACTGTCGGTGGCGACACGAGCACGCTCGATCAAAAATTGCTGGCGGTTAAAAGGTTAAGAGGCGCCTGATTTTATTTGGATATTCAGCCTTTATTATTTTATGTTATTGGCTGTCGGAGTAGAAGATAATATGGCAGAGAAGATAACATTGATTACATGTTTTATAACAGTCTAGGTTAAATAATTGATAACCTTTATGTAATACTCGCAGAGATAAGATAAAAATGACTACATTTAACTAACTTAGTGATTGTAACAACCTATTTGTTGACTACTTTTGTATGAAAACGAACCCTAATTCTGTTTGGGGTTTTTAGAATTGTCTCAATGAGTATTAGTTGCTTGTGGAAAAAAAAGTACAGTCAGCGATAAAATGGAATTTTTGCCAAAAACTTATCACCATATGACCTACCAGCTTTGTCTAGCAGTTCCTTAGTGATAGGGTGGTGTGACACCCAGACCAGGGCCGAGATGCCAGGAGCTAGTCGGAGCAGTTCCTCCTTGTTTTGTGTAATGCCTTCTTCACCAAAGTTGTTGTACCGACTCTCGAGAACCGTGAAACTGTAATATTGAATTTTATTTGAATTACCCTCATAATTTTTTCTCAAACTTATAATTATATTTAGTGGTAGCCATTAGGATAGATGCAAAAAGACAGAGGTTGATAACCTGGCATGATAAACAGAACAACTTAATTGTTAAGAGAATAAGAGGTTATTTGGTAGGTACTTGAAATACAAAATAATTGAGATATCTTATATGGAATGAAGAGACATGAGATAAGTTACAGAATTAATTTAAATATTGAAGTAAATAAATGCATGTACATTTGTACAGTCACCACACGGGATTGTTATGCGATTTAGAGTTCTTGCTAAACTGGAAATTCTATAGCGCTTACGCTATAGAATTTCCACAAAACAAAACTTATATTGAACAACCAATTTAGCTAGGACCCTAAATGGCGCAACAATCACGGAGCGTGATGGTACTTTATGAACACATTCATTGCCACCCAGCCAAATATAGACATCCGCACCAGGCCACAAAAAAGCTGTAGTACCTCGATCCCGACTATCGGGTCGTTCGGCCTGGGAACGAAATCATAAAATTAATAGCCAATAGTCGGGTTTTCGGCACTAAATGTGTTAAACTATGTGTAAAAGACAATTTTTATTTAATAATCAAAGTTAACACTCACTGTTCCCGTAGAACCTGCAACCCCGCCTCAGGGTAATCATTCGAAGAAACCAACACTTTTAAATCCTTCGTCATCGTTGCAATCTCGGCGCTTCCCGTCTGTGAAACAAACGCACACAGACCGAGTAACGTTACCGAGCAAATAACCATTCTTATCAGTTTATCAATTGATAACAAACTTTTATTAAATTAGATTTTATCTTTAAAATTCCACACTCACAGAGCGTGACCGCGAGCTACGCGCAGCCGACGTATTTCACAAACTTTGCGTACCATTTAACTTGATTGGTTGTATAAACTTATCAGTTAATTTTAATTACTCTTGGAAATAAACGTTAACTTACTTTGTGATTGTAGGTTATGTTATTGTTATTACTTGGTTGACAGTAGGTTGACAGATAGAGATACTATGTAATGCACAGCCATTTATGTCCAGCTCAACAATCGACGTCCATCAAGCCTCTATAGACCTTGAAGCACTTAACATGCTATACTCAAACACACCTAACTTGTCAGTGGAAAGGCGCGAAATTTAAATTTTCTATGGGAGATCAACCCTTCGCGCCATTTCGCGCCTACATTTTATAAACAACATGCTGCCTTTTCTACTGACAAAGTGGCTGTGACAGAGTCATGAATCTAGTATAACTGGATCAGGCATGAGGGGTGGGGGGAAATGACCGAACCAAACGGGAGTCTTGTGTATCTTTCAGTAGGAGTAGGCGGAGTAGCAGCGAAAGCGCTATTATTCAATTATTGTTTGTCCTTGTCACAGTCTCACATTTTTTTTAATTCCCCACCGTAAAGTCAGTATGGATTATGGTAGAATAGGCAACAAATAAATTCGACCAATCATAGAGTCGTATTGCGTATGTTTTGTCCCTCACGGACGCACGCATATACCAGAGAATATTTTAGATAAAATAAGGACTCTGAGACCGACTCTGAGAATTTCATACATTGACCTGCCACATATTTAATTACACAAACGGGTCTACCGCGATATAATTTCATTGTTTTTACCTTTAATTCCGACGTTTCAGCTAAAAACAAAGGTAAAAACAATGAAATTATATCGCGGTAGACCCGTTTGTGTAATTAAATATGTGTAGAAAACGCGAGAGTTTAAAGTGTTATATTGACCTGCCATTTCTGCTATCTCTATCCCATGCGCGTCAATGCCACTTTGCGAGTTGGACAGCAATATAATTATGCACGTGCGATAGAGATATGAAATGGCGGTTCAATGTACGAACTCCAATCTATCAAATCTATGTGTACGGAATTACGCTCTCCAGACTGCACGATCTTCACCCATTCGGACTAAATGCCCAAGCCCTCGGTGTCTGGTGGCTTTCGTTTCTCCAATGATGTTAAAAGTGTTAAAACACGTAAAAAATAAATAAAAAACAACGGGTTGCATTTCGGCAGTGCCGACAGAAGTGAAAACTCAATGACTAGTCCAAAATGTCTGCAGGGGACCGATTTTTGAACTTCGATCGCTCGATTTCGTCACTCGAAAATCGGTGGAAAACAGCGAAATGCTGATTTTTGAAATACGAGCGACAGAAATTGGGAACCTATTGACCACTCGTTTTCAATTATATTAGTAGAATTTACATGCCTAGTAGTGGAGATATTACTGAACGAAATACACGAAATCAAGCGGTCGAATTTCAAAAATCGGCCAAAAATCATCAAACAGAAAAACTAATTGGTGCAGCACATGGCCAGCGGGTAGATGAGCGAATGACAGGTATAAACCTGTTTGTTTTTGATGTATGCCGCTTCAAAAGTAACGGAACGGAAATTCAATATACGCGATATAATAAATATTTTTTAGCTTGTAAGATTTTTATTATTGTACCTATGTTAGTTTGTAAGGTATGTATATGACACCGTAAGATTGTGAACCCGTTAGTTTATAATCTAACGTAGGTTAGGTTAGATTATAATCTCCCTACCGTCAGTTTATAATGTAACTAGCGAGATTATAATATGACGAGTGTTTACAATTTTACGGTGACATGTATATGGGCCTTAAAGTCTATTTTTTTATTCGGTAGACTAAAATGACATTTCATAGTATGAACATGAAATGTCATTTCATACTATTAAATGTCATTTTAGTCTACGGAATAAAAAAATAGACTTTAGTTGCCTGATAATAAATGATAAGTATTTGTTTTTTTTTTGATAATCCGTTTTAATAGTTTTATGTCTTGGTTTATCGTTTATTAAAACCTATAACCCTCCGTGTTTGAGTCCCACTCGTACTTGGCCGGTTTTTTCTCTGTTGTTAACGAAAAACACTTATTTACTTTGCTATTGCAATGCCAAAGTTCATGAAAGACATACCTAATCTAATTAATACGCGACGCTAAAGAATTTCACTTCAAATCAAGGTTTTCGTAGATGATTTAATTAAATAGACCTACCTATTGTAGACGTGGCAGTGTGTCTGGCCAAGTTTGAAGAAAAATGCCGTTCGGCTCTTGTCTTTCATAAATAAATAATTACATATTTATAGAGATTATACGTACGTACCGGTAACCTACACATCCGAGCCTTTTATCCACCCACGTTAGAGTCAGAGGGGCTACCGCGAAAACCGAATTTCGCAAATTGCGGGGATCTTTCTCTTTTACTCCAATGAAGGCTTAATTAGAGTGACAGGGAAAAATGCCCGCAATTTGCGAAATTCGGTTTTCGCGGTACCCCCTCAGATCATGATAACTCTGCAGCGATTTTGATAGCACAGGCTGTGTTACAAGTGTTATTTTAAAAGCCATAATTTCATAGAAGTTTGATACTTAAAATAACACTTGCACTGTGTGTGCTAACAAAATCGTTGCACCATCCTTCAAAATTAACAAAATCAATAAAAAAACATTAATATTAAATCTAAAGTACCTTAAAACTTAAAGTAGGTAAACTTGTAAATAAAAAATGCTCCCCAGGTCATCTTCATGCGTTATGGTGCCCACTTTTTGAAATTCGACTTTGAAATTCATACCGCCAAGGTGTCCGAAAGGTAACTTGACGCCAAGATAAGTAGCTACCTGCTACCTAGATACCATTTCAGCTACTGTTTTTAAAAGTGTTTTAGTAATAAGCAATACTGTCAGTGACCTGGATCCATTTATTTTCTTCTTCTCCTTTCATCTTTAATTACAATAGTACATATAAAAGTGGTTTGACTTGTTAAGTTAAAAAAATGAGTGCCAAAATTTCTGCCTTACTTGACTGCCTTAGTAACTTGGCCTATTTTTTTACCTTTACATATTAATGCCGAATAAAATACTATCCCAATTTAACAATTTTAACAAACGAACGTAACACAGAGGTAACACACATAGTGACAAACGTAGTCGGGTGGTGGTAGTGTATTACATTCAGGATAGGTTGTACTTATAAAGTTATAAGTTATAGTTTGTGGTAAAAAGCAACTGAAAATTGTGCAACCATGTCTTGGTATAAGGGTGCCGGTGAGTCTATTTTACTATTTGTAGGTATATAAGGGAAAAGGGTTTCAGTCACCTTTTTTTAATAACAATAATAACAAAAACTAACTAAATTATATTTAATTTAATTTGTATAACTGTAGTATTATATTTAATTTAAATTGTATAGCTTATAGTTGCGCTCTCTCGAAAGGGTTTCCACGGAAGACCAGCGTCGGGGACTTCAAAGGTTCCTTGACATGAAGCTGAGTGGAGACCATTTCAGGAACGCTTTATAACCAATCTATGTCAGTGTTTTTATTAGTTAAGTTTAAATTAAGCGTTTTTGAATAAAGCTTTTTCTATAAATTCTATAAATTCTATAAAAAAAAATATAAAAAAATGAATAAAGAATAATAACAATATATATTTATCACTAATTAGTATATATAAAACAAAGTCGCTTCCCGCAGTCTGTCTGTCCCTATGTATGCTTTGATTTTAAAAACTACGCAACGGATTTTGATGCGGTTTTTTTAATAGATACAGTGATTCAAGAGGAAGGTTTATGTATAATTTGTCGCGTTTTGAATTCGCGAATTTCGCGTCTATAAATGTGAGATAATACATATATTTTTATCATACTATCCTCCGCCCGCGACATTGACTGAGTAGAAAAAAATCAACCCTATTTTCGGCTTTGAATTCCAAAAAATCCTTTCTTAGTGGAGCTCTTCCATATTTGAAGAAGAAATGTTTAAAGTTCTCTTAAATGTGTATTTGTCCCACGTTTTTTTTATTTAGGTAATAAAAATGTATATTTTCAGTGGATTACGTAGATGATTGGTTCCTGATGTCCACACCTTGGCTACTTCTCACAATATGGTTCGCGTACATCACATTTGTGTTGAAATGGGGACCCGCCTACATGTCCAAAAGACCAGCCTACAAACTCACGAATGTTTTAGCCGTATACAATTTATTTCAAGTTTTGCTATCCTGCTATATTGTTTACATGGTAAGTAAAAAGTACAGTCAGCTAATACCTGACCCCCATATTAATCCCCCCTGATACAGATTTTTCTGCAGCTGAATGGTCGTTGCAGTTTTTTTTTCATCGATCATTAGCTAAATCTGGTAAATAGTCAAAATTTAACAAGAGCTAACCGTCAGCTCCAAGTCCCAATGGTAGACTGGTAGAGATTGCCATTATATTATAGGCATTAAGTCTGCCATTTCCACATTATTTTTGTATTTTGTGTAATATAATTTTAATAAATAAATAACTAATGCGATGCTAATAATGCTACTTTCCCGTCGTATCTAGTACTCTTTTCTGGCAGTAGCTACCTACCGTTGCCAAAAACCAATGCTTTTTCGTATGTAGGAACAATCGGGGACATTCGCGGTGAACCAAGGGCAAAAAACGTTTACACGTCTTGCAGACGGTCAGGCGATATCATAAAAGTGATGACCAATAGCATGGCACTTGAAAATATAGTAAAACGGGCGGAAAAGCTAGATATTAATAATTCTATTGTAGGTACCTTTTTTCTACAAACAATAGTCACATTACCTGGCGAAGTGCCATAAGCGTATCGGTAGGAACGTTCACTACACCATTATGCGAACGTTTGATAATTTAATATTTATTCGCAGGGTGTATGGCAAATGAGCACATATGGAGTGGTGAGCTCGCACTGTGCTATTGAAGCAAAGGAAACCCAAGCTTATGTAAGTTTTTCAATGTTTTCTTCTAAGCGAACGCAACAACTGTGTTGTTCGCCTACGTAGTACGCTGAGTAAGTAATCATACCTAATCATAATTGTTTATTGCAGCCATCGTATTACAAAGTATTGTTAAGTGAGACAGGGAAACAACATAGGTACTTATTCTTTATCTTCCTCAGCAGAAATCTTCCTGAAAAAGGACAAGTGGGTAGATGTAATCCCACATACCGATCAAAACTACATACAGCCAGCAGCAATAGTTGCTAAGAGGTGTTCAAAATAATCTTGACGCGTCTTTAGACTTAAGAGCCAACAGGAGTGGCATTTCTCCATACAAACGTACTCGACTGTTTCCTCCGTGGGTTTTGAAGCTAGAGCAATGATTTTTTCAACACAGATCAATATTGTCAATATCTGTGTCGGACCGTTTTGCTTTTTTTGATATTTTTGTTTTTGAAGGCGCTAGAGCCCTTCAAAAATGGCCAAAATGGACTAATTGACTATGCCGCAATGAGAGGCGTGCTATTCAAAACTGATATCAAGGGTTTTTCGCCTTGTCCTTATCGCACTAGTTTTAGGAGCCGCTTCCGTTAGCGAGACGGGTATATTTACCTAAAATATTTAAATATTAGCTCCTGTTGGCTCTTAATTATGAACGCCTCGCCCGCTTAGCAACTCCTGCGGCTGTGCAAAAGGAAGGGCTTCAGCAACATTTACCTGTAATCATGATCGAATTTCAGATAATACGTGGCGTTTGGATATACTTCATCGCAAAGATTACGGAACTGCTGGACACGGTGTTCTTCGTACTGCGAAAGAAGACGAACCAAGTGTCTTTCCTTCATGTCTACCACCATTCTCTCATGGTGATGGCTTCGTGGTTCGCCCTCAAGTACAATCCTACGGATGTACTTATATTCTTAGGGACGCTCAACTCTTTCGTACATGTTATCATGTATGGTTACTATGGGTTGTCTGCGTACCCTAGCCTGGCGAAATATTTGTGGTGGAAGAAGTATATTACGTCGTTTCAGCTGGTAAGGACTAAATTTGTTAGAATAATTTGTAGGCAATCCGTCTGTAGAAAAGTGATCTTAATTGCTCACATATGATCTAGGGCAGTTGTTCTTAACTTTTTAGTGATAAGTAATTAACATAAAGTCGTAAACCACTTCAGAACCCCAAGGGGCCATCAACCGTTCGGGAATCACCGGTTAAAAACCACTGTTCTAGGGCCATAACGGCGACATAAAAGAATGGAATGATGACAACAAATTATAGTTAGTTAATGATTGGTTTCTATTCTATTATATTCTATTAATTTTTAATGTAAGCACCCATCGTTATTTTTATTATTTGTATGAGATTTTGATAGTAGCTAGGCTATAATTATTCTAGTTTAAAAATCGGGGCGTGTTTGGCGCAGGTACCTGTGTGTTGTTATTGTATTACACAAATTAAATTACTATATTGACCGGTTGAAATAATTCCTGAACTTTAGAACTAGTATAAGTATCTTTATGACTTTATCTTTAAAATTGAATTTAAGGAAGTCCACATGTAATTAATGTTGTGTGTTCTTGTTTCAGATACAATTTGGACTCATCGTCTTACACGCATTCGCCAGCGTATTCGTGTCAAAATGTAACACCTCCTTCGTTATGCTATTTATAATTTTCTTCAATCTGGGCGTAATGATATACCTTTTCAGTGACTTTTACGTTAAATCGTATGTAAAAAAAGGGGCGAAAAGCAACAAAACTAAAATAGGTTTAGAGAAACGACCTACCGCCAGTAGTTTTGTTGATGCATTATATGCCACAAACTGTCGATCTGATGAGCGAGTAAATTAAATAAAAAGTTAGAAAAATCCTAACCAAGATTATGATTGTTCAAAACAAACAATTTGAAGTTAATACATACTTAGCTATAAGTATTTAAGCAATTTTTTCACAAACGTTTGTAAGTGTAGATCCTATACTACCGACTGCGCCATTTTTACAAGCTAAGTTTGTGTTCTACCCTCATTATCATGTTTTTTAATTTAAATTTTTTGTACGTACAAATAAAAAAAAGTAATCTATACGTTCCCTCAAATATGTGCAGATTTTTAGAAGTAATGTTCGTATTGTTAGCTTTTGTTAATAGGGTATTTGACACATGATGAATTGTATAACGAAATCTAGTTAAATATAGATGGTCAAGAAAATCTTGTCAGTAGAAATAGGCGCGAAATACAAATTTTCTATGGGACGACGATATCCCTTCGCGCCAAAATTTTTCAAATTTGCCGCCTTTTTCAACTGACAAGATCTGCTTGACCATCTATAGATAGAAAATGAGCAATTTATCACAATGCATTGGAAATTTAAAAAATATGGGAATAATAAAAAAATACAAGGCCTTAAATTTCAAAATTCGATTCCTTACATTTTATTTAAAAAAATATTGTATGGCAACCATATACATTTTAAACGCAATATTTCACCGACAAAATCGCAATTTCCTGGTTTTCCATACATTGAAACGGCTTCTAACGTTCAGTAAAGTGCGGGTGCCAGACTTTGACTATCATTTGTGACTTTTGTATTGCTTTAAGACAATGGGTCCCATACAGACATTTGATCCTCAAAACAAACCACCATAAAAAATTGTCAAATACGTTTGTTGTTTGTAATGTTTAAAGTGCATTTTATATATTTTTCCATCGAGTGAAAGTCAAAATGTAACGAAATAAGTATTTAAAATTCGTTTTTCTACTCTTGCCATAAGAAGGTTGTTGAGTTAAACTTATTTAATTAAACTAGATAACAGGATTCACCATAGGCTTCCCTTCTAATGCTAACAATATGTTTTTGGCTGAAATTCTAGACATCATGTTTCTGGTCTCGTTTGTAGCGCTGCCTAAATGAGGTACAATAACTGTAAAAATGGAAAATGAATATTAGAAAACTTTATACATACCCCAAAGAACTATTAACTATAGCTGGTCAAGCAAATCTTGTCATTAAAAAAAGGCGCGAAATTCAAATTTTCTATGGGAGGATATGCCTTCGCGCCTACATTTTTCAAATTTGCCGCCTTTTTCTACTGACAAGATCTGCTTGACCAGCTTTAAGTACATACTTAATCTATTTGAAATCGTATTACCTATAAGAAGAGGTAAATGAAACAAATGATGAATAAAATTATTATAATTATTACACACAGATATGATATGGCCTTAATTTGTGAATCGATTTCAGTGATACAGTCCGACAAGAAATTGTAGAAAATAAATGAGGGCGTCACTTCCTACGTAACGGTCACATTTTTGACGTAAAATGCTTAAACATGACAACAATGATTTTTTTAGTTCCCTTTTATTTAATTTCTATTATTTTATGTCGCACTATATGAATAGGTACGAGTATTGTCTATGGTGAACAAAAAACTAGAGATCATAGACAATATTATTTTATCGGTTCTGTAAGTATTCAGGAACGCTGAACCAATTTAGATGGATTTGGTATGGAGTTAGTTTAAGACCTGAGGATGGACATCGTATGGTTTTTATGGCATCCCACGCAGACAAAGTCGTGGGCAGACAAGTAATGTAACAAATGTGCACTTACAACAATTAGGCAATAAGACTAGAGGGTCGTCTTTCGGAAGAGGTTCTGGAGTTGTAACGTCGAGCCCTGCCGCGAAAATACGCTTTTCTTTCAGAGCTTTATACAACGCTTCCTGGTCTATGACACCTGTAAAAAAAGAACTAAGTACTTATTATGGCAAAAAAAATTTTTGAGGCTCAGAAGGCTAAGTTATATTACTATGACGAGTAGAGTTAAAACGTTCCATGGGTTTTCGATCAGTTAGCTACTTACTGCTATGGCTGGGCATAGTTTAAATGTTATATTCTATAGTCTGTCAAGCCGGATATGTCAGTAGCAATGTAAAGCAAACTAAAGTACCTATGGTATCCCTAGGAAACTAATAAAAAGCAGCAATGTACATCGAACAACGATGAAATGTAAACAAAACAGTTCTACAGATAAGATATAAATGACACACGATTTTTGAATAATTTAAACGTAGTGTTCCTAACCCGCGATTTTTCAAATTTGCCGCCTTTTTCTACTGACAAGATTTGGTTGACCCAGTATATTACTACATAATTCACTTTGCCGTCCAGACCTAGGCCAGCAATGCTGTATGGAAGTGTTTGAAAATAGTTATTTGTACAACAAGTGATCAAAGTTTGATATTTCTTCGAGTGCTTATTTTGAGTCCCGTGCAAGCGATAGATTCTATAATAGATTCACGAGCGTAGCGAGTGAATCTAATTTAGAATCTTGAGCGTAGTAAGGGACTCAAAAGCACACGAGATGTAAATAACTTTGATCTCGTGTAGTACACAACATTTTTCACCTGAGCAGTGAGACCATACCTATTAGACAACTTGAAAAATGTAATCCTTCTTCATCACTTAATATGTACCTGCACTCATGTTTTCTTAAGATATACAAACAATTAAGTTTAATTACCGCAATGGAACACAAAAACAAAACGTAATAATAAATTCCAGTAAAATAATATAGAAACAACAAACATTAACTGACACTTCAATCGACAACTTTTTATTGTAAAAAAAATCTTTGTAAGATACGGTCCGAATTGCGGATACGTACTATTTGTCAACTATGGTAGAAATTCTTAAAAGTAAAATAATTTTGCGTGATGATCTGTGTATTTTTTGAGTTCATTATTTTAATTGTACAATAAAATACCTAAAATATGGTATTTTATCAGTTTTTATCAAATCTTAAACTTTATTTTTATTAATTAATTATTAAGAATTCATACTCGTACGTGGTTTGGAACGATGCGGTCTGAAGTTTTTCGGGGGTCTATTATAAACCATGAATATACCGTTGAATGTCGTTTTATCTTTTTTTTGTCTGTTTCTTTTTGTTAACAGTGTGAAAGGGACAGAGATAATAGAACCCAAGTATTTCGAACTTTTTAGACCCCGCATGTTGAAATGACATTTGACTATAAAGGTCACTTGAATGTCATTTTGTCTCACTCAGTGAGCAAAATCGCATTTTGCTCACTGTTTTTAAGAATCAAAGTAGGTACCCTTGTTCGAGCTGCTGAGGTGAAAAATATCTTGTCAATGAGAACCAAAACTCACTAATTACTACATTTACCACAAGTTAAAAGCCGAGTCACAGCGAACCGTAGTTGTACCGAAAAAGGTTAAATTGTTTTCTATGTAATAGTGAGTTTTAGTTGTCACGTAACGATCGTACCTCCTCGTGCTATATTAACGAGAACTGCGTTCTTCTTCATAATACCGAGCCGTTCATCGTTGATCAAATGCTTGGTTTCACTTGTGAGCGGGCAGCACAGGACTACGTAGTCGCTTTCCATTAGCAGTTGTTCTATAGGTACTCGTTCTGCACCCAATGCTTTGGCTGGTGAAACAAAAACGTTAGAGTCTGCGTAAAGAAAAGAGTCATAGAACGTGGCCCAATACATTCCACGACTCTTCTCTTTCCGCACAGACTCTAGGTAAGATACTTACATTTTAAAATTAAACTATTAAATCTAAAAGAAGAACCGGCGTCGGCCGACTGATTTAGAAAACAGCTTTAGATGAAATGTGGTATGAAGATAGTTTGAGGCCCGGGGAAGGGCATAGGATAGTTTTTATCAATCATAATCATTCCACGTAGGTACCACCTAGACAAAATCCCGGGCAGAAGCCAGCATAAAATAATCTAAGCAGTCATAAAACGTACCTTCAGGTTTCTCACTCCTCCCACTATAAACGAACCGCTTCACATCGAATCCCTTCAGCCTCCTGACGATGGCTTGCCCAATGCCCCCGAGGCCTACGATGCCCACTGTGCTGCCCTCTATGTCTTGTCCCAGCATCCACTGGACTCCTTCTTTCCATACGCCACTGTTGGAAACGATTTGCTATAAGTATTCGACCAGCTATCATGGTCGCATTTTTATCACCTGTCATGCTATGCGTCACATTCGCACTTACATATTTGTTAGAACTTGACAGCCATGGTGACAAATGATAAAGAGCCGGCCATCTTAGCCCTACAAAATTTATTTTTGGTTTAGCCTTAAATAAATCGGTTAGCAAAGAGGGTTCAAACGATATACTTAGGGCAAAACATGCAATAAGGTACATATTCTCGACAAAGTTTTCAACCAATTGACGATGATGATCACTTTTATAAAGCAAATGATAACTTTTATTGGGACAGCTCTCTCCAATTCTTGATTTTTTTAAACAGTTCTTTCACCTTTTGGTTAGCTCCTAATTTAATCTTGTTTATATTTTTATGAACTTCCTTGGCTTTCCCCGTTTTTCCTTGACTTTCTGCGATCCTTCCCTCTATTATCTTTAGTATTTCTCCAGTGTGTCCAGGTACTTAGCACCTATTTTTTCAGGTACTTACCTGGAATTTGGAACCTGAGTCTCAAGAATTGAGTAGTAGGATAGGAGGCTATTGTAGTATTTAAAGGTGCTGGATGCAACGATGCAAGATGCAAAACAGATCCCGTGCCCTCTCAAGCTGTGTCTAATCTATCCGGAAAACGTGTAAAAGCTTAGAAGAGTATAGGTACTTGCCTCTCCAATTCTTCTACCCCCTCCTTGAACCTCCTGGCCGCTCCTATAAGCAGTCCAACGGCGATGTCTGCCACCGCATTGTCAAGAACCTGAACTGTATTGCCCAGGCGCAGACCGCGCTTTTTTATCTCCTCTATATCGATCTGGTCCAAGCCAGATGACATTGTTGACACACATTTTAGTTTTGGTCCTTAAAAAAATATAGGATATCAATTGCTATTCTTTCATTGGATCGTTTATTTTATTAAAAGAATCAAGAGTGTTTCTAACCTCCAAAGAATAAATAAATATAATACGACAATTTCACACAGATCGACACAGTCCCACAGTAAGCTCGATATAAGGCTTGTGTTGTGGGTACTAGACGACGATATACTGTATAATTAGGTACCTACATACTTTAATACTTACATAAAAAACATCTATGACTCAGGAACAAGTATTTGTGAATTGTATGATAAACGCACAATTAATACCCTTACCAGGGTTCGAAGGTTCGAACCCGGGACGGGAGAATACCGTCTCGATGTTGTGGCGCTTTTGGGATTATTAAGCACATTTATCCGGTTATCTACTATACTTGGTCAACCAGATCTTGACAGTAGAAAAAGGCGACAAATTTGAAAAAAGTAGGCGCGAATTAAGGGATATCGTCCCATAGAAAATTTGAATTTCGCGCCTTTTTTTACTGACAAGATTTGGTTGACCAGCTATAGTTATCTTGCTACAAAGAGAGACAGAGAAATAAAAAATACCTTTCTCTGTCCCTCTTAGCAGAAAGTGTCCGGCGACAGGATAGCCTCGTAAGTATTAAATTGGCTTGGGTCTTACGAGGATTGATATAAAAATCCCATTTAATTGGAGTTTTCCACGTCAAAGAAGAATATTGAATAATTTAGCTTTATTACAATAAATGTCTAAAATTAAATACTAACCAGCCAAATCCAAACGAGGTCCAGTCAACCTGTGCTTCGTGTTCCAAATGATTCCATCATATTTTTGCTCTTTCAACTCATTTTCTATTGCAGACACAATTTCAGGCTCATGATCTATGTGGGGCACAACAGTCACCTCAACTCTGAAATGGGAAAGATTACGTTTTATTCTTAATTTCAAAATATCTTGACTCTTGACCCTAGAGAAATGTGCTGACGAGGTACTTTCCATAGAAAACGCAGTGCCGGAAGCTCCGGCCCGGCCCCGGCCCGGTCCAGCGTGAGTCATCCTTTACTCGTGCCGTTAAAGCATTAAAAATTAATTATTCGTTCAATCACGTAACCGGCATAAATTACACGAATCAAAATATACTGGGTCAACCAAATCTTGTCAGTAAATAGGAACAAAAAACTATACTCATCCTTTTCTTTTGGGTGCTAGTACTAGTGTAAGACAAAGATAGTATGATTCTCTCTGTCTGTGTTTGAAATCAAACAGACCCTTGACACACTATATTACTATTATTTACATAGGTACGTATACGTCAATGTTTTAGTTCTTGAAATTATAATAATGGTAATGAATGTGACAATCCATTTGTTACATCGATAATTAGTATAATTACTTAACATTAACGGAAGACATGTAGTAGGTACAGTCAATTTAAAACAAACAATTGTATTACTGTTTAAAATGTAATCTTTACCCTTTTTCTGCGAATTAATTATTGTTTGTTTAAAACATCAGTGCGGGTATTTTTGGGAGGCGCGACTGACATGGATATTTAATAAGAAATTGACCTTATTGAAGTTATTGACAATCATATGTTAAACATAAACATATCTAACCTAACCTAAAATCTACTCTGGATCATCTCTGGATAGTAAAATTGTATAACTTACTGCTTTTTCAACAACTCCAAACCAGCAGCGGGAAATGTTTTATTAACCACCAAAACTTTTCTCAGAGACATCTTTTCAGAAACATACAATATAAAATAAAAATGTTAGATAACTATTGTCGTCACCGCTAACTTCTTTAGGTTGTGTATGTGAATGTTACCACATGTTACTTGTATTTATAGTTATTGTACTATCTGGGGGCCGATTTTTGAATCTCGACCATTCGATTTCGTCACTCGAAAATCAGTGAAAAACGATGAAATGCTATTTTTGAAATTCTACTGATAGAATTTGAGAATCGAGTGGTATTGACCACTCGTATTCAATTCTATCAGTAGAAAGTAGGAATCCACAATTTTAGTCACATATTTGTATTATATGCCGCCAATAAAAAAATATCTTAAAGGAATTAATTTATTAGATTTTATGTGTTTATTAGATTAGCTAGTTTTTGATTGAAATATAAATATTTTTTAAGTCCTTACCATCGAAAGTCAATCACTACACGGTCGAATGGTGACTTTCAAAAATAGGTATTATTAGGATCATGCGAAAAAAATCGTGACAAATTTTCGTATACGAGTATTTTCGACCACTCGCTTTTAAATTCGAACGTTCGAAATTCAAAAATCGGCCCCCTGTACTTACTATATAAGTAGATGATACTGACGCAAAATTATCTAAGTTGTGAAATCTGAAATTAAATTTGAGACTCGTTTGAGTATAAAGTATAGGTGAACCAGGATCTATTGAGGGTGCGCCATATTGCGGAATTTCACTGGAACTAATTTTTTCATACTACACTGAATTGTCATGAGAATAACAGCGCCCTCTTGACAATTATCATTGTTTATTATTTATTGTTTATTATTTATTACGAAATATATAAGCATTACAGTCCAAAGAAACCAAGTCGCTTATATACTAGGACTAATCATTTAGATAAAATTAACCGTAACACGCCACAAAATATACAATTTAAATAATTAAATCTGTAAAGTTGTAAACCATTTTTGAATTAAAACAAATCCTTGTAATAAACTATACAAAGTTATTATTTAAATAAATTAAAAGTTTTCGACCAAATCCACCAACACTATCCGCAAACACGTCTATATGTGGGGCGTCGACGGACATGGCATTAAGCAAAGACAGGGCCCTCGCGGTAGGTGCGTTCCCTGCGCGGCGCGTGCGCACTGCGCTCGCCGCGAAGAGCCGCTGCGGGCGCCTCGCCGGCAGCGCGCTCAGCCCTGCAGGACAGGGGCGCGCATTCGGTACAAATAAACCCAACCTCCCCAGCACACAGGGGTTATTTACTCCACCATTGAGAATTCCACAATAATGGATCAACAGCAGCAGTTTGCGTCTGAGGTTAAGCGTGCTGAGTCCCACCATACCCAGCACGAAAAGAGAGGGATACATATAAGGGTAGTACCCGTAAATTCGTTTGTAGATATATCGCGCGAACCGTCTTTGTACCCTCTCGATCATCAGCCTATACTTTTCCTCACTGGGGTCCCACGTAAGGGCTCCGAACTCCAGCTTGCTCCGGATATACGCATTGTAGAGCATCATAGCCACTGTGGTATTTTTAAATTCCGCTGATACCCTCATTATAAATCCTAAGGTTTTGGTTGCCGTTTTACAAGTGCTAGTTACATGCTCCCGAAAGTCTAGCTCCACATCCAGAGCAAGTCCCAAATCCCTTACCTGGTACACTCTTTCGAGTGAGGTATTCCCGAGATAATACGCAGAATGAATTGGAGAGCGAGCCCTAGTAAAAGTTATTATATTGCACTTAGATATGTTGAATTGCAACTTATTGGTTTCGCTCCACTCATTAACAGCGTTGATATCGCTCTGCAGTTTAGCACAGTCCGCACTACAACTCACCTGCAGGAACAGCTTGAGGTCGTCCGCAAATAACAAGCACCCAGCGGCGCTAATGACCTTCGGCAAATCATTTATCATCAACAGGAACAAAGTCGGTCCCAGTGTGCTCCCCTGGCTCACCCCGGAACGAGTATAGTACGGCTGGGACTCATACCCGGCCATGGTAACGTATTGACAACGACCATTCAAGTAGTTAGCAAAAAAGTGCAAAAGCTTGGACGCGAAACCTAGCTTAGCTAACTTTTGTAGCAGAATGTCGTTGTCAACCAGATCGAACGCCTTTTTAAAATCGAAATAGGCCACATCAACTTGTAAACGACGATCCATGGCTGTAGTCACATAATCCACAAAACATATGTGATTGGTTGTGGTTGACCGACCAGCTCGAAACCCGTGTTGGGCATCATCAAGTAGAGACTCTATTTGACATTTGATTTGCCCGTCAATGATAGTCTCAAAGATCTTGCCGAAGACCGACAGCACCGCTATTGGTCTAAAGTTACTAACTTCCGACCCAGCATTGCTCTTGGGCACTGGGGACACCTTCGATAATTTCCAGCAGGAAGGATATGAAGACTGATTTAATGCCAGATTCATTATATACAAGAGCGGTTGTTCCAGAACGCAAATGCAATCCCGAACCAGAAACGGGGGGACGGAATCGGGACCAGCCGCCGAACGCGGCTTAAGTTTCTTGGCCGCACGGCGCAGCTCCTCCACGTCTACGCTGCTAACTGAAATATGCGCTGTATCCACATCCTCGCCGTAGCGCGCCGCCGCCACTGCGTTCAGCTGCGGAGTTTCATGGTGAAATACCGAGCTGAAGTATTCAGCGAATGCGTCAGCGGCCTCCTGTCCGACTACGGTCCTATCCTTATAAGTGTACCCCGTGCACTGTCTCCTGTCTTTTTTCTTACTCTTAACATAATCCCAGAAACGGGCCGGTTGGGCAATAATACTGCCCTCTATATTTCTGATGTGCTGCCTATATTCGTTTGCGATTAGCGTTTTCACATGCCCCCTGTAGTACTTGTAAAGTTCTTTGTTGAAGATTTTCCCGGTCTGCCTAAATCTTTTAAGGTGGAAATATTTGTTCTGTATATTTCTTATAATTTCGGGTGTATACCAGGCTGGATAGACGTACTTACAGTTTGTATGTTTTTTCGGTTTCCTTTTAGGTACACACGCAGAAATACACTCATATAACTTTGCATAAAAGATTTCCGATGCTACCTCAACATCTCCTGTCGTCAGTACATCGACCCAATCAATCCCCGCCAGGGATACGTACAAAGACTCCAAATCCGCTTTACGGAAATCCCACCCCTGTACTGGACTAGCACTTATAGAGGGAAAGGATGACATTGGCGTACCGCGTGGAAACTCAAGCTCCACTTCAAGCGGCGGGTGGTAGTCATCCGCCGGCACCAGCGGCTCCAAATCACCGGACACTTTGACTCGCCCTGGCCCTAATCCGCTCAATGCAAGGTCCAATAGCCCACCGTGTTTATTAAGAACTGTGTTGTGCTGGTGGAATTGGCAGAATGTCATAAAAGTCTCGAATTGGTATTTAACTGTCGCACTACAAGAGTTTAAATTGAAATCACCTAACACTAAAACACAGAGGTCTGGGTATTTGCAAACCACGTTTTCTAAGCACGTCAGCACGGCTAGATATTGGCTATCCCTGTAATTAGGTGGGAGATAAACTACACAGAAGATAAACTTAATATTTCTCCATTGTACTATTGCAACTATTAACTCCATTTCATCTGAAAGTCCATCAATGTCATACACAGGACGTAAATTGTACGAACTAGATGCTGCGAGCAGTACTCCTCATATATTCATATATTACTGGTCAGGCTATAGACCTATAGCACCGCTGATACTGTTTACAAGTGTCTGAGAGATAATCGTGACGTCGTGGCCTTGGCAGATATGCATCTGTTTGTGTTGAAAATTGAGGTACCTACTAGCTAGGTATTTTAAATGCATGGTTATAAAATAAATGAAGATTGGTATGAGGCAGATCACAATCACATGTTCCGCTGCTGTGATGCAGGTCATACCTGTACAATAGCCCCCCAAAAATATCCGAAAAGTTAATGGTTTTTCAAACTCATCACTCAAATACAATTAAATACGCTTAAACTGGATATTTTTAAAATTATGAAAAAGTACTTAATTAATTAACCAGAACCAGGAACATAAGAGTGCTCACTCCATACATCAGTTCAGACTATTAATTTCAGTGTCTACATCTAGCATCGAGTAGCGGAACTATCAGTACTGCTACTTGACAATAGATGTAGCACCGACCGGAAAGTCTTATCTCATCATAAGACTTTCCGGTCGGTGCTACATCTATTGTCAAGTAGCAGTACTGATAGTTCCGCTACTCGATGCTAGATGCTAATAGTCTTTTTGGTACTAAAACTGATGTATGGAGTGAGCACTCTATGTATTTTTTCTCTATGCCAGGAACTAACCAATTACCTAAATAAACGTCTCAATTCAAATTATTTCAATGATTACGCCATCTACCGGCGAGTAGCAAAACATACATGTCCGGTTGCAGTTACTCCTACGTCATAGTTTGACACAATATTTCAAAAGATGTCGCTACCAGTGGTTAACGATTTGTCATGCAAAGTTGCCAAAGTTTCATATTATATCCAAATCAAATATATATGTAACTACGTATTACGTATAAAATAAGTAAAGTCTACGAAAACAACGTACCTCGGAAAATCAAGAAAATTGTATGCTCTAATCTAATAGATAGCTGGACAGCATTTCGGACTAACGTCTCCATATTGCGAGAACTCAAGATCTCGCCGCGATCAAGAGTGTATCTTAGGCCGTACCTAAGTACTTAGGTACATACTAATTAACTTATACTTAGGTAGACATACCTATACCCAGCGTGACCCAGCTAATAGTTGACATGTGGCTGCAAATTGCCTTGGTACGCAGATGTGTCGTTTTACCGCTAATGTCTGTTAGATTAGCTAATAACAAATGCACGTGCGTCCGTCGGTGCGCGGGGGTCTGCACGTTCCTGCCACATGTACCTACAGTTTTTATAGTGGTTGCAAACCAACGTACAGTCTGAGAACGGTTATTACGGCCTATGTGTGCCTAGAAAGCGCGACCTAAACGAACAGAACTGAGATTGGCTGTATCATCATCTTCCTCGCGTTGTCCCGGGATTTTGCCACAGCTAATGGGAGCCTATGGTCCGCTTGGCAACTAATCCCAGGAATTGGCGTAGGTACTAGTTTCTACGACAGCGACTGCCATCTGACCTTTTAATTCAACCCAGAGGGTAAACTAGGTCTTATTGGGATTAGTCCGGTTTCCTCACGATGTTTTCCTTCACCGAAAAGCAACTGGTAAATAACAAATGATATTTCGTACATGTAATTTCCGAAAAACTCATTGGAACGAGCCGGGGTTTGAACCCGCGACCTCCGGATTACAAGTTGCATGCCTGTAGCTTGATCATCCAGCTAAGTGTGCAGTTTTAGTGGCGGCGCAAAACAACTATTTCATTAATCTGTGGCAAAACCCTAATTTAATGTAGGCAAGGTAGTCTGTTGTCAGGCACTCTGGTGTCCGAATTGTGCATTAAACAATCGGGGCGCGAGCACAGAATAAATAATAGTACTAGCACAGAATAAATAATAGTACTAAGTACAGAAGACTCACTCTCTAACAAAACGCGTCTGTCACGATCAGGGCAGATATGGCCGCTAGGTGGCGACAGCGCCACGCGCGGCTAATGGCTAGCCACCAAAATTGTTGTGGAACGGATGTACTTTTAGCTACTTACCTGTAGCAAAGCGACGAAATCGCGGAGTGAGCCACGCCTGGCGCGAGGCCGTAGGCGGCGGCCCACCTGGCCTGTGTATGGCCATTATGGCCATAGATAAATTATCAAAATAATTTACAATACAATGTCAAAGTAAGAAGTCTAGTTACCTTTGATATTATGCACCCTGTAGAAGCGCCCAATATCGACCGCGCGCGGCGCCATACAGTCGCGGCAGCTCCCGGTCGCATAAACACTCAGGTTTTCCGCTAATGCTTCTTTGGGGAACTTCGGTACGTTAAGTGGTTGGAAATTGGCGAAAATATGTTAGCTGTTCTGAGGATAGGCTTAATGTGTTAATCAGAATAGTAGTAGAAGATAGGTAAATAGGTTAAGAGTGAATGTAGCTTTTTGCGAAGTTGTCTAGAAAATGTGATTAAATATAAGTACTACAAAAGTCCAATACATGAAGTTAGTACCATCAATTACCGTTTATCATGAAAACATTGAAGAATTTCAAAATAAACGCTACCATTAAACGTCTTCTATTTTCTGCATCCATGGAACCTTGTATTAGATTTCAAAAGAATTATGAAATTAACTCCCAGTCAAGACTACAATATCAAAAAATTGATTTACTTACAGGTTTTCAAAGAATCGGCAACGCGCCTGTGACACCCTTTTTGTTCAGGGGGCCTAATAGCCGCTACTGATGTAAAAAGTAATGAAATAAATGCATTTGTATTTGTATTTGTATTTAAAAAACACGATTCAAACGATTGGCATCTTGGCTAGGCCTTCTGATGTCTACGGTAATCGCTTACGCATACGCTTGTTTGCCACTGACGTAATACAAAAAAGTCCTTCCTATTCCTACCAAACTAGCCAACCGTCTTAAACAATTACCAACGTCCTTACCACCTGATGCAGCACAGGTGCGGCGGGCAGCTTGCCGGCAGGTGGCTGCCGAAACTGACATTATGCCACGTGCCGCACAGGGTTAGGGTTAGATCGATTTGCGTTTGCGCAAATTAAAGAATAGAGGACCTAAATTACAAAAAAAATAAAACCGACTTCAAAAAGGATGAAATAAAATATTATTGAAGTCTATGCGTTACCAACTGATATGTTTGAAGTCGGTGCCAAGCCAAGTAGTAACAATACCAGTCAAAAATGGGATTTATAGCCATAAAGCTGATTACTTCAATAATATTTTATTTCATCCTTTTTGAAGTCGGTATTATTTTTTTTGTAAAAAGTTTTTATTTTTCCATTTTTAGTTTCCTATTTTCTTACCCTTAAGGTTGGATTTTTTTTTCCAAATTTATTTATATTAATAATTATCAAAATCGAACTATGTACTCTGTAAAAAGTTATGCGTGGTCATAAATAAAAAAAATATATATGTATACGCGTCGACTTGAGAACCTCCTCCGTTTTTTTCGTCGGTTAAAAAATAGATTTTGCCTAAAAGTGTACAAGTTTTTTTACCAATTGCCGCCACACTAGGCTAGGCCTGTCTCGTGCAGTTAGAATCTTAGTTAAAGAGCTTCCTACGCTGCAGTTTTTGTTTTGTTTTTAACCTAATATGTCCCTGTATATCTATTGTACCGTCACCAGCAATAATATGTTACACAATGAAGGCCGCAAAAATATCTGACACGATCTTATTTGTAGCGCCATAAGACCGCGTCACATATTTTTGCGGCTTCCGTTGTGTAAGGTATTTAATTGCAGGCGACTGTACAACTCAAAACTATTAACTGACAATGTAAAAAATAAATATTTGAAAAGGAAGACGAAATTCAATAATTACCGCGAACACCTGACTGCTGTAAAATTAATTAACTACAACTTAAATAAGTAAATGGTTTCCAACAAAACTGAAACGTTGACATTTCGCCAAATAATTATTGACTAATGTTCGTGAGGTCAAAATGTCACCGCGTTCTTTATTTGTACGCGCTCAAAGTCGAAAATGGCATAGCTTTAATTTTTGACTCTGCTAAAAGATCGGCGTTTCTAATGACACGAAATATTTAGCTTAAATTTACAGTTAACAGCTTAGCGTTGGCTGAAAAACGATTAGGCTACAGCACAACCCAATTTAATCTTTACAACCTACAAATTAAAATTAAAAATAAAGCTTCCATGTTTTTTTAAAGTCTCGTTTGAGGCGCGGATCACACATGCGTAGTCTGCCGCAAGTCGTTAGTTTTACTTTTTATTCATCTGTCATGTCTCAGTGTCAACAAATGTTACAGATGGCAGCCAGCATTTTTAAGTAGCCGCCTGAATTTCCGAGTAAATGTATTTTTGTCTATGCTCTTTTAAGGAGCCTTTTACATTGTGTTATGTAAATGCGTCAACATAAATCACTCAACAAAGCAATGAATATTAAGTTAAATGTTTCATTATTGTACCTAATAAATACACAGCGGTGATCTGTTTCTTAAAAGTGAAACAAAAAAACATAATTCTGCTTTTAAATTTATATTCCACATTGATATTTACGATTATCCGAATAAGGCTAATAAAATACACCGTGTCATTATTGGATAAAACATCATTTGTTGGTGTAAAAACTGGTATGAATTTAGTACGTGATGCGTAAGTATTTTAAATACAATTTTACCACTTAAATGTTTTAAAGTTATTTTGAATGTTATGCGTTTATTCTTAAAAGTATTAGCGGAAGCTACACTTTATAAAACAAAGTCCCCCGCCGCGTCGGTCTGTTTGTATGTAGGTATGTGTGTCGCAGGGAAATGATCAAAACAGAGATTTGAACAAATCTCTAAGGGATATGATCAAATCACGCAGGATGTTAAAATGGCGAATCCATATCATCATTTCCCTAGAAAAATTCAGTAATTTGACCAAATCACTGACTCTGTTTAGTGAAAAGACAAAATCGGCCAATAAACGCGAAACGCTTTTTCATTTCACTAGATTGGTTTAGGAATTTGACAAAATCCCTAACCACGACAGTAAGTTGACGAAACAAACTCAAAAAGTCAACTAGTTTTATCATTTCGCTAAACAGGTTTAGTGAAATGATAAAGTCTCAACTGGAAGATGGTACATTATATGGTGATTTGATTAAATCTCTGAACGGTTTAGTGAAATGACGAAAGCGAGTACAGAATACAACAGTTTACTCTACAGTTTAAGCGATTTGTAAGCGATTGAGGTAAAATGTCAATAGTACTGGGTATCAAAGTTAATCGAATACAAGAATAGGTGGTTGTAAACTGAAACATAATAATTAATTATTAAGAGGGATTGTCTTTTTAATTATTATAATTATACCATACTTTCTTACTACAATAGACTATGGTAAAGTTACCTTTTGATGGTAAAGTTGCCAGTTTTGACGGTAATGAAAAACGAAGCTACAAGTGCGTAAACGTAATTTTAATAAGTACTTTCCTCTAATTACTTCAAATTAATTATTTCACACCGTGCACGAAATAAAGCACCAGATAATTATTAGAAAAACATAGACAGAGCAGTTATTTTAAACATATTTTTTTTTAATAAATCGGATTGTAATGTAATAAAGTATGTGAGTTGACCGTGACGTCACTATACAGGTTTTCATATAAATGGGCGTTTTCTAAAATAAATATGGAAAACCTGATTCTTTCAAATCTGGACATGCTTGGGCTCATTCTACTCAGAATCGACAGCATTCTCCATCCTTCCATTAAAAAAAGATGTCCCAAAATGTCCATTCCATTACGTCACGTTTTATTATGAGAACATTTTTCACTTGTATGGACGTGACGTAGTAGAATGTACAATTTTCTTACAAATTTTTGGGACAAGTTTTTTTATCATCAGGATTGAATATGCTAGTGATTCTGAGTTGAAAGAACCCAAAAACACCAGGATCTGTGAGAATCGGGTTTTCAATATTTATTTTAGAAAACGCCCAAATTCCATATTAGAAAATCGTTTTGACAGTTCTAAAAAAGTAGCCGATTTGACTAGTAGTGTGCTAGTAGGAAAGTAGCCAATTATTTGTTAAAACATGTGTAGATTTGTGGTATCTTGAGTTACACATGACATTATTTTTTTTACAGGCACATCTATTTGTTTTACATTGTACTTTGGACTTTTCACAGGAACACTTCTTGAACCCCTGACCTCCAAATACAGATAACTTAGCATAGCTTAGCAGTAATTTAAAACAATCCCCGGTAATTACTTCCATCTAATGGACCTCTGTCTACCTTAGGGACGTCCACCAACACGCTTGATTTGATTAGCAACTCTTTGAATTTGTGCAGAGAAGTCTCTTTCATTTTTCAGCCCATATGTTCAAAAAAATTCACTTAATCTAGTCAGAGATTTGATCAAATCGCTTAACTGTAGAAAGTAAACTGTTGTATTCTGTACTTGCTTTCGTCATTTCACTAAACCGTTCAGAGATTTAATCAAATCACCATAAGTATATGTACCATCTTCCAGTTGAGACTTTATCATTTCACTAAACCTGTTTAGCGAAATTATAAAACTAGTTGACTTTTTGAGTTCGTTTTGTCAACTTACTGTCGTGGTTAGGGATTTTGTCAAATTCCTAAACAAATCTAGTGAAATGAAAAAGCGTTTCGCGTTTATTGACCGATTTTGTCTTTTCACTAAACAGAGTCAGTGATTTGGTCAAATGACTGAAGTTTTCTAGGGAAATGATGATATGGATTCGCCATTTTAACATCCTGCGTGATTTGATCATATCCCTTAGAGATTTCTTCAAATCTCTATTTTGATCATTTCCCTGCGACATGTACATGTTCGCGATAAACTCAAAAACAACTGAACGGATTTTCATGCATTTCACCTATCAATAGAGTGATTCTTGAGGAAGGTTTAGGATAATATGTACAGTCGCCATCAGATATATCGGAGCGGCCAAGATGCTCAAAAATATGTGAACAAGCCCTTTAACGACTTGACAAGAGGCGTGTGATTTGTGAGCGCCTTGGCCGCTTCGATATACATATCTGATGGCGACTGTACCTTAACATAATCCTAAACTAATTGTGTAACCCGTGCGAAGCCGGGGCGGGTCGCTAGTATAGATAAGTAGAATAGTATAGGTATGTGCTGCGATTTTCTTTTAATTTCTTATTTTTGCAATTTGTGGTTGCGATATATTAATAAGTTTTTTCGGGAATAGACTTTATCACATTGACATTCAAAAATCCCATGCAAAGTTAGCTTGGTCCGATTCTACCCGAAACTGTTTTACCGTGTTCGCAGAACATATGCCCCTTTACTAACAATGTTCCAAGCAGCATCTTGCGTTACTAATTGTCATATTAAGTTCGAGGAACGCACTTAAGTGGCCCACTGCCGTTTCGGGCGCGAAATGTGGCCACTGGCCACAATAAACGTTTGTCCTTATTAACTCGCCGTGTTGGCGTTGCTGGCCGAGGGGCGAGGCGCACGCTCGGGCGAGGCAGGCGGACCAGCGTAAATGGGATCTCAGAATGTCTAATCGTACCTATTTAAACAAAGGACTTCAAAATAGCGAAGTCGGCTCGAGTTTTTATTTATTTATTTAGAAACAAACAGTCTCATGTAGTTAAGTAAGCTAACAGCTAGAATTTCTTATAATGTAGACCTCCTATATGTATTTTGCTCATTGGTGTTGTTTTAGTTGTAATATGGATAGCTTAATTAATATGCAATGAACTAACGTGGAAGTGTACAGCTGAATGAAGAATAGGGCTCATTTAGACGATGCGAGAACTCGCATGCGAGTTTCATTACATTGCGGGTTTTGATCGGTCGGTTGAATTGGACGTAACCAACAGTCCGCAATGTAACTAAAATCGCATACGAGTTCGCGCGCCGTCTAAATGTGCCCTTAGTCTTGAATCGCGTTTAACCATTTTTTTGTCGACACCGGGAAATCCATCGTGGCTATTTGTAAAGTCCAGCTATCACTTTACTAAAAGCAACCGGCACATAATAAATAATAGCATGTACATCCGTTCGGCCCCAATTTTGGGGAAAGCCATAAGCCGCGCGTGGTGCTGTCGCCACCTAGCGGCCATATCTGTGCTGATCGTAACAGACGCATTTTGTTAGAGAGTGAGTCTTCTGTACTTAGTACTATTATTTATTCTGTGGCCCCGCCTGCTACCGGTCGCCATTGCACGGCATGCGATCGTAACAACTCTTCCAAAAGCTGCACTTTAAGCTTTATCGACGAATTATACGCATTTTTTGTCATCAACTTATCAAGAGCTTCCTTACCTACTCGAATGCCTCACGGATAATTAAGGCCTGCGGTTGCTTATAAACAAGATGAGACTTTTGTCTCAGATACTTGTGTAAATTCCTCCATTTTTATAAGGTACTTACTAAAATCATTAAAAGAAATTATGGGGTGTCGAAGACAAATTCAAGATATAATATTGCAAGTCCTGTTCGAGTATTCAATTAAGTATATTTAAATTAATTGAATTTAAGCTCTCGTAGGCCTTATTTATACGCTATAATAGTTTATTTTACGGTTATCTGTAGTATAGCTGTGTCCCTACTTACGTAAGTAAAACTTACAAGTGTATCTTGGGTCTGAGAGAATGAGAGCGCGTCAAGGTAATTTTGAACACTTCGCCCGCTTAGCGACTTCTGCTGCTGACTGTACATAACATTTAATCATCGCAATGTTTTGATTCCTCAGAAATAATGAAGCGCACTCAAGTTTATAGAGTATTTATTTTATTACATTGAATTTGTTAATGCAGGGAAGGTGGAAGGGTGGAACTGAACGCTTGGCTGCTGCGAGCGCCATGGTGGCGCCAACTAGCAGCTATAGTCGGCACGACGGGAACTGGCCACTGTTTTCATCTTATGTATTTTGCCAGAGGAGAAAGATCGAAGGGTGAAACAGAGGGCCTATCGAAAATGTAAAATTTCGAGCAACTATGTCGTTTACTCCAATTAAGGCGTAAATAGAATGACAGAGATAGTTGCTCGAAATTTTCGATTTTTGCGGTTATAGCCCAGAACGCTGGGCTGCTGCACTTTGTGTTACTTGGGTGCTATGATTTGGCGCCAACATACTATACGCATGGCACGACAGAAACTGACCACTGTTTCAGGGTCTGCTGTAAACTTCAAAAAATCACTATATCTGTGATTAAAATATACCAAGAGTGCACTAGATGTTAAAATTCCCTCTGCCTATCTTTCTTAGCATACCACATACCAATGCGGTACGAGCGTACTGTACGTCGCGTGCTAATCGGTGACGAATCTGTGAAATTGGCCGCCGAGCTGCGGAAGGGTTAAGTTACAGAATACGAGTGATGAAGGAGTCTACCGCGATCACCGAAAATTTAAATTGTGTTACTTTATTACTTATCTGTCTACGGAGTGACATGTTGGCTACGCTACCTGGGGGACTACCGCGAAAACCGAAATTCGCAAATTGCGGGGATCTTTAATTCTCTTTTACCCCAATGAAGGCGTAATTAGAGTGACAGAGAAAGATGCCCGCAATTTGCGAACTTCGATTTTCGCGATTATAGTCCTGGTCGCATTTCTCAACCGATTTTCATGAATTCGATTTTTTTATTTCATCAGGCGGCAATTTATCTCATAGAGCCCCTAATATTTCACTGCGAAACCGAAATATATAAAATACAAGAGTAGTTTGTCGCCCGCAGTCTGCATGTGTCGGTCCGCCAACGCGTGCTCCGGTTGAAGCTACTCGTTGTTGAGCGAAACATGGCGAACAATCTTCGTCTTAATAATACGCAAGTGTCCCGTTTTAATATATATTTTTAATAAATGTGCTATTTCTTGAGTCGGTCACTCGTGATTTGTACCAAATCTCAAGATGCAAGGTGAATCTGACCACGTTGGGTGGTTTTCTTTACTCAATTAGTTTTAAGGAATTGATTTACCGTGACATGTTATTAAATCAAGTCGTGTTGATATTGAGAAAACCTCGATCTGGCGCCGCCACAATCAAACCGTGAAGATCTTTTTGTAATTAAAGTTTTGCAGTGTTGGTCAATAAAGACATAAATATAATAATTACAGAATTGCTTGGTTTTATATGATCGTGAATGACTTTATGACTTTATACTTTTACGGTTTTTTCTCTTTTTTAGGGTTTCGTGCTCAAAGGGTAAAAAACGGGACCCTATTACTAAGACTTCGCTGTCCGTCCGTCCGTCCGTCCGTCTGTCACCAGGCTGTATCTCATGAACCGCGATAGCTAGACAGTTGAAATGTTCACAAATGATGTATCTCTGTTGCCGCTATAACAACAAATACTAAAAATAAAATAAAATAAATATTTAAGGAGGGCTCTCATACAACAAACACGATTTTTAGGGTTCCGTAGCCAAATGGCAAAAAACGGAACCCTTATAGATTCGTCATGTCTGTCTGTCTGTCCGTCTGTCCGTCTGTCCGTCCGTATGTCACAGCCACTTTTCTCCGAAACTATAAGAACTATACTGTTGAAACTTGGTAAGTAGATGTATTCTGTGAACCGCATTAAGATTTTCACACAATAATAGAAAAAAAACAATAAATTTTTGGGGTTCCCCATACTTCGAACTGAAACTCAAATTTTTTTTTTTCATCAAACCCATACGTGTGGGGTATCTATAGTATATAGGGGATAGGTCTTCAAAAATGATATTGAGGTTTCTAATATCATTTTTTTCTAAACTGAATAGTTTGCGCGAGAGACACTTCCAAAGTGGTAAAATGTGTGTCCCCCCCCCTGTAACTTCTAAAATAAGAGAATGATAAAAGTAAAAAAAATATATGATGTACATTACCATGTAAACTTCCACCGAAAATTGGTTTGAACGAGATCTAGTAAGTAGTTTTTCTTTTATACGTCATAAATCGCCTAAATACGGAACCCTTCATGGGCGAGTCCGACTCGCACTTGGCCGCTTTTTTTGCTCTAGTTTTTTGTTGATGGTGCGGAACCCTCTGTGCGCGAGTCCGACTCGCACTTGGCCGGTTTTTTTTATCTGTCAGTGACCAGGAACACGACATGTTTTTGAAATGTAATACCTAATATTTATGTATATGTGAAATACCTGTATACCATTTGAGTTGATGAATATAAGATAATATAAATATAGTTTATTATTCAAGTAGGCGTATTACAATGCGCTTATGAACGTCAAATAAAGCTACACCGGGTCCAATCCTACCACACGCCTCGAGAAGATTTAAATCCCCCCTCTGTTGGGGGAGGCTATCCCAATATGGGACCGGCAACACTAAAGATATAGATATAGCGTCTGAAAACGATGCTGGATATATTACAAATTTACAAAAAAATATGTACTATAAATTTAAAGAACACGTACCAAACCATTTGTAACATAAATGGAATTGCACCTTACAATTTAAATTCCAATTGAGCTCATCATGATAACCGACATTAAAATTAAACTTATCCCATTTAACTTTTAAACGGCCTTAACATTCACTTTATCTTTCAAGAGTCATTCACGATTGATGAATGAATGGCATGAGTGACAAATTATTCGTAATGCGCGTTCCAAATTAACGATAGCCGGCTGTGAACGCACCTTACCTTAATCTAGTCCCGCCCGCCATTTTGAGGAGATAACTTTTTAAATTGTTGTTTTAAATTGGCACAGGAATTCGAGGACGCGGTACGTGTCGCGGAAAGCAGATGTGAAAGCTGCCTACAATGATTATTATCTATATTAATATATGAGTGCAGAACTCTATAAAGCAGGTGTCCTACCTAATGTTTTATAAAAGTCGTTAAATGTAGGTATTATTTTGTATTTATTGCGATAAAAGAACTATGCAGACATGTGATATATTTATTACGCTTATGCCACTAGAGCGTTTTTGACTTTTTGTGCTTTTCTCTTATTCGTTAATTTTACATAAATAAATAAAGACTTTTGGATATATTTTTGGTAGACATGCCATTAGGCCGCCATTTGTACTTTGTATATTATTTTTATGTTTTGTGCAATAAAGTTTAAATAATAAATAAATTCAGCCAACTCTTAAATTAAGGGCTTATTATGTATTTCAGTAATCAGTAATCAGTGTGTTTATTGCTTTCATAGGTTATACAGGTTGGTACATTTTATTGGTTCAGCTATGAAACCCTGTAGGGCACTGCAATATAACTTAAATCTAACTTAATTATAATGACTTAAAGCTATCTCTTATAATGACCATGCGATCATGCATTATATTTCTAAGTGCCACTTGCACCATCCAACAAAACCGGGGTTAACCGGTTAAACCTGGAGTTACCATGGTTACCAGTACAATTTGACACTAGTTTAACGGGTTAGTGGGTTGGTGCAAGTGGCCTTAATTATCCGGTCGCCAGACAAATGTTAAAACTACGTTACCAAATTTTTCAAAATATTTGTACAAAAAAGCCCAGTAAGATAAGTCTGCAACGATTTTGATAGCACCCGCAGTGTTATTTATACGTGTCAAACCGGCCAAGTGCGAGTCGGACTCGCGCACGGAGGGTTCCGCACCATCAACAAAAAATAGAGCAAAACAAGCAAAAAAACGGTCACCCATCCAAGTACTGACCCCGCCCGACGTTGCTTAACTTCGGTCAAAAATCACGTTCTGTTTTTAGTATTTGTTGTTATAGCGGCAACAGAAATACATCATCTGTGAAAATTTCAACGGTCTAGCTATCACGGTTCATGAGATACAGCCTGGTGACAGACGGACGGACGGACAGCGGAGTCTTAGTAATAGGGTCCCGTTTTTACCCTTTGGGTACGGAACCCTAAAAACGCTTGTGTCGTGGGTACTATAATGTACCACCTATCTATAACAGGAGGCTCCCTTTTTTAAGTAATTTAAAAATAAAGTTAATGTTGTTGACGTGTGCAAAAGTCGATAAAGATCGCTAATGCTTGGTTAGATTTCGTCCGCTCAGCTGTCTTTTCGCCCGAGCCACACCGCGCACCGGACCGCGGCACCTGCTGAGATTTTTTAGCCGGACGCAACTTTTTAATGTTTTTTCTTAAACTGACACCTGGCCAATTTGCCTAGCATCTTTATTGAGTTTGGGACACCCGCCTATATAAAGTGTGGCCGTTGTAATTTTAACAAAAAATGTATTAATATTACTAAGTAAACTTTTAAATTAGTGTCTTGGTCGATTTGGCTTGTTCATTTATGCAAGCATATGTCGATCAATTATATACATATACAGGGTGGATTTTCTTTTTGGGTCAGTGAGGGCAGCTACCAGATCCCGTGCTGCTACGAGAAAATGGTCTTCGAAGACCTTCCCTCGATTTTAAATTAATTAAGATTGGCTTTTACAGATTTTGAAAAAAACATACAGGTTGCGAGAAAAAGGTAATTTTTGACAAACGTGAAATTTTATTTACAATTTTCTATCTCGCCCATCAGTCTTACAGCAATGTCTTCATACAGTATTATGATCCTTAAATGTAACAGGACTGATTGGTCTCTTAGCAGCACGGGATCTGGTAGCTGCCCTCACTGACCCAAAAAGAAAATCCACCCTGTATAATGGTTTATAAAAGTTACGATAATCTCGTATTGCCTTATATGGCGTAAAATATTCATTAATTAAGAATTAAAATAATACTTAATAAAAACCTATATTGCTTTTACGTTGGTTAACATATAGATGTCCTTAATTAATTATTGTTGAACAGCATCAGCATGACATCTTGTTTCTTGTTTTATATCTATCTATAACACGCTAAGCATACAGATAGCTCAATAGAGATGTACCTACCTATAATTTTTTTAACTATAAAAACCACTGCTTGTTAATATGTATTGTTATGTATGTATACTATGTATGTCTTCAAGCGGCCAACGTATTTATCATAAATTTAGCACTCTATTTCTTTTGTTTGTACTTATAGTTAGGTAAATAAAATATTTTACTATAGTATAATTCTCACCACTTTTTTCTGAATGTTTGGTCGCTCTACTTATTCGACAACCGACATACATGCCTAAAGGTTGCTAGGCAAATCGTCAAGCGATGAGGTTTGCATGATATGGCTAGGAATGATGATATGCCTAGGAATGTCATGATCTGGCGGATATTTACGATCGGCCGGCGACATACATTCGTTTGACAGTTGATGTTTTCGTCATAATTACGCCTGCATTCCTTTATTACGTAGTTGACTTTGGTTGTCTGGGCAAGTGAAAATAAAATTAAAGTGACTTTTTATAACAATCGTTCTTGCCCGATGGGTCAATAGCATAACAAGGGACAACTATATCGTCACTACATAGTATAAAACAAAGTCGCTTCCCGCTGTCTGTCTGTTTGTATGTATGCTTAGATCTTTTAAACTACGCAACGGATTTTGATGCGGTTTTTTAATTGATAGAGTTATTCAAGAGGAAGGTTTATGTATACTCATACATAAAAGAACAACTTTCATACATCGTCACAATCTGATAGTCAATCTAAAAAAGAAATGTCATATTTCAGTCTAGGAACACATCTTCACGACATTGTTCAAGACATGTCACCTTATATTATCTAGCACACAGCCATTAATTATTTTACTGTTTATCCCCGTACGGCCCAATGTGCATAGTTACAATCCGTTTCAGTCAGTCTAATTAGAACTTTTCTTAAACGTAATAAAGTAGCATTTCTATTATTTCATTGCTTTCTCGACAAACCAAATTCATCCGAACTTACTATACGACAAGGTTTAAATTAAAAATAGGAATATTTTGTATGGTGGCTTTATGAGGTATATACGTTATTAAATTACATATTGTTTTATGACTTTTAAACTGAAAGTGTAAAGGTGTTCATCGAAAGACAAAGGTAACTAATGCAACCAACTTACCGAAGCCACTGGAAAATTGCACTACAAACGAAGTACACCCTTATCTGAACGTTTTAAGGAATAATAGTTTCTAAGTTATCGGTAAAGTTAAGTTGGCAGTAGTTTAGGGCGGGTATACAGTATACACCTGTCGGGAACCACCTGTATGATAGTTGCGTCACAGTTGATACATTGCGTTAGGTTTCCGTATTACAATAATAACGACGTGCATAGGTCAGAGTTTTTGTTACATTTAATTGTGACGTGACCTGGAGGGTGTGGACGCACCTTTACAAGGGGTGTGGAAAGATGGTATGGTTAATATCCGTTAAAAACGTCTTATAAATAATAAAAAAAAAACTATTACCCGCCGCAGAATTATGACAAAATGAAAGCCGGACCATATTCTAATACCTTGTTTGAGCCCTTTTGGCATCACACATAGTATAAAACAAAGTTCGCTTCCCGCTGTCTGTCTGTCTGTATATGTATGCTTAGATCTTTAAAACTACTCAACGGAACCGCTAATTTACCGCTGGAGTGACGAAACCCAAAAAGACCTGTCCGCCCTTGGAATACCCAACTGGCGCGAAGTGGCACAGAATACGGTAGAGTGGCGCTCTCTTGTGTCAGAGGCCAAGATCCTCTTTGGGTCTCTGAGCCAGTGATGTATGTATGTTTTTTAACAGATAGAGTGATTCAAGAGGAAGGTTTATGTATAATTTGTTAACCCGTTAACGTGCGAAGCCGGGGCGGGTAGCTAGTTATTCATTAAATGCGCTACAAGCTACAACTACAAGCCTCAGTAAGTTGTGTATTAATACTTAATAGTTGGTTTTAAATTGTTGTATTTTGGTTCAGGCAAGCTATATCAATTATTGGGCCCATATTACAAATAGGTACCGTTTTGGATTATGTAGCATAATTTCTAAAATCAAAAATCCTAATTACGAAATTCCTAAGGACAGAACATCGAAAAACATATTGTCTAATGTACGAAATTCCTAAAGATGCACGTCCTACGGTTAATAAACCTATGTTTTAAATGTCTAAAGTACAATACTGCTAGTGCACGAAAATACTAACGACCTTTTTTCCAACGTCCAGTTGACCCAAGTTTAAAATGTATAAATTGCGAAATTTCTAACGACATGTGTCCTACGTTTAGCTGATCTTTGAAATACATACACATACGTGCCCGACAAAAGAAGATACATAGATATGTATAAAATCAATAGCCTTATAATTATTATTTATTCATTGTTGAATTTTTATGTTTTGGTCCTGCCACCATATACCTAATAGTTTTAGTTTTAGCTTTAGTCTTTTACCAGGCCTCACTGAAAATCAGCGTCACGTTGTGTGTCCTAGGATACACAACGTGACAAAAAGCTGAGTGGGGACCTTTTGGCACAAATATTTATGTAATTGAATCTTAGTTTTGTTATATTTTATCTTGTGTTATTAATTATTTGTGCTAATAAACATTTCTTATTCTTATTCTTAAAAGTCTTCCGTACAAAACTGATAATTTTATTCAATATCACGACTTTTGGTCGTTCATGAAATGACCAAAGTGACGTTTCTTCAAACAAAAACGTCACTTTTGACACTTGTTTGACACTGACATATCCGATCCATATCGTTTCTATATCTAATATTTGACGTATCTTAAAGTTCGAATAAGGCTGTAAAACAATAGGTAGGTTAGGTTCGTTAGGTAGCTTCAGATGCCCGAAGGGCAAAACGCCCAGAAAAGGAGCCCTGCGTAGCGGGGCTCCGTTGACTCAGGATAAGAAGGAAATGGTCTCGGAAATATTGAGTTTCAAAGTACTGTCATTCTGGTTTTTATACGTAGCTTAGCTATTTTGAGCACTAGACATATTGACTTTCGAAGTATTGTCATTAGGCATATGGTACAAAGGAATTTTGATCTTCGAAAATGAGATCGTTCGATTAAAAGTGTTTTAGGACATGCATCTTTAGGAATTTCGTACATTAAACAATTAGATTTTCGATGTTCTGTCTTTAGGAATTTCGTACTTAGGACATTTGATTTTCGAAATTATGCTATATAACCCCTTTTAAACTAACATAGATAAACAATAATAAAATGTAAACTAAACACATTGAGGCGACAGAACGGCGTAGCGCCATTGAATCGTCTGCTCTTAACTCGTAAAATAAATGTTCATAAATGCAAAATATCAATATCAAGAATTCAATCTAAGGCAGGTTCCAGGCTTAAGTATCACATTAACTAATCTATCTGCCAACCACATCCACCCACATAACCTATATCTAGGCGAAGTGTGTCAGCGCAGCGCCACCTGGCGGCAAGGTGCGCGACATGTGCATGCTCCGAATTACCTATCTTAGTTTATAGCGGTGAGACAGGGGCTTGGTTTGAGACAACATTAGAAATAAATGCTCTAAATTGTAAAATAAAATAACCGGCCAAGTGCGAGTTGGACTCGAAGACACAAAGGGACACGAAGGGTTCCGTACCATTACGCAAAAAACCGGCCAAGTGCGAGTCGGACTCGCGCACGGAGGGTTCCGCACCATCAACAAAAAACAAGCAAAAAAACGGTCACCCATCCAAGTACTTACCCCGCCCGACGTTGCTTAACTTCGGTCAAAAATCACGTTTGTTGAATCGGAGCCCCACTTAAATCTTTATTTTATTCTGTTTTTACTATTTGTTGTTATAGCGGCAACAGAAATACATCACCTGTGAAAATTTCAACTGTCTAGCTATCACGGTTCGTGAAATACAGCCTGGTGACAGACGGACGGACGGACGGACGGACAGCGGAGTCATAGTAATAGGGTCCCGTTTTTACCCTTTGGGTACGGAACCCTAAAAACGGCAAAAAAATCACGTTTGTTGTATTGTATGGGAGCCCCACTTAAATATTTATTTTATTCTGTTTTTAGTATTTGTTGTTATAGCGGCAACAGAAATACATCATCTGTGAACGACGGACAGACGGACAGATGGACAGACGGACAGACGGACAGACAGATAGACAGACAGACAGACAGACAGACAGACAGACAGAGACAGGCAGACAGACAGACAGACAGACGGACAGCGAAGTCTTAGTAATAGGTTCCCGTTCTTACCCTTTAGGTACGGAACCCTAAAAAGAGAAATTAGATTGTAAAATGTAAACATAGGCAATAAAAGGGATAATAAAATGGGAAATAGTGGTAGTGGTTGACTGGTAGATAATGCCGTGTAGGATTAAGTCAGCCTTTTGTCACTGTATATTTTTTACTGTGCAATAAAATTTAATTAAGTAAATAAATAAATAGTGGTATTAGTAGTGGTATGGAAAAATCGCTCAAAGAGATAAGATCGTCGCCTTTGTACTTAGCTTTCCCCAATTGTAAGTTACTTTTATTATGTGTACTTACTTAATTGTTACGATACGATTACCTACTAACGACTATTTAAATGGTGAAGGTACTTGTAGGTAATTCGTAATTGGTTTTTTAGGTACATACCTATTTAATTCATTGATCATATGTTTAATTATCAGGAAGGCTGCAAATCGTATAAGCACATAATGTTGATTTACTGTTAGACTAATATGTGACGATTCAATGGATGATGTTGCAATGTGTTTAAATTCTATTTTTTATTGAGATTGTTATTTATGAGGTTTCAAATGTAGATTTGAGAACATACTATGAATCTTTGGCCCTGTCTATGGTGTATGTAGTAGATAGCCTATAGTAGACATCCTCTTAATCTTACGTAAATTATGATATACATAAGCTGCAGCGATAACTGACCCCTTGCAAACAAGTTTCTATGCATTCAGTTATCTATCTAGCTTACGTGTACTCGAGATATATGGGCAAAATGGTGTACTTAATTACTTACCTATAGTTCGTTTTTTATTATTATTTAGCATTAGAAATAAGGTAAACAATCTTGATGTGTCTTTTAATTGAAAAACACATTTTAAAAATAAGTTACGGCAAATATGTAACAATTATGAATCTAATACGATCATTTATATTCTTCTGCTTTCATAAGTAATAGTTACTGATTTTTAAAAAGCGTTTTTAATTAAAAGACATTTCAATTTCAATTTCAAGTTCTTTCTAATGCTAAAAACTATAGTGCAGTATCAACATCAACCTTTTTACCCTATTAATGTACTTTCGTTTAAGCAAATTTATCGGAACGGAATGCCAGCCAGTTGTCATTTTATTTATTTATTATGTGCTTCTTAACTTTGGGATAGTTAATAATTAATCGTTAAGCTTTCGAAACAGTTGATACATATTGACATTTCAATTTAATATAATTGAAATGTACGAAATGTAGTTTGCCTTGCGTGACTCATTTGTCATTGTATATTTCAATTCCTTAACTGTCCGTGTATCTGTCAGTTGCCTGAACAGCTGGTTTTTTGTCTTTTTTTAATGTTGTTGAAATTATTTTAAATATAAGTAGGTAGGTATAGTTAAGAGCGGGTGGTGGTCAATTCATATTTGTGTAGTATCTTATTAGGTACTCATAGTCTGGCAAGCCATTGAAATTAATAGAAAAAGAAGCGATTTCCTTAAGTGCAATTAATGAGTATAGGGGTCGTGCGCGTTGGAGGGTTTGCCATCTTGTGGGAAGTGGTTAGTGTGTCAGCGTCAGCGCCATCTTGTCTGTTGTATGTATGTTAGTTTGTAAGGTATGTATTCTATGGGTCTTAGTTTCCTCATAATAAATGATAATATTTAATTTTTTAAATTAATTTAAGAATAACTTAGATTATTTACAAGACATAAATAGTGTTATTGACTTGACAGCCGCGCAAACACTGTAAAATGTAAATTAAATGGCCTCAAGAAATATATCATTCAGCATCTGCAGATGCCACCATTTAAACTAATTTTTCTATTCGTTATGTCTTGATTCATAAATACAAGATAAAAAAGCTAAGCCCTTATAAAGTCATGTCGTTCAATAATTAGCTATAAATTTTCAGTTATACTAAATTGGTACAAAAAATCGAAGGGCGGCTGTCACAATTATGAATGAAAACTTGAGTCACTCTTTATTACTGATCACTAAATGGTACGCATTATATATACCTTCTTTAGCTAACAACGATCGTATTTGTTACGTCTAAAAGCAGCAATGTAAAGTGTTTGCTTATATTTGTCGCTGGTGTTTGTGTTGAATGGTGTGGGGTGTAGGGTGTTCTCTGAACACCTGATCGAGCTCACAGGTGTCGTTTAAGAATAGTGGCTACAGCAGCGGGTATCGGTATCGAGGGATACGGCTTGAGATTTGAGATATGATTATGGAAAAACAGTTCAACATTGATGTTAATGATTATCTAGTAACTAGACGTTGGGCAAAGTACGGCCCGCGGGCCAGCTCCGGCCCGCGAATGGATTTTATTAGATTCTAGTTTAAAAAAACCTCTTAGGGTCAAAAACCAAATTAAGCAGTGAAAAACATTTGTATAGAAAAATTACAGCTAGCGTCCTCTGTCTATATTACGAATCCATGGCAGCTTTACACTTTTCGAATACTTTTCCCATCATGTAGACGCCTGTGGCCTGACTACGAACTTGTGACTGACATGACACTGACATATTCGCTAGCGTATGGGTAACTTACTTTCCATTACATGCATCGCTCGCATTGGCATATTAGTGCGAGCGAGATGTACGTATAGAAATTTATTTGACGCAGAATTTAGCGAATATGACATTGTCTAGGTCACTGACATGCTGTGGTAGCCATGCTGAAGTCCGACCGCAAACATCGAAAACAGAAATATCGATAGAGGCAATTATATGAACGATTCAACAAACTGGTTCGTTGTAAGCCCTCTGATATCTGCGGACGTATCTTCGAACTCTTCGATCCACTGCCTCGTGTGCGTCGCAACATTTGCCGAAGTCGGTTGCGGCATGTGTCCTACCATCGGTGGCGAACAATGCGACAACGTTATGACAACTATGTTTTAATATTATTTTTTTCTGAGTATAACTATGTCTTCATGGAAATATGATTGCATTGCAGTAGAGAATAAAGACCGTTTTTCAAAAACGAACTACGAAGGATGCCAGAGGGGCTACCGAGAAAACCGAATTTCGCAAATTGCGGGGATCTTTCTCTTTTACTCTAATGAAGGCGTAATTAAAGTGACAGAGAAAAATGCCTGTAATTTGCCTGACTCTTAATATTTGCCCTTGCAACATTTTCTTTAAAAGTGTCGGCAAGGCGGGAATTCCAAGCATTCATAGGCTGCGGTGTCCACTTACGTGTGCGTTTGAGAATGTGTCTTAAAGTTAATTTGAAATTAAACAACGTACTCGTAGGTAAGTACGTGTCATTTAAAGTCGTTATTAGACTTCAATATTCGACCTAGAATGATGAGCTCTTTAAACTTTATCGAATTCTGAGAAAAAAAATGTACAACAAAATTAAAAAAAAGCGGCCAAGTGCGAGTCGGACTCGCCCATGAAGGGTTCCGTATTTAGGCGATATATGACGTATTAAAAAAAAACTACTTACTAGATCTCGTTCAAACCAATTTTCGGTGGAAGTTTACATGGTAATGTACATCGTATATTTTTTTTAGTTTTATCATTCTCTTATTTTAGAAGTTACAGGGGGGGGGACACACATTTTACCACTTTGGAAGTGTCTCTCGCGCAAACTATTCAGTTTAGAAAAAAATGATATTAGAAACCTTAATATCATTTTTGAAGACCTATCCATAGATACCCCACACGTATGGGTTTGATGAAAAAAAAATTTTTGAGTTTCAGTTTGAAGTATGGGGAACCCCAAAAATTATTGTTTTTTTTCTATTTTTGTGTGAATATCTTAATGCGGTTCACAGAATACATCTACTTACCAAGTTTCAACGGTATAGTTCTTATAGTTTCGGAGAAAAGTGGCTGTGACATACGGACGGACAGACAGACGGACAGACAGACAGACAGACATGACGAATCTATAAGGGTTCCGTTTTTTGCCATTTGGCTACGGAACCCTAAAAAGCAGTCAAGTGCGAGTCGGACTCGCCCATGAAGGGTTCCGTATTTAGGGGATTTTGACGTATTAATAAAAAACTACTTACTAGATCTCGTCCAAACTAATTTTCGGTGGAAGTTTGCATGGTAATGTACATCATATATTTTTTTTAGTTTTACCATTCTCTTATTTTAGAAGTTACAAGGGGACACACATTTTACCACTTTGGAAGTGTCTCTCGCGCAAACTATTCAGTTTAGAAAAAAGTGATATTAGAAACCTCAATATCATTTTTGAAGACCTATCCATAGACACCCCACGCGTACGGGTTTGATGAAAAAAAATTTTTTGAGTTTCAGTTCTAAGTATGGGGAACCCCCAAAATTTATTGTTTTTTTTCTATTTTTGTGTGAGAATCTTAATGCGGTTCACAGAATACATCTACTTACCAAGTTTCAACAGTATAGTTCTTATAGTTTCGGAAAAAAGTGGCTGTGACATACGGACGGACAGACGGACGGACAGACAGACACATGACGAATCCATAAGGGTTCCGTTTTTTGCCATTTGGCTACGGAACCCTAAAAACGGCCTACTTTACTAACTGCCTAGTTACGGCAAGGTTAACGTGGGCGTTACTGCCTTCTGCATACAATTAGCAGCCAGTGGCGGTGTAAGGGACATAAAGTACCCGGTGTCGCTATTTATAAAGTAACGGACGAGTAACAGATCTCCCGCGTGTCACCTGTTTCGCACGTGCCCGAGTAAAAACGGAGCGTTTAACTATCTTATAGACTAGGGCACAACTGCATAATCTGCATGTTGCTGGCTGCGCTACAGAAGACACATATTCTGCTTAAAATAACAAATAGACTTGCTTCTAATCACTATATATAGTATACATAGGCACTTACATATGTTTTAACTGTTTGATGAAAACTACAACTTCGCTAATCGCTTTTATTTTTAACAACAAAAAGTTTAGTATTTTAAAAATTTAATTGACGTATATCTCAGGGCTGGCCTCCTAATATACTTACTTTATTCTTTGGCTGGCCTTACGGGCCAAGAGAATGGCGATGATAATAAGAATGGGGATGAATGAGGCCAGAACAGCGGTGTGACACCGCTAAAACGCGATTGGTTGATGAATTCGCATCACGCGCGCGATTGGTCGCAACACTCGTAACTAGTTGCGTTAGACTGCACGATTGGCTCGAATTCGTGAGTGACACCGCTGAACTAGCACCATTTTTATTGCCCGTAAGGCCCGTCCTGAGATATACGTCAATGAAAAATTTGAGCAGACAACATGCTTGTCCACGACAAAACTATTTTCTTTTACGCCACAATACCTTATAGCCTAGATATCTTGCGTTATGGTGCCGGACTATGCATATACAGCTGATTTTAGTAAGCTTCTACCAGTTCTTTATTTGACCAGTGGAACGATCAACACGAAGCGAATTTAAAATAAATGTTAAAATACCAATTTATTTTTACAGTCCAAAGAATGTATCTTAAAAAAGAAGTTTTAAAGTTAACATTGGATTTTTCTAGGCAAGGAGTTAACGAGATGTACCTTTAAGTTTGTCAATTGTGAGTTATTGCGGAGATAAAACGTGTATCGTAGTTAACACCTTAATGAACGTACTGGTTATATTTTAAGTATTTAGATATTGATCTTTTAAACGTATCCGAGTATTTAACAGCTGTTAACTTGTCAAATATATCACAGGTAGTGTAAAATAAACATAGAGGCCGATTTAAACTTACATTTGACTATTTAAATCTATGATGTAATTTTGTTCTCATTCATCCCTGCGTCTCGCTTGCGATGTACCTACCTAGTAGATACGGACAAATCCGAGTGAAATGATAACTATATGGCATCATTTAGATTAGATTATTTTGTGTAGGTACGTATACTATACGTTCGAATACGCCTCATGGATTGATTTAGTGATTCTAACATTTCTAACACCTTAGAACTGTATAGTTATATTATAATACGTTCGCACGCACTTTCGCATAGATAAATAGAGGTAGACTGCATGCAAGTGCATCATTGCAGATTTTCTTTCGTTCCCTAATTATAAGTAAAGTACAGTACAGTACCTACCTGTATTCATGGTATAGGTACGTATTCTACCAAAAACTAAATTAATTTCGCTTATTCCTTGTAGTTTGTTGCGTGTAATAATTAAAATTTCAGTAGAGTTTATAATCATAACTTTACCACATTGGTCATAAAAAAGTATTGTAACCTGTCGTGACGTTTATATGATCTTACCTTGGCAATGAGTTAACTTCCAGAACAGTAATTTGGCGCTTACGTTTGTACGTTAATTTTTTTCACTAAAACACCCGTAAATTTATATTTAATTAAAGGTTTTTGGCGCAACCGGCTGCTTTATTAGTTTGGCGCAGCTGATCGTAAACACGCATTCTTTATCAGCCAAATAACTATTAATTTCAGCGGCGCGCCTTTAAAATATTTGCGACGTTCGAAAACAAAGGACTGCACAAATAGCATAATAAAATGCATCAGTGCTGGACCAAAACCGAATAGTCTTAAAGAAAATGTTTACACCTACAAGCCCTTTATTTATGGGACTTTTAGACACGGGGGCTTAAGCAGCGCAGATGCGTAAGAATTTATGAGAATGTTGGTTGTAATTAAGTTTAAATAAAATAATGATCTACGAATGATTATACGGTCTGTGGACAATAAGGTATGATGACAATAATGACAGTTACAGCATCAGCTGGTCTCCCTAGTCTTTTATTATGAATAATGTTAAAATTATTTTGTTCATTGAGGCTTCAGGCGAAAATGGAAACTAGGGAAAAATTGTTTTAAACGAACGCGACAACATACATTTGCGGTCTTTGACTATGAATTCTGAACATACTCAGTGACATAGAGATTCATAAATTTAGAAGAAAAAACTTACTGCAATTTGTAACATTTCTCGATTCTCCTCAAATTAGTACCTTTCTGATTGCAGGCCAAAGGGATCTTGGCACGTCTCGGATGCCTGACACAAAAAAATCCAGGCAGTAGGGAAGGATGGGTCCTTAGCTCAGGGAAGGGCCTAAGTGCAATAACATAAAATGAGCTTGAGATGTTGGATTCTATTTAAGCTCAGTTGGTCGGGTCGGATTTTCGAGTGATGATTACGGTGCCACACAGGACTATAATCAAATAATACAGGTGTTTGAATCAGAGGGCTAGCGCTTTTGCATATTCGAGCAATAAAGAGGCAGATGACGATTTTCGATTTTTTTTATGTTTGCGGCAGGCCGTTGTTAACATTACCGCCATGATATCAGCAAAACGCAACGTGTTCTGTCTCGTTGAGTTGTTGTTTACTCCACTTTATAAAACTTCAAAAATGTGTGATTTTGGTACAAGACAGAACTATGATAATTTGATAAAATAATACAGGTGTTGGAATCGGGACGTTACCGCGGTGATAGCGGTAACGTAATGAGTTAAGGGATGCATCCACTAAATCATCTGTCAAACTATAAGGCGCCCGAGCCGACGGCGCCGGTACCTAGATTAGTGGTGATAAGACTTTATTTATTTTGTAACGATTTTACATCACGGTAAAGCGTGTGGCTTTCATACTTGAAGCCTGGCCTATAACCGCGAAAATCGAAGTTCGCAAATTACGGGTATTTTTCTCCGTCACTCTATTTGCGAAAAACGGATTTCGCGGTAGCCCCTCTGGTTCGCGCCAATCAGTTTTTCAAAACTTGTTATTAATTGACGATCTCCAGTGAAGAAAAACAGAAACATTCAGAAATTACCTACAAAAGTGTAATATTGAAATACAATTGGAGGTAGTATGTGCCCAGCAGTGGGATGGTGGTACGTAATATGTACGTATAAGATTGTTGCTCATAGTCTGTTCGGAAAGGAAGAGTCGTGGAATGTATAAAGAAAAGATAATATTGATTATAGTTAAGTGCTGGTACCTATTCCATTTTTATTGAACCTTGGGAAGCACATTTTATAGTTCAGGCCATAACCCAAATTCATCAATGCCGCTGTGGTGAATCTTGTGGTCTTTGTGGATTAACATCAGCATTAACATCATTCATGTGAAACAACGTAAATCTCAAAGTAGGTCATACCTATGTTGATAGAACGGTCCGTTTTTACCCTGAAGGGTACAAAAGGCAAATCCATGACACTTTATAGTTTCATTTTGTAGTTTATAGGTATTTATAGTTCGATTATTATCTACTATAGTTTCAAATAGTCAAAATGGAACCTTAATAGATAGGTGATATTTGTCACGTTTTGGGAGAATTCATATAACGTTCAATTATAAGGTATTTAGTTCTCAGCTTATCCACACTTACCTTTCTCCACAAAAAAAACCATCAGAGTAATAAATCCGAAATGACAGCGGAATCAATCGGCGCCTGCGCCTCGCCTTTTTACCAACCAATGTGACAACAAAACAGTTCAAATTAAACCTTAAATCAACGTATTATGAACTATAACATATGACTCGTTAATTTGGTATATTGGAGCAGGTAAACCAAGTGAAGAATGCTTCCGATTTGAGTAAAAGTAAACTTTATTACAAGGCCTTAAGGCTACAAGTGTGTAAAATTTCGGTGGTGCTTATAATAAGAGACGCAGCACCGCCCGGGTTCGATTCCAGCACGTATCATTATGTGTTTATGGTTTATTTTTTGTAATTTGTAAAATGGCGTGACTGGGGCATATATGGGCAATAGACACGTGTTTGTTTGTTCGTTGCACATGTTCGATTGGCGAATAATTGCCGTTAATCGAACATAAATGTTTGCTACCTAATTTAAAAGTAATTTTGTTTAACTATTAAGATAAGGCAGGATAATAGTAAACGCCAAAATTGGCTCTTCTGGCGATCTACTTACCACATTAAAATTAAAATGTAATAAAAACCAATTTTGTTGAGCAGAAAAATCTACCGGTGTCCGGTTCATAATAATTATGGTGCCCAATGATGCCGTTTAAGTTGCCGAGAATACAAGGAAACTGACGCTATAAAATGTTAAAGCCATGCCAATGTTAAAGCAATTGTTAAAGTCAATATCATCATAGAAATTTTTTTTAACATACAACAGCATCCCCTAGAATTTAGATGCATGAATGCAAGACAAGGGCCATGTTGCATAACAAACTACAACTAATATTACAAGCGGAACTCCTTTTTAGAGTTCCGTAGCCAAATGGCAAAAAACGGAACCCTTATAGATTCGTCATGTCTGTCTGTCAAAAAAATTTTTTTTGGGGGTTCCCCATACTTAGAACTGAAACTCAAAAAAATTTTTTTCATCAAACCCATACGTGTGGGGTATCTATGGATAGGTCTTCAAAAATGATATTGAGGTTTCTAATATCATTTTTAGGGTTCCGTACCCAAAGGGTAAAAACGGGACCCTATTACTAAGACTCCGCTGTCCGTCCGTCCGTCCGTCCGTCCGTCCGTCTGTCACCAGGCTGTATCTCACGAACCGTGATAGCTAGACAGTTGAATTTTTCACAGATGATGTATTTCTGTTGCCGCTATAACAACAAATACTAAAAACAGAATAAAATAAAGATTTAAGTGGGGCTCCCATACAACAAACGTGATTTTTGACCGAAGTTAAGCAACGTCGGGCGGGGTCAGTACTTGGATGGGTGACGGTTTTTTTGCTTGTTTTGCTCTATTTTTTGTTGATGGTGCGGAACCCTCCATGCGTGAGTCCGACTCGCACTTGGCCGGTTTTTATTTACTAAACTGAATAGTTTGCGCGAGAGACACTTCCAAAGTGGTAAAATGTGTGTCCCCCCCCCTGTAACTTCTTAAATAAGAGAATGATAAAACTAAAAGAAATATATGATGTACATTACCATGCAAACTTCCACCGAAAATTGGTTTGAACAAGATCTAGTAAGTAGTTTTTTTTAATACGTCATAAATCCCCTAAATACGGAACCCTTCATGGGCGAGTCCGACTCGCACTTGGCCGCTTTTTTAATTAGTAAAATTAGAAAAGGAGTTCCGCTTGTAATATTAGTTGTAGCTTGTTATGCAATATAGCCCAGGTCAAAGTCTCTTGAAACTAAGATTTTGGATGACGATATAAATCCTTAATTTTAGGTGAATTTGGTTATCTCTCTGGTTATTTTAGTATGAGTACAGGCGACCTAGCCAAGGTGACGATCGCTTGCGCTTCGCTATAAAATCTCTTTGTGTCATCATTCTTCCGTATTAGTGTGACAGTGACAGTTGCGTTTCGTTCGCCACGTAGCGTCAGCGATTGGCATATTGTCTACGGGGCCTGATACTTTGTGCATCTAAGGGTTAAAGCGTTCATCCGACATGATAGCGACAATGGCAGAATGCTCCTTGTAGAAGTACCATACCTGTGAGACCATATAGAAACCCCCAACAATCCCACGCTTCCAAACTGCAGCTCTACACTACTACTTTTCAAAAAACTATCCAATTCTCGACTTAAAACACTCTTTAATAAGCTCGAAAATGGGACAGTTAAATCAAGATTCGAGTATTTGCTCTGGTCACAGCCTATGACCCTTAACTATCCAATTCTCGACTCAAAATACTTTACAATGAGGTCGAAAATGGGACAGTGAAGTCATCGGGTATTTGCTCTGGTCATAGCCTATGACCCTTGTTGACTTTTCTCTCAGTTCTCAAATTGGTCGGGCCAAAACATGAGAGGCCAAACACGAGTGGACAAACACACAGGTAACACTTCGGGGGCAAACAGGAACGAATGTTCCCAGGATCTACCCACGCGAAATGAATACGTAAACCAGTGGTGGTGGGAATAGAATTTGATTTATATATTTGGTAATACAATTAGAATAGAAATAAGGGAGAATATTACAAGAACTAAGATAAACCTTATGCGTGATATGAAACTGTCTGAATTGTGGGCAAACTTTAATTCTAGCAATAAAGGCAAATCGAGTGTCTATATACTATAGGTAATTACTACTTAATAGTTGACACTAACGAAGGAAGGTTATGGTTTTTGAGCGTATGTATGTATCTGTATTTCTTTGGCAGAATTATTAGAAATTGTTTTCAAAATTGGTTTCAACCAAGAATCTACGTAATACATATCTGTATTATAGGTAAGTATGTAGCGTAGCAAGTTTGTAAACACGATGTTTTTTATTTGTGTACTTAAACTTTTTTTAAATTTTCCGCCATCTTGTAATTTTACCAATCAATGACGCGTGTCCTTTCCCAACGTAACAAGCAGCTAGTTACATCGGTAAATCTGTCAATCTGTCAACAGACTGTCCAGTAGATTAAGGGTTAAGTTTCCCACGGCAGGTTACACCCACTCTTACCTCCGTGCTGTTTCACTGACGGTTAACGGGGTAAAAGGACGTAAGAAAGGAATCGGATTTTTTTTAGACAAAATTGTTTTTCATCACTAGACTTATATCGACCGGGATATGAACCGTGATTACCTTTTGTATTGTTTTCGAGCTCCCGATATTTCGACGCAGTTACATGCATCTTGTTTACGGCTAACATGCATGCAGATGCATGTAACTGCCTCGAAATATCGGGAGCTCGAAAACAATACAAAAGGTAATCACGGTTCATATCCCGGTCGATATAAGTCTAGTGAAACTAACCGTGAATCATTCAAAACGTTTAATAATCGGTCATCTTAAAATATCTTAAAATACCATTGTCTTCCTAATATTTCACTGACGGTGAAAGTATAGCCTGACCAGTAATATATGATAATTGTCAAGAGGGCGCTGTTATTCTCATGTATAGGGTGACAATTCAGTGTAGTATGAAAAAATTAGTTCCAGTGAAATTCCGCAACATAGCGCACCCTCAATAGATCCTGGTTCACCTATACGTAAGGAAAAAATAAAATAAAAATTAAGCAAAAATGTATTTTAGCATCCACCATCATGGAATTTTCAAATCACCAATACGTAATACTTCCAAGTGGCCGACCATAAAACTGTCAACACAGACTTTCGAGTAGATTAAGGATTCGGTATAGGGTTCCCACGCCAGTCGCCAGGTGACACCCACTTAACGTCTCCGTGATTACTGTTCGACGGCGATAGGACGTAAGCCGAGAATTGAAAATTCATAGGTTTAGTTATTGTAGTTTTTAAGTTTCTTCCTGTGACTGAGCAAGACCATCGAGATGTCGCTATCTTTAACGATAAAATAAAACTAACAGATTCTTTTAAACAACAGACACCAAAATAATTTTGAGATTTGCACCAGATAAGACTTAAATTCTACATAATTATCACATATTATTATATATTAATTTATATTAATAGATATTAAAGATATTAATTTTTAGAAATTCATCTTTGACAGCTTTATTATGAGTTTTATGTATTTTAATCACTACGTAGGTACAGTTAGCTGACTGTACAAGGTAGGTACATTACATATAAAACCTGTCGATGTAAAGCAGTAACTATCTGAGTTACATACTTTTCTCTCATGCTGTCGATCAGTAAAAGACTTGTGCTGTTAAAAATGTAACAGGTACCTACTTACATTTTAAATAGGATCCCTTTCCCATGGCTCCTATTTGACGGTATGCATGCAAAACCTTCTTGATACTATAGTTAAATTAAGTTTAAGATGATCTAAAAATCTGTATTTATATTTTAATTGATATAGGTTCATATGTAATGTCGATAATGGCTGTATAAGTAGGAGGATATATAAACTGGTCAGGAAATAAACACAACTGGGTAAAAAAGTATGTACCTACAGTCAAGTGTAACAATATGGGTGCACAGATCAATCACATCATATTCAAAAATATGTCCCATAGCTCTTATGTCAGCGAATTAAGAACTATGGGACATATTTTTGAGTAAGTTAAATGCACCCATATTTTTACACTTGACTGTACCATGATTGTAAAACTGAATTAAGCTCAGTCATCTTTATTATGTAGCGAGATATTGCTCGTCATTGGAAAAAAAATTGACAAATCTGGTACTGTTTTGGAACAATAAAAACGCGCTTAAATAAAAGTAATATACTGCGATTTTGGCTAGTTGCTTGCAGCACTTCATGTGCCCTTCTGTTTTAAAGTTTTTAAACCCCAAATGTAAAATACATGCGACGTAAGTTTTTAGTTTCATCTTTTATACTAGGTAAATCATCGACTTATATCTCAAGACTGGCTTTACGGGCAATAAGAATGGGGCATGAATGGGGCCAGTACAGCGGTGTGACACCGCTACAACGCGACTGGTTGATGAGTTCGTATCACGCGCGCGATTGATCGCAACTAGTTGCGTTAGGGTCTCCCCAAACTTATCGACGCGGAATCGGCAATGCCAATAGAAATGAAACTTTATGTCCACGCAATAAGAGCGAAAAAGACGCCGACGCGTCGGCCGTCGACGGCCGAACGGAGCCGAACCGAACCTTACCTGTTTATGCTGTTTACTATCGGCTTTCGCCGAATCCGCGTCGATAAGTATGGGGAGACCCTTAGACTGCATGATTGGCTCGAATTCGTGAGTGACACAGCTGAACTAGTACCATTTTTAGTGCACGTAAGGCCCGTCCTGAGATATACGTCAATGAGGTAAATCATAAAAAGTATCAAGACGTTGCGTGCGGCGTATGCGCCTACGCTATCGCTTACGCGTCTTTATGCGCGGACGCATCCAAACATTTACTCACACCACTTCCAGGATTCGGCCTTTTAAAGTCTTATCTTGATTTGATATTACATAATATTATTCTAGTAGGTAATCTTCACCAAGGAGGTCAGGACTCAGGAAGCCTAGCCAAGGTGACGATCGCTTGCGCTTCGCCATCGAATCGCTTTGTGTCTCTCTATCAGTCTTCCATATTAGCGTGAAAGTGACAGTTGCTTTTCGTTTGCTACGGAGTGTTAGCGATTGGCATGTTGTCTACGGGGCCAGGACTGCCAGGAGTTTTGTCAAGTAGTGGCACACAGCGCACACTGGTCACAAATCGAGAATAGTGGGACATTGCTTATTTCGCAACAAAAAAATCGTATTCGATTGAATCTTTGCAGTTTTTCAAAAAGTGGCAGCAATAATGTGTTTTATTGTGACTAGTGGCTCATAACTAAATGTACCTTAAAAGTCTTAAAACTAGCAGACATTATTATGTTATGGTATTTATATGATCATAACTTTATATTGTATCAAATGTAATCATATGATGTGCTACTGTTTGTTTCTGAATAAAAACGAAAAAAATGATAGAAAATAAAGGTTTTAAAATCTATCTAATGAAATTTATGCGACTATTAATTTAATTGCAAGATTTGAAAGCAGTTTCTTCCTCAATATATCATTTATATATTTTGAATAAGTACAGACCTCCGAAACACGGCTCCTAGCAATTTAGCAACGTAAAATCTATAAATATATACTTAATAATGACTTATACCCGCGTAATAACCACCTGAGTACCGCAAAACGGTAGCGGAAACACAAATCACGAGCTATCGATTATCGATACATTATCGATAACGATGGTTAATCGACAAAAGTCGGTAGTTAACAGTTGCGCGTAACCCGCTTCGGATGCTGTCTAGCCACAGTGTAAGTATTATGGTTTAAATCAGTACACTGATCGACCAGATATGTACATTAATTTGATTCGTTAAAATGTATACATCTATATCAACTTGGGATCAAGATCACTGAAAAGATCAGCATGACTATACTTGGTCAAGCAAATCTTGTCAGTAGAAAAAGGCAGCAAATTTAAAAATCGTGGGTTAGCAACACTACGTTTGAATTGTTCAAAAATTGAGTGTCATTTATATCTTATTTGTGGAACTGTTTTGTTTACATTTCATGGCTGTTCGATGTACATTGCTGCTTTTTATTCGTTTCCTAGGGATACCACATTTTAGTTTGCTTTGCATTGCTACTGACATATCCGGCTTGACAGATTATCCTCTAGCCGCCCAGCCCCATACGTCAAACCTTGCCAAGCAAAATGAAATTTTATTTTGTCAACACAAAGTTTAAATAAGAATGGAACAGGAGACCTTTTTATAGTTCTCTGGGCGGCTAGAGGTTAAACCTATGCAATTGTTGATCATGATCTTTTTTAAAGATAACGTCACCGTCAGTAGTGCTGTGCATCATTTGTTGCATTTGTACTATGTAGTAAGAACTTTACAGAAATCCATTATGTGATACTAAGTAGGTTATGAACATTTGAACATACATATGTAGTTGTACGTAAGGGTTTACCGATGTTTCCAAGAATACCAAAGGTTAAGCAAACAAGCTGAAAATAAGTTTTCAGCGTAAATAATTTCAAAAAAATTCTTTAATTTTAAAGTAGGTATAGTAACGGCACCAGTCATGGGACATTTAAGAGGAAATTTTGAGTATTTGTGATATTTCCCTGATACATGTAAAAGTTCTACCGCTTAGCTTGTTAAAAGATGAATATCCTATCCTTCTTTCATGTTTCAGGCGTGTTGTATCAAAGATACTGCAGTTAGTTTCCACATAATTAATAAATTAAAAGTATGGTTTTTTTCTCCAGTCATGGACACCAAAGCTCCAGTAATGGAACCCCGGTAATGGACGTGGATCCAGTAATGGGCCCCCTATAATGGGCATACCCTATCAGTATAAGATATTGGAATAGGGAATAAGTTTTTGGCAAAAAACTAGTTATTAGTCATTTTTGTCACCCGATTGCATTGTCATCCGATTTGCATACGTATCCAAAATTTCAACTCAATTGGAAATCCGAAAGTGGCTCAAATGCCATTTCCAAGATTTGAACCACACTAACTAATACAGGATGGATTTTCTTTTTGGGTCAGTGAGGGCAGCTACCAGATCCCGTGCTGCTACGAGAAAACGGTCTTAGAAGACCTTCCCTCGATTTCAAATTAATGAAGATTGGCTTTTACAGATTTTGGAAAAAACATACAGGGTGCGAGGAAAAGGTAATTTTTGACAAACTTTTTTTTTGATGCCAATCGATCCCATTCCTATTGAGGATCAAAAGCTTGTATGGAACAAAAAAAAATTCCGGCTAGAAAAGCCACAAATCGAGGAAAACATTTCCCATACAATTTGTATGAAAATGAAAACTTATATTTTTCACATGCTATTTTTGTATGCCAATCGATTCCATTCCTATCCAGTATCAATAGTTTTTTTGGGGTCAATGGAAAAAGTTTTTATTAATTTGTGGCTTTTTAGTACATTATCGTAAGCTATTTTTCTATGACAATTGATTCCATTCTTATCTAGTATCAATAGTTTCTTTGGGGTCACAAAGAAACTATTGATACTAGATAAGAATGGAATCAATTGTCATAGAAAAATAGCATGTGAAAAAGAAAAGTTTTGATTTTCATACAAATTGTATGGGAAAAGTTTTCCTCGATTTGTGGCTTTTCTAGCCGGAATTTTTTTTAGCTCCATACAAGCTTTTGATCCTCAATAGGAATGGGATCGATTGGCATCAAAAAAAAGATTGTCAAAAATTACCTTTTTCTCGCACCCTGTATGTTTTTTCCAAAATCTGTAAAAGCCAATCTTCATTAATTTGAAATCGAGGGAAGGTTTTCTAAGACCGTTTTCTCGTCGCAGCACGGGATCTGGTAGCTACCCTCACTGACCCAAAAAGAAAATCCACCCTGTATACAAACTAACAGGGCAAGTTAAATAAAATTTTGTAAAAACGATATTAATTTATCCGAAGTCCGAGAAGACCTCCTGACATAGTTCGTACGAGTAACTACATTATACTTCTGTATTGTTTAAACATGAAATTACGCCATGGCAATCATCATTATGTAAATTATCCCATCATAGGAGGTATGCAGTTTTACAGCTCCTATAATGGGATTGGGCAAAATACTACTATTTTTTATACATCTCTAGAGTCACAACATAATGTGTTGTATACCTTATCTCATGGTAAATGCAATTAACAAAACACATTCTAGTTTACACCAAGTAATAATTAATTACAATTTAATATATGAACTCACCTCTCTTAGCGAAGTTGTTAAGAATTCTTACTGGTTATTTTTTCCAGTGACACGACAACTTTTGGGTTGGCGCCAATTTCTTAAAAATTAACCGAAATTAATAAAAAGTCAAACTTAAACAGCTCTATGACTCTTATTTATGGTAAAATATTGCCAGTGTTTATAAACTACTTTTACATACTTATTTTAGAGGATTTGTGGTTTTATGTCCCATTACCGGTTCCACGTCCATTATAGGGTCCATTACGTTATGTATATGTTTAACACAACTATGAAGTCAACATACTGTACTGTATATTTTTACTATGGCCTGGTTAAATCGTAATTGTGTAAATTTCGGTATATTACGGCATGAGAAAGCTGTAGTTAACCACCGATATTTTGTTCTGATGGCTGTTTAATCAATGGTGTTACTCTGATTGATATTTTTCTTGAATTAACTGGTCAGTTTCCCATGAGTACTGAGTCACACTTATTATACAAGGTGTCTTGGTGTATTCAACTTTAATCGATGATAACGATTTTTTGATAACGCTGTGAGAGAACATATGAAATATCTTATTTTATAAAGAGCTACGCTCCACGTTTACGGGTATTCAAGGTTTTATCCTCCTAAGACCCTGCGTACATATTCCGTTTAAGTACATATTCCGAAAAATATTTTGAACAAATTCAAAAACAAAACTAATGCTTGGTCTCAGGAGGTAATAACATGATCGCATTTCTTCCATTATTAGGTGTAGGTAGGCCTGTGCCCAGCAATGGGACGTATATAGGTTGAAGTATTATAAGTAAACCTAGAAATAATACATACAATTGACAAACTGTTGTTGCATAAAAAACTAAAAAAACCCCGTTCACATCCGAAATGGCCCGTATTTTTCCATCAACGAATCCAAGCGTACATTATGCCCTTTCACGTACCACATCATTACAATTACCATCATACGAGATGGATAAAAAAATTAACTAATTTTTGCTTACAGAGCTCTCGCCTTTTGGGTCATGTACCCAATACAACGTGGGTCTCAGTAACCCGACAGGTTTTTTAGTCATTCTTGATAATTGAAAGTAATATTCATTGGCGTATTTCACGGCATATGGTTATTTAGCTTGTACCTTGTAAGTACCTAACTCAAAACTTCGGCCCACATGCGCAACACGAGGCTAGAGGCCTTTAAAAATGTGTTTCTAATGGCAAAACCAATTTTGGCAGGAGTTTTTGCAGCGCAACGTCGTCTGCTCTAGAGATTTTTAACTGTTGTTAAGCATAATTATGCTTTATTTATTAGCTATATGTATTTATAAAAGAGTGACATATATTTCAGAGTTGTTATCACAGAATTGGTATCACAGAATTCACAGATCACAATGATGATCCCCAGTGAGTCAATGAGTTTTAATTATAACCCTTAAAAGTGCTCACTTACCTCCTCTGAGAAGTTAGCCTGTGATTCTTAAGTTTTTTTAAAGGATTCATGTGTCCAAAAAGTTACCAGTTCACTCGAAGCACATTGTGTAAGCGATGAGAATCACAGACCTCATATGCGTATACGCATGTCGCCACGAGCGTTCTCACGATTCTTCCACCCTGTACCGTGAAAAAACAAAATAAAATCATCACATCTCAATCCATCAAACACAATACACTGCGCGCTTCACAAAATAGGTTCTAACCTGTGTTTTGTACAGCCAGCAATGTACACGGTGTATTTATATACTATCTAGTAAAGTTCACTCATAGGTCATGTGATTATAGGTTGCTGGACAATATTTTAGGTGTTGTGATATTGATTTCTCTGTTAAATTTACGGCTTTTTCTTCGGGCTATAGATGTTACGGCATTAGAAAGGCTATTAGACTATTAGAGACATTATGAATAACGGTCGAATAAGTTATAGCAAGTTTCTTTGTTCGTGAAAATGGCAAGCTTAATGTTTATATGGAACAGTTATTTAAAAAAAAATGTGTATCACCTACAATAACTGTCCGAGCGAGCGGAAAGCGTACTTGTTTCAGCTACGGCAAAAAATGGTTCTGTATGTCCAGCTGCCCCCACTGGTCTCTTCTACAGGTCGCATTTCGATGATATGCGGATGCTACAAACAGTCACGTGACTATGTTCATACATAATGCTTCATCATGATCTGATTAGAGTCGCTGTAAAATGGTCACCGCTAAGTTTGCTCTATGATTGTGAATGCCCAAAAAATTACATTTACTTTTACATTTATAGACCGCGAGCCACGAACAGGTTTCCATGACCAATCGCCTCCCAGGCGATAACTCCTATAGTGGTTAACGGCTACGTATGATGAATCCTCGTGGACGTCAGCTGCCGCTCCGTTGGTGGGTTGAGGAATGGCAGCCACCGAAACACGTAAAAAAAAAATATTTTTTCAGTCATCGCCTCCCGTTTGATACTTTGCCAGATGATAGTTTAGATGCTATGGTTAATAAAAAAAATCGTCAGCCGGTTGTATCGCGGTGGAAACACCGTCAGCTGGTCACATCAACATGTAAAAAAAATTTTTTTTTTCAGTCATCGCCTCCCGCTTGATACTTTGTCAGATGATAGTTTAGGTGCTATTGTTAATAAAAAACATCGTCAGCCGGTTGTATCGCGGTGGAATCACCGTCAGCTGGTCACATGAACATGTAAAAAAAATTTTTTTTTTCAGTCATCGCCTCCCGCTTGATACTTTGTCAGATGATAGTTTAGGTGCTATTGTTAATAAAAAAAATCGTCAGCCGGTTGTATCGCGGTGGAATCACCGTCAGCTGGTCACATGAACATGTAAAAAAAAATTTTTTTTTCAGTCATCGCCTCCCGCTTGATACTTTGTCAGATGATAGTTTAGGTGCTATTGTTAATAAAAATAATCGTCAGCCGGTTGTATCGCGGTGGAATCACCGTCAGCTGGTCACATGAACATGTAAAAAAAATTTTTTTTTTCAGTCATCGCCTCCCGCTTGATACTTTGTCAGATGATAGTTTAGGTGCTATTGTTAATAAAAAAAATCGTCAGCCGGTTGTATCGCGGTGGAATCACCGTCAGCTGGTCACATGAACATGTAAAAAAAATTTTTTTTTTCAGTCATCGCCTCCCGCTTGATACTTTGTCAGATGATAGTTTAGGTGCTATTGTTAATAAAAAAACTCGTCAGCCGGTTGTATCGCGGTGGAATCACCGTCAGCTGGTCACATGAGCATATCAAGCAAATAAATAAATAAATAAAATCTAATATATGTTCATGTGATCCAGATGTGTTTTTTAATTAACAATAGCACCAAAACTATCATCTGACAAAGTATCAAACGGGACGCGATGACTGAAACCAATTATTTAGGTCTCCGTGCCTTCGCTTGAACCACTTACGAGATAACACCCTTGTAACTCAGACTAGGGCTTGCGATATCCGCCCATTTTTCGTATCCGGATATTTGGAATATTTATTATTTTAGTATCCGGATATCCGGATAAAACGGATAATTAGAATACTTACTTTTTATTTCATAAAACCCAGATGAATTTAATAAAAAGTGTAATATAATACAATTTTATCTACACACATGTCATTAGTGCTCTATAATGCGTTCAGAAACCGTAGGAAATGACCAGCTTTATTACAACAAATTTTACTATGAGAACTTTCTTATCTGTGGTAGTAGGAAAATTTGTACTTTAATGTACATAATGTTATAGATTGTTGTAAGGTTATGAGTTTAAATTTGGAACAGCAGTCAATACTCAAGTGGGTCTCTATTCTAGTATCCATATAGGTATTAAAATAGTTATCGATACGAAACGTCAATTTAGTATGTTTTTTTATTATAAACCGCACGATATTTGATCTCGAGTGACATGAGATTAGGGACTTTATTCTTTTGTCTAGTAATTTAAAAAAACTACGGATGCGTGACATGCTTGAAAAAATTTTCATTCACCGCCATTTGATCTTTTAATTCGTTTTAAGTATGTGTTTAGATAAAGTAGTGTATGTAACTGTACATAATTAGGTATTAAAACACTCGTGTGATCCTATTAAGAAATTCACTACCGTTCGTTTCTTAAACCCACACTCGTATTTTAATGCCTCTCATTATGTAGCAGTCACATAAACTACTATTACGTACACAAGGCTGCGTACCAGCAAGTATTAAGCTATTTGTGGCGTTCTACCTTTTCGCCGATGATTTGAAGTTGATGTGCAAGTGCAAACATACAGCTGGTGTAACCGCGCGTGAAGTTAGGTTAGTTAAGTTAGTACCTACGAATTATTGTGTTGATTTGCCACGTAATGGCAAAATTAAATTATACTCTCCAAAAACTAAAAATGAATTTCGGCAAAGATTTCATACACAACCTTTAATTGCCTGACTAGATTAGATATGGTTTTTCGAACAGGTGATACAAACTATACCACTACATAGTATAAAACAAAGGCGCTTCCCGCTGTCTGTCTGTCTGTCTGTCTGTATGTATGCTTAGATCTTTAAAATTATGCAACGGATTTTGATGCGGTTTTTTTTTAAATAGAGTGATTCAAGAGGAGGGTTTATGTATAATTTGTTACCCGTGCGAAGCCGGGGCGGGTCGCTAGTTAGTAATAATTTACTAGGTTATGGCGATACTTCAACCCTCAATTTAATATTGGCAGTCTGCGCTGCGAAATTCATTTCTTGATATGGGTTTTGATAATATTTAGAGAATCGAATATCTTCTAAGTGTTAGACCAGTCTCTTCTTGTTGAGATTTTACATTGCATTTAAAGTCAATCAAGATTTTCATTACAGATTTATTCAAATACAAAATGCTAAAACCTTCTTTATCGTCTGCTAAACCCTACTGCATTTCGTTCGGCAGTTCAATATCAACCGAAGTCCTCCTCCGTTGGACTCGATCTAGTTCTGTTCGCCCTTTGTTAATAACGTAAGTATTCGGACGCTAACAATAATAACAGCAAATCATGTTTGACAAGAACACGGTACAAAGTACGCTCAAAGTTACTTTTACGGAGCTAGGTCGATCTGCATAAGAATATCGACGAAGAGTCGGCAATCAAGGAGTAATATTTCAATAAACAGATTTTATAACGTAAAAAATGTATCCAAATAAATAAAATCAACCGAAAACGTGAATACTATTATAAATTTCAAAGTTTTTAAGATAGTTTTCTTAAAATTTGTAGTATTACTTAATCTAAATACGGATATTAAATTGGACGGATATCCGGATATACGGATTGCAAGCCCTAACTCAGACATAATCAAGCGAATTCATCAACTAGTAGCGACATTTATCGCGCCACTCAAGTAATAATACCGCCCGGTTGCCAGCACTCGGCTGCTTTCACCTCGGTACCATATAAGCCGGCAAGGTCCTTAGCGGTGGTTCAAGCTTCGGCAGGAACCTAAATATCCGTTTTTACCCTTCGGGGGAAAACGGTTCTATTTAGGTCTCCGTGCCTTCGCTTGAACCACTTATACGTGTCTGCCGGCGCGGGCCCGGGCGTACTGTGACTGTTAATATTTATAGGTTAGGTTTTTTATAATGTGTTTATATGTATTTTTTATTGTTTTGTGTTTTTATATTTTACTTTTATATTCATATTATAAAAAAACCTAACTTAACATGAAAGATAAATAAAGTGAATAATAATAAAATACTTTATTGCACACTACAAAAGAAATGTTACAAAAGTATGAACAGGTACAAAAATGTAGGTAACAACAGGCGGACTTATCGCTAAATAGCGATCTCTTCCAGACAACCTTCAGATAATGAGACGGCGGAAAAGATTCAAGTTAACGGAAGTTAAGAGCCAACAGGAGCTAAGATTTAAATATTTTAGGTAAATATACCCGTCTCGCTAACGGAAGCGGCTCCTAAAACTAGTGCGATAAGGACAAGGCGAAAAATCCTGCGTAAAAATATCAAAAATCGAGGTTTCGTACTCGACTGTTTCCTCCTCCAAAACTTAACCAATCGTAACCAAATTTGGAAATCTAAATGATTATGACATTATCTGTCTGTGTCTGTCTGTGTATTATCTGTGTCGGACCGTTTTGCTTTTTTGACTAATTGATATCAGTTTTGAATAGCACGCCTCTCATTGCGGCATAGTCAATTAGGCCATTTTGGCCATTTTTGAAGGGCTCTAGCGCCTTAAAAAACAAAAATATCAAAAAATGTAAAACGGTCCGACACAGATATTGACAATATTAATCTGTGTTGAAAAAATCATTGCTCTAGCTTCAAAACCCACGGAGGAAACAGTCGAGTACGTTTGTATGGAGAAATGACCACTCCTGTTGGCTCTTAAATAAAGATGTTGGGAACTAATACCAACGGTCCCTGAGCGCGAGCGCCGCTGCACTGCACCGCATTCACCTCCGTTTAGATACCTACACTACACGCAAATTTATTATAATTTTTATGTATACATAGATAAGTATCTCAAAAGACGTAGAAGATATAAGGTCACAATAACTAAATAAAAAATTAATCTGTCGTGAAACTATCCAGTAGGTAGACAACTCATTCTGCATAGGATAATCCTATATTCAGTTATATCGTACTTATTTTAAATTCCTTTATTGTTTTAAATATGTACTTTCTGTACCTACTTGCGTTATGCTGAATAATGTTTTGAAGTGAATGCGTGTCTAAACTAAATGCGTGTAGGTATACCTACTTCAGTACGGTCCGCCGAGCGACACAAAACATTTTTTTAAATACAATTATTAGTCAAAAATGGTTGATAAGTTTATTATTCTATATAGTAGAATAACTGGGCTATTCACATGTATTTTTTTTAGAGCAGATCCTCATAGTTTTAATTTTGTAGAGGATTTTCAAAAACAAAAAGTGTAAAGATTTTTTTTGAATTTTGAATTTCTCGATTTTTTTGTATGGGTGAGTGAAAGTTTAGTCACAGAAATGAATTCTTCATCCTAGAATTATACGAAAAAGACACCAAACTTGATATAGTTGCTAGATGTATGCAGATATAAAATTTAGAGTGAGGCGCGCCGGAGGCACTTTTCTCCCCCCTCCCCTGCCCACCTGCTGGGAGTGACCTCTCGGCAACCGGGCGAAATTAGCTCGGATCACCCCCAGGAACACCTGTTCCAAGCGGTTTGCTTTGTCTCCAAAATGCAAGGTCCCCTTAGAAAACGGGATTTAAGATCTAATACTACTAGGCCTACATGAATAAAGTATATTTTGACTATTGACTATTGAAATAAATTAATAATTGTATCCTTTATATGCATAAAACATACTTATGTTCAATAGACATTTGATTTTAAGAAGTGTGAAAAACTGAAAAATAAAAACAAAGAATATATATTCCTATTAGCAAAATAGCACGATTATAGCAGCTTCACTGTTACGTTGAGTAAGTAATCTATCGTAGTAAAACTTATGTAAGTTTTGACACAGTTAAAATTGAGGTGAAGAATATTCTTGCCCAATAAAATACCTTACTGTGGGTTGTTTACATTTTGTTATGATATCGGGTGTATTTAAATCGGCGATGCCGATATATCGGCCTGCCGATTATATCGGCCTGCCGATTATATCGGCCTGCCGATTATATCTGCCGATATATCGTATCGGTATCGGTATCGTTACATCCCTTTGTCAAATAACATAATAAAAACAAAAATTACAAAGTATTCTAAATATTAAAGGTGATTCGCTACTTGCGTTGTTTTATATTTTCATTCATTTACGTTAATATTTCGCAGTCAGAAATTCTTCTATATTATAGAACGACCGCTCAAAAAGCCAAGTTTTTAGTTTGTTCTTAAAGAGTAACAAACTAGGTGCGTCTGTTATTATTGCTGGCAGGTTATTATACACGGAGGGGCCCATGACGTGTATAGTTTTTGCTCTCTTTGCTAAGCTACGGGGCACCGCTGCTAGTTTTTGTCCGTATCGTGTAATCCGGTCGCTATTGTCGGCCCGTCTGGGGTATTTATCTCATTCTCTCGCGTGTATAAGGCTGTTTGCAGTATCAATAGACCCGGCAACGTGATAATAGGTCAGATGTAATGTAATATGTTTTTTTAATGTGGACAAATACCCAAATATTGACATTATTTCGATTTAGACATTAATAGTTATTGACTAGGTATACCAGCTTTATTTGTATATAGCCCATTACATAAGGACAACATATTCCGTAAATGTGTAAGAAATTATGTACATGATGTGTTTATTTGTGAAAATAATTTAATATTATTTCGAATCGAGCACTCCTCTGCCTAAATGTAGCGTCAGAAGTGAAGAAGACAATACACTTCACGATTTAATGTATACGTTATTAACTAGTAACAATTCTCAGCTACCTAGTAATAGTTTCAACTAAGCCGATACTACATCCTATAGAGGTACCTTAAGTCAACGCACAGTATCATAGATATAAAGATACACCAAGTCAATTACTATTATTGTCTAAATATTGACAATATTTGGGTATTTGTCCACATTAAAATACATATTACATTACATCTGACCAATGATACATCTTACCATTTACATTAAATTGATAGAATACGTTAAACCAGAGAGGACCCAAGCTTTTCCTATTAGTAACAAATTTAAAATAGTTTTTTGGATGAGCCGACAGTGCTATTATTTGTGTTTAAGCAATAGACAAGTAGTATTTTATTAATATTTTTTTTTGTGAAATAATATCATTACATAATACAACAAAACTTTTTTATCACCTAGTGGGTTGTTGTATCATCAGAGGTAGTCTGAATGGGTATGATGTAAAATTCACTTGATGAGGTTTACTTTACAAGCATCAGAAATTCTACTTCAGATAGTGGTTACACAAAAATGTGTACAACCTACACGTACCTTATAAGTAGGTCTTAGGTATTCATAATGAATTTATTTGCGTAAGATAGTACATACAGGTTCATATAAGATTATGACTTTAATAATTATTTAAGGAAAGGTCAATCAACTAAAAGCCAAACCGTTGTTTTATATAAAAATTCAAGTACTTTTATAGTCGCAATATTTATCTTCTGTGGCAAGTCAGTGCTAAGAATAACCTCATATATCGATAATTCTAAATGATGAAAATCTACTTAAAAGTTGACGCAATCAATCTTTTATTTATTATGTCAATACGGAATAAATTTCAGACCCATATTCTCATTATGTGATTTTTGCATAAATATTAACAGTCACAGTACGCCCGGGCCAGCGCCGGCAGAGGTTTAAACACGTCTCATAAGTGGTTCAAGCGAAGGCACGAAGACCTAAATAGAACCGTTTTTCCCCCGAAGGGTAAAAAACGGATATTTAGGTTCCTGCCGACGCTTGAACCACCGCTAAGGGCCTTGCCGGCTTATATGGTACTGAAGAGAAAGCAGCCGAGCGCTGGCAATCTCGTAAGTGGTTCAAGCGAAGGCACGGAAACCTAAATAATTGGTTTTAGTCATCGCGTCCCGTTTGATACTTTGTCAGATGATAGTTTAGGTGCTATTGTTAATAAAAAACATCGTCAGTCGGTTGTATCGCGGTGGAATCACCGTTAGCTGGTCATATGAACATATATTAGATTTTATTTATTTATTTGCTTGATATGTTCATGTGACCAGCTGACGGTGATTCCACCGCGATACAACCGGCTGACGATTTGTTTTATTAACAATAGCACCTAAACTATCATCTGACAAAATATCAAGCGGGAGGCGATGACTGAAAAAAAAAATTTTTTTTACATGTTCATGTGACCAGCTGACGGTGATTCCACCGCGATACAACCGGCTGACGAGTTTTTTTATTAACAATAGCACCTAAACTATCATCTGACAAAGTATCAAGCGGGAGGCGATGACTGAAAAAAAAATTTTTTTTTACATGTTCTTGTGACCAGCTGACGGTGATTCCACCGCGGTACAACCGGCTGACGATTGTTTTTATTAACAATAGCACCTAAACTTTCATCTGCCTAAGTATCAAACGGGAGGCGATGACTGAAAAAAAAAATTTTTTTTACGTGTTTCGGTGGCTGCCATTCCTCAACCCACCAACGTAGCGGCAGCTGACGTCCACTAGGGTTCATCATATATGGCCGTTAACCAGTATACGAGTTTTCACCCGGGAGGCGATGACTGACGAAATTTGCGCCTGGCTCGTGGACCATTACGGTAGCCTTTGGTAACTTTTGGACATTGTTAGACAGTATGTCGGTGTCAGTGTATACTCTTCTTAAAATGGCGTTGTTAGATCATCATGTTTACGTGCTTGATTAACACGTAAAAAGTTTAAAAGCTTTAATAGTTCAGACGCTGCAACAAGCATCTGCAAAAAATCCTGTGGCTAACGATCCTAGTAACTTGGAGGATATAACCAATACAAAGACAGTAATGATTGTCGTTTGTCAGCTGTAGGTGTTTTCAGTTTTGCTGCTACAAATATGAACCGTAATCAACTAATCAAATTACTTCATAGTAAGATAACAACTTCAAGACCGAGTGAGGAATGTCGAGATCCGACGCTGCACCAAGGTGCAAGACGTCGGATACGTCATTACCAAACTTAAATGGAGCTGGGCGGGACATGTTGCCAGGCAGAGTAATGGCAGGTGGGCCAAAATGTTACCGGCGTGGTGGCCGCTTACAGGCGAAAGGAGTGCCTGGCGTCCGTTGGCTCGTTGGGTGAACCATATTCGGAAGATTGCGGGTTGCGGGTCACTTCTGGATGAGATTGGCTCAGGACCGGGATAAGTGGCGTACTCGAAGAGAGGCCTATGCTCAGCAGTGGGCGGTAAAAGGCTGATATGATGATGATGATGATGAAGATAACAACGCCGTGACGATAATGAGGATATCTGGTAAGATAACCCCTGTTATTATTTGGTTAATGAGAGTGTTGGATGAAACGGTAGATCACGTAACAGTACTGCCCTTAACTGATCACCGATGGACCTTAATCTCTTAGCAATAAGGTCGACGAATGGTTAGGTACGAGTTGGGCACGCAACATTGTTGATTAGCGAGTTTAGCGAGCGTAGACAAAGCGTCCATCGACGAAAGAAAGCCGAGCGCGGGCGCACCCTCCGGGTACGATGTGGGATAAGGCATAGGAAAATAGCGGAAAATTACTTCTTTACCGCTACCATGAGTTGGCATTTGACATTTACAGTAGCGACTGCGTGAACTCGCTCCCTCTCGATCCCACGCAGTCGCTAGCGTAAACATCAAATGTCAACTCATGGTAGTCGTGCTAGTAATCCTATACTCTGGCACACCCACTTCGTCAGTAGAAAAACGCGCGAAATTCAAATTTTATATGGAAGCCGGGTGGCTTCCATAAAGCGCGAAGCATAGAGGTGGCGAAAGGGTTTTCGCGCCAATTTTTTTTTATTTGCCGCCTTTTTACTGACAATGTAGGTGTGCCAGAGATGCCAGAGTATACATCTCCAACTGCAATTTTATTTAACACGAACGAAGGCAAGCTTAAAAAGATATAGCTAGAGGTAGAGGATTGTGCTAAGAAGCATTCTACCAGAAATTTGTTACTCTGGCACATAAGAAGGTTGTCAAAAAACGTCAGTCAGCTACTAAGCAGCTTTTCATTTATCATATTTGCGACGAGGTGTTGGGATATGAGAGTTCCCCTCCCCCACCTTCCACCCATAAAATACAAAATTGCTAACATTCAAATAGGAAGCGAATAGGAAGAAACAATACCTATCTATGGAGTGCATTGCTAAAAATATGTTGATAATTTAATCAAATTTTATATACGTAGACGGTCGTTTCATTAAATTTTATATACGTAGACGGTCGTTTCAGCATCAGCAGTGGTAGTAATGATTATACATAGATAGATGTCACTGCTTCAACACTTATTTTTATATAGGTACCTACCTATATACAGTTAGAATAAGAAACCATTTATTGCCACACAAAAGAACAGATAGGTTACAAAATCTACTAAAATAAATAAAAAATGGCACGTGCGGCATAAGGAACGGGCTCAGCATACGCGCATCAGCCATTTCATTACAAATTGCCTGCGCAGCGCTGTTTTTCAGTCCGTCCCCTTCACTGAACCACATTGATAATATGTATGCGGGTTAAAGGAAATTTTTACCAGAGATAGCTTGTACATATGTACAACCAAAGCATAAAACAAAAAACAAACACAGTTAATGTGTGTAAGTAGTATTGTAATCATATCATATATACATTCAGTTATTAAAACCCACTGTTAAAACCTAATTAAAAAGCATTTGCTTCTCTCATAACTTGCGCCCTCCTAAGCGATTCCATCGGTACCGACGGCAAAAAAATGCAAATTGTCATAAGCCACGGGCGATTCACGAGCAGACATTCCCACAGTTGGCGGACACGCCTCGGTACCGTCCGCAAAAACGGTAATTATTCACTCCTTTACTTTTATTGAGATTTATTACAGTAATTAAGAGGAAATTCTTAGTAACGATCTGGCATTCATCTTGTTTATAGCAATTTTTCTTTCATACATTTGGATCAATTACCTATTGCGTACAAATGTACCTAATAATTACTATGTAAGTGTGATATTTCATAAGATTTCGAGTTAAAATAATGGTATTCAGTAGGTAGTGATTAAAAACATGATCTGTGTATACCCGAATATTTGTTAATTAATCTGTCGGTCGTCGCGAAAATGACCCTTCTCTCCTACCCGCAGATTGTAATGATAAAAGAGGATAAATATAATGTACCATGGGGTGGAAGGCTCATTCTCGCTCGGCGCTGGAACGAGTAACACTAAATTTAGCACGAAGGTTACTGCTTGTGAACTTAAGATTGTTTAAGAGTGTACGTAGAAGTAACTAGTCGGAGTAAATTAAAAGTAAATGATTGTACCAAGGACTTTGATTCATCACAAGTCAGAAGTGGGATGGTCAACGGCGCCCATAAAAGGACTAGAACGTGTGAGTACCTAGTATACATATACATGTTTTATATACTCGGACGTTGTGGTAGTAAGTTTTAAGTTGTAATAATGCTTATAATCTTAAAGCCTGATTGAAAATATGTAGATACGCGATCATGGTTAAGTTGAAGTAACAAATGCAGACGTGTTACGTAATTTATAAATCTGCTACTAATCAAAATCGATACAGGCATTGAGCGAGTTGAAAACCTTATTTTTTTTACAAGAGTCATGTTATTTTTAGGCCGTGGTTACAAGTTGTCTTAGAATTTGAATACTTACGATTAGGCTGTACAGTGTAGTAGTATGTTTTTAAGTATAAACGTGCTCGGTTGTTATGCAGATTTAGTTAAAATACGTACTGTCGTTAAATTAAGTGTTTACGTGTATTAGAAGGTCATCTGCTTCCAGAAATATATACAGCCTTTGATTTGTAAATCAATGTATTTTGCTTTTCCAATTAATTAAACGTATATTATTTTAACAAAGAACCAGCCGTTACACCTCGATCATCTTGCCTGTCCAGAATACCCGCCTGTTATATTTTTTTATTCAAAATAATTCCTTACCCACATTTCATTTGTGTTTTTTTTAAACATTGCTAGTGTTGCTAACACGTGTACCTACATCCTATACTTGAGTTTCGAATACTGAACTTAATCTATTACATAGTATGAGCTAAATGATCTAATAGTAAAGTCATGATTAGTTCCCGAAATGAATAAAAGGACTCTATTAACCTGTCAGCTCCCAAGGGCTTAATCACACGTTGTCATTAGTATGTATGAGTGGCATGTAGGTGGTTGGATAGCAACAATTGAAATTTAAAATTTCAATGTTGAATTGGCTGTTATGTATGTGCACCATGTAGGTGATGTACTTAACCAGATCTAATGTCTAGTTACCTATGTATGTAGGTGGGTAATAATGAATTTAGTCACCATGTAGGTGGTGTACTATAACCAGATCTAATGTCTAGTTACCTATGTATGTAGGTGGGTAATAGTGAAGTTAGTCACCATGTAGGTGGTGTACTATAACCAGATCCAATGTCTAGTTACCTATGTATGTAGGTGGGTAATAGTGAAGTTAGTCACCATGTAGGTGGTGTACTATAACCAGATCTAACGTCTAGTTCCCTATGTATGTAGGTGGGTAATAGTGAAGTTAGTCACCATGTAGGTGGTGTACTTAACCAAATCTAATGGCCAGTTATCCATGTAGGTGTGCTGCTTATGAGTGCGGACATGTAGGTGTGCTGCTTATGAGTGCGGACATGTAGGTGTGCTGCTTATGAGTGCGGACATGTAGGTGTGCTGCTTATGAGTGCGGACATGTAGGTGTGCTGCTTATGAGTGCGGACATGTAGGTGTGCTGCTTATGAGTGCGGACATGTAGGTGTGCTGCTTATGAGTGCGGACATGTAGGTGTGCTGCTTATGAGTGCGGACATGTAGGTGTGCTGCTTATAAGTGCGGACATGTAGGTGTGCTGCAGAGTTGAGTTAAGAGTTGAGTTAAAGATTTTAAAGTTTAAAGAGATGAGTTAAAGATTTTAAAGTTTAAAGAGTTGGGTTAAAGATTTTAAAGTTTACAGAGTTGAGTTAAAGATTTTAAAGTTTAAAGAGTTGAGTTAAAGATTTTAAAGTTTAAAGAGTTGAGTTAAAGATTTTAAAGTTTAAAGAGTTGAGTTAAAGATTTTAAAGTTTAAAGAGTTGAGTTAAAGATATTAAAGTTTAAAGAGTTGAGTTAAAGATTTTAAAGTTTAAAGAGTTCAGTTAAAGATTTTAAAGTTTACAGAGTTGAGTTAAAGATTTTAAAGTTTAAAAGAGTTCAGTTAAAGATTTTAAAGTTTACAGAGTTGAGTTAAAGATTTTAAAGTTTAAAGAGTTGAGTTAAAGATTTAAAGTTTAAAGAGTTGAGTTTAAAGATTAGTTTAATGATTTTAAAGTGTTGAGTTTAAAGATTAGTTTAATGATTTTAAAGTATTGAGTTTAAAGATGAGTTTAATGGTTTTAAAGAGTTTTGAGTTTAAAGATTTGAGTTTAATGATTTTAAAGTTTAGTTTAATTTAATGATTTTAAAGTTTAAAGAGTTTTGAGTTGAGTTTAAAGGTTTTAAAGTTAAAAGAGTTTTGAGTTGAGTTTAAAGGTTTTAAAGTTTAAAGAGTTTTGAGTTGAGTTTAAAGGTTTTAAAGTTTAAAGAGTTTTGAGTTGAGTTTAAAGGTTTTAAAGTTTAAAGGTTTTAAAGTTTAAAGAGTTTTGAGTTGAGTTTAAAGGTTTTAAAGAGTGCGGCCATGTAGTGTGCTGCCAGAAAGTCTACAGCCATGTAGATGTGCTGTTACATTCATAGTCTACAGCCATGTAGATGTGCTGTTATGAATGCAGATATGCAGGTATGCTGCCAGAGTCCATAGATCTGAGTAGTCTGATAGATCTGAGTAGTCTGAGTAGTCCGAGTAGTCTAACGAGTCTGTTCAATGAGTCTAACGAGTCTGTTCAATGAGTCTAACGAGTCTGTTCAATGAGTCTAACGAGTCTGTTCAATGAGTCTAGCGAGTCTGTCCAATGAGTCTAACGAGTCTGTCCAATGAGTCTAACGAGTCTGTCCAATGAGTCTAACGAGTCTGTCCAATGAGTCTAACGAGTCTGTCCAATGAGTCTAACGAGTCTGTCCAATGAGTCTAACGAGTCTGTCCAATGAGTCTAACGAGTCTGTCCAATGAGTCTAACGAGTCTGTCCAATGAGTCTAACGAGTCTGTCCAATGAGACTAACGAGTCTGTTCAATGAGGCTGTTCAATGAGTTTAAAGAGTTTAATAAAGAGAGTTTGGACAGTTTAGAGAGTTCGTAGAATTTAAACAGGAAAAAGCATGCTGTGTAGGGTGAAAATAAATTTTAACAAACAATCATACAGCGCACTGAAATTTAATTACAGGAAAAAAATGAGGTCAGCGACGGTGGACAGATGACGTGGTACACTGCGACAGTCGAGCGTGAGGTGCCTGAAGACAGATGTCGTCACAACAGCGGGCGCAGACGACGGTGGCCTCGCTCAGATGACCCGTACGAAGGACCGCGGGAGTCAAGGCGACGGTCAAGAGGGATCTTACGAGTGGAAGTTGTCATCAAGTTTGTAGCCTAGTATTGTAATCGTACACCCATTGCAACTGTTAATTACAAGCCTGATTAAGTTGTTAATGTAATTACGTATTAGCTTCCCCAAAAAACATTATATTCATAAAGTACATGTATTTCGTGAACCTTTACATGCTTTTTAGTATAAATGCTAATGAGGTATACAATGAAGAGTATTAGTATTCTATAAACTGACTACAACTAAAATAAATTTGATATTTGATATTTATTGAAAACAAATTTTACAGCATTACAGCTAACACCAATGCACTGTAAAATTAAGTAGTAAAATTAAGTAAGTAATAATAAAGCGATTAATAAGCGATAAATAGGACTGTAAAGGCATTTAGGCAACACGGCCGAGTGTGATATTATTGTTGATCGTGCACCGGAGGTAGCACGCAGTCGGATGGCCGAGTGTGATATTTCATAAGATTTCGAGTTAAAATAATGGTATTCAGTAGGTAGTGATTAAAAACATGATCTGTGTATACCCGAATATTTGTTAATTAATCTGTCGGTCGTCGCGAAAATGACCCTTCTCTCCTACCCGCAGATTGTAATGATAAAAGAGGATAAATATAATGTACCATGGGGTGGAAGGCTCATTCTCGCTCGGCGCTGGAACGAGTAACACTAAATTTAGCACGAAGGTTACTGCTTGTGAACTTAAGATTGTTTAAGAGTGTACGTAGAAGTAACTAGTCGGAGTAAATTAAAAGTAAATGATTGTACCAAGGACTTTGATTCATCACATAAGTCATTATTTCATTATAATATAAATTGAGTACCGTAAAAGTATAAAACTTTGCCTTTAACATAACTTTGCCCACCTCATCACAGTTCAGTAAATGCTAAATAATTTAAAAGTTATTTGGAGTCAGTACTATTAGTTATTCTGTGGTGGAGTCTAGACGAGACAATTTTTCGCCAATCTGATGAAATTGTCCGATCGAATCTGGCCGTGCGGACGCAAAGCCCAATTTGATTCACCGATCAAATCAGCAGGTGCGGACACAAAAATGCCAATTTTCGAAGTAAGTACATATCTATGGAATGCAAATTGGTGATTAAATTGTGTACGTATGGACGCTAGATGAGATTGGCGCCAATTATTTTCCTGATCTGCACAGCAACTGCACGACTCTCTCGTTTGCGGTAGGTAGACCCTTAGATTGTGAATTATGGTAGAAGTGGCGCCTCCTACACAGAGTTTCGCGTAGGTAATATTCCATATTATGTACGTACATACGTACATAATAGGGAACACGTACGGAATACGTACATAATCGAATGTACATACATTCGATTTATTCTTTCATCCCTTGTGACTCACAGACAAGACATCCTCCAGACTGAGCATAGTAGCGCTACCCCCTCTGCCACAAATATACGGTAGTTTTACTCCATTTTCGAGTCAAAGTGCCTTTGTGTGACGTCCGTGTCTTTGAACGGACCAATCACGGCATGGGACCCGCTCACTTCGTCCCCCGCACCCCAGTATTTTTGGCAGCATCGGTTTCATGAAATAATAGGTCTAAACTTGTACCGTTTAGAGGACTCCTAGTCTATGTTGTGACTACTCGTATATTTGCTGTCGCTACAAGCGTGACTGAAACCCCACGCTCCACATAGATGCAATCCGCAATCTGTAGCCACAGATACCTACTATAATTGCCAGAATGTGTTAACGTTGTAAATTCATATTAAGAACAACTCGCTTAAACTGAATTTCAGGTTGTAATCTGTCCAAGCTTCTGTACTGACTGGTAAGAGACAGTGTGGAAGCGAGTGATAAACGACTCATCCCTGTGATAATCTGGGGAACTAGCTAAAATGACAATCGTATATATGCTTACATCGACAAATGCCAAAAGTCAAGAAAAGTATGTTGATTTGATAGAAAACAGATCATAAGAATACATGATAAAGTACTAGCTATTCCTCCAAATCCTGCCTAAGCCTAACTAACTGTACCTAACTGTATACTCGTAATAATGTAGGTACCTAGCAGTCTTATGCACCATTATTAATCAATTAGAATTAATTAGTGACTCTAACTGTCGCCGCATTTCCTTGAAAGTGATATTTATATGTAAAACGGAACCAGTTTCAAAAACTTAGTACTTTATTTAAGAACTCCATACTGCAGAATTGTTTTTCTACGAGTACGGAGGGAGGAGAGACCACATTTTTAACGTTTTGATATTATCCCGATATTTTATCCCTACTAATATTATAAATGGGAAAGCAACTCTGGCTGTCTGTGTAAACCGCTAAACCGATGTGTAAAACCGTCACTTTAGACCGGGCCTTCCCCGGGATGATGATTGACAAAAACTACCCTTTGTCCTTACATAGGACGTAGGGTAGTTTTTATCCATCATTCCACGCAGACCAACTCTCAATATCTCTCTATGTAGAACAAGTAGAGTTTAGCAGATACTTTTGAACGCAAGATAGGTATCTCTATTTGGTAAAGTGATCCAGGATGGCATGTTACTTTTGGCGCGTTGTTTCATCTACTACCTACTATTGAATTGATACGGACTGGACGTAAAGGACTTAGGAGGCTTTATTTAAATTAGAAAAGATTTTGAGATTTCTGAGTGAAATAATATTAATCGATATTAAACTTTCGTGAGACATATTTTAAACTGTTTAGACGACAACGGTTTCACTCACTTGAATTTTTAGTCGCTATTGGCGACATGTTTCAAGTTCAAGTGAGTGAAATCGTTGTCGTCTAAACAGTTTGAAATAATTAGTGTCCGACCGAAGGTTCGGTTTCGGTTTCGGTTTCGGCCAGTTTCGGCCAAAAAATCATGTTTCGGCTGTAGTTTCGGTTTCGGCCAAAAAACGGCCGAACCTTTCGGCCGGGCCGAAACTTACGAAATGGTACTTCGGACAAAGACCAAAAGTTGGGGAATAAGTAGGACAACAATATTAATACCTACATATACTGATTCATGTATAATTAGGTACAGACATTAATTGGTTTATTATAAAACACATTTCCACTAATGAGGGCGCCACTGGACGGTTGACGCAGTCTTAAGAGGCTGTCAATACATAAGTGAATGAGATAGCACTGTCGCATGTTACTGGTCCCTGGGCAAGATAATAATAAGAAAACTAGCCTAACTTTTTACCTCAATTTACCATTGGTTTGTGTTCCACATGTCCTCTACTTCAGCTTAGCCTTTGGCCTCGCTGCGCCATGCTCGGCCTGCGGTCTCGCTTTTGAATCCAATGGACATTGGTTGGAGTCTGTGCTCAACTACTTATTCTGAAGCCTTAAGCACGGCTAGGGCTTTGACTTCGCATGAAAGTTCGCCTCAATGGGGCACTTCGGACTTTTCGGCCCAGGTGAAGATCGGTACCCGGCCTTGCGATATTGTTAACAAAAAATTTCGCGCTCGCTGCGCTCGCGTTTTTGATTGACCCTGTGTCTACATGTTAGCTTGACTGGTGAATGAATAGAGTTAGACCAAGAAAATTCTGCAATGATTTTGATAGCATACGCAGTGCAACTAGTGCAAATGTTATTTATACGTCATAATTTCATAGAAGTTTTGACGTTTAAAATAACACTTGCACTGCGTGTGTTATCAACTTATCAAAATCGTTGCAGAATTATCTTGGTCTAACTCTAGTAATTTTCATAAAAACCTGCTTAAGTAACATCAATTTCAAGGACATTGTGTGTTGACAGCCCCATAATATGTGTGTAAAAGCGGTTTTATGACATTTTTTCAACGATTTTAACAAGTCTACAAAAGTTTCGGTTTCGGTTTCGGTTTCGGCCGAAACTAGAGCCAAAGCCGAACATTCGGTTTCGGTTTCGGTTTCGGCAAAAAATCATGTTTCGGTCGGACACTAGAAATAATATTGTTCAATTCAGGGCTCGGAACCGGTTTTTTTGTAAAACCCAAAATAGCCCATTACTTATAATTATTTTATGCTCTTTACGTAGGACTGAATCATGTATTTAGGTAACACCTTCGTATTATTAGATTGTCCCATTAAAAATGAAATAATAAACCAAAGAACGAAAAAGAACGAAATAATACCGGTATTTTTTGTATGAAGAAAAAACCGGTTCCGAGCCTTGGTTCAATTTAAGTTTATTTTCTTGGTTCCCTATAGCACATCGTCTTTACATCTACTCGCCGCTTCCTTATTGTGGTGCAGGATGTTAAAATTACTCCGAATAGTGGCGGTGCTTCTAATCTTGTCTATGCCATGTTTTATTGTCCCATCGATATTCATGTGTTTGTCTATGCTTCATGTGGTGCGTAGTCATTTGTGTTTTACTATCTTACTTCTTTACAAAGCGTGGGCAGCCGAATTACATTATCAAATTGTGAGGGTGTAACATAATTACCCACTGAATCACAGATCATACCTACTGTATAATGAATGACGAGAATTTCAACGTAACCTTCGTATCTATCCAGAAACTAGATTATATATATTCTTTTGATCTGTGCAAATCTTAAATGATACCTAAAGCACTTCAAATACTAACTATGGTTGCAAATTATGGTAAATTTTCTACTTTTCGCACTTGTATCGTAATGTACTAATTGCATCAAGGAAATATCAGTAAATTCAAGAAAATTGCTAGGTAACGGAACCGTTTTGAGCCCAAACTAGACTCCGCACGCAACTGAGAGGAAACCACGACAATCATCGTTTTTACTAGAGATGCCACGAATATTCGGCAACTATTCAGTATTCGGCCTATTCGGCCACTTTACGGAATATTCAGTATTCGACTGAATGTTGCCTACTATTCGGCCGAATACCGAATATCTGTTGCACCTACTTAAAAAGAAAAATTGCACAATAAAAATAACCAAAAACTATGTAGGTATATTTAGAATGTGTTCTTGGAAAGTTGTTAAATACGAAGACCCTTTTTTGAGCATTTGTTGATAAAAAACATTTTATTTTTATCATGAGTCTGTTTGACTCTATTCATTAATTCTGTTCAACAAAAATATATTTTAGCTAACGTCACCTAACGTTGAGCTTTGTTAGCGATCAGTTTTCATAATAATTTTATTGTGACTCAAAATGTGCGCATGTAATGTCGAATATTCGGTTGCCGAATATTCGGTATTCGGCCGATAGAGGGACCGAATATTCGGTATTCGGTATTCGGCCAAAACCACTATTTGGGGCATCTCTAGTTTTTACCTCGTAATGCACCTCTCTAATGTCCGAAAGTTCAGAGGTCCATTTTTTGGCAACGCTTCCTCTCACGACAGACGATAATTTAGAACAGATTAGTGGCAGATGATGTTTTTTGAAACATGCAGGGTCACGGAACGGTCACCGTTAATTTTAATTCTCAGTGGACATGTCAAATTACAGAAGTTTCGTTTATTTTAGCACGAATCTGTCAATGATAAAAGCGCAAAGCTTAAAGCCCAATTTAGACAATTCAAGAACTTGTATGCAAGTTCGTTGTATTGCGGACATTGCGGTATATGGTCGAACGACTGAATACATTGTAGGTACTCTGTACTGTAGTTAGCAATGTACCGAACATTGCATGCAACATCTTGAACCGTCCAAATTGGGATTTAACGCAGATAGAAAAGGTTTTAGACATGTCTAATCCAAAGAAAAACAAATCATAGACTTGGTACGGACTTTTGTTTGTTTCCAAGAGGGTTGGAGCCTTGGAGCTATTAAAAACTGTGGATTTAATACCTTTTTCCATTATTGTAAGGCTTTGGCTAGGCACACTAAACACAGTATATATCAGTAGATATACATAGAACACATATTAATATTACACATACAATCATCAATCATGTGATACCGACTTATTCTTCAAGTTGGTGGTACAATCGCTCACGATTATCCATATTCGGGCAATTTGCCTGGCAAGTAATTGGTCTACAAATCTAGAAGCAGGAATGTTCTGTATCGTAACGATGCCCAGGGGCGTTCACACGGTCGTGAACATGCGGACATCTGTACCGTACTGTACGGGGAACTAAAAAGAAATTATCGGATACATGCAATGTGAATTTTGATGGCAGCGGGCAGGTTGAAAACCTTACCTATAGTTGGTCAAACCAATTTGTCAGTAAATAAGAACAAAATAAAACTATACTTATCCTTTTCTTTTGGGTGCTAGTACTAGTGTAAGACAAAGATAGTATGATTCTCTTTGTCTATGTTTGAAATGAGACAGTCCTTTGACGAACTATAGACAATACCTACGTGCCAGTGTCAAAGTGACGATTTTGAATAAATTACACTTTTGACACTGAAAGATCGGTATCGGACCGCTGTGACTTCTTATAACGATTGTTCGGATCGGGCCTGTACTAGAGTTTAGTCTAATCTCAATTCACGGTGTAGTCAAGTACATGATTCACGAAAAATATGAGCCAGTCATCGAGTTGCGGAAACCTGACCGTGCTACAATACAATACGACTACAATACAACTGCAAGACCTCTCATCATATCTCATCTTCCTCGATTCCTCATGATTGAGGGTCTCGACCACACGAGGTCGTTATTTTGTGCACCAAGGCTGTCCATTCTGCTCATCATTTATTTTATTTTTATTTTTAAATCTCGCATAATTTCATCCTCGACTTCCCTTATTACGTCCATCTTGAAAGTTGCAATCTGGTGACTGGCACTGCCCAGGAATTCAGTAATAGGCTTTTACCGACACGCGAACGGATTCAAATGGCTCCCAATTCTAATTTGTATGGAATGCCGGGAGCCGGGAGTGAGGATTATCAGGTAGCTGTTTAGGGTTCGGGGTTTTGTGAAAAATTTAAGTATGCTTGACATTTTGCAGTCCTGGAAAAAGTAGAATAGAAAAGGAAAAGAGTGAACCCATGCATTTCCATACTAATGTAGCCCCATTTTCTTCATCTAAACAAACAAACAAAAACAAAAACAAAACAAAGAAAATATTTTTACACTATTAACCCGTGGAGCGCCCTAACAAGACACGTGTGCTAGTAACTAGTATAGGAGTTCCATACTACGGTAATTCTGGGGCGCTCCAGGGGTTAAGTATATGAACCATAATTAACGAAGGGGTCGTTAGTTTTTTTTAGATTTCTTAATTATATTAAGTTAAGTAGCTTTTAAAAAACTGTATTTTGTTTTACAGTCCTAACTCTTATATGTGATAATGAAAAAAATTAAAGATATCTCACGAAGGGTCATATAAGTATATCTATAACTTATTATACATCAAATTGGGTAAGTATCCATAGGTAATGTCAATATCCAGAGAGGAAAATGGGGACTACGTTTGTGTGCAGAAGAAGCGGTCGTCCACTATCCTCTTTGTCCCTATTACAGTCGGCACTAGCAAAGTGCTTAAAATATTTCTAAGGCCCACTCGCACCATTCCACTAATCCGGGTTTGCCGGGTAGGCCATTTTGGCGATTTTTGAAGGGCTCTAGCGCCTTAAAAAACAAAAATATCAAAAAAAGCAAAACGGTCCGACACAGATATTGACAATATTAATATGTGTTGAAGAAATCATTGCTCTAGCTTCAAAACCCACGGAGGAAACAGTCGAGTACGTTTGTATTGAGAAATGACCACTCTTGTTGGCTCTTAAACCAGCCCAGTCGTGGTGTCTCCAGGCGGCCATCTGCGCCCGCGTGTGAACGGCCGCGGGCGCCACCGGCCATCACCTTACACGTTCCAATTTTAAAATTTGAATTTTGGATGTCCGAACGTAATATAGTGGGTTGTTGTTCTAGTCCATCAGGGGTCGGCAAACTTTTGGAAAGAGTCACAGACAAGGATTCCTAGTCTATGGAAAGAGTCAACCGCAGTAGAAAACTCCAGTTTTAGAAATGTTAATCAACCTCAAATGGTGTTTTCAATTATACTCATGGACAAATTTAGAGGAGCGCATAAAAAGGTTTAGTTACTGGATTACCAGCACCTGAAGTAATTTCAAAATAAGTAATTAAACACTTTTTTGCGTTTCTCTAAATTTGTCCATGAGTTCTGATGATAAATAATTTGCTTTTCTGCCACATTTACCACAAGTTAGTTCTCTATTACATATAATTTTCCACCTGTACCTACCACTTACTATTTTGCGCCATTTTTTAGAGAAATGCTCACACGGGCAGGGTCGTGCGAAAGCGTTGATTATGGGAACTTGATACGGATCGGGCAATTTCGATGATTGCCGACTTGATCGCGCTCATTGTTGCTGTGCCACTTGTTGGTGTCTCACGGTTTCGGAAATCGTTGCGCAAGTTTTTGGTACTACTTACTTAATCTCTACCAGTCAACCAACAATCTAACCAATAATCAACAAATACCTACCAATCAAAAAGTAAAATGTATCCGGAGATTCCGGAGAGGCTTGAATCAGGAAGAAATGTTTTAAGGATTATTCTGGCGGCCTAGCCAAGGTGACAATCGCTATCGCTTCGCCATCGAATTGCTTTGTATCTCTTTGTCACTCTTCCATATTAGTGTGACAGTGACAGTTGCGTTTCGTTCGCTACGGAGCGATAGCGATTGGCATTTTGGCTACGGGGCCAGTGCATCATAAATCCATCTCTTGAATTTTATTTCACACATTTTGAAATGACATTTTCCAAGCCCGACATCAAATAATCAGTAATCCCCTTTTATACCAGTACTTACGAATAAAAACTACTGAAAAGGTGTCATTTGCCGCAATTAGCATTCACAGCACAATAAGATCTCAAAGAGCACCGCTCGGCTGTCAAAACACGAAAAACGTCCAAAGCAAACAATCCACCGACTCCATTACAATTTGAACCTTAACCTATATTAACAAAGTTTGAAATTGAACAGCTTTTCATGTACACTTGTTTCTTTTTGCCTTTGACTGTAGGACAAGTGTTCGCGGGTCCTTATAACACTCGATTGTTTTTTTTTTTGTTTTTTTTTGCCCTTCGCAGGTGCACAATGGCCAGGTTTATGGCGGCGCTTGCGGTTTTGGTATGGGGGCGAATAGTGAATTCGTTTTTAGTTTGCTAAAAAACGTGTTATGTGGCGAGCCGAAGTGCTCTACATATGTAAAGATGGACACACAAAAACAGTGTACAGGTGTTTATTTAGTCACAGCAATAATTTACAGGGTGAATATATCTTTAGGTCATACTGAGCAACTTTTACTATGGGTTGGTCCCCCCTAAATCACGAAAAAATATTGGGAGGAGAAAGTAATTTTTTTTTCACCTCAACAGCTCGAACAAGGGTACTTTGCTTCTTAAAAACAGTGAGCAAAATCGCATTTTGCTTGAGTGAGACAAAATGACATTCAAGTGACCTTTATGTTCAAATGTCAATTCAACATGCGGGGTCTAATACAAGTTCGAAATACTTGGGTTCTATTATCTCTGTCCCTTTCACATCGTTAGCAAAAAGAAACGGACAAAAAAAGTTCAAACGACATTCAACGGTATATTGACGGTTTATAATAGACCCCCGAAAAAGTGAAAATACGATGGAAAACAATTATGCATTACATCTGTACTATCTACTCTACGTAGGTACGTGATACGTAAGACTTAATTATGGGAACAGAAGCAAACTTTTCGCCTACCTCATAAAAACTTATAAATCCCCAAAGAATTTGCCCTAATTTTTGAAGATTGCAAAGCCGGGTGCCTTAAAAGGCGAAAAAAGCAAGTAATCCTAACGGTCCCAATGTAACGCGATTTAGTTTCGCATGAATAGGCAAACTGAATCGGAGACAGGTGGAAAAAAAATTGACGAAGGCTCATCACACCTTGTATAAAATCGGAGTATGTTCATGGGTCGCCATCAGATATATCAGAGCGGCCAAGGCGCTCACAAATATCTGAACATGCCTGTATTGTCAGGGCGTTAGAGTTGTTCAGATTTTTTCGAGCATGTCTGCTGCTCCGATATATCTGATAGCCACTGGACATTACTTGACGGTTACGACATTTTGAAATAGGATTTTTTTTTAGATTGCGATAGTGATCAGTAATGTCAAACGTAATGTCGTTTGCTTTTTTCGTATGTAATGTACCTGGTTGATTTGGATCAATGTAACTGTAGCTAAAGGTTCGTAAATAGGGAGTTTGTTTAAATCTTTTGTCTGTCTGTCGATGATATCGTAGCTCGTAGAGTAGCGTTTTTTTTGGGATGGTGCGAGGGTCTTTCTTGAGGTGTTTTCCGTTTTCCCGATCAGTGGATTCCGTTGTCTAAAATAGAGTTAAGGAAGACTAACGCTAGAACGGTCCGGGTCCGGGCCGAGGCTTCCGACAGTCGACACCTCGTTTTCCATGGCTGGATGCTTTCTATAGAAAACGAAGTGGGACGCCGCGGCCCGGGTCCGGACTGTTTTAGCGTGAATAATTATTTTACAGTTTTATTTTTTAGAATAACTAATAGTCAGACTAATAAAATTATACAAAGGTCAGAATGAGTGAACCAAGTATAAAGTCCAGGTAGCGGCTGCATTCTGTCGGAACAATAGTTAGTCGGTTGTGAGATGCGCCGGCGCCGCCGTCGTTATGCGCCCGTAGGGTTGTCACGAGGTTTTGTAATCTTAATATATTTTTCACCTCAGCAGCTCGAACAAGGGAACTTTGCTACTTAAAGTACCGGGTTTGTTCGAGCTGCTGAGGTGAAAACTTAATTGTTGGTATATCTTAAGAAAACATGAGGTAAGTGATGAAGAAGGAATACATTTTTCGGGTTCTCTAATATGTTCTCACTGCTGAGGTGAAAAGTTTTGTGAACTACACGAGATCAAAGTTATTTACATCTCGTGCGCTTTTGAGTCCCCTACTACGCTCAAGATTCTAAATTAGAATCTTTCGCTTGCACGGGACTCAAAATAAGCACTCGAAGAAATATCAAAATTTGATCTAATGATCTCTTGTTGTACAAATAACTATTATTAAATGTAACGTTAGCATCGGGACGGTTAATTTTCACACGCTTACGGTAAAACTTACGGCTATTGGCAGCTAATATTGAACAAAATAGTCCTCCTCCTCCTCCTCCTCGTCCTCCTGATAGTCTGATTTTATTTATTACGAAAGAATTCCATGACAGTTGTTATCTTGCAATATAAGTATGTTTTGAGCCCGAAGAACATTGTCAGAATTTTACCAGCGAAGCTGATCCGAATTTATGTAAAGTACTTACCGATAGTGGGATACTCAGGTATATCCAGACTTGCTAGCATGAGTTGCGTTTTCGCGCGCGGCTCCATAAATCTTGCGCGACTTCAAGTATGGAGTTATGGACTCGCGCGCGAGAACGCAACTCATGCTAGACGGTCAGCTATTACAAAATTAACCGTACGTATATGAAAAGCAAAGAAAAAACACAAGATCACACCATATTAATTCGCATTTAAATACTTACTCCCTATCCAATTCCTTTATTCCATTCAAATCAATCATATGCCATCACACCACAAAAAACCACCGCAAAGTCTCAAAACCTGACACATTTGGGATCAAACTTGACGCCATTTTTTATGATAATACGCGGCTTTGTCAGAACAATGGTTGAAGTGTTTACTTAGGGCAGTGGCAGCCCTGCGCAATGCATTCCACTCGTCTGGGCGCAGACAGGGGCGTAATACTTCTTGATCTGTGTGATTTCATTCTTTATTAAATATTTTTTTAAAGATACTGCGAACGATACTAATTAAGCTTAAATCAAAATAAAAGTGGAAAATTACTGTCCGGATACCTGGTGATTAATAACTGGTGATGGTGATGTGATTACTGGTGGAAAGATTCGCGTGTATGGATGAGGTCTAAGCAGAGCACCAGGCTAGCGATCCAGTGGTCGTGAGTTCAAGTCTCACCCAGGACATTAATTTTCCACTTTCATTATTTATTATTTTTATTTCGCTGGTAAAGAAAAAATAAATAACTAATATAGGCAAGAAACGTACAATACTTACGTATAACATTTATAACTTTCGCGTTTTGAACACATATGGGTAATTCTTATTCTTATGCATTTTTTGTGTAACACGTAAGAATAGCATGTATTTTTGTGAAAATAAGTAAACTCTATATCGATATACTTAGCAATTTACCTCTAGTTTTAGGTCAACCTAAATGTATTGTCCTAAGAGTATTAGAAACATATAAAAAAACAATTACAAGTGCGAAATGTCACGGACCGTGTAGTGTGACTTCCCCAGATTTTGTGATATTTGATTTTTTTTTGAAAAAATATGAAGTGATTTTACAATAGTTTATATCAAATATAAAACACTAATCCTTGTTCTACAACACTGTTTAAAAATTGTATGGATTTATAACGATTTTATAGAATTTTAAACAACATACATTTTGTGATTCGTTTTCGCGTCACCACCGCGCGTGGTAATATAAACATGCGGTACTCGGTAGAAAATTATCTTTACTAGGTACTGGCAGCCCTATTAAAGATTTTTTAGAACAGCAACACTGTGTTGTTGTCAGGTTTACAAATGGCTGCAGGGAGAAGTTTTGTCGAAAATTATTTATTTGTGTTCATTTGAAAAAATGGTCAACCTTAACGCATCACCACCGTGTTAGAGTTTTAAAAGTAAGTTGCAGTTTCACGTTATTCTTTGTAACATAAGATATACCTCATACATTGCAGATTAAGCTAATTATTTAACATTTGCAAAATCAAACGAAATGTTTATGTAATATCGAACATGTTCCAAATTATCACGACCGTGGCCTCAAAAATCTGTCACCACCACGGACTTTTGAGTCCACGTTCGTGACATATAGACACGTGGTCGTGTCATTCTTAATTCGTTTGATTAATTTAGAGGCACATGCACTTTTCAGTAATGCATTTTTATTAGCTACAGATCATTTGCTATTATTGCCCGACTGCCAAAGCAAAAAAAATGATTTTCACTTGTATGTATGTATGATGTGTATCGAATTCTTTGTCACGCTCTACAGCCTTTATAGTTTGACGGATTTCGACGTCTGTGCTGTCATTAGGTTTGTCGTAGTCATAGGAGTGACTTAGTTACTCATTTTATTTACCTTTCCCGAGGGTATTAAGCTTGACCATATGAATAAAAAAATTGCTTTTTGTATGTACTTTTGATATATGTAATAATATGTGAAAAATAAAAACGTTTATGAAAAAAAAATTTGTTTGGACACAATTTAAGAATCACCCATATAGGTATTAACTCACATTTACAACCGGGTCTATCGCGAATTTATTCTATTACATTATTACCTTCATTTACCGACACAGGTTTCACTGGTCGTAACTTATATACGTACCCAAGTCGAAGTATATAAAGATAATAAATTAAGTTATTTATACCTATTTCTCATGTATTTAATAAGTGAAATGATATTTCTTATAAGGAAATAAATCCCTTTAAATCGAAAATATAAATGCCGCAAATCGGAATGCAGAAACATGTGTCGCTAAAGTTGATGGCGTTTTAATTAATAATATAGTTCTTTGGACAGTGATCAAATACAGCAAGGTTCAAGTCCGTTCCAGCGCAGTACGGCGACCTGCGCGGGAGTGGCGCTCCGGCGCTCTATCGATCGCCGATTGGCGTTTTCACAACTTGAAAACAGTGACAAAGCAAGTGGCTTTTTATTTTTAATACCTACCACGCAACTATGCGAATGCAGGAAATGTACAACTTTAGTGTAAAATGATTTTAGAATTTCGATCGCTCGATTTCGTGTTCTCCCATGTAATACTACCTCCACTACTAGGCATTTAAAGTCTACTAATAGAATTGAAACGATTGGCCAATAACACTAAATTCCCAAATTCTATCGCTCGTATTTCAAAAATAGCATTTTGCCGTTTTCCACAGATTTTTGAGTGACGAAATCGACCGCTCGATATTATAAAATCGGCCCCCGACTTAACCGATTTCGTTATATGATCTAATAGTGCAAACAGTTGTCGCAGATAACGTTCAAGACTCCAAGTAGTTTGCGTAATAGTAAAATATAAATGAAAAGTACAAAATAATTTGTATATGGCACCCCTTTACGTGTCCAGTCCCTATCCCGTCGTAAAGCAAAATTTTGCCAAAAAGTAATGAATACCTAATAAGAAAATTAATAATCATCCGAGTAATTACTTAGTTTATGAAGTCGGTGCCAAACCAAAAATTTTGAGAACCGATATTTTAGACAACGAAGAACGCTGCACTTACTTGCATTATAAAGACATACTTAGTTTACTCATTAATTTCGTTCTTGTAGGTACTACGTACTTGTATTTTTTTTTCTGATTGGTAGTAAAGACTGTTTTTGTTGGTTTGGCACCGCCTTCAAAAACTAAGTAATTACTCGGATGATTATTAATTTTCTTATTATTAGGTATTCATTACTTTTTGGCAAAATTTTGCTTTACGACGGGATAGGGACTGGACACGTAAAGGGGTGCCATATACAAATTATTTTGTACTTTTCAGTGGGTTGGTTTTTTGAAGGCGGTTCCCTTTTTTTTAAAAAGATATTATATTAAGTTATTTTATTTTTGTTTATTTTTAATTTTTTAATTATTTTATTTTATTTTTTACTTTTTAGTGATAGGTAGGTACTTCATTTATTTTAGGTTTTGGGCTAAAATACTAGTTAGGCTCTCCATATTTAGTTTTGGGCTAGTAACTACCTACTGTTGGTTATGGCCTAACTCGATGATAATCGCGACAAAACATAATATGACGTTTTGGTGCTAAACGATTTGTATGTATATTGCTCCCACTTCCACTCCCATTCCCAGTCCCAGTCCGAGTCCGACTCCCACTCCCACTATTTTATCTAAATCGGTTTCAGCAACATAAATTTGTTGGTAGGTATACCGATAGCATCGCCACCTACCGGGTCCAATTGGTTTTTCAAACCATCCATGTACTGTACACTAAAACCTTCTCCAGAATGTAACAAACACTTTTCTGAAAACCGCATCAAAATCTGTTCAGCCAAACGCGAGATAATCACGTACAAACATACACACATACATACGTACATACGTACATACATACATACATACGGGTCAAACTGAGAACGTCCTTTTTTTAAAGGCAGTTAGAAAAAAGTTCATCGACCCACCTAGTGGAACTCTGCAACATAGGCACACGACGACAAGTCGGTTAACCAAAACAAAGTGTGCCTATGTTGCACCAAACCTAAGCTCCACTAGGTACAGCAAGGGTTCAGCATCAGCTCTATCTTGGGTACTGCTCTCCCAAGTGCTCATCAAGATGTGACGGATGACCAAAATAGCGTGGGCCTATGTTGCACCAAACCCGAGTTCCACTAAGTACAGCAAGGGTTCAGCATCAGCTCTATCTTGGGTACTGCTCTCCCAAGTGCTCATCAAGACCTGACAGATGACCAAAATAGCGTGGGCCTATGTTGCACCAAACCTGTGTTCCACTAGGTACAGCAAGGGTTCAGCATCAGCTCTATTTTGGGTACTGCTCTCCCAAGTGCTCATCAAGATGTGACGGATGACCAAAACAGCGTGAGCCTATATTGTACCAAACCTGAGTTCCACTAGGTACAGCCAGGGTTCAGCATCAGCTCAGATCTATGTATACTAAAACCTTCTCCGGAATGTAAGAAACACTTTTCTGAAAACCGCATCAAAATCGGTTCAGCCAAACGCGAGATAATCGCGAACAAATATACATACATACATACATACGGGTCAAACTGAGAACCTCCTTTTTTTTTGAAGGCGGTTAAAAAAAACCCGGCCAAGTGCAAGTCGGACTCGCGCACGGAGGGTTCCGCACCATCAACAAAAAATAGAGCAAAAAAAACAAACAAACAAAAAAACGGTCACCCATCCAAGTACTGACCCCGCCCGACGTTGCTTAACTTCGGTCAAAAATCACGTTTGTTGTATGGGAGCCCCACTTAAATCTTTATTTTATTCTGTTTTTAGTATTTGTTATTATAGCGGCAACAGAAATACATCAACTGTGAAAATTTCAACTGTCTAGCTATCACGGTTCGTGAGATACAGCCTGGTGACAGACGGACGGACGGACAGACGGACGGACGGACGGACGGACGGACGGACGGACAGCAGAGTCTTAGTAATAGAGTCCCGTTTTTACCCTTTGGGTAGGTACGGAACCCTAAAAATCGTTAGGATCACAGTAGTCGGGCACAGCACAGAGGCCTCTTACCTATCCTGATTGTACGGGTTTAGGCTATAGGTAGGTACCTATTATCAACACCTGGCCTAAAGTGGACACGCTACATACATCTTTGCAGATGAGAGAGATGAGAATTTATTTATGCATCCATCAATGAAGATTGATCAGAAAAATTATTAAAAAGGAGCATTGCTAAAATTGCTATACACTTTAAAACATGACATGGAGATATGACGCGTATCGTACAACGTATTACAGTACATATGGCGCTTTAAACTTTCGACATAGGCACGGAAAGTGCTCATTCTCGCACTAGTGCCAGAAAGTAGCACCATATGTACTGTAAATATAATAGCGTCAGCCATTTAATTACAAATTGACTGCGCGGCGCTGATTTTGTGCACAGTGCTTTTTGTGTTATCTAAGTAGTCTAGTGGACTCATAGTTTAAAAAGACTATAGTCGAATCTTCCCGAACCTTGACCAATCTCAAAGGGCGTCGATCGAAATAAACAAATTCTATTTTCAAATTGAAGCAACGGAAGTTATAAATTAGTCTCTAAATCTGCTTCCGCCGGGCCCTGTGCGAGTGTTCTTGTTGTCTATGGTGCGTAGACGAGTCCAACAGCCAGAACCAAGATGCCCTCCAAGCCTCTAGTCACGTAGCCACTTTAGCTGACGATATACATAAAATATAACAATAATCAGATCACACAAGCCTATGGGCAAACACCAGATGATCCAGTAAAATTTAGGAAAGATAAATCAAACTAAAAAAGATACACAGCGCTGAAAAGTAAATGAATGCTCAGCGGTACCTAGTCACTTTACTGTAAGCTTTATGATGTAACTACTGCAAGGGTTTTGATTTTCGGAACCCAGTAACATCGTTTCATCAAGATACAAGTTACAAATCTCAACCGGTACGGTAATAGGTACTGCCTATAATGGCTATAATCATTTGTGAAGCGTGTGTAAATCGTATCAAATCAATGATTATCTAGTAATTTGTGATAATTTACTGCTTTATAAAATGAGATGTTGAGACGTAAACACGACATATTCGGAAAATTAACTCTTCAATCTAAATTGGAAGATTTTCGAAATGTCTGGCGTAACTTAGAGTAGTTGACCTAAGCGTTCGACTCATTCGATTCTTAACTGAACGTAGTACACACTGCTAACGGATAGAGTAAACGAAGAACAATGACTCATTGACGCGAGATTACACCAAGTGTGATGTCGGCTTAATGGCGATGGCCAGACTGGCCGGTGTTATCTTTGACGAGTTTACTGTTTGTTAATGGCCAGTCTTCGGGGTGGATGACATCTTCATTTTTAGGGTTCCGTAGCCAAATGGCAAAAAATGGAACCCTTATGGATTCGTCATGTCTGTCTGTCTGTCTGTCTGTCTGTCTGTCTGTCTGTCCGTCTGTCCGTCCGTATGTCACAGCCACTTTTTTCCGAAACTATAAGAACTATACTGTTGAAACTTGGTAAGTAGATGTATTCTGTGAACCGCATTAAGATTTTCACACAAAAATAATAAAAAAACAATAAACTTTGGGGGTTCCCCATACTTAGAACTGAAACTCAAAAAATGTTTTTTCATCAAACCCATACGTGTGGGGTATCTATGGATAGGTCTTCAAAAATGATATTGAGGTTTCTAATATCATTTGTTTCTAACTTGAATAGTTTGCGCGACACTTCCAAAGTGGTAAAATGTGTGTTCCCCCCCCTGTAACTTCTAAAATAAGAGAATGATAAAACTAAAAAAAATATATGATGTACATTACCATGTAAACTTCCACGGAAAATTGGTTTGAACGAGATCTAGTAAGTAGTTTTTTTTTATACGTCATAAATCCCCTAAATACGGAACCCTTCATGGGCGAGTCCGACTTGCACTTGGCCGCTTTTTTAAATTTAAATTATTCGTTGGTGGAAGCGCTGGTGGCCTAGCGGTAAGAGCGTGCGACTTGCAATCCGGAGGTCGCGGGTTCGAACCCCGGCTCGTACCAATGAGTTTTTCGGAACTTATGTACGAAATATCATTTGATATTTACCAGTCGCTTTTCGGTGAAGGAAAACATCGTGAGGAAACCGGACTAATCCCAATACGGGCCTAGTTTACCCTCTGGGTTGGAAGGTCAGATGGCAGTCGCTTTCGTAAAACTAGTGCCCACGCCAATTACTGGGATTAGTTGCCAAGCGGACCCCAGGCTCCCATGAGCCGTGGCAAAATGCCGGGACAACGAGAGGAAGATGATGATGTTGGCTGTTAGACTCATGTAAGTACTTACACGTACCTTTTTTGGAACGACATCAAAGCGAGAGCAAAGGCGCATATTTATTTACTAAGAAAGAAGAGAAAAATATCAAAACGGACAAGGTTAAATAAGAAACAAATAAGGCGACGACTTGGACACTGGACAGGCCTTAAAGAACGATAACACCTTTATAATGATTTTAGATTTATTAAAACCCAATACTCAGTCATTTAAAAAGAAGAGATAATAATAAATATGTCCTATACCTATCAACCAATATTGAATTAAAGTGACAGAACAGGATACTTACCTAAATTAATTCTTAACGTGACAATCCTCGTGAGAAAATTATTTGCTCTATTTTGGATGGAGTTCAGCGTCATTTTTTACTAACACGTTTAACTAAGTACATGGAAGTCATTAAGATTAATATTTTGTTTGCCATGTAGAAACACTTCACGAGGGCTCCAAACGTCTTTTTGCTTGTTTCGGGCATGTTTAAGTTTTAAGTACCTATAACTGAAGATTTAATAATTTGTTGACAGAGATCCTCGAAATAGACGTGAGGACTGAAGCAGCATAATAAGTACTTAAGTTGCAGCAAAGGTTAATTGAACATGTAAGAAGTATTTAGTTCTTCGATTTGACAGCCAAACGAAATGGCGCTATAAGTACGGCTCCGTACATTATTTGGTAACCCAATTGGGTTGTCAAAAGTTGACGTTTGAAAATTCAGTGGCCACAAAACACGTGGCTCAGTATCTGTTTTAGTTGTCAAACTAGGGGTCATCTTTTTCTTAGACTTTGATTGTAATAGAGGTCTCTAGAATCAGTAATTTTGGTTACAGTATATTGAGTTGACGTCACTTCAGCAGATGAACTTTCAAAAGTATTTTCGCGCTTGCGTAAGCGCATGAAGGCGGGCTTGTTCGCTGTTGGTGTTGCCAATTATCGGGAACGCCCGAATTCTGGCAAATGAGGCTGCAGAAACTAAGAATTAACGTTTCTAATTGGGCAACGTTACAACTCTACGAATCTTTACATTCTCTTTGGGTACCCGTTGTGTACCCGGGTACATCATTAGTTGTTATATTTTTTTAAGGAGTTAAAGTAAAGCTTTTAATCTTTTAAGGAGTTCCTTAAAATAAAACAATTAAACTCACGTAGTGAAGCCATAATTAGCGCGATATATTGACTTTTGTAAAGCTTATAAAACATTTCAAAATGACGAATATTCTCTGGTGGAATACTTCTGTAAAGCTCCTTTGAAATACTTTTTTTTATATATTGCGTATACATCTCACAATCAATCACAATCTCTTAACGCATTTCCAAAGTTATTAAAAGGAAATCAATTAAAATATTTCATCCTTCCAAATTTTTACACATTTACGACATTGGCCATAAACGCTTCCAACAAAGTATAAAAAGAAAAATAATCAGATTCCAGTCCAAGAGCATACTATTCCAAAAGTCCCTGTCATTTCCACTCGTTATGCGTATAACGTAATCCTTGTCGGCCAGATACGAACACGAACGGGTAAAGCTCATAACAAACCTAAGGATGATACAACCCTTTTATATTACGCGTGTGTGTCCAAACAGGCTCAGCTGCTATCCGCACAGATGTCCCGGCAAATTAATTGGAAATGTCAAGTGCACCGCCGCCATCTTCCCCTTCTTTTTTTTAGAACGCACGTGGCACCGGCAATGGCCAGACAGCTGGGCGTTTAATTTTTGCACCAATTGTCTTTTGACATTTGACATCGACTTAGATCCGCGTTTGGATAAAGTGACCTATTTACTGTATAATTAATGCCGTCTGTTTCCGGCGATTACTAGTGGTTGAAATTCGTTTTTATACAAATTTTATTGAACACCTTTCCTTACGAAAGTTACACCTGAGGGGCAGCTGATGTAGTCGATGTAGATATGGCTAAAACACGACTCCACATTGTCTTGGTTCCGTGATAGCATGAGATCGATTTTGCGGTGTCTCAGGCGTGGACCACAGGCATAGACTTAATTCGTTAATAGGTTTATTCGCCACGGCATTTGGTGTGCACGCGATTGTTTTATCTATTTTGAGTTAGCATCTGTCTTGTTCACATGTTGAGGAAATTAACGATCAGCAGTATCTTTGATTACCCCGTCGTAGACTCATTTGTATGTTTTATTGTTGGAGTTGGTAATGATATTGTTTTTCAAAGTAGGTATAATTCGACGAACATAAAAAGGGTGAGTGTCTAAGTTAACTTTATTTACCTACCTATATGATACTATAACAATAGTCTTTAATTCCTCTTTAGGTAGGTACTTAAGAAAAGTTTAGCTATGAGTCGGTAGATAAACTCGTTTTTGCGAAAAACCTAGTTTCATCTCTGGGTTTCGGTTTTAACCCAGAGATGAAACTAGGTTTCGTGGACTCCCAAAAATATGTAAGTATAGGTAAGTAGTTTCCTCTTTTCATTTCTAGGCAGGTTTCCTGAATTATTTTTGCAATATTTTTGCCGGACGGGGATAAATTCGGAAAGAAACTGACACAACCTAGGCCTCTTTTCTTGAAGGGCATCAACTAAAAATTAAACCACGTCTCTGAGGATCTACCGCGAATACCTAAATTCGCAAATTGCGGACATCTTTTACTCTAATTAAGGCGTAATTAGAGTACCAGACAAACACAAAGATACCCGCAATCTGCGAACTTCGGTGTTCGTGGTAGGCCCTCTGCTCTCATTTCCAACTCAAACAATTCGCACATGTACCACCATCGTTCACATAATTAACAGCACTGTCGTGTACCTCATATACTTGGCATAAGACCCACTCCTGGTCAGAATGTGCCAGTATGCGCGCATCTGGACTTGTTTCGCTAAACAAAAGACAAACAGCGTCTGCGCAGTGATATCATCGCATGGCTTCCATATGCAGGCTGTTTGTCCGCGAACAATTATACACGTTGGCTTTTGACAGCTTGTGAAGTTTTATTGTTTTACTAGCTGTTGCCCGCGACTTCGTACGCGTGGATTTGTATATTGGTGGTTATAAATTCTACATTATCTTAGAACATTATGCAGCAAAAGATAGCAGTAGGGACGGTTAATCATTTGTTAATTATTATACAACGCATGAGATTTGTCTTTCACAACCTGGCTACGAAGTTTCAAGCCCCTAACTGAATAAAATTGTTCTCGATAATCTCGATATAATCTCTCTCAACCCCCGGAAGATTTTCAAGTCCACTATTTAATAAAACCTACTACCTAACTACCTATTTACGAAGTTTGAAGTTCCTAGCTTTAAATAAAATTTTAACCCTCTACCAACTCTCAACCCCTGTTTAAACTTTTAGGGGATGAATTTTTAAAAACGCTGAAATTACTTTTCTTGTATTGTAATAATATGCCTTTATACAACGATTCAAGTCCCGCACTCCAATAAATATTTGGGTTCCATAAAAATTTTCGACCCCCTTCACGACCTTGGGGGATGAATTATCAAAAACTCTGAAATTAGTTTTCTTTTCTCTTAATAAAATACCTTTTTACGAAGCTTCAAGTTCCTAGCTTTAAATAAAATTATAACCTATACAATCTTTCAACCCCTTTTTAACCCTGTTATGGGATGAATTTTTAAAAACGCTGAAATAAGTTTTCTTGTGTTCTAATACTATGGCTTTATACAAAGATTTAAGTCTCGCGCTCTCAAAAATATTTGATGTCCATACAAACTTTCAACCCCTTTTTCACCTCCTCGGGGGATGAATTTTTAAAAACGCTGAATAGGTTTTTTTGTTTTTTAATAAAATATCTTTTTACGAAGTTTCAAGTTCCTAGCTTTAAATAAAATTTGAACCCTGCTTTCAACCCCTTTTGGACCCTTATAGGGTATGAATTTTTAAAAACGCTGAAATTACTTTTCTCGTATTCTAATAATATGTCATTATACAAAGATTCAAGTCCCGTACTTACAAAAAATACTGACCTCCATACAAATTTTCAACCCCTTTTCCACCACCTTAAATGTTGAATTTTGAAAAAACGCTAACATTACTTTTCTTCTCTTTTAATGAAATATTTTTTACGAAGTCACAAATTCGTAGCTTAAAATAAAATTTAAACCCTATACAATCTTTCAACCTCTTTTTAACCCTTTTAAGGGATGAATTTTTGAAAACGCTGAAATTACTTTTCTTCAGAATTGATAATATGGCTTTATACAAAGACTCAAGTCCCGCACTCTCAATAATATTTGATCTCCGTACAAACTTTCAACCCCTTTTCCACCACCTCGGGCGATGAATTTTTAAAAACGCTGAAATTAGTTTTCTTGTTTTTTAATTTGATACCTTTTTGCAAAGTTTCAAGGTCCTAGCTTAAAATTAAATTTGCACCCCAAGACAAAGTTTCATCCGCTTTTTTACCCCCTTAGGGGTTGAATTTCCTAAAAAGTCGCAATTACTTTTTTTTGCAATCGGCTATTATGCCTTTCTAAAAAGTTTCAAAGCATTTGTAATGGATTCAAACTTTCAACCCCTTTTTAACCCTGTTAGGGGATGAATTTTTAAAAACGCTGAAATTACTTTTCCTGTCTTATAATAATATACCCATATACAAAGTTTAAAGTCACACACTTACAAAAATATTTGATCTCCATACAAACTTTCAACCCCTTTTTCACCACCTTGGGGGATAAATTTTCGAAAACGCTGAAATTAGTTTCTTATTTATTAATATAATACATTTCTACAAAGTTTCAAATTCCTAGCTTAAAATAAATCTTGAACCCCATACAACCTTTCATCCCCTTTTTAACCCTTTTAGGGGATTAATTTTTAAAAACGCTGAAATTACTTTTCTTGAGTTTTAATAATATGGCTATATACAAAGACTCAAGTCCCGCACTCTCAATAATATTTGATCTCCGTACAAACTTTCAACCCCTTTTTCACCACCTCGGGGGATGAATTTTTAAAAACGCTGAAATGAGTTTTCTTGTTTTTTAATTTAATACCTTTTTGCAAAGTTTCAAAGTCCTAGCTTAAAATTAAATTTGCACCCCAAGACAAAGTTTCATCCCCTTTTTTACCCCCTTAGGGGTTGAATTTCCTAAAACGTCGCAATTACTTTTTTTTGTAATCGGCTATTATGCCTTTCTAAGAAGTTTCAAAGCATTTGTAATGGATTCAAACTTTCAACCCCTTTTTAACCCTGTTAGGGGATGAATTTTCAAAAACGCTGAAATTACTTTTCCTGTCTTATAATTATATACCCATATATAAAGTTTAAAGTCACACACTCACAAAAATATTTGATCTCCATACAAACTTTCAACCTGTTTTTCACCACCTTGGGGGATGAATTTTCGAAAACGCTGAAATTAGTTTTCTTGTTTTTTAATATAATACATTTTCACAAAGTTTCAAATTCCTAGCTTAAACTAAAACTTGAACCCCATACAACCTTTCATCCCCTTTTTAACCCCCTTAGGGGTTGAATTTTTCAAAATCGCTTCTTATCTCTTGTACACTTTACAAATGCAACCTAGTGTGCAAATTTCAACTTTCTAGCTTTTGTAGTTTCGGCTCTGCGTTGATGAATCAGTCAGTCAGTCAGTCAGTCAGTCAGGACACTTGCATTTATATATATAGATTACTTACAAGCTTTTTTAACTTGCCTTCTTAGTATTAATGTTCACTTTGGTGGGTAGCTGGGTAGACATTTTGGTAGGTTATATATAATCGCTTCCTAGGGCTCAAATATAGAGTAGAAAGTATGCCAGATTTGAACTCGGACTCGGAGGTACTTTCATAGTTTGCATTATTTTGTTATACTTGTGTAAAGTTCGATGACTTGTGTTGTGTCAATAAGTTCAAATGAACAGTTTTGAATGATTCACGATTAGTTTCACTAGACTTATATCGTCGGTTTCTTTAGTCGAAATATCGGGAGCTCGAAAACAATACAAAAGGTAATCACGGTTCATATCCCGGTCGATATAAGTAAGTTCAAATGAAGCCTAATTTCCCCCTCATTGGTCCATAAGATTATGAAATGAGATTAGGCAAATATGTAATTATCAAATAAAAGTGTAGACTTTGCAATTTTCTAAAACTTATACATATTGTTGCTCCTATTCAAGCACAGTTAAACCCTTCTTTTTATCCGTCCTACGTCCGCTCATGAGTGATCCACGCATGGATTAACATTAAGTACTACAACCCTATATACAATTATTACACAAAACATTCGCACGATTATCTACCAAATGTGGCATCCCTTTATCCAAGTACTGACGCGTGCATTCTACTTAGTACGACAAATAATTTTTAGAATTTCCTATAGAAACTTTTTAATCCAATATTAAACTCTACGCCAATGCCATAAGGTTGGGTTTGGTAGAGACGGATTTGAGATGCGAGGTCATGAAAGTGACGTTTGGCAACCCCTGAGCACCCCGACACGTGCGTTACATGCGACAATTATTTTCTAAAACCTCCTATCACATTCCGTTGTTTCAAAAATAAACACTTTATTATCGCAGAAAGGTCTTAATTGGCATAGCTAACGTGTAGATACGACGTCGCGTAAGTAACGTCGTATGGTAATACATATAAGTGGCCCTGAGCACCAGAAGCGTGCGTCACAATTATTTTTCAAAACGTCACATCATATTAACTTACTCCAAAAATAAATCTTATGTTAACGCAATACGGTTTTAATTGGTGAAAGTAAAGTATAGATACGACATTGCGTAAGTAACGTATAGTAATAGAAGCGGCCCCCGCGGTGCGCGTGGCGTGTGGCGAGCATGTGTCTAGCACGTGGCGCCATCTATTGTTCGACACTCGTTATTTTCGGCTGCCCCACTGTGGTCATTTTGTATTATTATTGTCTAAATGAAGGGAGAAATCGGGTTATGAAAAAGAAATGCTGTTCTCATATGTTTAGGCACCCTATCGATTGGTTGGAACTTTTTAGTTTTGCGAGAAATTAAGATAATACATCAGACGCCACGTGAATGACAATTTTATATGCTTAAGAAAATTCATCCTTGCCTCCGTCGTACGGGTGGCCGAGCGGTATAGGCGTCTGCCGCGAATGCAGAGGACGCCGGTTCGATTCCAGCCCTAGTATCACGGTCGCATTTTTATCGTTTACCATGCCTGTCACGTTCTAACAAGTATGTAAGTGCGAAAGTGACGGGCATAGTGATAGTCGATAAAAATGGAACCGTGCTGAGCCTGCAGCCCTGCAGCAGTGTCATGGTCGCGTTTTTTTTCACCTGTCATTGCATGCGTCACTTTCGCACTTACATACTTGTTAGAACGTGACAGGCATGGTGACGAATGATAAAGAGCCGGCCATCTTAACCCTTCTCCGCACTGGAATCCTTGGTCACTTTTATTTAAGTTTATAGTTGACAATTTAATCGCAATTAGCCAAGGATACAGCCAAAAAAATCACTTAGGACCACCAACTTAAAACACTAAACAAGCCAGATTTCCTTAAGCACTCACGAAACCAGGTGTAAGACAATATCGGTACAAATAAACAGTACGCAAATAGCGCCAGATGGCCGGGGATATCCTGCCTCGAGTAATTATAGGCACGGGCCACTTGGACCGATTTATTTGTGCTTTATGTAAGGCAATGTGTTTTAGAAATAAAAATAAATACGCAGTCACGCTTTACTAGGGTTTTCGATCGGCCACGCTACTTTGAATGGACTAGTAGTGCATTCAAACTTACTTTTATTTTATTCGTAAATACACGCAAGAAAATTTACACGTAACACTTAACAAAGCGTGGAAAGAGTAAAGTGCCACGACATAGCCTCACGTCAGCATATTGCTGGCGACTTCCAGCGGTGTTATTTTTGATTTTTGACATCGGGACGAGAAAGGAGAAACAGATGGCCAGGAATATCCTGCCTGCCGTAATTGCAGGCTCGCCACTTGAACCGATTTACACGTGGTTTACTCTTATGATCACACACCCAGTTCATAAACTAAGGATATTTATTTTAAAATATAGTGTCAGAGTCACAGTGAAAAATTAAGGGATTTTTTTCTATTATTGATAAATAATATTATATTTGTTTTATATTTGTAGTTTTTCTGCACATTTCACTTGAAAACGACAAATTTAAACTACTTAACATTCTGGAATTAGTATTACAAAGTGATTCATTAGCACTCAAAGACGCCGGGGGCCATATTTATAGAAATTAAAAATAATTCCGGTCAAGTGTTGCCAGTCTGCCATCGCGGACAAATTCGGAGCCTGGCTTCCGTTCGTCGCTGTGGGTATCAGGGATTGTCAACCCGTTCACGTACACTTGTACAACAAAATACAATCACGCTTGCAAGATTTTCAGGTGGAACGAGCTGCAAAATTGCGTGGACATAAAGTGGCCATGAAATTTTGAGGTTGTGTGTAGGTACTATTACCTACATATAATTGTTTTCAGTTCAAACTTTATGACGAAATATGTATACGGAATATCTTTTTAACGACGGCGTTTGATGATGTTTTTATCTTTATCTTATCTTTTTTATATGTTTGTTAATTATTTTAAAGTTATTTTATTAAACAGTTGACTGTCTTGATAATACAGTTGAAATTAGTAACTAGGTATGCTCGTCAACTACGACTTTCATATTTATTATTTTTATTAAACAAATCCAGTAACCGAAAAAACTAAGGCACATATACACAATTGAACATGTAACGATGATACATTGTAAATAAATAATAACGGAATATACTAACCTAAGTTTTTGCACTGGCTACAGTGATTCCCGGTAATCGTTTAACGGTACTGCCAAATCTTGATTAGCATGTATGTAGCTTGAAGTTGAACAGTGGGTGGAAGTTAAACTTAGAAAGCAAAGTGGGTGCGGTTTATGAACGATATTGTCGGTGATTGGACGGCTAGACGCAGTTTCATCTTAACATTTTGTGAATGTTATGAGTTAGTCTAAGATATTATGTCATTAAACTGTCATCAAACAAGTAGGTAATTAACTTTCTTTAACGTAAAAACTACCGTACCTATCGTGTAACCGAAGCTACATCTTCTCTTTTTGGATGCATTTTGCAACACATTAATAAGTTGGTTTTAAAGCATTTAGATATTTGTTTGCTCTTTATCCTTAATTAAATCTTCATAATCATTATAATGTAACACAACATCAAACAAAACCTACTCTACAATTATTTAACCTCTTTGCTTTGTAGTCAAAATAATAGTTTCACTACAAAGTAAATATAAGTACAGATAGATAACAGGCAAACAAGCAAAAGAAAGTTTATGCACATAAATTAATATAAATGATACCAAAGGTTGCCCACCCCAAGTTCAGGATGTCGGACTTCCGAAACAACTGTTCTGTGGGCCTACCGCGAACCACGTTCGACGTGTTGCCTCTCTATCGCACTTGTAAATTCGTACGTAAGTGTGACAGGGAGGCAACATGTCGAACGTGGTTCGCGGTAGGCCCTCAGTACATGAAGTGACGGCGATTGCGTCGAAAATAACGCCCTGCCGGCGCATCTGTTAAGTTTCGATGTCAATACAAATAACAGAAAAATTAAATGGCCAGTAGTGGACCTTATGTCGTTGCGATAAGGTACAAAGTTGACTGTATCGAGGATGGTATTGTCTGTTAAGACAATGCCGTCCGCCGTCCGTGTCCATAGTCCATAGGGGGGTTGGAGACTTCAAAAAAACCGGCCAAGAGCATGGTTTGAGATGCTTGGCCGTCACACAAGGCAGACTTGAAACTCGTGAAAGGGGACTATTTGGTAGATATTTTACAGAGAGAGAGAGAGAGAGAGAGGGAGAGAGAGATATATTTTATCATAAAATAATTTTTTTATGTACATTGTACAGTCAGCAAAACTATTATTAGCTTTAGCACCCTTGCATACAAATACAAAGAAAAGGAATGATCTACTTTTTAATGCAATTATAGTTCAAACCAATTTCTCAGTAAATAAGAGCAAAAACACTATCTCATCCTTTTCTTTTGGGTGCCAGTACTAGCGTAAGACAAAGATTGTATGATTTTCTCTGTCTATGTTTGAAATGAGGCAGTCCTTTGACAAACTATAACTAACAAAATAAATTATTAACTTCAAATTATAAAACCATGAGTTCATATTTCATCCTAAACTGAACTACAATAAAAATAAATCCCTAGAGACCATATGAGCGATTTTAAATAGTTTTAAATAATTTACGAGATTTTGTCCCACAGGGCGTGTTCCTGGGTCACAAAAATATCAACGAAAAAACCCGCATAAGTATCAAAAAAAGATTTAACTTCATTTAAATGCTGCCCGAATTAAGATGGTAATAAAGTCGAATTTGGAATACATGTTTGATTTACTTTAATTTCATTTTAGAAGGGAGTTGTGTCTATAGGGACGCTGCAGTATTTTGTATTTAATTTGATTAGCAATGATTAAGTAGGATTTCATAAATGGCTAAAATGTCACTACCAATTATGACTCTTGTTCCGATTCAGTAATTTTAATTCTAAAGTAATAATCATATTTAAATACTTATTTAGCAGTCGTTCTGTGTCACCGCCGCAGTTGGGACGGGCTGAAAACCAAGTAAACTAACCGCTTTAGGGCCCGGCCACATGACTTATAAATATTTTCTTACGTAGGTATGTGTGTAAATGTGTAAAATTTTAATGTAGGTAAATACTTAGAGTCATTTGCACCATCGCACTAAACCGAGGTTAACCGGTTAAACCTAGAGTTACCATGGTTACCAATACAATTTGACACTGAGTTAACGGCTTAACCGGTTAACCCCGGGTTAGTGAGATGGTGCAAGTGGCGCTTAATGTATGTTTTTAGTTATGGCAATAAATTATTTTTCTTCAAATCGAATTCTTAAACTCTTCAACAGTACCTAATCGTCTATTCAAGACTTCCTTTAACTTATAACGTATCACCAGGCGTGGCTCACCCCGCGATTTCGTCGCTTTGCTACAGGTAGCTAAAAGTACGTAAGTAGTACATCCGTTCCACACCAATTTTGGTGGCTAGCCATAAGCCGCGCGTGGCGCTCTCGCTACCTAGCGGTCATATCTGTGCTGATCGTAACAGACGCGTTTTGTTAGAGAGCGAGTCTTCTGTACCTAGTACTATTATTTATTCTGTGGTATCACTAACAAATCTTAGGCCCTTTTCGCCCCAATTCGTCGTTTAACCTTCTGGTTAATCCATAGCTAAACGTGAGACCAATTTTGGACTAATTAAGGCGGCATCCGGCTCATTGGTTGTCAACTTGTCATTTCCTTGGTGTTTTTTGGCCAAAAAAGATATGTTACAATTTAGTGGGAAGATTATGAGTAAATATTAGTGATTTGAACGATGAGATTGTGTGGACATGTCTTTCACTCAAGTAATGCATTTATTTATCATTTTGTGACTTTGATAAGATTTAATAATTAAAAGACGTTATTTATCTCCAGCCATTCAGAGTAGAAGCCTTTAAATCAATTTTTTGCTTCCGTCACTCAGCAGTTTCCTCTGATCTTGACCAGATCATCTGTTCATCAGAAGTTGTAACGTTTGCTGAGTAGTTAATCAGAAGCTTATATAGTTGGTCAAACTAATTTGTCAGTAAATAAGACAAAAAAACTATACTCATCCTTTTCTTTTGGGTGCTAGTATGTACTATGGTCCACGAGCCAGGCGCAAATTTCGTCAGTCATCGCCTCCCGGGTGAAAACTCGTATACTGGTTAACGGGCATATATGATGAACCCTCGTGGACGTCAGCTGCCGCTACGTTGGTGGGTTGAGGAATGGCAGCCACCAAAACACGTAAAAAAAATTTTTTTTTTCAGTCATCGCCTCCCGTTTGATACTTAGTCAGATGAAAGTTTAGGTGCTATTGTTAATAAAAACAATCGTCAGCCGGTTGTATCGCGGTGGAATCACCGTCAGCTGTACACATGAACATGTAAAAAAAATTTTTTTTTTCAGTCATCGCCTCCCGCTTGATACTTTGTCAGATGATAGTTTAGGTGCTATTGTTAATAAAAAAACTCGTCAGCCGGTTGTATCGCGGTGGAATCACCGTCAGCTGGTCACATGAACATGTAAAAAAAAATTTTTTTTTCAGTCATCGCCTCCCGCTTGATAGTTTGTCAGATGATAGTTTAGGTGCTATTGTTAATAAAACAAATCGTCAGCCGGTTGTATCGCGGTGGAATCACCGTCAGCTGGTCACATGAACATGTAAAAAAAAAATATTTTTTCAGTCATCGCCTCCCGCTTGATACTTTGTCAGATGATAGTTTAGGTGATATTGTTACTAAAAAAAATCGTCAGCCGGTTGTATCGCGGTGGAATCACCGTCAGCTGGTCACATGAATTTATAAAGCAAATAAATAAATACAATCTAAAATTTAAAATAATTGGTTTCAGTCATCGCCTCCCGTTTGATACTTTGCCAGATGATAGTTTAGGTGCTATTATTAATAAAAAGAATCGTCAGCCGGTTGTATCGCGGTGGAATCACCGTCAGCTGGTCACATGAACATGTAAAAAAAATTTTTTTTTTCAGTCATCGCCTCCCGCTTGATACTTTGTCAGATGATAGTTTAGGTGCTATTGTTAATAAAACAAATCGTCAGCCGGTTGTATCGCGGTGGAATCACCGTCAGCTGGTCACATGAACATGTAAAAAAAAAATATTTTTTCAGTCATCGCCTCCCGCTTGATACTTTGTCAGATGATAGTTTAGGTGCTATTATTAATAAAAAGAATTGTCAGCCGGTTGTATCGCGGTGGAATCACCGTCAGCTGGTCACATGAACATGTAAAAAAAATTTTTTTTTTCAGTCATCGCCTCCCGCTTGATACTTTGTCGGATGATAGTTTAGGTGCTATTGTTAATAAAAGAGATCGTCAGCCGGTTGTATCGCGGTGGAATCACCGTCAGCTGGTCACATGAACATGTAAAAAAAAAATATTTTTTCAGTCATCGCCTCCCGCTTGATACTTTGTCAGATGATAGTTTAGGTGCTATTGTTAATAAAAAACATCGTCAGCCGGTTGTATCGCGGTGGAATCACCGTCAGCTGGTCACATGAACATACCAAGCAAATAAATAAAATCTAATATATGTTCATATGACCAGCTGACGGTGATTCCACCGCGATACAACCGGCTGACGATGTTTTTTATTAACAATAGCACCTAAACTATCATCTGACAAAGTATCAAACGGGACGCGATGACTAAAACCAATTATTTAGGTTTCCGTGCCTTCGCTTGAACCACTTACGAGATTGCCAGCGCTCGGCTGCTTTCTCTTCAGTACCATATAAGCCGGCAAGGCCCTTAGCGGTGGTTCAAGCGTCGGCCTCACCTCAATATCCGTTTTTTACCCTTCGGGGGAAAAACGGTTCTATTTAGGTCTTCGTGCCTTCGCTTGAACCACTTATGAGACGTGTTTAAACCTCTGCCGGCGCTGGCCCGGGCGTACTGTGACTGTTAATATTTATGCAAAAATCACATAATGAGAATATGGGCCTGAAATGTATTCCGTATTGACATAATAAATAAAGGATTGATTGCGTCAACCTTTAAGTAGATTTTCATCATTTAGAATTATCGATATATGAGGTTATTCTTAGCACTGACTTGCCACAGAAGATAAATATTGCGACTATAAAAGTACTTGAATTTTTATATAAAACAACGGCTTGACTTTTAGTTGATTTACCTTTCCTTAAATGATTATTAAAGTCATAATCTTATATGAACCTGCATGTACTATCTTACGCAAATAAATTCATTATGAATTATAAGTAGGTACGTGTAGGTTGTACACATTTTTGTGTAACCACTATCTGAAGTAGAAGTTCTGATGCTTGTAAAGTAAACCTCATCAAGTGAATCTTACATCATACCCATTCAGACTACCTCTGATGATACAACAACCCACTAGGTGATAAAAAGGTTTTGTTGTATTATGTAATGATATTATTTCACAAAAAAAATATTAATAAAATACTACTTGTCTATTGCTTAAACACAAATAATAGCACTTTCGGCTCATCCAAAAAACTATTTTAAATTTGTTACTAATAGGAAAAGCTTGGGTCCTCTCTGGTTTAACGTATTCCATCAATTTAATGTAAATGGTAAGATGTATCATTGGTCAGATGTAATGTAATATGTTTTTTAATGTGGACAAATACCCAAATATTGTCAATATTTAGACAATAATAGTTATTGACTTGGTGTATCTTTATATCTATGATACTGTGCGTTGACTTAAGGTACCTCTATAGGATGTAGTATCGGCTCAGTTGAAACTATTACTAGGTAGCTGAGAATTGTTACTAGTTAATAACGTATACATTAAATCGTGAAGTGTATTGTCTTCTTCACTTCTGACGCTACTTTTAGGCAGAGGAGTGCTCGATTCGAAATAATATTAAATTATTTTCGCAAATAAACACATCATGTACATAATTTCTTACACATTTACGGAATATGTTGTCCTTATGTAATGGGCTATGTACAAATAAAGCTGGTATACCTAGTCAATAACTATTAATGTCTAAATCTAAATAATGTCAATATTTGGGTATTTGTCCACATTAAAAAAACATATTACATTACATCTGACCTATTATCACGTTGCCGGGTCTATTGATACTGCAAACAGCCTTATACACGCGAGAGAATTTAGATAAATACCCCAGACGGGCCGACAATAGCGACCGGATTACACGATACGGACAAAAACTAGCAGCGGTGCCCCGTAGCTTAGCAAAGAGAGCAAAAACTATACACGTCATGGGCCCCTCCGTGTATAATAACCTTCCAGCAATAATAACAGACGCACCTAGTTTGTTACTCTTTAATAACAAACTTAAAACTTGGCTTGTTGAGCGGTCGTTCTATAATATAGAAGAATTTCTGACTGCGAAATATTAACGTAAATGAATGAAAATATAAAACTACGCAAGTAGCGAATCAACTTTAATATTTAGAATACTTTGTAATTTTTGTTTTTATTATGTTATTTGACAAAGGGATGTAACGATACCGATACCGATACAATATATCGGCCGATATAATCGGCAGGCCGATATATCGGCATCGCCGATTTAAATACACCCGATATCATAACAAAATGTAAACAACCCACAGTCATCATCATCTTCCTCGCGTTGTCCCGGCATTTTTGCCACGGCTCATGGGAGCCTGGGGTCCGCTTGGCAACTAATCCCAGTACAATTACTAGTGCCCACGCCAATGCGTGGGCACTAGTTTTTACGGAAGCGACTGCCATCTGACCTTCCAACCCAGAGGGTAAACTAGGCCCGTATTGGGATTAGTCCGGTTTCCTCACGATGTTTTCCTTCGCCGAAAAGCGAACTGGTAAATATCAAATGATATTTCGTACATAAGTTCCGAAAAACTCATTGGTACGAGCCGGGGTTCGAACCCGCGACCTCCGGATTGCAAGTCGCATGCTCTTACCGCTAGGCCACCAGCGCTTTTTTTTTATGTAAACAACCCACAGTAAGGTATTTTATTGAGCAAGAATATTCTTCACCTCAATTTTAACTTGATGTGTCAAAACTTACGTAAGTTTTACTACGATAGATTACTTACTCAACGTAACAGTGAAGCTGCTATAATCGTGCTATTTTGCTAATAGGAATATATTTTTCTTTGTTTTTATTTTTCAGTTTTTCACACTTCTTAAAATCAAATGTCTATTGAACATAAGTATGTTTTATGCATATAAAGGATATAATTATTAATTTATTTCAATAGTCAATAGTCAAAATATACTTTATTCATGTAGGCCTAGCAACAAGCACTTATGAATCGTAACGTACTTATAAATTATCTTAAGCTAATTATCGGAGCAATTTATTGATGTTATTATTCCATAATAATATTGGATTATTATACAAATCTAATTTAACACAAATTTAAGAATTTCACAAAAGGATCGTCAAACATGAAAAAAAATTGTATAAAAAATACTAGTCTAGAATGTTTCTAGAATAAAATCTAAATGTCAAATAAATAAAAAACACAAAAGAAGTACAAACATCGGAATATTCGGAATATCAATTTCCTCATCGTTAATCAAATATACCTAATAAATAAATAATCATTTCGAATAAAAATTAATCCCACGTTGTTTTATCATTCATGTAGTCTTGTGTGGTATAGTATAATACGCTTTAGAAATAAGTTTACGCTTTACATCATTCTTAAATTTATTAATAGATAATTCAGTAATATGGTTTGGAAGTTTATTATAAAATCTCACACAATTACCCATGAATGGTTTTTTAATTTTATGGAGCCGAGTGAAGGGCACTGCGAGCTTATGTTTATTTCTAGTATTAATATTATGAATTTCACAATTTTTTCTAAAATTTACAATCTTTTTATGTACATACAGAATATTCTCATAAAGTATTGACAGTGCACTGTCATTATGTCAATTTCCTTAAATTTATCTCTAAGTGAGTCTCTATGGTTCATTTTGTATATTGCTCGAATAACCCTCTTCTGCAGAACAAAAATGGTATTTATAGTCCGTCAACCAAATCTTGTCAGTAGCAATGTAAAGCAAACTAAAGTAGGGCAACACTCAAAGAGCAGTATTGCGCTAAGAAAAGCAGCAATGTACATCGAACCAAAAATTTTTTTTTTCCGCTGAGCGCGCCCTGCTTACGTCAATTCAAATTGTCACTCGCGGTTTATTGAAAAAATTTGAAACATGGACGGACAATTTAAAAGCGATGTTAAAACAATGTTAATCAAAATGATGAACAAATTTGAAGATATCAAAAACAACACCCTATCGTAGTGCTTATATTCTCTTTGTTCCCTATCTATGTCTTCTAAGTTTACTAAAATAAAATCATATCAAAATGCAGATAATTAGATAGTGCATATATTTGTTATTTACAATATAATATGCCACTTGTTAATGTAAATTAGTGTACTCTTCTGGATGAATATGACATACCTGTGTAATTTTTTTGATTGGTATATATTGTACAATAGGATTACGTATTAAAAATAAAACAACTGATATTTGGGTGTTTATTTAATTTAAAGGTAAATAAGATAAGGGTCACTTTAGCTTACACTATAATTCAGGTCATTAATTGAAAAAATATAATGAAGTTACCAATGTTACCGGGTCACTTCAACCAAGCATAATACTCTGTAGTATTCTATTGCATCTTTGTAAATAGTCACAACTGATTGCTGAAAATATTAGACATGTGGGCCTATGGACGGTTTCCAGGACACAATTTATGGTCTTGTTGGATAGATTTAGGCATACGTTTTAATTTTATTTATGCCTTTTAACCCTAAAACAAAAAAACTGAACATAATCTTAAAAGTTCTTAAGAGTTCTTCCAGTATGTACTTGTCATAACCTCAATTTTTAGTAATGTTTACCATCAACGAGCATGATTGTACATTGTAGGCCCCTTAGCTTTGCTTATTCTTATTTAATGTATTGGTATTTAATGGTGACAGCAGAAATATCTCTTGAAACAAAAACGATTCAGAATGAAAACCAAATGAAAACAAATAAGGTGACGGCTGTCATTCACGATCCCATAACGATCCACATTCCACAGATAAAACACAGATGACACGCATTTTGGAATTATTCGAACACAGTGTTGCTAACCCGCGATTTTTCAAATTTGCCGCCTTTTACTACTGACAAGATTTGGTTGACGGACTTTATCTCTGAAGCACCACCCCACAGTAAAATACCATATGCCATAATGCTATGGAAGTAACTAAAATATACTAATCGAGCTGTTTTCACATCAGTTAACTGACGGATTTTGCTCACTGCAAAAGCTGCAGAACTCAGTCTATTCGAAAGAGTAGCAATATGGGGACCCCACTGGAGTTTAGAATCTAAAGTTATACCAAGAAAAACTGTACTATCAACTAATTCGAATTCCTCATCCTTCACAATGACACTTGTTTGCACATGCCTAACGTTACTACTAGTGACAAACTTAATAAATTTAGTATTTTTCTCATTTAACAATAAATTATTAACATTGAATTTTATTTGATTTATTAACTAACTACCAGGCTATCGATATCGGTATCGGTATCGGTATCGCCGATTATTTACTTTAAATATCGGTATCGGTATCGTATCGGAAAAATCATGTATCGTTACATCCCTATTATTTGTACTAGCTATGTAAGTTGACATGTAATCACCTATTACCAATAAAGTATTAGTATGAGTATGAGTATGATACAAGTTACCAATTTACATTAAACTTATAGAAAATATGTTAAAAGAGGACCCAAGCTTTTCCTATTAGTTACAAATTTAAAACAGGTTTTTCGATGGGCCGGCAGTGCTATTATTTGTGGTTAAGCAACAGACAAGTAGTATTTTATTATAATTATTTTCTTAAAATAATATCATTACATAATACAACAAAACCTTTTTATCACCAAGTGGGTTGTTGTAAAGAAAGCATCAGAGGTAGTCTGAACGGGTTTGATGTAAAATTCACTTATGAGGTTTATTTTACAAGCATCAGAACTACTACTCAGATAGTGGTTACACAAAAATGTGTACAACCTACACGTACTAAATTCATAATTTATTTATTTGCGTAAGATGGTACATTCGGGTTCATATAAGATTATGTCTTTAATAATAATTTAAGGAAAAGTCATTCAAGTAATAGTCAAACCGTTTTGTTTTATATAAAAATTCAAGTAGTTTTATAGTGGCAATGTTTAACTTATGTGGCAAGTCAGTGCTAAGAATTGTCTCATCTATCGGTAAATCCATATGATGAAAATCTACTTAAAGGTTGACGCAAACAATCCTTTATTATTTCAATACGGAATAAATTTCAGGCCCATATTCTCATTATGTGATTTTTGCATAAATATTAATGTCACAGTACGCCCGGGCCCGCGCCGGCAGAGGTTTAAACACGTATAAGTGGTTCAAGCGAAGGCACGGAGACCTAAATAGAACCGTTTTCCCCCGAAGGGTAAAAAACGGATATTTAGGTTCATGCCGAAGCTTGAACCACCGCTAAGGGCCTTGCCGGCTTATATGGTACCGAGGTGAAAGCAGCCGAGTGCTGGCAACCGGGCGGTATTATTACTTGAGTGGCGCGATAAATGTCGCTACTAGTTGATGAATTCGCTTGATTATGTCTGAGTTAGGGCTTGCAATCCGGATATCCGGATATCCGTCCAATTTAATATCCGTATTTAGATTAAGTGATACTACAAATTTTAAGAAAACTATCTTAAAAACTTTGAAATTTATAATAGTATTCACGTTTTCGGTTGATTTTATTTATTTGGATACATTTTTACGTTATATAAACTGTTTATTGAAATATTACTTCTTGATTGCCGACTCTTCGTCGATATTCTTATGCAGATCGACCTAGCTCCGTAAAAGTAACTTTGAGCGTACTTTGTACCGTGTTCTTGTCAAACATGATTTGCTGTTATTATTGTTAGCGTCCGAATACTTACGTTATTAACAAAGGGCGAACAGAACTAAAACGAGTCCAATGGAGGAGGACTTCGGTTGATATTGAACTGCCGAACGAAATGCAGTAGGGTTTAGCAGACGATAAAGAAGGTTTTAGCATTTTCTATTTGAATAAATCTGTAATGAAAACCTTGATTGACTTTAAATGCAATGTAAAATCTCAACAAGAAGAGACTGGTCTAACACTTAGAAGATATTCGATTCTCTAAATATTATCAAAACCCCTATCAAGAAATGAATTTCGCAGCGCAGACTGCCAATATTAAATTGAGGGTTGAAGTATCGCCATAACCTAGTAAATTATTACTAACTAGCGACCCGCCCCGGCTTCGCACGGGTAACAAATTATACATAAACCCTCCTATTGAATCACTCTATCTATTTAAAAAAAAACGCATCAAAATCCGTTGCGTAATTTTAAAGATCTAAGCATACATACAGACAGACAGACAGACAGACAGACAGCGGGAAGCGCCTTTGTTTTATACTATGTAGTGGTATAGTTTGTATCACCTGTTCGAAAAACCATATCTAATCTAGTCAGGCAATTAAAGGTTGTGTATGAAATCTTTGCCGAAATTCATTTTTAGTTTTTGGAGAGTATAATTTAATTTTGCCATTACGTGGCAAATCAACACAATAATTCGTAGGTACTAACTTAACTAACCTAACTTCACGCGCGGTTACACCAGCTGTATGTTTGCACTTGCACATCAACTTCAAATCATCGGCGAAAAGGTAGAACGCCATAAATAGCTTAATACTTGCTGGTACGCAGCCTTGTGTACATAATAGTAGTTTATGTGACTGCTACATAATGAGAGGCATTAAAATACCAGTGTGGGTTTAAGAAACGAACGGTAGTGAGTTTCTTAATAGGATCACACGAGTGTTTTAATACCTAATTATGTACAGTTACATACACTACTTTATCTAAACACATACTTAAAACGAATTAAAAGATCAAATGGCGGTGAATGAACATTTTTTCAAGCATGTCACGCATCCGTAGTTTTTTTAATTACTAGACAAAAGAATGAAGTCCCTAATCTCATGTCACTCGAGATCAAATATCGTGCGGTTTATAATAAAAAAACATACTAAATTGACGTTTCGAATCGATAACTATTTTAATACCTATATGGATACTAGAATAGAGACCCACTTGAGTATTGACTGCTGTTCCAAATTTAAACTCATAACCTTACAACAATCTATAACATTATGTACATTAAAGTACAAATTTTCCTACTACCACAGATAAGAAAGTTCTCATAGTAAAATTAGTTGTAATAAAGCTGGTCATTTCCTACGGTTTCTGAACGCATTATAGAGCACTAATGACATGTGTGTAGATAAAATTGTATTATATTACACTTTTTATTAAATTCATCTGGGTTTTATGAAATAAAAAGTAAGTATTCGAATTATCCGTTTTATCCGGATATCCGTATACTAAAATAATAAATATTCCAAATATCCGGATACGAAAAATGGGCGGATATCGCAAGCCCTAGTCTGAGTTACAAGGGTGTTATCTCGTAAGTGGTTCAAGCGAAGGCACGGAGACCTAAATAATTGATTTCAGTCATCGCGTCCCGTTTGATACTTTGTCAGATGATAGTTTTGGTGCTATTGTTAATTAAAAAACACATCTGGATCACATGAACATATATTAGATTTTATTTATTTATTTATTTGCTTGATTTGCTCATGTGACCAGCTGACGGTGATTCCACCGCGATACAACCGGCTGACGAGTTTTTTTATTAACAATAGCACCTAAACTATCATCTGACAAAGTATCAAGCGGGAGGCGATGACTGAAAAAAAATTTTTTTTTTACATGTTCATGTGACCAGCTGACGGTGATTCCACCGCGATACAACCGGCTGACGATTATTTTTATTAACAATAGCACCTAAACTATCATCTGACAAAGTATCAAGCGGGAGGCGATGACTGAAAAAAAAATTTTTTTTTACATGTTCATGTGACCAGCTGACGGTGATTCCACCGCGATACAACCGGCTGACGATTTTTTTTATTAACAATAGCACCTAAACTATCATCTGACAAAGTATCAAGCGGGAGGCGATGACTGAAAAAAAAAATTTTTTTTACATGTTCATGTGACCAGCTGACGGTGATTCCACCGCGATACAACCGGCTGACGATGTTTTTTATTAACAATAGCACCTAAACTATCATCTGACAAAGTATCAAGCGGGAGGCGATGACTGAAAAAAAAAATTTTTTTTACATGTTCATGTGACCAGCTGACGGTGTTTCCACCGCGATACAACCGGCTGACGATTGTTTTTATTAACAATAGCACCTAAACTATCATCTGGCAAAGTATGAAACGGGAGGCGATGACTGAAAATATTTTTTTTTTTTACGTGTTTCGGTGGCTGCCATTCCTCAACCCACCAACGGAGCGGCAGCTGACGTCCACGAGGATTCATCATACGTAGCCGTTAACCACTATAGGAGTTATCGCCTGGGAGGCGATTGGTCATGGAAACCTGTTCGTGGCTCGCGGTCTACTAGTGTAAGACAAAGATAGTATGATTATCTCTGTCTATGTTTGAAATGAGACAGTCCTTTGACAAACTATATCTAAGAAGCACTGGAATATCCCCACTAACCTCCACCGGAAACGTCACGCTGACATGTGTCCGCGCATGTGTTGGCGGCGGCATTCGCAGAGAAATTGATGACGTCATTAGTTATGTGGGGATTTTTTGCACTCGCTATTTCGTACCTCACGCGAGTTGGCGAAAAAGTTGATGCAATTTTGGTTGGTGTAAGCTCTTCCTTTTGTCTTTTCTCCATCTGAGCGACGTACGCATTAAAAAAACCGGCTTAGTCCAAGGACTCGCGTTCCAAGGGTTCCGTACATTAAGTCTGACTCACGCTTGATCGCACATTTCTAATAGATTTTCCTGTCGTCTATATGTAAAGAACTATTTTGTGTAATTTTTTCGAAATTTTAGACCCATTAGTTTCAGAGATAAAGGGGGGGGGGGGGGAGGGATGGTCGGACAGACAGACAGACGACGCACGAGTGATCCTATAAGGGTTCCGATTTTTCCTTTTGAGGTACGGAACCCTAAAAAGAGAGTTCTTGCCCTATAAGACGGTGTTCCCAGCGGTAAATTGTATATCCATCCGGTCTTCTCCAAACTTCACATTGATCTTAAATGGATTTTTTGTCGTTTCAGTTTATTGGAAATTTCGTGAGGTCTAGCTCAAATCCTATTAAGTGACCTATTCACCTCCATCTAGGTATTCATTACTTTACTAAGTACGTCTGGAAACGACAATGTGACTACCGTTTACCAATCACTAGCATAATAAAATCAAGTCACGACGAAAATTGGTATCTTCAAATTACAATTATGTGACAATTGGCTTTTTCTAACATTGGGCACATTCCATGAAATTAAGATTTAACGTGCACCGGGAGGTAATGCGTCTTTCTGTCAGCTCCCACGGCTCATATTATATGTATGAGCCAGAACGCTTATGGTGACGTCATATCGTGGGATTCGACACCGACAGGTTAACCGGATGACTCACGCTAGACCGGGCCGAGCCCGAGCCAAGGCGTCCGACACGTCATTTTCTATGACGGTTGATCGGTGATCACTTCGTGCTTTCGATAGAAAACGAAGCGTCGGAAGCTCCGGCCCAGCCCCGGCTCGGTCTTGCGTCAGTCATCCTTTGTGTATGATAAGGATCATGACCGAATTTTTGGTATTTTTTTTTACTAGAACGATTCTTTGATCACCACACACATCTGAAAGGTTAAGGGGTTATTAGATACCTAAGTGAAAAATTAGGTTTCTCTTAATAAAAACAAATTAAAATTAGATTTTTCTGCAGCTATAAAGCTTAGAAATCAATTAAAAGTGGTAAAAGTTCGGAACTGTCAACTTTTTGTTCTAACTGACAGGCCGATATCGTCCAGCGGACTGGTAATCAGTGGGCCCCTTAACAGAACATGTTAACTAAAAGCTTGTAAAAAGATCGCTCAGCTAGTAATAACCCATATATTTGATGCGTATTTGTCAGCGCACGCTCCCGGGCTAATATAACCTACCTATTCATTACAACGACGCGTGGTGAATCGTTCACCTTTTTGCTGGCACCCACACAACAACCTTCTTAGCCGCGGACTTAATCCACCTGTACGCAATTTGGTAAAAAAATCTTAATCGGTTTGGAATCACCTTTAGACGAAAAAATGGCCGACCTTCACCGGCCGGGTTAGAAACGTTTTGGAAACACCTGTGGGATGATTTACTAATGCGTAGTGTTGTGGGGAAATAAGAGCATCTGAGATCTGAGAAATATGAATTTACTAATGCATAGTGTTGTGGTGAAATATCTGATCTGAGAAATATTATGGGGCAACCTTACAGAAATCAAATAAGTCCCACCGCAAGCTCAATAAGCACTGACTTAATATAAAAGAAATAGACACACAAAGCAGAACAAAAACGTCAAGAAATGTGGATCCCAATGACGTTTCGCACCATTTGCATTGATGATAAAAACGCTTACGTAAATTTTGAGTCAAGATAAATGTTTCGTACAGAAAAGAGCTTAATGTCGTAAGCATTAAGTGTCAAATTTGCAAACATAAGTACCAACACTGTTAAAAAATTTAGTCCGATGGCACTAAACGTAACGTATTTACGTCAAACAACGTCAAACGAGAATAATGAACGAATGGAGTCAATTTGGTACACTTTAATATGTATTACTGTACAGGAAAACCAATTGAAGTAATAAATAAAACAAATTTAATTTAATCGGGAGCTCAAATAAAATTAATTCGTGGTTCAAATTCAAACAAATTAAATTTTTAATTCGTAAGTATACGTCTTTAAATACTAATTTCCTTGAAATAAATTCTACTTATTAAATAACTGTGTATTTAAGATCTACATTTACTCATAGCACGGGTGCACGGGGAAATTTAGATACTGATTGGATTTTTTTTATAAAGTCTACCTATACTTTATAAAAAAAATCCTGTGGCACTGTGTTCCGACAGGTTTAGCATTTACAGTTAGTCGATATAAGCCCTTATTGGTGGTGTATATGTCGGAAACAGGGAAATGGGCCGAACACACAAGTGCCGTTTTGCCTTGTTTAAAACTGCATCACCCCTATCTCTTGCTATAATTAAATAGCAGTCCACTTTGCACGTCGCATAGGTTTTCTTGGAAATCTTCAATTTAAACATAATATTATTTCTTATGAATTCCATATAAAAAAAAAAAAAATATTGACCTCACATCGACTCATTAGAATTTTGTTCCTTGACATCCCTTCTTTGGTACTAACAAATTAATTTATTCAAAACCATAAAATTACCACCAGATTACATAAATTATGTAATGCTATCCAAAGAACTAACCGAAAGAAATACATTCCATTCTTTTTCCTTGCTTTATCATTGTTATTTTTACATATTTTAACGGCACATTTCGTAATTGTTGACAACTTCACATTTGAGCGTTTCAAACAAGACTAAACGAAAAAGTAATGCATGATCTGTTTTGACATCACTTTTGTGGGGCCATTTTTGGCGGCTGATTGGGTATCCACTATCCAGTTCTTTATACTATATCAATGTCAATAAGGCTTTTATTGTGGGTACTTTCATTTCATTTCATTTAGTTTTTGTCTAGTGTGTAGATCTAATTGGCCCTTAGCAGTGGGGAGACACTCCTGACTTCGGGCAAACTCGGCTCCGTTCGCTCAGCATTGCTCCGAGGAATTATTAGGGTTGACACAATTTGACGTCCCTTTGCGTGCACGGCCAGTGATAATGGCTTGAATTTTGACAAGCCTAAATAGCCGAAAGGGATAGTGCCAAAAGTTAGAAAGTAACCTTCGACCTTCGGTTTTGTAGGAAGTGACCTTTCTGTACGGTAGTACTATAACTGCATATTCTGTGTCTCGTGTAAGATTGACTATTAGCTATACCTATAGGTAAAGTGCTATAACTTTTAAAAACTATCTACAAGCATTTTAAATGACAGCTTCATATAATAGTGAACTGTCATAGGGAAAAGGGATCATAATTTGAGCGAGGTACAATTTTTAATTTAGACTGAAGGAGGCATTTAAGTCCTGTTAATAATGAGATATTTATATACTCAAGTAGTTACTTAGGTGAGGTTATAATGTAAGTAAAGTGTAGGAGAGACACATAACTAGATAAGGGCCCGGCCACATGTCAGCGGTGCGACGCCGCCGCCGCCGCGCGGCGCGGCACCGCAGAAATCTGCGGCGCCGCAAACCGCTCTGCGGCGACGCCCGCCGCAACGCAAAATTTTGCGGTGCCGCGCTGCGGCGCCGCAAAGCGGTGCGCGGCGCCGCGCGCGGTGCCGCGCGCGGTGCCGCAAAGCGGTGAGTTTCGCCGCGCGCGGTGCCGCCGAGCGGCGTGCGGCGCCGCAGATTTCTGCGGTGCCGCGCCGGTATTTTCTTTTGAAATGATTTGCATCTTCATTCATTATACGAAGATATGGGTTCACCCAAAATTTTCTTTTCAATTGTTTTTTTATTTCTGCGCCTTCTTAATAGCGCTGGAAGTACAACGAGACATTCAGTAAAATGCTGCAAATTATGTTAAAGGTATGAAAATCGGTACGATTGATCTTTCATTTCATTCATTCATTTCATTTCATTTATTTCAGATACGTGATCCATAATTACACAATAATCAAATTAATTAACAATATAAAGTACATTAAAATTGAAATCAATAACAATAAATAAAAAATATAATATTAAAAATTAAAACTAATAATACATAAAAACAGTCAGTTAGACGCCCTATGCAGCTTATCCCAGTGAAGCTGGAAAGGGCCGTCTAGGCGCTCTGCCACCGTCTGAAGGAGGCTATTTAGGACATTTGAAACAATTTGACCCGAAGCACCATTAAATTAAAAAAAATGAGATTAGTTATCTTTTTTTGTATGGAATTTAAAAAAACTGTTTTGAAACCTATCGTGTGTGATATTAAACGAAAGGGCTTTCTGAGCCGATTCCAAAAATATCATATCATTACATTTCAGTCATTTTTTTTAATTATAATAAAAATAATTTTCAAAACATACCAAGTTTGGGCTTCTCCAGATACAATACCGTTCAATATTTTTTTGTAAAATATACCTCAAATTATACCTAATATCCTCATATCTAACCCTAAGAAAACAATTTTGAAAATAATTACATGAAATATGTTTTTTTTAATTTTCAATTTTACAGTGTGATCTATGAATCTCTCAATTAAATATTTAAATAGTTAACGGTTTTTCCAGAAAGTCGCTTATATCTCGGAATCTATAAGTCGTAGTAAAAATTATCTATGTAAAAAGTAACTGAAAAAACTCACCTTTAACTAAGTGCATTTTGTAAATTGGCAGCAATGAACTTAGTACTCATCTGTCAGAGATGACAATTAAAATTAGGTTGGCAACAGTGTATTTTATACAATATTTTTTAAGTGGTGATTACACGAAGTATCGTAAAAGTACCAAAAAGATACTGCGTGTATGCACAAATACTTTTTTGGGGAATAGACAAAAGACTTGTCTTGACAACTATAACATAGGGGTTTAAAGGTGTGTGTACGACCTTTTAAATGACAAATAAAGGTACGGGAGGAGAAAAAATTAAAACAAATATTCTAAATGTAAATATTTTCAAAATTGCTTTATTAGAATTAGATATGAGGATATTAGGTATAATTTGAGGTATATTTAACAAAAATAGTAGTTTATGTGACTGCTACATAATGAGAGGCATCAAAATACGAGTGTGGGTTTAAGAAACGAACGTTAGTGAGTTTCTTAATAGGATCACACGAGTTTTAATGCCTAATTATGTACAGTTACATACACTACTTTATCTAAACACATACTTAAAACTAATTAAAAGATAATCTGTACGCCAAATGACGGTGAATGAAAACTTTTTTCACGCATGTCACGCATCCATAGTTTTTTTAAATTCCTAGACAAAATAATAAAGTTCCTATTCTCATGTCACTCGAGATCAAATATCGTGCGGTTAATATTAAAAAACATACTAAACTGACGTTTCATATCGATAACTGTTTTAATATCTATGGATACTAGAATAGAGACCCACTTGAGTTTTGACTGCTGTTCCAAATTTAAACTCATAAAAATTTGTAACGTTATAACTACTTATAACATTACAGTACAGTAGAGTCCGATTAGTACGACTTCGCATATAACAACCAACCGCTTATAGCGACGTAAGTATGGGCACTTGTTTGGTTTTAGTATGAGCTACTATGAAAGTACAACCGTTTATTACGACTCCGCTTATAACGACCGATCGCTTTTAACGACGGAAATTGACTCAAAATTCGTCCGTCAAGTCCGGTTACAACGACGAGCGACGTAGTTTTTACAAATAAATATTTGGTAAGAATCTTACTCCGTCCCGCGCACCCAACTCCCCTCCCCCCTTTTGCCTATACGCAATTACGCAGCAAGTTGAAATAGTCATGTGACTTCGTAAGCTAGCAAACTAAATAAAACCCAATTCCCATTATCAATGGAGCTTAAACTTCACATACATAATTATGTACCTACATAAGTTGGGTACAATGCAATATTTTGGTAGGTACCTTCGAGCTAATCTATGGACACAAGAGATGGCCATAGGAACTGTGTGATAAAACAACGTCAGCTGCATTAGATCCCCAAGAATTACGACTTTTTATTTTACGGGATTCGAGTAATTTGCGGATGACGAGTGAGTTGACTACGCGTACCTTGAAAAGTGGCTTCTTCTAAACACACAAGTCTCTCCATTTAAGACAAAGTGTTGCAATACTAACGTAAATATATATTTTAAAGGAAATGTTTTTTTCTTCTTTGATTGTCGTATAAGTATTAATAAATACAAAATTACGTAATTATTTTGATTAAAAAAATATATTAAAATTGGCAGTTCGTTTTGCACGACGTCCGGTTAGTACGACGTAATATCAGCGGTCCCTTGGGCGTCGTTATAACCGGACTCTACTGTACTTACAAATTTTCCTACTACCACAGATAAGAAAGTTCTCATAGTAAAATTGGTTGTAATAAAGCTGGTCATTTCCTACGGTTTCTGAACGCATTATAGAGCACGTGTGTAGATAAATTTTTTAACGGTATTGTATCTGGAGAAACCCAAACTTGGTATGTTTTGAAAAATATTTTTATTATAATTAAAAAAAAAATACTGAAATGTAATGATGTGATATATTTTTGGAATCGGCTCAGAAAGCCCTTTCGTTTAATACTACACACTATAGGTTTCTAAACAATTTTTTTTTTAATTTCATACAAAAAAAAGATGACGTCATAACTCCTCTCGTTTTTTTTTATTTGTTGGTGCTTCGGGTCAAATTGTTTCAAATGTCCTAAAGATTAATCGTACCGATTTTCATACCTTTAACACCATTTGCAGCGTTTTTTTGCGAACCGCTATCGCTATAACAACAGCAAGAGCAGAACACGTGTGAAGGGATCCATGTCTGATTAAATAACTGGTAGTCGAATTTTATTCTTTACTAAACAGCGTGGCATCGCACGCGGCGCCGCACGCCGCTTTGCGGCACCGCGCGCGGCGAAACTCACCGCTTTGCGGCACCGCGCGCGGCGAAACGCACCGCTTTGCGGCACCGCGCGCGGCGCCGCGCACCGCTTTGCGACGCCGCAGCGCGGCACCGCAAAATTTTGCGTTGCGGCGGGCGTCGCCGCAGATTTCTGCGGTGCCGCGCCGCGCGGCGGCGGCGGCGCCGCACCGCTGACATGTGGCCGGGCCCTAACAAATTAGCATTCGCTTCACCTGCACGCACTATACTAAGAAAATAAATAGCTTATTGTATTATTAAAATATTCTATCATAAAGTAGCACATGCTAATGAAACCTACATTTTATACCGATATTATAGCCTACAGACCTACATTACTTAATATATTCTAACACTATAAACTATACCTGTTATTCGAATATAACCCTTATCAACTAGACTTACATTACAGCCCAATTCGAGTTTTAGTTATTCGATCTGTTTCCGATATGATACTGATATGTCAGTGTCAAAAGTGATACTTCAACCGAAAACGTCACTTTTGACACTGATAGTTCAGTATCATATCGTAAACGGATCGAATAACTAAAACTCGAATTGACCTAATAGACGCCTTTGAGTCTTATGACCCATATTTAACAGGGTAAAAATTATTTGTCATGCAAATATGACCTTTATTCCCTAGAGACAGGGTCTATGTAATCCTTAGTATTCTTCTGGTTTATTGCACAATAGCTGCAGGTGTTTGCATAAAAAAGGAAAGGATTCGCCGCAGGCGCAGGTGCGGGATCAACAGGAATATTCCCGAAACTTACAAAGCCCGGGCGCTTCGAACGTTCTAACAAATACAGTTTATTTATTAAAAAAAAACAGATATTAAATAACAAAACAAATAAATAAATCATAAATCTAGCCCTAAATTAGCCTGAAGCATTGTTCCCAGGACCCAGGTCAAAATTTCGCATTTTTCATATTTTTAGCTTTTGTGCATAAAGTGTAACATATTTTTCAAGTGCCTTTAGTCCTATGTTCGTGTTTTTTTCTATCGAGCGAAAGTCAAAAATCAGGATTCGAATCAATGAAATCACTAGAGAAAATCCTCAAGATTGCTAATTAATTTTTTGGCAACCGTTTTGTGATCTAAAAAGCGATACGATTTTTTTCAAACTGCTCTCTGATCCTACTGCACGTTAATGGCTTAAGGCCTGTGCACACCGGCTGCGTGTGCGTGACGTGCACTGTTGGCTGTTGGAGCCGCACACGCATACGTCTCGCAAGCGGTGTGCCGTCTTTCATAAAAGCGATTTAGACTCTCGCGCGAGCCACGAGACGAGCCGCGAGCCGCGCCACGAGACGCGAGTCCACCGCTTACACTCGCGTTCGGCTTGTCATTCGGTTATAAACCTTATGCCGTGCCGTTAGTGTTTAAATTATATTAGCTCGACGAGCTTGCGAGCCACGAGACGAGCCGCGAGCCCAACGCTTACACTCGCGTCTCGTGGCGCGGCTCGCGGCTCGTCTCGTGGCTCGCGCGAGAGTCTAATCCGCCTAATAAAGATCAGTACGGTTACCATCAGTTTGTCACTGACATAAACGTCGTCGAGAACGTAATTTACTTTCTATACATCTCGCTCGCACTCGCATATTAGTGCAAACGGGATGTATAGAAAGTAAATTGTATAGGTACTACAACGCCGCACGCGCACGTGCACGTCACGCACACGCAGCCGGTGTGCAGAGGCCTTTAATGGTGATTTCAAAATGTCTATACCCGTAACAAGTAGGGTGACAGCTATAGTTACTTGCAGTGGCCAATAACTATGCAAATCAGAATGTTCCTTTCCATGTTAATTGAAGCCTTATTGTTAAAAGTGGCTAAATACTATGTAATGGCCAATAACTACTAATATATGTAATAGTTGGTCAAACCAATTAGGCAGTAAATAAGAACCGAAAAAACTATACTTATCCTTTTCTTTTCGGTGCTAGTACTAGTGTAAGACAAAGATAGTATAATTCTCTCTATGTTTGAAATGAGACAGTTCTTTGACAAACTATATAATAGTAGTCACCCTATGCGTAGTCAGAGAGAGCTTATACTGGTGACATGGAGCGTTTACCTCTCTACTCTATGTGGGCGATTGGATTAGCATACCAGGGTGGGATTACATCGACAAAAAGTCGGACTTTAAATTTAAAAAGATAGAGTTTAAATTCGCTTGGCATGTATGAGTTGTGGCTTATGTTACACTGTTACAGTATTAATAATCCATTTTGAATTTGTACGGCAAGTGTGACACCTAATTGATACGATAGTTGATATTCGATATTATTCAGCTTGCCTTTATTATGACAAAAATTTCTAATTTCAATGCAAAGTAACAGTTTGAGAGATCGAATATAAAGCCAGGTGGTTTTTAAATTAAAATTAAGATACCTAAATAAATACACATAACTTTATAAAGGTGTTATTAAGAACACTTTAGGATGGAATGTTAAATAATGCAAAAATTCTACCACTTGACTTGTATTACAAAAATGTCAATACATATTTTAATGAAAATATAGCATCGCAACAAATAGAACTTGCTATTATACTGTCTATGAAATGTTTAAATAATAACAAAAACTATACTCGGGCACACCCAGTTTGACAGTAGAAAAAGGCACCAAATTAAAAAAATGGGAGGCGAAGAGTTGTCCTCCCATTAAAAATTTGAATTGAATTTCGCGCCTTTTTCTACTGTAAGTGGGTGTGGCGTGCCAGAGTATAAGAATGAAATTTAAAAATGAAGCAATAACTATAAATTTTAAGGGTGGTAATAGGTATAATTAATAATTATACATGCAAAATAGGGTCATAAAGTCGCTTATACATACATTACTATTTTAAGTAACATTGCCTACTATTTATACTAAAATGTCCACACCATTTAATACTATAAATAGTCTTATATTTATATATTTTAATTTTAATGGCGTCACACAACATTCTGGAAATATGTCGCTTCTCCTTGGCCAATGCGATTAAGAAATAGGTACCATGAGATTTAAATTCTTGAAGTCTCATTTAGAGTTTAAAAAAATCAATTAAGTCTAAAACCTCGATCAATGGGAGTAAAAAGTGAAAAAAAAAATGAACCCACCTGTAATCCTACCTTACAACTAAAATGTCCAGTCACGCTCATATTTTTTATAAAATTTGCAGCTAAAAGCTAAAACCATTGGGCCGCGCACCCAAATCACGTAAAACATAAAAAAGTGGTAGCACCGTTAATTGCCAGCGTCGCCCTCATTAAGGGCCCGGCCACATGTCAGCGGTGCGGCGCCGCCGCCGCCGCGCGGCGCGGCACCGCAGAAATCTGCGGCGACGCCCGCCGCAACGCAAAATTTTGCGGTGCCGCGCTGCGGCGCCGCAAAGCGGTGCGCGGCGCCGCGCGCGGTGCCGCAAAGCGGTGCGTTTCGCCGCGCGCGGTGCCGCAAAGCGGTGAGTTTCGCCGCGCGCGGTGCCGCCAAGCGGCGTGCGGCGCCGCGTGCGATGCCACGCTGCATAGTAAAGAATAAAATTCGACTACCAGTTGTTTAATCAGACATGGATTCCTTCACACGTGTTCTGCTCTTGCTGTTGTTATAGCGATAGCGGTTCGCCAAAAAACGCTGCAAATGGTGTTAAAGGTATGAAAATCGGTACGATTGATCTTTAGGACATTTGAAACAATTTCACCAGAAGCACCAACAAATAAAAAAACGAGAGGAGTTATGACGTCATCTTTTCAGGGTTCCGTAGCCAAATGGCAAAAAACGGAACCCTTATAGATTCGTCATGTCTGTCTGTCTGTCCGTCTGTCCGTCCGTATGTCACAGCCACTTTTCTCCGAAACTATAAGAACTATACTGTTGAAACTTGGTAAGTAGATGTATTCTGTGAACCGCATTAAGATTTTCACACAAAAATAGAAAAAAAAACAATAAATTTTTGGGGTTCCCCATACTTCGAACTGAAACTCAAAAATTTTTTTTTCATCAAACCCATACGTGTGGGTCTAGGTCTTCAAAAATGATATTGAGGTTTCTAATATAATTTTTTTCTAAACTGAATAGTTTGCGCGAGAGACACTTCCAAAGTTGTAAAATGTGTCCCCCCCCCCCTGTAACTTCTAAAATAAGAGAATGATAAAACTAAAAAAAATATATGATGTACATTACCATGTATACTTCCACCGAAAATTGGTTTAAACGAGATCTAGTAAGTAGTTTTTTTTATACGTCATAAATCGCCTAAATACGGAACCCTTCATGGGCGAGTCCGACTCGCACTTGGCCGCTTTTTTTTGTATGAAATTAAAAAAAAAATGTTTAGAAACCTATCGTGTGTAGTATTAAACGAAAGGGCTTTCTGAGCCGATTCCAAAAATATATCACATCATTACACACAGTCATTTTTTTTTAAATTATAAAAAAAATATTTTTCAAAACATACCAAGTTTGGGTTTCTCCAGATACAATACCGTTAACATTTTTATCTAGACACATGTCATTAGTGCTCTATAATGCGTTCAGAAACCGTAGGAAATGACCAGCTTTATTACAACCAATTTTACTATGAGAACTTTCTTATCTGTGGTAGTAGGAAAATTTGTACTGTAATGTTATAAGTAGTTATAACGTTACAAATTTTTAGTATCGTTATGAGTTTAAATTTGGAACAGCAGTCAAAACTCAAGTGGGTCTCTATTCTAGTATCCATAGATATTAAAACAGTTATCGATATGAAACGTCAGTTTAGTATGTTTTTTTAATATTAACCGCACGATATTTGATCTCGAGTGACATGAGAATAGGAACTCTATTCTTTTGTCTAGGAATTAAAAAAAACTATGGATGCGTGACATGCGTGAAAAAAGTTTTCATTCACCGTCATTTGGCGTACAGTTTATCTTTTAATTAGTTTTAAGTATGTGTTTAGATAAAGTAGTGTATGTAACTGTACATAATTAGGCATTAAAACTCGTGTGATCCTATTAAGAAACTCACTAACGTTCGTTTCTTAAACCCACACTAGTATTTTGATGCCTCTCATTATGTAGCAGTCACATAAACTACTATTTTTGTTAAATATACCTCAAATTATACCTAATAATCCTCATATCTAATTCTAATAAAGCAATTTTGAAAATATTTACATTTAGTATATTTGTTTTAATTTTTTCTACTCCCGTACCTTTATTTGTCATTTAAAAGGTCGTACACACACCTTTAAACCCCTATGTTATAGTTGTCAAGACAAGTCTTTAGTCTATTCCCCAAAAAAGTATTTGTAATATCTTTTTGGTACTTTTACGATACTTCGTGTAATCACCACTTAAAAAATATTGTATGAAATACATTGTTGCCAACCTAATTTTAATTGTCATCTCTGACAGATGAGTACTAAGTGCATTGCTGCCAATTTACAAAATTGGCAGCAATGCACTTAGTAAAAGGTGAGTTTTTTCAGTTAATTCTTACATAGATAATTTTTACTACGACTTATAGATTCCGAGATATAAGCGACTTTCTGGAAAAACCGTTATACTTATATTAATTTTATGCTTTCTATTTAAATATTTAATTGAGAGATTCATAGATCACACTTTGTAAAATTGAAAATTACAAAAAAACATATTTCATGTAATTATTTTCAAAATTGATTTCTTAGGGTTAGATATGAGGATATTAGGTATAATTTGAGGTATATATTACAAAAAAATATTGAACGGTATTGTATCTGGAGAAGCCCAAACTTGGTATGTTTTGAAAATTATTTTTATTATAATTTAAAAAAAATGACTGAAATGTAATGATATGATATTTTTGGAATCGGCTCAGAAAGCCCTTTCGTTTAATACCACACACGATAGGTTTCAAAACAGTTTTTTTCAAATTCCATACAAAAAAAGATAACTCATCTCGTTTTTTTTTATTTAATGGTGCTTCGGGTCAAATTGTTTCAAATGTCCTAAAGATCAATCGTACCGATTTTCATACCTTTAACATTTAACATCATTTGCAGCATTTTCCTGAATTTCTCGGTGTACTGCCAGCGCTATTAAAAAGGCGCAGAAATAAAAAACAATTGAAAAGAAAATTTTGGGTGAACCCATATCTTCGTATAATGAATGAAGATGCAAATCATTACAAAAGAAAATACCGGCGCGGCACCGCAGAAATCTGCGGCGCCGCACGCCGCTCGGCGGCACCGCGCGCGGCGAAACTCACCGCTTTGCGGCACCGCGCGCGGCGCCGCGCACCGCTTTGCGACGCCGCAGCGCGGCACCGCAAAATTTTGCGTTGCGGCGGGCGTCGCCGCAGAGCGGTTTGCGGCGCCGCAGATTTCTGCGGTGCCGCGCCGCGCGGCGGCGGCGGCGCCGCACCGCTGACATGTGGCCGGGCCCTAAGGCACTGGATTTCAATTTTATAAACAATATATGCAATTTAATTCATACTGTCCCTGTCGCACTATATACAAAAGGCATTAGAATGAGTGAGAAAACGTGTTTAAAATTTCAAATTTCGTTTTAAAAAGAACACGCCCCAATCCGTCCCTGCCTATAGAATGCACATCTGGGAGCAATGATGGATGTAACAATTCGAAATGTCGCATGCGACGCATTTGCCCATTTAATTTCTACCTTAAAATTATACGAATTAGGTTTATTTCTGATTGTAGGCTATTTAGACACCCATGACTGCGAACACCTGTTTCAACCACAGCATTTATTTTATACAAGAGACAAGCTATTTTGAGACTTATGTGGTTAAAATAGGGTTGGTTTTTAATTGTTTCATCAAATCTCGCTGCATTCTTGTTTGTTAGGGATGTTCGCATAAATTATCGATGTTTCGCTTCAAGGCAACGTGTAGGGTATAAGTCTGTCTCGCTCCAAAACACTTGTTTTTGTCCCTTTGGCGGCCGAGATTTTCTCGTCTGAGAATTTATAGGTCCAATAAATAAAGCAGATACTTATCTATAAATTTAATAAAAATACCTGATTGTGGTTATTTTATTTCAAAATTTGGAATGTGCTAGTAATTGATAACTGATTACTAAGCTTCAATTTGTCTAGAAAACCAGAGGGCCTACCGCGAACCACGTTCGACGTGTTACCTCCCTGTCACACTTACGTACGAATTTACAAGTGCGACAGAGAGGCAACACGTCGAACGTGGTTCGCGGTAGGCGCTCAGTAAGTTCATTTGCCGAGTCAAATACCATTTGATCGACGCCAGGTTATATGACGCATAACACAAATGCAACTTAAACCTTACTTGGAAATACTGACAATATTTCAACGCGACAAGGTTCCGATTCCCTTGGCAGTGTGAAGGTAGTTAGTACCTTGTCGTATTGAATTGTGGTAGTCCATAATACACGAGCCGACGGCGGCTAGCCGGCGCCAACCGAGGCGCCTTCTATCCTGCCAGACATAATTTTTATAAAACAATGTAAAATCAACCTTATCTTTTAACGTTAGGGTTGAATTTTGATTGTCTTAATATATATCAGCTGAGAATCCACAGAGAGTGGCCTTACATTCCAATAAGAACTTCAGTAAGTTTGAATTAAGGTTGAAATTTAGTTGCGAGTTATAAATTGTATTGAATTTGTTCCTTGATTTGGAATTCCGAGCAACGAGTAAAGAAAGCTACGCTTTAGGAAGTGTTTTATCTGTCTTGGGTTATTAATTTAATCCTTATGTAATAAGCCGACGATGTTATAAAACATCTAGCTGGATTTCAAAATAAAAATTAGGTGAGTGGAGTAGAATGCTATTATAAGTTTAACCCGAATCAATTAATCCCCTGGGTTTTATCCCTATTCGGGTAGGGTTACCAGATCCAAATTTGGAATTTCCTGAAAAAAATCCTGATTTGCGATTTTTTTTCCTTTTCGCAAATATAGCCCTATGCGATATCTATGTATGCTTGGTAAATTTGAATAAAGTACCTGACGTCTGGTAACCCTATATTCGGGGTCAGCCTTCCTGATACTCTTTCGATAATCTTGGCGGTTTTTTGTCATTTTTGGCGTTAATCCTGTCGTGTCGTCAGCAAATCTTTTTGGAATGTCTGCATCCAGGTGGTTGGTGCGGCCTCTACCTATATGTATATAAATAGGTATTATAATACATTACTTCTCATACATTTTTCTACGAGCTAAACGAAACGAAATAATAAAACGGTGAAGTTCAGGCCTGTTGGGTTAAAGGCTCGTTGATGTCTTTTGTTCTGTTTCTTTTCTATACAGGGTCATTTTTGGACCGTTAGCTATATTGTGAGAGGTGATTAGGTATAGGTCATACTGAACAACTTTTTCTATGGGACCAACTCCGAAATCACAAAAATTTTTTTGGCCGTTTCATACATTTTGGTCGAGTGGATGTCGACATTTTCTATGGGAAGGCCAAATTTTTTTTTGGAATTTCAGGGTTGGTCCCATAGAAAAAGTTGTTCAGTATGACCTACCTAATGGTCGCTAACGGTCCAAAAATGACCCTGTATTTGGATTGCGCCGCTATATATACAAATAAAAATAAAGCCGAAAAAAAGTAAAACATAGAAGTAGGACATTTTTACATTTACATTTTCCATAATGTCAACACCCAAAGAGGAAAATGAGGACTACGTTTGTATGGAGAAGCGGTCCCAGTGTATCCTCTTAAAAGATTCTGAAGCTTTTTGAGCGCCGAGTTTCGTAAAAATAAGTCACTTTTCAAATTTAGACCCAAAATGACTCGAATTTCTACCAACACTAGTTTCACATTTTTGAAAAATTTCGGCACTTCAGTATTAATATCTGGGAGACCGAGCCTTGCTCGGAAAAAATAAAAATCTCAAAAATCCGCGTTTTCCCAGATATAAGACCTAGCTAGATCGACTTTTCGCCCCCGAAAACCATATAGCAAATTTCATACCATTCAAACAAGAATAAAGGGTATAAGATAAGATAAGATAATAGAATAGCAAGTAAATTAAGTGGTCATCGTCGGCACCGAATCCAGAGCGCCATATATCTAGTGTCATATATGAATGTCGGATTGTCGGCAGACGGCGGTTATATTTGGCGCCGCGACCCAGGTGGCCGGAGACGTGATTCAAGATATCGATTGGAGTTTGCTAATTCGCTGGCCAATCAGAAAGTACATCAGAATGAAATTTGAATCATAGGTATTATTTAGTTATCCTGCGTCTCACCCGCGCCAAATACATATGTAGAAGGACAACACATACACATACATACATATAATCACGCCGATTTCCCGGAGGGGTAGGCAGAGACCACGGATTTCCACTTGCTACGATCCTGACATACCTCTTTCGCTTCCGTTACTTTCATAACATTCCTCATACACGCTCGCTGGTTTAGGGTGCTCTTGACCTGGCCTTTCTTCAGGATTTCCCCGATCTGATCAGAGAAAGTCCGCCGAGGTCTGCCGCTTCCCTCCCTCTTCTACTTCTCCCTTATACACTCTCTTTGTCAGGCTTCTTTCACTCAAGTCAAATACGGACAAGTACAAAATACACGATATTAGAACATCAAGGCAACTAGTTAGATGTCATTCTAATATCAGTGGACGTTCAAATTGGCCCGTTAGTATTAGTACTATAATACAAGTACAGTCACCTGCAATAGTATGTTTCACAAAGAAGGCCACAGAAATATCTGACGCGGTCATATTTGTAGAGCCATAAGAGCGTGTCACATATTTTTGCGGGGTTCGAAGATTAACATATTATTGCAGGTGACTGTACACTTAGATGGTTGGCAATCTTCAATAGGGTATTATACTGTATTTAAAATAAATTATTTTACACCATGCATGAAATAAAGCACCAGATAATTAGATATTAGAAAAACACGGATAGGAGTTTTTTTAAACACAAGTTATATTTAATAAATCGGATAGAAATATAAAAAGTAGGTGAGTTGACCGTGACGTCACGATGTAATGATTCATATCTCCTCTTAAGTTAACTTGCATGACATACAATGTACATCTGGTCTCCCGCGATACAGGCCTAGCCTAGTGCGGGGACTCCTGGAATCTCGGCATGTCAATTTAGTTATGCACAACTCTTACCAGTAACTCGTGTTGTAACCACTGTTGTATCCTTTCCGTGCAATAAAATATATTTTTATCTTATCTTTATCTTTATATAAGTTCCATATTAGCAAATCGTTTTGACAGTTCTAAAAAAGTAACTGATTTGACTAGTAGGATCCTATTGTGTTCATTGTGGGTGTTCCCCAAGGAGATAAAATCGTTTTACAAGAAGATAACTTAGGTACGCAAAGGAAGGGTGTCTTTGCATGGTAATCAAGAATAGGTACCTACCATTAGACCACACTAGACGATGAATGAATGAAACCATATCCACCTTTAAAACCATGACATATTACCATACGAATGCAATATCAAAACACAACGGCGCTAATTATTAAATGTCACTGTGCATCACATTCTAAAGTTATAACAGACCTTTGCAAACAAGAGATCCTGGTCACCAACATATCCAGGTATGATGACATAATGGACCAATATAACATGGACAACAATATAATATGGCCATGTCAAAATCAAGACATGACGTGGCGTTGTCGCATGCGTGACTAAACTTTCCATTGGAAAATTTTCCTAACTTCTTGTAAAATGTAAAGTGAGGTATGCTGAGGCATGCACCATAAGGCTTAGGAATTTAGGGTCAATAGAGCACTTCTTGAAAATCCTATACAAATGCAGATGAATCATGGAATGGATAGCTTTATCCACATGACAAAATAAGTGTCACTTTTAACACCACGTGACTGGACACTGTCTTTATCACGATCATATCCGAAATTTAATATTCAGCAGAAATGTCCGGGTAAGTATCGGTAGCATATTATCTCTGGTATCTCAAAGTCGTGAGTTTTTCTACATTGTTTCTAACCATCACATCCTAACTGTGCCCCTAGTGTACATTTCATTCGATAGCGTGACGTGACGTACGCGGTTGCGCGGTACCGAATTAAATTCACTAGGGGTTCAGGAGGCCAAGTGACACTGGACATACGTCAGTTGTTTTTCGAATAGGGGGTACAAAAACGCGTTAAACGCGACGCGATGAAATTCACGCCGATTCCTGTGAGGTGGTGGCTAGGTGTCAAAAGCTTTACCTGGACGCTTGACGCCTACACTACGACCGAAAGGGTGTAACTTAAATTAACACATATTAGGGGATAGGGGTTGCATGTTAAATGAATAAACATAATGGAAAAATCTCACACAAATCGACCTAGTCTAACTGTAAGCTCAATAAGGCTTGTGGGTTAGTACCCACAAGCCTACACTAAGACTAGGATATATACTTAAGTACATACATAACTCAGGAACAAATATTTGTGATGAACACACAAATCAATGCCCTTACCGGGATTGGAACCCGGGACCTCCCCTTTCGTAGGCAGGATCACTACCGACTAGCCTATGGATATTTCAGAGTCATGATTTATGATCAAAAGATAACTGATAAAGTAAAACATAGGTACATACGAAACCAGAATCCCGCAGTCCCGTATGACTTCTCACTGGAATAAATTATAAAAAATAAATGAAAAAAATTACTTAGACTTAAGTCCTGTCGAAGAATCTTAGTTAAAAAAGCTCTTAAATACAAATTTTTGTAAATCGTAACTTATAATCTTTCGCCGGTATCGTGAGATCACGGTGTTTGCTCTGGAGTTATCCCATCACACCCCACGGTCGCTACTCAAACGGTTCTGTCAACAACGTGAAAATTTGGACACGTTCTGAGCAACGACGCGGCGGGTTTAACAAAAAACAAGGGATATAATGTGTTGAACACAGTCATATTTGAGCAAAGGTCGTATAATGTAGTTACTATATAAGCCTTACTTACTACTATAGTTACTGGTTTTAGTAGCCTAAAAATGTAAATAGCGCCACATTTGAACCCATTTAGAAAGTTAAGAAAAGTTATGAATCGTCGCGCCGGATGCCTATCTGGCGGTCAAATGTTCGGCAAAACATGATAAAATTCCAGTCACTAAAAAGAAAAACGCATACGCTGAAAATAATAACTATACTTGGTCAACCAGATCTTGACAGTAGAAAAAGGCGGCAAATTTGAAAAATGTAGGCGCGAAGGGATATCGTCCCATAGAAAATTTGAATTTCGCGCCTCTTTTTACTGACAAGATTTGGTTGACCAGCTATATAGCCGAACTCATTGAGTACTTCATAAGTTAATATACAAACCGTCTTGTTGGCTGGTGCACCCCGTATAGGGTTTGCACGAAGGATCCGAAATGTATGGGAATATCCGCGGATCCGGATCCAGATCCGGATAATTTCATACATTTCGGATCCGGATTGCAAACCCTAACCACGTAGTTCGCAAGTCGCAATTCTTGTGTAAGTGGAAACTAAATATTTTCTTATTACTGTTATGCAATCAAACACCAAGACAAAGAGAGTGTATAGGGGAGAAGTAGATGAGGGAGTTGGAAGGGGGAGACCTCGGCGGACTTTCTCTGATCAGATCGGGGAAATCCTGAAGAAAGGCCAGGTCAAGAGCACCCTAAACCGGCGAGCGTGTATGAAGAATGTTATGAAATAACGGAAGCGAAAGAGGTATCAGGATCGATCGTAGCAAGTGGAAATCCGTGGTCTCTGCCTACCCCTACGGGAAATAGGCGTGATTATATGTATGTATGTATGTTATGCAAACATTTCTTTCAGTGTAAGTAGCACCTGTACAACTGTTTTTCAAACCATTGATAGTGGACGTAAATCCCATGATCTTGAGGACGGACCTATCGAAAAAAGGTATATTAACCCAAAAAGTTATCACGGCTAACCACAGGTCATCCGCGCCAATCGTGTTGATGTTTTAAGCGCCACAGGCCGTCGGAGGCAATTCTAATTTAAAAATTTGTTATTGTTTTGTTCTTGTTATGATACGACTCTCACGGGCACCAAACAGTGCGAGCGAAATGCCTTATCACGTGCGCGAGGACCAATCAGCGAGAATAAAAGCAAAAAGTTACTAAACAGGAGCGTTGAGATGCACTATCAAGGTTGTCATAACCATCAAAACAAATCGTTACATCAGGATCGGCTTCTCGGTCGCTGTCGACCTCTGGTCCAGATTCGGCGGTCTATACCAGATGCTGTTCGGTCACTTTTTGCTTTTCCTCTCGCTGATTGGTCCCCACGCGCGCATCTGTATCACGTGATAAGGCATTGCGCTCGCACTGTTTGATGTGCGTGATATGCACTATGAGTCGTGTCAAGGTTGTCATAACAATCAAAACCATAACTAATGTTACATCAGGATCGGCTTCTCGGTCGCTGTCGGCCTCTTTACCGTGGCGTCCAGATTCGGCGGCCGATACCAGATCCTGTTCGGTCGCTTTTTTCTTTCCGCGGATTCTGGGAACCCGTCTGCAGTTGACTGGTTTCGTCTTGGACTTTTATGGAGACTTACATAATAAAGGCGAAAATTTTTACACGCTTTAAGTAAACTGCTATAACGAGATGGCTCTAACGAGGTAACCGTTGGGTAAATAATATAATTTAATCGTCCCTCAAAAAAAAATTGACTGCACAGGAGAATGCTGTTAGTATTTTTTGATTGAAATTTTACCTACATGTTTTGGTCTAAAAATGATGATGTTTTCGTCCTGTGAAAAATCGCTTTCCCTATATATTAAAAACATAAATATTGTCAACACAAACACAAGGAATGATATAGGATTTTGATAATTTCCATGATTGTACGTATGTTTATCATCAGTGATAAAAACCGGTTTAAATGTTATCGGTTAACCTTAATCTACTAGAAAATGGCCAATACAGTTTTATCAGAAATATGTCGTTTACATTGTTTTATAGATTGCAGATTGATTAATATCATTTTCATCCTGATAAACAGAACAGAATAAGAATTAAAATTAAAGTGTAATCAATTAAATTAAATTCAAATTGACACTTAAAACAGCTTCGAAAAACTGTTACAATTCACACACATCCATTATTTATGTTCAAATCGCGAATGCAATAGTGGTGCGACAACTTGCGTGAGTCACACGCAGAGTCGCACACACAAGTGCGTGGAAATAGCAACGGCGAACAAATGTTCGGTGTATGCGAGCGGTCAGGGAATGCGACCGGCCCGTATAGTGATGGGGTATATCGATACCTTTATGATGCATTTTTCAGAGGCCGAATATTGGTTTGGTAAAATTAGCAACTATATCAGGGAACAAAATTTTCGCGTGTATGTGAGCGGTCAGGGAATGTGATCGGCCCGTGTAATGATATACCGATAGGTACTTTTGATATTTTTTGGAACTGAAGAATATGGTTGAGTAGAAATAGCAATGCATTACATATTTAAAATACAAATACGTACCTATCTATATGGTTTAGTTGATGATTAGCCTTGCCATTACGCAAGAGGCTGAGCTGGTGAAGTAATCATAAGAGATGTATTTTCTTACACCAATATTTATCATCCATAAGGAGGAGATTCGCATAGCGTAACTACTAATGACCCATAATGCAACCCAGAAATGACATCCCATAATTTAAAAACTGTGTCATAGCTAGCTCATACAAATCAACCTAGTCATTTTGCATGGATTTAATCAAGTTTTAAAAAATATCTTTTAAAATATAATTACCCATAATTTAAAGGTATGAAAACTTACTAAAATTACCAATGTGAAAATATTTACCAAGTGAAGATGAAAGCATCCCCAAAACCGTCACTTATTTAAACACAAATAGAGCTTTTAAAAAGCTTTTCCCTCATACGATAAGATTAAAAACAAAGCAACGATTAACCCATAAAAACTTGCCGCTCAGTAAACTAACCGATAGGTAAACCTATCGAGCGAAATACGATAAAATTCCAATCATATCAATGTGAGCGCATCTCTAGGGGCGAGAGGAGCCTGGCGCCGTGCTTTTTTACCCCGAGCGTTCCAAGTCTACATTACAGGCCAGTGCAACGCAGTGCGTCGACACCAACGCACGTGCTGTCACACAGAACGGTTGGAACGCGCGCGTTCGTAATACGAAAATTTAAAAAACAATGTCATTTTGGTGTTGTTTTTTTTAATAGTGCCAAGTTGCCTTTGAAGTGCCAGTACAGGATTTGGATTGTTAGTGTTTTGGATTTGCGAGATGTCAACTTTTATTAGCGCTGCAACGACACAGGCTGATGCAAAAGGTTTGTAGCTTTTGGGTTGCAATTTTTAGAACTTTATAAATACTTTTTAAACCGTAGCAGTGACACTTTCTTTATGTTTTTAAGAAATACAAAGTCGTCGAAGGCTTTTTCAAGAAATATTAGGAGTAAGGTTTGATTGCGTCTAATCCCGGGATTTTTTATCCGGAAAATCCCGAAAGGAAGCTCTATTTGAGACCTTCAAAATATACGCGGCTTTCAACAGGTAAGTACATATACTGTTTGCAAATTGAATGCAAGTAATTTTACTGTATTGATATAAAAAAATATACAAGCTCTATAGCTTTTTGTTCGGTTACATATTTCATTAGGTATACTTTAAGAAAGTAGCATAATGCTTATCTTTTTAGGTCTTATCTTATTGGTTCGGTTAGGTTTAGATAATATAAGTAGTGTTAGATTTTTTTATATGGTGACAAGCCACCGACAATACTAAAAAGTATGGTCTTATTTGATTAAAGTACCTATTTAATATTTATTGTACAAAATATTTTTTTTTTACAATTAACGCCATAAGGCATTCTCTGCCAGTCAACCTCTTCCATGTAACTTATTTTTTAGTGCAATAAAGATTAAATAAATAAATAAAGCTAACCTTTGACCGATAAAGTAAGAAATGAATAGAAAATATAGATAAAATTAAGAATATGTTAATAACATAATAATATAACCTTTACTTAGATATGGTTATATGTAATAGGAAAATTTGTAAATGTCAATAGTGTCAATACTGACTGAATTATAAGACAATAGACGACAAGATTTTTCCTACTTTCTTAATATTTTCTACTACTAATACTTAAATACAAAATTGAAATAAATACTTACCTTACAATTACATGTTTGACTTTGTATTTAATCAATTAAATACATAGTTAATACATTAGGTATATTATGTTATCTATCAAAACTACAATATGATAGCTTTCTTCAAAAAAGCGTAGTTAAATTTAATAACATACCTATTTAGAAAATTATCGCACCCCTTTCACTAAGTCTGATCACACCTATTTATTTTAAGTAAATCAGCCGATACATGTTTGGTCGAAAATTGTATCAGTAACATATAACCTCGTAACGTAGCTTGGCTAATGACCTAATGTATATAAAAGCACTAGCGACCCGCCCCGGATTCGCACGGGTTAACAAATTATACATAAACCTTCCTCTTGAGTCACTCTATCTATTTAAAAAACCGCATCAAAATCCGTTGCGTAGTCATCTAAGTCATCTAAGCATACATAGGGACAGACAGACAGCGGGAAGCGACTTTGTTTTATATGTACTATGTAAGCTCTTGAGGAAACACATAAAGTGGCTTCAACATAAGCTACCTGTCAGGTCTAAAATGCCTAAAATACAATTCTCCTATTCCTCTATCACGTGATTTTAAAAAGAGACAAAACGATTCTTGGAAAGTAGAAAATAGTTATTTGTTTTACAAGGGGGCAAAGTTGTTGTTTAACCGCTCGTGCTAATATTTATTGGGTTTCAAAGCACGAGGGTTAAACAAAATTTTTTACCACACCAACCCGAAGCAAATATTAAATGTAAAATATCAAACAAAATCAAACCAAATCAAATCCAAACGAATGTTATTAAATATTTATCATCCAAAATCATCCAAAGTCAATTCTACCAGCAAACATAAGAAAACAACTCAAAATTTGCATTTGATTACTTTGCCTCACATGTGAATATAATGCAACTTTGCTATCAGTTTTTGAAGTGCAAAGTAAGCCTTTCCGAGCTGGTGTGGTGAAAAGACTATTCCTAGCGACGCGCAGCCGTAGATGATAGAGTCGTAAATCACGCTAGCTCTACACTTGTATATGGCCAGACCGGATCCGGAAGCCAGTTTATTGCTGTTAGTTCACGCCTTATCGGACGCACTTTTAATCTTCGATGTTTATGGGCCGATCGGGTAAACTCAAATTAGAATGCTGAGGTTGAACAATCAGCATGAAAAGCTGAGTGTCAACTGTCAACTACTCGTCGAAAATGTCTACCATTCTCTAATAGCTTATTAATAATAATATACAGGGTGATATTTAAGTCGTGATCAGTAATATGTTTTTCTAACTCCATAAACAACGAGCAATTTAATGCCCCTACTCTTACTAAAATCAGCCAAGTTTTTTTTTACTTTTTGTCATTTATTTTACTTTTACAAGTGGCAATGTGGTATTTAAACAGCTTTGTAAGATATTTCAAATGAAAAATTAAGTAAATTTTATTTCTAACTGGGACAAAATGGGGACAAATGAGAAAAATGATGACAATGACAGTTCCGATTCAAAGAGGCGATTCAATTTACTAATTTAAATATCTTAATAAGCCGTTGTAATATCCTAAATCCACTTATAAAAGTAAAATAAATGACAAAAAAATTAACCAAAAAAAAAATAATTTTGTCTGATTTTAGTGATGATGATGATGATGATAGTAGTGTGACTACTTAAAAACACAAATCAAAATATTTCATAAAATAATTCGATTTGTTCCCAAAGTTGTGAATAATTTATATGTTTTTATACAGGTACATACCTACCTACTTATTGAATAATTAGATAGTGACAGATACTTTTGGACGCACCAGGGTGGCAGATATAATTAATATAATTATAATACTTCTGGTGCGTTGTTTCAACCACAAATATTGATGCTAGCTGAACGACTGAGGTATCTTAACATTCTTAACTTTCCGTATGAAAAGAATCATGGTTTTCATTACATGGTCTTTAAAATAAAGTTAGTTTAGGATGGGGCCTATTTTCACTACCTAATTGAGAAATTCATCATTAACGCCACCTGTTTTATTACACAAAAACTACCACCATAAAGTCAATCAATATTCTATAATTGCTACCAATTAAGTCTCAGCTGGGCCCATCAATACTAGTATTTATCACACGAAAAACAAAGGGGTGGAGCAAAAAACCTAGAAAGGGTGCCATGCACATGTTCGCTTCGACCCCTGTAGGAAACAAGTGTACAACGAAACAAAATTATTTTACCTTCCATTCAAACGATTTTAAACTTTATTTACGAGCAATAAGGGCATGCGTGACAACCCTATTAACGAACAAGTGCATAGCATTACAAAATGTTATTTATCACCCGTTTAAACAATTTTAAACTTTATTTTGAAGATGTTAAGAATGCTATGGACGGTATTTGGAAATGGTTGTTTGTTCATATGGTTACGACGGGGGTCGCATGTGATTTTGAAACTGTTCTTTCGATTTTTTTTGCGCTTGGAGGACTAGAGTAGAGAAACAGTTTGTTTAGTTTGTTTATGGTAAAGATAAAAAAAAAACATTAGTCTCGGGGTGTGTGAACTATTTAACTAATTGTTAGTGTTAGTCAATATGTTGTAAAGCGTTTTAGTGCGTACAACATTGGTACTACATATTTAAATTATGTATAAATGTACGTATGTATACAAAAAAAAAATCCGTCGCACATTATTTATTTATTTATTTAAACGCTTATGTTCAAAATATAGAAATGTTACCTACTACCTACACCTTAGTCGTATAAATGTTACTATATGTCTTTAATAATAATCTACATTCTACAGTCTATACGACAACCAAAAAATAAATTTGGTAAAAAAAAATTTCAATCAAACTTCAATCGGTATGTTTTAAACTTATAGTCCTGAGACACATCTATAACTCTGCATGGCATTTGCGATGATAAGTTGTGACTATTTCATAATTAATATCAAAATTCATGAAAATTATAACCTTTATAATGACACTACCTCACTTTGTTCTACTCAAATCGGTACAAAGTTAGCTTTATCGGACTGCAATCTTAGAAAAAATGGCTGTGACATACAGACATGGTGAAACTATAAGTGTTCCGTTTTTATCACTTCGGCAACGGAACCCTAAAAAAAACTCCAAAAATACTCGTTACACAAAGCAACGGATTAAAAAAACAATATCGCAACGATGTCCCCACATGTCTGCGAGTGACGGCGAGTGCGCGCCAGATGCGAGACACAGATGTTGGCCAACGGGGCATGACATCTGTATCGGACTACCGCGGGGTGTGATTTGGGACACTAAAGTGTCATTCAATAGAACTTGCTAACTATGTAAACAAACCGCCATACTAAAATTGACACTGAATGTCTTACTAGTAACTTTTGTTTACATAGTTAGCAAGTTCTATTGAATGACACTTTAATAGCTAATAGCTTGGTCAAGTAGTACCTAATGAATTGTTGAAATTATGTTTGGGAGTTGATGTCTTTAAATGTGAAATTTAAATGTCAGTTCAATTAGATTAGACAACCGCCATGTCTCTAATCGAACTGAACAGTAATTTCAATTTGACTTTGCACCGACTTGAGAGTGAGGGAGTGTCATAAACGACATAATTAGGGTTCCGTACCCAAAGGGTATACACGGGACCCTATTACTAAGACTCCGCTGTCCGTCCGTCCGTCCGTCCGTCCGTCCGTCCGTCCGTCCGTCCGTCTGTCACCAGGCTGTATCTCACGAACCGTGATAGCTAGACAGTTGAAATTTTCACAGATGATGTATTTCTGTGGCCGCTATAACAACAAATACTAAAAACAGAATAAAATAAAGATTTAAGTGGGGCTCCCATACAACAAACGTGATTTTTGACCGAAGTTAAGCAACGTCGGGTGGGGTCAGTACTTGGATGGGTGACCGTTTTTTTGCTTGTTTTGCTCTATTTTTTGTTGATGGTGCGGAACCCTCCGTGCGCGAGTCCGACTCGCACTTGGCCGGTTTTTTTTATAGACATTTGATATTAGAGTCTGTGCGGAAAGAGAATTGTTATTTTAAACGTCACACTTCTATAAAATTATGACGTCTGCGTGTGCTATCAAAATCGTTGCAGACTTATCTAGGTCTAACTCCACGACTCCTCTAATTATGTTATTGTCATACTTCATTGTAAATCAAGCAAGCTTGGTCCGACGCTAGAACAAAATTTAATTTTACCAACTGCATGGCATTATGATATCCATAATCATTACAGTTAATGATTTAATGTTATTTACCTAGGTACTCATATTTTCATACTTTTGTCATCATTACAATCACAAATAATGACGTGTCGTGTCATATTGTGCCTAATAATGTAATAATTTTATCAAAATTGTAGGTAACTAGATCAAATATTTATTGCAAATAAAAGATAAAAAAATATCATTAGATATTATATACCTATAGATATAAGTAGCTAACCAGATTAGCTGTTCTGTTTCTATATTTTTTATCTGATAACATAATTTCGGTGCGTTTAGTTCGGTTGCACTAAAATAATCTAAAACATATAACTTTGAAAAAACATATAAATTTTGAAATTACTTCAGGTACTAAATTACTAAAAACTTTTTTTTATACTTTCCTCTAAAGTCCATCAGTGTATATTAACGTTAGCCTAGCCGTATGCTTTCGTGTGACTATTTTCGATTTTTTTCTTCGTGTACACGTAGTAGGTACATGAAGTATTGGATGTTTTATTATATCACGGCTAGCTAAGAGAATTAAGATTGTTTGTTCGAAACGCGGGTTTCCCAATGTCGTAATGCCACAACCATTGACGCGTTGGTGACAAAAAATGTGTGACCATCGATCACTAATATTGTGGAACGTTAAATTATACAAAAAAATACATAATAATTCGCTTTGTTCAAATCTTTAAGTTATTCAGTAAGCTCCGCCTTGTCAAATGTGTTTTTTTGTAAAAGGTCGTGAATAGCCATATGTTGACGCCTGTAATCTTAGACGGATATATGTGTTACGTTTTTGCGGATTGTATCGACAGGTAGATTTCCTCGATAGTTTTGCTAACGATACAAACTTAAAGTTAAACTATGTATACTTGGTCAACCAGATCTTGACAGTAGAAAAAGGCGGCAAATTTGAAAAATGTAGGCGCGAAGGGATATCGTCCCATAGAAAATTAGAATTTCGCGCGTTTTTTACTGACAAGATTTGGTTGACCAGCTTTATTACCTATATTTATATATTCCTTTTTTATGCGTTTCTTTGATTAGATAGTATTTTTTTAGCATAAGAGATACTAGTTAATACCAAAGATCAGTTTAGGCACCAAAATGGCTTTTAGAATTAGGTAACATATATTAATACCGATGTTTCAGATTAAATATTTTATTTATTTATATCATATTTTCCATCTTTGCTTAGGCTACATATTAACTCACATTTTTAGGCCATTATTATTGAAACGTCTACCAAATGATGGCCTAAGAAAAGCAATAAAATATTAAATAAACATGGGATTACTATGTTTCTATATTTTGTCAAAAGACTTTTTACGACTCATTTTTTCGCAACTTAAACCCGAAGGCGTCGGTTTTGTTATATTCAAATGCAAAACGCCCTTATCTGGGCAACCTGTTGCAAACAAACGACATCCGGCACCACACGTGTTGCCATACACGTGACTGTTTCAAAATATTGCCAGTCGTAAAAAACGGCGACCAACAAAACGGAACTAACGCGGGGAAATTATAAACACACTGTTACACTGTTTAGCTTGGCTTTCAAATTGGATTTGTGGCGGAGAAATTGATTTTATGGTATAATTTATAGTGAAAACTAGTATGAAAAAGTCAGTGTATACTTTTAAAACTCAGGCACGGGGTTAATCGTATATTAAGGGATTTATTTTAGCTATACTTGGTCAACCAGATCTTGACAGTAGAAAAAGGCGGCAAATTTGAAAAATGTAGGCGCGAAGGGATATCGTGCCATAGAAAATTTGAATTTCGCGCCTTTTTTTACTGACAAGATTTGGTTGACCGGCTATAGCTTGTTTATGTTTCCGCGACTTCGTCTGAGTTGAATGATCATTTCTTTGATAAACAATATAAAAACTATCCTACTTAATATGTCCTTCGCCGGGGCTCAAACTATCTCCATACCAAATCTCACGTAGGTACCAAATCTATATACCTATACATCCGTTCAGCGGTTTAAGCGTGAAGAAGACAAAGACAGTCTGACAAAGTTACTTTTGCATAATATTAGTTTATTTTATTTTGACGGTTAAGAACTATTAGTAAGCACAAGCAGGTAACTCAGTTCCGCTTCGGTACCTAACTGAAATTAATGTCTCAAATCAGGTCTATGTTTTTTGCATACACATTAATATTAAAGGGTCGAAGGCCAAGGGAAGCCAAAAATCGTTGGGAAAGACAAAGGGAGGAAGCGATCGGGTGGGCCGACGCAAAAACAAAAGATTGCCCTTCCTTTGAAAAACGTTTTTTTTTTTAAACGTTGACCATAGATAAAAACTGAGTTTTTTGCCGAAGACTTAGAAGAAGCCTGTAATGCTAACTTTAACCGCTTATTGCAAGAAATCATGGGAACTGTAAGTATTAATGAACCCATAAAATTATATATTTAATTAAGTACCTACCTATATTGTATAAAGTATGTAGTATTAATTTGTGTGTTGTTATATGTTGTGATGATAATCATTCGAAATAAACCAATTTCGTAAATTCCATGTTCTCATTTTCTAAAAGAAGAATCGTTTCGTATGCTGCGTTGCAATTGTTTTTTTTTTTACTTTTATTACAAATAGAATCTCTTGCCTAGAGAGTAAGGGTGCTTGAAACTATTATTAGCGTTTAGAATTACACCATATTTTCAGTTAATTTCTTCCTTTATTGGTCTGCAAGTCGTAAAGCGTCGTAGGCGCCGTCAAAGTTGTAAATCTCTTAGACAGGAGTTAAGTAAATGCCTCAAACATTTTGTTTTACTTGCATAACCATGGCTGGATGAAGACAATTACTTGACACTTCATGGAAATAATATCTAATATAATGTGTAGGTAAAACCCTTTACCAGTTTGCTCAACTTGTCACGTGATGAGTCAAAGGTTTGAATATATATTTTGCCCTGAACTTTTTACAAAAACGTGCAAGAGTTTAAAAATAACTTTAACATCGTCATTACACGAGACACGACTATGTATGTATTTTGTTTATAAATGTAAATTTTGTATTTTTTTTATTGAACTTTTACGAGATAGTGTTTTATTTATTGTAAGTACTGTCATACAATGTTTGCCCTCATCAAGGTACCGGTTATCATGTTTATTGTCATTATATCATTAAATATAGATAAGCACCAATCCTAGTGTCATGTCACAAACAGATATAATCCTTTGGTATTTTGATTGCGCACTTAGGGAATTGACTTTTTCATTTTTTTTCTAGACTGCTTACTTGCTATAGGTAGCTTCATAAAAAGTGCAAACTTGCATCGCACGAAGTACTTACGACACTGTTTCTAAGCCGTATAATTGTACATACAAGCTGTTATAAGGACGCGGGCACTAGATCCTAATGGGATCTGACCTCCGAGGCCGCGAACTGGCGCATGCACAACACAAAGCGACGTACCCACTCGCTGTGAAGACATTGTTATTGTTTGTTACTTTAATCTTACAACGCAGAAGTCGAACTCTTAGTTAAACCAGTACTTACAGCAAAACAAAAACAAACAACTGACTGTTGAACCTTACGTCATTGATATAAAGTTCAGTCACGGTTAATGTCAACGTGCGACTACACAAAGTAAAGAATTCGAAGCCAGACTGGTTAAAAGCGTTAGACTCACTTGATGATAAACAATAGACAGCATGACCTTCCCTCCTTGACATTTTAATTACACTTAGCTTATAATAGAAACCAATCTGTCAGCCGCAAATTAGGGCAATTATGTGTTAGAGAGAACAGACAGATTTGACACTTGTAACACGTACCTTTGTTATCTCTCGTTCAACTAAGCACTCAACTACTTAAATGAACTATCTATCTTCAATGATTTATAACTCAAGATAGGTTATAGGCGTTTCAAAATTGAAGCGCTTAACTTGTGACAAATTGGACAAGTTTCCTTTAGACGCGGCTGGACGAGCGAAAAATGTGCACGTGCTAACGAGCTCCCGCACACCGAAAGAGAAAGAGACGACCTTATGTTTAACAACGAGTGTGACAAAGATGGATGTAATGAGAAAACTAATCAAAAATAACAGATTTCTTCGTAGGCACAGAAATAAATATGGAAGTATTTTTTGTGCTCCTCAAGTATGAGTATAACCTATCTATGGTTATATAATATTGTCTCTCTTGACATTTTTGACGGATACTTATTGCATAGTTCCCTTCCCAATGCACGCATAGCAAAAAATTACTTCTGATTTGCAAGATGAACTTTAAGAGTTACATGATTGATATTTATATTATTTAGTCAGAAAGCGCTCTTTAGGATAAAATGGTAAGGCATGATATTAATTTAATAAACTGAAGTTTGTTATACTACGAAGAATCCTGCATTCTAAACTCCCCCGTCACTGCCGCATAGTACAACTACTTATTGTGAAAGTAAACAGAAATCCGAGAAGAAATTCAAAGAATTGTTTATGTTTATATCAAATGTTTATAATTGTCAATGGCATCGCATTCCACGCGGCACATTAGCATTAATTTGCTCACTGGGTTTGATAAAATTACTTTAATATGATAAAATAACTCGATACGGGCGTTAAATTGCCTAAATTAAATGGCGCTTGTAAAGCCAACCTGTTTCTTTTTTTTATCTTAACAACGACCTTAAATGAGAAACCAGATTCCTAAGCAGTTTTTTTTAAATATCGGGCGATGATAATATTTTTTTATGATAAAAAACCTAATAGGTACAGTAGTTACCATTTATCAAATCACTAACAAAACGCTGTATGTTACAATTTAATTATAAACGAAATTAGATCGCAAAACAGCAATACGCATAATAACGCTGCGATTATATTATACCAGATGGGAAAACATCAGGATCTGCCATGTGGCTCGAGCGAAATTAACATTTTATTGCGATTTGTATTATCGACATGACGACGCCACGACGAGGTCACTTCACGCGCTGCGCTGTTTTGGCGCCAATCGCCATTATGACATATTGATTTTTTGATGTCACAGATTATACGCATTGTTACCAATTCGGCGATTAATTTTGAAGTTGCTAAATTATGAACGAGTAATTTATTGCGGATTTTTACATATTTATAACATCTTGGTATTTTAATATCTACAATCAAGTAATAAATAAATAAATAATAGATACATCCTTGATGTTGTGTTGCAAGAAATATGTAAAAATAAACGGTCAGTCGCAAATGACAATTTGAATTTTTATTGAAATCAAAACAAGTTGCAGATTTCGCGTTGCTTTATGAAATCGTCTCAAAGATGGAATTACCATACGTTTGTCCCGACTGCATAAACAGGTACAGTCAACTTAGAACATTAACACATGCACACTATGACCATAGTACCTAATGTTATTTGTAATTTTAATGTGTGTATGTTACTATGGACTTTGACTGAAATAAAATAATTATATTTTTATTTATCCTTTGGAACTTGTAATACATAAAATAAAAAACCTAATTATGTAAAACGTTCTAGTGTTCGAGATGCCAATGCCCAATAGATGACATGCTGTCAATCTAGCAATTTTTTAAGGAGGTATACATACGAGCAGACGAATCGCCTGATGCTAAGCAATTACCGTCGTCAATGGACAGTTAGGAAATTAAATACCGCATGCGATTTAAGGTTAACGATGTAAGTACAGCGGTGGTATCATGGTCGTATTTTTATCACTTGTCATGTCATGCGTCACTTTCGCGCTTACATACTTGTTAGAACGTGACTGGCATGATGACAGATGATAAAAACCGACCATCTTAGCCCTACTGGGGCAGTTACTAACACTCGGTATATCAATTATTTAGACTAAACTAAAGGTTGTTAAATCCACACATTCAAACTGACACTATTTGTGGAAACATTTCACCTTTATCTTTATGCACTAAAATAAATCAGAAAAATTTGGCCAACTGTACCGCATTAAGAATAGCATAGGCTAAAAAACCTCCAAAGTTGCTAGGTTTTATTCAATACCTAGTATTAGACGTTTGAAACAAATGACCGTCTGCCAAAATGTCAGCCCAAGGCAATTTTTCTTTTGCAGCCAGGTGGTTCTATCCATTAAACATGGCACAGATAATGCAAATAATACTCACACAAAAAGGCATTTTGAATTTGAAGGCGTTTTTTCGAAAATCAGTTGTGTGATGTTTGAATAAAACCGTTTTGAATGCCATTTTTTTTTATCTTTACTTCCTGAACGCAGGATGTTTACGCTTTTATAATATTTTATTTTTTAATTTAAGAAAAAAAGTCCGACTAAGGCGCGAATAATATGTATTTCTATAAGCTCCTAATTATTGTCCAGACTGTGGAAAGGATTAGATAATTTATTTCGCTCTTAGATTTTCTTTAAGAAAAATACATGTAGTTTAATTATGTTTTTGTAAATGCTTTTTTTCAACAGTCCATAGCATAATATTAAATGAAACGACAGGTTTCTCTAGATGTTCAAATTGTTCGGGTTTCCCCACTATTAAATTGCTCATGGAATGCTGCTACACGGATCTATTATATATTTTAAATATTTTGTATACCTATCGATAGATATTTATCTTAATATTTATTTAGATAGCGCCAAAACTTGGCCACGGCATTTACTATTAGATTATTACCAATTCTGTCAATCTCGGTTATTTTAGGACGTTATTTGTGAAGGTCTAAAATTTCTTAATTAGAACCTTCCTATCTATCATATTTCAAAAATTTGCTACGATTGAGTAAAAATTTCAAAACTGAGCTTCACAATCAGGCTTAGTAAAAATCTTCATTGATACTTGAAGATACAGTAGGTAACCCTAGTGTAAATGTCATTCGATAGCGTGACGTGACGTAAGTACGCGTTGCGTTAAGTGTCATTTGTATGGGATTTTGAGTTTCCAAAACGTCCCGCTTGGCGCGCTGTTCAAAATCCCATACAAAAAATAGACAACGCAAACGCGAACGCTCGTCAGTCGTCATGCTATCGAATTAAATGTACACTAGGGGTTCAGAACTTCAGTTTCAGAACGCCAAAAACTTGACAATAAAGAAATGAAACTTTAAATCCCTACTAATATTATTAATGGTTGATAGGACATAGGATAGTTTTAATAAATCATCATCATCATTTCACACAGCAGGGCTACCCCTGCTGTGTGAAATGATGCCTTAGCTTAGTCGGTTTTTTATCATCTTTCATCATGCCTGTCACATTCTAACAAGTATGTAAGTGCGAAAGTGACGCATGAAATGACAAGTGATAAAAATACGACCATGATACCGGCGCAGCGGGCGCAGCATGGTTCCATTTTTATCGGCTGTCACTGTGCCCGTCACTTTCGCACTTACATACTTGTTAAAACGTGGCAGGCATGGTGACAAGCGATAAAAATGCAAACGTGCTACCGCCGCTGGACAAGTCGCGGGCAGAAGATAGTTTTAAATACCTAAGCATAAATTGTGACCTTTCAAAACTTTATTCTTACTTTTATTTTTTACACAGACTAAATGAATGGGTCATTGTAAAATAATATTATAAGTTGTAAAAAGATACAACATGCATTGTACAGGCACGTGGCACCCAGGTGGTTAAAGTGTTTAGTCTATGGTAGAACAATCGTTTATTTTGTCTCTGGCACAATCTGTTGCAATGCTTGAACAGTTGGTAACAATGACCCTCTTCATGTGACGCATATTATACGTACATAATGGAGTATCCATATGGTTTTCGTATAAGTATAGACTGTATTTACTTTAGACGCTTTGTTTCTCCATAGCAACAGTACAATTTTAAGGTTATGAATAATAAATGTTCTTGAACATTCATAAAATGTTACGATAAAACCATGAATTAGTCAGTTCCGGTTACAGGTGTCTTAAAAGAAATAAAATTGGCAATACCAAAAAGTGAAGGCACCACTCACACACAGTCAAGGAAAGTATACCTACTTTACAAGCAATTGGAAAGGTCATTCAATTTAAGAAGGTTCAATGATAAAAAAATTGTTTTAATAAATAATTCATACTTACTTATAACGTGGAATGTGGAATAGACTAATTACTCACCACTTTACTTTATTACTATAAAACTCTCTTTATTTACTGTACTGGATTTCAAAAATGTAATGTTTTCTTTTTTTCGTCTAGTGGACACTAGGCCAGGCTTAAGCACTAAGCCATACAGTCTAGTAATCTTTTCCGAAGCATTCTAATTTTGATATCCCATTAAAATATACTTGGTCAACCAGATCTTGACAGTAGAAAAAGGCGGCAAATTTGAAAATTATTTTTACTGACAAGATTTACTTGACCAGCTATAGCTGGTCAAGCAAATCTTGTCAGTAGAAAAAGGCGGCAAATTTGAAAAATGTAGGCGCGAAGGGATATCGTCCCATGGAAAATTTTAATTTCGCGCCTTTTTCTACTGACAAGATTTGGTTGACCGTCTATATATATTTTTTTTCAAACACGCCGGCATAGGCTGGCGAAGGCGCCACCGTTCGATTACATATTCACGCCGAGTTGCATTTCTTGGAAATTTCGTGCGATCGATCCGGGGCCATCTGCAGAACCTTTATAGCGATTTTATTTTTCTTTAAGCACATGTATTGGTTTTATATGTTGGTACCTATATGATGGTGATATTTGTAGGGGTTACCGGTATAGTTAAATATACTTGGTCAACCAGATCTTAACAGTAGAAAAAGGCGGCAAATTTGAAAAAGCGGCCAGGTGCGAGTCGGACTCGCCCATGAAGGGTCCCGTATTTAGGCGATTTATGACGTATAAAAAAAAACTACTTACTAGATCTCGTTCAAACCAATTTTCGGTGGAAGTTTACATGGTAATGTACATCATATATTTTTTTTTAGTTTTATCATTCTCTTATTTTAGAAGTTACAGGGGGGGGGGGGACACACATTTTACCACTTTGGAAGTGTCTCTCGCGCAAACTATTCAGTTTAGAAAAAAATGATATTAGAAACCTCAATATCATTTTTGAAGACCTATCCATAGATACCCCACACGTATGGGTTTGACGAAAAAAAAATTTTTGAGTTTCAGTTCGAAGTATGGGGAACCCCAAAAAATTTTTGTTTTTTTTCTATTTTTGTGTGAAAATCTTAATGCGGTTCACAGAATACATCTACTTACCAAGTTTCAACAGTATAGTTCTTATAATTTCGGAGAAAAGTGGCTGTGACATACGGACGGACAGACAGACGGACAGACAGACAGACATGACGAATCTATAAGGGTTCCGTTTTTTGCCATTTGGCTACGGAACCCTAAAAATGTAGGCGCGAAGGGATATCGTCCCATAGAAAATTTGAATTTCGCGCCTTTTTTTACTGACAATACTTGGTTGACCAGCTATATATTATTTTATTTCAAATCTGCATGTTTTATGGGCTCCAATTTCACAATTGGTGTATCATATAATTATTATTTATATGAAATCAAGGTAATATTTGGGTTCCGATGTCATAAATCGCTTATCTTGAAAAGTAAAATAAAATAATGCTGAGCATTTGTAAGACTCGTTTTCTTTTTCAAATAATATATAAATAAAGTCCGTCAACCAAATCTTGTCAGTAGTAAAAGGCGGCAAATTTGAAAAATCGCGGGTTAGCAACACTGTGTTCGAATAATTCCAAAATGCGTGTCATCTGTGTTTTATCTGTGGAATGTGGATCGTGAAATTCGTGAACGACAGCCGTCACCTTATTTGTTTTCATTTGGTTTTCATTCTGAATCGTTTCTGTTTCAAGAGATATTTCTGCTGCCACCATTAAATACCAATACATTAAATGAGAATAAGCAAAGCTAAGGGGCCTACAATGTACAATCATGCTCGTTGATGGTAAACATTACTAAAAATTGAGGTTATGACAAGTACATGGAAGAACTCTTTCGAACTTTTAAGATTATGTTCAGTTTTTTGTTTTAGGGTTAAAAGGCATAAATAAAATTAAAACGTATGCCTAAATCTATCCAACAAGACCATAAATTGTGTCCTGGAAACCGTCCATAGGCCCACATGTCTAATATTTTCAGCAATCAGTTGTGACTATTTACAAAGATGCAATAGAATACTACAGAGTATTATGCTTGGTTGAAGTGACCCGGTAACATTGGTAACTTCATTATATTTTTTCAAATAATGACCTGAATTATAGTGTAAGCTAAAGTGACCCTTATCTTATTTACCTTTAAATTAAATAAACACCCAAATATCAGTTGTTTTATTTTCAATATGTAATCCTATTTTACAATATATACCAATCAAAAACAATTACACAGGTATGTCATATTCATCCAGAAGAGTACACTAATTTACATTAACAAGTAGCATATTATATTGTAAATAACAAATATATGCACTATCTAATTATCTGCATTTTGATATGATTTTATTTTAGTAAACTTAGAAGACATAGATAGGGAACAAAGAGAATATAAGCACTACGATAGGGAGTTGTTTTTGATATCTTCAAATTTGTTCATCATTTTGATTAACATTGTTTTAACATCGCTTTTAAATTGTCCGTCCGTTTCAAATTTTTTCAATAAACCGCGAGTGACAATTTGAATTGACGTACGCAGGGCGCGCTCAGCGGAAAAAAAAATTCTTTTGGTTCGACGTACATTGCTGCTTTTCTTAGCGCAATACTGCTCTTTGAGTGTTGCCCTACTTTAGTTTGCTTTACATTGCTACTGACAAGATTTGGTTGACGGACTATAGTTAGGTATAGTGTGTCAAAGGTCTGTCTTATTTCAAACATAGACAGAGAGTCATACTATCTTTGTCTTACACTAGTACTCCAAAAGAAAAGGATGATGTATAATTTTTTTTGTTCCTATTTACTGAAAAATTGGTTTGACCATATAGACTTTTGTTGTTAATAAATATTCTATTTAATTAAAAAACATTAACATAAATTGTGAAATCAAAGCCATAATTACAATTTACTTCACATTTCACAGTATGCATAATTCATACCTGCTTCCTTCAATAGTCGTAATTATAGACAACAGCACTATCAACAAACTAATGTAACACTATATATTTCTATCGGTCGATTAAATCCCTACATATAGCCATACGTCGCCCGCCTGGCGCCATTGCAGTTTAAAACCAAAACGACCAAAGACAACGCATTCTCTTAGAACATCCGCCATCTTGGATTAGCAGAACGGTAATGTTCGGTGAAAGTAACATCACGACTTCTCATACATTAGTTGAAACCGTGCGAATGTGTAACCACGACACCTCCTTTTATATCTTTTTGCAGCTGACCGCTCATTAATTTCCCATTTTGTGAATTCGGCTACATTTGATCAAAGTTTATCTGGCCTATAGGATTAAAATAGGCCAAAAGTAATATAGATTGAGTGTACTAGACAGAATTTGATTCTATATTTCACTGAGTTAAGGATGACTCACGCTAGACCGGACCGGGCCCGGACCGAGGCGTCTGACATGTCATTTTCTATGACGACTGATCACGTGGTCTTTCCATAGAAAACGATGATGAAGACCCTGGCCGAATTTTTAAGTCATCTTTTTCTAGGACGATTTTAGTAAACAATAAACTCATCATTCCAAAAATAACTTTCGAAATCCAAAAATCCACAAGCCACTTAAGGCCGAACAGCGTCACTTAAAAACGATATTCTAATTCGAAATCTCACGTTCGATTTATACAAAAAGAGACCGTTTGAAAAAACTAACCAAAGGCGTCGGTGTTCTGTGAAATTTGGCGCCAGATTGGTATCTAAAGACATCTAAAGGTCTTATCAGATGGCGTGGTGTGGTGTGGCCATTGAAAAGCCTCTCGGCCCCTTTGAGACCACGCTTTGTTTTAAATTTTAATGCGTCTGAACTCTGAAGTATTGAGAGGTAGAATAATCTTATTATTGTATAAAAATCAATACTGTCTATAGTCCATAATTGGAAACTAATTTCAGTAGCTGTGTCTTACATAAGTATGTAGTTAAAATAATTTTATCGAACATGCGAATTTCATTGCAATTGAGGCATAACCAATATACCTATTCTTAATGAACATAGGTACTTACCAGGATTTTTTTCATTTTTTTAGCTAGAACCTCAGGGGTCCATTTCATTTTTCAATTTGCAAGTGATCCAATTATAATTAATATTTTGAAGGTATTTTTCTTAAATCTACAGATACATTTTACTTTTACCTACCTCATCTAACGACGGTATAAATAAACCATGAGCCCCGTGATATATGCCGGGGTCCGTCCATTAATCACTTTTAATTCAAACAATTCCGACTCTAAGATACTTTTACTGTAGTGCCAGTCTTCGGCTCGAGTATCGGGCTCGAGAATCTTAAGGGACTTGTATCACTATCACTGCGTAGTATAAAACAAAGTCGCTTCCCGCTGTCTGTCCCTATGTACTTATGCTTAGATGTTTAAAACTACGCAACGGATACGGTTTTTTAAATAGATAAAGTGACTCAAGAGGAAGGTTTATGTATAATTTGTTAACCCGTGCGAAGCCCGTGGTTATAAGTATTAGCTATAGCCTGTCGCACAATAACAATCGATCTTTACTGAAGATCATTTTTCAATTGGTTATCGTAAAAAAGTGGAAAAAGTCGTACTTGGAAAACAAAATGCTCCAGTGCAGAAACGTATCACTTTCTGCACACCTTTTAGAACAACAATGTCCCTAGAGTTCAGAGCATGAGAAATGAATTTGTTAAGTTCTATTTCCGTTGCAAAATCAAAACATTTATTTCGTAAATAAAATAGGTGGCTAAGGCTGTGACAACAGGCATACGTGCAAATAAATATATATATTCCTTTTTAAGTGTTATTCCGTGATTTCACAGTAATTAACAGAATTTTGTGTACCTATATGTATGTAGACGAAATGGACAGGGGAAAGAAAATTTAAAGATATTACACATTTTCCTGATTTAAACTTTCACGATTTTTACACATTATTAAATTGTACAACGGGACTTAATCGCGTATCTAAGTTTTAAGATTTACCTCCGACGTTTCGAGGACGGCGTTGTCCCCGTGGTCTCGGAGAAGACTGAGGGCCTACCGCGAACCACGTTCGACGTGTTGCCTCTTTGTCGCACTTGTAAATACGAACGTAAGTGTGACAGGGAGGTAACATGTCGAACGTGGTTCGCGGTAGGCCCTCTGGCTTAAGTTGACATTTCAGCATCTTCTAACCGCGCGAGTTTTTCGAACTACCCGCACTTGGTCTTGTTTATCAGCTTGAACGTTTTGCGCACTAGGGATGTCACTCTGTCGACACACAACCATTAGTTATTCTGTGACACAACACTAACGACACAGAATAACTAATAATACTAACGATACCTATTCGATTTATCGACTGTCGATATTCGTTTACGCTTACATTTACTAATGACTGGATTCCATGTGGATGAGATCTTGAAACCCTCGTCCCGACTGAAATTACTATGTTTTTTGATTTCAATGGCTTCCCGTACTTTCCTGCTGTAGAAATGACGATCCGTGGACAGGATTTTAGGGTTATGCAGCTCAATCCAGTGGTTTGGTCCTGACTCCAGTAAATGCTCAGCCACGGCAGACTTGTCCACCTGAGGATTCTTGACAGCTGCAATATGTTCCTTAAATCTTTCTGCTATTGTGCCACGGGGACAACGCTGTCCTCGAAACGTCGGAGGTAAATCTTAAAACTTAGATACGCGATTAAGTCCCGTTGTACAATTTAATAATTACACATTTCCGTCCGGAATGGAATAATACATTCTTTCACATTCGCCTTGCATTTGCATTTCTACAACAATATGGAGATCAAATCCAGATTTTTAAATTCCAAACCATAAACGTTTTAAAACGACTAAAATCTGTTACGTCTCTCCACATTCTGCAACCTAAGCATAGACTAAACATTTTTTTATCAATTAAACCACACTTGTACGTCCATAAACAACCAGCCGATATTAAAATCTCTATCAAGCAAGGCGTGGACGAAAAAACACCTGTAGTGTGAGAAGCAAGCCTCGTGAATGCTCGCATCTTATCTACCTGCATTCTACAGCTAGCAAAAACCTAGTACAACCTAACTGCATTGAGTTAAGGTTGAAATTTGCATTTCTAACGGTTTACCAGCTGTTTTAAGTTGCAGTTAAGTGGGAACGCCTCCGTGGCGCCAACCGCTCGATTACAAGTTACGATCCATAAACTAATACCGGTAGCTGAACCATTATAGACGCGATTATCTATGATTATGAATGAGCATTAGGTTTGATTGGATTTAGGAATACTGACTGGTATGTGTTGCGAACAGTTGCGAATGCGATGAAAACGATGTGCGTTTTTGTTAAGTTGGCTGGTTTTGTACAATTTGCTACTATGTATATGTAGTAGTTTGGCAAGAGTCATTAGTTAGTCGAGCATAGGCGTAGAGGATTATACTGTCTTTTTATTATGCTAGTATTTTTGCATAAAAATGGCATATTTCTCTCTGATCTTCATCCCATTACCGTATAAAAACATTAACTTATAGTCACTTTATTTAATCTGTGACATAGGATTACGTGAATTAATAACCTATACAACATTTTTATGTCTTTATCAGTAGGTAAATGTATAATTGTATATACATATTATTACAAAATGTCGCCGGCATTGCTTCCGGCTTAACCTCCGATTTTAAAGGCGATAAATTAAAATTGAATCGTTTATTTTATTTCCGTAAAACTTTGAGACTTAATTTTTGCATAAAACAGTTATGTTCAAGATAAGCAACTTGATTGACATAAAAAATGGAATCAACTAGACTCCGGCAAGCTAGGTGCGTCAGTAGAAAAGGCGGCAAATTTGAATTAATGATACCCTAAGTTCACAGTTACACACTCCTCGTAATAATTACGCAGAAAATGTAGTTTTATATAAGACTTTGTTTGTGCACTTTACAACAAAATTTTCGCCGTAATTAGTACGAGTCTGAACTACGGTCGGTATCGTTATAGGCGCCAAGGATCGATGTCCGATACAATTTTGAGCTTGGCGCCTTTTTATATTGACAATGTAGGCTTGCCAAAGTATATATATATATATATATATATATATATATATATATATATATATATATATATATATATATATAGTTTTATAAATATAGTCCGTCAACCAAATCTTGTCAGTAGCAATGTAAAGCAAACTAAAGTAGGGCAACACTCAAAGAGCAGTATTGCGCTAAGAAAAGCAGCAATGTACATCGAACCAACAGTTTTTTTTTTCCGCTGAGCGCGCCCTGCGTACGTCAATTCAAATTGTCACTCGCGGTTTATTGAAAAAAATTGAAACACGGACGGACAATTTAAAAGCGATGTTAAAACAATGTTAATCAAAATGATGAACAAATTTGAAGATATCAAAAACAACTCCCTATCGTAGTGCTTATATTCTCTTTGTTCCCTATCTATGTCTTCTAAGTTTACTAAAATAAAATCATATCAAAATGTTTACCTTTGTAAATAGTCACAACTGATTGCTGAAAATATTAGACATGTGGGCCTATGGACGGTTTCCAGGACACAATTTATGGTCTTGTTGGATAGATTTAGGCATACGTTTTAATTTTATTTATGCCTTTTAACCCTAAAACAAAAAAACTGAACATAATCTTAAAAGTTCGAAAGAGTTCTTCCAATACTTGTCATAACCTCAATTTTTAGTAATGTTTACCATCAACGAGCATGATTGTACATTGTAGGCCCCTTAGTTTTGCTTATTCTTATTTAATGTAGTGGTATTTAATGGTGACAGCAGAAATATCTCTTGAAACAGAAACGATTCAGAATGAAAACCAAATGAAAACAAATAAGGTGACGGCTGTCATTCACGATCCACATTCCACAGATAAAACACAGATGACACGCGTTTTGGAATTATTTGAACACAGTGTTGCTAACCCGCGATTTTTCAAATTTGCCGCCTTTTACTACTGACAAGATTTGGTTGACGGACTTTACCTGCATCTGACTGGCCAGACTCCGGCAAGCTAGGTGCGTCAGTAGAAAAGGCGGCAAATTTGAATTAATGATACCCTAAGTTCACAGTTACACACTCCTCGTAATAATTACGCAGAAAATGTAGTTTTATATAAGACTTTGTTTGTGCACTTTACAACAAAATTTTCGCCGTAATTAGTACGAGTCTGAACTACGGTCGGTATCGTTATAGGCGCCAAGGATCGATGTCCGATACAATTTTGAGCTTGGCGCCTTTTTATATTGACAATGTAGGCTTGCCAAAGTATATATATATATATATATATATATATATATATATATATATATATATATATATATATATATATATATATATATATATAAGTTTTATAAATATAGTCCGTCAACCAAATCTTGTCAGTAGCAATGTAAAGCAAACTAAAGTAGGGCAACACTCAAAGAGCAGTATTGCGCTAAGAAAAGCAGCAATGTACATCGAACCAACAGTTTTTTTTTTCCGCTGAGCGCGCCCTGCGTACGTCAATTCAAATTGTCACTCGCGGTTTATTGAAAAAAATTGAAACACGGACGGACAATTTAAAAGCGATGTTAAAACAATGTTAATCAAAATGATGAACAAATTTGAAGATATCAAAAACAACTCCCTATCGTAGTGCTTATATTCTCTTTGTTCCCTATCTATGTCTTCTAAGTTTACTAAAATAAAATCATATCAAAATGTTTACCTTTGTAAATAGTCACAACTGATTGCTGAAAATATTAGACATGTGGGCCTATGGACGGTTTCCAGGACACAATTTATGGTCTTGTTGGATAGATTTAGGCATACGTTTTAATTTTATTTATGCCTTTTAACCCTAAAACAAAAAAACTGAACATAATCTTAAAAGTTCGAAAGAGTTCTTCCAATACTTGTCATAACCTCAATTTTTAGTAATGTTTACCATCAACGAGCATGATTGTACATTGTAGGCCCCTTAGTTTTGCTTATTCTTATTTAATGTAGTGGTATTTAATGGTGACAGCAGAAATATCTCTTGAAACAGAAACGATTCAGAATGAAAACCAAATGAAAACAAATAAGGTGACGGCTGTCATTCACGATCCACATTCCACAGATAAAACACAGATGACACGCGTTTTGGAATTATTTGAACACAGTGTTGCTAACCCGCGATTTTTCAAATTTGCCGCCTTTTACTACTGACAAGATTTGGTTGACGGACTTTACCTGCATCTGACTGGCCAGTATCTTGATCGTATTTATGATTAGTTTATACAATCACAGCTTAAAATGTCGCTTATAAAACACTGGTGCTTCTGAAACTGGTCTTCATAACGACGAAACATACGAACTGACACATATAGGTACCTGACAGTATCACTGACAGTTATCCCCTCTTCATAATCATAAATATACCCCGCACACAGCTTTGAATATTGCCCAATATACAATTTCCTGCTATTTAAAAAAATTTGATTGGTCATTAAAATTTTGATTCTCTTGCGCGGCATTACAATATTTGACGTTGTCAAGCTGCGCGCTGTACAGTCGTGTCAATCACGGCACAATAAGATGCAAATGACAAACATGCATATCTTTAAAACATAAGAACATAACTGTCATTAAATTTCAATGAAAATATATATGTCGTTTATAATGATACTCCCTACCTTTATTCTGTTCAAGTCAGTGCAAAGTTAGTTTAGAGCCTAAACTGTAGACGGACTCTAGACGGGTTCAGGAACTCGCCTCTTGCGCTTGCGCAGTGAACGCGAGAAGCGTCGCGGTCACCATATGGTCACAAACTCAAACCAGTTGCCGTGGCGCCGGCTTCTTACACGTGTCTGTTACTGTCCGTATCTCGTATCGTGTAAATCCGGGACTGCTTAAGTTGCAATGAAGATAAACTTGGAAACCTCAACGCAGATGGCGCTGTGATCGTTCATTTCTTTTCTTATGTTCGCTTCGGAGTTCGGACCCAGGGACTGCCCAAGGGTCCATCCTAGGACCCATTCTATTTACACTACATTAGTTACTTTAATACGATTCCTAGATGTCTCTTATTTATTCTTTCGGTGATAAACAGTCCTAAATGGCAAAATCTAAAACTGCTGAGATAAACACATAAATGAAGATTAAAACGAAAAAAAAATACAAGAACTACATGTTCCATACTTAACTATGAGATTCTCTTTGTGCTTTCCGCTTCACAACTTACAAGTAAAGTACATGTAAAAAAACTTACAACTAAGTAGCCTAAGAATTCCAAGTACACATTATCATATTACATAAGGACATAGTTCGTATCGGTAGCGCAGTAAAAGTATTATGCTTCGGCGCAGTTGTTTGTCTTCATGGAGTCGTACTTAAGACTGACTAGATATAATTCATATTCTAGCAAATTTTAAAGCCTTGGCTTTATTTACTCGACTTTATTTTCTAAATACTCATAATATGAACTTGTAAAATATGCTTCATCATGTGACCAAAACATGGCTGTTGGTGGCAGTTGCAGCAAGTCAGTATACTGTCAAAATTTATAGTGACCGTGTCCGCTGACGCCATTGGCCAGGCATTGGCGCCGGCGCTAACTGATCTCAAGCCGTGACTTTTTGTCCACCATACATTCCATTAAAAAAACATTGCAAAATAAATTAAATTAATATCTAATTTAAATGCAAAGGACATGACATAAGTTAACCTTGTAGCATTACTTAGAAAAAATGTTGTTTATGATTATGACGTGACGCCACTAAACATTTTTATCTGAATTTAAAAAACAGAAAGGCGCTTAACAAAAAATGAAACTCAGTAAAGATCGTTAAAATCGGTATTTTTTACTCTAGCACTAAAAAGTTGAAAATTGAAACGTATTACAAAACCTCGCATATACAAATTTTGTGTTGAGTTGATAAAAATTGTGTCATGCTAGATGTCCAAATCATAAGAAATACCTACACGATACTGCAAATCTTAACAAACAACGGTGGTGTGATATTACGAGTACCATCTTTGTTCAAGTTTTATGTTTAAATGTTGGTTTAGAATTACCGTATGTTTATTAAGAACTATAGATATGCCAATTGCCACTATCTTGAGCAAAATTTTGCCAAATGGTGAATGTCTTGCTAAAACTAATACGGACTGTAATAAATGACTAGTGTTTTAAGATGGCTTGTCAGATATGATAATGAGATTACGAACCTTTGTACATACTCTTTTTACTGGCTATTTGATAACGTTACCTAATTGTGATTATCGTCTATATGCATTCTTATCATGTACCTACTCTTGTTACTTGGTGATGATGTGGTTTCTACACATTAGATTTTTTTTGTAAAAGTGTTTTTTTCTTGTTACAGATCGTATATTAGAGCGAGATGCCGGCTTCGTGTCGGGCGGCGACGATGACGACTCGTGCTCCGGCCCCGCCCACTCCGACGACTCCGGGGTCAGGCTCGTCGAATCCGACCTGAGGAAGAGAGACCG